>NC_090924.1:732179223-733429223 GCF_040938575.1 Ambystoma mexicanum
CGTTTCCTGAATGCTAGCTGGTTTGTTGTGTTCCGTATAGTCTTAGGTAGGTCATTCCAGGTTTTGGGTGCCTGGTGGGAGAAAGAGGATCCTCTGAGTTTTTTTCTGTTGTAGGGTTTTGGTTCCAGACGTATGTCGGTGCTTGATCTTAGTGTTCTTGTCGGTTGAGGACGCTTAGGAATTCTGCGTCTTCTTTGTGTATTGCTCTGAGCCTGATGCACATGGACTTGAACTTTATTCGTTGTTTTAGTGGTAACCAGTGTAGTATTTTTAGCGCAGGTGTGATGTGTTCTCTACGGGGTAGCTTGAGGAGGAGTCTGGCTGCTGCATTTTGTATGCGTTGCATTTTTTTTTAGAAGTCGTTCGGGCATGCCCAGGTATAGGCTGTTGTCATAGTCTACTCTGGACATGATCAGAGCGATGATGGTAAGTGTTTTGTTGGCGAACAACAGGAACAGTAGGATCCTTTTTGCTGCTTGCAGGAGGAAGAAACATTTCTCGATTACCAAGTTTACTTGTGGCTCTAGAGTGAGATTATCCATCAGGGCCCCTAGGTTTTTTACAGTTGATGATGGTTCTGGTGTGGTGCCGAGCTCTCTTGGCCAGGGGATGTAGTTTGTCTCCTCCCTTTTTTGAAACTATCATTATCTCTGTTTTGTCTGGGTTGATTTTGAGATGCTTGAGGGTCATCCAGTTGAATGTGTCAGGAAGGCAATTCTCTAGCGTGGTGTTTTCTTCTCTGGTATCTTGTATGTTGAAGATTATTTGAGTATCGTCGGCGTAGTTGTAGCATGTGAGGCCATGTTTTTTGATGAGTTTGATTAGTAGGTACATGTAGATGTTGAATAGAAGCAGGGAGAATAATGAACCTTGTGGTACTTCTCTTGGTTTGGATTTAAAAGGTTTCATCCATACTGTTTCTGTTCTGTTTGTTAGGAAGGATTTGATCCATATTAGGGCACTGTCTGTTATCCCTAGTCCTTCTAATCTCTTTATGAGGATGGTGTGGTTGACAGTGTCTATTTTTGTATCTTTCTTATACAGGTTTGTGAAATAATTTACCCAGATATGTTCAGATATAGGGTTAGTCTGGATTATAACCAGTTTTATTTCTGTTTGATTAATTAAATCCCAAAACCTGCTAGAGTTACTGACCTTGAGAGATTCCAGTATACTTTCGCCATCTCTCTGGTACAAAGTAGCTTGATGGAATTTCATTTTATTTCTTAATTGTTTCAGTTTACGTATTTTTTCTTCCCTAACCCTTCTTTCCACTACCATTTTCTTATTTCGCAGATCTTTTTTCGATTATTTCTTTTAATTTCTTGAACTAAGATATCATATCTGTGTTTGAGTTTGTGATATCTTCATTCCCATCTTTTTTTACTACTCCTACAAGCAATCATTGTGGTCTCCATATATCTCGATATATGTGTAGCAATCATTTGACATTCTTTATCTAATTCAGAGCTCTCTTAGTCTCTCAGCATAATACAATTAAAGCTTTCTGATGATTTATTATTCCATCTATTTCTGTTGCCCCTGACATTCACTTGAAGTGGGTACTTTATAACCTTTCGGGGTAGTTTCTCTCTTTCACGCTTCAAAGTCAAATTCATGCATGATCGCTATAGTTTGTTGAGCATGACGAGTCCCCCTATTTTGTTAAATAACTTCTTACTCACAAAGAAACAATCTATAATCTACTGGGTCCCTCTAGTGGACAAAGTAGGAGTTTCATTACTTATTTTGTATAAGCATCAATTTTCAAGTGATTGCAGCCACATAGCTCCTTGTATTTTCTTTAATTTTGTATGACCAAATGTTAGAACGTCCTGGATTAAATGATCACAATCTTTCGTGTAATCGGAGGAACAATCGGCATTAAACTCCATGGCTATTATTATTTCTCCTCCCGGATAGTCATTAAACCAATCTTCCAGCCTATTATTTAGTAAGCTAAGTACACCTTCCATGTCATGGTCATCCAGAGGATCCCATTATACATTAATCAGCAAAACATTTTCATTGCCTCCCCGGTCATCAGACGCAATTACAATTGCTATTATTCCTTTAGAGATTGGCCAGTCTTTGATTTTATGCAAACCAACCCCATTACGGAGTGCAATTGCGACCCGCCCCTTTGGCTTACCCATTTTGCCTTTCAATGCATTTTGTCTTGATATGTCATAATCGTCAAAGATGGGTACCCCTACCAGCCAGTTCTCCTGTAAGAAAATATCAGAGGCCTTCAGAGTTCTATCTAGATGACCATCATCAGATAACACAAAGGCCCCTGGCATTCCAGCTCGTGACAATGAGACTGGACCCTTCACTAAAGTGATTGTTGGTTCATGCTCTTTAACTGGGAGAGGAAGTCCCTTAGAGTCATAGCTAACCAGCACCAATTTGTTCTCTTTCCCTCTGCCGTCTCTTATTTATAGTAGAAGGAATCTTTCCGTTCTGGGGACTGAGGCTCCCATAGATTAGATTTGCAAGGCTCTCTTCCTGTACGAAAGGTGCTAGAACGCATCCTAGTTGCAAGAAGTTGGCTGCCTCATTTAATAACATATCTTGTACTACTGCAGATGGAATTACTAGTCTGACTTGGTCATAGCGATATGGATGGCTAAAATCAACCACCTTCATGTCTCTTTATGTAATGAAGCGAAGAGATGGTATTTCGCTCAAGAGGTCCAAAATATGTGTCCGACACGATGACTCCGGGCTGCCCTTCTTAAACATATAATTGAGCACTAGACTTGGATCGTCCGGGAAAAGACCGGTTCTCTTAGTTCCGTATGATGTCGATCTACTTCTTCAGGTAAAGTCCTATTCCCATGAAGTGTGATCTGACATCCCTTTGGGTTATTTACACTCTCATCCCTCACTTCCGTTTGATTTAGCGGGTGGGTTTTTAGACCGCTGTCTCATGAATAGTCTTCATTAGTGGATGTGGCCAGACCAAAGATATGTTTGCTCCTCTCACCCCCTTGGTCGTCTTTAGCTGTATTTCTTTCGTCTCCATTGTTCCTCAGTATGTATTCCAAAGGGTTAACTTTTTCTGTAGAGATCCTTTTGTTACTCTATGAATGTTCATGGTCTAGCAAAGTTGTGGCCTGAACTTCATCCTTACGCCTAACTAAACTGGAGCCTCCCAGTCCTAACTGAGAGCATCCTTAAGAGATTATGGACTTTACCAGGTGTCTAACTACATATTCAATCATGTACACAGTACTATCCCCTAGCATGGGGTTGAGGAGGTGGGGTTCCTCTGAGCCTTTCCTGTCTTTTGCATAATTTTTTGTATGTAGTGTCTCGGGCACCTCCCGTCCTCTTACCACAACCCCACGCATTGTTGATGTTCGCTCCAGATCTCTGATGGGATGTCCTTGCCTTTCCCCATCAATAGACTGTCCGTATCTTCGGACGCTTTGACCTTCTTTCGGGTACCTTTAAATAAATCCTAGATCTAGGTTTTCCCAGGTTTTGCTTTTTTGCCTGTTTTTGTTTATCTGATCTTTTTCTTTTGTTTGAGATTCCACCAATCTATCATCCGCATCTAAGTAGATGGGGTTAGGGTTTCTTAAATCAATCCCTTCAGACTCCCCCCTTTACTCTGAACTGCCCTGTTTCCTCGAGTTTGGTTCTTTCTCATACTCCTGTAGATCAAACAAAGGCTAGGTTCTGCAGATATTTCCTAGAATTTGTTTTAGATAATTTTAATCCATCAACTACTTCCTTTTATTATTTGTTCCCCCTTTTTATTTAATTTTTTTCAATTTAAAATCCCCGGTCTCATATGTAGCATTACTAGGGCCCCAGTCTCTCTATCTTCGGTCCCTTGCAGGATTTCAATCACTTCTATCTCTTTATTTTCAGTATTGGTACTCCTATCTGATGGGGTTCTAGGGAGAGCACCTGGGGCTCCCGCTGTCATCTTCGTGACTGCAGCTTCCACCTGAGTCTTTTAACCCTGTTTGTAGTTTGCTTTCAGTGTTCCAGACATTTCTGACAAGAGGGAGGTATGGATCTTGAGTTAATCATACTGCTTTGTGAGTTTGTAAAGACAGAAATGGAAGATGTGTATTTACTTCCTTTGGATGTTCCTGATCTTGTTTGAGTCAAGATCCATTGCCACCTCTGCTACCTCCTCATTGTGTTCTGTCAGTGAAAACATCGTGATTTCTCGTGTTTGGAATATTTGGTTGAAAATAGTTTGTGGTAATGAATCTACCACTACATGTAGAGGGATTGGGAGGGATTGTGGGGCAGAGGGAATTGAAAAACATCACCCCCTCCCTTTGACACTCCGCTGCCCCGCCCCCTCCTCATTACCACCTTCTTCCATTTCCTGAGGTGACCGTGCAATGCTTGAGCTCTCAAAAGGCTATTCCTTCTATTAGTAGATACCAATGGTGCAGAGAGTATATCATATCTACTTGAGGAAGTTGTATCCTTTTTTCGCAAATGTTCCCGCATTATGACTGACGCAAGCTGTCAAAGCCTCACACCAATCGATTTTAGTGAAACGCCATCTGGATTGCCTTTCCCTACCTTTCACCCGGTCTTGCCACGTGTATGCCTGGGTTTTAGGTAAAAGGCTGTCACTGCAAAAAGTCATTCGACTTTCGCTCAGGGACTCCCTCAGGTCTAATGCACAGAGGAAGGAGCCAACATCTGTTTTAGGCTGGGTAAATAGTTCCCGTTTTCAACTGCCAGAGTGAGATAAATTTAAACAAACTTGCATAATCGGTTGGAAGAAGGGCTGGGTAGATATTTCCTGTTTTCATCCGCCGGGGGGAGCAGAATTTAAACTTTCTTCATCTATCGAAAAGGGGCGATAACTTCTTAGGATGAAGATTGTGGTTCGAGAGCAAAGCTGTATCGGTTTTCTTATGAAACTAGCTGTCAAAGGGGAAAGGTACAGGTGCTGCTCGACCAGTGAACAGTACACATCCTCTGTGCTCTTCCCGATGCACGTTACAGTGGGAGTTACAGTCCTTCCTTAATTGTGGGCATGGAATCAGTAATATCTACGGATAAAGTGAGAGTAAACACTATATTAGGCCCTGGATACAAGTGTTTCTGAGTTGCTAGTCGCCTACTGCCCAATATACATTCACTATCCGTACTGATCAGCAGATTAGCATAACCTTAACAACAAAGTCCAATGGTATACAACATAGGATGCAGCTGCCAGGCGAACAATACACTTCCTCTGGTCACTGCCCGATGCGCGCCTGCCTGATGAGCGTGACAGTGGGAGTTATAGTCCTTCCTTAATTGTGGGCAGGGGCTCAGTGGAATCAGCAATATCTCCGGCCTCTATAGCGCTGCCGCCTCTGGCACTATGTCCGTTCATGCTGACCCTGGTAGCGTGACGTAGTTAATACTCCAAGCTTCATTACTTTCCTTCTAGACCTCCCAACAATGTAGTTGATTTCTGCAAATTCCGTTCTTTTTGGCAGCTAGCTACTTATTCATCCTGGGACCAATGCTGCTCATCCTGCCCGGAGGTCTGAGTTGGAGGAGTGTTATATACTTTTTTGAAATCCAAATATATCACAGCCATCTTTATTCCTTGTGGAAAGTACTGAATCGATTTGATAAAATCCATTGTAGTTATTGGATGGTGCAGCTTTTTATCCATGACTTTGCAAATTGTGGTTTATGCGCCCAATAAAAATGTATGAATTCCAAAAGTTTTTATTTGATGAAAAGCCCCAACTTTGTTGCCCTCTAATTATGTACTTGGGTACTGAGAAGCACCTACCTTAATCTTAATTTCATTTACAAGAAGCCAGTACTTGTTTGAAGTCTTTTTGGTCAGTTTGCTGCTTATTGGATTAAACAAAATCTACTCAAAAAGCAGTACAACATTGATTTACTTTTTTACCATTATTATTATTTGAGTGCGGACCTAGCTTTGAGAAGAAACAGAGCACTTTACAGAGCTATACAATACACATACACAACGGAGCACTTTATAGAGGTATACAACAGTACTGATACATAACAGAGCACGTTTTAGAGGTAACAGAACAGATATACATGTACGTAGGCTGTGATTTGAATATGTAATCATAGTATGAATGATACCTTTTGTATACTGAATGTTGGAGTGTAATGACCGTGTTTGCTAGATGGAAGGATGGCTTGCTTTCGGCGCGTGAGAATCCGTTTTTCTTAATGTTACTAATTCACCTGAGACAGCCAGACATTTATTGATAGAAGTCAGTTCTGAGCTCTGTGATACCCATAAGTGAACCTAGGCTGCCAAGAAACCGATAAAAGCCCTTGTTTCAGCCCTTCAGTAGAGCTGAACCACTGCCAAGCTGATAGACAACAAACTATTTGTTTTTGTTGAGCATTAACCTAGCAGGGAAGGAGGGAGCGCTGTAAAAATGTGGGGTCTATGTAATGTTTTCGGTTGAAGGCGCTAATGCAGTGGCTCTCAATGGAACGATTCTAGATAATGTACAACCTAAGCAGAAGGTTGGGTGGAGACTTTAGCCAGCCACTGGAGTGGAAGTTATCTGTATTGAAAGAAAGCTGTTCTTAAAAGATAGGTGGGATGTTCTAGACCTCTGAGCACAGATGACTATTTGCGTGCCCTCAGGTCATATACATACATGCCCTAAATTGGGGTATAGGGAAAGCAGCATACCCTACAAGGCCCACTGAGCAGCATGCAAAACTTTAGTTTGGCATTTCACACCTGGGCTTGAGGTTTAAGGTGGCTAACCCTCATGGGGTTACAGGTTTCCTTCCCTTTTCTTTTGCAGTTCATGAATAAGACTTGCTAAGTGAAGAAACTTGGTACTAAATTGCCATAGTGAGATGATGATTTTTGTGGCTAGGTATAATAGTGTCATGAATATCACTGATCTAAAAATGATGCAGGCTTGGATAGGGCAGCCAGTGCAGGTCTATCGGTTGTGAAGGCATCATGAAGCAAGACGCAGACAACAGAGTCAAAGTTCAAACCAACTTGTTTTGTGTTTTAGGTCCTAACTTGCCCTAAGCTAAGGTGGGATTTCTCTACCTAAAGAAACTAAGGAAAGTCTGAATCAAAGAGTTCAACTTAAGTCTGTCTGTGTCCAGAACCCATACTTCCCCTCACAACTAAAGCTAAACAATGTGTAGGGATGTCAGCAATAAAGAAATAGTGTTCCAAACAAGGTTCTGAGCTTCTTTCAGCTCCTAGCATACTTTTCAGCACTCCTCCCAAGTTTAAAGAGTTCCGAAAAACTCTTGGGTTCAATTAAGTTAAAAACAAAACCGTTCTCAAAGGATTGGGATCCTCCCCAACCCTCTTACAATGGGTAACTTTCCCTGGTTCACCAACGCACGTCTGTTACAACACAAGTCTTTTCATGCATACTTCCATTCACTGGCTGCTTTTGATATTAACACTCTTGTTTCCTCCTTTCATTTGCTTTTCATGCAGGGCACTCGGTCTAGGCGCTGTTGTCGAACCACATGGTCCACCCATTACAGGTCACGCAACCAATACCCCTTTCTTGGATGTTCGTTAATACTGCTCCCATGCAGGGGTTCCTCTGTCTAGGGGCATTTGACAGACCACACGGTTCATCCATCACAGGTCACACTCTCAATGTGTACTCTATCTTAGTTCAACTACTAGCACTGCTAGGACCCATAGTACATTGCGTTAATACCATCACCACAGCCCCACTACTGACTCACCCACACGTATTCTCCTGCACCTCACAACTCGTACTCAACATGCATCCTATCTCTCACTTGCACAGCACCAACATCACCTCTTGTCACACACAGCAGCATCACATCACACTGTCTACTATGGCCAACCTTCCAGCCACCAACCCTTACCTCAACCACCCATCTCTATGGCTCCATCACTTCGCCACAAAGCCCACACCTAACCAACCTTGCACGGTACCTGTGAGAAACCTTAGACTAGGTTCTAGACTCCCTCACGTCTCTCACCGCCCTACCAACACCAGTTTACCAGCCAAACGATCACGCACTAAGCTCACAGCCCATGCCCAACAACTCACACCCACACTCAATACACAGATTCCGGACATCCCTTCAGCTCCAAGCACCACAACCTGCCTCACGGCTACATTGGTCAACACCACATCACTCATGGCCCATGCCCACAACATGGCTGACCTCATTACAACTCATGACCTAGACTTCATAGCCATTACTGAAACATGGCTTCACGCTGCCTCAGGACCCCTCCTATCCCTAGCCATCCCTGCAGGCTACACCATCACCAGAAGCGATCGTAACACTGATCAATCTAAAGGAGGCGGCGTGGCCATCATCCACAAAACCACAATTAATCTCTGATTATCTGCTGCTCCTTGCCAAATCACTTCAGCAGAACTACTTGCAGCTAAATTAGCCATCACCACCAACCAGAACATTACACTCCACGTTATATACAGACCTCCTGGCCCACTATCTACCTTTGCCGAAGACCTCTCCCACGTCCTCGCCGACAACACCAAGTCCAAGTCCCGAATCATTGTACTAGGTGATTTCAACCTAGGCTACCTTGACCCCAATGATGCCCCTGCCCACGAAATCAACAACCTACAACTTAATCTTGGTTTCAGCCAACAGGTCACCTCACCTACACACTCTTAAGGGCAGGACCCTCGACTGGATAGCTGACTTAAATTGCGAACCTACTGTCAACTCTAATCTACCATGTACATGGACCGACCATCACCTCATCACCTTCAGTATCCCCACTAAAATCCTCCCTGCCATCCCCAATATTGCGCCAGCTACTACCACAAGAAATGAGCGTAACATAACCTGCGCCAAAATACTCCCACTCATCCTCCCTGTGCTTAATGATCTTTGCTCCTCATGCTCTGATCCCACAGTCTTGGTAGACGCATACAATCAGACCATGCTAAAAGCGCTTGACCTCCTCGCACCCTCCAAGTTATGAAAACCTAAACCTCGGGCCTACCTCAACTCTTGGTTCACGCCTCAGTTGAGAACCCTTCATTAGGAAAAAAGGATCTTTGAAACACGCTGGAAGAGCCACCCAACTGAAGCTAATAAAGCAAATGTTGCCATAGCGGCTTTAAACTACAAAGAAGCCATATTCTCTGCCAAAAAAGAGACTTACAATAAACGCATCGAACTAGCCCAGTCCAACACCAAGGAGCTATTCAAAATCCTCAAGGAATTGGAATCCCCTGCTACTCCGCCAGACACCTGCTCCAAAGACCGTGTCTGGTGTGCCAACATTCAAAAGGCCCTCCTCGGTAAGATCGCCACCCTCCAAACCAAAATTAACGAGAAACAAAACAGCCTGCAGTCTAATCTTTCTCACAACGCCAACAAGGATAACCCCAAAACCAACGTTGATCTCTGCAACCATTTAGCTTCTCACATCTCTCCATCACGGAAGTTGAACACATCATCAACACCCTTTTACCCACCAATTGTCAGGGAGACCTCTGGCCTGCCATCATCATTAAGGAGGCCTCTCATAACTTAGCGCCCTTTATCACTACACTCATAAACTCCTCCTTCAGCTCTGGAATCGTCCCAAACCACCTCAAGGATGCTTGGGTAATTCCACTCCTAAAAAAACCCACTTTGAATGCCAACATACCCATTAATTACCGGCCGATCACCACGGTCCCTTTTCTTCTTAAAATCCTTGATCATGCGGCTATCTGCAGATCCAATAGTATTTGGAAACTAACAATCTCCTAGGGCTAAGGCAATCTGGGTTCTGACCACGCTATGGCACTGAAACCGCTCTTTTAGACCTCAAAACCCAGATTGAGGACCTAAAGGACAAGGGCAAACTTGCACTATTACTCCTTTTAGATCTCTCTGCGGCTTTTGATTTAGTAAATCACCAAATCTTATGCCGCCACCTTAAAACTGCTGCCCACTTCTCGGACAAAGCTACAGCATGGATCACTTTCTTCCTTGACAATAGATCCATGGGGGTCTTCTCTCGTACTGCCACTGCTGTACCCTCTCCTGTCACTTGTGGAGTCCCTCAAGGTTCTTGTGTTTCCCCGACACACTACAATCTATTCACAAAACCCCTCCTCGACATCCTGGATCTACTGGGGGTCAGCAATACTAACTATGCCGACGATACCCAAATACTTATCCCCATCACAGGAGACCACAAAACTGATTCCCTTAGCCATTAACACCATTTATCAAGTTATTCAAGCCTGGATGGCACAGCATGAATTGTGCTTAAACGACAAGACCGACCTCCTCATCCTCGGTTCCCACCAAAGACTAAGCAAGCTTGACCCAGCGTTTAAATCCTTCACCATTCATGGTAACACTATTAAAGTTGCAAAGGACACTAAAACACTTGGTATCTACATTGACTCCACACACACTATCCAGACAAACTAATGCAGTATCTTCTGCAGCATCCTATACATGCCACCTCATCACAGCATGCCGCCCTTTCCTTTCACCAGCCAACTGCACTACACTAGCCAGGACACTGGTCCTATCCAAAATCGATTATTGCAACGCCCTCTACCTGGGCACCAACCAATGCAATATAAAAAAACTACAAATCATCCAAAACAACACAATCATAGCGGCTCTTAACATCCCCAGGAACCTTCACATCTCAGATTCCAGACGGAATCTCCGCTGGCTCTCAGTCTCCCAAAGAGTCTCTCTCAAAGCTCTGGCGCTCACACACAAAAGCCTTACCAACCAAGCCCCTAGCTACCTAGCCAGCAGATTCACACGACACACTACTTCCAGAACACTCAGAAGTGCCCAAACCAATTGCCTTGACATCCCACGCTTTAACCTCCAAAGATCCGGTGGTCGTAGCTTTCCAGTCCTAGCAGCCAAGCTATGGAACTCACTACCTAACCCCCTGAGAGCTGAAACTTCCTTCCTAGACTTCAAGCGCAAAGCCAAAGCTTGGCTATCTACACACAACTTACCATGACTCTACCTTTGAGTCACCAGCTACAGCATTAACTGCCCACAGCTTTAACCTGTTACTCTACACGTTTATATCCCCTGGATTATCTGTATATTTATTTAGATGTTTGTATTTTTTCTGTACATATAACTCAAAATGTGTCTGCCTGTATCATACCTGAAACCAAGTGATGCGCCCGGATGCCCTGGGGCCTGGTGCGCTCTGTAAATACAAATAAATACAAATACGCAACCAGTACCCCTTTTCCATCTGCTTTAGCAACAATTGTCCACTGCTTTCCCTTGACAGTGAAAATTATTTCTAGTATCAGGATTATTTTCGTTTACCATTTTATTGTGATTAGCTTGGTCACCATTGACTTGGTTATACTTTTGATACTTCTCAGACTCCTGTCAATACAGGTTTCCTCTTAACCTATAGTTATTTGACCACTTGGCTTGTGTCAATACTTGTTTCTCTTCTCACCCACTTCTTGAGATTGTACTCAATTTGCCAACACTTGTATTTCATTCAATTCACTCTGTGGTGTTTGCCACCTACACAACATTGCTTTTATTCCACTCAAGACATATTAATTATCTGCTTTGCTTCTGTATAGCATTCCTAAAATGCTTATTCAATCATACTTCCTTGTTGCTTTAATGGTATTCAATAATGCGATCAGTTCGGTATTCAAAACTGTAAAGACTAGAGGAGGGTGTCTGTACTCCTGCTCTCTATATGGCAGAGGAGAGGCACAGAGGACCCCAGCTAAGATTCTCTATAGGGTAGCGCTGGTCGAGCAATCAAGTCCTAGCTTCTCCGGAGGTGATGCAGGCTTGTTAAGTACAGTGTAGTCCCCAAGCCCCCACAAAGGAATGTCCACACACTGTATTAGTTAAAACAGTCTTGGTTATATACACAATCACAATAACTCACTTTGTGCTCAGTTAATCTACAGTGGCAAATATATACAGTTCTAAGTGGGACCACAATTATTATCAGATCTCATTAAAGTGCATAAACTGTACTCTGGTTAAATGCCACACAAATCAATTAATAAAGGTAACCAACAATAGACATAGGACGAAAGCAGTTGGTTTAGAACAATTGGCAGAATACTGGCCTCTACCATTAAACACAGTTCTGTGTGGAGATGCCCCCTCCCCCAACCTGGGCAACCTGTAAAATAAAGATATACCACAAGCCCAGTCCATTTATTGTTCTATAAGTCTTATTTCCGTCTATAATGTTTCTACCACCCCAATGTACCTGGAATAGCAGAGTTCGACATCGGGTCGTCGACTGATCCTTCTTGAGCAGCTCCCTTTAAAGCAGGAGCCACGGATCGTCGAGATTCTTCGAAGAAAATGAACTCTGTGTCGAGGCGGCAGCTTCGGTCCTAGCGGTGCTCGTTGACGATTCGAAGACGTCCTGCAAGGAAGAGGCGTGCGGGGCACCTCGATGTCGATAGTTCAGGACCGCAAAAGTTTGTGAAGAACGGTGGCCCAGCAAGGACGTTGAGTCGTCCAGAATCTCTACGGTCTTCGGGTGGCGGGAAACTCCCCGGCAGATGCTCCTCAGCGCGTCGACAACCTGGCCTTCTCCAGATGGATAAGGCAGGAGGCGGTGCGGATGAGCGTGTCCGTGAACCAAAGTGTTGGGCAAAGGCGCGTGCGGCTCTGGTCGTCGGTGGCCCTTCTACGCAACTCGGCTTTGTCGGGCCTCCAGCGGTTACAGCAGACTTGCGAACCCTGGTTGACGACGGTGGACAGAATGTCCGCTTCTTATCTTCGTTCTCCTCGGCGGTCCCAGTCTCCGGTCGGCAGCCTTTCAAGGGTCTGACTTCCAGGGTGCTTTGGCGAAGGTTAGCGGTGCTTGATGGTCCCTTAGAGCACAGGAAGTGGGTGCCTAACCAGGTCCTCTCTTGGAGCAGTCTCGGCGGCTTTCGGCAAAGGGAGACAGCAGTTAACCTTCTTCTTCAGACTCCGCTTGGAGGTTCAGCGTCAGTTTCAACTTCAGCTTCTGAACGATTTCTAGCAGTGAGAGGCCCCCAGATATACTAGTTGATCTCCAATTCATTCTGCTGGGTCACACTCAGGCAACCAATCACTCAGAAGGGCTTTCAGCCAATCAGGCATACAGTGCATTCAGACCATTCTCCTCCCTAGACACTCACAACAAGGAATGTGTATTGGGACAAGTACCCAGCCATTCAACACTACACACTGCATTCTTACCAGTTTCGGGCAGGGCTGTCTCAGTCATTGTGTCAAACACCAGAAACCAGACATCCACAACAAGAAGAGCATATTGGTCACACACTCATCCACCCAGGTCCCATCCACAGGGTGTACCCAAAACATTCAGTCACTGGGAAGGCTCCAGCCAGTCTGGCCTGGACTTCACAACACCATATATGGAACTTCCACCCAACAGCCAGTTGTGGGAAGGGACAGAGACGGGGCTTCCCAGGACTTTGGGAAAACAAGGTAACAGCCAATAGAAAGTAAGGGGCCACAGGGGCCATCTTGTTTCCTATCAGGAATCATCGCAGTACTGGAGTATCCCAAAATGGAGGATACTCTGAGCACCTGTCAAATTCAGCATGGAGCTGCCCTGCTCCGTGGGCCACACCAGGTGCCCAAAAACATACACTAGGGGCACAGGGTTGTACCCATACCCATGGGTGCCATAAGGGTATCCCATGGGTCTGTACACCAAAAACAGGAACATCTGCACTGCCAGGAGTCCCACATGGACTCCTGGGCAGAAAACAATACAGAACACAAATGAAAAAGGACTAAAGGACCAGGACAGGGAGGCCCTGTCCCTCCAATGCATTTCCAGCATCATAAAAACCTATCTTTTTCACTCTTGAAACCATGTTCATTTCAGTTCAAGATTATAAGCACACGCTTCAATATTCAAAAGTGCTTATGACCGTTTTCCAAAATGGTTGACATTCAAGTAAGCCTTATTTCAGGTTTTCGGGGGTCATCTGCACTCTCAGATTTCGGAAGCAGCTCCCATCAGCTTTGTTCCTTTCCTTGCTGTGCCTTTCCAGCATCTGCGACTCTCTCACTCACTATTCTCCCCTCTGGCCCAACTCACTCTGCAGGGCACACTCTGGATGTTCTTATCTTCCCAGACCTTCCCCTCTCTGTCCTTCTCACCACTATTCTCCTGAAGTGATCACTTTCTCCTCTCCTCCCACCTCACCCTCCCTACCCCTAAGGCCAAGCCACTTCCATCACTGCCACCCACCTTCTCGGTCATACAACCCATGAAGCGCGTGTCAGCTGGGGCTTTCGCTGCCACCTTCTCGTCCCCCTTGCCCTTTCGGCTGACTCTCATCCAGACACAGCCCTCTCCATGCTCCACTCAGCTATATCTGATACTCTTGATATCCTTCCCCCCTGTCATGAGAATCTGCCTGAAGCTCAAAGCCAAGTGCAACTCCTGGTAGAATTCCAACCTCGTCACCCTAAAACGCAAGTGTAGGGAGGCCGAGAGGAAATGGCGTGCTTCATGTACATCCTCTGACAAACTGGCCTGCCGCCTGCTGCAAAGGCAATACCTGCTCTCTGTTCTATCCAAGAAGAGAGCGCATATCCAAGCCTGCGTCTCTGCGGCATCTAACAACTCGGCCAAACTCTTTAAAATCTGCAAGGAACTGGCCAATCCTGCCGCAGTCTCTACCTCTCCTCTCCCCTCCCAGGCCCTCTGTACGTCACTGGCTTCACATTTCATCTCTACATCTCAAGACATCCTGTCCTCTCTCCTCCTCTCCACCCCCTCCCCCCATTCCCTTCTTTTCCTCTGGCCACTCTGCAGCCACCTCTCCTCCCTCCTTCTCTGCCTTTCCCCTGTTCTCTGCAGACGAGGTTGCTATACAAGTCTGATCTATGAAAGTCTTGTCGAAACAGGTTCACCCCTGTTCTTCCAAAACCATCAAGGACCACATCGACTCCCTGGCTCCTGCCCTGGCTGATTTCTGCAATCACTCCTTCGCCACTAGAGTCTACCTATCCCCCCTGAAGCACTCCCTTGTGCACCCCCTTCTCAAGAAACTCCTGCCCGGCCAACTATCGCCCAACTCCATCACTCCCTTCCGGGGCAAGCTCCTGGAGAAACTGGCTATCTCCCAGCTCAATCTCCACACTGAATCTGTCGGCTTTCTTCATGACCACCAGTCTGGCTTCTGAGCTGCCAGAAGCATGGAAACTGCTCTCCTGAACATCCGTGAAGACCTGCTCTCCAACCTAGACTCGAACACCCCCCTGCGTTCTCATCCTGCTTGATCTCTCTTCTGCCTTTGATACAGTCAACCATGCCATCCTGCTCAACCGTCTCTGTGATAACCTGGGTTTCTGATGCTTGTTAATCTGCTTAGAATCACATGCTGTGCATATAGTCCGACATCCAGTGGTAACCGCGGAGTATTGCATCTTGTCTTTCGGGGGACCGAAAGGGGACGTCGGCATAGGCGTGTCTGAAACACTATCCCTATCGTGACGTGTGTAGTACCCAAAATCCCTCACGCGCCGAGGTCCCTCAGATTGTTTTTTTCCGCCCAGATAACTGGTCACCCTATAGCGGAGCTCTTCATGAGACATTGTTTATCTTACCGAATTGTCGGTTTAATCCCTGTTAAGTCACTTCGTCTATCAAGAACATCTTCGACGAAGACTACGGGGGAACCGTCTACGGCTAAGATCCGGCGTTCGGACCTCCACGTGGTCGGGCCTTCTGGCCGGCCTACACAGTAGGGAGAGTGGGCTCGGGGTTTGCCATACTGCTATGATGTCTTTCCTCTTTTTCACTTCTTTCCTTTTTGGTCTGGTCACCCTTCCCTTCTGCTATGGAAAGGACTCCATTTAGATTCTGCCCTCTGTGAAGGGTCAGATATCCGTGGAAAGACGAGCACACTTCGTGTACGCTTGTCTCCCCCTAGAGCACTAAAGCGGTGTTTGGCATATAAACTCCTAAACCTAATCCCTTAAGGAGCGCCAGTTGAAGCGGTGGGCTGCGTATGGTATGTCACGCGTGGAGCCTCCGTCCCCTGCCGCGACACAAGCCGAGAGTGACGGGGGTACATCGGATGACCAAACGTCCAACGCGGACGTTGTAGACCTTGAGGCGGATGATTCTAGAGCCGCCGTGCCCGACCCTTCCAGGCTCGACTCCGGTCTTGCTACAGGGACCACACCCGGTGACAGGGGCGTACAATCGCACCACACAAAACACACAAATCAAGCGACCTCCTCGACGACATTGTCGAAGAAGGCGCAAGCGCCATCGGATCGATCTAATCCGAAACCTTCCCCGCATCCGCAGCAGCGCATGACTGGGCTTAATAAACATAACAAAGGCGCTACTCCCCAAACTACACACGCCGAAGTTTCTGAACAAGAAACTTGAGTTTCAAGGTTTCCAAGGCCCGTGCAGGCCCGAAAACTACGAGTAGGCCTCTAACTAGGCCTCTACCCGGGAAGCCAAGCCATCATCGGAGGCGTTGTCCCCCGAAGATTCGGTAACTATCAGTAAGCGCATCAACAGGATTGCTACGGCGGTGGGCCTAGTACCGGTTTCGCCCACAGTTATGGGCCAATCCGGCGAAAGGTTTTCCACGGTTTTGGAAGACGATCCTGAGGACTCTTACGAAGAGAGCCAGGTACCCCTCTCAAGCACCCTGAGGAGATCCTCTGAACGCCTTAGGGCGGAGGACCCGGTTCCTGCTCAGCTGGGTCCTTTTGGGTCATCCAAGTGGACCACAGAGCAATTTGAGGGGTATATGGATCGGCTGCAGCAGGTTTTCGGGGCTTCTGATCAACCTCCGCCAAAAAAAGCTCAGGTAGACCCTAACCCCCATACACAAGTTGCCCAACACCTAGATGTTCAACACTATGTTGATTATTAAGAAGATGTCCAGAAGGACACGTATAGAGACATCTATACAGAAGAAGAGGAGACTTCTTTTCTGGACAATTATGGGGAAGATCAAGGCGCAACGGACAACTGGGAGGACACCCAGCAGGACGATCACAATTCTGATATCGTTTGCCTCGACTCTCCCCCAGCCACACTGGTTCGGCAGGCTCCCCGGTGGATGATCAAAGGGCTTTCAACAACACGTTGAAAAAAGCAGTGGAATTCTTTATAATTGCCACGCTTGAGGCATTGCCTGAACAGGATTTCGCGGAAAACATTATTAATGACAATCCTCCGGCTAGCCAGTCTATCCCTCTCTTGAGCTCTGGAAAGAGACGGCTGGCCCCTTCTTTACTCACACCCGCTCAGACTAGGTCTGTGAACCCAAGGGTCGAAAAACTCTTCCGGACCTCCCCCACCGACCCGCTTTACATCAAAGGGCATGCAATCCCAGACTCGCTGGTGGTGACCAAGAGAGCAGGGGTTCCCCTTGCCACGGGAGAGTCACCCCCGGACAAGGAGTCCAAAAGGTTGTATGCCTTAGGCAAATGGGTCACGTCGGTTGCTGCTTATACCGTCCGGATTGCCAATAACACGATGTTACTGGCAAGCTACGTCGACACCCAATTGAACCTACTCCAGGAAGGCCTCCAGGAGGTTCCGGAACCAACCAGAGCCAAGCTTCTCGCCATTGACTCGGAGGGTAAACTTGCCAATCAAAATGTTGTAAAGAATACCCTGGACTCCGCAGAGACAGCAGGCAGGTCTCTCGCACAGGGTACTCTCCTAAAGAGACACGCGTGGCTGCGCACGTCGGATTTCAGGCCTGAGACCAGGCATCCATCATCAATAAACCCATAGAAGAGGCCAACCTCTTTGGGAAAGGCGGTAGACCATGCGTTGGAGACAGCCAAGAAGGAGCATGAGACTATTAAGTAGCTGCACCAGATTTCCCAAAAACCCTCTTCACAGAGGGGCAGCAATTCTCGGCGGTCCTTTGGAGGACAAGCCTGCGCCGCTCAAAATTATTTTGGCACGGGCAACTTCAACGCAAGTCAACCGGCTGCAAGCCCCACTTACTACCCCCAGAGGGGTCAGAAGCGCAGAAAGAATAGAGGCAGAGGCTCCAATTCCAGAGGTGCGTCAACCTCGGGTCAGAAATGACCACCAGGTTCAGGTCCCCTCCCATGTCTCCCCGGTCGGGGGGCGATTAACATCTTTCCTCAAGGCATGGGAGGGGATAACTTCAGACCAGTGGGTATTAAAGACGGTCGCCCACGGTTATTGCGTGGAATTCGCCCGACCCCCACAGTTCAGACCGCCGAAACATCAACGCCTTTCACCGGAACATCTGCAGATCCTGGTCCAAGAGGAGGAGGCGCTGCTGGGAAAGGACGCCATAGAAGCCGTCCCGATTCTTCAGGTAAACGAGGGTATTTATTCAATATACTTCCTTGTACCCAAAAAGGATCTCACCATGCGTCCTGTTCTAGACCTGCGCCCAGCGAACAAGTTTATAAAGCCCCAGAAGTTTTCCATAGTAACACTTCAAGAGGTGATCCCATTGCTAAAACAAGGGGACTTCATGACAAAAATTGGATATGAAAGACAATGCTGCCAGCGCACAGAAAATTCCTAAGGTTCGTGATTCAGGACAAACACTACCCGTTCAACGTACTCCCCTTCGGCATAGCCTCGGCGCCACGGGTGTTTACCAAGGTCCTGGCAGTGGCAGCAGCACACCTGCGCAGACTTTCAGTTCCAGTTTACCCTTAACTCGACGGCAGGGCCTCTGTCATGACTTCAAGGTCATCGACAACCTCGAGTAGGATCCTGTTCCTCTCGAGTTCTTCGAGGCCTCTTCCAATCTTTTCGACGCCTTTTTCAGTGTTTTCGAAGACTTTAACGTCTGCGTCGACGACGTCTACGTTTTCCCAACCAATTATGACAAATTTAGCCCCTTGTGCTCTGGAAATGGGATTTGAGCCATTTCCAAGGTCTGACCATTTCAGACCTTTGTCTTCAATTTATGAGGAAAGGGAGGATTCGGATCAAGAAAGACCCTTTGGGTTGCAGAGATCTGCAACACCAGAACCAGAGGAATTTACCTCTGAGGAAAATAGGGTGAAGGACCTTCACGAATCCTTACATGAGGCAAGTGGGTTAGATACTTCCCCAGAAATAGAATTTGCCAGACCAGACCCAGGGGAACATGCTGAGACCCCTTAAAGAATTTTAATGGCAAGAATTATAGAATTCATGGGTTGGTCTACACCTTCACCTGCATTCCAACAGGATGACCTTACAGACATTTTAGTTAAAGGCCCACAGGAGGATCCTGTGGTTCCATTTCATGCTGCATTACAAAGAAAGATGTTGGCTAACTGTGAAACTTCTGAGGTTATCCCGGCGGTTAACAAAGTCATCAGCCAAATATAGGGTATCTACTACAGACCCTGAATTTTTATCTAAACATCCAACTCAAGAGTCTGGTTGTTCAAGCAGCAACTGCATCAGGCAGTAGATCGGCATACCCTACTGTTCCACAGGACAGGGATGACAAAAGATACAACTCTATGGCTAAAGTTTTTTTTCTGCATGTAGCATGGCGTTGAAATCTATTAACGCTACTTGTACGCTCGCAAGGTTCAGCCATACACTTTGAGATTGTGCTTCATCAGCGGCTGACTGCCTCCCAGAGGGAGAAGAAAAGGAAGCGTTTCTAAACATCATTAAGGATGGTAAAGACGCTATGTGCGAATCCCTTCAAACTGGCATTGATTCTGCTGACAGCATCAGTAGGGCCATGGTGGCAAGTACTACAACCCGCAGATTTGCGTGGTTGCGAAAGTCTGGGTTTGCTCCAGATGTACAAGCCAGACTTTTAAATATGCTCTTTGACGGCTCTTCTTTGTTTGGTAAGAAGGCGGATGACAGCCTAAAAAAGTTAGACATCCAAAGCAGCAGCAAAATCCCTGGGAGCTGCAATCCGTCAAACACCATATCTCCCCTCAGGAACCTCTTGGAGAGGTAAGTCCTTTGCTTTTATTCTGCATTCGGAAAAGGCAGAGGACAGTCGGTTGAAAGAGGTCAAAAAAGATTCACCCGAGGTGGACGGGGTAAAAATACAAAAGCCGCAGCAGCAGCAGGTGCCTCTTTACCCTCGGCGCCTGCATCAGCCGCCTCTAAATCACTCTGAGGAGACTCCTCACAAGACACCAGTAGGGGGCAGGCTAACTCAACATCTGACGGAATGGCAGGCTATTATGTCAGATGCTTGGGCATTGAAGACAGTTGGCCAAGGTACTGCCTGCCTTTTCTACACATTCCTCAGAGTCATCCACCTGGGAACAGCTCTCGGAAAGTTCCAGATCCGCACCTCTTGCAGGAAATTGTAGACCTGCTGGAGAAAGGTGCCATAGAACCGGTACTTGTAGCGGAGAGGAACAAGGGCTGGTACTCCCCCTACTTCCTAATACCGAAGAAGGACGGAGGACTGAGACCTATCTTGGACTTACGAGAATTGAACAAGTTCCTCAGGAAGGACAAGTTCAAGATGGTAACTCTTTCTCAGATCCTTCAGGCCCTCCAGCTCCAGGACTGGCTCGTATCTCTGGACCTTCATGATGCTTATTTCCATGTTCCAATACATCTCAAACACAGGAAATACCTGAGGTTCGCAATTGGCGACTCTCATTATCAGTTTCGAGTTCTGCCATTTGGGCTGACCTCCGCCTCGAGGGTTTTCACCAAGCTAATGTCGGAAGTGGCTGCAAGTCTGAGGGAAGGGATTCACGTCTACCCCTACCTGGACGATTGGCTGATCAGAGCTGTATCTCTAGAACAAGCTCAGATCCAGCTAGATTATGTTTGCCACTTCCTTCACAAACTGGGCTTCTCCCTCAATTTAGAGAAGTCACAGATGATACCATCACAGAGACTCCAGTTCATTGGTGCGGTCCTGGACTCTTCCCTGGGAAAAGCCTCGCCACCAGAGGTGAGGGCTCAAGATATTCTGCAGATGGTTACCAAGTTTCAAAATGCCCAACTTCTCCCAGCCTTCGACTTTTTGAGGTTGCTAGGCCTCATGGCACCCTGCATCTTCCTTGTGCCAGAGGCTCGTCTGAGAATGAGATCTCTTCAGTGGGCACAAAGAACTCAGTGGTCACAATTCTCAGGAAGAATGACAGATCTCCTTCAGGATCCGGACAAGGTGGCTCGAAACCTTCAGTGGTGGGCCTGCCAGGAGAACATCTTGAAAGGAGAACTGTTTTGGCAACCATGGCCGGAGATAACAGTAGTCACAGATGCCTCACTCACGGGGTGGGGAGCCCATGCCAACGACTTGACCATCAGCGGTCGTTGGTCTCCATCGGAGTCCAGACTACATATCAACCTGTTAGAGCTGAGAGCAATCAGACTAGCGCTGAAGGCTTTTCTGCCAGCTGTACAGGGGAAAAATGTCCTGATAATGACGGACAACACAGTAGCCATGCACTACCTCAACAAAAGAGGAGGCGTAGGATCACTCCTCTGTGCAGAGAGGCGATGCAGCTCTGGTTTTGGGCAATCCAAGAAGAAATCTCTCTATCGGCAGTTCACTTAGCCGGAGAGAGAAACTTGACAGCGGACGCTCTGAGCAGGCAGAGTACAGTCTCCCACTAGTGGGAACTAGCTCAGGAAGTCCTTCAACAGATCTTCACCCTTTGGGGAACCCCTCAAGTGGATCTGTTCACCACCAGCATTAACAGGAAGTGCGATCAGTTTTGTTCAAGGGAATTTCCCCCGAGAGGAGCTCTAGGGGACGCGTTCGTAATGGACTGGGAGTTTCCACTTCTGTACGCGTTTCCTCCAGTCCCTATCATTCCTCAAATGATCAGGAGGTTGAGAAGGTTCCGGAAAGCCATGATCTTAATTGCCCCAGACTGGGCCAGCAGAACGTGGGACCCAAACCTTCTGGACATGTCCATCTGCCCTCCAATTCGTCTTCCACTCAATGAGAATCTTCTCTCGCAGAAGGGAGGTCAGGTTCTCCATCCCGACATCATAACCCTCAACCTTCATGCTTGGTATCTGAAAGATTGAGATACAAGGATTGGGACCTCCCAGATGAGGTCATGGAGGTGTTGCTTTCAGCAGGAAGGCCAGCAACAAAGACTTTATACCGCTGCCGTTGGTACAAATTTTGCAGCTGGTGTAGAGAAAAGAATATCGACCCCTTTTCATGTGGTACACCAACAGTGTTATCTTTTCTACTCTATTTGGCAAATTCGGGCATTCAGGTTGGCACTATCAAGGGCTATCTCGCAGCGCTATCTATCTTCAAGCGCACTGCAGAGGAACCATCGTATTTCAAGTTACCCTTAGTAATGCAATTTCTGAACAAATTAACCAATGTCTATCCTCCAAGACCATTCCAAGTTCCCTTATGGGACTTGAATTTAGTCTTAAATTTCCTGATGCGTACTCCTTTTGAACCACTCCACTCTTGTTCACTAAGGTTTCTCACCCTTAAAACTGTTTTATTAGTAGCATTGACATCTGCTAGGAGGGTGAGCGAATTACAAGCTCTATCTTGTAAACCCCTCATACAATTTTTCATAAAGACAAAGTTGTCCTACAAGTGAAGCCTTATTTTCTCCCAAAGGTGGTTTCTGAATTCCACATCACTCAGAAGATTACCTTACCTCCATTTTATCCCCCTCCCCATCTGGGGAAAGAGGAAGAAAGGCTGCATAGGCTGGACCCAAGGCGAGCTTTGAGTTTTTACATCAGCAGACTTGCTAGGATTAGGCAAGCAGACAAACTGTTCGTAGGTTACTCAGGGCACAAATTGGGATTACCGATAACAAAACGGACCATTTCCAGTTGGATTATTTTAGCCATTCTGGAATGTTAAAAACTTGCAGGGAAAGAGCCTCCTCAAAATCTTAGGGCTCATTCAACCAGGGGTATCGCAGCCTCTTCGGCCCTCCAAAGAGGGATACCGATTCGAGACATATGTGCGGCTGCCACATGGTCGTCCGCATGTACCTTCACAAGATTTTACAACCTGGATTCCTCCTCTAGCCAAGAGACTAGATTTGGCAAATCTGTGTTGCACTCTTGAAGGGAAACGTGGCAATGTTACTCCCACCTCCAGTTACACACCACTGCTATGGAGTCTATCAAGATCCTGGTAACGTTCTTTCGATGGGATGTTCTTCCGACGTATTCCTTATCGCCCCTCCCATCCATCCCCTCAGTAAAACCTCCCTTGTGGTTACAGTTTACGCTCCTTCTGGGTCACTAACCAATTCATGTAAAACAACTGTTAACGTCAAAATGGAACTGAGCAACGGACGCTGCGCGAGTCTATTTATACGCATGATGACATCGGCGCCGATACGAAGGCTGTCGAGGGACATCGGCTCGAGGGACATCGACGCGCAGCGCCCTCTACTGAAAAAAAAATTCCGAGGCCAGCAAGCTGGAGATGATCTATCAAGATAAGGAATACGTCAGAGGAACATCCCATCGAAAGAACGTTACCAGGTAAGAATTAACTTGTTCTTATAAATCTGCCTGCTTCTATTCTCCGCCCTCTGCAACTTATCCAAAACAGGACTGCGAGACTTGTCCTTGGCCTCAAGCCCAGGGATCGTATCTCTCCAGGAGTGAAATCTCTGCACTGGCTCCGAGTGGCAGCAAGGATTAAGTTCAAAACCCTCTGCATCATCCATAAGGTGTATTGTTGGTTGATGACCAGCAAATCGCGCTCCTCCTAAATAGTAATATAGTTCAGCAATAATGTATTGAATACATATCGAATTAGTTGTAAGAAATCAGCAATAGTCCATGAGTCTATAGTGCTTAATAGCACGCTGAATCAGCCGACACGTGTTTCGACATAAGCGCCGTTCTCAAGGCTGATAGTATCAAAACATAAAATTGTTGTGAGCCAAATTGTTGTCAACATGTTACAATGAAAAAACAAAATATAAAGTGAAAATTGCAAAAATATATGTTATGATTCATAAAGAAACGAGGCATTCATCATTGCATATGAATACAATGTATATGTATCAATACAATTTAATCAGTATAATAATCGTAAATATGATTATCACCTAATTTCAATCTTACTAGGATATTGATTGTATATCATGTATAATATACGCATGTGCACATACATAACACTAGTTGCAGGACAAAGCGCGCCCACGCACCTCTAACACTAACTCAACACACTGAGCATGCACATTAGAGCAGCATTTGACCACCACGCGCATGCGCGGTCGTGCCGAACTAGACGTTGCGCGATCAGAAGTACATATAGTATTTAAGACGCCGCGATCAGTGCTCGCGTCTTTTACATCCTCATGAACAACGTCACAGGGATTAAACCCGGATATACTGTAAGTCTACAATTTTCAATCTAATAGTTACCTATTACAGGAATATTAAGACGAATGTGATTTAGACTGACTGGGCATCTTTATATATTTTTATACGCATGGCAGGAAACTCCTATTTGTCAGACAATAATCAGTGCATGAGTGTATTGGACTCAGATCGCCTCTTTCACTCAACAGCTCGAACATTTTAGTCTTCAATTGGTGAGCATACATGCATTCGATAGTAATTTAATAAGAATGCAATAATTATTCATACACCAATAGTGACTCTCTTTATTGTATCTCTCCCTGCTCACGTAGATAATCATTTAGTGAACCAATCCAATCTGATTAATTATATCGGGAAGCAATTCTGAAAGACTTTCGTGTCTGGACTCTTCTACATTGTCAAACATGTGAAAGGTGAGACGCTACGCCCCAAACATAGGGAGTTTTATAACTTAAACCAGTAATCAGTATAATCAATAAAATTGTCAGAGTATTCATACAATATGTAATAACAGCACTAAGAAAGGATATAACTTCAACCACACATTTTTACCTCACTCGCATCAATTTGCTATTACTCACAAGTTATGGATATATATTCAGGACAGCACATAGTGGTGTCACTGGGAGGTGCTGCCTGCGCATGAACAATGCATGACACGTTTGCCAATTAGCAACAGTAACCAATTGTCCCACATTAGTATCTGTCAAAATAATATATATTCCTTCCGTTCTCTTTTGTTCCTCCCCGCAACAAACGTACTGGTTTCTACAATATTGCGTATGTGAACCTCATATTCCTATATGCACAATTACTTGTTATATGCAATGATGAATGCCTTGTTTCTTTATGAATCATTAGAACAGAAATTTATTTTTGCAATTTTCACTTTATATTTAGTTTTTTCATTGTAACATGTTGACAACTATTTGGCTCACAACAATTTTATGTTTTGATACTATCAGCCTTGACAACGACGCTTATGTCGAAACACGTGTCGGCTGATTCAATGTGCTATTAAACACTATAGACTCATGGACTATTGCTGATTTCTTACAATTCATTCTATATGTATTCAATACATTATTGCTGAACTATATTACTATTTAGGAGGAGCGAGATTTGCTGGTCATCAACCAACAATACGTCCTACTTTACTGTGCATGGGTAGGCATACACAGAATTTGACCACAGCAACGCAGCTCAAACTCGATTTAATTGAATTTTGGGTTTTGCAGAGCGCACACACAGGGCCTTTGCCTACCCTACTTAGTTTAACCATCATCCATAAGACTTCTGGGGCCTCAATACCTTCAACTCTCTCTCCCTAAACATCTTCCCTCTCAAGCTCTTCGCTCATCTACCTCAAACTCTCAGAGTAGTCGCTTCTCCAAGCAACGAGTTGGTGGTAGATCTTTCTTCGGCTGGTGCCTCCTTCTGGAACAGCCTCCCTGAAATTTGAGGAGAATCATTGATTCCGGAAGCACCTCCAACAGCTTTCTCTTTGCTTCTGCTTTTTCTCCTCCTCTCCCTTCCTGGCTGACAATTTGCACTGGTTACCTGGTCACCCTCTGATCTCGGGCCCAGGTCCCTTCCCCTGCCAGTCGCACTCCTGCACTGCCTTCCCGGCTTCCCTGGGACTTGGGGACTGGTTCTGTATCCCTTAAGTCCCACCACCAGCACTTGACACCTGATGGCTGCACTTTCTTGCACTTGCCACCTGTGGTCTGTACTTTCACTTACTATTTATCTTTTATGTATTTATTTTGTTTGGTTCTTATCCCATGTACTGCACCTCCTCTCCCCCTTCTCCCTCGCACTTCTCCTCCTTCCCCTTCCCATGCACTTGCACGACCTGAATGGCACTTGGCCTAGTAGGATCGTTGTCTGTCCTCCCTTGTTCCCCCTCCCTTGCCTCGGCGCGCCTTGAAACACTTGTGTATATGCACGTTCTAAATGCCATATAATATCACATCATCCCATCCACGGGCTCTGCTCTTCCCCTGCAGGGGTCGGGAAGAGTGCTGCTCTCGCTCCCTCATGTCCTTGACGACCGCAGTGCTTCAGTGCCCCACAGCAGCTGCTTGTGCCCGACACTGAGGGTGCATAGGACTTCCTGGCCTTTTCATGGCCTGCCTCGGCCCTGGTGTCTCTAGCCCTTGCCTTGCCTGAACGGCTTCTCGCACTCGCGTCTCTCGGTTTCGCCAGCTTCCAGCTCCAGTTAGCTCCAGCCTTTTTTGCATTCAGTTCTTGTGTGAACAGCCTGCATTTTATATCCTTTGGACATACGAAGACACCACAGGTGGTGGTCATTTAGTCCAATTGCCTGACCATATTAAAGGGACATGCCTGACCTTTGCAATACTCTGCAGGCCTCTTCCTCATGTCAGTGCTGGAGTGGCGAAATGGCTTACTAGTGTTCACCACTCTTAGTTTCTTCCTTGTCCCAGTACCATAGTGGCTTAAATGATGGTAAATGCGGGGAGATGTTACAATAGCCCATGTAAGGCCAACATTAAGGTCGCAATTCCGGCTTGCGAGTCTTGCTACTGTAGAGATGAGAAAAGACCAGAGATGGACAGTTGTTTTCAAATTTGCTTCCGCCAGATACAATTTGTTTGTACTGCCATGAATGGTTAATACTAGAGGGGATGTGTTTTTCAGAAATAATTTTTAAACATTAGCTACGATGGAAGCTAAAAGCACTCCTTCATCCCAAGCATATTAATATGTTTTGTTTACCATACACTGAACCGCATTTAAAAGGGTGCAGTGCCACATTTATGCTGTAGTGTTACCACTGATTGACAAAGGATCGTTGTGAAATTGTTTTTCCTTCTGTTTTTGGTCATGTCATTCTATTGTCTAGTTCCTCTTTCGTGCCACCTCCTCTACAAAGCTTTGTTCAAGGCCAGGTGTAGTGCTTGTGATGGACACAGTATAAATATTGGAAAACATAACGAAATTTAACCACTAAACACAAAACAAGATCACCAGCCTGTCACTGCATGCTAGTACCCTCACTCGAGTGGTACATGACATATGGGCAATGTAGTCTTACTCAAGGAGCTTCCTCTCCTCATACAATGTGTCCTGTGTTGCTCCAAATCCTCCTTAATTGATGCAGCTTTATTAATGTAGTTACTTTCTTTCCTGGGCTTTGGAACACACTGCAGTGCCTCAAAGCTCTTTGAAGCTAGTGCAAGCCAGCATGTTAGCAATGTATATAACAAATCAAATGAGAAAAAGGAAAAAAAAAAACAGGAAATAAAAATAAGAAACTCAATTTCTGATGATTGTTAATCTGCTTAGAATCACATGCTGTGCATATAGTCTGACATCTAGTGGTAACCGCTGAGTATTGCATCTTGTCTTTTGAGGATCGAAAGGGGACGTCGACATGGGCGTGCCTGTAACACTATCTCTAACGTGACGTGGAGGTCCCTCAGATTGTTTTTCTTTTTCTGCCCAGCTAGCTGGTCGCCTTATGCGATGCTCTTAACAAATTGCAATATTGTTCTATTTCCCGACCTCCGGTCATATTTATATTATTGTCTCCTCCATCGACAGTTGTTTCCTGAACCTCCGTCAAAGACAGTAAAAGAACACTCTTCGATGGCTGGGGCTCCGGTCGACGCTGTCGAGCCCGCGGCCGGGCCTTCTGGCCGGCCTATACAGTAGAGTGAGTGGGGTCTGGGGGTGTTCTATTCTTTTCAAGAATGCCTTTCCTTCTCCCCTCTCTTTGTACCTTTGGTTTTGTCATCACTTTTCAATTCCTGAGCTATGGACAGGACACCATTTAAATATTGCACTTCCTGTAATGGAAAATTCCCATGGAAAGACGAGCACCAGCGGTGCAGTAAGTGTCTTCCCCTCAATCATGATGAGGCGTCCTGTAATCTCCTACGTCCTAAAACTATTAAGAATCATTGAATAAAGCGGTGGGCAGCCTACGCTATGTCGAAGGCTGAGGGTAGCTTCCCCACCGCCGAGTGTAATGAGATGAGCGACGACCAAGGCTCCAGTTCGGATGCCATTGACCTTACATCGGAGCGCTCTTGCTCGTCGTCTGTCCCTGGCCCCGCTAGGCATGATGTAAGTCCTGCTATGGGGAATGTACATCCCGGCGACAGGGACGCACCTGATACTCACACAAAGTACACAACCCCCGGTACCGCCTCGACAGTTCAGGCGAAGCGATCCAAGGCGTCAACGGGTAAGTTGGATATTTTGACGGCACCCACCGATTCGCTTGATCGGCAGCCCTCCCCACAACCGTGGCAGCGGCATGAAGCATCAGAAACGCGCCAACGCCGCTTAAGGCCTCGGTTGCATCAAAATCCACAGCGCAACCGCCTACACAGTTCAAACATCTCCTAGTAACGCAGATCAGCGGCGAGAGTCTCGCTAAGATTGTTTCGGCGGCTAAACAGAAAAACAAGTCTACGGACACATCGACACGGCCCGAGGGGCAGAAAGACTATTCTGAGTCAATTATCTTTATCTAAGACTCTGGTTGAGAAATCTGGACGTTCTAGGGAGGAGGATCATCAGGAAGAGCCCTTTCCTCCTCTAGACTCCTCTGGCTCCTCATGGACAAGAGAGAAGTTTGAAGGTTGCATGAACAGGCTGAAAAGGTTTGTAGACTTTTCTGAAAGATTTGCTCCTAAGAGGCCTCATGAAGAGAGTCCTTATACACCAATGGCTAAGTTCCAGAGGACTTCTGACTTATTTCATGAAGAAGAGATTTTTCACCTTACTAAAGGAGTTCCTATTGACCCATTCCTACAGGATGATGATCCCTTCGCTGATCCTACTGATGATCCCACTGATCACACCCAGGGATGGGGGATGACCAGCCGGTAGATAACCCACCTTGGCTGTCCGCTACCCATTCCCCAGACCCTGACACCTTATGTATGAACTTGCTTCCATCCCCACCATTAAGTCAGCCATTTTTTGATGACCAGATGTTTAATGCCATCTTAAAGGAGGCAGCCGAGCACTTCCAAATTGCCACGCAGAAGGCAGTGCCAGATTCGGATTTTGTTGAAGACATTTAAAGGAGAAGCCTCCTGCCAGTCAGGCTATCCCATTACTTAATTCTATTAAAAGATGCATTTCTCCTTTATTATTAACACTCTCACAAACCAGGGCTGTTAATCCACGGGTGGAAAAGCTGTTTCGCCCTTGCCCTACTGATCCCCTGTACATTAGGGGGCATGCCACCCCGGATTCTCTGGTGGTCACGACAACCTGGAAGAAGGCAGGTGTCCCCTTGTCCACAGGCGAGGCACCGCCTGTGGACAAGGGGACAAGAAATTGTATGCTCTGGGATAGAGAATCACTACTGCGGCGGCATACTCCACCCGCATAGCCAAACACATTATGCTGTTGGCCAGCTACACCGGTGTTCAGTGGAACCTGCTGCAAGAGGGCCTACAGGAGGTCCCTCAAACGGTGATGAGGCGTCCTGTAATCTCCTACGTCCTAAAACTATTAAGAATCATTGAATAAAGCGGTGGGCAGCCTACGCTATGTCGAAGGCTGAGGGTAGCTTCCCCACCGCCGAGTGTAATGAGATGAGCGACGACCAAGGCTCCAGTTCGGATGCCATTGACCTTACATCGGAGCGCTCTTGCTCGTCGTCTGTCCCTGGCCCCGCTAGGCATGATGTAAGTCCTGCTATGGGGAATGTACATCCCGGCGACAGGGACGCACCTGATACTCACACAAAGTACACAACCCCCGGTACCGCCTCGACAGTTCAGGCGAAGCGATCCAAGGCGTCAACGGGTAAGTTGGATATTTTGACGGCACCCACCGATTCGCTTGATCGGCAGCCCTCCCCACAACCGTGGCAGCGGCATGAAGCATCAGAAACGCGCCAACGCCGCTTAAGGCCTCGGTTGCATCAAAATCCACAGCGCAACCGCCTACACAGTTCAAACATCTCCTAGTAACGCAGATCAGCGGCGAGAGTCTCGCTAAGATTGTTTCGGCGGCTAAACAGAAAAACAAGTCTACGGACACATCGACACGGCCCGAGGGGCAGAAAGACTATTCTGAGTCAATTATCTTTATCTAAGACTCTGGTTGAGAAATCTGGACGTTCTAGGGAGGAGGATCATCAGGAAGAGCCCTTTCCTCCTCTAGACTCCTCTGGCTCCTCATGGACAAGAGAGAAGTTTGAAGGTTGCATGAACAGGCTGAAAAGGTTTGTAGACTTTTCTGAAAGATTTGCTCCTAAGAGGCCTCATGAAGAGAGTCCTTATACACCAATGGCTAAGTTCCAGAGGACTTCTGACTTATTTCATGAAGAAGAGATTTTTCACCTTACTAAAGGAGTTCCTATTGACCCATTCCTACAGGATGATGATCCCTTCGCTGATCCTACTGATGATCCCACTGATCACACCCAGGGATGGGGGATGACCAGCCGGTAGATAACCCACCTTGGCTGTCCGCTACCCATTCCCCAGACCCTGACACCTTATGTATGAACTTGCTTCCATCCCCACCATTAAGTCAGCCATTTTTTGATGACCAGATGTTTAATGCCATCTTAAAGGAGGCAGCCGAGCACTTCCAAATTGCCACGCAGAAGGCAGTGCCAGATTCGGATTTTGTTGAAGACATTTAAAGGAGAAGCCTCCTGCCAGTCAGGCTATCCCATTACTTAATTCTATTAAAAGATGCATTTCTCCTTTATTATTAACACTCTCACAAACCAGGGCTGTTAATCCACGGGTGGAAAAGCTGTTTCGCCCTTGCCCTACTGATCCCCTGTACATTAGGGGGCATGCCACCCCGGATTCTCTGGTGGTCACGACAACCTGGAAGAAGGCAGGTGTCCCCTTGTCCACAGGCGAGGCACCGCCTGTGGACAAGGGGACAAGAAATTGTATGCTCTGGGATAGAGAATCACTACTGCGGCGGCATACTCCACCCGCATAGCCAAACACATTATGCTGTTGGCCAGCTACACCGGTGTTCAGTGGAACCTGCTGCAAGAGGGCCTACAGGAGGTCCCTCAAACGGTGCGTACTCGCCTGCTTACAATTGAATCTGAGGGTAAGCAGGTGAACCACAACATTCTCAAAAATACTTTAGACGCTGCGCAAACAGCGAGGAGGACTTTAGCCCAGGTTACCCTGCTAAAACATCACGAATGGTTGAAGAACTTGGGGTTCAAGCCAGAGACTCGGGCGTAATTAATCAACAAGCCGGTGGAGGACTCCAACCTGTTCGGCAAGGCTGTTGATGAGGCGCTTGAAACAGCAAAAAAGGAACATGAGCCTCTGAAGACTTTGAACCAAATTGCTCAGACCCTTTCAACAAGGGTGGGTGGTGGGGTTCTCGCTGCTCATTTTGTGGGCAGTCCTGTTCTCACTCTCCCCTCACAACCAATATGGTTCTGGGAAAAATTGGTCCTCAGAACAGGGGTCTGCCTCCTCTTCCCCGTATACACCTAGGGGACAACGCTGTGGGAAAGAAGGTCGTAATTCCACCCACAAAGGCTCCCCAGCCTCCAGTCAGAAATGACTTTCAGATCCGGGTCCCCTCCCATGCCTCCCCAGTCAGGGGACGTATAACATCATTCCTGCATGCATGGGAGGGGATTACAGCAGACCAGTTGGTGCTCAAGACCGCCGCCCACAGTTACTCCATCGAGTTCAGCCGACCACCTTGATTCAGACCTCCAGATCAAGACGTCTAACACCAGAACACCTGTGGATCCTGCTGCAAGAGGTTGTGATCCTGTAGGAAAAGGGCGCCATCGAAGACGTCCCTCTTCTACAGGTAAAGAAGGGTATTTATTCAGTGTACTTCCTTGTACCCAAAAAGGATCTTGCCATGCGCCCTGTGCTAGACTAGCGCCTAGCAAACCAATTTGTCAAACCTCAGAAGTTTCATATGGTAAAGCTGCAAGAGGTAATTCCTCTGCTGACGCAGGGGGATTACGTGGCAACATTGGACATGAAAGATGCATACTTTCATATTTCAGTGTTGCCGGCACACAGGAAATATCTAAGGTTCATGATACAGGACAAGCACTACCAATTAAAGGTTCTTCCCTTCGGCATTGCCGTAACCCCAAGGGTGTTTAAAAAGGTACTGGCTGTGGCAGCAGCACACCTGCTCAGGCAATCCATCCCAGTTTATCCTTACCTCGACGACTGGCTCATAACGGGGGATTTCTACGCAACATGCCTGTCGAGTACACAAAAGACGATAGACCTCTTATTCAGTCTAGGATTCTCCATAAACGAGAAGTCCAGCCTATACCCTAGCCAAGTCGAGCAGTTTCTGTGGGCCCTAATTCAGACAGAAGACTGCCTCGTCTTCCCCCTCCAACAAGAGGGTCCAAAACTTGTTGTTTCAGATCCCTCAGTATGTAGCCAGTTGAGAGGTGACGGTATGGAAGGCCATGCAACTGTTCGGAATGATGGTGTCATGCATTTACTTGGTTCTTCACGCACGTTTGTGGATGCGTCCCATGCAAGAGTGGCTCAACAGCCAGTGGTGTCAGGCCAGCGGACAATGGGACGATCTAGTGGTTGTCTCGGCAGCCCTCGTTCTCTCTGCAGTTGTGGTCTAGGGAAAACCTCTCGAAGGGGAAAACCTTCACCACCCCCGCAGTAGAAGCCACTCTAAAGACAGACTCATCCCTCACGGTGTGGGGGACACACCTCCTTCAGCAGACGGCACACAGCATTTGGTCCCCAGCAGTAGCGTCCAACCACATAAACCTTTTGGAGCTGTTAGCGGTATTCAAAGCACTGAAGGCCTTTCGGACTGTCAGGTACTCAACCTTGCGTGGGCGGTAGCACGTACACCTGCCTCCCCATTGGGTCTTGGTGCCTGGATGTTAGGTAACTCAGGCCTCCCTAACCCGCCGGGGAGAACTGGTTAGGGTCTGCTGGGTTGGATGGGTAGAGGTGGTTAGGGAAACCGGGAAAAGGGTGAGGAAGAGATGATGGATAGGGAATGGGATACCGGGAAAGGATATGCCTTGTTGTCCCCTCCTGGGGTTGCCGAAATTGCTGGTACTCCGAGCACACACACTCGTACACACATGCACACTATGCCCCCAAAAAACCTGTTTAGACTGTTAACTCTGTGTAACCACTTGGCACATTATGGGTTTCTGATGCGTTCCTATCACGCATTCACTACTATAACCACTGTTGGTTGTTTAACTTCACAACCGGCACCTTTAACAGATTCTAAAGCATATTGCATAAAATTGCCCCTTTGACAATAACGTTAATGCACTGCGAGGTTTGTTGATTCTCACACCCTAACGCATTGACTTGAGTAACAAAAATGGCACTTAGCTTCATGTCATGCAGCAGGTACATCTGCCAAGAGCTGCAGTCCCAAAGTTCTAGCCATAATGATACGGCGGAGCATCGCTATAATAAACCAAAAGCATGTGTGAGTTTGTGTTACAAGGCCGTGTTACAGCACACGGTACACTCTGTCTTTATTGCCCATTGGTGATTAACATGCAAATATTGTCGGCTTCCCCACACCCCGACACTTTTGTAATGCGCCGGAAGTCACTGTGTGTGTTTCCCAAGGGTGCGTGAAACTCACTGCCCAAGCACTGCTTGCATCCTTAGTTGAGTTCCCAATCCGAACGCTGCTTGCGTCAGACTCGCACAACAGTATACGACTACCGGCTGAATACACCCCAGGCCCAGCCAACAAACCCACCGGGCTGAGGCCGCCAACAGCACATCACTATTCTCTTGCCCTTTTCCAGCTTCTTCCCACTAAACCCCCTCCCCTTCCTCTTTCAGAGCCGGCAGAGCGCCAGGGGACCACTCCGGCGGTACTAGTGCACGGTACAAATGTCCTGTAACATTAACATCCAACAACTGTACACTCATAATTGTATTACGGTCCGCTTAAACACCTCAGAGATGTATACCAAATATTGTCAGACAAATAGGAGCCTTAAACAGGGGACTGGACCGCATACTCCATAACCTGTACACAGCAGACACAAGATCTTATGAAAATATGTAACTTTCCACCTAAACTTAATGGTATCCCCCTTCCCTCGCTCGACTACACTGATGACATTATTTTATTTGACCAAACTGTGATTGGTCTTCAGCGGTCCTGGCGGCTATGGTGACCTATGATGAAAAAATGAGATGGTTATTAAGCAAAACCAAAACCATGTGTCTAGGGGAGAAAAAGCTACTAGGAAGACCCTAGGCGTGTGGAAATTAAATGAGCAGTCGTTAGAAAATGTTAGTGAGTATATCTACTTGGGTTTCCCAATTACTATAAACCCCCTATGTCATACTATGGGGAATATGTATTTAATAAAACCTGGAACAAATGGATGACTGCAAGACAGTATTTCATCCATAAAGTGGGATATAATTTACAAGGTCTATTAGAAATATACCAGACTGCTATTATACTGGATATTTTATATGCAATGGTAGTTTTACCTTCGAGCCAGATGAGTTGGTTAAACCACATTGAGGCGAAAATATTACCCACAGTGATTAATATGGCTAAAGGGGTGCCGGTAGAGTCACTCAGGCTTGAGTTTGGACAGAGCTTGCTTCTTTCATTATGTCAAGTCCAAAGAGTTATCTTTTTGCAAACATAATGCAAGGTAATCTGAAAACCAATAGTATGCTAAAATTACTGGGTTCTAAATTGAAAGACCAGGAAACAAACCAATTTGTATTTTAAGTTAAACAGAGTGCTGTCTCATTCCTTCTGGGTTTGGGGGTTGATGACGATATATTGGAGATGGATCCTAATTATGAAAGTAAAATCAAAAAGGTGGGATATTTCTTGTAATGTTTGATGCATTAAATCTGAAGAAAAGGTATTTGGTGTACTCCCATCAGAGTTTTGCCATCTCCAAACCATGTGAGTACCTGGCGAAAATATGTTCAGTGGAACTTAACACTTTATTCTGTACCTACTTTTTAATATTCTACCAACAAGGGAGTCTACGATAAATGGAATAAAAAGTTAAATAATACAGGTGTGTGCCGAATGGGTCGGTGATATTGATTCAAGTCGCCATCTGCTAACAGCATGCTTGGCTAAGCAGCCTTTGTTACAAAGATAGAAAATATTAGGGGCGATCAGTTTTGGTCTACATTGTATGGGGGCTGAATCTCTTGTTATAGCATCAGCAGCCTTTATGATCTGGAAGGAAATACTAAACATATTTGGCTTCAGTGTGTGTATAGTAATAGATTGTTACTAATGAGTGCTTCTGGGTGAGGGGTTTTCTTTTCTATTTTATGTGCATGATTTGACATGTGAAAACTGCTGTTGGTTGGGAGGAGTTTTGGCTCGAAAGCGGGCGGAAATAGTGTATGGGGGTTTTAATAATTCTATTTAAGTATTGCTCATTGTATTTTATTATTCAAGTATTTTATATATGACGATGTATTATGAATGTTGTGTCTTAAACTGTGCTAAGTTTATAATTAACTATTGCTCAATAAACATAAAAAATAATTTAAAAAAGAACATTGAAGTTGGTCTGAGCCTGGCAGAGGGCGATCAGCTGAGAGCATTTTGATTAAAGCAAGTTTGTGTTGAAAAGTTAAATTGGAATTAGTCCCAGCCTGGCGGAGATGGACTAATTGAAAATTGTGTTAAAAGGATCTGAGCCTGGCTGAGGGGAGATCCGGGGTGAACTGCGAGTCACTCGAGAAAAAGTATCCTAAGAGAAATAGGATGCATGAATATTCTGAGAGCGTTGTGTTGAGAGGATCTGAGCCCTGTTGAGGGGCAACCAAGGAGAATAGTGAATCGCCTGAGAAATGGAATACTTGTGAAATCCTAAGAGGAAAATAACGGATTGTTTGTCACGTCATGCCCTCTGAAAGAAGAGACTTTGAAAGGCAGAGAGACTTGGGCACGGAAGGCCATGATGCTAACGATTGATCTGTATCCTCGTGCTAGAGAAGCCAGAGACTGCTAAGTTTTAGCGTACTGCCTTGTCCTGTGCTGAAAACCTGGGGAACGGGAGGCCAACGGCCTGAACCTCCCGACATATCATTTTATGAACACCTTTCTTTTTCGTAACACTGTTTCCCACACTATTTGTATTTAGAGGTAAGGATTGTCAATAGGTTTATTATTATAGGCCCTTTTATTTTGACAAGACACCACTAGGACTGGGTTATTATTATTTGATGGTTGCATCTTGCTCCCATCTGTAGATTTAGGATTAGATGGGCGTTTTTCAAACCCTTTTTGAAGTTCAGTAAACACCCTTGAATTGTGGGGACTTGTCTGCCTTCAATACACCACCTGTCAGACGTCCACGCCCAGTCTGGGATCTTAACGTTGTTCTTAGCGCCCTTGCGCACACGCCATTCGAGCCCATGGCCACAGTGGACATCAAATTGGTCACTCTCAAAACAGCGCTACTATAGTGGGTCTTACTTCAGCTCACTGTTAGCAAGATTCAGGCACTGGTGGCTTCCAAGTTCTACACTTGGTTTCTTCGGGACTGGGTCCTGCTCTGCATGCACACTAGGATCCCAATAAAAGTGGTCTCCTCTTTCCACCTTAACGAAGAGATTATGCTCCCCACTTTCTTTCAAAAACCAAAGGAAGACGCTGAAAAGGCTCTCCACTGTTTAGACGTCAGAAGAACTTCAAAATTCTATCTAGACAGGACCAAGGCCTTTCGCGAGACAGACGCCTTATTTGTCACATTTGGATGCTCAATGCCTGGACAACAAGTGCCCAAGACTTCAATAGCCGGATGGATGACTGCTGCCATCCAAGAGGCATACAAGGCTCAACGCAGAGAGTCACCAAGGGGCATGCAGGCTCACGCGATAAGGATCAAGGTAGCGGCTGTTGCCTTCCAATGCCACGTACTGTGGCAAGTAATTAGCAGAGCAGCGACATGGGCCACTCCATCGGCCTTTTGCAAGCACTACTGTCTGGATACCAGCAACAGGGCTGACGCAGAATTTGGCCTGGCTGTCCTCCGTAATCTGTTTGCATAGAGTATCAAGTTCTTCTCCCAGGGCATTTTCATCAACTGTAGTTGCCCATACAGGATGGGGGAAAGGAAACGGGACGTAGGAGTAATCAAGTGATACGGACCAGAGTGACTAACGTACTCCTAGTCCATAGTCCCCTTTCCTCCATACATCCCACCATCCTTCCCCCTAAAATAAGAGCAGCGAGGTTGAACAGTTGAATACACCCAACGCATCAAAGAGAAGGTGTGGTGCCGGTGTGCAGGGTTAGGGAGCGTTGCACACTGAGCAGCCTTCCCATCCGTGGTCTTCCACGAGGCACCAGTGGCAAACCGCCTGTGGACCCGATGTGGGAAAGGAACCGTCACACGTCAGGCATCTGCTGATGCCAGGCGCGGTCGACATTCGCTGGGGACAGACTAGGGCACCTGTGGACGGTGTTCCCAAATACCTGGAAATTCTCCAGCATGGGGTCTGGCATGGATTTGCATGCTCAATATTCCCTGTCAGGCTGGGAATCCTCGGTAAAAGAAAAGGTTCACTTTTGTTTATGAACTGTATTTCTCCTATGAACCAATTCTTGAGCTCTGGGTCATACTGCCCCCAACCAATGACTGCCCTCTACCTAAGCCCCTCCTCTGGTAGCCATCTTCAGAGTTTTACCGCACGTTCAAGTTTTGGGAGTCATTGCGTTTTGCTCTTCAAGCTTTCTGCGCTTTTTCGGTAGGAAAAAAGTTTTTGTCAGTTGAGCCAGTGTGCTCCATCACTTATCCATCCAATCAACAGGGCCCATTTTTTGGCTTTATTCTTCACCCCTCAAGGGCTTAAAACGTTGAGTGTTTCTTTTTGGAAGATTCCAGAAGTCCATCAGGCCTTTACTGCGCCGGATCATGTTGGAGCTCTGCACCAGTAGCGGTTTGCTGAATGTTTTCACGGATGACCAGCATTCCCAGTGCCTATATTTTTGCACCCGACGAACAAGGAGGATGATTGTGAGATTTGCAGCGGCTTCTCCAAGAGTACGATGAAAGACTGGCACATCTGACTGATGACGTAGCTCACGGCCAAGACCTCTACCTCTGGTGGTTCTCAGGGGCATGCCTCATCCAGATCCGGCCAACCTTAGCGGCCTTCTTAGTCCTTTGAAGGTGCTCCATCCGTGGGGGCCCAAGACGAGGCCAATCACTGCAAGTCCATTTCCACCGGGGTAGCCGCGCAATAGGGTCCTGCGACGGTCAGGGCGCGCTAATCGTCTCCCATCTGCTTCGATCTCCAGCCATCGCTCCGACTCTTTGTCGAGGAGAAAGTCAGCTTTGGCCAAACCGGTAGAGAAGACTCTGGAGAAGTGGATGCCGGACCTCAGCCCTAGGCCGAGCCCTCTGTACCCGAAGAAAGGGGGGGGGAGAGCTTCAGGGCACGGTTATTTCTTTGTCCGATGAGGACAAAGTTGTTGTTTCTGCTACACCATCCCAAAGGAGATGAGTGATGAGCATTGAGGAGTTGCCCGCCAGAGGCGGCGATGCCGGGGCAGGGGATGATGACACAGGCAATGGACCCAGTGATCGTGTCCCCCTGGTATCCCACAGGGATCTGTCGCAGGATGTTCTCTCAACCCTCCACACACTGGTGTCGGAGATTCAGAAGAGGATGCCGATGGGACCACCACAGACTCATCCGACAGGGATCCTGTTGACACCGGGACCACCTCCGTCGAAGAAAAGGAAGAGGCACCCTACACCTCCGCTCTGACGGACACTGATGGTGGCCTCTCACCATCACCAAGGGTTTCTCCACCGGACGAGGTGGAATCTTTTCATTCATTGATTGCCCATGCTTCTGAACTTTTTCAGCTCACCCCGGAAGAGAAGAAAAAGACAGGTTTCCTGTACCAACGCCGGGAGGCGAAGAGGAAGACCATTCTGTCAATATCATTCCTGGACGATGTCTGAGATGAGGGACTAGTGCTCCTGAAGAATCCCTCATTGGCCCCGGCTAAGAGAGACAGGCTAGAGAAGTAGTATTGGGTGCCGTAGTGCGCCGGACGGTGAGTGGAAGGAATTGGACGCTGTGGGACGGAAATTAATTTACTCAGTGGCGACAACAGTCAAGGCAGCCAACGCTTAATGATCCTGGCCAGGTACGACCGGGAGCTTTGGAACAAGATGGCTCGGATCCTAGATTTCCTCCCCGAGAACAAGCGGGAAGAGGCAATGGAGATCCCTCATGAAGGAGAGGTGACATAAGAACACGCCATCACTGTGGCCCTGGACATTGCGGCCACAGGGTTCCACCAGATGGGGAACAATGTTTGCCTCAGTTGTGGCTGGATGAAGGCCACCAACTTCAGACAAGAGGTCCACACAAGGGTCCTGGACATGCCGTTCGACTGAGACTATCTTTTCGGCAAGGCAGTCGAAAAATCTCTTGAGGCCATCAAAGCTGGCAAAGAGATGGCCCGTGCCCTAGGCACGCTTCAGCAGCACCATCCGTCCTTTCTTCCCTCTGGAAGAAAGTCGGGGAAGTCGAGGAGTTTCAGCAGAGGATCATCCTTTTACTGCCAATCCTTCCATTCCACGACCCAGGACACCTACAGGGGTCATGCCAAAGCCTTTGGACGTGGCTGCCGTCATAAAGTCTCCCAGGGTGGTGCGCTGCCCTCAAAGCACGATTGAACTGGCCAGGAAGTCGGGCCCCCACCCCTGCATCCCAGTGGGAGGCCATCTGGCCATCTCCATCGATCTATGGGTGCTGGATGCTCTCGCCCACAGACACACTTTGGAGTTTCAGTGACACGGCAGGAACAAGACATCCCTCAGCTGCTGCTGGAGGTCCGGGCCATGTTAAGAAAATGGGCTATGGAGCTGGTTTCCGAACCGACCGCGGGGCTCCAGAGTTTACTCAAGATACTTTCTGGTAAGAAAGAAGACCGGGTGCTGGAGGTCCATGCTCGACCTACGACGACCCAACAAGTGCATCAAGTCCCAGAAATTCATGATTGTCACTTTGCAGCACGTGCTCGGCCAACTGGAGGAGGGGAGACTTTGTCGTTGGATCTGGAGGATGTGTACTTCCAGGTCCCCATTCACGTAAAGCATCGTAAGTTCCTGCGCTTTGTCGTACAAGGGAAGCACTACCAGTTCAAAGCTCTCCCCTTCGGACTGAAGTCAGCACCCAGGGTCGTTACAAAGTGTCTGGCTCTGGTGGCGGCCAATGTTCGACTGCAGGAAGTTCATGTGTACCCTTACCTTGACAACTGGCTCATCCGGGCCAAGTCGGAGGACATCGCCATCGATCACACGGAGAGGACCGTCTAGCTGCTGACGGATCTGGGGTTCTCGGTGAACTATGCAAAATCTTGCTTAACTCCATCGCAGACCGCGCTGTTCCTAGGGTCCAGGCTCAACACGGTGTCCTGTCTACCGGCTCCATTGGAGGAGAGGACGGCGGCCATTTTGGGCAAGGATGTTCCTCATTCCCTTCCACCTGGCGGGAATAAAAAACTGTCGCCGATTCTCTGAGCAGGGTCCTGCACTCTTCCCACGAGTAGGAGCTTCGGCAGGATCAAGTGGACAGCCTCTTCCTCAAGTGGGGCACTCCCCAGATCTACCTGTTTGCGATGAACACCAAGTGCCTGAGATTCGCCAGCAGGTTTCCCCAGCCGAGGAGCATGGGGGATGCATTCTCCTTCCCTTCGAAAGGCCTGTTTCTGTGTGTGTTCTCTCCGTTGCCACTGCTACTACGAGTCATCAGTCAACTGAGATCGTTCCTGTGCAGGATGATCCTCGTCAGCGTAACTGAGGCAAATCTAGTACCCGGACCTTCTCGGCATATCCGCATCCTCTCCAGTCAAGCTGCCAGTGGTCACGGATCTTCTCTGTCCAGGGAGGGAGGCACAATCCTGCACCACAACCCTGGATTGCTGAACCTGAAGGCCTGGCTCCTGCAGCATTAGAGTTTGGTGGGTACGAGTTGCCTGCGGCCTGCAGAAAGGTCCTTTCCAAGGCCGTAGCGTCGTCGATTCTGAAGTGTTATGGACACAACTGCAAGTGTTTCGCGACTTGGTGCCGGCCACTGAAGATTAACCGTCTGAGGGTCCCCGGTCCCCCATGTCCTCCCGTACTTGTTGTCGGTTAAGTCGGGGCTGGCGCACGCCTCCATCAGGGTGCATCTGGCGGCTATCTTCCGCTACACCAGGTCTTCAGGACGGTCTTTTCTTTGGTCGCACCATTTGGTGAAGGAGGTCAACAAAGTATTGTTCCTTTCGTTCCCCTGGTGAATGCGCCTGCCCCGGCGTGGGAACTCAATGTGGTGCTGACTAGGCTCATGGGGGCTCCATTCTAGCCGATGTATCAAGCTCCACTTAAGTTCCTGTCTTGGAAGACCGCTTTCCTCGTAGCCATCACCTTTGCCAGCAGAGTAGGTGAGATCCAGGCTTTGTCCTGCAAGCAACCTTACTTGGCTTTCCAAGAGACCAGGGTGGTGCTGCGGATGCACCCCTCCTTCATGCCCAAGGTTCGGTCGGAAGTTCATCTCAACAATTCCTTGGTGTTACCTGTGTTTTTTCAGACGCCTTCGTCGCTTGCTGAAAAGACTTTGCACTCGCTGGATATTGCTCAAGCGCTGAAGTTTTATGTGGCCCGCACGAAGAGTTTCCGCAAGACTTTGCAGCTTTTTGTGAACTTTGCTCCTTTGAACCATTGGAAGGCCTTGTCCAAGGCTTCCCTCCGGGTGGCTCTCCGGCTGCATCACTCATTGTCACTGGTTGACAACTGACCGCTGCCTGGCCGTCCGAGAGTCCATTCTACCGGAGCGATCACTGCTACAACGGCGTTGCTGTCTGGTGTGCGCCTGCTTGACATCTACAGGGCTGCTACGTGGAGGTCTTCACACACCTTCCCGAAAGTCTACTGCATTAACAGGGATTCCACGGAGGAGTCCAGAGTCGGCCAGGCAGTGCTACGCAACCTGTTCGCTTGAAAGTGAGTCTGGTGAGGAGGTAAGAGTAATTGCTTCTGTTGATCCTTGCCACCTCCTGTGGTTGTGTATGCATGTACTGCTATGTATTATTTGTTCATGAGAATGTGAATCCATGCCAGACCCCATGCTGGATAAAGAACAAATTACTTACTTGTGTAACTGTTCTCCAGCATGGGTCTGGCATGGATTCACATGCAAAGCCCCCCTCCTGCCCCTCTTCTTGGTCATACTGCCACTTTACGTGCTAACAAATTTGAAGATGGGGCTTAGGTTGAGGGTAGTCATTGGCTGGGGGCAGTATGACCCAGAGCTCAGTGATTGGTTTATAGGAGAAAGACAGTTTATAAACAAAAGTGAAACTGTTTTTTTCTTTTACCGAGGATTCCCAACAATGTTGAATATGCATTAGCATGTGAATCCATGCCAGACCCATGCTGGAGAACGGGCCTCCCCCAGGAGCGCTGTTGAAAGCGGTCTGTTCCTGTCGACCCAGAAAATATGACTGAGGTGTGGCGCCGGTGGGTGGTGTTAGGGGAGTGCATGCTCCCAGGGCCTTCCCCCCCCCCCCCTCGCGTGTATGCATTTAAAGGGAAGATGTTATTTTTCTGGTGAAAAAAGGTTCCCTTCCTGTCCCTAGCAAGGGACACCCATACAGGATGGATGAAAGGGGAATATGGAGTATGTTAAATAACTTCAATTCAGCAATCCCACTAAGTCAGTGCCTCGTCTGGGACTCCCAAGGGAAGCCCTTATTTATATATTTTTATGACAAGTTATACTCTGGATGATGAACCCTTATATAATGCCCCTCTCTTTGAATCCCTCTGACCGCACTGAGCTAAGAAGTAGGTTTGTTTTGCAATTTAAAAGATTTATTGGAAAAATTGAACAGTATATATATATTACTTTTATAATAAATGAATATTTGATATCACACTTAAGAATATGACAGTGATCAACACTGGGTGATGTTACACTAGCAGACTGATTTAATTACTTAAGAGATAGTATAGGGAGGAAAAGGTAACTGAGAATGCTTTATATGGTTCAAGGAAATGCAAGGTGGGACAGAATGCAACACAGAAATAATGATATGATTTCAACAAGAGATAATGTGAACACTTTTTCTTTTGACAATTCACTCCCCCCCTTTATGCAATATAAGGAAATGGAAGGAGAGCACAGTCTTCAAGAATACCAACAAAAATGCAATACAAAGTTCCAATTCCCCCCCAGCAAGCAGTTCCAATTCCCCCCCAGCAAGCTGAGAGCACCAGGGATGATTTTTAAACACGGGCCCAAAATACTTTAATGTAGTGGCAATGAAGTGAAAAATATGCTAAAAATGCTTTTAATTCCCTCTAGAGGTTCAGGGTGAGTGAGAGATACTTTAAATCAGTTCAGGCCAGCCCTATCAATGTTTCAGGGATGGTTATCAGGTTGAAAACGGAATTCTGTAATGGAAGCAAAAGACAAATATTTTTACACGTGGCTGAAATGAAGCAAAATGTCAAATTGCGGCAATTTAGTCGCGTGCGTCAAGCGCAATTACGGAGGAACTATAAGGAGTAGCAAGTCGGTTTAGAGCTTTTTGGAAAGCTTAGAATCTCAGCTTTAAAACAAGTTATATCTCGCTTGTATCACTAACGGTTCAAGAGATACTGAGGATTTTGTGAAGGTAGTTTTTCAGAAATGAAATAATAATTCAAAATGGCAAAATAACACTTTCCAGGTTTAAAATCGGAGAAGGAACACACGATTCCTATGATGCAGTTCTGGACAGGTTCAAATGTTTTGAATCAGATTGTTTTAAGCTAAGAGATTGGTTTTGCACAGTTCTGGCTAGTTACTCACACTATGAATTTGAAATAGGCCGTCAGGGTCTGGTCAGCAGGTTGGACTGGACTCCGGGCGGGTGGTTCTGAAGTCACAGCTCCCTGGTTCTGCTCTGCTCTGCACTTCACCGCGGTCTGGAACTCTGGTTCTGGTCACTCTGGTTCTAATCTGGTCTGTGGTTCTGCTACCGGTTCTGGCAAAAGTTCTTGGTAAAGAATTCAACAGCTCGCCCGGCTGTTTAATAGTTTCGTTGGATTGCTGGATTCTGAAGGCCTGCTGAAAAAGGATTTAGCTGGTGGAGGCTTCTCTGCTTTAAGTTCTGAAGTGAAGTTCTGGAGTTCTCCGTCAGCGTGCTGCGCAGGAATTCAGTTGAAGGTTGGAAAATGAATGTCCCTGTCTGGCTTCCAGTGGCTCTTTTTATGTCTTTTGAAAATGGGTGTGGATGCTAACTTTCTTTGCCCAACCCACGATTTGATAGGTCAAGGATTTCTCTTTGTCCTGATTTGAGAAGGGAGCAGTGAGTCAGAGTCAGAGTCTTAGTTAGAAAATTCTTTTCATAACTAAACATATTTCCCAGATACACAAGTGGTTGACATTACATGTACAGATTGCAGATGACTTAAGGTACATTCTTGTTCAACTCTGATCTTCCTAAGAGCTTGCATTCAAAAATGATAACTTACTTTCGTTTTTAGTTGGTTTACCAATATCGGACGTTTACCAAAAATGGCACAAATGTACACCGCCTTTCTACACATATTCCAGTACATTTTCATTTTTCTAGCGTGAACCCTGTGTCTGCAATCTCCATAATTCATGGGGTTTTGCCTCAGAACATGGTACAGAGTTCTAACACCTCTTACAATGTGCACAGAAAAATCACAAGAATAATGATATTAATTATATAATTTTGACAAGTCTGTACTATGAATTATCCATCTTTTTAAAATTATGCTCTGGCCCAGAGCGGTGTGGTTTCCCAAAGCACATGGTGGAATTTCTGGTTTGTCCACTTCCTCCAACTCAAGTTGCTCACAGATGCAGGGCCCTCCCATTTCCTTCCAAGAGGAAGCCATTTACGACCCCCCTAATTTAACATTTGCCTGGGCCAAGGAAGGCTCATTGTTCAGTTTCCTGCAGTCCCCAGGTGCCACTCCCCTAATTCAATCGGAGAGGTGTCATCTCCTTTTGGCAGGGGCAGCAGAATGCAGCCAGGCCTGGGAACACAGCTGCTGATCAAGTTTCAACTCCTGTCGGGGGTAGTTGTCAGGCAGAATTCAATCTCTTAAGCCACGCTTCAGCTAAATGTCACTTTGGTTCCCAGTTTTCTACATTCAAACCAAACTTGCAATTTTTACACATGCAGCTAGAACACTGATTCTAAGTTCAAAACTATGACATTTAAACAATTGCAACCTATGTGACACTCAAAAGTAGGTCACTCATTTATTCTAAACATTTCGATTTTAGTGGCTTTAAACTCAAATTCACTTAAGCTGCTGACATCCCCAGCTATTTTCAATACATACATTAGACAATTCCTTCCTTCCTGTCCTTTCAGAATATAGTTTTACATTGTATCCACCTCTTAGCAAGTCTTTCTTTGGCCTGGTTTGGGTTCATTTGTTCAGTTTTACACAAGTGTCTGGTGGTTTTAAAACGCCGGCTTTCTGGTAGTGGTGAGCACCAGTATTGCACCCATTTTTGACATTGGTAACAGATTTTGAACAGCACCATATTCCTTAGCACTGATTTTGCTCATGGCGCTTCTAGCCCCCTCACGCTCACACTGGTGGGTGGTAGGTCAGGCGACTGTTTTGGTGTGCGCACAAACTGCGCGGGTTTTCCTGGATTTTGGTGCAATGTGGGCTTTTTCAGCCATCTTGGATTTTCTAAGCCTACAGCACCAATGTTGCAGCATAATGACTTGAACATGGGTCAAAACCCCTGACAAGTAGGAGTATGTTAGTCACTCCGGTGAGTAACATTTAGTACTGGCATGAAGTGTACAGTATATTGCTTGTTGTCTGATACATGCATACAATGTGCCAACCATATATAGAGCCACAAACAGGAGCACATGTATTAGAATCACACATACAAAAATCCAAACAAAGAACAAAAGAAATCCCAAACCACGCATTCATCCACCCTTCATTAATACACTTGTACATACACTGCACAAACCATGCACTTAAAACAAGCAAACCCTATTATCTTTGCATGTTTATTCAAGGTCACATTACATGGTTTTATGCACCACTCTGGACAGAGTGCATGCTAGTCCCCTTTATTTAGAGCAAATAGTTTGTTCCGTGAACAAAGATCATCCTGTCCCTTAGGGGTTGAGTCATTCCGAGCAAAGTGCATTATTTTTTAAAAATTATGTTAAGGCTGATTATATTTTTCAAGGGTGGGTGGGGTTTTTGTGCTGCCTATACATGTTAAATGATACTGATGTACCATCTGTGGATCGAGTATAATCTTAATTTCCCCCTGGTATTCTGCAATGTTTGGTACTTCATGAGATGCTATGTTTGATTTGTAAAGGCATAACTGCTATTTACCTGACCTAATGATGCTGATGACTATTGATTTGCTGGTTATTGTAGCAGTGTCATGCGAGGTGGAAAATCCTGCCATTTGGGAGGGAAGGGTGCAGATACTTATCCATTCCCCATCACCTAACTGGCTGGGTTTGATGCAGTGGACAGGTTTGGCTTTGATAAATATCCCAAGAACGGTGATTAATTGTTGGTATACAACTAGGCTGCTGAAAAACATCAAATTCACATTATCTAAAATAAAAAAGCAGTTGTTACACAGCAGTATTTCACAAAAACAAATCGTTTTAGCGAGAAGACTACAGTAGGGAACCTTTCCACAGACTTTGAGAATGCCCATGTCTTCCTGCCTTGGCTTCTGCGGTTGAACTCTGTGTAGTGATCTGGTTAACATTTCTTTCATGGAAATGCATGACCAGATTGCTTACCTGTTCCATCCTCTGATTTATAATTAATCCCATATTATCTTATAATAATGGCAGTGCAATGAGTACACAAGTGTCAATTATATACCATGTCTCCACCCCCACTCTTTAGAGTTCTCCCTCCTTGCTCTCTCCCCACCCACTCAGTCAAACTTGCCTTTGCAGAATTTAATACTGCACTTGCCACCTCTTATGATGACCACTATCCCTCCTCCTCCTCCCCTGCCACCTGCATCTGACATTGTATCTGAAAAACTATTCAGCATCTAGAGACTACCATGCATCACCATCTTTGCCCTTGCGCAAAGATTGCTCTCCAACCCTTTTTAATACTTGTAAGGGCTCTCTACAGTGCTCGCAAGTTCACTGAGTCCTCCTTTTTTTACTGACCTCATATTCTCTTTCTGTTCTCATACCGCACACTCTCCAGGAACCCCACATATGCTGTCCTCCCAAATACTGCTAGACATTTTCCTCCAACTCCTCTAATTACTTTTCAGTGCCACTCCATTCCCATGCAACAATTGCAGGCACGCTGTGCATGCTTGCAGGAAAGAACTGCACACCTGTAAAGGAAGTGAGGCAGGGTTGGTGTCCCCAGAGGTGGGAAAGCGAAGCCATGGGAAGGGTGTGTTTGTGTGCGGGTTGGGCCATATTTGCGTCTACTGGCTGTAGTAGTGCACAGTTATGGGCAGGGGGGTGAACGGCAGCATGGTGGGGTGAATGAAGAGGTGATATAGGGTGAATGGCGGCCCCCCGTCCAAACTGCTGCATGGTTGAGCAGTGGCGTGGGGGCCAGAGTGAGCACTCTACTCTCTTTTACATGACATTGATGTGTAAAAGAGGGCCGGGTGGGAGGGAAAGGAAAATGCTCCAAAAGTCAGAGCTGTGAAGACCCGCACAGGTGTGTACTGCGCAGGAAAGACATAGAATCAAGTTTACTTCTTTCTTCTGAAAGATCACTAAAATGTGGAACACAGACTTCTATCTTCTCACCCCTCCTTCCTTTGCTTCACACCTTAAATGCCCTACTCTGTCCTCTTTTGCTTCCACCCTTATTACCCTTTGAGTTCCTTCTCAGTCTGTGCTCAGCTCATCAATCCTATGCTCCCATTTACCCTTTTGCACACCATCTTATCAAAAACTTTGTTGGTGCCACTCCCCCTCTCTTCATTCTCTCCCGCTCAACTGGTATCTTCCCTGCCTACTCCATTATTGTCAGTGTTAGGCAGAATTATATGCAGTACCCTTTGGAAACACTACATACAATTAAGACTACCAGTAACAGTACAATTTCACCTTTGGTACGAGCCTGTATTACACAGTAAAGTGGTAGTGATGGCTAAGCAGCCAGACTTACCTCAAGAATAAGTGAGCAATACAAATAGTCACACAAAGGACAGCAATTACTATGTTTCAGGCAAACACTGACTCAAGGTTTCTAAGTAAAAGAATATATATATTTATTTACTCAACAGTTGTATAACATTTCACTATTCTAAGCAAGTTCAGAATCACATTCATAAATACACCACACTACTTCCCTTAAATTCCAGACAAGTTAAGCTCACAAAACGATGTGGGAGCAAAATGGCACTCCAGCAATTTAAAAAGGGGGGGGAAGACAGAGTTATTAAAAATTAGGCAAAACCAACCGGTAAGTACTCGGGGCAATTGAACAAGAGAAGCTACAGTGAGGAGATCAGCTAGAAAAGGCTTAGGGCCAAAGTCAATGGGTCAAAAGTCTTTTGCTCAAGATCACACAGTTCAGGTAGTTTGCGGTAAAGTTCGTGGCACAGATTCCGGATGAGGTCGGTTGGTAGAAAAGTTAGTTCAAAGAGAAGAGAAGGACAAGCCCTCGGATTGGAGAAAGATTTCAAACACTCTCACCGCGGTTGAACGAAACAGACAACCGGATTTGCACAGTACCATAAAACGGAGAGCAAGCTGTAGCTGAGGCAGACGTTCCTGGTGGTTCCTGCAGGCTCACGGTTCCTGAAGCGACTGTCGCACTGACAAGAAGTAGGAAGACTGGAGGGTCCTGCTCCACCCAGGGAAGAAGCCAGCAGCAGAGCAAAACGACAAATAAAAAGTGTGCTCCTTAAAAATCAAGCAGGGTCCGACCTTCCTGGCTATCCAGCCCACTGTAGCTCTGTACAGCAAATTCGACCACAGGAGTGGTCCTGGCTTGCAGTTTGGGCGAGCTGGTTGGTCCCACCAGCTCAAGCGAAGAAGTTTCCTGGAGGATCTTCTCTATCGTTGGAGTCGGAGATTCGGACCTGCAGCAGGGCTTCACCGGGCGGTTCAGACGTGGTAGGGGTCCTCTTCGTCCAGTTCCTCGTTGGTTCTTTTGTTCCAGTGGCAACTCTGCCTTTCCAGTCCCAGAGACCTGCTTTTTATGCAGTTTTTCCCCATTCATACAGACTGGCTGTCAATCACACAGCAGGATGGCTGGCCTGGCAAGGCCAGTCCCCTTAGCCAATCAAACAAGAGTGTGACTTGGGTTACCAAAGGAACCCATGGCAGGGGTCCGAAGATCCCTCCCTCAAATCCTGCCTACCTTGACTATCAGGCTCCTTAAGGAGGGCTTCTGTGCAGAAGCCCGCAAAAAGATAGCAAACAAAGGAATCATCCCCGTTTAGGCACGCAGAGAAAAACACGAGAAAGTCTTTAACAAAATGAAATGGCGAATAAACCCAGCCAGAGCCAAAATAAAATGTATTTGGTCAAGCGGGTTTATGTTTGAGGCTAATATAATAGCCTAAAACAAAACCACGTTTTATATAATATAATCGCAGTAGAAAAGTTAGGATAGTTACCACTGCCACCAGCCAAGTCTTAATGTTAAGGGAGTGAAACAAGGCTCCAAGAGGCACAGACAAAAAGGGATAAGAATTAACCCTTTCCAATACTCCATGTAAGATGGGGTGTACTGGGTCTGTGTTTTAAAGAGACTACATAAAGTTAATGGCAACTTTACATGTTTCTGGGGGACACTAGTCAGCCCCAAAAAAATTGAGTCAGTGGGAAGTCTAAAAGACAAACTTGTGTTACTGCACTGAAGGTGCTGTGTAACACAAAAAAAAGTGGTGCCCATGGAGTAGGTGAGGCTCCAGAGCCCAAGAACACACAAAATGGTAAAGAACGCACATGGCAAAATACATGTAAGAGTGGTAAAAAGGTTCACACTCTTACCAGGTGAAAAAAGAAATCCTAGAAATCCAGCAAAGCTGCTGAAGAACTCAATAGGTAAGGGAAATTAGCCCTTTATGAGAATTCTCCCTAACAGTCAGTTATGCCCATTATCAAGTAACTCTCAGCTTGTACCAACCACCCCTCATTCTATCGCCCTATCTTTCGTATCCCATCCCGCCATAATTCTCATTAATTTTCTTTGTTTTTTCAGTTACCATAAAGAACACTGAATTTGTGACCCCCTCCAGACTTAATCTTGACAGACTCTCTCCCAGGAAACCACTCATGTCTCTGACTTTCTAACTACTGTTCACCACTCTCACCTCTTCTCCATTCTCATCCAACTTGATCTTTCTGCAGCATTTGACACAGTTGAGCATCCTTCCTTCTTTCAGACGCTCTTACTTCCTTGGCTACATGTAGACCACACTTGATTGGCTAACCCTTTATCTCGGGCCACTCCTCCAAAGGTGTAGGTAAGGTTGTTTGACTACTATTAAGAGAGTGCAGCTCTTCATTAAATCCTCAGTGAAGATGGGCCTCTCATCTTTCTCCAGCATGGGTTCTGGCATGGATTCCCATACTCGTGAATATTCCTAGTCGTCAGGCCGGGAATCCTTGGTAAAAGAAAAACGTTTCACTTTCACTTACAAACTGTATTTCTCCTCTAAACCAATCACTGTACCCTGGCTCTTACTGCCCCCAAACAATGACTGCCCTCTCCCTGAACCCCTCCTCTGGCAGCCATCTTCAGATTTTTACAGCAAGAGTTAGGAGTCCTCGAGTTTTGCTCCGTGAGCTATTCTGCGGAAGTCCCTTTCCATCAGGATCGCTGCGAAAGCGGGTCTCGCGATTGGCAGGGCGCATTCAATCTCTCCATCTGCAGCCATCGATCGGGCTCCTCCTAAAAAGGAAATCCCCCAACCCAGCTCAGATGCTGGAGAAGTCTGAGAAGCCTAGGGTGGAAGAAAAGACTGCGACCTGCCCAAAAAGGCACAGGCAGCAAAGGATAAATCTTCATCGACAATTGAGATGGTAGCGGCCGCTCTCTCAAAGGGGCTGACCCTGTGAAGGTGGCCCCGACTGCGCCCAGGGTGTCCCTTCCCCTGAGACGGGAGGCCTCGGCCGGGGCGGTGATGAAGACACTGGGAAAAAAGTTGCTGTCGCTGAACCCGGCTCCAACCCCTCAGGGTGCCAAAAGTGGCCAGGGGTGATGAGGTCCCTGGACAGCCACAGGCCGTACCCCAAGACATGGATGTTTCATTCTCGGACGAGGAGGACCAGGAGTCCGTGCATACGATCCATGAGGACGTGGAGGACGACGGCGGAGGCGGAAACGCCGACGGCGTGGGGCCTAGTATGCCGATTGCTCATGCTCAGCCGAGAGATGCATCTCTGGACATCCTTTCGACCATACACACGTTGGTGTCAGAAATCCAGAAAAGGATGCCGCAGGCCCCGGCCCCTGTGGCCCTTGATCAGCCCCCGGCAAAAAGAGGAAGAGCCATGCAATGCCCCCTCATTGACACCCGCGCCATGTGCCCTCCCGCCCGAGGGATTCAGACACTGGAATGGACAACAACATAGTCACGGCGGGCCGATCGCTGCAACCGAGGGCATCCCCACAGCTTCCGAGCATATCCAGCTGACAGGAGACCAAAAAGGAAGGCTTCCTATACCAGTAGCGCGAGGCCAAGAGGAAGACCATCATGGCAGTGCCCCTCCCGGATGACGTGTGGGATCAAGGCCTGGCCCTATTGAAGATTCCTGCCCCGACCAAGCAGGATAGGCTAGAGAAAAAGTGCTGGATGCTGGGGTCCGCACCCAAGTGCTTACAGTCGCAACTGTCGCCGGACTCGGTGGTGTCACGGCTGCGAGGAAGAGATGGTCTAACCCTTCGTTATTGTCCTCAGTCCCTCTGGACAGCAAGGGGAAGAAGTTGGACGCCATGGGGACAAAGGTCATGTGAGTCACAGCGGCTAACGCATTGGCGATACTGGCCAGGTATGACAGGGAACAGTGGTGCAAACTGGCGCCGATTCTGGAATTCCTGCCTGACGACAAGCGGATGGAGGTGATCGCACTCTTCCAGGAGGGGGAGGTAGCTTCGGACCATGCCATCACCATGGCCCTGTATATTGCTGCCACCGGTTTCCGACGGTTGGGGAACGGTGTCTGCATCCGTCGTCGAGGCTGGCTGAAGGCCACCAATTTCCGTCAGGAGGTCCAGACGAGTGTACTGGACATGCCCTTCAACGGGGATAACCTCTTTGGGAAGGCCGTCAACACGTCCTTGCAGGCCATCGAGACTGAGGCTTGTGCCCTGGGTACTCCAACAGCACTGCTCTTGCTCCTCTGGGGGAAAAGTCTGGCAGGTGGAGGCTCCGCGTCGTACCATTATCCCTCCCATTCCATGGCCCAGCGGGCCTACAAAGGCCGTTCCAAGGCTTTCGGTGGAGGTGGTCAGTGCCGTCGTCACCCCCAAGGCTGAACGCAGGTGCTGAAGCAGGACTGAACCGGCCAGGATGTTGGGCCCCCACCCATGCACCCCGGTGGGAGGCCAGCTGACTGAATTTGGCAGCAAATAGAAAAGATCTCTACCGTCAGATGGGTGCTGGACGCTCTCGCCCATGGACATAAGTTGGAGTATCAGCAATTGTGTCAGCGGATCCCTCCAGTGGCCAGGCAGGAGCAGCACATCGCTCAGCCAGCTCCTGCAGGAGGTACGGGCCATGCTAAGAAAGGGAGTGATGTAGCTAGTTCCAATGCAACTTTGGAGCTCCGGAGTCTACTCCAGATACTTTGTAGTCAAAAAGAAGACTGGTGCCTGGAGGTCCATTCTGGACCTGCAGCGTCTCAACAAGTACCTCAAATCACAAAAATTCAGGATGGTCATGATGCTGCATGTGCTCGGCCAACTGGAGGAAGGTGACTACTTGTCGCTGATTCTGGAGGATGCCTTCTTACATGTCCTCATTCACACGGAAAATCGGAAGTTCCTACGCTTTGTAGTGCAGGGAAGACACTACCAATTCAAGGCCCTCTCTTTTGGCCTAAAGTTGGCGCCCAGGGTGTTCACGAAGTGGCTGGCACCAGTGGCGTCCCATCTATGTCTGAGGGATACACGTGTACCTGTACCTAGATGACTGGCTCATCCCGGCCAAGTAAAGAGAGGTAGCTGTCAAACACACGGAGAGGACTGACCAGCTGCTGACTGATCTGGGGTTCTCCATCAATTAGTCCTGCTTGACACCATCTCAGAACGCACTGTTCCTAGGGGCCTGGCTCAACACGGTGGTCTGCCTGGGGTCGCTTCAGAGGAGAGGATAGCAGCCATGCTGGGGAAAGTGCAACGGGTGTTGTCACTGAAGACCACCGCTCGGTATGATGTCGACTTGCATCTACCTTACTGCTCTGCAGGTTGCGGATGCGTCCTCAGCAGGAGTTTCTGGATGCCTGCTGGATACAAGTGTCTGGAAGCTTCACGGACAAGATCCGTCTCGATGAGTTCCATCGGGCGATAAGGTGGTGGAGCATACACTCCAACATTGTCCGGGCCACAGAGTTTCTAAACCAAGAGGCAGTCACCACAGAAGCTTCCCTGGATGTCCGCATGCCAGAGGCCAGTGGCTACCGGAGGAGAAGTATCTCCACATCAATATCCTGGAGCTAGGGGCAGTGCTCAGGCCCCTCAGGTCATTTCTTCCGTCCCTGAAGGGCATGGTGGTGAGGATCTTCATGGACAACACCACCACAATGTTCTGCATCAGGAAGCAGGGGGGCACTCTATCTCCAGCGCTCTCCAGCGAGGCGCAGAATTTGTGGCACTAGGCCGTCGAACAAGACATGTTCCTCATCCCCTTTCACCTGGCGAGAGTAAAGAACACCATTGCCAACTCCCTCAGCAGGGAGTTGCGCTCCTGCCACGAGTGGGAACTTCGGCAGGACCAGGTGGACCGCATCTTCCTCAAGTAAGGCAGGCCCCAGATCGATCTGTTTGCGACGGTGGCGAACTCCAAGTGCCCGAAATTTGCCAGCAGGTTCCACCAGCTGAGGAGTATGGGGACACGTTCTCCTTGCTGTGGGAAGGCCTATTGCTGTACGCGTTCTCCCCGTTGCATCTCCTTCTGCGAGGCATCAATCAACTCTGTGCAGAAGCAGGGTGATAAATGTCTCCACGGCGTGGCCGAGGCAGATTTGGTACCCAGACCTTCTTAGCCTGTCGGCGTCACCTCCGGTCCATTTGCCGGTGGTCACGGATCTACTCACCAGAGAAGGAGGTGCAATCCTGTATCACGACCCTGGATCGCTGAACCTGAGAGCTTGGCTCCTGCAGCCCTAGAGTTTGGAGGATACGAGTTGTCAGCGGACTGCAGGGAGGTCCTTGCCAAGGCCAGAACGTCGTCAACTCTTTAAGTGCTACGGTCACAAGGGGAAGCGTTTCACTACATGGTGCCAGTCACGGAAGATCACCTCTCTGAGGGTCACGGCCCACAAATTCCTCCATACTTGTTGGAAGTGGTGGACTGGCGCACACCTCTATCAAAGTGCATCTGGAAGCTATCTCCCTCTACACCACGTCTCCAGGAAGATCTTCTCTTTGGTCTCACCGTCTCGTCAAGGAGTTCCTCAAGGGACTTTATCGATCTTTCCTGCTGGTGAAGGCTCCTGCCCTGGCGTGGAAACTCAGTGATGCTGACAAGGCTCGTGGGAGCCCCCTTCAAGTCTATGCATTAGGCCCCTCTCAAGTTCCTCTCATGGAAAAGGGATTTCCTTGTGGCCATCACCTCTGCCAGGTGGGTGGGTGAGATCCAAGCCCTATCCTGCAAACAGTCATATCTGACTTTCCATGAATTTAGGGTGGTGCTACGGTTGCACCCTTCCATCATGCCAAAGGTTCTGTTGGAATTCCGCTGCAACAAACCTTTGGTGTTAACCTGTTTTTTTTCCAAAGCCTTCGTCACCAGCTGAAAGGGCCTTGCACTCGCTGGACGTTGCTCATGCTCTGAAGTTCTACCTGGCTCGCGCTAAGAGTTTTCAGAAGACGTCTCAACTGTTCGTGAACTTTGCTCCTGTGAACCATGGGAATGCCTTGTCCAAGGCTTCCATCCCCAGGTGGCTCTCCGGCTGTATCACACACTGTCATTGGTTGGTAAACCGACCGCTGCCCAGCCATCCAAGAGCCCATTCCACCAGAGCGATTGCTGCAAGGTAAGAGTGGTGCTTCTGCTGAGCCTTGCCCCCTCCTGTGGTTGTGTAATGTTGTACTGCTATGTATTCTTTATTCATGAGCATGTGAATCCATGCCAGACCCCATGCTGGATAAGGAACAAGTACCTGTTACTATTGTTCTCCAGCATTGGTCTGGCATGGATTCACATGCGACCCTGCCTCCTACCCCTCAGCAGCTCTTCTTGGTCATACTGCCACTTTACGTGCTTACCAAATCTGAAGATGGCTGCCAGAGGAGGGGCTTAGGGAGAGGGCAGTCATTGGTGGGGGGGCAGTATGACCCAGAGCACAGTGATTGGTTTAGAGGAGAAATACAGTTTGAAAGTGAAACTGTTTTTTCTTTTACTGAGAATTCCCAGCCTGACGGAATATCCATGAGCATGTGAATCCATGCCAGACCCTTGCTGGAGAACAATAGTTACATGTAAGTAACTTGTTCCTTCTCATCTCTCATTTCTTTAGGTCCCCTGCCGTCACCCCCAGTTGTGTTTTACCAGTGAATTTGTTGATACATTAAGTGATCACACCGGAAGTTTGGATTGAATATCTAATAGTGAATCCTTACTACATGATATGGGGGCCCGAATTGTGGTTTAATTGTGTAATTCTCTAAAAAAAGGATGTAGTTAAGATCAATCAACTAATGAAGTATACTTTTTCATTTGTAGAAAACCAAAATTGAAGACTCTGTATATGTAATGGTTTTCATTTATTTTGCACCTGAAACACGTAGAGCTCAGTGTGTGTAATATTTGGTTTGGATTTAAAAATGCTTACTTTTATGATATAGACATGACCATGTGGAGATTTTGAGTTATTGTATGCATATTATGCTCTAACTATTGATTGGAATCAGTATGAGAGGTGTGCTGGGGCCACGAGGGTTCTTACCTTTCAGATTCTTTTCTTCTCCATTAGTTTGTGACCTTGTGCCAGGATCTCTGTTGCTCCCCTGCAACCCGAACCTATTTAACACTTAAGACACTGCTGTGAAGTATTTGACTTTGTATGAAAAAGGGGTGCACTGTTTGGGAACTTGAATCTTTTCGTGTCGCTCCTCCATCTCATGGTTACTCAAACACTTCCTTCCCCAATTTTTCCCTGGTTGGTACAAACAAAGCCCAGTCCTAGACCCACTCATCACCCTCTACACTGCCTCCCTGGGCAAACCCCTCTCCTCCTTTGGCTTGCAATTTAACCTTTTCTTTTCAGCTTCATCCCCCTATCTGAACCAATCACCAATTCTCATTTCCATAAGTCACTGCGTATCTCTGCACTGCCATTTGCTTAACGCCTCCAAGAACGAAAGCCTCTTCCTTCCAACCTTTAATGCACCCCCACCCTACCATCTCTAAAGGCTCACAACCTTGGGATCTTCAACAGAAATCTTGATCATCAATTTTTCATGACAGGTCACTGCAGCCAGGCATTACCTTCTCAGCATTAGGACAATTTACCCAGCCTTGCCTTCCACCCTTCAAAAACTCATCTCTGCTCTTGGCCTTTCCCCTTTGCTCCTCCTCTCCCCCAATAAGATTGTGAACTTCCTTACTTGTACACTATAGATGGAGCCTGCCCCCACCTTTTCAGTCAGCATGTCAAAGGACTCGCCATTCACAACCGTTCTTTAAATTCCTGCTCATTGTCTACAGATCTATCCATGGTGTTGTCCCTCCCTGACTCCCCTACCTATCGGACTGCGTGTCTCTACTCTCACCCTTGAGCCCTGCAATTCTCTTTACCACAACCATTCTGTACCCTGCCCTCTCTGCAGCTCCCCCTCCTCTTGGCTCATCTCACCCTTTTCCATTGGAATGTCCTCCCCCTTCATCGAGGACTGCCCATCACTTTAATTGTTCAAATTACATGTAAAACCAGTCACCAAACACACTGCACCCTCTTACGGTTACCTCATTGACCCTAGCCCATCTAGGTTAACATCACATTTTGGCTTGGTGCAGAACTACTATTCCTAATTATTTGCAATGGCCCTAGGCCATCTCTGTCTAATCTATTTGTCTGAATAACAAGGGGGTGTCCTGGGAGTCGCTCTGCCAGACATTAGTCCTGGTTATGAGACCCTTACCCAAAGTCTTTAGCTCACTATCTTTCACAGAGGAGAAATATAAAAAAAAATCAGTCTTTGTCCTGTCCTGGGGCCGTCCAGCACCAACATGCTAAGCAATTCTCCTCTGAATAAGAGAACCAACAGCAAGCCCAGACACGTGTTTCAGTCTGGTTGGACCACATCAGTAGGGTGTAACTGTGCCTCTCTAAGAATAGTGAGCAAGGGGTCCACGTCTGGATTCCCCCTAGTAACTTAGGGTGAGACCCAAAGTTTCTTTAAAATATGCGGATAACAAGCGGGGTCCTGGGAGACCCTCTGCCACACAGTCCTGTTTACAAGAGCCTTACCCAGAGTCTTTAGCTCACTATCTTTCACAGAGAAGAAATATCCGAAACATATCCGTCTTGGTGCTGTTCTGGGGCAGTCAAGCGCCAAAATGCTAGGCAATTCTCCTCTGCCCCAGGTATAAATGTTCCTCACTGACATCGTCTACAAACTAACCTGTTCTCATTCACATACTTCCCTGCCTATTGTAAAGGCACCCGAAATGTCATTTCCTTTTAATCAATAAATAAAGTACAGAACAAATACGTTTGATAATTGCTAATTTCTCTTTAAAACGTGCATGAACTCAATTGATTAGTCACTTGCTTTCGACCCAGCATTTGTGCCCGTTTGCTGATTTTTTTAACTTCATTTAATGCATAGCCTGATGGTAATTAGCTCTGTCACGTCTAATAGAAATCTGCGTGGTGAGTTTTATATAATGCAAGATCAGTACCCATGCCAGTGACTGAAGTATAGGCTTTTCAAAAGGAGAATTCATAAGTGGATGCCCTGGGACACTTCAACACTGTCCTTCTGTGTTTCCTGACAATGTTATCTGCTTTCTCAGTAAGCAGTATCAAATGCCTGTCACGAGCACAGAAATTAATTTAGTGTCACCTGACATGCAATTAATCTTTTAGAGGGTTTCATAATACCTTTACAAAAAGAGTTGCCAGTTTCTCGGATTTGGATTTTAGGGCTTAACGCCAGATAAGAGAAATTAATTTTTCATCACGGTTAGCACAAGCTATCAAAGGCCACAAAGGCAGTGAAAAAATGTTTGGGGAATTTGTCAAGTGTTGTCACTCTAATAATGCTTCTTAACGTCTGGTAGGTGTAATCAAGAGCTACGATTTCTACAAAACGGGATTAATCAATGTGCTCACACTGAATGAATGCAGGTTGAAGATAACACACTTTCATGAGATTAAGGAAGGAAAATAAGATTTGATCTGTCAAATGGGACGGTGTTCTGTCACTTTCAATAGAATAGGTCTTTTATCAGTCCGCTTTTAAGGTGCTTGAAGAAAATGAATGTTTACTGCTTATTCTATTTACAATAAAATGTTCCCTTTGTACCATTGAATTGATGCTGCTTCTCGTGTCCTGTTTTGCTGAAGCATTTTTATTTGAATTAAACAATGTTATGTATTCCAAAGTTGGAAAGTAGCACTGTAAAATAGAGGTGGAATTTTTACGTTTTGGTTTTATTTAACTGATTTGTTTTTTAAATACTTGTGCTCTCGGATAGTGTGCACTGGGAACCTGATTCTTCACTGTAGTACACAGTGAACACATCTTTATCCAGATTTCCACTTCTGTGAGCTTTAGAGAATTTCCACAAGGTATTAGGAAGCAGCACATGTTTTAAGATGTTTTTAATTTTTGGCCCCTCTAATGAAACTACCTGGAAGGGTTTCATTTATTGCTAATTTTTCAATTTTTGATAGCTGGACCACTAGAGTACAAATACTTAAAATGTCAGTAATCCGAAAACATTTGTCAGCTGACCACAGGCCTGTCTTGCATAGGGTCACCCAACTCTGCATAAAGCAGTATTGCAAAGACTGCTTCTATGACACACTATTTTTAGTCTGAGCTAATAGCCCAAACTGTGCATTAGAGTATAGATGGGTAGAAATAGCACATGAGGAGGGACACAAAGCTTTTTAGATGTTTGGTTATTTGCCCACTCATTGACTGCCCATGGCCATACTAATCCCTATTGCTATTCCCACCCTGTCCCTGCGCCGTCTCGTGGGAACTCTGTGAGCCCGCTTTAATCAAGTCTCACCATTAAACTTTGCACTTGCAGTGCATGTCATTGTTTTTTCAAAGCAGTCTTTTGAGAGTTAATGACTTAATTGCATCCGTAAACGCGCTACTCGTGTAATAAAACTGTCTAAACCAGGACCAGAGGCGTTGCTACGGGGGGGGGGGGGGCGCTCAGGGGGTTATAGCCCCTGATCTTTTGGTTGTAGCCCCGGATAGAATTTCAGGAGCTACAGCCAAAAGGCTAGCTAGCCCCCAGTCCCGACAGTTCCGACATCAGCGTAGCCCCGGGTCTTTTCCAGACCTAGCAACACCCCTGACCAGGACTGTATTCAGTCAGTAGATTTGTGAGCACTACGCATGTCCTTCACTGAAGTCTTGTTAAAAACAAGCATTGGCAAAGTCAGCATTTATTTGCCAGGCACAGATGCCCAGGTACTGGCACCATTTTTCACCTACTACCATCACTGGCCATTAAATACCACTACGGCAGTGACTGGGAAGTGCATTTCCCATGCCTACTCAAAAGCCCAAACTGTTGCCATTGCTTGTTTTTTTAATGTTGTTCCTTATATGATGGTGTTGGAACATAAATGGATAGCTCCAGCAGGAGGTTCACAATTTCCCACCGACTTTGTACATGATGTGCATTTTCTTCTGTATTGCATGATGTATCGCCTACCACTCATTTTTCAGCAATGAACATAAACAAACAGAACACTTATGCTCTTCATTGCTGCATTCAAGCAGCTTTATTTGGTTCATTGTATTGTCCTAATCCATTATTGAATACAATGTATTTTTTTGGTACCTAAAATTAAGCAATTTCTGTAATGTGTGATCTATTTCATGTAGAGACGTGCCCATGGTAACATTTTGCTGCTGACCTTCAATGTTCTGGATCAAATAATAGTGTCACAAATCTGTGTTTACTGATTAAATGAATCTCATTATCCCTCAGCATCTGTCGTCTTAACTGTACCCAACTGTAAATAATTGTACGTATATGATCAGTCCCCCAATGAACGTACATGCTGTAAATGCGTACTTACGGTTTACGGTGCCTCTTTTTACGTTTCCATTTCCTCATTACCAACAGGTTCTCAACTATTTGCTATTATAAAGCACATCAAAAACGGCACTGCTCAGCTTTTTGTTCCTTTCTACAGTGATTCTCTTCTGAGTACTATTTGACTACAGACACCTTTAATAAAATAAACAGACCAATAACAGAATGTTAACCTAAGTCAGGAACCTGTCAAACAATGAGTCACATCAGTGAAATGCAGAAGCCCTCTAAATAGTTTTTGATGGCTAGATAGTGGTAATGTGTGGTGGTGTGACTATGCAAGTGTCTTAATGCTTGGTGGTGTCACTCGCAGACTGACCGATGCTACCAGAATTCCCCCTCTTACCAATGCCTGTTGGTTCCTAGATGTTCCACTGGAATGTTTCTCCTGGGTTTTAGGGTGTTCCAGGCCCAGGTAATGCAACCTAAATATGATGCCAAGGCCGAGATTCTACAGAGGAAACTGAGCACTGAGTGCTTCAGCAATGGTGAGAATGCAGAGGTGCACTGAAGACCTCACTGTGAACTGGAAGGGCCGCCACTGATCTGCTCAGATGAGGATACAATCATTGGCTCCCCTGGGCTGTTGCTGGGTTCACAATGCACTTAACGTGGGCATTGCAATGATGGTTAATCATGCCACTGGTTTTCCATTGAGGAAATAAGGCACTACCCAGGCAGCAGTGACGTGGCAACAAACCAACGAGACCTAAGAATCTTGAGGCAGGTACTGACAAATTTGGTGTTCTGTAGCCCAAGCACAATACAGTCAGGAGTTGTGTGCTGTGGTCATATATGTGCTTACCCCAGGCTGCAACCCAGCTGCGATCATATCCTGCCCCCCCCCCTCCCCCCCACCCTGAAGGTAGCTTAAATTCCTGCATTGCACCAGGATCACTGTCACATGCATGGTGCTTTCCTTCACCCTGTTCCTGGAAATTAACATCATTTGGGGGAATTAAGATTATGGAATATAGGCCACAAGGCATAGTGTGCCATGTGATGCCTTACTTGATCTCGTTGGGCATAGGGTATTCCACGTGGAAGTACAACACTTCCAAGACCCATCTCCTGACTATAAGGAGATGGGTAACCTAAATATCACACTATAGCCAAGCCCATACACAGTTTAACCTTTATAGAGATGTCCCACCAACACAGGACCTCACAGATTATGGTTGCGCTGATAGGCTGGAAAGTAGACAAATAGAGGGCCCTCAAGTTGTTGGATGGCCCAGATGATCAGGCTCCAATAACATGACATACTGAGGCATCTGCCCCAGGAGATTAAAGCTAATATCTCAACCTTGTATCTCGGGATTTCCAAACCGCTCTCGGATCTCCACCTTGATGCTATTGACGGTGGGGCTGATGTTCCCAACCATAATCTTAATAGGTTCAATTCTTATTTTGTAAGGTTTTACAAGTTAACAGCCAACATCAAGGTAGACCAAACCCAGAGTACGGTCATCCAGCTTGCCCCTCATCCCAAGTAGTTGGGAAAGCTTGTTGGCAGGCGGGTTACACAAAGTTGTCTACAAATGATGCCACTTAGTTTTAATCTGCAGGAAGGCCACCATGCATCCACCCTTGCATCACCTAACTTCTTTCGTGTTAGGTGATTCTATGGGTGTGAGCTGCTCTGCCTCTCTGGATTAGGGGCTCATCCTCTGATCAGAAGGTTAAGGAATACAATGGAAAGCCAATTTAAATAAATGAGAAGGCCTTTTAAAGTGGGCAGTTTTCGAAAGACAACCCCAGGTAGTGGTTTACCCTGCACTGAAGTGCAGCACATTTCACAGTGGACACACATGTCGCCATTTTTAAAATACTGTGGAATGTCAAAGGGCGACGCATAGGACCATTATCAAAGGCAAGAAAGCATTCCATAAGACACACCAAGGAAGCAGACTTAAGCTAGAGGGGAGCAGTGACCTACAAGGTATTGTGACGAATCAAAGGTGTTTGTCCCTTCTCCCCAAGTAGGAGCCTCACCCTTTGAGGCTAAGAAAGTGAGCCCGCTCCACAAGACCCTTCCTTGGAGTCTGGGCAAGTGGAACCTCACTGGTAGCGACTCCCCCTTAGGGGTCAAGGACTCTCATTCTTGTGAGGAACTCCCTAAGCCACCCAGCCTAGTAGCCTACATGGGATTAATTGCTACAAAGACTAATGTACCATATGTCTGTTTTTCCAAAGGTAATGCTGTAACCGATCAGCATAAAGAAAGAAATGAGAATTTCTCCAGCATGGGGTCTGGCATGGATTCACATGCTCATGAATATTCCCCGTCGTCAGGCTGGGAATCCTCGGTAAAGAAAAAACCAGTATCAGTTTTGTTTCTGATCTGTCTTTCGTAGTAATAACCAATCACTGGTCTCTGCGTCATACTGACCACAGCCAATGACTGCCCTCTACCTAAGCACCGCCTCTGGCAGCCATCTTCAGATTTTTACCGCACGTTCATGTGTTGGGATCCTCGTGCTATTGCTCTCGAGCGTTAGTGCTTTTTTTCGCGCTTTTTCACAAAAAACTTCAATTCTTTCGGTCAAAAGAGCCTCAAGCTCCACCGATCCTACATCCGATCAACGGGGACCCGTGTCGGATTCGTCTGTGCCCCTCAAGGGCGAAGATTTCGTCGAGCTACACTTCGGAGGACTCCAGAAGCTTCTCAGGCCCGGTCTCGGAGATGGCCCAGGAGAAGGGAAGCTCGACGCCCAGAAAGCTGTTCAGGGTCTGCCCTGGATGCCAGCTGCAGAACGTCTTTAAGGAGGACGAACACTCTTTCTGCCTTTACTGCCTTCATGAGGACAAAACGCACGTGGAGAAGGACTGTGCGTTTTGCGGCAACATGTCGGAACGGACCATGAAGGACCGTCATCAACGTCTCGCCAACTGGCTGGAGGGTAAGAGCCCGTCTGGCGAGAAGAAGAAGAAATCCGAGCGGTCTTCTAAGACCTTTGAGGGCGCCCCGGCGACGGGGGCCCAACATAAGGCCAAGCACCGCGAGTCCGCTGGCACCGGGAGCGCCGAACGGTCGGGCTCTACGGGCGCCAGGCAGGGCGCACCCTCCCCGGCACCATCAACCACGAGCCAACGCTCTGGGTCGGGTAAGAGGAAGGCCGAGCACCCGGCGAAGCTCCTGGAAAGGCCCCGGTCGAGCTCTAAGGCAGAGGAGGAGCGTGGCAGTGCCCCCTCCCTCAAGGATAAGGCGGTGAGCGCACCTAAGGTGGTGAAGGCCTTGATCCATCCGACCAAGCCCTCTATCGAAACGGTCGCGGCGGCCCTGGCCCAGCCGGTGGAGGCTGCACCAGTGGTGGCGACCTCAGGGCCCAGAATCTCCCTGCCTCCTCGGAGGGAGTCTTCTTTTGTGCCCATCGATAGGACCCCCGTGAAACCCTCCGTGGGGAAGAAGAAGGGGGGGCAGGGCGTCGTCGTAGATTCGGCCTCAACCTCAGAAGAGGAGCTGATCGAGGTCTTAAGCCACGGCCTAGGCGTGGAACAAGGCCAGCCCGTCGGAATGGACCCCGACGCGGGTGACGACGACGACATCGTCGAGGATACCGACGGGGCCCCTGCTCGCCCGTCGGATTCCCCTCTGCCAGCGCCGCGAGACAACTCGGCGGCCATTTTGTTGGCCATACAGTCCTTATGCACCGAGAGAAGGACGAGGCTACCGTTACCGACGGAGGAACCTCTCCCGTCGGGGGATCCAGAACCGGGACCTTCTGGTGTTCCCCCTACCAAGAAAAGAAGGATCCATCCTCCTCCTCCTTTTCAACCGTCGCGCCCCGTCCAGCCCTCCTCCCCGTCCACCCGAGGGGATGATACGGGGACTGACACGGCAGCGACGGGTACGGACGACGAGGCATACGACGAGGATTTTCCGTCGTCGCCTCCCACCAGGGCTTCTCCGCCCGACGAGATCGGATCTTTCCACTCCATGATCTCCAGGGCTTCCGAGCTTTTCCAACTCTGCCCTGAGGAGAAGAAAAAGGAAGGCTTCCTTTATCAGCGGCGCAAGGCCAAGAGGAAGACGGTCCTCGCAGTGCCTCTGTTGGACGACATTTGGGATGAGGGCCTTTCCCTCCTCAAGAACCCTTCCACTACGCCAGCTAGAAGAGACCGGTACGAGAAAAAGTACCGGGTCCCGGACACGGCCCCCCTATGCCTCCGGGCGCAGCCTACCCCGGACTCCGTCGTCTCCGCGGCAGCCAGGAAGAAAGCGGGGGGGGGTGCGGCCTCCACATCGACTTCCCCGCCGGACGGCGAGGGAAAGAAATTGGATGCTATGGGACGTAGAGTCATCTCGTCGGCAGCGACGACGATTAAAGCGGCCAACGCCTTGGCTATCGTGGCCCGCTACGACAGGGAGCTCTGGTACAAGATAGTTCCCCTGCTGGATTTTCTGCCGGACGACAAGAGGGCGGAGGCCCTTGAGATCCTCCAGGAAGGTGAAGTGGCTTCGGACCACGCCATCACCGTGGCGACGGACATCGCCGACACTGGGTTCCGCCAGCTGGGCAACGGCGTTTGCCTTCGACGTCGTGGATGGCTCAAAGCTACGGACTTTCGGCAGGACGTCCAGACCAGAGTCCTGGACATGCCCTTCGACGGGAACAACCTGTTTGGGAAGACAGTGGACGATTCCCTTCAGGCCATCAAGGCGGATACTGAGACGGCCCGGGCCCTTGGAGTCCTGCAGCAACGACGGACGCCCTTTCGGAGCGGCGGAGGCAAGGGCGCCTCCAAAGGTTCCGGCGGCGGTTTCGCTTCCTACCGTCAAGCGGCCCGCTCGTCGTCGCAGGAGGCCTACAGAGGACGAGGCAAGTCTAGCGGACCCCGCCGTCGTCGCCAAGGAGGTCAAGGCGGCAAGGCCGCGTCCAAGCAGGATTGAACCGGCCGTGGGGTCGGGCCCCCACCGAAGCACCCCGGTGGGAGGCCGGCTGGCGGGCTTCGTCAGCGTGTGGGAGTCCATCTCCACCGACCGTTGGGTGCTGGACGCCCTGGCCCGGGGCCACGCGCTCGAGTTTCAAAGAAGGTGCCCGCGCGTCCCCCCCGTGGCCAGGAAAGAACTTCACGTCCCTCAACTTCTCCTGGAGGTAAAGGCGATGCTCAGAAAGGGCGCCATCAAACTTGTCCCAAAGAGGCTTCGGGGCTCCGGAGTCTACTCGCGATACTTCCTCGTGAAGAAGAAGACGGGAGGATGGCGCCCCATCCTGGACCTGCGACGGCTGAACAAGTTCATCAAGGCACAGAAGTTCCGGATGGTCACCCTCCAGCACGTCCTGGGTCAACTGGAGGAAGGAGACTTCCTATCGTCGTTGGATTTGGAGGATGCCTACTTCCACATTCCCATCCTAAAGGGGCACCGAAAATTCCTCAGGTTCGTGGTCCAAGGGCGTCATTACCAGTTCAAAGCCCTTCCCTTCGGACTACGGTCGGCACCCAGGGTATTCACCAAGTGCCTCGCACCAGTGGCGGCGCAGCTGCGCCGCGAGGGGATTCACGTCTACCCCTACCTGGACGACTGGCTCATCCGCGCCAAGACGAAGGAGCTCGCCGTGGTCCACACGGCAAGGACCGTCCAACTCCTCACGGACCTGGGATTCTCCGTGAACTACGCCAAATCCCACCTGGTGCCCGCGCAAGTCGCACTGTTTCTGGGAGCGAGGCTCGACACAGTGTCCCTTCTGGCCTCCCCGTCGGAGGAGAGGATCAGGACCATCTTGGGCAAGGTGCAACGGATGTTGGTGGCCGACGCGGCCAAAGTGAGATCCATCAAGTCCCTCCTCGGGATGATGTCTTCCTGCATCTACCTCATTCCCATGTGCAGACTCCGGATGCGCCCGTTGCAAGAATTCCTGGATGCGCGCTGGATCCAGACGACGGGCAGCTTCGAGGAAAGGATCAAGCTCGACGAGAGTTTCCGACGAGCGATACGGTGGTGGGGCACCCGCGCACATCTGACGGCGGGCATGGACTTCCAGACCCCAGCCCACCAGGAGACTGTGACCACGGATGCCTCCCTGGAAGGGTGGGGAGCGCACACCGAAAATCTGCACGCGAGGGGACTCTGGCTCCCGACGGAGAAGTCCCTGCATATCAACGTCCTGGAGCTCCGTGCAGTGTTTTGGGCCCTCAGGTCCTTCCTTCCGTCCCTCAAGGGCAAGGTGGTGAGGATCTTCACCGACAACACCACCACCATGTTTTACATCGGGAAACAGGGCGGAACCAGGTCCCCAGCGCTGTCCAAGGAGGCGCAGGACCTGTGGCATTGGGCCGTCGCCCAAGGGATTTTTCTGGTGCCGTTTCATCTGGCAGGGATAAAAAACACCATCGCCGACTCACTCAGCAGGGAGCTGCGCTCGTGCCACGAGTGGGAACTACGGCAGGATCTGGTGGATCGCCTCTTCCGACGGTGGGGCACACCCCAGATCGACCTGTTCGCGACGGCGACGAACACCAAGTGCCGGAGGTTCGCCAGCAGGTTTCCCCAGACGAGGAGCATGGGCGATGCTTTCTCGTTCCCCTGGGAGGGCCTGTTCCTCTACGCGTTCCCTCCCTTGCCTCTGCTAATCCGGCTCGTCAACCAGCTCAAGAGGTCACGGTGCAGGATGATCCTCGTCGCACCTGCGTGGCCGAGGCAGATATGGTTCCCGGACCTTCTGGACTTGTCAGCGTCCCCGCCGATCAAGCTGCCGGCGGACGCGGATCTACTCTCCAGGGAAGGAGGCGCCATCCTCCACCACGACCCGAAGTCGCTGAACTTGCAGGCCTGGCTCCTGCCGCGCTAGAGTTTGGAGGATACGGCATACCGGCCGATTGCAGAGAGGTTCTTGCAAAGGCCAGGGCGTCCTCGACTCTTAAATGCTACGGACACAAATGGAAGAGGTTCTCTGTCTGGTGCCACGCACAGAAGATTAACCCTCTACGGATTACGGCTCCCCAAGTACTGCCGTACCTGCTGACGCTGGCCAAAGCTGGTTTGGCACACGCGTCCATCAAGATTCATCTTGCTGCGATCTCCCGATACACCAGAACCACGGGGCGGACGTCCTTGTGGTCTCATCGTCTGGTGAAAGAGTTCATGAAGGGACTGTTCAGATCGTTCCCGCCGGTGAAGGCTCCGGCCCCGGCGTGGGAGCTCAACGTGGTGCTGACCAAGCTCATGGGACCTCCGTTCGAGCCTCTGCACTCGGCCCCGTTGAAGTTTCTATCGTGGAAAACAGCTTTTCTTGTGGCCATCACCTCCGCACGACGAGTGGGAGAGATCCAGGCCCTTTCCTGCAAGGCCCCGTACTTGACTTTCCACGACACGAGGGTAGTGCTCAGGACGCACCCCTCCTTCATGCCCAAGGTACCGTCGGACTTCCATCTCAACGAACCCTTGGTGTTACCTGTGTTCTTCCCGTCGCCTTCGTCGCCGGCTGAGAGGACTTTGCACTCGCTGGATGTAGCTAGAGCGCTGAAGTTCTACGTGGACCGCACGAAGGGTTTTCGGAAGACGTCACAACTCTTTGTGAACTTTGGACCTGTCAATCAGGGGAAGGCTCTCTCGAAGGCTTCCATCTCCAGATGGCTCTCCGGCTGTATCATGTACTGTCACCGGTTGGCAAACCGACCGCTGCCTGGCCGTCCGAGAGCCCATTCCACCAGAGCGATCGCAGCTACCACGGCGTTCCTATCTGGTGTGCCCCTGCTGGACATATGCAGGGCTGCTACGTGGAGGTCGACGCACACCTTCACGAAATTCTACTGCGTCGACCGGGATTCCAGGGAGTCCAGGGTCGGCCAAGCAGTGCTGCGCAACCTGTTCGCCTGAGGTGAGCCTGGTGAGGAGGTAAGATGCTTAATGTTGAGTTGATGTGATGCTTAATGTTGAGCCTTTGCCACCTCCCGTGGTTGTGCATGTGTGTACTGCTATGTATTCTTTATTCATGAGCATGTGAATCCATGCCAGACCCCATGCTGGAGAAGGAACAAGTTACTTACCTGTAACTGTTGTTCTCCAGCATGGGTCTGGCATGGATTCACATGCGAACCCTCCCGCATACCCCTCTGCGGCTCTTCACTTGGTCATACTGCCACTTCACGTGCTTCCAAATCTGAAGATGGCTGCCAGAGGCGGTGCTTAGGTAGAGGGCAGTCATTGGCTGTGGTCAGTATGACGCAGAGACCAGTGATTGGTTATTACTACGAAAGACAGATCAGAAACGAAACTGATACTGGTTTTTTCTTTACCGAGGATTCCCAGCCTGACGACGGGGAATATTCATGAGCATGTGAATCCATGCCAGACCCATGCTGGAGAACAACAGTTACAGGTAAGTAACTTGTTCCATCTCTTTGAAAAGTCATGCATACTTAACTGGGATGAGTGGAGGAAGTTGGAAAACAGAGTATCCTACGCCGGGGAAGCTCCCTGACGTGAGCATGCCTGTAGGAGGCAGACGTATCCAACAACGGGTGAACCGTGGTAGGCAGAGTGCCCAAGCAAACAAGCTGAGACCAGCCGAGAAGGTAACCGGAAACGTGAGCAGGTTCCGAGCGGCAAAGCCAATGACCGGCATAGGGAAGTAGAGAACGGGAGACAAAACAAGCACATAGAAAGTCATTGGGAACGCAAGCAGCTTCCCAATTGCCCACGCCACATACGGCAGAAGGACACGGAGATGAGGGAGCGACAAATAGAAGGAGCAACCCAGCAGCGTAGAAGAGCACCCGAGCAAATGCAGGAGTCTGCAACGTTCCCTAGCCTCAAGAGAGGTAACTGGGAGAATGAGAGAAGCGGGAGGACACCCGTGCAGCAGGTCGTCACCGGAGCATTAGAAGGCGAGAAGAGGAATACACGTCCCAGTACTTCTGAAGAGTTACTAAAGATAAATATTTGTAACGCACTGTATAAAGTTGAGAAGGAGGGAATTGAATAATCCTGGATGGGAAGTCTCTGAAACTTCCAAACCAGAACCTAATAAAGGGAAAAGACTGTATGAGAAACAAGCTGCAAAGATAAGAAATTGTGACATAAAGTCTGGTAACAGAGGAGGACAGACACTTATGTCAATTACTGAATTGACCACAACCAAGCTGAGAGAACTGGATCCATAGACTGTGGGATGTCTAAAACCTCCAACCAACAAGTGATAAAGTAGCACAAGGAAGATTGGCCCAAATACTTCATTTAAGAGAATATCAACTCCAAGAATGTTGTAGAGGAATTACAAGAGCTCATTCAAGAAATAAAGAGACTATTACTGAAGATTCTGCTAAATAGATAATCAGAATAAAGTGTGACGAATTGAGGGAATTCGTCTCGTCTCCCCATGATCGAGAGTCCCCCCCCCCCCCCAGATCCCCACATGAGCCTACTCCGCAGTACCCTAAGGATTGAGACAAGTGGAACCTCACCAGGAGAGACTCCCCCTTTGGGGACAAGGAATCCCATTCCAATGAGGAACTCAGAATACAGAACACGACCTCCTCAAATGTAGCTCATAAAGGTTTACTTGAAGAAAGTATCAACGTGTGTTATTGTCAACTAGAAACGGTAACTACTCCTTTAAATAAGGAATTCCCATTTACTGGGACGAAGAAGGGGACCAGTGGAGGAGAGCAGAAGCAGCATAAAACACGGAGAGAGGATTATCGCGCTATTCCGGGGAAGTCCCATGGCTGCGTAGTGTATGAAAGGGTAGGCGTTTGGGACAGAGCCAGAGAAACCCGCAAGATACAAAAATGCTTACATGCCAGCAATGAGCAGAGGCCGGCCGCGTGGCATCCGGAAAGAGTGAGAAAACTGGAGCCAGACCGAGATGCGCATAGTCTCTCTTCAATACGAACAGGAGAACAGAAACAGAACGTGCAGCGTCCCAGAAGTGAGAAAATGAATACAAGGTAAACGGGTGGCGTGACCATGGTAGAGTTTTGGTGGACCTGCGGTCCATTGAACAACGCTGATACCGCTCAAGGAACAAACCGGTGACAGAGAGACCGGAGAACAGACCAAGCTAGAGGCAAAAGGAGAGACCGGAAGGAAAGATACCAGACCAATCTGACGAAGCGAAGAGAAGCCCAAAGGAGAATGGACTCTGCAGTGACATTTCCCATACTATTCGCAGGTAACTGGGGAATACGGGAGACGCAGAAGCCATATGGGAATGCTTCCACTTGTCCCATTACAGAAAGAGGAATTCTAATACTAAAGGCAAGTGAACTAAATGACAAGACCTTGGAGCCGGCCGACGAATCAAGGCACACAACAAATGCACCTTGCCTGTCTGAGCCGTCGAGCCTAGGGCCACCACCCCTGCCTCTCCCTTGACGCCCATCTATCCAGGGTAAGTGTGCTGTTATTTCATCACAAAGCCCCTCTCTGCAATTGCCAATATAAATTCTCCTCTGGTTCTCACTGCACTTTTGCTCACACCATTAAGCTTAAGCCTTGTTACACTCGAACTCGCTTCTCATCAACCGCCACAGTTACCTCTATAGCCTCCTATGTACATAAGCTATGTACTACTAACTGGACATTTGCGCTAGAGGAAAAAAAGACTCACTGCATTGTACCCTACTGCATTAAGTCAAACGCTAAACCCTCTATTCTATGCCTAACTTAGCTATGTATCTCCCCAATTCTCTACTTCCTTTTCCTGCATTTTTGATCTATGACTACAGGTTTTTGCCGCATTGTGCCTAAAAACTGCCTAAATATCGTAATGCATATTCTTGCTCTACTAGGTTGCTATGTACCCCTGCTTGATAACACTACCTTATATGAACACTCAATGTCTGTCTTTACAGCTATACTAACAGGTTCTAATCTAATCTGCCCCTCAGTCAACCCTAACTTCACTACCCGCAACAGCAGATTAGGCACTAGAGTCCATGTCACATCCACTAAGCCTTCTGCAACTCTCAAAACTAAGGCTAACAATAAGGACACTGCCGATAACAAACATAAGCCCCCCCCCCCTTAAAAGGAGCTCTACTTAATGTCAGATCCCTTGTTGCTCATCCCCCAGAAGTCACAGTCATCATCCTATCAGAAGACCTCGACTTCCTTGCCTTCACAGAAACTTGGTTACATGAAGCTGCAGGACCTTACCTAACCCTAGCTGTCCCCGACAAATACTCCATCGTCGGAGTTGACAGACCCAATGCTCGCAGAGGAGGTGTAGCAATTATATATAAATCCTCATTAGACCTCGGATCAGTTACCCCCCCCCCTGCCCACTTAAATCATGCGAGTACCTCACCGTCAAACTCCAAACGACCCTCAAGAGTACGATTACCATTCATTTAATATACAGGTCCTCCTGGTACCTTTGAGGAAGACATCACCTTCCTAATAGCCGAGAACTCTAAACCCTCAGCACAAAATATTATTCTTGGTGATTTTAACTTGGGATACAATGACCCTAATGACACTCCAGCATCCTCCCTGGCCGTTGCTCTAGCTGAGCACGACTTCACCCAACTCGGCTCTCTACCTACTCATCAGAAAGGCAGAATCATTGATTGGGTTGCCGCCCTCAATTGCAATATCACCTGCAAAGCCCCCCAACCTCTTGCCAGGACTGACCACTACCTCATATCACTTGATAGTAACACTAACAACTCTATTCTCAAACAGTGCCCCCATGCACCAGCCTGTCGGATCAGAAATAAGCGCAACATTACTGCGGAAACCCTAATACCCCTGGTCCTCCGTACTCTAAATGCACTCCCAGCCACTGATGACCTCAACCTACTGGTCAACACTTACAATGACGCCATGACTAACGCTATTGACACGATCGCCCCACTAAAGTTGCGAAAAGGCAAACCTAGAGCTCACCTGAATTCCTGGTACACACCTGAACTCAAAATATTGAGAAAAAAGAAATCCAAGATGGAAACTTGTAGTAATCTGGCCTTCAGATTAGCTTTGAGTGTGAGGTCATCTGCAGTGGAATGTTTGTGTGGAATGTTTGTGTGGGGGTGTTCTGCTGATGACGGCTGGAGAGGAGAGTGAAGCAGTGAGCTGAGAAGATGGGTGTGGGGGTGAGCCCGGTGTTTCCTATGTCATCTTGTGTCCCCTACCATCCCTGTGTCTTGTGGAGGAGTTCAGGACATGAACATTAAAGAACCTTAGAATTTACCTGATGTACTGGCGGTCCATCATTGTTACACTGGCGACGAGGATGGGATGGTAGGTGGACTGACTCCATGTTGGCGCTGCTGGGGGGGGGGTGCAGCACTTCAGGAACACCGCCCCGTGAATCTCCCCCACACCCAGGCGGGTCTGTGTCGAGTTGGCTCGCCGTGGGTAGTCCCTTGCCCTTTGGAACTACGTTGGGCTGAATTTGTTGTCTCTGCCCACTTGGACCAATGGCGGTTTCTCTCCGTGTTGTGGATGGCGGCGCTGCGGCGTACTGTGGGCTGGTGCCCCACTGTCACCTTGTTGAGGGTGAATTATAGCGCAGACTTTGACCTGGACTAGCAGCTGTTCAGCGTCGCGTGTTCCCTGCCAGTGGAGATTCAACACCGCTGCAGCGCAAGAGGAAGAAAGGGTCCATGGTGTGCGGGATGGTCGGAGCCTTTCTAGAGATGCAGTGGGCCTGTGATGTTTGGTTGTTGTCCTCGGCCAGTTCCGTGCCGGGTGAGCCTCATGCTCTGGAGGGGCAGCCATGGATTTTGGTGCATTCCGGCTGCATATGGCTGGTGTCCTGGAGGTGCACACCTAGTGGCCGATGGATTCAGGCACTCCCCTGCCCAGGAAGAGGGAGCGTGGGTTCTTGGCTGCGCCAGGGTGTGGGCGTTGGAGTTGCAGAGGAGTTTTGAGGCCATCAGTGTTCGCATATGCGGCTGAAGTGAAGGTACTGCGGAGGGGGGCAGCAGAGCTGTAGACACCGCCCTCCAGTTGAAAATCCCACCCGGCAGGGCGCAGGGCCCTGTCCGTCGTCTGTAAGGCAGCCCCCGCTGCGGGGACTTGAGCCCGCAGTGGGGGCTGCCGTAGGTACAGAGCCCCTGGGTCCTGCGCTGATTGACCGCCGCAGATGGACTGATTTGGGCCATAGAGGTTCTAGACTGTAGCAGGGGCCGCCTGGTTTCGTGGTCCCCGGGTCCAGTCCTGTGCCTGCAGCGGGAGCCCCCAAGGTTCCAGGGTCCAGTCCTGGCTATCGCATGGACGGCCTGATTTCGAGGGGCAGAGATGTTGCCTCGGCAGCGATGCGAGGGAAATGATGACGTCGGCATGCAGACGTCATGCGTTCCAGCGTCAACTGCTGGAACGCATAACTCGGTTGCGTTCAGAAATCTGACGTTCTGTTTATATAGACTGCGCAGCTGAGGAAGTTACGTAGCATGTTTCTAGTGAGGCGTGCAGTTGTGCACTCAAGTGTTTTTTTTTCGGATGAGAGTCGTGCTATGGAGCAACGTGTCAGAGGTAGAGTTTCGGGGACTTCCCGGTCCTTATAGCTGTCGCTACCAAGACTGAGGCAAGCATTGGAACAGTGGGTGTTTTCTCTTGGTTGTCATTCCGTACTGGGCATATGAACTTCATCAATGTCTGCGCTATGGGTTTTCGGAATGTTCCGGTGCGCGGCATGACAGTCATTTCATCAGGTCAGTGTTCGGGCCGTATGTGTGGGCATGAGTGAATATATGTTGTGGGCCATATATATTAAGGTTGGGTACGTGGTGCTCCATCTTTATGCCCCGGGGGTAGTGTCAGGGATATATTTTAAAGGCCGTTGTCTCGTGCCTGTGTACTCCTTGTTGTGGCCTTCCATGGGATAGTGAACCATGTATAGGGGTTCAGTGTTTTCCCATTGGTAACTCCCAGGTGTGGGGAAGGGGGAGTTTGCAATGTGATTCATTCTGTGGGGGGATGTAATGTGTTTCATTCTGCAAATGACTAATGCCATTGATTTGTTTCATCTGGGGGATGGAGCATTGGTCCGGGCAATGTAAACCCAAGGAGTGTGAATTGGGGGTGAACCTACTTATGCAGGAAATGCATTGTTAACTTATTTATGCAGGAAATGCATCGTGAACTTACTTATGTGGGAGAATGCAGTAATGTGACTTTCACTGAACACTGACTTTCATGCAAGTCGTTATTGTGTGGTGCCCAGGAGCCTAAGCTGGTGGCATTGAGAGATGGACTGGGGGTCTTCATCATCCAATGTTTTCACATGTGATGTTTTGTTCACATTTGAACATGTGATGTGTTTTCACGATGTTGCATTTAAATTCCATCCTTGTTATGCAATGTTACCAAATAGCATTTATGGATGCTTGATGTTGTCAGTGTTTGGGTATGAATGTGTGTGCGGGTGCATGCTGTGGTTTGGTGCTCCTGCAGTCACATGTTATTACAGCTTTGGAATGTTTGCGCCTTGTATGAGTGGCTTTGTGGTTGTTGTGTGCTGTCATGGGTTGAGTTGTTTTGCCCGTGTGTTTTGAGTCTTGAATGCATGGTCAGGAGTGCATGAGTCCTTGTGTAGTGCCCGGTTTAAGCTGGGGTTGGTCGCTATGTTTTGGCACTCAGGGGTGTTGATCTCGTTATCTTGAGTTTCCTTATAACTGGTGTGTTCCAGGTTAGGTGGCAGTGGTGTTGTGTTAAGGTCTTTAGTGCCTGATGGGTCAGGTAGGTCGCTATCGGCCCGAGCGGTGGTTGTTTCTGGTACCTTAGGTTGCAGGGTTTGTCACCTTTGGCGTTCTTGTTCCGTCATTAGAGCCTGTGTTGTCAGGGTTGGTTGATTTTGGCATGGGTTGTGTCGAATTTTAGATCCTTCATGGTTTCTGGCCCATTTAGCTGAGATGGGTTACTACGTTTGGAATTTAGCTTTTCCAGTGTGTTTCCTGATTCAGAGTGTGGTAAGTCAGGTTGTCTCCTGGTGTTTTCAATAACAGTGTTTTGTAGGTGGATGGAATGACTAACGGTTTGTGCAGAGGAGCAGTATTGGGTTGTGGTTCTTCCTTATACTGTGGTTCGTGGTTCTTTGTGTGGTTCCTCAGTCGTTGTCAGGCTTTTGTTGTTGCTTCCTTTGGGGGCGCTTGGTTAGTGCTCGGAGGGGCAGCTCTGAGACTTCGGGGTGGCAGACCGAAGTGGAAGGTGACTTGTGCTAAGTTAGTTAGGGTAGTTGTGTTAGTGTTGGCTAACAATAGTTTGGCTAGGGGTGGCAGCCCTAGGTCCTGAGGGGCAGCTCGGGACAGGCGCAAGTGCTCTGTTTCTTATTGTGTGGCCTCGAGGTGTGGACCGAGGGAGTGGTCAGTTACTTTTAGGTTGCATGCCGTTGGTACTTTATACTTGGTCCGAGGGTGTCCTGCAAATGTCCTTTCGTGTGGTTTCCATTATTGGTGCTACCAGGGTTTCTGCACATAGGCGGCCGCGGTGTTGTGGAATTCTGGTAGTGTAGTGTGGGGTGTTAGGGTCTTGCGCTGGTCACATTACCTTAGCAGGACAGGTGGCTAATTCTGAGAAGGGGGGGGAAAGTATCTATGACCCTGGCTTTGTTGAACTTTATGAGAGAAACTTTTACAATTCTGGACATTTAGTTATTTTACTTGAGCTATACTGTTTCTCCCCTATATATATATAATTGATGTAATTGTGTTTTTTTCTTTCTTATTTTTTTCAATTTTTTTCTTTTTACCTCCATAATGCATTTAAATTTTCCTTTGGTAACTAATTGATGCAATAATAAAAAATAAAAAAATTACCTTATCATTCTTTTGTTTGCCCATGGAGAGATTGGTGTAGAAACTGGTTTTGTGTTTCTAAGGGGAGGAGAAGTGTAATAATCTGGCCTTCAGATTAGCTGTGTGTGTGTGCGGTCATCTGCAGTGGAATGTTTGTGTGGGGGTGTTCTGCTGGTGACGGAGAGGAGAGTGAAGCAGTGAGCTGAGAAGATGGGTGTGGGGGTGAGCCCGGTGTTTCCTATGTCATCTTGTGTCCCCTACCATCCCTGTGTCTTGTGGAGGAGTTCAGGACATGGACATTAAAGAACCTTAGAACTTACCTGATGTACTGGTGGTCCATCATTGTTAAAAAACTCTCTGGAAAACGTCCCCATCGGCTGAAAATAAAACCAGTCTCATGACTGTCTCCTCCCTTTACAAAAAGGAAATAATCCATACTAAGGAAGCCTATAATAATAATACAAACCCTGGTGCACTAGCATCCAAAATGCCCTTGCCAACAAAATCACAGGGCTCCAAACTAAAATTGAAGACAAACGACGACAACTCTCTAGTAGTAATCCCTCCAGTCCGAACACACCACCTCCTATGAACACTAACACTGGCTTCACGTTCAAAAAGGTAACCATACCAGAAGTCCAAAAAATCATAACTTCCATAAAACCATCAAACTGCAAAGGGGACCGCTGCCCTGCCCAGATCATCAAAGATGCAGCTAGAGATCTTTCCCCCTTCATCTCTAAATCTATCCTGCTCCACTAACTCAGTACCTAGTAACCTAAAACAATCATGGGTTCTTCCACTGCTAAAAAAAAACCTGGTCGACCATAAAATACTCTGCAACCACCTCTCATCTGCCGCACACTTTTCTTCCTCTGCTGTCATGTGTATACAATCCTTCCTGGCTAACAGAACCATGCGTGATTTTTTTCATCAAGGGCAGCAGCAGACCCTATCCCTATTACCTGTGGTGTCCCACAAGGCTCTTGTGTTTCCCCCACGTTGTATAACATTTTTACAAAGCCCCTCTTTGACATATTGGACCATCTGGGTGTCACCTAGACTAACTACGCAGATGACACCCAGATACTCCTCACCATCTCTGGTAACTACAGTGCTGACGTCCTCAGGATAAACAATCTTCTCCATCATTCTTGTATGGATGGCCACACACGGCCTCTGCCTGAATGATGAGAAGACTGAGCTTCTCCTTGTCGGATCTCCTAATAACCTGCAGAAACTTAGCCCTAACTACAACATCATCATCATTGACGGCAACACAATTCCCATTGTCAAAAATGTGAAAACCCTTGGCTTTTAACTCAGCGCCAATACTAACCTTGCCAAACAAGTTAATATGACTGCCTCAGCCACTGCCTACACTGGGAAACTGATCAGGACCTGCAGGCATTTCCTATCCACCAATAGTTGTCTCACCATGGCTAGGGCTCTCATACAGTCCAAACTGGACTATTGCAATAGCCTCTATCTAGGTGCCAACCAATCCGTAATCAAATACTACAGGTACTCCAAAATAATGCGCTACGAGCAGCATTAAACATCCCCAGGCGAGAGCACATCTCCACCAGTAGAATATCCTGTAAATGGCTCTCTATACAACAAAAAATTGACCTAAAAACCTTATGCCTCCCCCACAAAGCCTTAAGCCATCTAGCCCCACCCTATCTCACCAACAAATTCACCTTAAAATCGACTACTAGGGTTACCAGATTGTCCAACATGCTATGCCTTACAGTACCCAGATTTACCTTAAAAAGAGCTGGAGGTTCTAGCTTTACGGTCCTGGCCTCTCAACTCTGGAATACCTTACCACTTAACATTAAATCAATCGAATCTTTTCAACTCTTCAGGAAACAAGTCATTGGCTGGTTACTGGAGAAAAACTAACCCTACCATTGTCTATCTCTTACGCCTGACGACACTATCCTACTCTTACCATAACAATGCACACTGTATAAACTGTACATATGGCACAAATGTATAACTGCAAAATATATATATATATATTGTTGTGTAAGCTGTCAAAAAGCGCCCTTTTATCTCTGGGTCTGGAGCGCTATATAAATAAAATAAACAGAATGGGAATATTCATACTCGTCTCAGTAGAGACAGAGACACTAACTTCAGAACCAGTGAAACAAGTATGAATCATTATTGGGGTAATCCTACTAGTCCCAGTAACAAAAAAAAGAGTATAACAAATTGATGTTGGAAAGATTAAATGAGAATTATTAGAACAGCTCTTATACTTGCCTCATTAATGGAGTGGAGGACAGCATAAGAATACCCAGAAGACGGAAGCTTCATGGGGAAGTCAATCAAGAGAAACTAAGTCAGCATAGCAGGGGGACAAGAGGAAAAACCCTAAGGTGACCAAGCAAGAAACTCAGAGTTGTAATCAAAAAGAAAGAACGCCCTCTAAGGTGCTGGACAAAATGTAGGAATTGATGGAAGCAGTCACCAGAGACTATTGGAAAATATATTGTACTTTAGTGTACAAGAATTGAACACACCAGGAGAAGGAAGTCATTCTCACTGCCTTAGTTATTAGGATAGTGGTAGGGTTTGGACTTTCACTGACTGACAAGCACCTTAGTTAGTCTTACTAGGTAGGGATGCCTCGTAGCTTGGGAGGGATACTGTTTTATTTTAATAAACTGTTCAGTGAAATGAGTGACCAGAGTCTACGTCCTCCTTCTGACCCACCACAAAATACATTGATCTAATGAAGCCATGGGAGAATGCTGGCATATCAGGCGAATCAAGCCAATCTCCTGGAACTGTTTAAGTGTAGTTTTATAGTGGTAATGCCAATGACACACACTAAAGATATCCACAACAACCTAAGGAATATTTCAAAACCACTAACAAAACAAATTGGTCCCTATGTTCATGGAACACAAGAGGAAATGCACATATATTCATTATTTGTTTGCAAGAAACATGGATCACAGATCCTCCCTGCTGTGATGGATTTTTAGCATGTCTCAACCCAGCACCAGAAAGAACCCGGGGGAGACCATCATCAGGCCAACTAACACTGATCAAGATTGACTCTGTGTGGACTGTACTACACTCAGAGAACATTAGCTCTTGAACACCGAACACTGTAATAAAAAAAGTCAAAATCCACAAGACCGACCAATACACCCAGTTCCCTCATCAACCCTGGGAAAGAATAATCTCAATCATGAATCTGTACTGGAGCCCTACAGCAATAAATAATGATACCTTCGAGGGGATTGGGTCCTCCGACGTATTCCATATCTATGACATGTAATCACCACAGCTGTGCTGCTTCGGAAACTTTTTCGGCGTCTGCGTCCTGCGTCGATGACGTCGATGCGCCGCCGTCGAGGACCTCCTCCGACGTCCGACGTCATCCGATGTGATAAGTAGGACGCACGACGCCAGTAGCCTCAGTTCCGTTTTTTCCGCGAACGTGTTGCTTCGTGTTCTCGGTTCTAGCCTCGACTCATTAGAGTTCTGTTCTTTCCGGTTCTTCGAACCTGTTCGTTTGTGAATTGTTCCTTCGACGATGTCTTCCACTTCGTCTTCAACCCCGCGTCCGGGCTTCAAGAAGTGCGGGGAGTGTGGGTCCAAGATGTCGGTGACTGACTCGCACGATGCCTGCCTCTGGTGCCTCGGGGAGGCCCACGACACGGTTGACTGTGTCGACTGCCTGTCGCTCACGTCCAAGGCCTTACGCGAACGTAAGAAGAAATTGTCGGTAGGTCGGGTGTCCTAGCCCCGGAAGTCGAAGTCGGCGGGGCTTTCGACGGATGATTCGAGGGGTGACTCTCCGCGTCATCGTCGGAAGTCTCGTCGGTCTTCTTCTAGGAGTCGGTCTTGCCACTCCTCGGCCTCTTCGAGGCATTCTCGGAAGCGCCGACACCGGTCGCCTTCCAGGTCCTCTTCAGAGGACTCTGCCCGGCAAGTCGGTTACCCCACCAGCCGTGCGACGCCGGAGGAATGGGCTTCCTTCGGGAAGAAGATGTTGGCGATTCTTGAGTCGCAGGGTACTCAACCGTCCGCGCCCCCGAGTGGGGTCGGCCGTGAGAGGTCGAGAGCCACCGCTCGCAAGAGTGGTCGGCGCGAGTCACGGGAGAGGTCCCGTTCGGACAAGGGGGCTCGTTCTCGCCGTACCCGTTCCAGGTCCCGGTCCTCGACGCGATCGAGACCGTGTGCACCTGTGATGTCTTCGAGGAAGACATCGACGTCTGAGGCGTCGAGGGCGTCGACAGGCTTTCTCGAGGCTCCGGCTCCGAGGAAGTCGTCGAAGCCGTCGACGGTCAGGTCGTCGAGGGACACGCTCAGAGCTCCGGCTTCGAGGGCTGTGTCGACGCCGCCGATACTGGAGGCGCTGCATCTGACGTCGACGCCGATTTCCTCGACGTCGACGCCGATCCTCTCGGCGCCGTTGCCGGTTTTCTCGACGTCGGCGCCGATTCGCTCGACGCCATCGACGCCTTTCGTGTCGGAGGTGCCCCGTGTCTCGGGTGTTCCCCCTAGGAAGGCTCTGGTTAAGAGCAGGCACTCTCGGGTGCCTTTCCACCGCTTGGATTATATTTCGGAGGCGGATGAGGATTCGGATGGCCTGGTTCCTAGTCAGGTGCCGGATGACATTGTCTCGGGCCATAGTCAATTTGACGATTTGAGGCAGTCGCTGCATGATGCCAGTGGACTGGACACCTCTCCGGAGGTGGAATTTGGTCGGCCTGAGCCTGGCTCCCATGCCGATTCCTCATACCGGCGCCTTATGGCTAGGGTGTCTGAGTATCTGGGATGGTCTGCTCCCCCAGGTGAGTTTGTGCAGGATGATCTGACGGACATCCTTGATGTTGGTCCCCCAACTGACCCGGTACTGCCGTTCCATATGGCTTTACAGCGTAGGGTGGCGGCGGCTTGGACTGCTCCGGAGAGTCTCCAAAACAAATGATCAGGGGGAGCTCTCCCGAGCAAGTCCTGGATCATCTGTCCGTCGCCTGCCACTCCCTTCACAGGCTGGGCTTCTCCCTCAATTTAAAGAAGTCCCATTTGACGCCAACACAGAGGCTCCAGTACATCGGAGCAGTGCTCGACACTTCCCTGGGGCAGTGTTTTCCTCCCCAGGTGAGGGCTCTTCACATTCAGCAGATGGTGCACAAGTTTCGGCATGCCCAGACGCTCCCGGCGTTCGATTTCTTGAGGTTGCTCGGCCTCATGGCATCCTGCATTCTTCTGGTGCCAGAGGCTCGCCTGCGGATGAGATCTTTGCAGTGGGCACTCAAGACGCAATGGTCGCAGTCCTCCGGCAGGATGTCGGACCCGGTTCAGGTGCCGCCCTCGGTCGCCCGCGACCTTCTGTGGTGGGCTGTCGAAGGCAACTTGTTGAAGGGGGCTCCGTTTTGGCTACCCTGGCCGGAGGTGACGATCGTGACGGATGCATCCCTCACGGGATGGGGAGCTCATGCCAACGGGCTGACAGTCAGCGGTCGTTGGTCTCCGTCGGAGTCCAGACTCCATATCAATCTGTTGGAGCTGAGGGCCGTCAGGCTAGCCCTGAAGGCTTTTCTGCCGACTGTGCGAGGAAAGGCTGTCCTGATCATGACGGACAACACTGTGGCCATGCACTACCTCAACAAAAAGGGGGGGGCAGGGTCACTTCCTCTGTGCAGGGAGGCGATGCAGCTCGAGTTCTGGGCCATCCGGCAGGAAGTTTCGATCTCGGCAGTTCATCTGGCCGGAGACGAAAACGTGACGGCGGACGCTCTGAGCAGGCAGAGCGCGATCTTTCACGAGTGGGAGTTGGCTCAGGAGATTCTCCTGGAGATCTTCGCCCTTTGGGGGACCCCTCAAGTGGATCTCTTCGCCTCCAGTGTCAACCGGAAGTGCGAAAGGTTTTGCTCGTGGGAATTTCCTCCGAAAGGAGCCTTAGGCGACGCGTTTGTGGTGGAGTGGTCATTCCCGCTGCTGTACGCGTTTCCTCCAGTCCCCGTCATCCCGCAAGTGCTGCGGAGGTTGCGGAAGTTCGGTTCCCGGATGATCCTCATTGCTCCGGCGTGGGCTCGGAGGACGTGGTACCTGGACCTTCTCGACTTGTCCATCTGCCCTCCACGTCGTCTTCCCTACCGAGACGATCTGCTCTCACGGGAGGGGGGTCAGGTTCTCCATCCAGAGGTCGGATCCCTCAACCTTCACGCTTGGCTTCTGAAAGGTTGAGGTATAAGGATTGGGACCTCCCTGAAGACGTGATGGAGGTGTTGCTTTCGGCCCGAAGGCCCGCAACTAAGTCTCTGTACCGTTGCCGTTGGCGTAAGTTCTGCGACTGGTGCAGAGTTCAGAATGTGGATCCTTTTGCATGTGACATCCCCATGGTTCTGTCCTTTTTGCTTTCTTTGGCCCACAGGGGCTTGCAAGTGGGTACCATTAAAGGTTACCTGGCGGCGCTGTCCATCTTTAAGCGCTCATCTGAAGAATGTTCTTACTTTAAAATCCCTTTAATTTCACAGTTTCTGAAAGGGCTCACTAATGTGTTCCCTCCGTCGCCTTTCCTGGTGCCCGGTTGGGATTTAAACCTTGTTCTTAGGTTTCTTATGGGTGCTCCGTTTGAGCCTTTACATTCTTGCCCTTTGAGACTGTTGACTTTGAAAACTGCGTTTCTAGTTGCGGTTACTTCCGCTCGCAGAGTGAGTGAGTTACAGGCACTTTCTGTTAAGCCACCCTTCACTGTATTTCACAAGGACAGGGTTGTCCTTCGAGTTCGTCCTTCTTTTCTTCCAAAGGTAGTGACGGAATTTCATTTGGCCCAGAAGATTGTTCTTCCGGCTTTCTATCCTCCTCCGCATCCTGGTAAGGAAGAGGAGAGGCTCCATAGGCTTGATCCTAGGAGAGCTTTGAGCTTTTATGTTTCTCGCATGTCCCGGGTCAGAGTGGACGATCAACTCTTTATTGGTTACGCTGGTAAGCGCTTGGGGCAAGCTGTGACGAAACAGACTTTGTCACGCTGGATTATTTTGGCCATCTCGGAGTGTTACCGCTTGGCGGGTAAGGACCCACCGGCTGGCTTGCGGGCCCATTCTACCAGGGGCGTGGCTGCATCTACTGCCCTCAGAGGGGTGTTCCTATTCGCAACATCTGTGATGCTGCCACCTGGGCTTCAGTACATACATTTGTACGGCATTATTCCCTCGATTCCATCAGAGGGCAGGATCTGGCCTTTGGCAAGGCGGTCCTTTGCTCTGCTATTTGATTGGCTATTCTAAATTTTGTTTCTAAATTCTTTCCCTCCTCCTTGATTTGGTACTGCTTTGGGAGTCTGTCATAGATATGGAATACGTCGTAGGACCCAATCCCCTCGAAGAACAAGTTACTTTCTTACCTGGTAACGTTCTTTCGATGGGATGGTCCGACGACGTATTCCATATCGCTCCCACCCTGCCTTCCCCGCTGCAGAATTTCTGTTGCGATTGCAGCTTACGTTCCGCAAGGCTTTGTGTCGGACTGGCAGTTGACTAATGTCACACGTTCTGGGGGAAAAAACTACAACTGAGGCTACTGGCGTCGTGCGTCCTACTTATCACATCGGATGACGTCGGACGTCGGAGGAGGTCCTCGACGGCGGCGCATCGACGTCATCGACGCAGGACGCAGACGCCGAAAAAGTTTCCGAAGCAGCACAGCTGTGGTGATTACATGTCATAGATATGGAATACGTCGTCGGACCATCCCATCGAAAGAACGTTACCAGGTAAGAAAGTAACTTGTTCTTTTTTTCTTGATGGGGTATTCTCAATTGACAAGATGACCAACAAACACAAAGCAATTGAATGTATCATCTCTGGAGATCTAAACCTCCATCTTTACACACCTAACGGCCAATTGCTTGACCAAAAAGATCTGACAATACGCGCAAGGAGGTGGACCAAAGAAACTCACATTTGTGATCTGAAACTCATTGCGCATCCAACAGAAGAGAGGAACATCATCATCCCAACTTGGACTTGTGGGAAATCGACAGCTGTAATCTATTTCATTTACATGTCAACGGACCTAAGAGAATAAACAGAGAAAGTATCTACAATCCCTACAACAAAAAGCGACCACAATCAGCTGATTATGCAAGGTCGAGACATGGGACAACCAGCGGAAATTCAACCGAAGATCGGCATAGAAGTGACCTCAACAGGTGCCAACAACAAATCACTCTACTGCCGAACCAGTTCTAACAAAAAACAATGGATGATACAGACAAACTTGATTAACAATGGATACTCATTAACTTCTACAAGCAGACAACACAGGCCAGGAAAATACACATTCATACGTACAATGTAGAATTAGCGGGGGGAAAAAAGTGCTTGTGAAACACACTCCGACAACTAAGACAAACTAACAGAGAAAAACTGCTGCTGAAATAAAAGCGTTGAAACAGGCTTACACCAACTGGAGAAAATCCCATTGCAGGATCTGCCAACAAAATGACGCAGAGGCCATCCTAGCAACTTACAAATCTCACAACTTAAGGGAACTATGGAATCTCCTGAACAATAATTCTGGAAACCAACACAAACTAACTGCAAATGTCCCACAACAAAGATGGATTCAGCACTATTGTAACATTTACAAATTGCGACACTCTGACACTGCACCATAGAAAACAGATGAGATGGACAACTGGCACGTAACCTGCAATAAACGACATCTTGATGCTGATATAAAAACTAAACACATCACATTCTCCTGGGCCAGACGGGATCTCGAACAAAACGATCATAAATGATCAACATACCTGGGCAACCCTCATGGCTAACATCATCTTGCTGATCAACAAACAAGGGGCCAAAGACAATCCAGCAAACTTCCGACCAATCGCCCTACTGGATCCTCTGGGGAATGCTATTCACCTCCATTCTCCTTCAGAACCTTAAAACATGGGCCAACAACACCAATCCTATATGGCCTTCGACGCGATTTCCAGACAAACTATGGGAGAAGCTAGAAAACTGGAATTGTCCGAATAACATTTTGGGGCCCATCAAGTAACTTTATTCGAACACCTCGATAAAGATCACATTGTCTAAAGAAGGCATAACTACTTGTGAAATCCAAACAGCAAATGGTCTGAGACAGGGCTGCCACTGGCTGCCACGCTGTATAATCTATTTACCGCAGACATCGAGAACCATTTTCAAACTGATGCATTGCACCCCCCGAAGATAAATTCAGTACCGGTGAAAATCATGGTGTACGCAAATGATGACATCTTACTGGATAAAGCAACCTCTGGACTACAAAATAGCCTATCTCAACTTGGTGAATACATGGAACTGAATGAACTTTCCATCATTGCACAAAAAACAAAAGTCATGCCTCTTGTGAAACAGCACTTTAAAAGGCAAAAACAACTGAATGCAATGCTCAATGGAAATCAACTAGATGAAGTCAAAACATTCAAATACCTGGGAATTCACACCAATCAATCTAAGTCAGAAAAACAATGGACAACCAACCTTGCAGAAAAGACACAATCATTAGCAAAGCAAGGTTGCGTCCTTCACCACAAGTACGGAAAATTCTCCTTTAAACCCATAATCAATTACTATAGGCAAAAGGTAATTCCATCCATCACTTACGGTACTGAAGCCATGATCAATGCACAATCCTATAACTAGATGAAACTCGAAGCAATCTTCTGACGATCCTGCAGCTCCCGCCGACATATCCCAAACCCAGAATAAGGTATGACATGACGGCTCAGTCAATCGACTCAATTGTTCTTTGGAAACAATTTGACATTCTGCGCAAACTAACATTGGATTAGAAAACATCTGCCATCAAAATCCTGAGTTGTCCTCCCAATACAATGAACAACTCTGTCCTCCAAGTTTGGAAAGTTAAACAAATCCATCAACTGGGGAACAAAGACATCTCACTCGAACTTCTAACTTTGCGCTTGCAACATGCAAAACAAAAATTGATGAGAAACGATTGGATAAGAACCATCAACCAAAAAGAAAACTACCGGATGGACCTTAGCTGCCACACAAATATACGAGCGATCAACGAGCTTACCCAACTATCTGACAATATTTCCAGACAACAAGATCAGAGCAACCTATATGAAAATTCGACCGAATACAATACCCACACGCTCCTACCTAACCAACCTGAGACCGATTCCCCTTAGAGAACAATTTTGCCGCTTCTGCGAAGATCACACAACACCAGAAACACACTATCATCTCCTCATGGAATGCGGAAAACTAGCTTCCCAGAGAATTCGATGTGGTGCCCAACCCATGAATTTTAAAGCAAGAAGGGCTCTAATGCTCAACGGCAACTCGAATAAACTAATTTTCACAATTACCTAATTCCTCAGAAATACACTGAAATTGACGCAAAAGCAAAAAGAGTGACAGCTAGATTGAAATGACAGTCATATCTAGGAAACGACGTAGAATTTCTATAAATGAAGTTTACTATTAAACTGAACCATTTAAAAAAAAAGAAAAGAAAAATAGTGGTATGTTCAGGGTAGAACTAGATTTGGATAGGGGACATTTCTTTCTCTGGGACTTCCTAATGACACACAAGCACCTTTTAGTTCCTTTAGATCGGTAGGGAAACCCCTTTAGAATAGGGAAAGTTAGGCCATTCTCTTATTTAAATTAAAGTCGTTTGGAAATGTCCCTCAAGAGTCAGACTCTTCCTTCCGTCATACAACAGTATGTACTCTGGCAATGCAGCACGGTACTGGTGTGAAGCCTGCAGTTGCTGTTTCTGAGTGTTTCCAGGGCTGTTAAGGATGTGGGTTCCTTTGGGTGACTTCTACTCCTGGTACCTCTTTGGGTTAAAGCACCAAAGGTGTAAAAGGAACTGGTGACACTTTGTACTGGATGGCATTTCACCCCCTGATGAGCTGAAAATGTTACTGCGAGTTATCTTTATAGTCTTGTGCCTAATGAGCTTGCTTGGATGCAGAGTTGATCAAGCTTCCGCTTAAGCTCCTATAGATGAAGAGCTTGATACGAATGTCACTCTTCTCACAAAACAGCGGAGACCTGCTTCCCTTCAGGGTCCTGCTACTTCTGCTTTGGTACTAGTAATCCCAAAGATGACACCATTCGCGCTGGCGGCAGGTAACAATAAAGGAAAAAATCTGGTACAAAAAGCAAATGAACCCATCATTATTGGCTGAGGTTGCTTCCTCTAAACCCGGGATGTCCAACTCAGACCTAAAGGGCTGTGGTTTTTGTCTCTGTACCTTGTATGCCCACAGAGTCAGAGGTCAAGCCCCCTCAGGCAAGCAAGCAAATGCTGCGCCACCCCAACAGGGGTCAGGGGTGATGCCCCTACGGGAGGTTTGTCATCCTCCACTGTGTCCTCCGCAGCCCACCGTGCAAACCTCCAACATCCCTCCCGACCGAATATCCCGGTTCGGCAAGGAATGGATACTTGTCACTTGTAATGTCTTTGTCTTATAGGTCGTTCACCAGGAATATTATCCCCCTTTTGCTCAATACCCTCCAGACTATCCAACCGCCAACCAATTCCTGCATCCAGGCCCACTCTTACTGGAGGAGGGGGGTTGTCCCCTTCTAGTGAAAGGGGCCCATAGATCCATTACCCTTTTTGGAACGAGCCTAGGGCTGGTATTTGACACATTTTCTGGTGCCAAAGGAGGATGCGGTATATGTCCCATTCTAGATCTGATGCTCTTGAACCTGTACTTTGTCAATGACAAGTGCGAGATAGTCACCCTAGACCAGATTTTTCAGGCCCTAAACCTGCAGGATTGGCTGGTCTCCCTCTGTCTCCAGATTGCCTACTTGCATATGCCTTTCGAATGGATTATGTCCTCCAACATATTCCACATCTTTGACATGTAATGTCCACAGCTGTGCACTTCGTAAACTTTTTTCGGTAGAGGGCGTCATGCACCGATGACATAGTGTCGATGTCCCTCGAAGGCCTCCGTCGAGGGCGACATCACCGGATGCCATAAATAGGACACACGGCGCCCGTAGCCTCAGTTCTGTTTTTTCCGCGAACATGTTACTTCGTAGAACTCGGTGCGCCTCTATGTACGTTATGTCTTTCTCTTCGACCCCTCCGACTCAAGGTCTGGCTTCAAGACCTGCCGGGACTGCAAGTTGAAAATGTCGCTCACCGACCCCCACCGCATTTGTTTGTGGTGCCTGGGCGAGTCGCACTACACTGACTGCTGCTCGAAATGCCAGTCGCTGACTGCCACTGCCTTGCGGAAGGGGAGGCTCCAGTTAGGTAGGCGCAATAAGCTTGTTACGTCCCGAAAATCCAAATCTAAATCCGACGGCTCGAGGGGCGAGACTCCACGTCGGAAGGAGTCCCGGTGATCTCGGTCCCAGAGTGGTTCCCGCCATTCTTCTTCCTCGTTCCGGCACTCTAGGAAGCGCCGTCACCGGTCGCCTTCCCTGTCCTCCTTGGAGGATAGTGCCTCGAGGAAGGTTGCATGCCTGACTAAGTCCTCGACTCCAGAGGAATGGGCTGCATTTAAAGAACAAATGTTAGCTTTTTTTTTCTTTTTCTTTTCATCGCAGGGCATGGGTCCGGTCACGCCTTATCACGAAGCCGGCCTGGATCGGTCTTGTACTGTGGCTCGCACGCCTTTAGGCTTGGGTCCACGATGCGACTCACATCGGGACACTTGGAGGTCTCGTACGGACAAGGATTCGAAGAGTCACAAGAGACGTGACTCTAGGTCTCCGTCCTCGTCCCCAGCGAGACCGCAGCTACCTACTGAAGGCTCGATGCTGGCGTCAACTCGGTTTGTGCCATGTCTGTCCGACTCGGACCTCAATGCTTTACCATCGTACCAGCCCACGGCGCTGTTGACGCCTTTGGCGCTCATGACATTGAGGTTGTCAACGCTCTCGGCATCGAAGCCTTCGCCGCCATCTGTGCCTTCAGGGATTTTTTCTCTAAATTTGCCTTTGGGGAACCTGGATATCGTGGATCCTCCAAGGAATGCTACAGAGAAGTCTGTGCGGCCTGTTTTGGACTCCAGGCCCTCTTATGTCACCAGACCTGGTTTTCAAGTCCCTCTGGCTGGCATTTATGAAGAGGAGGAAAGGTCTGAGTTTGAGGACCCTGGTGATCTTGATGAAGCTCCACATTTTTCTGGAGGAATTGAGACAGACCCTCCATGATGCCAGTGGGTTGGACACTTCCCCCGGAAGTGGAATTTGCTAGACCTGAGTCTGGGGCTCATGCAGCGTCTTCATACAGGAGGCTCATGGCGCGCGTCTCGGAGTATCTGGGCTGGTCCAGTCCTCCTGAAGACTTTGTGCTGAATGATCTAACGGACATCTTAGATCAAGGTCCGTCCTCCGACCTATTTTAGCATTTCATTTTACCTTACAGAAAAGGGTGGCAGCTGCTTGGCAGTCCCCAGAATCTCTTCCGGCTGTTAATAACTCTTTGACCAAGAAATACCACCATTCCGTAAGCGACACCAGCTATTTATCTACTCGCCCACTCCCGAAAGTTTGGTGGTTTAGGCGGCTACGGCCAGCTCGAGGCAGGCGGTGTACTCTACCATCCCTCTGGATAGGGACAGCTTCGACGGTTGGGCCCGGAAGGTATTTTCTGCTGGGAGCATGGCCTTGAAATCGGCCAACTCCACGTGTGCCGTGGCAAGCTTTTCACACACACTGTGGAATTGTTTCTTTAGCGGCTGAGCATATTCCCAAGGGGGAAGAAAGGGATGGGTTCCTTGCTCTCGTGCAGGGCGGCAATGATGCCATGTGTGAATCCCTTCAGTCGGGTTTGGATATGGCCAACAGTGTTAGCCGGTCCATGGCTGCGAGCACCGTTATACGCAGATTTGCGTGGTTGGAGAAGCCAGGGTTTGCTCCAGATATGCAGGCCCGTCTTCTGAACATGCCCTTTGATGGCGCACATTTGTTTGGCAGCAAGGCTGATGAGAGCCTTGAGGTTGCAGACCTCAAAAGCTGCGGCGAAATCTTTAAGGGCCGCGGTGCATCAAACTCCACCTTTTCGTCCTAGGGGACAGCAGTGGAGGGGAGGTTCTTTTCGTTACTACTCCTCCTTTGGTAACTAGAGGGGCCAGCGAAAAAGTACCCATGGTGGTCGGGGAAATAGAGGTGCCAAGGCCGCTCAGGCAGCTGCCTCTTTGCCTTCAGGCACTGCCGCAGCCGCTTCCAAACAGTCATGAGGCCATGTCCCATGGTTCGCCGGTTGGGGCAGACTGTCTCAGCATATCGAAGAATGGCGTGCGATTACTTCAGATGCGTGGGTTCTGGATACCATAGCCCATGGCTACTGCCTTTCCTTCCTTCAGCGGCCTCACGACAATCCACTGGGGAAACTCTTTGAAGCTTCCGGATCCGTTCCTTGCGCAGGAAATCTTGAGCCTGCTGGAGAAAGGCACTATAGAACTGGCGCCTGTAGCGGAGAGGAACAACGGATGGTATTCCCTTAATTTTTTGATCCCAAAGGAAGACTGGGGATTGAGACCCATTATGGACTTGAGTTGGTTGAACAAACTTTTCAGGAAGGACAAGTTTAAGATGGTCACTCTTTCTCAAGTCCTCCAGGCCCTTCAACTTCAGGATTGGTTGGTGTCTCTGGACCTCAAGGATGCTTACTTTCATGTGCCGATTCATCCCACGCACGAAAGTACCTGAGGTTTGCGGCTGGCGACTCGCACTTTCAGTTTCAGGTCCTGCCGTTTGGATTGACCTCCGCCCGAGGGTCTTCACCAAGCTAATGGTGGTGGTGGCAGCGTACCTCAGGCGAGGGGTGACTCACGTCTACCCCTACCTGGACATTTGGTTGATCAGCGCACGCTCTCCCGAGTAAGCGCTGGATCATCTCGGTCTCACCTGCCGCACCCTCCACAGGCTGGGCTTCTCCCTGAATTTCAAAAAGTAGTATCTGACACCTCCCCAACAGCTCCAGTACATCGGGGCTGTGTTAGACACGTCCTTGGGAAGTGTTTGCTTCCCATGGTAAGGGCTCATCACATTGTGCAGATGGTGGACAAGTTCCAACATGCCAGAGTCTCCTGGCTTTTGAATTCTTAAGGTTGCTCGGCCTCATGGCATCCTGCATTTTTCTGGTGCCAGAGGCTAGGTTGCGCATGAGATCCCATCAATGGGTCTTCAAGATGCAGTGGTCGCAGTTCTCTGGCAAGATGACGGATCCCATTCAGATTACACTCTCGGTCTCCCAGGATCTTCTGTGGTGGGCCAACAAAGGGAACCTGATGAGAGGGGAACAGTTTTGGCAACCATGGACGTAGGTGATGGTAATGACGGACGCTTCCCTCACAGGATGGGGCTCTCATGCCAACGACTTGACTGCCAGCGGTCGTTGGTCTCCGTCGGAGTCCAGACTCCACATCAATCTGTTAGACCGGAGGGCAATTAGGTTAGCTCTGAAGGCGTTTCTGCCCTCTGTACGGGGGAAGAGTGTCCTGATCATGACGGACAACACAGTGGCCGTGCATTACCTCAACAAAAAGGCGGGGTAGGGTCACTTCCGTTGTACAGAGAGGCAATGCAGCTCTGGTTCTGGGCCATCCAGCAGCAAATTTTGATCTCGGCCAGATACAAAAATGCGACGGCGGTTGCTCTGAGCAGGCAGAGCTCGATCTCTGACGAGTGGGAGTTGGCTCAGGAAGTCCGTCAGGAGATCTTCGCCCTGTGGGGGACCCCGCAAGTGGATCTCTTTGCCACCACTGTCAACCGGAAGTGCGAGAGATTCTGATCAACATAATTTACTCCAAGGTGAGCCTTAGGAGAGACTCGTATGTGGTGGATTGGTCATTCCCACTGTTGTACGCGTTTCCTCCCGTCCCCATCATTCCTTAAGTGTTGGGGAGGTTTGGTTCCCACGTGATCCTCATTGCTCCGGATTGGGCCAGGAGAGCGTGGTACCTGGATCTTCTAGAAATATCCATCTGCCCTCCATGCCGTCTTCCCTACCCAGAGGTGTGTGTCTCTCTCTCTCTGCTTTTGGCCTGGCGGCCTGTAACAACGTCCCTGTACCGTTGGCGTAAGTCCTGCGACTGGTGCAGAGATCAGTGTTGATCCTTTTCATTGCTCCATTCCTATAGTTTTGTCCTTCTTACTTTCTTTGGCCCACGGGGGCCTTCAAGTGGATACCATTAAGGGTTACTTGGCGGCGCTGTCTATCTTTAAGCGTTCGTCTGAAGAATGTTCTTACTTTAAGATTCCTTTGATTTCTCACTTTCTTAAAGGACTGACTAATGTATTCCCGCCGTCTCCTTTCCAGGCGCCGGTTTGGGATTTGAATTTGATTTTAAAATTTCTCATGGGTGCTCCGTTTGAACCTTTGCACTCTTGTCCTTTGAGATTACTGTCCTTAAAGACTGTGTTCTTGGTTGCGGTTACTTCCACCCGAAGAGTGAGTGATTTGCAGGCACTTTCATCTAAGCCGCCCTTTACTGTGTTTCATAAGGACAGGGTTGTACTGCAAGTACGTTCTTCTTTTCTACATAAGGTAGTCTCTGAATATCATTTTAGTAAAAAGTTGGTTCTTCCATCTTTCTACCCTCCTCATCCTGGCAAGGAAGAGGAGCGACTGCATTGGTTGGATCCTAGGAGATCTCTGAGCTTTTACATTTCTAGGATGTCCAGGGTCAGAGTGGACGATCAACTCTTTGTAGGATATGCTGAACACCGATTGGACCAGGCTGTTACCAAACAGACCTTGTCCAGGTGGATTATCCTTACCGTTACGGAGTGTTACCGATTGGCGGGTAGGGACCCTCCTGAAGGGTTGAGAGCTCATTCCACTAGGGGCTTGGCTACTTCCACCGCCCTCCAGCGGGGTGTTTCGATTAGGAATATTTGTGATGCCACTACCTGGGCTTCAAGCCATACATTGGTTAAACAATAAACCCTGGATACAAACCAAGGTCAGGATTTGGCCTTTGGGAAGGCAGTTCTTTATTCCGCAATCTAATTGGGTACTCTAAATTCTTTTCCCTCCTCCATTTACTGGTACTGCTGTGGGAGTCTGTCAAAGATGTGGAATACGTTGGAGGACACAATCCATTCGAAGAACAAGTTACTTACCAACTGGTAACGTTATTTCGACTGGATGTTCCTCCAACGTATTCCACATCGCCCTCCCAGTCTCCACCTATGGAGAATTTCCTGTGAGATTGCAGCTCCCGTTTCTGCAAGGCTTAGTGCAGTCAAGCAGGCATGAGACTAGTGCCACACACTCTGGGGGGGTAAAAACTTAAACTGAGGCTATGGGCGCCATGTGTCCTATTTATGACATCCGGTGACATCGCCCTTGACAGAGGCCTTCGAGGGACATCGACTCGACATCGACGCAGGACGCCCTCTGCCGAAAAAAGTTTCCAAAGTGCACAGCTGTGGACATTATATGTCAAAGATGTGGCATACGTTGGAGGAACATCCAGTCGAAAGAACGTTACCAGTTGGTAAGTATGCACAGGAAGTACCTGAGATTCACAGTGGGGAGCTGCTACTACCAATGCAAGGTCCTGCCATTCTGCCTTTCTTCATCCAGGGTCTACACAAGGCTGCTGGCAGTGGTAGTGGCTTGTCTTAGAAAGGAGAGCATCCATGTTTCCCCTTCTGGACTGGCTCATTAGAGAATGCTCTCCCGACCAAGAATCACATTTGTAGCAGAGGTGCAGCCTCTTACATAGCTCCCTGAACTTCAGGAGGTCTCAGGTTTCACTGTATCAGTCCCTCCGATTCATCGGGGCGGTTTTGGACACTCGCCTGGTTGCAGGCCCTTCCCTCCCATGGATCGATGAAGTGAACATCTCCAAGATGTCTTCCAATACCAGGAAAAGGCTCCTGCTTCAGCTTTTCTTTTCTTGCTGCATCGTATGGCCTTGTGCATTCTTGTGGTGCCAGAGGCCTGACGATGAATGAGGTTGCTGCAGTGGTTTCTCAGTTGTCAGTGGTCTCAGTTTCAAGGACCCACCTCAGATCATCTTGAAATCTTGACGAAAGTGTCTAGTGACCTGGAATAGTGCTCCCAGAGGAACAACTTTCTTAAAAGGGCTTTGTTCCTGGCCCAAATTAACCCGGTCACAGATGTCTGAAAAACTGCGGCGCATGGTTAGTGAACTCTGGTTCTTTGTCAGAAAGCCGAGAACACATACATTTGTTGGAGTTGAGAGCCATTAGGCTGGTCCTGCACACTTTCCTCCCTTCGGTACATGGCAAGGCTGTGCTGGTCCTGATGGACAACACAGTTGCCATGTACTATCTCCAAAAATGAAGGGCGTATGGACTCCTTGCCACTGTGCAAAGAAGCAATGCGACTGTGGTTATGGGCTCTGGAGAACAGTATCTCTCTGACCAGCAGGAGAAAATGATTCCAGATGCCTTGAGCAGGCAGATTCCAGCCTCCCATGAATGGGAGTTCTGTCAGGAAGTTCTGAAAGAGTTGTTTTCCATTGGATGGTGGGAGGGAGATCTTCAGTTGGACCTCTTAGCTTCCAGTGTGAACAGGAAGTGCAGGTGATTCTGCTGCAGGGAATTCCCACAACTGAGGGCTCTGGTGAATGTCTTCATGGTAGAATTGAACATCATTTAAACTTTTTCCTCCAACTAACCACCCAAGAGAGAGGAGCAATTCCACTGTCTGGACCCGGTGCAGACCCTCCGCTACTATGTTATTTGGACGAAAGAGTACTGGAAGGATGGCAGCTTTCATTCCTTATACTAATGCCCATGCTGACACGGCTGTCACCAAACCAGACCCTGTCAAGGTAGACCTTCCTCTGCATCTCGGAATGCTATGATCTGGATGATAAGGATGTGCCTCAAGGTATCGGGCACATTCCAAAAGTGGGGCTAGCTGCCACTGCGGCTCTGCAGTGTTGAGTCCATGTTGTGGACCTTTTGCCAAGCGGCTACATGGACTTCATTCACACGCTTGCTAAACATTATGTTGGATTCTGTCTGTCAGGGCTCTTTATCTGACAGTACTGTCCTTCAGGGTTTTCTGGTTTAAGGTGTTGTCCTGGCTCTCCTCTTCCAGGTCTATGTACTGATATGGGAGCTTAACAAAGATGAGGAATCCATGGAAAAAAGGCATCAATTAGAAGAACGCATTACTTGCCTCTCTGTAAGGTTATTTCCGCTGCATGTTCCTACCACTCCTCTCCCTCCTAGCCTACCCACATGGTGGATAGCTAGTAGTACCCCTTGGTTCCGCAGTCCATCTGCATCCTAGAGCTAGAGAAAAAGGGTGGAATTAAGGTACGGGGGTGCAGCGCTTCAATATATGCTTGCCCGATGTACTATTACATGGCCCCTGGCATTAGACAAGTGGGCAGCTGCACTGTGAGAGAGAGGTCAAATATGAGGAATCAGTGGGAGGAACATCCTACTGACTGTACCTGCTGGATTTTGAATCTGTGACCACAGGGTCCATCTAAAGACCCCTGTAGTGGATGCATTATTCCTCTTAACCACATACCAAACTCATGGCCTCATCCACCTGGAGATTCAATTGCATATTTAGATCCACAGAAAGCCTCCTTACACATTTCTGCAAGGAAAGAACATCGTCCTTTTCGAAGGTTCACAATGAGGAACACTATTTAGTGATTTTGGCTCATATTGCCCAACAGCCGATAGATGGGTCTACCTTAGCTCCGCCCCTACTACATATAATTTTCTGTAGATGATGGGAAATGTTCTGATTCCATCTCAACATATTTAGTTGATATGTGCAGAACTAGACACCACCTTGAGCAAACTCTTCCCACTGGAGGACAGTCATTGCACTGCACCAGATCATGTAACGCTTTCAGTTGCAGATGGAGATGGTGGTTGATATCACCTTCAGATGGGGGACCGCCTTCCAGAGGTTGGATGCCTTCTGGCATTTACCTAGTCCTGTTTGACAGATTGGGAATGAGGACACTTCAATGTTCTCTTCCAGAACGGGAGTTGGCACACTGAACCTCAATCCAAAACGTTCCCTGTACCTACCAATTTCAGGACTCTCTGAACTGGTGGTTGAATTTGAAGAAACACTGGTCAAGGTTTTCCCTTTCCTCCTCCCCTGTCCTAGATATGTGAACAATAGGCCCCTCAGAATACAGAGGAGGGCATCTATTTTCTTCAGATTTGAATTCATGAACGTTGGTGACCTCCAGACAAAAGGAATCATAATAGTGTCTTTGAACTTGGAGCAATCTTCTTTGTTCTGGAGACCTTCTCACCTCTATTCTGGTAAAGGCAGTTAATATTTTACCTTTTTATAACAGCAAAGAGGGAGAAACTTGATAGAGGCTACTTTGTTACCTTACAGAATAGATATAGCAGTGGACCCTCCAGCACCAGGTTTTCCTGGTCTTGACTCACTTGGATAAAAAGATTATGTTGGATTTGCTGAGCAGTCTAGTTAATGCTAGTCATGAGGGGGATTTGAACTAGGCTTTAGCAAGAGATCTTCCTCAGGGGGAGTTGTCCACAAGTGGACAACTAAGCCATGCAGTGTAATTCTCTGTGTCCCCTACATGCATCCCACATGGAAATGGGTCTCCTTGAGTGGTCCAACAAGATTGTATATGCATTTCCACTGTTCATGGTTATCCAACGAGAACTGTTCAAGTTTGGGTGCCAGACACTCAGCAATAATCCTGATTGCTCAATTCTGGCCCTGTCAGTTCTGGTATTCTGCACTTCAGGCTGTGTAACTCCTCAAACTTGTCTGTCCTTCAAACAATGGATTTTCTGGTTCAGGAGAAGAGCTGATACAAACCTTGTTTTCATTGTTAAACTTGAATCTTGGTCCGAAGGAGGTTGGGCTGAAACGGCAGGAGCAACCACAATGCTGGTAGAGTAACGAGGAGCATGGAATTTCTCTTCAAACATGCCCCAGTATGTACAGACCCAAACACACTCGTAGTCCATTTTTCCATGCTCACAAAACATGACACACTGCTCTCCATAGAGTATGTATGATCCACTGGTCTCTCCAGATTTTCCTAGAAATGCTCTCTGACCATGGTGGATCCATCGTAACTCACCACATCTGTCCTTCGAAATCAGAAAGTCTCCACTGCTTCAACCTCTGGTTCCAGAGTACAGCACCTGCCAGCTGAATTCTCCTCATACTGCATGATGGGTTTTCAGGATTTAGAGTGTATGTTGTCCCTGGGTAGTAATATCATGATGTCCTTTACCTCTTAGCTAGTCTCCACTGGAGTCCTAGCAGACCCATGCAAGCATTACTTGTCTTCTATTGGTACTTAAGAGACTGGTTATGTTTTCACTTTCCATCAAGTCCCCTTATTGGCCTGGATAGCAGCCTTCCTGTTGGCTATCTCCTTTGCCCGAAGGACTGGAGAATTGCAAGCCGTATCCACCAAATCTCTCCTTTTTCATAGAGACTAGGTTGTGTTACATACTGTGCCATCCTTCTTATGTAAAATACTCTTCAAATTTGATCTCAATCAGATCAATCTCCCTGTGTACTACCCCAGCCCTCACTGAACACATGGGGAATGGACGCACACAACCTGGACATTTCTGGGCCTTTACATTTTGCACAGATGCACCAGCCATTTATTTATCACTTTTGGTAGGCTTTCGCTGTCTAAAAAAATAAAGGCCAAAATAAAGGCCATAATTGCAGATGCATAGTTCATGCATTTTCAATGAGTATAACGGTGAGTCGAGGCTCCGGGAGGGCTTTGAGTTCACTCCCTAAGAGCCAAAGAAATGTCAGTGGCCTTACACAGTTATGTCCCTAACATACAAATCTAAGGTGGCGAATTTGGATGACCTCTTTGCAAACATACTCACTAAACACATACTTAAGAAGAGGTGCATCCTTGGCCATGAGGTGCTTAGTAACATTTGCTTGAAGCTCATATTCTGTGTGCTGCCTCATAAATTGTTACATGAAGACTTTTTAGTCAAGTCCCAACAGGCCAGGAAGCAGCAGGGCGAGCAGGACCTCCAGGAAATTATAAATGACCTATGTACTTATTCAGGTTCTATTAGTCTTCGCTTTCCCTCCTTCAAAGGACCCACCCATAGCCCCTAAACACAATATATTGTGCTCCATCTGCCTCTGAAACTGGGGAAAAACCTATGCAATGGAGGGGGGGCATTTGGTTAACACACTGATGGAGGTTTCGGGCTAGCACATGATGGGAAGCGCAGGGGCTTTGCTAGCAAATTGACACTTCTTAAAGTGACCGTGCCTTTTTAGACCACATTTCCTGTCCCGCGAGCATTCCCAACCAGTTGTGAAGGAAGGATGATGAGGGTTAAGCAAACCTGAATCGCCATGAAGTAATTTTTGATTTTTACCTGGTATAACCAGAAAGACAAAATAATGTCCCGTGCTTAGCAACGCAACAATGTGGTCTTTGAATGCCACACACTTTATTTTTACCTTGACCTGGCACTCACTAATCTTTCAAAACAGGAGAGCAATGGTGGACGTAAATCAACACATTTGAGATAAAAGGATGCCTTGTAGCTCAAAATAGTTTGGCAGGTTGATCACAAAACAGTGATTCTTTGAATGATTATTGGCGATTTCAGAGATATTCTGGGACTGCCCACTTCAGCAAGGACATCTGACCAAGTCCCAGTTGAAACGACAGTGCTTCATGCTGCTTTGTGATGCTATGGAGCAGTAACCTGTGTGTTTGCACTTTACAAAACACCAAAATAAAGTAAAGGGTGCTAGGGTGCTGCTGTAACATCCAGACACGAGCCGGAAAGGAGGCAGATGTGGGGCACCAAGGAGAAGAAACTGGGGAGGACTAAGCTGGTGCTCCCCACAGACATGCCTATGACTTGACGGACTGCTATGAACAGTGTGGTTCTCCAAGACTTTGTGGAGGTGACTCTTGAACATGTTTGGCAACATTCTTTGATCGGCTATTCTACTGGCACTGTGGGTGATTCATTCTTTGTTATTGAAATTCTTCCTGAATATTTTGCAGAAAATACATTGTTGCTACTAGATTCATATTGGTTTCCTATTTTTCTCTATTTGGCCACTGGACCTGGAGATGCACTCCCATGGCGTGAAAGTTTGGACAGTTTTGTGGATGAAATTATCGAGGGCAGAGACTTTGGGAACAGTTTTCTTTTCAGTGGCCCATTGGGATAATCTGTTGTTCTTTAGATCTGTTAAACTTCTTAAGCCTTTTACTGGTGGGATTTCTTTGTTTTTTATGCCTTTTCTTGCGTTCTTTTTTTCTTTTTGGAAGGGTTAAATAATTGGTGGTGGAGGAGACTGGGTTGTTGGAGGGCTGAATGCTAGTGGTGGCTAGGAGATAATTGTGTAAATTGTAGGGCCCTGTTATTTGGGTGAATGTTGGGTCAATATAACAACTTCAATAGCTGAGCTGACGATGGTAACCTGAAGGTTCACGGTCTGAACTAGCCTGTCAAGATGGCAAGCATTTTTCATAGGATTTTAGATATGGAACTAGACTTTGCCATCCTCCAGTAGACTCCTCTCGTGCGGAAAGATCCACACTGTGTGCACTACAGATGCTTTACTGCTTTACGAGGATATATTAATCTTTGCTCGGGAGGCAGGGGGGAGAGAGAAGGAGCGATGGTTGAAATTTTATTGGGAACTGCAGTGCAGTTTAATGTCTTAGCGAAGCATAGTGATGAGCAAGGAGCAGAGTCTGAATGCTTAATTACTGCGTTGATGAAATAAGTCTTGCGATAGAGAAGGAATGTGGTCATGTTGTATCTTCATCATGGTATCTGGGTGAAGTCAAGTCCCAAGTTAATAGCAGGCATGTATTTCTATCCTCTGTGAATGAAAAAGTTCTCCACATGCTCGCAGCACATCATTTCATTTTGTGGAATGTATTCAAAATACATAGTGTTGAAAAGTAGCTGTTAAACCTCACAACAGTTAACTCCACTTTGATGATTTGTGTAGTTATTCAACAATCTCCTCCGTCACCCTCTCTTCCACAGTTATGTTAATATGCTTTAATTCTGTGCCAAATCACCACTGTAGATGATTCAAAATGCTTAGACTTGTCCTTGGAGTAGTATACCTGGTCCCTGCCAGAGGTATACATACTTTAGTCTCCTGGAGGATAGAGAATCAAGGAACAGTTAAGATGACAAAACCCACACATACATGTTACAAACACAAGGAGGGAGGTTTGCAGGGTACAAAGAATGTTTTGCATGGGTCCATGTCAGTCTTCTATGTAAACCATAGCAGATGAGTGTTGTGCTGAGTGTGTTGTGTTTCTGAGGCAGATTTGGAAAATGTTAACTTGCTACACAATGCAACGTTGAAGGCATGTGTGTGCTTGGGCAATCCTTGGGCAATCCTTTTGGTGGCTTTTTTGTCCAATGTTAGGAATGTTTTCTCTTTTGGCAACTTTCCCTCCATAATTCTAGCAACCCCCAAACAGTCTGCTTTTGTTTTTTAACCTATCCTGACTTTTTACAGGCCTTTGGCTCATTTTGGTATTCAGAAACTGATCGGCGCTTCAGACTGTCGGTACTAGAAAACTGTTTCCTTTTTTACTTTTATTGCACACATCTTGCAAAGCAGCGCAATGGGGATACTTTTGTATCACCCTAGTGTTTTATACTTTGTATTTTTGGTAACATTTATATGTGCCTAAAGACAAGGTGGTGGCGGCAGATATATTTTTACAATTTTTGCATTCTTTCTAGCGTGCATATTCGTGTTTACTGCGTATGGCTACTAAACGTGGCTAGTGCCCTAAAATGGCCATGCCACGAGATTTTCACTTGTTCTTTGGCCGAATTGTTGTTTGGCCTTCTTCCTTGCTCGCCAGGTTAGGAAATCCCTTATGCACTCGCCTGGGAAAGCTGCTGCTTTTGCAGGGTAGGGAAGCCTTTGTGTGTGCATGACACAGAAAGTGGGTGTAACTGTCTAGTCTCACTCCACATCTGTGGTGCCTGAAAGTCTTGGTGTGGTGCATGGGTGAAACCAACAGCAGTCCCTAATTGGACCATTGCTGGCTGTTTGAATGGTGCAGATCCTTACCATTGGTGGGCTTAGACTTGCCTCCAGGCTGGATTTTGGATTAGGACTCCTGCAGCCATTTCTTCAGATCAGGGCTGGAACCAAGAATCCTGTGTAGAACAGCTGACTGAACATCCGTCGAAGACTCCTGAAGAGGTCCAGCATCCCTTTCTACGTCTGGCGGGGGAAACCCTGTTAGACTATCTGATTGCCTGTGGAGAACCCACATGGACAAGTTTCTCATTGCACCAAGAAGGTTCATGAGGTGACCAGTACATGGCATACAGCAGCTATGCTAGAATATCCTCTCTACTGCCCATGACAATTCTGTGGATGGACTTTCTATTACACTAAAACGTTTCTAGGGGAATGTGTATGTTATACAGAAGAACTGATTGATTTAACAGCTACAGCAAGTAGAAACCCCTTTCAGAGCTCTAAGGTACGTATTCACACACCACCATACCCACATGCAGGCACTCCCTTTCCATACACCAGGTAACGCAACAGACAACACCTCAGCCATCAGAATGCAACGACACCCTGTGACAAATTTGGTCTAGCTGGACACACAGTTTGAGTCTCTTGCACTTGCGCAGTCTCCTGACCACCTCCGCACCCATCCAAATGCCTGACTATCGTGTGTTGCTATAAATGGAACTCGGCCAGCACACTTAACTCCTTTTCTTGACCGAATGCACACACTCATTCTAATTCTGCAGACTATGTTCCCATACCTCCCCCAATGTCATTCCCAACACTAAGCCTATTAAAGCCATACTAATGGGGTAAAGGCGCTATATAAATGACAAACTACTAATTTGCCGACGATCCAGCTGAAGGGACCAAAACCACAATAGCGTTTGTTTGATACTCCTGCAACATGTGTAGGGCTGGTGAGCAGGATGTCATGATCCACATTCTCCAATACCGCTGAGAGACCCTGCTTAATTAACAGCATTAATACCCCTTCGTCATTCTACAGTACATCATCCCACATTGTGGCCATCGCTGTCTCAGCCCCATGCAATGACCGAAACCCAGATTGGTCATTATCCAGAATTTAGTACCTCTCCACGGGGGCTTGGAGCTGAATAGTTACTATTTTCTCCAGCACTTTAGCTGGCCATGGAAGACCTGCCACTGGATGATAATTTAGTATTTGAGGGTCGAGCAATGTTTTTTTTTTTTAATTATTATTTTTTTTTTTTAGAAGTGGAGTTAAGGTAGTATTTTTTTTTAATGTCCTATGGGCTATTCCCTCTTTCAGAAAGAAATTTATGAAGGATGTTATAAAGGCCTTTAGTGACGTAGCACTAATCTTGGCTACGTAAACTGGAATCCCATCTAATACATGCACAGTAGGTTTAGGGTTTGATAAAAGCTTCGAAATAAGATCAGGCTCTGTCTCTGAAAATTCAAATAGGGCAGCATTCGCTTCAGTAACTTCAACTCAATGACTTTAAGGACTCCCACGCCACTGCCCTCAATAAAGCTCTCTCCAAACTTGGGTTCTCCCAGTCTACCTCCAGGCCCACCCACTCCAAAGGGCGGACGCTAGACTGGGTTGCCCACCAAACCTGCGCCCTTGAGGTCAAAGACATCTCCCCTATCCCTTGGTCTGACCACCATTGTATTAATTTTGTCATTACCACATCGGAAGGGCTGCCTAGGCCAGCGACTTCGCTCCCTGCCACACACATCAGAAGCTCTCAGCAGCTCACAAAAGAGAACCTCACTAAACATCTCCTGGTACCTGCATTATCTCCGCCCTTCTCTAACGATCCCACAGTACTTGCTAAAGACTTCAAGAGAATCATTGCCACGGCCGTTAACACTGTAGCCCCACTTACCCTAAAAAAAGCTAAAAATGTCAAACATACCAATGCTTGGTTCACCCAGGAGCTCTTCCAGCTACATTCCAAAAAAAGAGCTGCACACTCTGCCTGGAAGAAGAACCCCAAAGACACCACCAAAGCAGCCTTCAAGGCCCTATCCGCTGAATATAAAAACGCCATAATCAATGCTAAGGCGTCTTCCTTCAACGCTAGAATTTCAGAAGTCAAATCAGGTGCCAGTGAAATCTTCACCATCTTTAGAGAGCTGGAGACCCCTGCCTCCCCCCCTCCCACTCTCCTAAAGGATGAAGCCTGGTGTAACAAAATTCAATCCGCCATGCTGAAAAAAATTGGGCACTTTTCACGCCAAGATCCTTGCACACCAAAAGGCACTCATCAACGTTTTAGCCAAACATACTGGCTCCCCTGTTCCAGTAACCGACACCAGCCAAGCCCCTCTGTTTGAGTCTAAGGACATGACTGAAACCGAAGTCGCTGCCCTCCTCAGATCCATCAAGCCTTCTAACTGTAAAGGAGACGTCTGCCCAGCTCAGGTGATCAAGGACTGTGCCCCCGCCCTTGTCCCCATCATCGCTGCCTTCATTAATAACGCATTCAAGTCTGGCCATGTTCCAGCTGAGCTTAAGGAAGCATGGGTTTGCCCGCTCCTCAAAAAACCCTCCCTAGACCCTTCGGTCCCAGGGAATTATAGGCCCATTACCACTGTCCAATTTTTACTAAAAATCTTGGACAAAGCAGTTTACCTGCAAGTACAAAAATTCCTTGAAGAAAACCATCTTCTTGGTCTTTGGCAGTCAGGCTTCCGGCCAAATCATGGCACCGAAACGGCTCTTCTTGACCTCAAGAACCAGATGGACGACCTCAGAGATGCAGGCAGACCTGCTCTACTCCTCCTTCTGGACCTATCAGCTGCCTTTCGATCTGGTGGATCACAAGATCCTCTGCCACCATCTCTCCACCGCAGCCAACTTCTCCCCCACTGCCTGCAACTGGATAACTTCCTTACTGCAGGACAGAGCAATGAAGGTCATCTCCGACTCTTCTTGCGCTGACCCGAGCATCATCCAATGTGGCGTCCCACAGGGTTCATGCATTGCCCCAACCCTCTACAACCTCTTCACGAGGCCGCTGTTCAAGATCCTTGACGCCCTGGGCATCTCATACACGAACTATGCTGATGACACTTGGGTGCTTATCCCCCCTCTCCGGGGATTACCTGTCAGACTTGGACACACTCAATTCCATCTACTCTACGATCCAATCTTGGATGGCAGAAAACTGGTTATGCCTCAACAGCGAGAAAACCAAGCTTCTGCTGATTGGCTCCCCGTCCACCCTGGGCAAGCTGGACAAGCAATACAACTCCTTCACCATAGATAACGTTCCAATCCCTGTCTCCCAAACGGTCAAGACCTTGGGCGTCTACCTGGACCCGAACTTGAACATGAATAGGCAGGTCAATGCCATTGCATCCTCCTGAGCCTACTACTCCAAACTCCTCAACGCAATCAGACCGTACCTCTCCCAACAGAACTGCCTTACTATCGCCAGGGCAATCATTGGCTCAAGATTGGACTATTGCAACGCCCTTCTAATAGGGACGTCAGGAAAAAACCTTGATAAACTTCAACTAGTCCAAAATAATGCCCTAAGGGCCGCCATTGGACTTTCACGCCGGGACCACATCTCGGACCTCAGGCGTCGGGTCCACTGGCTACCGGTCAAGTAAAGAATCTTGTTCAAAACCCTTGCCCTCACGCACAAATGTCTTCACGATCAGGCCCCAAATCTCGTCCAGAGATTTTCCAAACCCGTTGCCTCCAGGCCCTCCAGTGTGGCCTACTCCAACTTGATAACTGTGCCAAAAACCCGCAGAGTACGTGCTGGAGGCACTAGTTTCCCCACAATGGCAGCCACCCTCTGGAACGCACTTCCACCGCACATCAGACTACTTGACTCTCACACTGCCTTTCGCAAGGCCATCAAGACTAGTCTCTTCAAATAATGTGCCTGGTTCTTGTTCGCTACCTAGGACCTATGTATCTATAACACTGTATGTATTTTTAAGAACTCTTCTCTGGCGGCTTTTTTGTAACCCTTAAGCCTTCCTACGCACGGCTTTCAGCGCCTCTATGCCTCCGGGCTGCAGTGCGCTTTCCAAATGTAAAAAATAAAAATAAAATAAGTATCATGTTCCTTTTAGATGCCTTCTCAGAGATACCTTTGTATGATATCTATTTTTTCTTGAAAGTGTTGAGCTCATTAGCTAAACATTGGGATGAAACTAGATTAGAAGAAATGCTCGGAGGGTTAACTGTTTTTCGAAGCCAAAATAAGTTCCTATGGTCTATTTAAAGCAGTTGCGATATTTTTCTTTAAAAAAGATGTTTAGTTGAAAAATTGCTTTTTTATATAGGTTTTTAGTGCTAGATTTGTCAGTTTCAAATTCTTTTTTTTTTTCTTCCTCTTTTTGACTACAGTTAGGTAGTGTTTTAAGATCTGGAAGAAAACCATGCTTTGAGGTTTTCTTAGATTGTCTGGGTTTTCTAGGTGCAATAGAATTGCACATTTCCTCGAGTTTGTCAAACGCAGTGGCAAAAATCTCCTTACTCTGTGTACTGTCTGTTTCTATGGACGGTGCCCTCTTAATCATATTACCTGGTATTTTGTCCAGATCTTTGCTTGAACTAAACCATAGGTCAAAATCTGCCTTTTTTGGAAACCATTACACTGAACCATTCCTGCAGTGTCCAGGGAACATATGCTTAAAATGGTACTGGAATAGTATCCACCATAGCAAACCCTTGTCCTTTGCAGCTAAAATATCAAGACAATGTCAGTTCTCATGCAAAGGGGAGGTTGTTGAGGGTATCAGATCAAGGCTAAGTCTCCTTCCTGATGAATTTCAGCCTCCCAATTTCAAGGGATCCTGCTCTGGAAGGTTTTCTTCAACCACAACTGGAAGGACACCATCTGTCATCTGTGTGTGGGGGCCATCACTGGAACTCTCCTCTCCTGTGACGTGTCTTGAAGAGGTCTGCATTGGTGCTTTCTTCATTTCTCCATTGCAGAGGGTTGCACTCTTCTCCTGGACCTCACCGGAAGAATCCTTTCATGCGCAGCTCCTGGCCACCTCTCATTGGAACCAACAGTGGGCAAACCAACCTCCAGGAACCCATTCAGGGTGTAAGTAAACACTAAGCATTTGTCTCCCTATGGCCTCCATAGGATAACATTAAGAGCAGGTCTCTTTGTAGCCTTCCATTCAACTGCTATTTGCTCATCGCACCTGAGCTGTATAACCTGAAATATAACACATTTTTACTTACCAGTAACTTTATTGCATCTCTTCTGTTGAACAGTCACTGATACAAGTACTTTACCTACATCAGATACATTCTGGGGAGAAGCATGGTGACATATATGCACTAGGCCCCTCTCTTCGTAGGGATTGAACTTCAGAAGCTAGGGCATATTTCTTGTGACTTGGTTCCATCTTACTGCATCACTTAACTTCTTTATTGATATTAAGTCATTGCGTGCATTTTAAGAACCTATGGTGACTGTATACGTGTTTATCATTGAGTATTGTGCGATATTATCACAAGCTTGTTTCACTTGCCTGTGTGTTTTGGGCCTAGAATATATATAGTATTTATGTATACTCCTGTCTATATTGAATTGTGTGCTTCACTGTGCAGACTAATTTTTTTACACCTGACCCCACTCATTCTCTCCCTAGAATGGCCTTGACTGCTCTCCCTTGGTTGGGTTTTGGCTAACCTCTCAAAGTTCCCCTGTTCGCTATATAACTAGGGTGGCCTCCTAAAATCTGTCCACCAGACCAGGTCCTAGAAAGCCATCCTAACATCCAGACATCTCCTTTGTGTTGTACACCCTTCCAAACTCCAGAATCTGACTGCTAAACCAAGAATAGACTGTTTATAAAGATGAATGTTTTTAAAGGACGAGTGGTCAAACTAGAGTGATAGTTTGACATCCATCAGGCTCGTGCCCAGTGGCAGGAGCTTATGCAGTTGCGGACCTACGTCTGGAAGGCACCACCATACCCTCAGTGATTATTTCACTGGTAACGCTTGCCGCCTCATGGGGTTAGCTGGTGACATAACATGAAGAGACCTATTCCTATAGGCCATGTAGAGCCTTTGTAATGCCTAGGTAATAAGCATTGCAGAGCCCTTGACCTGTGGATCTGTACTAGCCTGTAAGGCCTGAGAACGACCGCAGTAGTTTTGGGAAGACCCAACAGGCCCCTCCCATCCAAACGGGTCAGGGGATGGAGTCACCTGGGTAAGATGCCTGAAAAAGAATCAAACTTACCTGAGCAGAGTGCGAGTATCTGATACCTCGTGCTCCGACAAAGCCCTTAATCTGGCTGGGAGGAGAGTCACTGAAGAGTTCTTGCCAACAACTCTGGCAATGTTGTAATGTCTAGGAACAGAAATGTGCGCAGGCTGACCAAGGGAGGGCCAAACATCTCAGGCAGAGGCTATGGTCGTCCGAAGAAGGGAACTTCCTGCCAAAGCATGCGCAGGAGTGAACACCAATTACCACGGTCATACGTGGGTTGACTGTGAGGTAGACTAGCATGCAGCAAAAGAAAAGTAATTGGAGACAAAAGGAAAAACATGTTGCCGCAGGTGGAATGCGTCCACTCCTGTCGAGCAGTAAAAAGTACTGGCGAGTGAGGCATGTGGGCAGAGTCAGTATGGGATGGCACACCCTGCGTGCATTCAGTTAAAGGGCACGTTCATGTTGCAGTGCAAAAAAGGTTCTGGTCCAGTCTCTGTGGGACGAATCTCCTCAGTATAAGGAAAAAGGTGACTATGGACTAGAGTACAGTAGTCACTACAGTGAGTAACTGTTTCTTCCTTGTACAAGTTCACCAAACACGGCTGCCTGGATTACTCATGTCAGAATGCCCGTTTTGGTAATGCAGTGCTCCAGAGTTTCCTGATGTAGGTAGTCGTTTCTCTCTCCCTCCTCCCCCTGCCCCCCTAAATATTCTATACTGGTTTTGCCTGCTTTCTTAGATGGGTCTGTGGAAGGCAGGAATCCATTAAAAGAAGTTACTTCTATTCAGGGCAAGGCAAACTACCCCTTAGATGGAACGATTGTACCCACTTGCAGGTTCCCTCCCTCCGAGTTTGAGAACAATGGAGGAAACTTAGGTCAGGGGCATAGCCAGCTCCATATATACCTCCCAGGCCATTCCATAAGGAGTCGTAGGTGCCAGCCAATGACATGAGTGGAGTTGTTGGTGCCTCTGGTGGCTGAAAAACTCAGAAGCCAGTCTTTCACCTAGAGGAAATGTTTTACATGAGGCAATTGTGGGTGTACACACTAATCTGTCAAAGAATATTACCAATGGTAAGTAATGTTATCTTTTATGTAGAAATCTTTAATTAATTGATACTTGTACTGCTTAAAGATTGTTTCACTATGAGCTGGTATATATAGAGTACTGATGTCATGTTTTTAAATCTGCATTTGCCACTGTCGTTGGCATATGGGTTAGTTCTGCATGCACAGCTTGATACTGTTGGCATTGTTTCTTGCACAATAAAATGACTGTTTGGAATAGCTACTGAACATCATGATATGATATTACTTTTCAGCCAAGACCGGAGACTGCTGGTTTTACTTACCTTGAAAACAAGCCCCAGCAACTGCAGCCAACTCAGCAATCTCATCAGCAGAGACTGCAGGCGGTTCGGAAAGTCACGTTAACAAAGGGGACAGTGCAGCAACAGCAGACGCAAATTCAGCCTACTGTTCAGCCAGGAGTAAGGAATATTCAGGGAATGCAGCAGTCAAAAAAGGTAAATTTTTCAAAAGGAGATGTTTGTCTGTGTCCAAACTGGATAAGGGAATTCTTTTGAAAAATTAAAAACTAGAATTGATAGTCAATTTCTGACAAAAATGTTTCCGTTGGAAGGTGACTAGTGATTGGAAAGGCAAATGGTGATTTCAGGTGTGCTGCTTTAGTCACTGAAGTCGGTTATAAGAGAAGCAGCATCGTACATGTGGTTGTGACTATTGATAATGTTAGACACTTTGTTTTCGAAAATGAGTAAATGGTGAATCCTTAAAATGGTCAGAGTTTGACTTCCATAGCTGTAATGATTCTAGGTTGCTTCACTTGGAGAAAGTGTTGCAGCATCGGCACAATGGCCATGATTTGGACCATATGTAAACATACGATGTTGTGGAATGCCTAGCTAGTAGTATAAGCAGTGTGGTGGATTCTCAACATATCCTGTGGGATTTGAAGGTTCTGGTGTAAGATATTTTTCAATGGTTAACCCCCAATTTATAGGAAATGAGCTGGAGGTATGCTGCATCATTTTCATCCATTCACCCACTACACTAACCTTCATTACCTGTTCATCCTCCAGGTATTGAGGAATGTGTGCAAATGGTGATTAACAGGGTACAGTCAACCATGTTGCCAGACTGATTCCTGGACTCTTTTTGCAGCTTATCTTAAAGATGATTTGAATCTTGTATTCCAAGCACGGGTTTCAACTCTTCTACCAGCAGTTATTGATGAACTCCTCCTATGTACATCTATTCTGGTACCAGCGGTCTCCTAAAAAATATGAAGCTGATCCTGCTGCCACTCTGACTACTAGTGGGAATGAGGATTGCAGTAAGCATGCAGATTTAAACATTTGTATGAATTGAGAATTGAACCTGGAGTATGGCGTCCTCCATATTTTAACACTCCCTGCTAATCTGGCAAAAACCACATTGTGATACCCATACATCAGAATCTTTGGATGCATAACAATAGCCCTCACAAAAATGAAGGCTTTGTTGTTTCTGTAAATATATTGGCACAATTTGCAGTAGTGATGGACACTCTTGGCAAAAGCAGGGATCCTGCAGCTCTGCAATCTTTCGTCTCTGACAAAGCAACGTCCTGGAAAAACAAATCAAGCAAACTAGATCAAAGCACTATCTCATACTTTTCACAAGATCCATTTGAGATAACCTAGAAACATTCACTGAGTTATTGCCAACTGAAGATACTGAAGAATTTGCTTTTTGGCCCTCTGTCGACAAGGATCTAGCTGTATAACATCCTCAAGTAAAAAAAATGGTATGACCGACATCCTTCAGAGCTGTAAACTCCGGGGTAGACCCGTCGCTCAACATGTCTTTGCTCTGGGATGTGCACAACAAAATTGATGTACTGTTGGCTCTGAACACGACTAGGTACAGCTCAAAAGCAGAGCTGGGCTAGTGACTGTGGAGTCTCAACTTAGTAGCCACAACTCTAGCAAAGAACACAAGACTTTACAAGCAGTTGTACACAGCAACAGGGGAAATTAAAGTTATCAACCAACAGCAGTACACAAAAAAAGATCATGTGGCATCCCAAACCTGCAACACTGCCTGCTTCATAAATGTCCAATAGGACTTTAAAAAGGGATTGTATGTTCTTTTTATCAAAGAGCATTCATCCCAGGTCCCACGAAGTGTTTCCAATTTGACACAGGTGAATTCAAATGTATAGCCCAACACCATTGGCAAGGGGCAAAAATTCAAGTTGCAAGCTACTAGCCAGCATAAAAAAGTCACACTCCTCCACAATGTGATATGTACACACAGCACACAATTTCTTCCTCCCCAATAATCAAATATAAGCCAATGGCTAGTGCAAATTGTGTGCCCTGCCATCGGGACTCCTCCACATAAAAGGAGGCTGTTCTCTTGCTCCACTTTCTCCTCAACAGTTTTTCAAAGATAGTCAGTGTGGCTTCTACAAGAGATCCACAGGCAACAGTAATGATGTGGCACTGTATAAAAGTATATTAACATAACATTTCCAAATCCTTGCCATAGAGCAAGTCCTACAACATCGAAAGGGTAAGGACTTTTATTTCCATCAGTTCCAAAGAACATCGACTCAGACCAGATAATCAATTTTATCATATTAATCATTTGCAGCTTTAGAAATCGTCCATATAAGCACATAAAAATCCAAAAAGGTGTAAGGAGTTTTTGAATCTAACCTAAATCGGGATTTAATCCAATTAGTATTAATTTTTGGTATCTCAGCTATCCATACTTAGTTTCCCTCGGGAACTGAAATATAATCAAAAGAAGTAAAAGAAAAGAAAAAGAACCTTATTTGCCAATTTATTCTGTTTTTGAATATAAAATACAGTGAATAAAAGAGCTTTGGAGACACAATGTTGGTAGTTTGAAATGAAGGAACCATAAACCCTTGAGTTTCAAAAAGAAATAAATAATATAAGGAAAAAGTGACACTGTGGAATTCAGAAAATGCAAGTGCAAAGAACATGTGCAAAAAAGAACAATAAATGAACAAACATTAGAAAAAGGGGGATCATAAATAAATTTGTAACAACCTGTGCAGAAATGTCACAAGCTCAATTTACTATCTTGTGAAAAGTTAAATTATGTTTCACATCACAATTTTGTTAGTTTTCAGGTCTGCCTACGTAACAAACAACAATTACTACTGTCTTCAAGGTCTGCGATGCTGTAGCTCAGAAAATGCTAAACATTCCATCTAGCATTGGCCTGGTTATGTTTCGGCGGGCCACCTGTAAGGCCAGATGTCTAAAGCGCCTTCCTCGGGGCAGATTCAGAGTAGTAATCCCTACGGGGAAGCAGACCAGAATGAAACCCTAAATTGGAGGAATTTAGTTGTTTTGTATAACTTCTTTTTGATTATGTTCAGGTAGTAGGGTAGCTTTTCATATTGCTTCAATAAAATTGGGTTGACTACTTATTTAAAGTGTCCTGAAAGAGCCTTACCCAACTGAGTGGTGGGGAGAGTTCAGGAACATTTTTGACAGGAACCCATGTCGGAGCCAACATGCATGTCGCAACAGGGTGGAGAGTCATTGCCAGTATTCACCTGTGACATCTGTGAAAGGGCAGGGTGATCCTATTTTAGACAATCCATAATCTATTTAGGAAATAATAGAATTCATACATGCAAATAAAAGTTGACCATAAAAGTTGACGTTAAAAGTTGACAATGCATACCTGGTATTGACAACTGTAATTTGTCCATAGTAAGGTGATGTCCTGAAATCACGGTATGTCTGTGTGTCACCAGACGTGTTGGTTAATGACTGCTTCAAAACGATGTACAGCCTACTTGAATAAAGCAAGTGGCCTTTATTGAAATAAGCTTGCAATGCATATCATGCTTAACTGTTGCAAGACATATGAAAAGTATTGCAATTTCTTACTTGTCATAAATGTGCCCATAGACATGGACAAGTTCCTGTAAATATGACGGTCATGCGTAGGTTTGCAAGTTGATATAATTCATTAGCGCTCGGAAAATATAGCGCTGAGTTGTCCAGAAGGGAATTCTGACTAGCAACATCTAATGCAGAGTTACATAACCTAAAAATGAATGCAGCATAAGTCATGCTTTCAAAGCAATTACTGCAAGCATATAATTGGTGTTTAAAGTTTAAATCGATTAATTAACTGTGCAATGTGCATCGAGTTAGAACAAGACAGATGCTCGTCTAGAGATACGAACGATGTGCATTCATTGTATCGGTTGTTCTACAGGTGGCATGCAGTGATCTACGACGGAGTGATGAAATGCACACACTTTTCCATAGATTCTTACCGGTGGTTGCCGTCCCCTCTTCTCTGAAATGGTTAACGGAATGATGCCGTGATCCCAAACAAAACTTTTTTTATAAAAGCATGCTGGGTTAGGTTGCAGGGCAAGGTGCTTCCTGCTTTGGCCATAAAGGGTTTGCTGATAGGACAGGAGGGACAAGCCCTCCCTGTTTCATGTAGCCAGACTGTCATGGTGATGTACAGCCAGCTATTCATTGTTTGAAACCCTAGGTTTCAAGGGTCATTTACGAGTACTGAGGTCAAAATTAAGGTCGGATTAGAGGCTGCCTGTAAAACTTGCTCGTGGAAATGATTGCAATGAAAGGTGCTCTCACTATAGAAGACGATGAATGCTTGCTACTAATGCCGGTGGGACGCACCCTTCCTGTTACTTGTAGTCAAACAAGCCCTTGATTGGTTGTTGTGGTAACATCCAGCCAACACTGACTGCAGGCCAGAAGTGTTTCTTATTTGTGAAGCCGATTGGACCAGAGGGACGAGCCCCCCACAAACACATTGGCAGACTCAAAACCCAATGGGTTGTGGAGGTAACGAGCGGATGGCTGCGTCCATTGTAGATGTAAATGTTCAAGCATAGATGGCAGTAAATGGCAAAAGTTAACTAAGTTTATTGAGGCACAAGTTAGAGGGCAAAATGCTTCTTGTTTTTGAAGCCAAATGGACACGAAGCACAAAGGCCCCCTTAACATACGTAGCCGTACTCAAACTTAGCGGGTTTGTGAAGATGACAAACAGCCGGCAGGATAAAATGAATCCGCAGTTGACGTTTGCAAGGCATAGAAGGCCCAAGTGTCAAGAAATGTAAAAACTGCCATGAGTTTGTATGTTGAGTAAGAACAGATCATATGTGCTGGAATGTCAATCAAGCATGTTGTTGCTTGCACATGCGCATGTCATTGAATCTGAAAAAGGCCTCTATGCGCATGATGGTGACAAATGTTAATTACTATGAAGGTGGAATGAATTCTTCATTAAGCCCTTTAGTATGCGTTGCCATCCGATAAATCCAACGTGCTTCTTTATCAAGTAGGTATCTGAATATATTGGTGGAATTCTTTACTACATCCAGTACCCACCGGAGGATATCGTTCGGTGAATGTTTCAATGCAATGTAGTGATTCACAAGTGGTGCTGTAGTTGTTTTACATCTGATCCGAGATCGGTGTTGAGATATTCTAATATGTACAGCTGTGCTCGTTTATCCAACGTACCTCAGACCGCAGGGACATTCAATGCAATAAACAACTTGTTTCGTTTTGCAATTTTTAAGAGTTGGTAGGACCCATATACGGTCACTAATCCTGAATATTTTCATTTTTTTTTAGTAAAGGTACATGCTGTGCAACCTCCACATGGATAATTTCCTTTCGCAGATTTCAGGTCCCAAAGTCCAGTTCTGGGCGACTGTTTTTGGAAACTGGAGTGTACCAGTTTGTCTCGAATGTTTGCTCTTTTCAGGGCAAAACGGGGTGGAGGTTTGTCAAGTAGATTTAATTTGACAATTCCCCAATGTTTGAGAATGATTTTTTTCATCTGAAAGGTCTTTGATCCGCGAGTGAGAACACAGGTCATTTTGCTGTTATCAGATGTCCGAGTTCTTGTTCTCTATAGACCGAGCCTGCTTTCGTGACCGGCTAATTAATTTCTTGGGATACTCTTTCTGTAAGCCTCATATCCAACTCATCGGCTTTTTAATTAAAGTCCTGTAGGTCAGTGCAGTTCCTCCTTATGCGCAAATTCTGCCCCAAGCCTCATAGTTCTTTCATTTCAAACGACCAACATTGTGTCTCCTAAGCTCTTTTATTCACTGTATTTTATATTCAAAAACAGAATAAATTGGCAAATATAAGGTTCTTTTACTTCTTTTGATTATATTTCAGTTCCCGAGGGAAACTTAAGTATAGATATCTGAGATACCAAACATTAATACTAATTGGATTAAATCCTGATTTAGGTTAGAATCAAAAAATCCTTACAGCCTTTTGGATTTCTACCTGCTTGTATTCTAGACCCCTACATAGCTGTACCACTATTGGGGCAACCCCTTTTATTTGTTATTAGAAATCGTCCATGCAATAATCAAATTCTCGGGGTATTGCAGCTAGAGAACTAGATTTGCAACATCAAACTTTAGGCTGCTCAGTTGCACATTCTGATTCTGCAATAGGATGGGAATTATCCACTCTTTTATGATTAACCTTGTCCATTATGAATTCAGATATCTACAATATGTCCTGAATTCATCTCTTTCCACTGTTTCTTTGCCTTGAGTGGATGGTTGGGACATTTAGGCCCCAACGTCTCATTAGGCCTTTATAAATCTATAGTTATGTTATTTAATTCTTATAAGGTGCAACACGCCCAAAGGCCTCAGTGCGCTGCATGAAAGAGGGCCAATACAAGGGCTCGGGACCAGGACAGCAAGTCCGAAAGAGTACCAGTCTAATCACTGGAATTAAACATGTCTTCACAGCTTTTTTGAAGCCTGCAAGACTTGTTCCCACACAGATTCTGACCGGTATGGAGTTCCAAAGACTAGGGGCCTGAACGGAGAAGCACCAGCCATCAAAGTTTCTCATCTTATGCCGGGGTACAGAAAGTTCGTTGCTCGCTGCATCTGAGGTTGCAAATAGAAAGACTCATTCTTAATCTATTAGCCAGATAGCTGTGTGCTTGGTCGGTAAGGCATTTATATGACGAGGTCAAAATGTTATGAGCAATGCAGTGGCGGGTAGGCAGCCAGTGTAATTCTCCTATTGACTGAGTGACCTGATTGCTCTTGCCCAGATTGCAGATTGTTCTGACCGCATTATTTTGGACTACCTGTAGGCTGTTTTTTTTTTAATTGCCTGTCAAAAAGCTGTTACAATAATCCAGGCGTGAGTTGTGTGCCATACCCAATGAGGCCATATGTTCCAGCGACAGATGCGATTGATCTGTCTCAAAAGTTTATTAATGTATGAACATGGGAATTTTATTTGTTAAACATGTTTATTCTATGTAATGCCAGAGTGTAATGTAACACCAGTTTTAACATGGGAAACGACCGCAATAGGGCAGATTGAGATAGGAAAATGGGAATACTGCACTCCAAGTTTCAAAATTCATTGAGGTGACCCTTCAATCATGAGTTCAGTCGTATCATTATTCAGCGCCAGCAAATTATAAGTCATCTAGTGCTAGATCATATAGACGCTGTTCAAATGAAAAGAATCGGCATCAGTCTCCATCAAGTTCCAGGATAAGCTGGGTGTCGTCAGCATAATTAGTATAGACAAAAGCAGCACTGTCAAGCATGTCAAACAGCGTGTGTTGGGTTAGAATTTGTAGAGCCCAACTGGTGTGGGACATTATAAGACTTATCTCATGGTATTAGGTCACTCACCCTTTACTACAGGCCTGTACTACACAAGTTGGTAGTGTGACTGAGCAGCCAGGCTTACTTTAAGAGGGGTAACGTGAGCTGTATATATATATTTCTGAGGCTTTTGGAATCTGCTTAGATCACATTCTGTGCATAAGCCGACATTTAGTGGAAGCTGTGGAGTATTAGTTTGTTTTTCGAAACTCGAAAATGGGCGTCGACACAGGGCGTGCCAGTAATTCTATCCCTAGTGTGACGTCCACTGTAACCAAGATCCCTCACGCGTCTAGGATCCTAAGATAGATTTTTTCCGCCATACTGGTCGGAAGCATTTTGCGGAGTCCTCTGGCCTTAGCCATACTTTTGCTAGAATTTAAAATAATAATAATCTATTGACATCCTTCCCCACCCCAACGTCGAACTTAGACACTCGACGCCGGCTGGAGAAGAAATCGACCGTCGGCTGCTGCACGACGGATTTGGGCCTCGGAAGGCCGCTGGCCTCGGCCTGGGCCTGGTAGGCCGCTGGCCTCGGCCCTGCAAGTAGGGCGAGTGGGGGGTGGTACATACTCTACACTCTTGGTATATAGGTACACCTTATACATTTCCTACACTTAACAGCCCGCTGCCTCAAGGTGCGTATGGAGGGTACCCCTTTTCAATTCTGCCCCAAGTGCAATCGCAAATACCCTTGGGTCGACAGGCACGCCACGTGCAATCTCTGCTTGCCGAGGGACCACCCCGAAGCGAACTGCAGAGCGTGTAGTAGGTTTAAACCTAAGACACTTAAGGACCGTCCGACGAAGCATTGGGCCCACCACGCCAGGCAGGCGGCCATGGCAGCGGAGGGCACCTTCAGCGATGGCAGCGACGCCGTACTTTTGGACAGCGAGGGCATTACGGCGTCGAAAGACAGCCGAGCCCAGGTCCCCGACCTCGGAAGGTCGTCCGGCAGGGCGGCTATGGGGAAGACCCCCGGCGACACAAGCGCTTCACATACTACACACACTAAACACAAGTCCAACCGAGACTCGACGACGTCGAATTCTCGGAAAGAGGCACCGACAGAACGGTCCGATTCAGTGTCCTCTGGGCGCTCTCGATCAAGATCGCCGCATGACTCCAGGCAATCATCCACTCTTGCCAAGAGTGCCTCGCTCCCTAGGCTAAAAGAAGTTCGATCGTCGGAAGACTGAGACGACTTCCACCCCCAGGCCGCGCTCCAGGAGTCGGAGCCCGCATTTAAAGCCAGCGAGGCCCCACGCTCGAAGTACAGGGACACTTCTCCCGATCCTCGACGCCAGGCGTAGAAAAACTCCGGAGCCACTAAGGGACAGGGAAAACATTTTTCTACGCACGGGGAGGGGGGAAAACGGCAGAAGAAACTACCTGTACATTCTTCCACACCTGTGAAACACTCCACCCCCCCCTAAACAGACAGACAAGCCCAGGTCTGCTGATAGGTCCACAACCATCAAAGCTACTCAAGATAAATCCCATAGACTTGCTGAGAGAGTCATTCCCAGTTCCAAAAAATGGTCCAGTGAAGACATAGATAGGGTCATGTCAAGAATGTCTTCTTTGGCTGATTTTTATGATAAAAATCCAGAACATTTCCTCTCGTATGATCCACAAGGAGTCACACCCTCAGGCTCTACTGATCCTATCCCCCCCGAGTAAGAAGGCCCGGTTTGAAACCCTGATGAGGTCTGAACCCTTCGAGGTACAACCTTAAGCAACACCATACTCACGGTATCAAGGAGAGGCTTCCTTTTGTGGAGACCAAGAATTTGGTATGATAGAAGAGCAAACCGGGACGGGCTACTATGGGGATGATTAGGAACAGGAAGAAGATGATGACCCGGAAACATACAGAGTAGATTCCCCGGTAGAACGAAGCCCCGGTTACCGACTCCCCGGTCGATAACCAGCCCCTCCTAAATGAGGTTGTCGCTCGCGCAGCAGAACATTTCCACATTGACACCCACGGTGTACAGGAGGAAAGGGACTTCGCAGAAGAGTTAGTGGGAGAAAGGAGGCCGGTTGCCCAGACCGTCCCTATCCTTAAATCCATTCAGCGGAGAATAGATCCGTCCCTGGTGAACCCAAACCTCACCAGAGCAGTCAATCCCAGGGTTGAAAAACTTTTCAGGGCAGCTCAGTCTGACCCTCTCTATATAAGAGGACATCTGAAGCCAGACTCCCAAGTTGTTACCAACACTCGTAAGAGGGCTGGAACACCCTTGTCTTCAGAAGCTCCTCCCGACAAGGAGAGCAAAAAACGATACAGTTTCGGCAGGATGGTAGCCTCAACGTCCGCCTATCAAGCAAGGATTGCTAACTCCACCACCCTGTTGGCCAGCTACAACTGCCATCAGTGGGAAGAAGTCGCGGCTCTCATAGCCTCTGCTCCTGAACCGTTAAAGGGCCAATTAGCTCGGATTTCTGCAGAGGGAAGAGCCGTGTCTGGTTGCATTTTGAAAGCAACCTTTGACGCCGCGGATAAAGCAGGCAGATTGATAGCAGAAGGTACTGTTATCAAGAGACATGCATGGTTACGGCAGTCTGGTTTTAAGGCAGAAACTCAGGCATCATTGTTAGACAAACCAGTGGAAGCTGATCTGTTGTTTGGTAAGGCGGTCGAAGACGCACTGAAAAATGCCAAGGACGAATACGAGACACTCAAATCCCTTGGACAGTTAACCAATAAACCCCCTAACCAGAGAGGGAATAGTAATTTTCGTCGCCCACGCGGCCAAAATTCCCAGAGAGGATCTAACTATTCCCAGGGGCAGGGTACACAGTGGAACAACAACCAACAGTCTACCCAGGGTTACGGCAGAGGTAATAAAAGAGGTCGTGGTAAAGGCAGAGGCAGCCCCAGCAAGGGAGGCGGCACGCCTCCACCAAAGCAGTGACGCTCAGTTCAGGGTCCCTTCTCACGCAACCCCAGTAGGGGGACGCATTTCAAACTTCACCCAGGCTTGGGAAGGGATCACATCAGACAGATGGGTGCTGTCAACAGTATCCACGGGATATTGTATAGAGCTACTGCAGCGTCCCCAGAACCATCCTCCACGACAAAGAGTACACTCCTTAGAACATCAGAAGATTCTCCTCGAGGTGATCGCCATTCTTCTACAAAAGGACACGATAGAACTCGTCCCGGGACACCAGGTAAACAAGGGTATTTATTCAACTTACTTCCTTGTGCCAAAGAAAGATTTGACAATGCGCCCAGTATTGGACTTACGGCCTGCCAACAACTATGTCAAGCCCCAAAAATTTCGTATGACCACGCTACAAGAGGTAATCACCCTCCTAAAAAAAGGGGGATTACATGGCAACCTTGGATATGAAAGGTGCTTATTTTCATATTTCCATGCTCCCAGCGCACAGAAAGTACTTGCGCTTCAAGGTGGACAGTCGCCACTACCAATTCAAGGTACTGCCCTTCGGGATAGCTTCAGCACCAAGGGTATTCACCAAGGTACTGGCGGTGGGGGCTGCACACCTACGCAGGGAGGCAATCCCAGTGTACCCTTATCTGGACGACTGGCTCATAACGGGGGAAACCCCAGGAATTTGCAGGACAAACATTCAAAGGACCATCGACCTCCTCCACGAATTAGGCTTCTCAATCAACGAGAAGAAGTCAAGCCTGGTGCCAAGCACCTCAAAACAATTTCTAGGAGCAATCCTGGATTCCCAAGAGGGGTTGACCTTTCCTTCAGAAGAAAGAATTCGGAATATACTACGGCAAATTCCGCATTCAGTCCGGTCAACAAATAACAGTACGCAAAGCAATGCGTTTACTGGGCATGATGGCGTCATGCATTTACCTGGTTACCCACGCGCGCCTGCGCATGCGTCCCATGCAGGAATGGTTGGCGAAACAGTGGTCTCAGGCAAGTGGTCAGTGGGACGATCTAGTGGTCGTTTCGCCAACACTGGTACAAAGCCTTCACTGGTGGACAAGAGAGAATCTCGCAAAGGGGAAACCCTTTTACGATCCCGAAGTACAGGCAGTAGTCACTACAAATGCATGTCTGACGGAGTGGGGAGCTCACGATCTCCACCACACAGCTCAGGGTCTCTGGTCTCACTCAGTGGCCAAGAACCACATCAACCTGCTAGAGCTTCTGGCAGTATTCAGAGCGCTTCAGGCGTTCGAGCCCCATCTACTAAACCTGTCAGTGCAAATCCGGACGGACAGCACTACAGCCATGTTCTACCTGAACAAGCAAGGAGGGACTCGCTCGCCAAATCTGTCAAAGCTTGCCCAGAAAATCTGGATATGGGCACTCAGACGGAACATCTTCCTGTCATCACAACATGTTCCAGGGGAGCTCAATTCCCTAGCGGATGCTCTGAGCAGAGACTCCCTCCCAGAGGAACACGAATGGGTTCTTCACAGAGAGGTCGTAGAAGATCTCTTCTCTCAGTGGGGTTTCCCCACTATAGACTTATTCGCCACAAGCGAAAACAAACAATGCCCAGGATTTGCATCCAGGTTCCCCCAACCAGACTCCCAGGGGAACGCCCCGTGGATGAACTGGTCAGGGATGTTTGCGTACGCTTTTCCACCAACTCCTCTCATCAGGAAATTGGTGAACAAGATGAACAGGGAATCGATGACGCTCATCCTAGTTGCTCCCATGTGGGCAAGACAACTGTGGTTCCCACACCTACGCAGGATGGCGGTGTGCACGCCCATCAAACTTCCAGCCTGGTACAACCTACTGTCCCAGCACCAAGGTCAAACAATGCACCAGCAACCCAACTCAATGAACCTGGCAGCATGGCTCCTGAGGTCATAGAGTTTGGACACCTCAATTTGCCACAGAGGTGTATGGACATTCTAAAGGAATCTAGGAAGCCAAACACAAGGCACTGTTACTTTGACCAGTGGAAGAGGTTCGTTATCTGGTGCCAGAGTAGACAAATCAACCCAGTTGATTGCACTCCTTCCACTATTGTTACATACTTGCTGCACCTGCTAGATGCAGGATTGTTTTTTAACTCACTGAAAGTACACCTGGCAGCCCTCTCGGCTTACACCACTTCCCATAGCAAGATGTCGTGGTGGAAAGTACCAGTAGTTAAAGCCTTCATGGAAGGAGTAAAGAGACTTCACCCTCCTATTTCAAACCCACCGCCAGGGTGGGACCTTAATGTGGTGCTAGCCAAGCTCATGGGCCCCCCTTTCGAACCCATGCATAAAAGCAGTCTCAAACACCTGACTTATAAAACGGCCTTCTTAGTAGCTATTACTTCTATAAAAAGGGGCAGTAAAATTCAGGCTCTGTCAGTGCAGGATCCCTTCTTTACTATCCATAAAGACAAACTGGTTTTACGCACACACCCTAGGTTCTCAACTAAATTTATATCAAAATTCCATGTAAACCAGTCCATCGAGCTTCCGGCTTTCTTCCAGAACCCGGAAAGCTCGGCTGAGGTGAAACTACACACCCTAGATGTGCGTAGGGCGGTCCTCTACTATGTAAATAAAACAAGACCGCTAAGGAAAACAGATCAACTGTTTGTCTCCGTAGCTATAGGCAGAGAGGGGGATCACGTCTCTAAAGGTGCCATCTCGAAGTGGATTATTAACTGTATCCAGCTGTGTTACTCACTCTCTGAAAAGACTCTGCCTTTTACGCCAAGGGCCCACTCTACTAGAGGCATTGGGGCCACTCTGGCTTTCATTGCAAATGTTCCCCTTGACACCATTTGCAAAGCAGCTACTTGGAGCTCTATTCACACTTTTACTCAGCATTACTGCATTGACACCCATTCCAAGACAGATACACAAGTGGGACAAGCGGTTCTAAGACACTTATTTGCTCATGACCCTTCTCACATCCCACCTCCTTCTTCTGGTACTGCTCGCTAATCTATGCACAGCATGTGATCTAAGTAGATTCCACAAGCCTCAGAAGGGATACATTACTCACCGTAATCGTATTTCTAATGCATGTATCTGCTTAGATTCACATGCGACCCACCCTTCCTCCCCTCCGAGAGAAGGTGCATGATTGCTTGTAGTCTTACCTTTCTGTCTATCTGCTTGGATTATCTGTACTCGCGCTACTCCTCATGCTACCTCATGTCAGAAAAAATACAATCTGAGGATCCTAGACGCGTAAGGGATCTTGGGTACAGTGGACGTCACACTAGGGATAGTATTACTGGCACGCCCTGTGTAGACGCCCATTTTCGAGTTTCGAAAAACAAACTGTAATACTCCGCAGCTTCCACTAGATGTCGGCCTATGCACAGCATGTGAATCTAAGCAGATACAAGCATCAGAAATACGATTACGGTGAGTAATGTATTATATATATATATATATATATATATATATATATATATATATATATATATATATATATATATATATATTCTCATGCCCTGCCGTAGCGACCATGTAGTTATGGTTAAATTGCTAAACCCATAGGAAGAGCACTTTTTGGGCGACTTATAACTTTGCTCCCCTTGGATGAATCCTCACCAATCCTTGCATATAAAGTATATGGCCCACTCTGAATGTTTTTGCAAAGTTTGATCAAGGGGGGCAAAGTTATAGGGGGGGTCCCAAAATTTCTTTTTTTCCCATAGACTGAATGGAGAAAAATGTTTGTGCACGTCTACAGCCCAAACCTCTGGACGGGTTTTCACCAAATTTGCGGCAGGAACAGCGGCTTGGTCCCGAAAGCGTGCTTTTGTAAATTTTGTGAAAATCCATCCAGTAGTTTTTTTTTTTAAATGATGAAAAAGTAGGTCTAAAAAAATGTGTGATATCTATGTCCGCTCCACGGACACACTTCCCTGCTCCGCGGACAGGACACAGATTGGATAATCGGCTTGCGTCGTGTCTGCGGACATACGACGTGTTCACTGATTGGTTGAGGTGAAATCCATTTTGGGGAGTGTGTTGGTGTGTAGGACTGCTTAGAGAGGGTGGGGAGTAAAAGATGGGTCAAATGATGCATTTGTTTAGGTGGGAGAAGGCCGTGATGTGTTTGCGGTGTCCGTGGACATAGTAAAAACTGGGTGCGCTTCTGGCTATTTCACTTAACTAAGATGTTGGTTTTGGGTCGTTAGTAGAGCATTGGGTGAAGAGGGTATGTATTGAAGAGTTTGTGCGTTGGCTGTAATTATTTGTTATGTTTGTAGTCATTCGGTAGGTGTTTGCTTATATGGGTGTGTTATGCTTTTGTGCTTGTGCCCAGGGCCTAGATTCTTGGGTGCATGGACAAAGGCTATAGGCCATGCACCCAAGACTCTAGGCCCTGGCCACAACTACTGCAGCATAACTCTACAAGGCTACCAAACATTTTGATTGTCGTATGTGGGCTGCTTAGGGGATAAGTTTTCAAAAATGTGAGTACTTATTGGCAGTAGTGTAATAGTGTTTATAGGATAGTGAGATGATGTGTGTATGTTTGTTGGATTGTTTTCAGATTGTTGGTATTGAAGACTGTAGGCATTTTGGGTTGCATTTATTGGTGAGGTGTTTATTTCCATGGCTGTGTTATGTTGTGGTGTTTGCAAGTCTAATTATTATATACTTATTGTTTTCTTGAGGCTGTATGTAGAGTTTTGGCCATGCCATGCAGTCAAGATTGTAGTGTTTGGCAACGAGCACTGCAGCATAAAATAGCCATGGAAGCAAACATTTTGGATTGTGGTATATGGTCAGGTATTTGCTTGAATGGATGAGTTATGCTGTGCCGTTTGTGGTGGTAGTGTTGTTGCAAATAGCTAGCAGTTGGTGTATTCTGTTTGTTTATTTCTTTTTCTATCTTAGTGGTATTCATCTATCTGTTGGCTTGTTGCAGATTTTTGGGGCAGATACCTGTTGGCGTATTCTAACTGTGCATAGTTTTGAAGTTGTGTTTATGTTCATGCACAGATTACTTATTAAATTCTGGTTTTAAGAATATTAAGTAAACATTCACAAGATTGGCTGGTAATCTTTGTTTAACAGTAATGGTAGCATCATTACATCCAAACCCTCCACAATTCTTTTTTTATATATGCAGTGTAGTGACCTGCATTGATTGTGGCTCCTGCGTGGTAGATTATACCTATTGTTGTGAAAGTTTTCTTACCAAGTGATACCTAACCATGTGTGCATCCAGTCAGCATACAGTTGTTTTTGGTACCATCTGCATTGTAACGTAAAAGCATTACTATTAAGTATTTACTATGTGTCTGTATTTGTAAGGTGGAGCGATTATCTGAATTGCTGGTAGTACATAATCTACTATGGTTTGCATTTTGTACAAGTTGCTGAAATGGAATGGATTCACAGTTAGGTATGGATACATATACGAAGCGCAAACTGCTTCTTGTGCGACATGGCTGCAAAGAGTGCATGTATGAAATCTGGATTGCTGCATTTGCATAACAATTTACACCAGTTGTATTTGAAAATTGGAATGGACCTGACAGTTCTGTGTCCAAGTCATTTGTTCGGAGTGCGCGTTCTTTCTTTGAAGAGGTAGTTGACTTGTGCAGTACATTCTTCTTTGGTTGTGGTTTTTGATGAAGTAGTAGCTTCTTTTAATTTCCTTGGAGGAATTGCTGTGAGATCCTGCATATTTTGACTGAATTTGTTTTCTTTAACAAAGTCTTGCTTTTTGCGGAACAGGATAGGTTTTTAGATGGGGGTGTAGAGTGAACGTAGTCTATTGTATTCTAGAATGCAGAGAATATCAGCATTTACTTTACTTGCATCAAAGTTGATTAGAAATAGTCTGTCAACTATACGTATGCGTGATAGTGCTACATAGCTCATGCCTTCTTTAAACACTGCTACCAATATCTATCATTGCTTTATCTAGGGTAAGACCATGTGATTTGTGAATGGTGACTGTGTATGCTAGAGTTGGAGAAAATTGTTCTCTGCGCACATACATGTCTTTGAAAAGAAGGTAGTGGGCTGTTGAGCGTCCTATCATTTTAACTTTTGATAGTTTGTCAAAGAGAATATTGACAAAATGAATGTTGTTGTCACGTGGGTATGTTTGAAAGCCAACAACTGTACCAAGTGCTCCATTAACTAGTCCTTGGTCCATGTCAAGGTTATGTTTAAGCATTACTCTGCTGTGTTAGAGATGTTCTAAGGTATTTAGCTTTGTTGTGGCTTGTTGACACATGGGTAGTGTCATACCATGTACGTCCAGTTTGTCTGTGGAGCAAATTTCAAGAATTAGTTGCATTTCTTTTTTAACATTGTTTCATAAAATTTTGAACAGGTTGCAAGAGTTGGCATCAAGGACATACAGTTTACATTTCTGTCTGTAGATATGCTCTATTTCTTCGAGTAGTTCTTTGGCTGTACCATGTAGAGTATTGTTATTTGAATTGGCTAGTGCTAAAGCAGGACCTTGGGCATAGTTCAGTTTATGAACCAGATTTCTTATAGGTGTATGGTGTGTTGATATCATTTTGATATGGTGGAAGGTGCTTTTTCAAATCGGTCCAGAAATGCAGGCTAATGAATGTCCTTGTAGTCCTGTGTATTAGCGCACTGGACAGGAGTCCATACTTTGTAATAGTCTTATTTTCAATTTGTCTTTGCCTTTGACATATTGATTGAGGAACTGGCGTAAAGATTTGAAAGATTCTTTTGGCTATGTTACACGTTGATGTGCACAGCCATTTGTATACTGGACGCATTGGTGCAGTGGAATGGAGAGTTGATACTAAGTCTTCTGCGGATATTTTTGTTAGCAGCGTTTCTTGTTCCATAATGGCATTCTTAAGTTTTTCATACCCACTGCTCTGTATGGCAATTGGGTTTATTTGCTTTTGATTGTATGCTTCTTCATTATAATATGGTTCTGTGCTGGTGGTGATTCCATTCACGTCCAGAGATGTATGCAAAGTTATGTTTGTTGATATTCTGTTTAATGAGAAGTCTTTTTTGTAGTTTAGTACTTAGCTTTGTTAGTGGTTCATTCTGTTTAAAACGAAACTAATTTCCTTTTGAGAAGGTTTGCACTGTCTGAGAGCTTTTAGGATTTTTTTTAAGGGCTGTGAGTGATTTCTCTCCTGTTTTTATGAGGTTCTGAAGGACTCTGTGGCGGATAATGTTTTGTACATTTTGTTTTTGGTATGCTTACTTTGAGATTTATAGGTGCAGTGTTAGCCCTAGTGGTAGCTGCAGTCTGGTTAATTACATTTAGTTTTACATTTTGAAGAGGAGGCAAAGTTTCTTTACTGCAAGCTGTTTTTGTTTCACATAGTTAAAAACAGCCAATACAGTCCCTATTTGTACAAATTCTGCTATAGGTGGATGCTTTGGACACTTTTATTTTGATTTTGTCTACCTTTGCATTGCTTTCTACGGAGTTGCTTTTTGGTAGGCATTCTTTGGGGTCTATTGGAGAAAAAAAGAGTGTGGGTTGGGATGTTGTGCAATGTATGTGTGCTTTGTGCAGGAGTGTCTGAGTATGATGGCAGCATGTATGTAGAGGTGTGTGATTGTGCAGTGGGCTGTTACTTCAGTTTGGGAAGGCTATTCTCATATTTGTGTTACTATACTGGTGTTCAGATGACAATACAAAGTATGCAGCTGCTGAGGGGCAAGCAGTAATGCTGCAGGGTTAATACAATTATTTCTTCTACAATACTAGAATTCTATAGTGTTTGAGTAACAGAACATTATGGCAGTATTGACTTACTTTTTAGGATGGAAAGAGTAGGTTTCTTCTGAGTTCTGGTTTGCACTTTAGGAGCGACGTCTTCACTTCAATTGTGAAAGGAAGAAGTTAGTAAATATGTGTTAATAGCAAGGTTAATGTAGAGATGATTTTATTTTGCAGTAGCAGTGCTTTCTGATAACAGTGCATATCTTGTAGATGCACTTTCCTTTGTCTACGTGCATGCTGTATATTTTACTTAGAATTTGTTAGTTGAACATGCTTTAGAAATTATTACAATAGTAAGCACACAGGGCACACTTGGCTTTTTGCAGTGGTGTTATTGGATGTTAGGTGATAGGAGAAATAACGGTATGCTTTTCTTGCTATTTATACTGGGTAAATGGCAGGAACTGTCGGGAAAAGCATGCAATGTTTGCATTTGTGAAAGTGTGGGGAAAAAAGTAGCAGGATTTGATGGGTTCAGCTTATTACTCTCCAGGATAGTTGTAGGGGAGAAGGCTGAAATAAGAAAACCTGGAAAAGTGGCAATGGGACAAAGCAAGTTTACTTGACTGCAGGTGATTAGCAAACTGCTGGGTGATCCTGTGGTGCTTGGAGATGGGAGTCTGAAATAAAGTAAGGGTTGCAATGAAGGGTGTGGTGCTTGCATTGCAGACTGAGGGGAAGGGGGGGATGTTGTATGTGTGGTTTACTACATTGTTCGTACATAGTTGTACATGATGTGATAGACATGCCTGCACCTGTGTATAGTTGAATACCGTGGTAAATTTTAAAACGGAATGGGCAACCAGCTGGAATGAGAGAGCTGCGTAGATTAGAACAGTTGTAGATGCAGTGGTGGTGTTTTAGCTCAGAGCCATTCAAATGATATTGGCTATCTGTGTGCATGAATGAAGATGCATGTACTCATCCTGGCTGCGTGTCATTTTATAGCACACTACAGAGCCTTCTCCTACAATTATACTGTTAGTTCGCACATCTTTTAACATGAAATGCAACTTTGTTATACATGTATGTGTGTTGTGTCCGATTACTATTATAATAATTTCTAGAGGAAGTTCAAATTATAGATTGTGTAAAATATCCAGATTGTGTAGAAAGGAAACTGTACATCCTATGCACTGCATTGCATTAAATGTTATTATAGTTGACATGTGGATAAATAGGTGGCAGTGGTTACACAAATGACGAAAGAATGAAGAGAATAACAGTTTGCACATTAGTTAGTAATATAGATAAACATTTGGAAAGCAGACAGCTTTGGAAGCGACGGTTGATAATAGCAGATGGAAGGAATGACGGTAGGCTTTTTTCACAGATTATACATAGATCTTACCTCACCCGCTTTTGGCGGGTGTTACCAGCCTTGCAAGCAGCTAAATCACCCACCAAGTCACTCATACGCCCATTCACTTCTATGGTCTCTCACCCGCCAAAAAGAAAATCTGGTGTTTTCACCTGCCTTGGTGACACAAAAGGTTGGGAGCTATGGGATATACAGGGTAAGTGGCAGTTACCCCGTTTATATTCATTTATACAAGAGCTGTACATGTACTGTGCAGAAAATATTTTTACCTGTAGTTTGTGTTCATTCATGTGGATGTGGATGAATCTGGAAGCAGAAATCTAGGAGAGTTTTGCAGTAGTTGTTGATGTACGTGCTTTGCAATCACAGCCCAATTGTACTTGGAGTGATCAACAGCACATCTAAAGTGCTGAACTGTGATGGAGTTAAATGTAGAGTTCTTGGATGTGATTGGTAGATGGTTGTGTGACTGCTTAACAGTAGCCAATGAGGGAATGGTGCAGAGAGGAAGTGGAAAGGGTAGAAGGGCTGCCCCAGTGTTACTTACGTGCTCTGCGGACACCACAGTTGTTCGCTGACAGGGCGTGCCACATCCGGGGCTTCTGAGCATGAAATGGGAGTGTGTTTTGGGGATTAAGTAATCAGGTACCTATAGCAGTATGGGACAATAGTTCTGTTTTTTGTCCGCCTCCGATGAAGTCGTTGACGCCATTGGCGCCCAGGCTGTTGAGATACACGCTCGGAGCTCCGCTCTCGAGGCCTGTGTCGACGCCGTCTAAGCTGTCGGTGCCGCGCTCGACGTTGACACCGATTCCATAGACGCCTTTCGAGGTGGCTTTGTCGGAGGCACACTGGAGGCGAAGAGATCCACTTGAGGGGTCCCCCAAAGGGTGAAGATCTCCAGGAGAATCTCCCGAGCCAACTCCCACTCTTGAGAAATCGTGCTCTGCCTGGCACCCCCCAGGACGGCGCTGGCCAAGGCTAAACATGTCTTTGTGCCTTTTTCTGTACCCTCCTTCCAGCCTATGTATTATATTTCCGAGGTGGATGAGAAGTCTGAGGAAGGTGAGGTTCCTGTAGGGGTTCCTGATGACATTGTTTCTGGTCATAGTCAACTTGAGGACCTGCGTCAGTCTCTGCACAATGCCAGTGGTCTTGACACCTCTCAGGAGGTGGAGTTTGGTAGGCCGGAGCCTGGCACGCATGCTGAATCCTCATACCGACGCCTCATGTCGAGGGTCACGGATTACCTGGGGTGGTCTGCCCCCCCCTGGGGATTTTCAGCAGGATGACCTGACTGATATCCTGGACGAAGGTCCTCCAACTGACCAGGTGCTGCCATTCCATATGGCCTTGCAGAGAAGGGTGGCTGCGGCTTGGACTTCTCCAGAGAGTCTCCCGGCAGTGAGCAAGTCCTTGACGAAGAAATATCGCCCAGCCAGTGGCGATCCCTGCTACTTGACCACGCACCCTACTCCAGAGAGTTTGGTGGTGCAGGCGGCTACGGCCCAGCAAAGCAGGCGTCGTACCCTACGATCCCTCCTGATAGGGACGACAAACGTTTTGACGGCTAGGCGAAGAAGGTATTTTCTTCTGGGGGTATGGCGCTTCAGGCTGCCAACTCCATTTGTGCCTTGTCTCGTTGCACGCACACTCTGTGGAACTGTATTTCCTTAGTGGCTGATCATATTCCTGAAGGGGAGCAACGGGATGGTTTCATGGCTATTGTGCAGAATGTCAAGGATGCCATGTGTGAATCCATTCAGTCGGGTCTGGACATGGTTGATTGATTCAGCCAGTCCATGGCGGCGAGCACCGTAATACGCAGGTTTGCGTGGTTGAGGAAGTCGGGGTTTGCTCCTGATGTGCAAGCCTGGTTCCTCAACATGCCCTTTGATGGTGAACATCTTTTTGGCAGCAAGGCTGACAAGTCTTGAGGTTGCAGACCTCCAAAGCTGCAGCGAAGTCGTTGGGCGCTGCAGTTCGCCAACCTCCGCCTTTTCGTCCTAGGGGCCAGCAATGGAGGGGAGGTTCCTTTCGCTATTACTCGTCCTTCAGTAAAGCGAGGGGAGCTAGCAGTCAAAGAGGCCATCGTAAGAGTGCCAGAGGTGGAAACAAAGGTACTCGAGGTGCCAAGGCCGCTCGCGCAGTTGCCTCTTTGCCCTCGGGCAACACCGTAGCCGATACCACTCAGTCATGAGGCCAGGTCCCATGGTTCGCCGGTTGGGGGAAGGCTGGCGCAGCAACTTGTAGAGTGGCAAGCCATTACTTCGGATGTGTGGGTTCTGGAGATCATAACCCACGGCTACTGTCTTCCTTTTCGGCAGAGGCCTCACGACAATCCACCAGGGAGCCTCTCTTTGAAGGTTCTGGATCCTCTCCTTGCGCAGGAAATTCAAGCCCTGCTGGAGAAAGACGCTATAGAACTGGTGCCTGGAGCAGAGAGGAACAAGGGATGGTATTCCCCTTATTTTTTTATTTTGAAGAAAGACCGGGATTGAGACCTATCATGGATTTGCGTGGTTTGAACAAACTCCTCAGTAAGGACAAGTTCAAGATGGTGACTCTTTCTCAAGTCCTCCAGGCCCTTCAACTTCAGGAATGGTTGGTGTCTCTCGACCTCAAGGATGCTTACTTCCATGTGCCGATCCATCCCAAGCACAAGAGGTACCTGAGGTTCGCGGTTGGCGACTCGCACTTTCAGTTTCGGGTCCTGCCATTCGGATTGACCTCCGCTCCAAGGGTTTTCACCAAGCTCATGGTGGTGGTGGCAGCGCATCTCAGGAAAGGGGGGATTCACGTCTACCCCTACCTGGACGATTGATCAGGGGGAGCTCTCCTGAGCAAGTCCTGGACCATCTGTCCGTCACCTGCCACTCCCTTCACGGGCTGGGCTTCTCCCTCAATTTAAAGAAGTCCCATTTGACACCAACGCAGCGGCTCCAGTACATCGGAGCAGTGCTCGACACCTCCCTGGGGAAGTGTTTTCCTCCTCAGGTGAGGGCTCTTCACATTCAGCAGATGGTGCACAAGTTTCAGCTTGCCCACAATCTCCCAGCGTCCGAATTCTTGAGAATGTTCGGCCTCATGGCATCCTGCATTCTTCTGGTGCCAGAGGCTCGTCTGCGGATGAGATCTTTGCAGTGGGCGCTCAAGCTCCAGTGGTCTGTCCTCCGGCAGGCTATCGGACCCTGTTCAGGTGCCGCCCTTGGTAGCCCGGGACCTTCTGTGGTGGGCCGTCGAGGGCAATCTGATGAAGGGGGCCCCATTTTGGCTGCCCTGGCCGAAGGTGACGATCGTGAGGGACGCATCCCTCACGGGATGGGGAACTCATGCCAACGAGTTGACAGTCAGCGGTCGTTGGTCTCCGTCGGAGTCCAGACTCTGTATCAATCTGTTGGAGCTGAGGGCCTTTAGGCTAGCCCTGAAGGCTTTTCTGCCGACTCTGCGCGGAAAGAGTGTCCTGATTCTAACGGACAACACGGTGGCCATGCACTACCTCAACAAAAAGGTGGGGGGGGGGGGCCAGGGTCACTTCCGCTGTGCAGGGAGGCGATGCAGCTCGAATTCTGGGCCATCCAGCAGGAAGTTTCGATCTCGGGTGTTCATCTGGCCGGAGACGACGAGACGGCGGATGCTCTGAGCAGGCAGAGCTCGATCTCTCACGAGTGGGAGCTGGCTCAGGAGATTCTCCTGGAGATCTTCGGCCTTTGGGGGACCCCTCAAGTGGATCTCTTTGCCTCCAGTGTCAACCGGAAGTGCGAAAGCTTTTGCTCGCAGGAATTTCCTCCAAAAGGAGCCTTAGGAGATGCGTTTGTGGTGGAGTGGTCATTCCCACTGCTGTACGCGTTTCCTCCAGTCCCTGTCATCCCGCAAGTGCTGCGGAGGTTACGTCGGTTCGGTTCCCGGATGATCCTCATTGCTCCGGCTTGGTCCTGGAGGACGTGGTACCCGGACCTTCTAGACTTGTCCATCTGCCCTCCACGTCGTCTTCCCTACCGAGACGATCTGCTCTCACGGGAGGGGGGGTCAGGGTCTCCATGCAGAGGTCAGATCCCTCAATCTTCACGCTTGGCTTCTGAAAGGTTGAGGTATAAGGATTGCAACCTCCCTGAAGACGTGATGGAGGTGTTGCTTTCGGCCAAGCGGCCGGCAACAGTCTCTGTACCGTTGCCGTTGGAGAAAGTTCTGCGACTGGTGCAGAGTTCAGAATGTGGATCCTTTTGAATGTGACATTCCCATGGTTCTGTCTTTTTTGCTTTCTTTGGCCCACAGGGGCTTGCAAGTGGGGACCATTAAAGGTTACCTGGCGGCGCTGTCCATATTTAAGCGCTCGTCTGAAGAGTGTTCCTATTTTAAGATTCCTTTAATTTCGCAGTTTTTGAAAGGGCTCACTAATGTGTTCCCTCTGTCACCTTTTTTGGTGCCAGGTTGGGATTTGAACCTTGTTCTTAAGTTTCTTATGGGTGCTCCGTTTGAGCCTTTACATTCTTGCCCTTTGAGACTGTTAACTCTGAAAACTGTGTATTTGGTTGCGGTTACTCCCGCTCGCAGAGTGAGTGAGTTACAGGCACTTTCAGTTAAGCCACCCTTCACTGTGTTTCATAAGGACAGGGTTGTCCTTAGAGTTCGTCCTTCTTTTCTTCCGAAGGTGTTTTCGGAATTTCATTTGAGCCAGAAGGAGGTTCTTCCGGCGTTCTATCCTCCTCCACATCCTGGTAAGGAAGAGGAGAGGCTCCATAGGCTTGATCCTCGGAGAGCATTGAGCTTTTATATTTCGCGCATGTCCCGGGTCAGAGTGGACGATCAACTTTTCATTGGTTACGCTAGAAAGCGTTTGGGACAAGCTGTGACGAAACAGACTTTGTCTCGTTGGATTATTTTAGCTATCTCCGAGTGTTACCGCTTGGCGGGTAAGGACCCTCCGGCTGGCTTGCGGGCCCATTCTACCAGAGGAGTGGCTGCGTCTACTTCCCTGCAGAGGGGAGTTCCTATTCGTCACATCTGTGATGCAGCCACCTGGGCTTCAGTACATACTTTTGTACGTCACTACGCTCTCAATTCCATCAGAGGGCAAGATCTGGCCTTTGGCAAGGCAGTTCTCTATTCCACAATTTGATTGGGCATGCTAAATTTATATTCTAAATTCTTTCCCACCTCCTTGCTTGGTACTGCTTTGGGAGTCTGTCATAGATATGGAATACGTCGGACGACCCAATCCCCTCGAAGAACAAGTTACTTTCTTACCTGGTAACGTTCTTTCGATGGGATGGTCTGATGACGTATTCCATATCGCTCCCTCCCTGCCTTCCCCGCTGCAGAATTTCTTTTGCGATTGCAGCTTGCGTTCCTGCAAGGCCTTGTGTGTCTGACTGGCAGAAAACTGGTGGCACACGTTCTGGTAAAAAACTGAGGCTATGGGCGTTGTGCGTCCTACTTATCACATCGGATGACGTCGGCCGTCGGAGGAGGTCCTCGGGGAAGGCGCATCGACGTCATCGACGCAGGACGTAGATGGCAAAGATTTTCCGAAGCAGCACAGCTGTGGACATTACCCGTCATGGATATGGAATACGTCGTCGGACCATCCTATCGAAAGAACGTTACCAGGTAAGAAAGTAACTTGTTCATCTCTTATTAACAAACCTATAGGAGATGCAAACCTCTTTGGTAAGGCGGTGGATGAGGCACTAGAGACCGCAAAGAAGGAATTTGACACAATCAAGAAACTAGATCAAATTTCAAGGCCTCCCAACAAACGTGTGTATGGCAACCAACGTTTTTTTCGAGGCCAACGCCAGCAGCAACAATAGCAGCAGCAATACTCTGCAGGTTACTGGTCCTCTAACCAAGGCACCAGTGGACAATATAACCAAAGAGGACAACGTCGTGGCAAGGGAAGAGGTCGGGGTCCCACCCCTAGAGGTTCCCAAGCCAACACCAAATGACTCAAAGATTCGGGTCCCCTCCCATGCTTGGCCAGTCGGGGGCCGGTTAACATCCTTTCTTCCAGCATGGGAGGGTATAACATCAGACCGCTGGGTACTATCAACCATAGCCCGCGGCTACTGTATAGAATTCAACAGTTCCCCTATGTACAGACCCCCATGCGTTGTCAGAACACCTCGCCATCCTTCTTCAAGAAGTGGGCCAACTACTAGAAAAAGGAGCTATAGAGGTCGTGCCTCTATCCCAGGTAATGGAAGGTATTTATTCAGTTTACTTCCTTGTACCCAAAGTGGACTTAACCATTGCCCTGTACTAGATTTGCGCCCAGCGAACAAATTTGTCAAACCTCAAAACTTTTGTATGGCGACTCTACAGGAGGTAATCCCCCTGCTTTCACAAGGGGATTACATGACAACACTGGACATGAAAGATGCATACTTTCATATTTTAATGTTGCCCGCGCACAGGAAATACCTCAGGTTCATGATAGAGGTCAAACACTACCAGTTCATAGTGCTACCCCTCGGCATAGCATCAGCGCCAAGAGTATTCACGAAGGTACTGGCAGTGGCAGCGGCCCACCTGCGCAGGTTGTCCATCCCAGTATACCCTTACCTCGACGATTGGCTCATAACAGGGGATTCGAACGAAACATGCTTCTCAAATACCCAAAAGACTGTAGACCTTTTATTTCAACTGGGCTTCTCCATCAACGAGAAGTCCAGCTTAGACCCCAGCCAGATCAAACAATTCCTAGGGGCTCTAATTCGAACAAAGGACGGCCTCGTCTTCCCCTCCAACAAGAGGGTCCAAAACATGCTGTTTCAAATCCCTCAATATGTGGCCGGTCGAGAGGTGACAGTACGCAAAGCAATACGCTTACTGGGAATGATGGCGTCATGTATTTGGTACCACACGCGCGCCTGCGCCCAATGCAAGAGTGGCTCAACAACCAGTGGTGTGAGGCCAGCGGACAATGGGACGATCTAGTGGTGGTCTTGCAGGCCTTGGTTCTCTCGCTACGGTGGTGGTCGAAGGAAAACCTGGTAATAGGGAAACCATTCGCCACCCCCGCAGTGGAAGCCACTCTAACCACAGACGCATCCCTCACAGGATGGGGGGCTCACCTATCCCATCAGACTGCTCACGGAGTCTGGACTCCGAGCGTAGCATCCAAGCACATAAACTTACTGGAGCTACTAGCTGTGTTCAAGGCACTGAAAGCCTTCCAGGCACACCTACAGGGGAAGACGGTGATGGTCCTCACGGACAGCACCACAGCCATGTACTACCTCAACAAGCAGGGGGGCACTCACTCTCCAGGACTGTCCAAGCTGTTCCAGAACATCTGGAAGTGGGCTCTCAAACACATGTTCCTACTGTCACAACATGTACCAGGGGAACTCAATCTGCTAGCAGACAAACTAAGCAGAGACTTCCCTCTGCCCTCAGAGTACGAATGGCGGTTACACGAAGACATCGTCTTCTTCGTCTTCACACAATGGGGATTCCCAGAAATAGATCGGTTTGCAACTCTGGAGAACTCACAATGCCAACATTACGCCTCCAGGTACCCTCAGAACCAATCCAGGGGGAACGGTCTATCAATACCATGGTCAGGGAAATTTGTTTACGCTTTTCCCCCCCACTCCCCTTCTCAACAAGATAGTGCACAAGATGCACCAGGAACAAGTTACCATGATACTGGTGGCCCCTATGTGGGCCAGACAACCTTGGTTCGCTCACTTGATGGAGATGTCCCTATCTCCTCCAGTGAAACTTCCCTACCCGTACAACATGCTGTCACAGGACAAGGGCAGGACACTACATCCATGCCCTCAGACCATGAACTTAGCAGCCTGGCTCCTGAGATCATAGAATTTGGACATTTACAACTCCCGCAGAGATGCATGGACATTCTCAGGGAGGCTAGAAAGCCTAACACTTGTCACTGTTATTCTAGCAAATGGAAAAGATTTGTCATCTGGTGTAGGGGAAGGAGCATAAACCCAGTTGACTGCTCTCCCACACAAATTGTTCTGTACCTGACTCACCTACTAGACTCAGGCTTGGTGTTTAACTCTATTAAAGTCCATTTAGCTGCACTTTCCGCATACACCACTTCCCAACTTAAAGTGTCATGGTGGAAAGTCCCAGTTATTAAAGCCTTCATGGAAGGAGTGACCTCAATCTTAAGACTGCTTTTCTAATAGCTATCACCTCCATTAGGAGAGTAAGTGAACTACAAGCACTCGCTGTACTAGATCCCTTTGTTACAGTTCACAAGGATATGGTGGTTCTACGCACACATCTTAGGTTTGCAACAAAATGTATCTCTAAATTCCATGTCAACCAGTCAATAGAACTACCAACGTTCTTTCAAAATCCTTCAAACTTAGGTCAGAAGAGCATGCATACACTGGATGTTCGCAGAGCAGTGATGTTTTATATGGAAAGAACTAGACCACTGAGAAAGACTAATCATTTCTTTGTCTCTGTGGCAGCAGGAAGAGAAGGAGAGATGCAGTTTGGAAATCCACTATTTCTAGATGGATTGTACAATGCATCGCTCTGTTTCTCTCTTGCTAAGAGAGAACTACCCTTCAAGCCAAGAGCACACTCCACTCGAGGCACCAGGGCTTCCATAGCTTTCATTGCAAATGTCCCTCTTGAGTCCATCTGCAAAGCGGCAACCTGGAGTTCTGTACACACCTTTACAAAACACTACTGTCTAGATGCCCACTCTAGATCTGGTTCCCAGGTGGGACAAGCAGTATTAAGACCTCTGTTCTCTACTGTTCCTTCTCACAACCCACCTCCAAATACGGGTACTGCTCGCTAGTCTATGCACAGCATGTGATTCTAAGCAGATTAACAAACATCAGAAGACAATGCATTACTTACCATAAAAGCATTTCTGATGGTTGTATCTGATTAGATCCACATGCGCCCACCCTTCCTCCCCGCTCGAATGGAAGGAACATAGACTTTCTTCTATATCTCTTTTCTGTACTCACTCACGTCTAATAGGCTCCCTGAGGGCAGAAAAAATACAAACAGAGGGACCTCGACACGTGAGGGATTGTGGGTACACTGCACGTCACTATAGGGATAGTGTTACAGACACGCCTTATCGACGTCCCTTTTCGACTACGAAAAACAAAATGCAATACTCCGCAGTGACCACTGGATGTCGGACTATGCACACCATGTGAATCTAAGCAGATACAACCATCAGAAATGCTTTTACGGTGAGTAATGCATTGTCATTTGTGCAGTTGCCCTTTGTGATCATTTGTGCAGTTACCCTTTGTGATGACATGTGTTTCGACGGATCTCACCGTCTTTTTCAAATCAGGGCCAATGTATGTGTCTTGACCATTAGAAAAATCTTTTCAGCATACGTGTAAAGTCATGGGTTAAATCCCAGCATGAATAATCCTAGCTTCCTGATGTCCGTACATTTGTGTCCGCATTCGCCCGTCTCTAAATCAGTTATCTCTAAGTGGGTCGTAAATTTTATCAAACTGTGTTACGCTTGCCAAGAGAGATCTACCCTTCACGCCTAGAGCACGCTCTACTCTGGGCACAGGGGCTACCACAGCATTCATTGCAAATGTTCTTCTTGATTCCATTTGCAAAGCACACCTGTACACAACACTACTGCCTGGTTACACACTGTAGGTCTGATTCTCAGGTTGGACAAGCAGTGCTAAGACATCTCTTTGCCACGGTACCTTAACACATACCACCATCTCTGGGCACTGCTCGCTAGTCTATGCACAGAATGTAATTCTAAGCAGATTCACAAGCACCAGAAGAGATGCATTACTCACTGTAATAGCATTTCTGATGATTGTATCTGCTTAGAGTCACATGCACCCACCCTTCCTCCCCTGGTGGAGTAGAAGGAACATTGACCTTTTACACCTTCTCTCTTCCGTACTCTCTCACGCTGACTGTAAGGCTCCCACACGGCAGAAAAAAAACAAAACCAGAGGGACCTAGACACGTGAGGAATTTTGGGTACACTACACGTCGCGTTAGAAATAGTGGCCATGTCGACGTCCCCTTTAGATCTCTAAAAGAATGATGCAATACTCTGCAATTTCCACTAGATGTTGGACTATATGCACAGCATGAGAATCTAAACAGATGCAATCATCAGAAATGCTATTACGGTGAGTAATGCATGTCTTATACGCTCTGTGATCCTTAGACTGTACCATAATGCCAATTTCTTGTTAAAACTAGGACAGAGTAAAAAAAAAACTCCAAGTATGTGCTTGAAGAAAGTCACAAGCATGATGTTCATTGCAAAGAAGTGAACCATAGATTGCGTAACCAAGACTACTTCAAGATCCAGCCTGGTCTTTAACAACTTGAAACCTCTTCAAAGATAAATATGTAATTTTGCAAATGATGTTTGAAATCAGTGCTTTGTGCAGCCTGCATTTCAAGGGAGTTGACTTTTATTTTTAGTAAATTGTGCCGCCACATGAATGTTAGAAATAGCTTACACTACCAAACACACAAATTGCACAAGCTACATCCCGTTGACACCAGCAAAGATGCTACACTTCTCTTTCCACCCAAAACCAATGCAATGATGCACCTTCACACAATTATGAACTTTCCTCCTTCCGAACATAAAACCATGTACCGGGCTCCTTTTAAATAAACATGCTCCTTCTTCCCTACATGCATAAAATAACGACCCACCAATATATTAATTTCTTCTTTGAAACGTGCTAGTATGCACTTTGTTCTCTTCACAAACCACATATGCCCCCCCCCCTCGTGCACACAATATGCACCTTCCACATTAACGGGTATGGAACCTCTCCTTTTACACATGCAAAAATGTGGCATCCAATCAAACATGAAGACTGATTTCTCTGTCCACACAAATCTCCATATCATTGAGCACGCTACCTCCTTACTACAACTCCCACATTTATTTTTGTTATATTTTCACATGCCTTTTCTCTCGAGACCCACGGAATCGCAGGCATTTTGCTCGATAAAGAAACATGAAGTGCTAGGCAATTATTTGCCCACAGGCATTAGTCTTACACGCCACACAATTATACATTGAACTGTCATATTCTCACTCGATAGATGAGTGTCACACCCTTCTAAGAGACTCAAGAGGCCACTCTCCACAAACCCAAGCACCCACTCCCTTTTAGCACAAATTGCCGTGCCAATTACACAAGAATGTATTCAATTTAAAAGTAGAACTGCACTCTCCTTCGAAACACACAGGGATGCATTCTGCTACATAAAAGCGTGCTCTCTGACTTGACTTAATATACATATACGTACTCTCCTATTGCATGGTCAAACGCACATTACCACCAACAGTGACTGTCTTCAAAGCGTACAAACAATCACATTGCTTTATGCAAGCATACACTCTGCCATCATAATAGGCTATCAGTTTGCTTTTATGTACTTGGGAATCGGGATCCACATACACACTAAATTTGCAGCCTCCTTCCATTAACAAGCACATACACTAAACGCGTGCGCCCTCTCATTCCATATGCACACAGATTTGCACTCCCCTAAGTATTACATGTGCACACACAAGCACAGGTAGATACCTTGAGATTGCAGGTTTTCCAGAGTCCAACACCCTTGCATTTCCCAACCCCTTTGAGTTGAATGCCTGCACTCACTACACAGTCCTATGCAGATTCCAGTTTCATTAGCACTCCCTTTTCACAAACAATTTGATAGGCCTTGGATCTCCTAGTGCCTCAGGCAGGTTATGAAGGCTGGTCTGCTTACAGCAGGGTCTCCACCAGAGAAGGGGGTTTCAGGTACATAACCACATTAAGCAAAGCAGTGCATGGCAAACACATATGAAAAACCTGACGCAGTCACCTGAACTTTTCAGTAACGGGACTCAAGGTCATACTCAGTTCTGGAGGTTGCAGCCAGATCTACTTAGGGTGGGTGCACCCTTTTGTTTCAGAAAGTGGCCCTTGAAATCCTCCTTTGTTTTTGTGGGGACCTCCAGGGTTCCTGGGAAATAATATTGCTTTGGGAAACCAACTGCATGTGCAAGCCTGGTATGAAATCGTATGCCTTCAGCAGCCTAGGACTCAGCACAGGGGAAACAGCTAACACTGTCTGCAGTGCACTATGAGCATGTGATTGCTCTATGAAGCTTGGTGCACGTGCAGTTTTGCTGCGGTCTGCCCACGGGCAGGTTTGCTGCTGTCTGCGCCCGCGCTGGTTCTGAGTTGGTGACATATTGGCTGCAATCTGTATGTCTTTGTGACCCCAGATAAAATTTCCAGCTAGACTCCACCCACTATCACTTAGTATGTGGTGCCTTTAGTAAATGGAAGCTCAAAATGCAGCATGGACAAAAATAAAAAACAATTTCCAAACGGGGGCAGGGCATTCATCATTTGTTTTGCGCAGGAATGTGGGAAAGAGGGGCGTTTTAATTCCTTGTCACTCGGACTCATGTTTGTACAACAAATTGTTATGTGCAAGCATGGAACCATTTTTCACCCTGTTCTTGTACTGCTCTAAACCCATAGGCAGAAGGCGTGCCTTGAAGGGGGTCTACAAAGTGACTTTTCAGAAAGGCTTCGAGCTAGCAGCAGACGGCTTTAAGAAAGCGTGCTGCAGCTTGTCTGTTCTTTGCTCTAATCTGCTGTTAAATGCCAACACAAGATTAACGTGATATGCATTACGAAAAGGAGTGTAGGTGCTCAGCCCCACCTGCAAATTCAGTCACTGGCCTTTCAGCCTGGCTAACGATGGCGCAAAATAAGCATGGTGTTGCAGCCAGTTAATAATTTTTTTAAAACATTCTTTTTTGAATTTAAATGTACCCAGGGTTAGCAAGGGAGACGCGGCCGCGGCCCCTAGTGACCCCCAAATGACATCCCTGTGCTCCAGCTAAAATCTTTGCTAAGGTACTTCTGGAAGAGTTGGAAACATGGACTAAGGAGAAAAGAATCTTTTTTTATCAAAGATTTTATTGATTTAAAACATAAAACAACATTACACTTATCTCTCTGCAATACTGGGTAGGGACGTGGGAAAGTTTGGGGCAGCAGCGGAAGGGAAGGGGTGGATTGGAGGGGAGTGGAACATATGCAAAATCTACATTTCCAGGTGCATGTGATAGGATGTGGAGAGAGAGAGACAATCAAGAAACAAAACATTCAAAAACTCAACTTCTCGGACCATGGTCCGACAGACCGTCAACTTGACATCAGATGACCTTGTGGCATAGGCTATTCACGGCAAAGGCATTACCCCCACTCTCCCGGGGCAACTCTCAGTCACAAAGACTGTAGAGCCATCCTTGTCCTTTAGCTAGCCTCTTCCCATCTTCTCCATATTTTGTCCGCTTTTTGCGGGCAACCCCTTGCCCTGTACACTCTATGGTCCATTATAGCGCATATGTCCACATCCGTGACCCACTGTTCAAAGCTTGGCGTACGTTCCGATCCCCACACTTGCGCAGTATTTCGCCTGAGAACTGCCATCGCAGTCGACCAGAACAATTTCTCATAACGGGAAAGGTCAGTGTCACTGGAGATCCCAGGAGAAGGAGTTTTGGGCATCTCTGTATCTCTTTACCTATAACGCTAGACAGTTTATCACAGCATCTCTGCCAGAGCCGCTGTATCTTACTACATGCCCACAAAATATGGAAAAAGGTACCTTCTTCGCTTTTGCATCGTAGGCATCGTGCGTCTGAGGATTTGCCCCAGCGGAAGAGAGCCGCTCTTGGGTAATAGGTGCGGTGCAGGATCTTCAGTTGGACCAGTCTAAGTCTTGAGGAGATGGTTGTTTCTAGCGAGTACATCAGGGCCTCCACCCAGTCCTCCGGTTGAAGGGGACCCACATCCCGTTCCCACGTTGCCTTCAAGCTGGTTAGTTCCGGTGTCGCAAAGGATGTTCTCACATTGTACATGGTAGAGGTGACTTTCCAGTCCACCCGGTCCAAAACTATGTTTCTCTCTAATGGGGAGCTTTCCAGCATGTCTTGTGTTGTGTCTATGGGTCGTCCAAGCGTGTTTCAGCTGCATGTAGTGGTACCTCTCTGTGTCTGGGAGGGAGAACTTTTCTTGCAGTGTCTCGAATGGTACCAGGTTGTCTTCATGAACCACATCTCCTATACTGGCGATTCCTCGCTGGACCCATTCAGGCCATCTGGGCAGCTTTCGTATTTCGGGAAGATTGCAGTTGTTCCATAGGGGTTGTGCCAGCGTTAGCTTCCCGCCCCATCCTAGGTACCGATGTGTTTCCTTCCATATTCTCACTATATGCGTTGCCATATTCAGGCCTCCATTTAGATGCTCTAGAGGCGTGGTTGTGGCATTACAGATGAGACCCTTGATATGTGGGAGGCTTCCGTCTCCGTGGAGCATATCATTTACTACTGCCATCTGGCTGGCCCAGTAATGACTGTATCCTGGGCAGTCCAATCCCTCCTTCCCAGATAGACCTTTGGACCGTGGCGAGAGAGCAATTCGTGGGTGTCCTCCCCCCACCCCCCCAATAGCAGCTTCCGAAGGGTGCACTCTATTTTGTGAAATTCTCGCAGGTGAATATATAATGGCGCATTTTGCAGGATATATAAGAATTTAGGAAGGGCTATCATTTTGAACAGGGCCGCTCTGCCCATCTGCGTTAGTGGCAAGGAGATCCAATGGCGAGTATCTTCTGCAAATCTTATTATAAGGGGGGAGAGATTCAGGATTGTGTATTCAGTCAATTGCTTCTTGATACAAATCCCCAGATACTTGAACTGTTCCCTTTCGATCTGGTAAGGACCAGCCGCCAAGTTTGCCAATGAGGTGTCCCCTAACGGGAAGAGGATGGATTTGGACCAGCTCACTTGTAATCAGTTGAATGCCTCATATTGCTCTAACAGGTGCATGACTCTGGGGCAGGAATTGCTCGGGTCTTTCAGATATATGAGAAGGTTGTCTGCATAGAGAGATATTCTGTCTTCCCAGGTCTCGGGCCAACAGAAGCCTTCCCAGGTTGGCATGTTTCGCAAGAGGATTGCCAGTGGTTCGATGGCGATTGCAAAAATCATGGCCGACAACGGGCAGCCCTGTCTCGTGCCCCTCCCGAGGTTGAAGAGGTCCGAACGCCAGCCATTGACTCTGGTCCTGGCCACCGGGGATTCGTACAACAGGCGCACCCACTTCGTAAAGTTCTCACCGAAGCCCATGCGTTGCATTATGGTCCAGATGGCCTCCCATTTCACCGAAGCGAAGGCCTTTTCGAAGTCAATTGCTAGCAGGGCTAGCGGGCCCTGTATGCTGATGGCCCTTTCCAGGGCCGAATATAGCCTGCAGAGGTTCATACGTGTTGATCTCTGTGGCATGAAGCCGCACTGGTCCGGATGTATCAGGGTGGGAATAACCTGTTGCAGGCGGTCCGCAAGTAATTTCGCCAGAATTTTGTTTTCGCTATTGATGAGTGAGATAGGCCTATATGAACTGCATCTTTCCGGGGGCTTGTCCGGCTTGGGTATTACTATTATTGTTGCTTCTCGCAGATCTGGTGGGAGAATGCCCTCTTCTAGCGCATGTTGGTACATTTGGAGTAGTTGGGGGGGGGGGCCACCACATTGGTCCCCACCTTTCGCCATAGCTCAACCGGGAAGTCGTTGGGTCCTGGGGATTTACCGGTTTGGAGGCCCGACATGGCACTTAGGATCTCCTCTTCGGTGATCTCCCTCTCCCTCTCCAGCAGTTGCAGTTGCGTCTCCGTTACGGTGGGGATGTTAATTTGGTCCATGATCGTGACGTCCATCTGTGTCGTGGGTTTTCTGTACAACTTAGCGTAATATTCCGCGAGCCTTGGCTTATTTCGTGATCGGTCACCCCTGCATTCGGCCCTCCTGTCTCGAGCCTTTGGACATGACTGCGTCCCTGCTCCTTCCTTTCCAGCCAAGCCAGCATCTTGCCAGCCTTGTCACCTGTTTCATAAATTCTTGCCCGCATTGCAGTATGCGCTTGTTTCGCATTGTCCATCGCTATGTTTTACAGCCTTTTCTGTGCCAGTAGCAACGTCCGATTTGAGGCCGGTGTGTCCTCGATTATGTGCCTCTCCTCTGCCTGCTTGACCTGTTGTTCGGCTTCAAGAGTCTTGCTCCAGTGCTGTCTTTTTTTCGCGGTCGTCCACGATATCAGTTCACCCCTTAACACCGTCTTGTAGGCCTCCCACAGTGTTCCTGGGTTAATTGCTGTCTGTGTGTTGAGCTCGAAGTATGTATTGGTCGTCTCCTGTAGCTTGTCCACAAGCTCAGGGCTACCCGGGTAGTAGCTATTTAGGCGCCAGCTCGACGGTGGAATCCGCCTGGATGTTTTGAGTGTCAGTTCTAACAGGGAGTGGTCGGAGATGCCTCGGGGAAGAATGTTTATTTCTTCGCCCTATGTAGATCAGTTGCTGGGATGAAGAAATAATCTAGCCTGGAGAGCAAGGCATATGTGCCCCTGAGTGGAAGGAGTAGGCTCTTGTGGCCTGGTGGAGTTCTCTCCACACATCGCATAGGCCTAGTGCATTGGCAAACGTGGCAAGTCTGGTGGGAACATTGGGGTTTCTATTCCTCAAGTGTGATCTGTCAAGGGTTACGTTCATGACTTCATTAAAGTCACCTCCCAGTTTCATGAGGTTAGATGTGTCGTTCGCGATTAACTGGGCAATGTCAGTAAGCAGCAGCTCTAGCAGGGTTGGGGGTGCATAGGTAGCTATCGGACCAATGGAGTGATCCCATAGCTTGCCTGTCGTGTACACGTATCTGCCGCCTGTGTCATGGGTTACCGTCGTGAGGTGGAAGGGGAGGTTTTTGTGTACCAGGATCATGACCCCTCTTGAGCCCTTCGTGAAACCTGAGTGGAGTGCCAGCTTGTAGTTTGTGCGTCTGAATAGGGAACCGTCTGATTCCGCGAGTGGGTCTCAGACAGGAACACTGTCAGCCCCCTGGCTGTTGAGAAATTGCTGCACCAGCCGACGCTTGACTGCATTGCCCAGCCCATTAACGTTCCAAGTCATGAGCCTCAGTGTTCTGAGAGCGTTGCTACTACCGCTATGTGATGCCATGGGCGCTTGTGATGGTCACTGCCTGTGTTGCCACTGACGGTGTTATACGCCAGCTGCGGATATGCCCGTAGGCGAACTCTGTCTTATCTAGCCTTATCATTTTATGCGTTTGACGGGCCGTGTCTGTAACTAAACTTAACAAATCCCCAACTCCCCTCCCCATAATCCTCCCAACCAGAAGCATCGGTCGCCCGAACAAAAAATCACTGGTGTCAACTGGACACCTTACATGCGTTTAACTTAACTTCAAGTACAGGTGGCCTCCCCGGGGGAGAGAGCCCTCTCTTGGGTTGGTGGCTAGGGGGGAACCGCCACAAATAATACCCGTGGAGATTGTTGCACTATCGGGAGGGGCTTCTCCTTGTGACGCGGTCTTGGGGCATACCGCGACCGCATCAGGTACCTGTGTGTGTAGCCTACTGTTGCGAGTGTGTGTGTAGACAGAATAAAACGTAGCTCAACCTGGGTGACCCAACGGGACCTCGGGCATCTGGCAGGCCTCTGGGCAGTGGTCAGCCCCCCTGATCTTCCGGTGGGTCCTGCGCTGGTGCTTGGCGGGCCTTGCGCTGTTGGTCTGGTGGAGGCCTTCGGTTCCTCCCCTGTTGTCGCGGGGGATCGACCAGTCTCAGTCTGTTTTGTTCAGCCCAGCGCCAAGCCTCCTTGGAATCCTTGAAATAGAGTTGCGCTGGGAAGAGTAGGCCATACTTCACCCCCATTGTTTGCAGTTGTTTTTTGAGGTGGAAAGCTCGCCCATGCCTCCCAGCCGCTCCGGCACCTCTTCCCCGTCTGGCTCGCAGGTTTGCCTCACACGCTGGGCCGCACGGGAAGGGCGCCCCTCGTTCTCGAGTATCAGTGCTGTCGGCGGGGGTCGCGGCATCCCACGCGGGTGGATACGCGCTCTGCTCTCACCTGCGCAGTGGTCCGCTGTAGTCCGCCCGTTGGGAGGGACACCGCCCCGCCGGGACCACTCTCTTCCTCCGGTGTGGACTGCGGAACAGTAACAGGCTGGATTCTGATGCAGCAGGGACTCACTTCAGGGTGTTCGTCCGTGTGCGCCGGCGGCCATTTTGGAAGCTGGATGTCAATCGCCTCGAAACTTCTTGTGGTCGTATCTCTTGGAATCGGCTGCGGTTTCCTATGCTCTACGCCTCGTTTGTGCCCAAGGGTATCCGACACCCTACGGGGTTGTTATCAGCTCTTATGTCGTCAAATTTGAGGCGATTTTATCAGGATATTTGCTGCAGTCGCGGGAGCCGAGGAGACTTATGTCCTTCTCATCCCGCGGCTACCCACGCCCCCCTCGAGAAAAGAATCTTGATACATAACCAATTTGGATTCCGGAAATCCTGCTTGACGTTCGATATTTTGATGCTACTTGCAACGTTGGTATAATCTGCCTGGTACGTACGAAAAAACCCTGTGTTCGTGGCATTCATAGAATTTTGCGCTGCGTTTGCGTTTGACAGTGTGTGAAGAGCCACTCTTTGGCCTGCATAGAGGGCTACTAAACATTATCACTACTCTATGCAGAGATACTTTTGTGCAAGTAAGAATTGATTACACAGCACCCTCACCACATCAATGAACACCTCTAGTGGTTTAAAACACGGGTGTGTACTTGCCAACCTTTTGTTTAACTTCTATATTGCCAATTTACAGTTAACGTTGTCTAGGAAATGTACCCCCTAAATTGCGTTATGTTCCTTTTTACTGGATTGGCTATGCCGCTGATATAGCACTCAACCTTACTTCAGCTGGTTTACAAGATTTTCTGACCCTTCTTCACATTTTTTTCGACAGAGTGCTCTAGTACTGAATCTTAATAAAACCAGGGCAATTTCCTTCTTGGGTCCCAAGAGCCTCCGAAGGAATAGAGATGCACGCTAAAGAATTGTCTGAATATAAATATCTAGGCGTCCTTTTTGACTCCAGGCTTAATTGTTGGGCCCACATTGATCAGCAGGAGAGGGAACTCCAACAGCAAGTTGGGGCACTCACCAGATTTGCCAGTACCCACACCGGATACACGCTTGCTACGATCAGGACAGTATATTAAACGAAGATTCTACCAAAGTTGGCATGTGGGGGCCTGGTGTGGGCATGTGACAAGAGTATGCAGTAATGAAAATGGCAAATTTCTGTTTGAGAACTATGTTCCATTTTCCACAAACAACCTCCCCATAGTACATCTGCTGGGAGCTTAACCTTGCATCCATTTGATTGTCATAAAGAAACAACAAGGGTCCTATTTTAAAAAGATTGCTGGACCAAAATGAGGTATGGAAATCTGCTTTTGCAGAAACATGTAAAAAGTTGGTGGCAAAAAATGTGTTGAGGCCGGTGCAAAAATTTGGTGGGTACAAGGGATTCTTACATATGGCCAGTCCGCCCTGACTTTTCAAATAAACAGTTGAACATACATATTCAAAATCTTGATAGAGAACAGACATAGATGGACCTGGCAACAAAATGTAATAGCAAAGAATATATTAACACGCAAAGTCTGGGTCGCCCCATGGGGACTGATGATTATGATTTTCCGAATTTGAAAATTTGAGAGCTATACATGTCAAATTCAACATGGTTGAGACATGGGACAGACTTGGCACTGGTATGGGTATTCTTAAAGAAGAACTGACCTGCCGCTGCGAGTATTGAAACAGCAAAGCATTTACTCTGCTTCTGCTCCAAGTTCACTGAAGATGGAAGGAGAGCACGACTAGCAATGGGACGATATTTACAGGAAGACGCAGATGTCCTCTGGCAGACCTACCTTGAGGGCAGTGACATCCCCCTGATACACCATCTGACTATGCTATGATGGATAATAAAAACTGAATTGGTAACATTGGTTATACTTGCAGACCACAGTGATTTGTGGAGCATTGAGAGTCTGACAATTTTGGAGTCTAGATGTGATTTTTGTTTTGATTTCTTTTTGTCTTTTTAAAAAGCCAATATAACTGGCTGTATTATAATAAAAAATATAATGTAAGAAAGTATGCGCTTCAGCACACAAAAAAGGTATTTAACGCCCTAAAGAAATGCAAAGAAGCCTTCAACAAACCTTGAAGATAAAAGCTTTGGATTCGGAATGGATAAGGCTCGAGACTGGCACCACATGTTAAAACCATAGACCAGAGCTTCTCCTTTCTTCTAAGGCCCGTTCATCACATCATGCTCTACTGGCCCTGGCCGTCCTCACTGTAATACTCTCAAGCCTTGGCTATGTCAACAGCCTTTTTCTTGGCTTGCTGGACTATCTGCTATGCAGTAAACAGAGTAGAAAATTCAGTAGCCAATCTCCTGAGATAAGAGATTTTAGCCCATCATCCATTCATTCTGGACCGTTCGTTCTTCCCAATGAAACTCTGCATACACATCAAATCCCTTTACATCTCTCACAGCGCCTTCCATAGCAGGGTCTTGGAAGTGACTGTGAAGTTGATCTATAAGTGCCTGACTGGCAATCTGGTAGTGCAGCTCTAGTAACATTATGGCACGTCAACAATGAATGCCAAGGATGTGTCTTTTCTGCAGTCCTATCATTCAATCTAAGGTACTCTGTACAATGTGACTGTGCACATTGGATTACCATGTGGCTTTGAGGAAACCCTGCTTTCACTCTGGAGGCTAGCCCAAACAGTCTGGTTCCAACCTTCACATTGACATGGAACGCCTAGTTCTTTCCTTGAGCACAAACCGAACAGAATGCATTTCATAATCACAACCTCTAAAATCATTGCAGGACTCAACCAAAGACAGCCAGGAAACTGTGGCCTGACAAACATACTCTTTCCTTGTGGTTGCCCTTCCCAACTAACCCACTCAGCGTGTCTTCTTTTCAACTTAAACTAGATACGCAGTTGGCCACATTTTTCTCCTGATCTGTACTCTTCCCCTCTCCCTCACAAATCTCCCAATCTCATTTCTCTCTCCCTTATTTCTTCAAGAACTCTACATGCCCACAAAGCAGTCCTTTTGCTATTAAAGTAATTTTACATTACAGCACACAAACCCACACCGGAAGAAATGTTATTGTGTGGGGATCAGCCATTTGAGAAGACAGTTAGAAGGAAGGAAGGTGAATGTGCCATTGTGTACATACAAGCTGTGAACAGAAGTTCAGTCCATTTGTAGTCTGTAACCCCATTTGTCACATAGATCATTGAATCACAAAATTGACATTTAGGGGCTGGCTACAGGCACAAAGGAGCCTCGATGCAGACTTGAATATCGGCATACTCGCAACACTCATTTAGCCAAATTTGCTCAGTGAACATGTGATGGAGGGATGTGATATGTTCACAACCCATATATGGGTGCTGAAAATGCATTTCCATTTGAGAGCTGGAAATATAAAATTAGAACATAAATGTTCATGTAAAAATTAGGCTTTCCATTTGGAGCATGGAAATGGTGTCGGAGGTCTGGAAAGAACGCTGGTAGCATTGTGCATTCACTGGTGTTCAGTCTCTGACAGAGGAAACAAGGTGCAAATTAAGGCATTGCAGGCCAGTCGAAGAGCATCTCTTCAAGAATCGGGGATGTAACTTCCAATGCAACAGACATCCCCTCCTGGTGCCCTGCATGCACTCTGCAATAAAAGTTAACAACAACCCAAAAGGTGCTGCTGCCATTTCACAGGAAGGCCCATCATAATGCCTAGAAAATGACAGTCTCAGCCTGGCACTTTTTGTATGCAATAGAACATGCATCCAAATTAAAGTAATTGCCCCCAAAAGTTGTTGGCATTGCACAAGTAACCCCTGCATAGCACTTTGAATGTATATATGTAATACTTTATTTTGTAGCGCTTTCACCAAAGTGCTGCACCTAGAACATTTTTATAATAATCCCCCCTTCAAAATCTGTACACATTTATTGACATTTGAAGAATGAAAGGCTAAATTGGCCTTAACAGGGTTCAAACCTGTGACCAGCAGATCCCACAGATCTCACAATCCAGCACTCAACCCTCTGAGCTATCTTACCGATATGAAGGCCAGTGGAGCTGGGGTTATAGCACATCATTTTTTCAGACACCTGCTTTGAATAAGGCAGAAAAATCTCTGAAATCTGTGTGAGAAGGTGAAAGAAGACAGCAGGCTGCCTATTAAGTCCTGGTGTATAGATTTTCCAATGCACTGAAACGGTTAGTCTTAAAAGTCACTGACAAAACAGTTGTGCTGTCGATGCTGCATCTGAGTTTCATTGATAACACAGTTATGCGTAAGCATGCAGAGGAATTGTTAAGCTCCAAGGCCATACGTATCATGAAGGGAGCTAGCAGTGCTACCAGAGCATTCCATATTAAAGATGGAAAAGACCAGAGGCAGTGATATGACATACCAACCTTCAGAGGAGGAAACCGGGTCCATAGCACATGAATTGCAAGTGATGTGTCACCGGAAACACATTTCAAATAAAGTCTGAGTGGGTGCAGACAGTGTTTAAAGGAAAAAAGGAAAGGGGTGACCATTCCTTGCAGACCATAGCAGGGGAATGGGGATAGTTGTCTTTTTGGTCCATGGTCCTCATTTCAGTGAAGTGTCCCTTGAAGATCAGGATTGTCAGATCTTTCCTGAATCATAGGAGGGAGGGAGTCACTCATTTTAGCAGGCAGGTTGTCTGAGCGTGAGAGTATAGCAGTAGAATACTTGTTTTCTGGTCTTTTCTTTGCACTTAGTTTCAGTCTGATGATGGCTTTGCGCCTGGTGTTGCTTTGACAACCTAAGATGCGAGTCTTTTCAACCTAGTATGATGGTGTCTTGGATATTAGAGCTTTGTAGGGGGGGTACGGCTGTCTTGAAGGTAATGCAAGCTTAGAAGCGTAACTGGTGTAGTCTCTTGAGGATTGGGGAAATGTACTGAAAGATCTGTGATGAGGCATGCTGCATTGTGCTGAACAGCCTTCTGAGGGGACCGAGAAGTGTTTGGGACACCTTCCAGGAGTGCGTTGCCATCATGCAGGCAGGTGGGAGAGCACCAGGACTTGGACAATGGATCTGAAGCCTGGGATGAAGGGTTTGATTTGGCACAGGAGTGAGATGGTACGGAAAGCTCAGAAAATGTTGGGGGGGGGGAGAGTGTGTGTTTCAGATGATCCTGAGCTGTGACTGAAAAAGGATGGATGGTGGGTGTCTGAATCTACCGTCCAAAGTTATGAGTAACTTCAACCTGTAAATAATCCTATACATTAAGCAGCATGTATAGAAGTAATCTTTCTCTGTGAAGAGTGAAACTTTAAATAGAAGTCCTTCTTTTCAGCACAAAGAATTATTTGTATACCTTGAGTAGTTCTTTGAACAGAAAGGCGTACTTGTGTATCTGCCTATCTCAGTCACATACAGTATTTTTTCTTGTTGCTGTAATCAGGTAATGCGTGGAAGAGGAGCAGCAAGTCAGATGGGCCGAGGACGTATTATGCCAAATAAACAGAATCTGCGCGTTGTGGAATGCAAACCACAGCCATGTACTGTGTCACTTGAAGGGCTTTCTTCATCAACCACTGATTTTCAACTGCAAAGCCTGCTAATGTCAGTAGGACCCATTGAGGTAGGCCTTATTTATTAGTGTTTTTGGTTTAAACAATCTTAAAAGCATGTAAGAAAAGAATCAAAGCATCAAATAATGTAGATTGACAGTTATTGAAACCTTATACAGATCATAGGCATGCATGCCCAACACATTGATCATTAAAATGATGTGGTTGTTTTTAAGAGATAAATGATTCCTTTCCCTAGTTTCAGTACAGGGGCACCTATACAACACTAGTCCTCCTAGAGTCTCAACAAACAAGCTTTCTCCATGGGCAATTTGACCATGCAATCCAAGATATTGGTTAGACTTTTCAGGATTACTGTGGCTGTACAATCAGACCTAAGATTCAGAGTAGTCTGTTACTTTCCCAAAGAATCCTAGACGATGGCGTTGTTCTCTAGCTGTAACATTTCTGGCACCCATAACTTCCCCAGAATCTCACAAATTCAAATTAAATTCCAAAAATATGTGATGTTGATGTAGGCAGGACACAATGAACCGATATTTGTAAAGGGATCATTGGACTGGAATAGCACTTGGAACGTAAATATGTAAAAATCTAGGATGCACACCTTTTTTTTTTTAAGGACATCTGATCCCACGGATACTTGGACATCAATGTGTTTCATTCCACTGTGATCTTTTGTGTTAGTGCTTTTGTACTGTACCAAATAGCCACAATGGTAGTTTCAAAGCGTCATTCTTTATCCATAGCATATTGTACGCACGCCTGGGGAACCTAGAACTTGGTCTGCTAAATAGAAGAGCATGAAAAAGAGCAAAGAAAGAGGCAGTGAAGGGAGGGAATGATGTCAATGCAGGGCGGGAGTTGAGCAGAAGGGAAATGCTTCATATTAGTAAGAATGAGTGTCCTTCCAAAATCTTTTAGAGTGACGACTTAGAAATGTACGTGTTGAGTTAATATCTACTCATTGGGATTCCAAAACATTTAGTGTATTATAAGAAAGAAATCTGTAACGTTGGGTCATGAGGTACTCAAGCATGCTCTGAGAATACTGTCTGGCATGTAGGCTTAAAATACTAAGGGTGTTCATTGTAGCGCGGGTAAGTTGCCAGATAAAATTCTGGGACTGCCAAGCTAACTTGAGAAAGTGACTTTGTTCAAAAGTAGTACGTGAGAAGGTGAATATTATTGGTAACAAAAGACATGGGAGTTGAGCACGCTGAATTGAGGAAGGAAGCTGGTTTGTGACTGGCCCCTAGATGCAAGATAACAATGCCTTCTTTTTCTACTAAAGTTGCCTTATGAATCGATGCCTTAATACAGAGGACAAGATGCCTGTGGGACTCTGACTAGATGTGCGAGCTATGCCTTGCATTCTAACTTTTAGTTGGGGATATGGAAATGTAATTATGAAACCTACGGAAACCGTATCTGAGCGTATCCAATGATCAACATAATCCTTATTTACATTATTATCTGGCATTACTATTTGGAAGCATTCCATGCTCTCCCAGAGTAGAGCATCAAAGAGAAAGCTTTGTACACAGTAACCTCGACAGTATAGTTCCTTAGTCCATTGTATACAATGAGCAGGCAGTACCTCAGTCCTCGCCTGTGTAGCTGGCTACTTTATTAAAACAGTTGTTAGTTTCAGACTTCATGATGGAGTAGTCCACTTCCTTGCAGACAGGAGAGCTTGAAAGTCATTGAACAAAAGATTGACAGAGCCAGTTTAATTTGGTGCATGTAGTTTATTGGTCAGACTAAAACACCACCAAGCAGTGCATAAAACAAGGCAAGTGTACAAATAATAACATAAATTGAAGAATAAAAATATATCCAAGAATTCTCCAGAATTGGATCTTTCATCGGTTCACATGCTGTTGGAATATTCCCTGTCGTCAGGCTGGGAATCCTCTGTAACATTAAAAGCAGTTTTTACATTTCAATTTTAAAACTGCTGTCACTTTAGTGCTATTTTTGGGTCACATTGCCCCCACAGCCATGCCCTCTTTAGCTCTCCCCCTAGGGGCCATCGTCCGATTTTTAACCACATCTTCAGTGTTGGCAGTCCTCAAAAGGTCTCATCTTTCGATGATTTGATCAATAGTTCTTGTTTTCCCGACTATTCTTCTACATGTTGAGATGTTCCGAGCTTTAACATACGCGTTGGTGGTCTTTTTTTGACTTTTCTTCACCTCCTGAAGGCTATTTTAACTTACACAGTTGAGGCCCTTGGTGTGTCCATTGACTCTATGGCAGAACCAGAAAAGAAAAGCCTGTTCCACTTATCTCAAAAATGCCTACATTGAAGACCATCACAGTGACTGTACCAGGACCACAACATCAGCAACTGCTACATTATTCCCTCTTTCACTAATAAGAGGCTCAAGGACCATCACAGATTGGTGGCTTGGTTGGACGAAGGTGCTATGGCCTCTGATTCAGCCTCTGTCTGGAGCCAAAACTCTCTCCATCAAAGCAGACTCCTGAAGCGTGCTGCCTCTTACAAGAGGTTCTGGTCCCACGAGGAACCTTCCTGTGGAAAATGGATAAAAAAAAGGGCATGTCACCCAGGCTCGTGCTGTGCCTCATCGACGACCACGTTGACGACATAGTCAACAGCACCATCATTGATGGCCTTGATTACTAAGTCCTCTTCCGTGACTTCTGCTGGCCTGTCTACGACCAAGAAGCATCTATGGACTACTTCCTCTACCAGGTTGATGCCTCTTACATTGACGGCCCAGAAACTAGTCCTACTCTTATCAGGGAATTCCCTATGTGGTCTAAAGATCCCCTTCCAAGTTCAGCCAAGAAAATGGCACCAATGGTAATCCTGGACGTCCGCTTTCCAAGATTAATCGTCACAGTTCAAAGACTAGGTTGACAACTTCTTTGACAACTTGACTGTTTAAGACCTCTGCAGTACATTTGGTATAATTGATTTGATTTGCTAGGTTATTTATAACACCCTCAATACCCAAAGGTTTCTAATTGTCAAGATGCTTCTTTTTGGGTTGTTGCTTTCCACTTGACAACCACCCTCCTACTACATTTACCATAGGAATAATCCCCTTTGTTCCACAGTATACTACTACTTAAACCAACTTCAATGTGACATCCACTGACCATTTATGGGCACTACAGTTGAGGTACTTTTGCTTCTTATACAATTTTGTACTTCAGAATTATTAGGCCTACAAAGACGAGACTCTTCGAGCTCTACAGGTAGGCAAGGCACTCTTCTTTGCTGTACTCCAAGAAAAGGGCAGCCTCTTCGCGTCTTCTGTCTGCCTTACTGCCACAAGTATAACCTGCTTCTGCTCCAAGACGGACTTTCTCTCAACTTCAGCAGTCTTAAACATTGCATGTTATCTTGTGCGTAACTCTTTTAAAAGCACCCAGCTCCCTACCCCAGCTTTGTTCACACCTTCTCGATTCCAGTAACTACCCTGAAGTTGTATTGTCACTCTTCCAGCTCCGGGTAACAATGCCACACATGTATCAGAGGACAATGGACCATTAAGAACCTCACAGATCACATGGATAGTTCTTAATAGGATTGGTTTCACTATGGAATGGGTTCTCCTCTTGGCTTGGGTGATGCGTGTTCTTCTAGTCAATACAACAACTTCTGAACGTAAAGAAGAAATGTTCCAAATACTGAAAGGTTCAGTCTTCAAAGGAAAAACCGTTTATACGCAACCACTCTTTCATGTAGATTTTTAACTTTAAAGAGATACCAGTGATTGGATTCCTGTTCAGTATCAGGCAATTTCAGACTCCTTTAAGGAAATACAATTGGCCACACACAACCTTACTTTCATGCAGCATTTCTTGTAACATTTGTGGAAGTCGATGGTATGTGTTCAGAATGGTTTGTAACAGGCATTCTCCTTTAATGAGAGACATGCAACCACTCTGGCAACAGTGAATTATTCGGCAATGGAAATAGGCTTTTCTTCTTACGTGAGCACTATTGCTCACTAATATTGTGCATGATGCATTTCCATTATTAAAAGGAACTTCCACAATGACAAACAGTTGCTTTTGAAATTATGCAAGTTGCATTTGAGCTGGTAACAGTTACTGCACGGCTTGCTGAGTGAACCTAAACACCAAGCTTCTCTCACCGGCTCCAGGAACACTGCTGTTGTCTTCACTTTCCCGACTTCTTCCACTGCTACTACTACTTTGGGCACTCTTGTTATCCACATCCTTCTGCAGCATTGGTGTCTCCAGTCCTGTCACACTAGTTGGTAGTCTCCTTCACTCCTCAATCCCTCGACTTGCCTTCGGCTACGGGTCTCGGGCATCAGCACGTTCACGGCTCTGCAATCACAGCTACTCAGTGCACATGGGGAAAGCTCTATTTTCAGTATATCTTCCTCCGTGCAGCCACAGCGATGCAGAGTTTGAGTCCACAGGACCCTCTCAGAACTTGCAGGTGAAATCAGCTGTCTCCACGCTCCGGCGTCCTTTCTGTGATGACACTTCGTCGTGAATTGCCAGCCTCGTGCTCTTCTACTACTGCTTCTCTTGACAGCCTTCAAACTCCTGTTCCAGCCTTCCTTCTCTTCTCTCCTGCTGCAGCCTTTTACTCCTCACAGGTTTGGCAATTGGCTTCAGGTGTGAGCCATTGGTTTGTTACCTGACCTGTGTAAAGGCTGTTAGGCTTAATTGCCTGACTACAACAACAACATGCCTCTTCTTTGTCTCAGTTCCTATAGGATTCTGGGGCATATATATCAGTCAGGTTTTTCTACCGCTTGAATATCTTTAAGGGTAGATTTAATTCCCTTAGCAATTGTAATGGAGGGGCTGTATGTTTTAACTGTGCTAGAGGAAGATCATTTAGAGAAGACCACATTTCTGCCATTCCTTTGGTAGTGAGGAAGACATTTCATTTTTAAGTACCAAAAAGATTCTTCCTGCATTGCTGAATTAGAGGATCAGCAATTCAGGCTTCAGATGATGCATCTCCAAGAATGTTTTAATGCCTGCTGGAAGCATATCTCCAGAGATTGGAAAGACTAGATTCTTCTGACAGGACCCTTCAACGATGCACTGCGTGGGTGGATGATGTGCTCCAATATCACCCAAGGGGCGCCCTTACGGTTACAAGAACATCAGGTTGTTGTCACAGTGAATTCTTCCTTGGAAAGCTGTGGAACCCACACAGGACAATTCCATGCCATAGGCCTCTGGTCACTAGAAGAAAAGGTGCTGCACATCAGTTTCACTGACAACACAACCATGTTTTACATCCGCAAGCAAGGCAAAACCTGTTCACCATTCTGTCCGCGGAAGCCCAGGTCCTGTGGAAATAGGTTCTTTTAGGGGAGTTCTCCTAAAGTCCTACTGGCAGTAAGACTTTAGTAAGCTATCCCAGTGGTTTGTAGATCCCCCTACTCTTAGTATCAGTCTGTACTAGCTCAGGACATTGGTAGTTGGGACAGTTTTTCTGAAGTCCCAACTAAGGGCTTAGTAAAACCATTAGTACAACCAGGCAGTACAAGACTCCACTCTTAATATAAGGCTGTACCACATGAGTTCAGGGTAGCGTAGACAGAACAGCCAGGTTTATCTTAGAAGGGTAAGAAGGCTGTGGAATCAGTACAAATAAAATTGTAATACAAATGGTCCAAAGAAACGCTATGTATTGTAAAAAATAAATTGTTTATTTAAATGAAAGTGGGCCCAGGTAAATCTTGGAGGGAAATAAGTACCAACACATTATACATAACCACTGTTCTAAAAACACAACACTATGCTTGAAGGTGCACAGACCAAAGCATATAACCTTATTTGGAACACCTACCAGGAGTTTAGGGAAGTCAAACAATAGTTACTTTTAGATTACTTTAATTAATACCAGGGTAGTAAACCCTGTCAGATGTACCGTGACACACAGCAAGAAATCATAGTCCTATCAACTGGACAATATACTTTTCTGATCTAGTGAAACGTAGATATTAGGAACAGTATAAAGCTATAACTCTGATTCAGGATAACAGTTATTCTAGGGGAGTTGGACCTTGGGGGTGAAATATTCAATTACAGTTGTGTTTCAGTTCACAGACTAAGGGACTCTAACTTATTTTAGGATAGCACAGTTGAACTCAAGGTAAGTAAAACCAATACACTTTTTACACAAGCTACCAGCAACTTAAAGTCAGGGATAAACCTAAGACTTTTTATGTGTCTGTCTAAAACAAGCCAAGGAAAGCAAAACCCAATGTTACTCTTTATGAATGAATCAGTTATTTGAAGTAGGTAAAACCTAATGCAGACTTATTCTGGACATGCTAACAGCAAGTCAGGGGAAGCAAGACCCAGTTGGGGGACGCTCATACAATTACCCGAACAGGGATAATAAAGTGAAACCAACAACATTACTTTTGGGGAAGAGGCACAACCAATTCTCAGGCGATTAACTTAACCTTATATATACTTTTCAGAATAGTACAACACACATTCAAGGTAGGTAGGAACTTTTGTAACTGTTCACTCTGAGTTAGTTACCAACCAGCTTCTTTTGCAAGTAACTGTTAACACGTATTCTCTTTTCTAGGCAAAAGCCCCAATCCTTTAAACATATGTTCCTTATTCTTGGAGCATGAGTATTCACAGTGGCAGAAGGGGTGTCACAAGGGTCTAGTGCCCAACAGATAGTGTCAGGATATGAGTTCCTAAGGAAGACTCTTCAAACTGTTCAGTATTTTACTTTAGACTTAGTTGAGGGTTCAGGGGCTACACAGAAGACACCTTAGGAGGAGTCCACCAGTGGACCTGGGTTAATAAACGAGGGGAGTCCCAATCACAGAAAACACCCCAAAACTACACAGGAATCACAAGAGACTTCTGGTAAGTAAATTACGAAGCCAGCACAGTACATCAGCACAGGGGACGATCTTACAGTAGGAGGACTTCAGGATCTGCAGCCAAAAACTTTGTCAGTGGATTTCTTGTCGTGGTGACTGCAAACAGGACCTTGGAAGGGACTTTGCAGCAGGGAGAAACTGGGAAGGCTATAGGCAAGGTTTTCCTCGCGGCTGGATGCTGCTCTGTAGATTTGGCGCCTTTTCAGGAGAAGAGAAGAAGGCAGAATATCGCTGGTCGGTTTCTCGTCGTTGCAAAGGTCCAGCACTCTGGTAAGGGGACTTTGCGGAGTGGAATCTTGCCTCTGGCGATCCAGCAGGATGCCCACAAAGTTTCAGCGAGTTTTGTAATTCGGAATACCGCACAATGGCTCGAGGTCCCAGGGTATTAGTGTATGGCAGCCCTGCAAGGTCACAGTACGGCGTGGGATGGCTCAAAATGCAGGTCTTGTTGCGTCTAGTGGGTCTCAACGGGCTCTGGGTCTGTGTCGTCGTTTCAGAGTCCCCAGGTCGATTGGAAGGAAGGGCTACTGCAGGCTATGGTCGCTGGAAATCGTCTCTGCCGCTTTTCCTTAATCATCCTCTTTGGTTTTGGTTCCAAAGGATGACTACCTCTTCAGCTTCCAGGTTTGGACCCAACCAATCAAACAGCCTTGCAACATTCAAACTTGGGGGGCTGGCAATCCTTTCAGGACAGTCAGCCTTCCAGTTTGAACTGGAATCTTGCACTCAGGCTAGAAGACAAAGGGCTGCAGAGTTTTTGACTCCTCCCTCGCTTCCTGCCTTCAGACATTCTGGAGCCTGGGCGTGGAGGACTCCCGCCGAAGATAAAAATCACACAAAGGAATTTCCTGCCCCGGATGTCAGGGGAAGGAACAATAAAGGACGAGGAACACTAAAATTGCGAAAAAAGACAGGGGGCCATTTTGGTAAAATGAGCACCCATGGGTGCTTTTACCAGGGCTGTGCAAAAGAAGGTTCACTGCCACCAGCCATTAACGTTAAGTTTGTCCTTGAAACATAAATGTTACATTTAAAATGAGAAAGGGGATACTCGGTATCTCCCGAGCACCCCACATAAGGTGGGGGGTGCTGGTCTCACGTAATAAAATGTTAAAAGGGTTCCAAAGATCCTTTCTACCCTTGGGAACTGTAGTTTTCACAAGGTTAGTCAGAGAAAGTTAAAAGGGGAACCCCTACGGCAACCCAGCAACAATAGACACTCATTGGCAAAAAGTTGTCAACGAGGATAACTTTTAATATACACTATGGAGAGTCTTAAAAATGACACCCCTAAAAAAAAAAGTAAAAGATTATGTGTGTGGGCAAAGGTTCCCACTCAGAGGTATAAGGAAAAATAATGCCCTCAGTAAAATTAAAACGGTTCTAAAGGGGTGTCACATGTCTGGAAGATTTATCATTTACTATGAAATCTTACATAACAGTAGTGTGGCAGAGCAGTCAGGCTTATCTTAAGAGGAAGATGTGAGCTGTAGGCAAGTACTCTAAATCTTAGCTAGGCACAACTAAGAAGCACTTACACATTTTTATAAAATGCATAATTTATTATATTTACACCAGAATCCCTTTAAATACTTCAAACGTTTATGGTAGAACATTTATGAATACTAGATAATAACTTCAAAGGGCACTTTAATTTTTGTTTGTTAGCGGTTACAATTGTAGCAGCGTTGGAAAGGCTAAAGACAAGGTTATCGTATTATCGGTAATTGTGCAATTGCGCACTTGTGCGGTTTTCAACAGGTCATACAGTAATGCATTTACTCTGCAAACACATATAGAAAAGTCACTTAAAGGGAGGAAAATAAGCGGGTTAGTGCAACATGAGCTTAGTTCAAGGTCCTAGAACAGTTTCTTCGCCTGGCAAGTCTTTAAAGTCCAAAAACACAAGCCTAACTAGATGCAGTTCGGAGAGGGCTTGAAGTTTTGACAAACAGCAAATAATTAAAAGTTCCCTCAGATTTCTTCCAGTGTCTAAAGTTATTGAAGCAGCAAGTTAGCAACTAACAAAGGAGACCTAAAAACGGACTTGAGAAGGTGACACAAGCCACGGCTTTGGTCACAGCTAAGAGGGCATTGCCCTGGACACCCCTATGTGCACGCCAACACTCTGGAGCGACTTCTTGGAATCAGGTAAACAATACCTTTTTCCCCACAGTCCCTTTGGTCTGAAGAAAATGTTTGTTGGCTCCTTCACAATGTGAAAGCTCTGGACCGACCTCTGGATTCCTCTGTCTGGTGATGAAAGGCAGGACAATGGATGGTGCGTCTCAGCAGCAGTCTCAAGGGAGGACCTGTAGCACGACTTTCAGCAACTTCTTGGTTCACTCTGTGGTTTTGGGGCCTTTTCAGTAGCACCAACAAAGGACACAGATCTCCTGGTCAATCTTCTTCGCTGCCTGCAGTCCCACACTCTGGTGAGGGGGTCTTGGCGAGTTGGATAGAATCTCTGGAGTGTCAGCAAAGATTTGGACGTATTCGGCCTTTCCACGTCAATGCACTTGAAATGGGCAGCAGGTCTCCTGGCATTGGGGTTCCGCAGCTCTGGAAGCTCTTGTGACCTCAGCAGATTGCTAGTTTTCAAGTTCGTCTTGGGACTGGTTGTTCCCAACAGCCAAAGGGAAGGAGTCATCCTCTTCGGAGCTCCTCTGTCGCATAGAAAACGCAGTCGGGACAGCAGTGGTTGCTTCACGATCCTGCAAAGGGGGTCTGCAGGCATCTCTGGTCATCTTTTTTGGTTACTTCTGTTTCCTGTGGCCGACTTCCATTCCACTCCAGAAGCCACACCTTTTATACAGTTCCAGTACACTCCTTTGCAATCTTGCTCAGCATTTTACAGATAGGGGCGTTTGGCTGTCCAGTCAGGACAGTCAGACGACTTGTGGGAGCTGGGCCTTTTCATGCACTCTGGCAGACAAAGGACAGGGGGATGGAAAACTCCTCCCCCACTTCCTGCTTTCCCAGATACTCTGGAGCCCAGGCGTGGATACCTACTGGTTCCCGCCAAAGGTAAAACACATACACAGACTCCCCCCCCCCCCCCCCCAAAATGTTAGAAGGGCTAACAAAGAACCACCACTCTAGTTATGGCGAAAAAAGAAGGGAGGCTCCAAGTTGGTACTTGGGTACCCCTATTGTGCACTACTGTGGCTATGGACATAGCCTGCGGTATAAACAATACACAATAGTTGATAAAGCACGTCCGCTGCCACCAGCCATAACTAGGTGATTGCTCATGTGACTTTTTAGCAGTGGTCGAGGTGAGCGGGAGCAGTTGGGAGCGGTGCTCCTGTACTTTTTTTTTTAAACTAAGTTTTACTGCTCCTATATTTTTATTTTAAAAATATACCATTCTGGAACGGTTTTGTTTTAAAATAACAGTGTAGAAAGCAGTTGAAACTTAATTTAAAAAAAAAAGTACAGGAGCACTGCTCCCGCTCACCTCGACTGAACGTTCCCTTAAACAGCAGGGGCATGTGTTTGGGTGTGTGTATTGTGTGGGAGGCGGTGTGGTGATGGGGTTTGTGGGTAAGGGGTGCAGGCTAGCAGGAAAAATAGTTCCACTACTTCTTTTCGTACACTCCGACCACTGCTTTTTAGTCACATAGACAGCGAGAAGGTGGATACTAAGTACCTCTTTGGCACTCCACTGAAGGTGGTGTGTGCCAATTTCCGACTATAAAGTTGAGATGAGCAAGAATCTTAAAATCTTAAACTCCCCATAAGGTGCTGTGTGCTGCAGTAGTAAAACACAGATGCCTTTAAGAGCTATTGAGCAGGTAGAATACAAAGAATAGAGATCCACAAGACAGAGTCCACAAGCATGTGTGACTGGAAAAAGGCTCCCCTCATTCAGGATAGAAAGAAAATGGTCCAGAAGTCCAGCAAATAGTGCTGGGGGTCTCTCTAGTAGAGGGGATGAAGCACAATAATAATAAATCTCCCTAACGGGTTCTAACCCACAAGATGTTCCTCATTGAATTGGGAAGGAAGATGGATAAACCATGGCCAGTTATTAAGTTGGATGCAGAAAAAGCTTCAACAGGGTGGGGTGGACCTTCTTAGAGAAGGCTCCAAGCTGGCACGGTTTTGAACAGATTTTCATGTCATTGATCCTTACCCTGAACCACAGTGTATGTCAATGGGGAAATTGTTTGATTGTCTGGAGGTTGCATTTTTAGGTAAATGTTGCCATCTGGCTACCATTTTTTACAGTCACATTATCACTGGATACACATTTCTGTAGATATCTGGAGGCATTCAAAGTTCAGCAAGTCCTAAGTGGGTTCCGGAACTATGCTATTACACACTGTACATGTAGGTGACTTGACATAGAAGCCGATTTGGCCACTGTATCTCAAACTTGGGATATCCCATATTTCTGCATATTGTGGATCTGCTTAGAATCACATGCTGTTCATATAGTCCGACATCTAGTGGTAATTGCGGAGTATTGCATTGTTTCTTCAAAGATCGAAAAGGGACGTCGGTCGACATGGGCATGAATGTAACACTATCCCTAACATGACGTGTAGTGTACCCAAAATCCCTCACGCGTCGATGTCCCACCCCATTGTTTTTCTTCCGCCAACTTAGTTGGTCGCTTATGCAGAGCTCGTAAGAGTTTATATTGCTATAGCTATTACCAAAGTCTACGGTAGTTAGTCAACTTCGACAACCTTCTCTGCTGCTGTATCATGGGTTTCCTGCAACCGGCTACTTCTACAAATGCTCGGCGATCGTTGACCGCGTGGCCTCGACCCTCAGGCCTGGCCTTGACAGTAGGGAGAGTGGTGCCTTGTTTTTTTTCTTCTCTGAGAATGTATTTTCTTCACTCCTCTTGCTCTTCTCGATCTGGCTGCCACTAACCTCTGCTTTTGAGAGAATTCCTTTTAAATTCTGCCTGTCTTGTAACGGCAAATTTCCTTGGAAAGACACCCATCGCTGATGCAATAAGTGTCTTCCTCGTGACCATGACGAGCAATCGTGTAAGGCCTAAGACGCTGAAAGACAGGCTGACTAAGCAGTGGGCGGCCTACATTATGCCGGCCAAAAACCTTTCCCCCGCCTGTACTTTGGCTGAGGAATCTGTCGGCAGCCATGGCTCCCAAGCGCCCGCCCCTTGCCCCAATAGGCAGGCCGTCGGCACTGTTATGAGGAAATCGCACCCCGGCGACAAGGGAACCTATGCACCACATGTATTTAAGCACACAACCCCTAAGGCATCTTGGACGGGGTCATCGAACAAGTCCTCAATGCCCGTAGTGGTGCCGAAAAGTTTGATAGCACCTTCCGAATCTTGCGGTTCGGCTCTCTCCCTGCAACCGCACCTGCGTCATGCGAATGGGCATAAGACTACTGGAACGGGCGGTCTGTGGGGGAGAACTCTCATTTCTGTGCTAATTCCCTTCAACCTTAAAGGCGCTCAGCTCTTTTGCTGTACTTTAAGACTTTACAGTTTTATCCTGGAGTGAGACCTTTTTCTCATCATGTATTTTTGATCTAATTTGGACTCTGTTTCTTTGGGTTTTGGAGTCTGTCAAACTCCATAGGCATCACCTTTTGTATTATGACACACAGCACCTTTGGTGCAGTGTTGCAGAGAAGTCATTTGGATTTCTCAAGGTTTAAATAACTTCTCTTGGGTAAACTACTGTTCTCAAGAATGTTAAAGTGAAATTTACTGTAGGTCCAGTACACCCCATCTTATGTGGAAGTACTGGGGGGGGTGGGGGGGGAGTTACTTAGCCCCTTTTCCTACTTACTCATGTAAAAAATGTTGTTACCCTCACTACTTTTAATGGCTGGTGGTAGTGGTTTAATTTTCCTACCATTGTGTGTTTTTACCGCAGACTGTATCCCCGGCTGCAGTATTTCACCCATGGGTGCACATTTTGTCAAAATGGCCCGGTCTTCTTTTTTTTTACCATTTCTTGCTTGTGAGGTCTTTCTTGGGTTTAACTCTGCACGCCAAACCAGGTTTGGTCCCTTTGTTTTGTCTTTGGTGGGCTCCAGTGATGAAACCCGCCTTTGGCTCCAGCGTATCTGGTAGGGCAGGAAACGAGGGAGCTTCCTGAAACTCCCTGTGCTTAGTCTCCTTGGTTACCTGAATGCACCCAACAGTGGCTGGCTGGCTGTCTTTGGAGGACAGTCACCCTGCTGTGAGAGTGACAGCTAGGCTACAAATGAATTGGAGAAATCTGCATAAAAGTCGAGGTCGCTTGAACGAAGGCAGAGTCGACCACTGGACGAAGAATCCAAAGAAAGAAACTGGAAGAGAAGCTTGCTGCACTCTCCTGGACCGTTGATTTGCCCGATGAAGCCCTGATGCAGTGCTGAAGCTCAATATTTCGTGCCGACTAGAGAAGCCCTGAAAGGACCACTTCTTCCTTTGGGTTGGTGGGACCAACTGACCGCAAGACGAAGTTGACTGGAACCCCTCTGCCTGTTGGCTGTACTACTTTGCTGCTGCTGGAACAGAGTGCCAGGTGTCAGGAACACCAGAAACGAGCGCATCGTCTTTACGCCGGACACGAGCTCCAGGAAGATCCTGCGGACCCAAATCTGAGCCACTTCAACAGAGTGCTGGACCCCAGAAGCAAGGGGCGCCCTCCAAGTGTTCAAGTACCGCGGGGGCGCTATTGACTACTAGCTGAAACCGCAAAGTGCTGCTGATTTGGAAAGAGCCGATTGCCGCTGCTGACCTTCAAACTGCAGTGCAGGAGTACTGCAGATGTCCTCCCTCTTGTCTCCACGACTGAGGCCCAGGAATCCAGGAACTGCAGGACTGCAACCTTGAACAGAAGCCAGCTGCATCCTTTTCCTCCAACCTATGGTTCTTTCTTGACTAAAGGGGTACTTTTTTGGTCTGTAGCTTGTCTGTTATCACTGGAGTCTTACAGTAGCTGCTTTTTCTGCCGAGTTGCTTGCTGCTTTGCTTTCACAAGCCTCACAAGCCTTACAGCTTGTGGCCCAACAATGAATCTTTTCTACACACTCTATATTACATTGTGCAAGACTTTGCTATCTGAAGAAGTGCCTCAGCTCCCCTAGACAATTTCAATTGACATCAATGCCCTGCAGAGTCTTCTGACCCATTAACTTTGTGTTTATCTGTCGCTCGTAGGTGGTACATAAGGTACCTGTATTGCTGGGAAAGGGTTAATAGGCCTGCACTCCTCTTTGCAGCTCCGCTGCGAGTGCCCCTCTCCAGTCAGCTGTTCCAGCTGAGTCTTGTGGATGCCATTTCCTTTGGCTTCCCAGCTGCTCTGTGCCTTGCGCACACAGCAGAGCCCTGCAGCATGGAAGGGCCTACTGCCGTGAAGACATCCAGCACCGGACCTGCCTTGTTTGAATTTGCAGCCAAATCGCCCAGTTTTCCCGCCGGCAGCCCTGCTGGCTCCTCCCTCCCTGCTTTAAAGGGAGAGGGAGTGAGCCGACAGGCGAAGCCGAAAGGAGAAGGCCAGAGGAAAAGGCCTGCACTCCTCTTTGCAGCTCTTCGGTGCTCGTCTGCCATCTGCCCCAACACTATGCCACTTTCTACAGGTAAGGAGACTGGCTTTTACCCTCTCCTTCCTAACCCACGACTTGCCGCTAGGACACTCAGATTACATGCCCACATCATAAGGCTACAATCATATCCCAACCCCTTCCAACGGGCACCCGCAATGCATGGCTATGCTCCCATATTCAGACCCCTATTCACTGTGACATTAAGACCAAAACTATCCGCCCCACTACGAAACCCAATACACTGAATGCTACCACCCTTATGTCTCCCGACGGACCACACTCTTCTACCCCTAAATGCAATGTTATTGTGCCAAATGTGATTTGACCTGTCTGCCACCACTGAACATGTGCCCCCAATGCAAATTCTGCAATGCAACTACCTCCTACCCCAATTTCTATTGCACATGTGGAAAACACTACTTTGCCCACTACCACGCCCACTCCCCCCACCCCCCATGATCCCTCCTCCAGCCACCACAGAACCTCACCTCAAATGCGCCATGATCAACTCCAGGTCCATTAATGCCCTTGCCCTAGACATCCACGACCTCATAACCACCCACAACCTTGATCTGCTCATGATCACCGAAACCTGGCTATATTAAGCTTCAGGTCCTGCGATCTCTCTTGCACTGCCCCCTATTTACTCCATCACCAGACAAGATCGCCCATCTAAAGGCGACGGTGTAGCACTTATCGCCAAAGACCGACTCTCCATCAGGAAAATTGAGAAATCCATGAACAATGGTGACTACCTCCAAGTCAAAATCAACCTCTCCCCCCATTGCACTATTGCTATCCACCTTGTCTATCACCCACCAGGCCCCACAGGAGACTTCCAAGCCTCTCTCACCCACCTCCTATCTGACAAGTTCAAAAAACCCTCAAAGTCCATCCTACTAGGGGACGTCAACCTAGGCCTCTGACACCAAGGACCAAGCAGCCAAATCTCTTAACTCAGCCCTCAAGACATTAGGGTACGAGAACACCATCTCTGGTCCTACCCACATCCTGGGCAGAACAATCGACTGGATTGCCCAACATAACTCCTCACTGGCAACACTCCTACCCCATGGTCTGACCATCACATTCAGCATCCCCACCCCAAGCTCCTCAAACCCCCCACCCCAACCCCTGCCACCAGCCCTCGCAAGAAGCTCCCATCAGCTCACCAAGGAAAGACTCCTGCCCTTCCTCCAGGGCCCAGCTTTCAAACCACCTTTCTCCTCTGACCCTGAAACCCTTACACTAGCCTATGATGTTACCATCAAAGCAGCGGTCAACTCCAATACCCCACTAAAACCCCCGCAAACCCAAACCGACTACCCACTCCAACACCTGGTTCACCCCTGACCTTCTCACACTTCGCACAGAAAAACGGGCTGCACTCTCACAGTGGCAATCCTTCCATTCTGACAAAGACAAATTGAACTTGAAAGCCTGCTCCAACAAATACTATCACCCAAGCAAAGGCCATATCTTTTGCATCCAGGATCTCAGAAGCCAAATCAAATACAAAAGACATTTTCTCCTTCTTCACGGAGCTTGAGACCCCTACACCCGCCCCCTAAAACTTCACCAAAGATAAAGTCTGGTGTGATGCAAACCAAATTGAGCTCCCTCCAAGACAAAATACTAGCCACGAAACATGCGCTGCCCAATACTCACAGCCCTACCCCCTTCCACGCCTTGACCACCCCAAACCCTTCTCATTTAAAGCCATACAGGAACAATACATCATCAACCTAATGAGGAACATCAAACCCTCCAACTGCAAAGGTGATGCTTGCCCAGCCACCATCATTAAGGACTGTACAGAAACCCTAGCACCATTTCTGACTGCCTTTGTCAATGCCTCCTTTGTCACAGGGAAAGTCACGTCCTCCCTCAAAGAAGCATGGGTCCGCTCTTTCTTAAAAATAAAAAAAAAACCTTTGATCCTACCTCCCCTAATAACTACAGACCCATCACCACTGTCCCATTCCTTCTCAAAATACTGGACAAAGCAGCTTACCTAAAGGTTCAGCACTTCATTCAAGACAATAAACTTCTAGGACTCCCCAAATCCTGCTTCGGCCCTAGGCACGGGACTGAGACTGCCCTACTTGATCTAAAAAAACAGATGGACGATGCCAGAGACTTGGGTAAACCAGCATTTCTCCTTGACCTCTCCTCTGCATTTGATCTCGTAGATCACAATGTCCTTTACCACCCCCTCTCTTCCACTGCCAGGTTCTCCCCTGACGCCACAGCCTGGATCACCTCATTCTTACAAGACCGGACTATGCAAGTATTCTCTGACTTAGCTTCGGTCTCGCCCACCATCATGCTCTATGGTGTGCCCCAATATACCAATGTCCAGTGTCCTAGCAATTGAAGTCACCTCAGGGTGTAGGAAGTGTGTGTGTGTGACTTCCCAAAAGGGAATCTACTTGCTTAACTTAAGTCTGAGGAAGTGTTTTTGAAGTGTATTTTTATTGTTGCATATTGCCCTTTCTAAAGAAGGCTTATTTAAAATTGACTGTTAAATAAAAAATCATTTTACTAGAAAACCTTGCGTATAAGTCTTATTTGACTACTTGTATTTGTGAACCTCTGTGGCATCTCTACAGGTCACAATTACCCCTCTTGAGAAGTCTGGCTGCTCAGTCATTCTACCAACTTGTGTAGTACAGACCTTTACCAATAGTTGGGTATCTATTGCCAAGAGGACAAGCCCGGTGTAGTCTCCCTACAGGGTTACTACCTACAATTGTGCTTAACACTGTGATCTTAAAAAGTCCACTGCTGTCCAAGGGCGCTCAAACACCAAAGGACTCCGTATCACTGACCGCAACAGCGGGTTCAGGCACGCCGAAACAACCTACGCATCAATACAGCTTCTCCAGCATGGGGTCTGGCATGGATTCACATGCTCATGAATATTCCCCGTCGTCAGGCTGGGAATCCTCGGTAAAGAAAAAAACCAGTATCAGTTTCGTTTCTGATCTGTCTTTCGTAGTAATAACCAATCACTGATCTCTGCGTCATACTGACCACAGCCAATGACTGCCCTCTACCTAAGCACCGCCTCTGGCAGCCATCTTCAGATTTTTACTGCACGTTCATGTGTTGGGATCCTCGTGCTATTGCTCTCGAGCGTTAGTGCTATTTTTTCACGTTTTTTCTCAAAAACTTCGTTTTTTCGGTCAAAAGAGCCTCAAGCTCCACCGACTCTCCATCCGATCAACGGGGACCCGTGTCGGATTCGTCTGCGCCCCTCAAGGGTGAAGATTTCGTCGAGCTACGCTTTTGGAGGACTCCAGAAGTTTCTCAGGCCCGGTCATGGCCCAGGAGAAGGGAAGCTCGACGCCCGGAAAGCTGTTCAGGGTCTGCCCTGGATGCCAGCTGCAGAACGTCTTCAAGGAGGACGAACACTCTTTTTGTCTTTACTGCCTACATGAGGACAAGACGCACGTGGAGAAGGACTGTGCGTTTTGCGGCAACATGTCGGAGCGGACCATGAAGGACCGCCATCAACGTCTCGCCAACTGGCTGGAAGGGAAGAGCCCGTCCGGCGAGAAGAAGAGGAAGAAATCCGAGCGGTCTTCTAAGACCTTTGAGGACGCCCCGGCGATGGGGGTCCAACATAAGGCCAAGCACCGCGAGTCCGCTGGCACCGGGAGCGCCGAACGGTCGGGCTCTACGGGCGCCAGGCTGGGCGCACCCTCCCCGGCACCATCAACCACGAGCCAACGCTCTGGGTCGGGTAAGAGGAAGGCCGAGCACCCGGCGAGGCTCCTAGAGAGGCCCCGGTCGAGCTCGAAGGCGGAGGGGGAGCGAGGCACTGTCCCCCCCCCCTCAAGGATAAGGCGGTGAGCGCACCTAAGGTGGTGAAGGCCTTAATCCATCCGGCCAAGCCCTCTATCGAGTCTGTCGCGGCGGCCCTGGCTCAGCCTGTGGAGGCTACGCCAGTGGTGGCGACCTCGGGGCTCAGAGTCTCCCTGCCACCTCGGAGGGAGTCCTCTTTTGTGCCCATCGATAGGACCCCCGTGAAATCCCCCGTGGGGAAGAAAAAGGGGGGGCAGGGCGTCGTCGTAGATTCGGCCTCAACCTCGGAGGAGGAGCTGGTCGAAGTCTCAAGCCATGGCCTCGGCGTGGAAGAAGACCGGCCCGTCGGGATGGATCCCGACGCGGGTGACGACGACATCGTCGAGGGTACCGACGGGGCCCCTGATCGCCCGTCGGATTCCCCTCTGCCAGCGCCGCGAGACAGCTCGGCAGCCATTTTGTTGGCTATACAGTCCTTATGCTCAGAGATAAGGACGAGACTACCGTTGCCGACGGAACCTCTCCCGTCGGGGGACCCAGAACCGGGACCTTCTGGGGTTCCCCCTACCAAGAAAAGAAGGATCCACCCTCCTCCTCCTTTTCAGCCGTCGCGCCCCCTCCAGCCCTCCTCCCCGTCCACCCGAGGGGATGATACGGGGACTGACACGGCAGCGACGGGTACGGACGACGAGGTATACGACGAGGATGTACCGTCGTCGCCTCCCACCAGGGCTTCTCCGCCCGACGAGATTGGATCGTTCCACTCATGATCGCCAGGGCATCCAAGCTTTTCCAACTCTGCCCTGAGGAGAAGAAGAAGGAAGGTTTCCTTTATCAGCGGCGCGAGGCCAAGAGGAAGACGGTCCTCGCAGTGCCTCTATTGGACGACATTTGGGATGAGGGCCTCACCCTCCTCAAGAACCCTTCCACGACGCCAGCTAGAAGAGACCGGTACGAGAAAAAGTACCGGGTCCCGGACACGGCCCCCCTGTGCCTCCGTCTCCGCGGCGGCCAGGAAAAAAGCGGGGTGGGGGTGCGGCCTCCACATCGACTTCCCCACCGGACGGCGAGGGAAAGAAATTGGACGCTGTGGGACGCAGAGTCATCTCATCTGCAGCGACGACGATTAAAGCTGCCAACGCCTTGGCTATCGTGGCCCGATACGACAGGGAGCTCTGGTACAAACTGGCTCCCCTGCTGGACTTCTTGCCGGACGACAAGAGGGCAGAGGCCCTGGAGATCCTGCAGGAAGGTGGCTTCGGACCACGCCATTACCGTTGCGACGGACATCGCCGACACTGGGTTCCGCCAGTTGGGCAACGGCGTTTGCCTTAGGCGGCGTGGATGGCTCAAGGCTACGGACTTCCGTCAAGACGTTCAGACCAGGGTCCTGGACATGCCCTTCGATGGGAACAACCTGTTTGGGAAAACAGTGGACGATTCCCTTCAGGCCATTAAAGCGGACACCGAGACGGCCCGGGCCCTTGGAGTTCTGCAACGACGACGGACGCCCTTTCGGAGCAGCGGAGGCAAGGGCGCCTCCAAAGGTTCCGGCGGCGGTTTCTCCTCCTACCGTCAAGCGGCCTGCTCGTCGTCTCAGGAGGCCTACAGAGGACGAGGCAAGTCTGGCGGACCCCGCCGTCGTCGCCAAGGACAAGGCGGCAAAGCCTTGTCGAAGCAGGATTGAACCGGCCGTGGGGTCGGGCCCCCACCGAAGCACCCCGGTGGGAGGCCGGCTGGCGAGCTTCGTCAGCGTGTGGGAGTCCATCTCCACCGACCGTTGGGTGCTGGACGCCTTGGCCCGGGGCCACGCGCTCGAGTTTCAAAGAAAGTGTCCTCGCGTCCCCCCCGTGGCCAGGAAAGAACTTCACGTCCCTCAACTTCTCCTGGAGGTAAAGGCGATGCTCAGGAAGGGCGCCATCGAACTCGTCCCAGAGAGGCTTGGGGGCTCCGGAGTTTACTCGAGATACTTCCTCGTGAAGAAGAAGACGGGGGGATGGCGCCCCATCCTGGACCTGCGACGGCTGAACAAGTTCATCAAGGCGCAAAAGTTCCGGATGGTCACCCTCCAGCACGTCCTGGGTCAGCTGGAGGAAGGAGACTTCCTGTCGTCGACGGATTTGGAGGATGCCTACTTCCATATTCCCATCCTAAAGGGGCACCGAAAATTCCTCAGGTTTGTGGTCCAAGGGCGTCATTACCAGTTCAAAGCCCTCCCCTTCGGACTACGGTCGGCACCCAGGGTGTTCACCAAGTGCCTCGCACCGGTGGCGGCGCAGCTGCGCCGCGAAGGGATCCACGTCTACCCCTACCTGGACGACTGGCTCATCCAAGCCAAGACAAGGGAGCTCGCCGTGGTTCACACGGCAAGGACCGTCCAACTTCTCACGGACCTGGGATTCTCCGTGAACTACGCCAAATCCCACCTGGTACCCGCGCAAGACGCTCTGTTTCTGGGAGCGAGGCTCAACACAGTGTCCCTTCTGGCCTCCCCGTCGGAGGACCAGGACCATCCTGGGCAAGGTGCAGCGGATGTTGGTGGCCGACGCGGCCAAGGTGAGGTCCATCAAGTCCCTCCTCGGAATGATGTCTTCCTGCATCTACCTCATTCCCATGTGCAGGCTCCGGATGCGCCCGTTGCAGGAGTTCCTGGACGCGCGCTGGATCCAAACGACGGGCAGCTTCGAGGAAAGGATCACACTCGACGAGAGTTTCCGACGAGCGATCCGGTGGTGGGGCACCCGCGCGCATCTGACGGCTGGCATGGACTTCCAGACCCCAGCCCACCAGGAGACAGTGACCACGGATGCCTCCCTGGAAGGGTGGGGAGCGCACACCGAAAATCTGCACGCAAGAGGCCTTTGGCTCCCGACGGAGAAATCCTTACATATCAACGTCCTGGAGCTCCGTGCAGTGTTTTGGGCCCTCAGGTCCTTCCTTCTGTCCCTCAAGGGCAAGGTGGTGAGGATCTTCACCGACAACACCACCACCATGTTTTACATCAGGAAACAGGGCGGAACCAGGTCCCCAGCACTGTCCAAGGAGGCGCAGGACCTGTGGCATTGGGCAGTCGCCCAAGGGATGTTTCTGGTGCCGTTTCATCTGGCAGGGATAAAAAACACCATCGCCGACTCACTCAGCAGGGAGCTGCGCTCGTGCCACGAGTGGGACACCCCAGATCGACCTGTTCGCGACGGCGACGAACTCCAAGTGCCGGAGGTTCGCCAGCAGGTTTCCCCAGGCGAGTAGCATGGGCGATGCTTTCTCGTTCCCCTGGGAGGGCCTGTTCCTCTACGCGTTCCCTCCTTTGCCACTGCTAATCCGGCTCGTCAACCAGCTCAAGAGGTCACGGTGCAGGATGATCCTCGTCGCACCTGTGTAGCCGAGGCAGATATGGTTCCCGGACCTTCTGGACTTGTCAGCGTCCCCGCCAATCAAGCTGCTGGTGGACGCGGATCTGCTCTCCAGGGAAGGAGGCGCCATCCTCCACCATGACCCGAAATCGCTGAACTTGCAGGCCTGGCTCCTGCAGCTCTAGAGTTTGGAGGATACGACATATCGGCCGACTGCAGAGAGGTTCTTGCAAAGGCCAGGGCGTCCTCGACTCTTAAATGCTACGGACACAAATGGAAGAGGTTCTCTGTCTGGTGCCACGCACAGAAGATTAACCCTCTACGGATTACGGCTCCCCAAGTACTGCTGTACCTGCTGACGCTGGCCAAAGCTGGACTGGCACACACGTCCATCAAGATTCATCTTGCTGCGATCTCCCGATACACCAGAACCACGGGGCGGACGTCCTTGTGGTCTCATCGTCTGGTGAAAGAGTTCATGAAGGGACTGTTCAGATCGTTCCCGCCGGTGAAGGCTCCGGCCCGGCGTGGGAGCTCCTCGTGGTGCTGACCAAGCTCATGGGACCTCCGTTCGAGCCTCTGCACTCGGCCCCGTTGAAGTTTCTGTCGTGGAAAACAGCGTTTCTTGTGGCCATCACCTCCGCACGACTGGTGGGAGAGATCCAGGCCCTTTCCTGCAAGGCCCCGTACTTGACTTTTCACGACACGAGGGTAGTGCTCAGGACGCACCCCTCCTTCATGCCAAAGGTACCGTCGGACTTCCACCTCAACGAACCCTTGGTGTTGCCTGTATTCTTCCCGTCGCCTTCGTCGCCGGCTGAGAGAACTTTTCACTCGCTGGGTGTGGCTAGAGCGCTGAAGTGCTACGTGGACCGCACGAAGTGTTTTCGGAAGACGTCACAACTCTTTGTGAACTTTGGACCTGTCAATCAGGGGAAGGCTCTCTCGAAGGCTTCCATTTCCAGATGGCTCTCCGGCTGTATCATGTACTGTCATCGGTTGGCAAACTGACCGCTGCCTGGCCGTCCGAGAGCCCATTCCACCAGAGCGATCGCAGCTACCACGGCGTTCCTTTCTGGTGTGCCCCTGCTGGACATATGCAGGGCTGCTACGTGGAGGTCGACGCACACCTTCACGAAGTTCTACTGCGTCGATCGGGATTCCAGGGAGGAGTCCAGGGTCGGCCAAGCAGTGCTGTGCAACCTGTTCGCCTGAGGTGAGCCTGGTGGGGAGGTAAGATGCTTAATGTTGAGTTTGATGCAATGCTTAATGTTGAGCCTTTGCCACCTCCCGTGGTTGTGCATGTGTGTACTGCTATGTATTCTTTATTCATGAGCATGTGAATCCATGCCAGACCCATGCTGGAGAACAACAGTTACAGGTAAGTAACTTGTTCCTTACGAAGCTTCAAAACAAGCTTTCGTATAACCTTTTCGGGGACCAGGGACAACAAAGGCACCCGCTCTCCCCGAGAAGACTATTCTTTCTAAAGCCTTACACAAGGGTCCATCCCCTTCTAGGCAGCCCTTCCCAACTCCTGACCCTTCAGCTTCCTCTGAATGCACTAGGGAGCGGTTTGAACAGTGTTTGGCTAGGATGGCTGAGTTCGACTTTTCAGACTTGTATGACCGAGCCTTAAAGATGGCTAGGGAAGTTGACCCATCCCCTGAAATTTTCCCCTGGAGCCCAGTTTTCATCTTTGGAGGAACCACGGGGACATCGCAATATCATCTTTGGGGATCTCCCCGAAGACCCGACCCAGGAGGTTTTTTTATGAAAGGTTTGACCCGTATGACTATCAAGACCCAGACTGGGATTCGTCAGAGGGCCCCGGCTCATGGCACACACCACCACATATCACTGACCCAGACGTCATCGGTCTGAATCCCCCTACTACTCCTACGCTGAGATATGTTGCTAGTTGACGAACAAATGCTGGTCTATTCCCTCTTAAAGAGAGCAGCGATCATTTCAAGATTGCTACGCACGACGCCGTCCCCAACTCGGACTTCGTGAAGGACATCCTCAAGGAGAAGACTCTGGTTAGCCAAGCCATCCCCTTATTAAATTTGATTAAATGGCACCTGGCCCCTTCTTTCTTGTCCCTTTCTCTTACACAGGCAGTCAATCCCCAGGTGGAAAAATTGTTTTTCGCCCAGCCCCTCTGACCCCCTCTACATTAGGGGTCATGCCACACTGGACTACTTGGTTGTAACAGCCACTAGCAAAAGGACAGGGGTACCACTGTCCTCAGCAGAATCCCTTCCGGACAAGGACTGCAAAAAACGTTACGTCCTTGGTAAGCAGGTCACGGCCTCTGTGGCCTATTCCACAAGGATTGCCAACAACCCCACGGTCCTTGCGAGCTACACTGATGTTCAGTGGGGGGTAGTACAGGATGGTCTTCAGGAGGTTCCACAGCCAACCCGATCACGCCTGCTCGCGGTCATAGCAGGAGGCAGACAAGTGTCCCAGAGTATCCTGAAGAACACTCTGGACTCGGCTGAAACCAGGAACCCTACTCAAGAGGCATGCCTAGTTAAAGACTCTGGTTCAAATAGGAGACACAAGTGTCCTTAATTACCAAGCCTGTGGAGGAATCCATCCTATTTGGGAAAGATGATGACTTGGAAACGGCAAAAAAGGAGCACAAGACTTCTTTGGAATCATTTAGCCAGATTACAGCTAAACCTTTTCACCAGTGTGGCGACCCGAACGCCCGCTGGTCCTTTCGTGGCTAATCCTTCTCCCGCTCACCCCAAGGTCAATATGACTCAGGGGGGGGGGGGGGCCTGTTGCCCACGGGTATTGTAACAAGTTTCTCAAACCACCTCGCTACCACCCACCAAGAAGCAGACGCCTGTCGCCAGAACACCTGTGCATCGTACTGGAAGAAGTTCAGGTCCTGCTGGAAAAGGATGCCAACAAAGTCGTCCCCCCTTCTCTAGGTAAACCAGGGTTATCTATTCAGTGTACTTCCTTGTACCCAAAAAGGATCTCACCATGCACCCTATTTTAGACCTGCGCCCTGTAGTTCAGGATGACCACAAAAGTGATGGGTGGAAGGTTTCGAATGAATCTAGACCACTGGCAATTGCTCTGGGCAACCTTCCACACCACCGTTTTTTAGCCCGTCTGCGCCATTGCAAAAGGGGACTAGCCAAGTGCAAATCAGTCAGCAGCTGCCGCCACCGAAGGTAGCAGCCCAGCCCAAACTGCTAGGCCAGGTCCCCTCTGCACAGAAAACCAAGCAACCCCAGACATGTTTCGGCCTTGTTGGACCTCCTCAGTGAGGTGCAGCCTGGTTCCCTGTGGTGCAGCGAGCAAGGGACCCACGTCTGGGCATAGCCTCTCTCACAAGAAGAAACAAACTGACCACAACACTTCAGAAGGTAATCCCACTGCTGCAGAAAGGGGATTACATGGCCACATTAGACATGAAAGATGCATACTTTCATATTTCAATGTTGCCAGCACACAGAAAGTACCTCAGGTTCATGATAGAGGACACCCACTATCAGTTCAAGGTTCTCCCCTTCGGCATTGCCTCAGCCCCAAGGGTGTTCACAAAGGTGCTGGCTGTAGTGGCCACTCAACCTGGGCAGGCAATTCCATCCCATCCCACCACAACCTCGATCACTGGACCATAAAAGGGCATTCATACGAAACATACCAGACAAATACCCAAAAGACAGTAGATCTCCTCTTCAATCTAGGATTCACTATCAACGAAAAGTAATCCAGTTTGACCCCCAGCCAGGTCAAACAGTTTCTGGGGGCTCTAATTCGGACAGAAGGAGGGCTCGTCTTCCCCTCTGAGAGGGTCCAAAACATGCTGTTCCAGATAGCTTACTATGTAGTCAGTCTCCAGGTGATCATTCACAAAGCCATGTAACTGATGGGCATGATGGCATCCTGCGTCTACCTAGTTCCTTAGGCTCGTCTGCGCATGCGCACCATGCAAGAGTGGCTCTCGAGCCAATGGTTGCAGGCCAGTGGGACGATCTAGTGGTTGTCTCGGCAGCCCTGCTTTCCGTCTCTGTAGTGGTGGTTAAGGGAAAACCTTCTGCAGGGGAAAACCTAACCACCCCTGCAGTAGAAGCCACTCACCACAGACTCATCTCTGTCGGGTGGGGGGAGATCACCTCCTTCAATAGACCAGCACACAGTGTGTGGTCTCTAGCAGTAGTGTCCAATCACATCAACCTGTTGGAAATGCTAGCAATGTTCAAGGTCCTGAAGGCTTTCCAGACACACCTCCAGGGGAAGACCGTTCTAGACCTCATGGACCGTACCACGGCCATGTACTACTTGAACAAACAAGGGTGCACTCACTCTCTAGGGCTATTCTGACTGTCCCAGAACATCTGGAATTGGCACTCAAACACATGTTCCTCCTCTCACAACATGTTCCAGGGGAATTCAATCTTCTGGCAGCCGTACTCAGCAGAGACGTCTCCCTTCCCATAGAGCATGCGTGGCGGCTACAAGAGAACATTTTGCTCAACGTCTTTGCAGAATGGGGCTTAGCAGAGATAGACTTATTCGCCACCCTGGAAACCGCTCAGTGCCCAGACTACGCCTCCAGAAACCCACAGAACTGCTCCAAGGGGAATATTCTCTGGCTAACATGGTCTGGGAGATTTACCTACGCTTTTCTCGTGGTTCCCCTTCTCAACAGAAAAGTGCACCAGATGCACCAGGAACCAGTCACAATGATCCTGGTGACCCCTACGTGGACCCTCCAGCCTTGGTTCTCCTATCTCACGGCAATTTCAGTCTACCCTCCCAGGAAGCTGCCAAGCCCGTACAACATGCTGTCTGAAGATCAGCGAGAGAAGATGTTGGGTAAGAATTGGTGCAGTCACACTGTGTGAGACTACACAACACTTATCTGGTTGGTATTAGGTAACCCACATTTTGGTATAGGCCTGCACTACACAAGTTGGTAGTGTGACTGAGCAGTCGGGCCTATCTCAAGAGGGGTAAATGTGAGCTGTAGTGCTGTGGAAAAGAAATCAGTCAATACAAGTAGCCAAGTAACACTTTTCACTCAGTTTATGTATTTAATTAACATCAACTTTTTCAATAAGCTTTCTTTTAAAAAGGCAATTTGTGTAACAAGGTAATATACTTTAAAATTACTTTTCAGAATCAGAACAAGTTAGTGGATAATCTTTGGATATGCTTCTTACACAATTTCTACACCCTGAGGTGACTTTGGCATTTATATATCACACTAGTTATACTTCTGAGGTTGCAGAAAAGAAAGGTTTAGCGAAGGAAAAGGTAAAACAGTTTTTCAGTAAATGTGAGGGCAACTAAATCTTGCAATGAAATCTAGATGAGCCTTTCCCAGCAGTAACTGTCTAAAGCAATTAACCACCTATGAGGGACAAACAATATCAAAGTCAATCGACTAGAAGAGTCTTCAGGGAGCCAGGACATCCAAAGTAAATTGGAACGGTCTATGGATCTGAAACACTTCCTAGATCAGAAAAAGTCTTGCACAAAGTTAGAGAGTTTGTAGAAAATCACTTTGTAGGGTCACAAGCTGTTAACCTATGAGAAAAAGGGTTGGACTCAACTCTAAAAGTGACCAATGCAATTCCCAACTTAGAAAAGCACAGGTAAAAAGGTGATGAGGCAAGTACCCCAAGCCTAAAACAGTACCTCTTGTTTGAAGAAGTCTGTTCCAGCTGGATTCTGTCTTGCTACAGTGGTGCAGATCCTTGTTCCTGAGCCTGAGTCGTGGGGACAAGAGGGAGGACGTCTGGAGGGCTCCTGCAGCGGTACTTGAGAGGTCGTCTGCAGCTACGGGCTCTTTACGTTTCAGCTGAACTTTGCAGTTTCAGCGCTTTGCCAACAGAACCGCTGCGCATCTCGGGTACCGGTTGAGCTTCCTTCAATCCTTGTGTCCTTCGCTCTGGTGAGGGGACTCAAGATCTGGTCGTCCTGCTTCTGGAGGGTCCTTAGGAGACTCTTTGTTGGGCGTTTCTCCCTGTGGTCGACTCTGCCTCTAGTCCCAAAACCCTTGCCTTTTAAGCAGGTTTCTCCCATTCATGCACAGCCTAGGCTGTCAAATCGCACAGCCAACCAATAAGGACTGGTTGCATTCAGGTATTCCTAGAGACAAAGGATGGGAGTTTCGGGAGCCTCCCTCACATCCTATTGTTCCAGACACATTGGAGCCAGGGGCGGGCTTCAGGGCTGAAGCCTGCCAAAGGTAAGACAAACAAAGGGCTCAAATCTGTCTCGCCGCACAGAGTAAAACCCAAGAAAGACCTCATAAACCGACAATGGCGAAAAAGAAGACGGGGGCCATTTTGACAAAATGGTCACCCATGGGTGCTGTACTGCAGCTGAGGGTTCAGCCTGCGCTAGAAAAGCACAATGGTAGGAAAAATTAAACCACTGCCACCAGCCATTTAACGTAGTGAGGGTAACATAAAAATGTTACATGAGAATGTAAGATTAAGGGGCTACTAGGTAACTCCCTAGCACTCCACATAAGATGGGGTGTGCTGGACCTACAAAGAGAAAAGGTAAGTAAAGCCAATTTCACTTTCGTATTCTTGGGAACTGTAGTTCACATAAGAAAAGGTATTTAAACCTTGTGAGAATTCTGAAGGGATACTGCAAATGCTGTTACACCATACACAAAGTAGATGCCTATAGAGTTTGTCAGACTCCAGAAACAGTGAAAACACATGAGAGAGTGAGAAAAAGGTATCACTAGGTCACTCCGAGGTTAAAATTAAAACCTCCTAATTCCAGCAAAAGAGCTGGGGGTCTCTAAGGTTGAAGGGAATTAGCAAGAAATGAGAATTCTCCCTAACAGACACTACATCCATGCCCCCAAACACTCAATTTAGCAGCCTGGCTCCAGAAGACAAAGAGTTTGGGCACCTTCAACTCCCTCAGATGCACGGACCTACTCAGGGGCTCGGAAACCTACCACCAGACATTGCTACTTCAGTAAGTGGAAGTGCTTTCTTTCCTGGTGTGTAATACCAGGGCATAATCATGTTGATTGCTCCCCTAAAGATATTATCCTGTACCTAACTCGACTGTTAAATTCCCGGCTGGTTTTTAAATTCCCTCTCTGCGTACGCCATGTCCCAGAGCAGGGTTTTGGAAGATTCCTGCGATTAAAGCCTTTATGGAGGGGGTAAAGAGACTTCCTCCCCCTATCGCCAACCCAGCTCCCGGATGGGACCTGAATGTTCTTACCAGACTAATGGGACCTCCCTTTGAACCATTGCATAAGGCAAGCCTTAAGGCACTCGCCTATAAGACCACCTTCCTAGTGTTGATCACCTCTATAAGGAGAGTTAGTGAACTGCAGGCCCTTTCAGTTCAGCACCCCTACGTCACGATTCACAAAGGCAAGGTGGTTTTGCACACACACCCACGCTTTGCGCCCAAATTTATCTCAAAGTTCCATGTAAACCAGTCCATAGAACTACCCACCTCTTTCCAGAACCCCACTAACGTTGCAGAAGGGAGCCTACACATGGTAGATGTGAGGAGAGTGGTCATTTACTAACTGGAAAAAGACAAAGCCACTAAGAAAAACAAACCAGCGCTTCATATCAGTGGCAGCTGGTAGAGAAGGGGTCCCTGTCTCCAAGTCAGCCATTTCCAAGTGGATTGTTAACTGCATCACACTGTTAGACTCTTGCCAAGAGAGATCTACCCTTCACGCCTAAAGCTCACTCAACTCAGGGCAAAGGGGCCACCATAGCATGTTCCTCTAGATTCCATTTGCAAAGCAGCAACCTGGAGTACTGTACACACCTTTACACAACACTACTGCCTAGATAGACACACTAGGTCCGATTCTCAGGTGGGACAAGCAGCGCCAAGACCTCTTTTTGCTACTGTTCCTTCACACATCCCACCACATCTAGGGTACTGTTTGCTAGTCTATGCAAAGCATGTGATTCTAAGCAGAAAAACAAGCATCAGAAGACATACATTACTCACTGTAATCGTGTTTCTGATGATTGTATCTGCTTAGATTCACATGCGCCAACCTTTCCTCCCCTCTTGGAGTAGGAGCATAGACTTCTTACACCTTCTCTCGTCTGTACTCGCTCACACAGACTACAAGGCTCTCTCACAGCTGAAAAAAAAAAACGGTGGGACCTCGACGCGTGAGGGATTTTGTGTACACTACACGTCACGTTACGGATAGTGTTCGTCATGCTCATGTCGACGTCCCTTTTGATCTTCGAGAAAAAGAAAAGCAATAATCTGCGATTACCGCTAGATGTCCAACTATATGCACAGCATTTGAATCTTAGCAGAAACGATCAGAAATGGAGATTACTACGGTGAGTAATGTATATATTTCCTAAACCATCAATCTTGGGCATGGCTCCAATTACCCTACGATTATGGGTAGAGTGCCTGGGACATGACCCAGTGTTAGGACAGTTTTTCTGAAGTCCAACTAAGGGCTTAGTAAACCATTCAACTGGGGCAGTACAAGACTCCATTCTTAGTATAAAGCTTCAGGGTAGCATAGAGGGAGCAGCCAGGCTTATTTTAGGAGGAAGAGAGGGCTGTAGAATCAGTACAGATGAAATTTGTAAATCAAATGATCCAAAGAAACACTGAAATACTATGTATTGTAAAAATAAATGATTTATTTAAATACATATAGGCCCAAATAAATGTAGGGCTAAGTAATTACTAGCACACATATGTAATCACAATCATCAAAACACAACACTCTGCTTTAAGGTGCACAGACCAAAGCATAAACCTTATTTGGAACACCTAACGGTAGTTCTAGGGAAGTCGAACCTTTTCATATACATTCAGTATAGGTTACACCTATTCTTGGGGAGTAAAAACCAATGGTTACTTTCACAATTACATTCAGTAATGCAAGGGCAGTAGGCCCTACCAGTTGTACAGTGACTCTCAGTACACATCACATAATCAGTCGACTGGACAATGTACTTTTTGTGAATAGTGGAACACATATTCCAGGCACAGTAAAACCCTATAAATACTTTTGTGATAACGCACAGTTACACTTGGTGAGTAAAACCTAAGGATGTAATGTTCAATTACAGCTGATTTTGAGATAAGTGAAACGCAGATTGAGATAAGCAGTAACTCTTGTAACTTATTTTTGGATGGCACACAGCTAACTCAAGGTAAGTAAAACCATATACTTTTTATAATCTCACAATGGAATCAAGCTTAGATCTTTCCCAGATATACAAGTAACATATGTGTGACGTATGAGGGACAGTTAGAACCACAAACTCTTCTTATGTCTGTCCACAACAGTACAGGGAAAGCAAAACCCAATGTTACACTTTACTGAATGACTCAGTTATTCTAGCTAGGTAACAACCTAATACAGACTTATTCTGGACAGGCTAACATCAAGTCAGGGGAAGCTAGACCCAGTTGGGGGATGGGGGGGCACTCATACAATTATACTAACAGGAAGGAATAATCTGGTGAAACCAACACATTAGTTTTGGGAAGTTTTGGGAAGAGGCACAACCTAATCACAGGACAGTAATATACCTTCACATCTACTTTCTATTAGAATGGCAAAACTGTTTCTAAGGAAAGAAAAGATCTTAACCATACTTTTGAGAATAGTGCATCACACATCTAAGATAAGAACTTTTGTAACTGTTCACTCTTAGAATTAGTTACCAACCAACTCCTTTTAAACACTTTGTTTTCTAGGCAAAAGGCCCAATCCCTGAAGTCTTTCCCTGGTTCTTGGAGCATGAGTGTACTCAGTGGCAGAAAGGGGGGGGGGGTCACTAGTGACTAACAAACGGTGTCGGAATAGGTTCTTAAGTAGCAAAAGTCGGAATTCCTTAGGAAGACTGGGCAAACAGGTGAGTACTTTACATCTAGGGTTACCAGAGGGTGCAGGGGCTTCACAGAAGAGACCCTAGCAGGATTCTAGCACTGGGACTGGGTGCACTGTATGGGAGGTCTCCCCATCACAGAAAATACCCCACAGCTACACAGAAATCCTATGAGACTTAAGGTAAGTACATACCCAAGCCAACACAGTACCTCAGAATTGATGATTTTGCAGCAGGAGGAATTCAGAGTCTGCAGCCAAATACCCGGTCAGTGGATTCCTTGTCATGGTGACTGAAAACAAGACCTCAGAAGGAACTTTGCAGCAGGGATCAATGAAGGCAAGGTTTTCCTCGCAGCTGAATGCGGTCTGTAGATTTGGCGCCTTCTCAAGGAGCACAGAAGAAAACAGAAAATCGCTGTTGAATTCTCATTGCTAGAGGTCCAACACCCTGTTGAGGGGACTTTTCAGACTTATTTTGGGTCTCTGGTGATCCACCAAGATGCCCACGAAGTTTCAGCTAGATTCGGAATTCGGAAGACCGTGCACTGCATAGTTGCTCAAGGTATTGGGGTATTGCAGCAATGCAAGGTCGCAGCAACGAGTGATATGGCTCAAAATGCAGGTCTTCTTGAGTCTAGTGGGGCTCACCAGGCTCTGGGTCAGGGTATAATTTTCGGAGTACCCAGGTCGATTGGAAGGAAGGGCTACAGCAGGCTCTGTTTACACAGCAGGCCTTTAGCTCGCTGGATCTCGTTTCAGCCGTATTTCCTTCATCATTCTCTTCGGTTCAGTTTCGGTTCCAGTGGTCTACCTTGTCTTCAGCTTCCAGGAACGCAGTTTTTAACAGGAACTACAGCACAACTTCTGCATTCTCTCCCTGCATTTTATAACCAGGGGCGGTCTGGTTGTCCAATCAGGACAGCCAGCCCCCCACTGGGATTTGTCCCCATTCTGGCAAGGAGGAGGTCAGATGGCTGCATGCAGAGTTTTGCAGAGTTTTGGACGCTTCTGGAGTCTGGGCAGGGAGTCCAGGGCACTCCTGCCGAAGATAAAAATCACACAAAGGAATTTCCTGCCCTGAATGTCAGCGGAAGGAACAGGAAAGGACAAGAAACACAAAAATGGCGAAAAAAGAAGACGGGGGTCATTTTTTTAAAATGAGAACCCATTGGTGCCTTTACTGCAGCTGTGAACACCGCCCATGGTAAAGGTGCACCAAATTAATACAAGGTATAACTGCCACCAGCCATTGAAGGTAAGCTTGTCCCTGTAACTGAAATGTTAGTTTTAGTGTGAAAGGGGATCCATTGCATCTCCCCAGCACTCGACATAAGGCGGGGTGTGCTGACTTCACAGAATAAAATGTAAAAAGGGATACAAAGATCCTTTCTACCCATGGGAACTGTAGTTCTCTCAAGGTTAGCCAGAGAAAGTTAAAAGGGGACCCCCTAAGGCAACCCAGCAACAACAAGCACGTATTGCCAAAAAGTTGATAAAGATGACAACTTTAAAAAGACACTATGGAGAGTCAAAACAATGGCACCCATAAAGAGTACACGTTTCTGTTGGTGTGGAAAAAGGTTCCCACTCACAGAGGTATTAAGGAAAAACAACCTACCAGTAAAGCAAACATTTCTGGGGTGGACCCAGGTCAGGAAGATTTACCATTTCTATGAAAATTGTACCTCACACCCAGGGATTCACCTTTCACAAACTTCATGGTTTAACGATAAGATTAGTGTGGCAGGCAAGCCAATTTTCTGGAGAAAATGGGCCCAAACTGGGCTGTTCAATGTAAATCAAGGCTGGCCAGAAAATGGGATACCTTTCCTGGTGTTGCAGTCTACCAGAGGCCTCCCATATTGAGAATTTCTGAGATACATGCAACTATACAGCCGGTGGTGGTCATGTGGTGCCCATTCCTCAATACACTACCAACAATTTATTTATTTGCATTTTTAGAGCGCACCTACAGCCCAGGGGCATTGTGGCGCTTGTTACAGGAGTTTTCAAATAATTTTCAGTAAGCAAAGGTTACATGTGACCGAGAGGTCTCTTAGTTACAAGTACGGTATTCATAACATTTTTAGTAGATATAAGCGACCGCTCATTGGTTAGATGAAGAGTTGTGTTTTGAGTGCTTTGCGGAAAGCTAGGTGGGACTAAATCATTCTGAGGTTAGGTGGAAGGGCATTTCACTGTGTGGCTGCTATTGTGGGGAAGCTGGTACCTCCTGCATGGACCCTTTTGGTTTTGGGCATCATGATAAGGTTAGAGTACCCCTCCCTAAGGGATCTTGTGGCAGTGTGTTTGACAATCCTCTTTACAAGGTACGGAGGGGCAGTATCATGGAGGCATTTGTGTGCCAAGGAGAGAGTTTTGAAAATGATTCTGTTTAACCGGGAGCCAGTGGACCTGTCTCCTGATTTCTGAGATGTGTTCTTTCCTTCAGGTCCCAGTGGCTGCCTTGAGGGCATTGTTTTGCGCTAGTTGCAGTTTAGAGAGGTTTTTGCATGACGTCCCGGATAGTAGGGCGTTGCAATAGTCTAGTCTAGAGCCAATGATGGCTCTGGCTATGGTGAGACAGTTATGTTGTGAAAGGAATGGTCTGGCTGCATTGATGATTTTGGCGTAGTAGGCTGATGATGTGGAGATAGCATTCACGTGTCTGTCCATGGTGAGGTTTGAGTCTAGGTAGGCGCCAAGTGTTTTGACATGGTCAGACGCCTTGATGGGTGTATTGTCAACAGTGAAGGAGGAGTATTCCTGACTGAGGTTACCCAGGGTGGTGGGTGAGCCGATGAGTAGGAGTTCCGTTTTTTCGCTGTTTAGGCAGAGCCAATTGTCAGCCATCCAGGATTGGATAGTTGAGTATATAGCCGTGAGATTAGACATGTCAGTCTTGTAGTCACCTGTGAGTGGGATTAACACCTGGGTATCATCCGCATAATTGGTGTATGATATGCCCATGGCATCCAGGATGCTAAACAGTGGCCTGGTGAAAAGGTTATAGAGCGTTGGCGCTATGCATGACCCTTGTGGGACTCCACATTTAAGGAGGCTCGGGTGGCAGAGCCAGAGTCCGAGAAAACTTTCATAGCCCTGTCTTGGAGAAAGGAAGTGATCCAGTTGCGTGCTTTGGGGGAGAAGTCGGCCGCATAGGCAAGGTGACGTCACAGTGTGTTGGGGTCGACCAGGTCGAAGGCAGCTGATAGGCAAACCTGCACTACTCCTACTCCTTGACCTATGTCTCTCAGGTCGTCCATTTGGTTCTTTAAATCGAGGAGGGCTGATTCAGTGCCATGCTGTGGGTGGAAGCCTGATTGCCCCAGGCCTAGGAGTTGGTTCTCCTCCAGGTATTTTTGAACTTGCATATAAGCCCCTTTGTCGAGAATTTTCAACAGGAGCCTAAGATGACCTGCTACCTCGAACTTGAGTATCTATGAATCCATTCAATCTTGATATGGAATAAAGGTAAATTGTAAGATGGAACTCTCCTGGAACCGTTATTGTGGGATAACTATTGCAGGGGATTTATGGGTAGCCTTATAGAATGAGGTTATACTGACATTGGTGTCGACCTCAACCTCCCAGATCGTGGTCATGATTTTTAATCGAGCCTTGGACAATCGCACTAGGAGGGCGAAACTTAATCCGAAATCTCATACCTGGGTCTGTTGGACATGCCACACGAATACAGGTTCACAGAAACACATGCTATTCGACTGTTCCGATGCTTGTGAATCTGCTTAGAATCCCATGCTGTGCATATAGTCTGACATCAAGTGGTAATCGTCAGTGCTCCAGATAAGATTTTGAGGTGGGAGTATTTTACTCTCTCTTTTTAAACTTTGAGAGTAAATGTGATTTTACGAGAGAAAAAATGACTTTTCCCCTTTGCAAGAGAGCAAAATGTGACATCCAGCCGACGTCTGCAAAGACTATATGGAAATCATTACTATGCAGCAGCTTTCTGCATTGTGAGAGAATACTCAATTATTTCTCTAAGGTCTAGCCGTTTGATCTCTCCTGTATATATTTAAATGTTGAAATCACAGAAACCTAGCCAATTATATAATAAAGCAAACATGAATTGTATTGTGTGTTTTGAGATTCGATAGCAGAATTGTCTTTTGATGTTTAATGAAAGTCCTAATTTCCTGGAGCTATTACTACTTAATGGTATGCCAGTGTTATGATACAACAGTGCAGAGAGGCAAGGACTCCATGCTAAATTCTATATCTTATCTACTGGTCAAATGGTTATTTATATAGCTCTTTTGGCAAAGCGCTGTACATGGAACATATTTATCACCATTATCACAAAACCGAAGTTGGTGCTTCTTTATCGAAAGGATGAAAGGCTGAGTTAGACTTGCTGGGATTCTAACCTGCAACCTACAGATCATGCACTGATTGCAGCAAAGTGTGCAAAACCGGCTGAGCTATCTTATTGGCTAACATCCTTCAGAGGTTGGTTAACTGAGTATCGACTGAGTTATGATATGATAGGTCATTTAATACCCATTGGTTTCTAAGCGCGGACCCGGGGGTGGAACCTGTGTTGCTGTGTCGTCTTGCTTCCAAGGTGGACACATTGCCACTGAGCTCTCCCCCCGAGACATAGTATATCACAGTATCTAGCTGTATGACGAACCATTCATGAAGCGCTGCATAAAGTTAAATACCTATCTGGATTATCACAGGGACAGGTTTTGCTCTGTTTCTATTTCAATTACCAATGTAACTTTCATTTGTTTGTTTTTGAACAGCGCTTGCACTTCCTCGTTGAGTCAGGGTTTGGATGTTTTAATTGTAATCCTGAAGATTTGAGAGGCTAGAACACCTGTGATCAGTGTAAAACAATCAATCACCCTTGAGCAAAGTTTCTGCTGCCACTGACCATTTATAGTAATGTACCCCTTGAGTACAAGGTTGAATAGCTGTAAACTAGACTGTACTTAGTCATCATTTTACACACTGTTTTTATAATTAGAGTGTAAATGAAATTATAAGTGAAAAAATGATCGCCTCAGCATGATTATGCACACAGCACCGGAACTCTGAAAAATACAATTGTGCAATACGGGTTTGCTTTTACTGGAAAAAAAGCATAATTTGTTAAGAGGATTAATTCTCTATTGCAACTTAGTTTTCCATCTTAATTACACAAACAAAAAATTCTAGGAAAACATGCACAGTGATTCTGAAGCTGAATGGAAATAAACCATTCCTTTTATCACAGTGTGCAGTTTCTTTTTTTTGAAAGGCTTCAGAGAAATACATTCTGTTTCAGAGGTGGCTTGCAATCGCATCCATGTAGATAAAAATCAAAAGCAGCCTTCTGGTTTCTGTCAAGTAACCTGACCGTTGCACTGTCCTCTGCTCTAAACCTGTGTGTAAATGTACACAGGAAAATAATAAAGCTGTCGTATTTACAAGATTTTCATGCATAAAATGGCCTGGTACGCACCTTATCTGGAGGCCTGGTAATTGTGAGTATTGCATCTTTCTTTTGAGGATCGAAAGGGGACGTCGACATGGGCGTGCCTGTAACACTATCCCTAATGTGACGTGTAGTGTACCCAAAATCACTCGCGCATCGAGGTCCCTCAGATTTTTTTTTTTCCGCCAAGCTAGCTGGTCGCCTTATGCAGAGCTCTTACAAATCACAAAATTAAATCTTTGTCCACGACCTCTGGTTGTGTGTATATATATATATATATATGTATATATATATATATATATATATATATATATATATATATATATATATATATATATAAATTCTCAGACATGTGCTAATTCTTCTCTACCATAGAGACCCCCAGCTCATTTGCTGGACTTTAGGGCTTTTAATTTCTAACCTGGAGAGAGTTAGACCTTTTTCCCACACTCTCGTGTATTTTTCTGTGATTTGGACTGTTTTCCTTTTGACTTTGGAGTCTGACAAACTCCATAGCCATCATCTTTGCACTGTGACACACAGCACCTATAGTGCAGTGGCACAGGGAAGTCTCTTAGATTTCCCAAATGTTTATATACACCTTCTCTTGGTGAAACTGTTTCAAAGAGCAGTGAAGTGAAATTCACTTTACTTATAATTTGTAACTTTCTAGACCCAGCACACACTATTTTACCATCGAGTGCTGGAGGGGTTAATTAGTATCCCCATTGTCTAGTTTGTCATGTAACATTTTTATGTTACCCTTTCTACAATTCATGGCTGGTGGATGTGCTTTACTTTTTACTACCATTGTGTGTTTTTACCGCGGGCTGCAATTGCAGCTGCAGTAAGACACCATGAGTGCCCATTTTTGTCAAAATGTCCCCGGTCGTCTTTTTTTGACATTTCTTGTTGGAAAGTTCCTTCTTGAGATTTACTCTGCACCCCAAACCAGGTTTGGTCCCTTTGTTCGTTTTGTCCTTGGCAGGATTCACAAGTGAAGCCCGCCTCTGTCCCCAGTATGTCAGGCAGTGGCAGGAAGTGAGGGCGGTGCCAGAAACTCCCTGTGCTTAATCCCCTTGGTTACAGGAATGCACCCAAAGATGATTGGCCGGCTGCCTGTCCTGAGAGGACAGCCACCCTGCTGTGTGATTGACAGCTAGGCTGGAATGAATGGGAGAAACCTGCACAAAAGGCGAGGCTTTTTGGCTTGGAAGGCAGAGTCGGGCATTGGACGAAGGAATCCGAAGAAGAACTTGGAAGAGACGCCTGCTGCAACTCCTGGACCGTTGGTTCACCCGGTGAAGCCCTGCTGCTGTGCTGAAGCTCGGAATTAATTTCGACTATAGAAGACCTGCAAGGACAACATCTCCCTTTGGGTTGGTGGAACCAATCAACCCCAAAGTGAACTCGTTTGGACATCCTCTCGAAGCTGGCTGCACTTCTGCTGCTGCTGGAACCGAAATGCCAGGGAGAGGGACACCAAATTGAGTGGATCGCTTTTAAGTCCGACCTGAGCGCCAGGAAGATCCTCCAGACTACCCTGAAGCAGGACTGACCAAGCCTGAGCCACCTCAACTAAGTGCTGGACCCTAGATGCGAGGAAAGTTTGAAGTGGTATACGAGGACCACAGTGGTGCTATTTGCTGTCAGACGCGAGGAGCTGAAACCACAAAGTGCCGCTGAATTGAAGTTTGCCCATTCCTATTGCAGTGCAGGAGTCCCCAGACGTCCTCCCTCTTGTCCCCTTGACTGAGGCCCAGGAACGCCACAATCTGCAGAGCTGTACAGGAACAGAAGCCAGCTGGAACCATTTCCTCTAACCAAAGGTACTGTTAAGGTTAAGAGGACTTACCTCTTGTGGTGAAGCCTTACTTGTTCTCAGTTGACTTGTCTTGGTTAACCTTGCAGAGTTGCTTGAAACTTTGCCCCTCACAAGCCTCAGCTTGTGGCCCTTCAAGTGATCTTATTTCTACAAACTTTTCTAAAAACATTGTGCAAGACTTTTACTTACCTGCAAAGAAGATCTTCAGCTCCCCTATAATTTGCTCAAATAACATTGGCTGTCCTGGCTCCCTGAGAGACTCTTCTTACCCCGGACTGTGTCTTTACCTTTCCCCCAGCAAAGGGTTAGTTTGCTTTGCATTGGAGGGTTGAAAAAGTACTTACCAGTTTTATCAAGTATTTGTTAACCTTTGTTTTATTCCCTTATTTAAGCTTTGCTCCAAACTCAGTATTGCTCTGTATGTACCAGTGATAAATCAATGACCACAGTGTCCTAGTGTTGGGGAGAATTCTCAGAAATGTGCTAATTCCCTTCACCTTAGAGACCCCCAGCAACTTTGCTGGATTTTGAGAACCTGGAAAGAGTGTGAGCCTTTTTTCCCACTCTTTAAAGTGTTTTGATGTGTTTTACATTTGTGTTCTCTGATACTGTACACTCTTAGTTTCTAAATCAGTAAAGACTCTTTTGGGATGCCCCACAGACACAACCTACACCCTCAGGTGACTTCAATAGCTAGGGTGCTGGGGACATTAATATCTTACTGTTGGCATTTAGAATACTGTTATAAGGTGGTAAAAGGAAAAGGGTATTAGAACAAGAGACCACAAATATTCTTAAGCAGGCAAATACTTTTGGATCCCCTAAGAAGAGTCATTCAGTGCAACAGGCGAAGCCAAAGTCAATGGGCAAAAGTCTTAAATAGGATGAAGCACTTCTGGTAGGTAAGTAGAAAAGTCTTTGCACAATGTTTTAGAAGTCTTTGAAGAAAAGAAGAATCAAATGTAGGGCTGATTAGACTTCAGTAGTAGAAGGTGCAACTCTACAGTGAGAGGCAAGTACTCTGACTTTACAGTACAGTTGTATTGAAGAAAAAGTGCAGCAGATGACTTCTGTTCCTGTGCAGCTCTACAGATCTCTCTGTTCCTGGGCCTCAGTCGTGGGGGCAAGAGGGAGGACTTCTGGGGACTCCTGGACTGCAATGGGACGGTCACTGCGCGCAACCAGCAATCTTTCCACCAAGTGGCACTTCAGTGTTTCAGCTCCTCGCGACTACAACGAATAACGCTGCGGTTCCTGGCTGTCGAGATGGACTTTCCTTGCTTCCGGGGTATCGCACTCTTCTGAGGGGGCTCAGGCTCAGTCAGTCCTGCTTCCTGCGAGTCCGGAGTATCTTCCTGGAGCTCTTGGCCAACTTAAAAGCAACGCACACAATTTGGTATTCCTCTCCCTGGCTATACGGTTTCCAGCAGCAACTTTGTGGAAATTCAACCAGCTCTGAGAAGGATGTCCAGGTGGCTTACTTTGGAGTTGATTGGTCCCACCAATTCAATGGGAGAAGTCGTCCTTGCAGGGACTTCTCTTTCGATACATTTGGAGTTTGAGCACAGCAGCAGGGCTTCACCAGGCAAACCAACGGTCCAGGAGTTGCAGCAGGCATCATCTTCAAGTTCTCCTTAGGTTCCTTTGTCAAGGGGTCGAATCTGCCTTCTAAGCCAAAAGCCTCGCCTTTTTATTCAGTTCTCTCCCATTCATTCCAGCCCAGTTGTCAGTTACCCAGCAGAGGGGCTGTCCTTGCCGGACAGTCAGCCGGCCAATCACCACAGAGTGCATTTGGATCTCTTAGTTGACTATGCACGGGGAGTTTCGGGCACATCCCTCACTTCCTGCCTACCCCAGACACCCTGGAGCCGGAGGGTGGGGCTTCATTTGTGAATCCTGCCAAAGGCAAAGCGAACAATGGGAGCAAACCAGGAGCAAACCTGGTTTGGCGCACATCTCAAGTGGGACCTTTCCACAGAGAAATGGTGAAAAAAGATGACCGGGCCATTTTGACAAAAATGGCACCCTTGGGTGCTTTTCTGCAGCTGTGAACGGTAGTTAAAACAAAACCACTGCCACCAGCCATTCAGTGAGAAAAGGGTGACATGAAAATGTTACATGAGAAGCTAGACAAAGGGGATACTAGGTAACCCCTCCAGCACCCTATTGTAAGATAGTGTGTGCTGAGTCTAGAAAGTTACAAATGTAAGTGAAGTTAATTTCACTTTACTGCTCTTGGAAACAATAGTTTATCCAAGCAAAGGTATTTAAACCTTTGGGAAATCTGAAAGACTACCCTGTGCCACTGCACTGAAGGTGCTTGGTGAAACAATGCAAAAGATGCCTATGGAGTTTGTCAGACTGCACAACCAAAAGAAACACAGAGTTCAAAATCACATTAAAATACATGAGAGAGTGGGGAGAAAGGGTCTCACTCTCTCCAGGTTAAAAAAAATAGTCCTCAAAATCCAGTAAAGTTGCTGGGTGTCTCTAAGGTGGAGGGAATTAGCACATTTCTGAGAATTCTCCCCGAAAATGGCCACCGCTGGTTTTTGAATTTCCTTGGCCCCCTGACGCCGCCTAAGTAGCCCATTGGCTACCATTCTGTTCTTTGCGCCCTGTCGGAGTGCGCTGGCAGGTGAAGACTGCACTCCCCCAAGGCACTCACTAAGGCTCCTGACTGAGCCTGACCGAGATGTTGTGCGTCTGCCAGGACCTCTGCCTCTCCCACTCCCATCAACGACCTTCACAGGAACTCTCTCTACTCACTCCCTGGAACGCTGCTGTTAGGCAGAAACCTGTGCAGTTCCCTTAGGGACCACTGCAAAAGATGTAAGACTACAGGTGTTTGGCAGTAAACCCACTTGGTAGCAGTCTGTACCACCCAGATTCACTTGGTAGCTGTGGCTGAGCAGTCAGACTTCCCTCAAGAAGAGTTAGGCAGTATATAGAGTTTCTGATGTTTGTTAATCTGCTTAGAATCACATGCTGTGCATAGGTCCGACATCCAGTGGTCACTGCAGAGTATTGCATTTTGTTTTTCGTAGTCGAAAAGGGGACGTCGACAAGGCGTGTCTGTAACACTATCCCTATAGTGACGTGTGCTGTACCCACAATCCCTCACGCGTCGAGGTCCCTCAGATTGTTTTTTTCCGCCCAGCTACTGGTCGCCTTTACGCGGAGCTCCTCGCGAGACATTGCAGATTTCATCTCCTCGACCTTTGGTCGTTTTCCTATATTAATATAGAACATATCGATCCCCCCCTCGACGCTGTTGTGAAGCTGTCTCCGCCGAGCAAGATCTTCGACGGAGGGGACGAGCGGAGGAGATCCTTCGGCGTTGCCGAACACGTGGCCTGGCCTCGCAGGCCAAATACAGTAGGGAGAGTGGGGGTCGTGGGACATCTCTAATTCTTTTCTGAGAATGCCTTTCCTTTTCCCCTTCCTTTCCCTTGGGGTGGTTATCACGTTTTATTTCCTCGGCTATGGAGAGGACACCCTTTAGGTTTTGCCCGCTTTGCAAGGGCAAGTTTACTTGGAAGGACAAGCATTCACGGTGTAACCGCTGCTTGCCCCTCGATCACAAGGAGGAAGGTTGCACGGCTTGTCAGCTTCTTAAGCCGAAGACTCTAAAAGACCGTAGGGTCAAGAGGTGGGCGGCCTACGCTATGTCGAAGGCCGACGCTCCACCCACCGCCGCTACCTCCGACAGTGACGAGGAACGTGATACCACGACCTCCGCTACGGAAGTCGAAAACCCCCCTAGAGAGCGCACACGCGATTCGTCGTCTGTCCCCGGCCCCGACGGGCTCGGCTCACGCCCTGCTTATGGGGATGAACACCCCGGCGACTTTGACGCACACAAGACCACACATAAGCACACAACCCATGGCTCTTCTTTGCCGAAGGCAAAGAGAGCATCAGCACCCAAGGAGACGCAGGTTTCACCGGCGGCCTCCTCGGACCGTTCGGGTTCGAAGCCCCTCTCGCAGCCGCGACCAGCAACTGGGCTTTCGGCAAATAAGGGCGCCGCCCCCAAATCGTCGGCCGGAGCGCATCAGCAGAAAGCGCATGCCGCCATAGAACGTTCGACACCCATAACGTCGAAACCACAGCTCTCCACTGACAAACGAGTCGCTGAGAGCTTGGCGAGGATCGTGGTAGCCGACGCCCACAAGCGTACGCTGAAAGACACGTCGAGCGCTACGCAAAGGTCGAAAGACACGCCGAAAACACAGGGACGATCTCCTTCAGTCGAAGGGATTCCCAGCACACCTGAAGGCTTTTCGGAGGGCGACGGACACTTTCCTCGACGTTGTGGGAGAGGTCGAACCGTTTTCAGCTACAAGACACCAATTTTCCCCCGCTAGACCGCTCAGGGGTACCCCATGAAACCATGGAAAGGCTCCATCTCTGCATGGAAAGAATGGAGAGGTTTATGAATGCCCAAAACCCTCCCACTCCAAAGAGAATAAGAGAAGGGCCTCAGGAGGACCCCAGGGCAAAAATTCCAAGATTAGTCAATCCCCACCAGGACACAGCCTCAGACTTCCATGGTGTGTATGACCTCACTGGGGAAGAACATTATTTTGAGGAGGAGGATGATTTTATGGACGAGGAAGAGGGACGGAACCAGGAGGAAGGTCTGGAAGACAGCCCAGACTTGGTAGGAGAAGGCTTCGGAGAAAATCCAGAAGGACGACCTTCTCACCCCTGGCAATCCCCATCAATATATTCCGACACTGATGTCCTGAACCTAAATCCTCCTGACAATTCACCTGTTAGAAACACGTCTCCCATTGACTATCAACCCACACTTAATGCCCTGTTGCGCAGAGCAGCAGCACACTTCGAACTGGACACTGGGGAGCTCTCCCCTGAATTAGACTTTGTAGAAAGGGTAATTAAGGAGAAACCCCCGGTCAGTCAGACAATTCCCCTCCTCGCTTCGGTGAAGAGAAGAATCATCCCTTCGCTGTCCACACCCGCACTAATCAGAGGGGTCAATCCTAGAATTGAAAAGCTTTTCACTCCTTCACCCTCAGACCCGCTGTACATCAGGGGACATTACATTCCGGATTCCCTGGTAGTAACCAACACAAGAAAGAGGGCAGGGGTACCACTTTCCACCAGTGAGGCACCACCTGACAAGGAGGGCAAGCGGTTATATGCCCTTGCAAAAAGAGTTACATCCTTGGCCGCCTTTTCGGCAAGAATTGCCAACAACAATTCTTTGCTCGCTAGCTATGCGGACGCGCAGTGGGCCAAACTGCGCAAAGACGCCGAAGAAGCGCCGGAACCATTACGTACACGCCTGCTTTCAACTATTGGCGAAGGAACCCAGGTCAACCAGAGTATTGTAAAGAGCTCTCTGGATGCGGCAGAAACTGCGGGACGTTCCCTGGTTCAGGGAATAGTCCTAAAACGACACGTATGGCTGCGCAACTCAGGGTTCAAACCGGAGACACAGGCGTCTTTAATAAATAAACCTGTTGAAGACTCAAACCTCTTCGGGAAAGCGGTGGATGAGACTCTGGAGATGGCTAAAAAAGAGTTTGATACTATCAAAACTCTTGACCAAATCTCTAAGCCCTCTACCAGGTGCGGCTATGGCAACAAACGCTTTTTTCGTGGCCAACGCCAACAACAAAACCAGCAGCAACAGTACCCTGCCACCAATTTCCAGACCAATAGTGGCCAGTACAGCCAAAGAGGACAGCGCCGGGGCAAAGGAAGAGGGCGAGGGTCCACCCCCAGAGGTTCCCAAGCCCCTAACAACACCAAGTGACGCGAAGATTCGCGTCCCCTCCCATGCAACACCGGTCGGGGGCCGGATAACATCCTTTCTTCCAGCATGGGAGGGTATAAAGTCAGACCGCTGGGTACTTTCCACCGTAGCCCACGGATACTGCATCGAATTCAACAGTTCCCCAACATACAAACCCCCGAGGGGACGACGCATGTCACCAGAACATCTTGCCATCCTTCTACAAGAAGTACAACAACTGCTGGAAAAAGGAGCCATAGAGGTTGTGCCTCTATCTCAGGTAACGGAAGGTATTTATTCAGTGTACTTCCTTGTACCCAAAAAGGATCTAACCATGCGCCCTGTATTAGATCTGCGCCCAGCGAACAAGTTCATCAAACCCCAAAAGTTTTGTATGGTGACCCTACAGGAAGTGATCCCACTGCTATCACAGGGAGATTACATGACAACATTGGACATGAAAGATGCATACTTTCATATTTTAATGTTGCCAGCGCACAGAAAATACCTCCGGTTCATGATAGAGGGCAAACACTACCAGTTCAGAGTGCTACCCTTCGGCATAGCATCAGCACCGAGGGTATTCACGAAGGTACTGGCAGTGGCAGCGGCCCACCTGCGCAGGTTGTCCATCCCAGTTTACCCTTACCTCGACGACTGGCTCATAACAGGGGATTCTTACGAAACATGCTTCTCCAATACCCAAAAGACTGTAGACCTTTTGTTCCAGTTGGGCTTCTCCATCAACGAAAAGAAGTCCAGCCTAGACCCCAGCCAAATCAAACAATTCCTAGGGGCTCTAATTCAAACAAAGGACGGCCTTGTCTTCCCCTCCAAAGAGAGGGTCCAAAACATGTTGTTTCAGATCCCTCAATATGTGACCGGTCGAGAGGTGACAGTACGCAAAGCAATGCGCTTGCTAGGCATGATGGCGTCGTGTATTTATTTGGTACCTCACGCGCGCCTGCGCATGCGCCCAATGCAGGGGTGGCTCAACAGCCAGTGGTGTCAGGCCAGCGGACTATGGGACGACCTAGTGGTGGTCTCGCAGGCCTTAGTTCTCTCGCTACGGTGGTGGACAAAAGAAAACCTAGAAAAAGGGAAACCCTTTGCCACACCCGCGGCGGAAGCCACTCTAACCGCAGACGCATCCCTCACAGGATGGGGGGCTCACCTATCCCATCAAACTGCTCACGGGGAGTGGACTCCGAACGTAGCATCCAAACACATCAATCTTCTGGAGCTACTAGCGGTGTTCAAGGCGCTAAAAGCCTTCAAGGAACACCTACAAGGCAGGACAGTGATGGTCCTCACAGACAGCACCACAGCCATGTATTACATCAACAAACAGGGGGGAACCCACTCTCCAGGACTGTCCAAACTGGCCCAAAACATATGGAAGTGGGCTCTCAAACAGAATATGTTCCTTCTGTCACAACATGTACCAGGGGAACTCAATCTGCTGGCAGACAAACTCAGCGCAATGGGGGTTCCCAGAAATAGACCTGTTCGCAACCCTGGAGAACTCACAATGCCAAAGTTACGCCTCCAGGTACCCCCATAACCAATCCAAGGGGAACGGTCTGTCGATTCAATGGTCAGGGAGATTTGTTTACGCTTTTCCCCCGACTCCCCTTCTCAACAAGGTAGTGCACAAGATGCACCAGGAACAAGTAACCATGATACTGGTGGCTCCAATGTGGGCCCGACAGCCATGGTTCGCTCACTTGATGGAGATGTCTCTATCTCCCCCAGTGAAACTCCCCTGCCCGTACAACATGCTGTCACAAGACAGGGGCAGGACTCTGCATCCATGCCCCCAGAACATGAACTTAGCAGCCTGGCTCCTGAGATCATAGAATTTGGACATCTACAGCTCCCGCAGAGATGCATGGACATCCTCACGGAAGCCAGAAAACCTAACACTCGCCACTGCTATTCTAGCAAATGGAAGAGATTTGTCATTTGGTGCAGAGGAAAGAGCATCAACCCAATTGACTGCTCTCCCACACATATTATTCTATACCTGACCCATTTATTGGATTCAGGTCTAGTGTTCAATTCCATTAAAGTCCACCTAGCGGCACTTTCTGCATACACCACTTCCCAACACAAAGTGTTGTGGTGGAAGATCCCTGTTATAAAGGCCTTCATGGAGGGAGTAAAGAGAATACACCCCCCCCATAGCTGACCCAGCTCCCGGATGGGACCTTAACGTGGTACTTACCAAACTCATGGGCTCACCATTTGAACCCATGCACAAAGCATCTCTTAAAGACCTCACTCTTAAGACTGCTTTTCTAATAGCTATCACCTCCATCAGGAGAGTAAGTGAACTACAGGCTCTTTCTGTTCTAGACCCCTTTGTTACAGTTCACAAAGATAAAGTGGTTCTACGCACTCACCCAAGGTTTGCTCCAAAATTCATCTCAAAATTCCACGTAAACCAGTCTATAGAACTACCAGCGTTCTTTCAAAATCCTTCCAACTTGGGAGAAAGTACTCTGCACACACACGATGTCCGCAGGGCGGTCATGTTCTACATGGAAAGAACCAGACTACTGAGGAAGACTAATCAGTTCTTCGTCTCGGTGGCAGCAGGAAGAGAAGGGGATGCAGTTTCAAAGTCCACTATTTCTAGATGGAATGTTCAATGCATCACTCTCTGCTATACTCTTGCTAAGAGAGAACTGCCCTTTAGGCCAAGAGCACATTCTACTCGAGGCACGGGGGCGTCCATAGCATTCATTGCGGCTACCTGGAGTTCTGTGCACACCTTTACAAAACACTACTGTCTAGATGCACACTCTAGATCTGACTCCCAGGTGGGACAGGCAGTATTAAGACATCTTTCCTCTACTGTTCCAGTCCAGGGTGCCTAAACCCCCTCCTACACCTCCTGTGGTACCCAGACAGAGTGGCACCACTTTTGGAGGCTTCTGTGGAGAAGTCCGCCAAAAAGTGGAACAAAGGGCTCGACTTGGGTTGGAGTCGCAGAAGAGAACACAAACGCCATTTTAGAATCGAGTTCTGGCAAAAAATACCAACCAGTGAATTAATATTAAATAAATAAACCAGCGGTATGTTCGAGGCTATAGGAATTAAATAATTAAAGTTGGTAGCCTCGAACAATGGGAAAATCCCATAGAGATATATTTGCGGTCGAATATAAAAAGTTGTATCCACTGCCACCAGCCAAAACTCGATCAGTGGGGACGGAGACGTGCCCCCTCGAACAACAGACCTCGGGGTAATCGAATTGCCCCGACCAGTACGTCCACAATATGATGGTTTGTACTGGTTTCTGATCATAAACTGGGACTAGTAAAGCCAATGGTGACTTTACATGCCCTGGGAGACAGTAGTCAGTCCCAGGGTATGGAGTCCATGTTGGGGGGGTCGCTACGACACCCCTGGGTTACGGCATGGAGGGTGCTGTGTAACCCACATCAAAAACACATGAGACCCTATGGAGTAAAAAAAAACCATAGCCCATAAAACACATGGAAAGACAAAGGAACACCTCAAATCATGTCTAAGAGTGGGAGTAAAAGAGTCTCACTCTTAGCAGGAGAAAAAAATAAACCCCAAAAATCCAGCAAAGCTGCTGGGGGACTCACTAGGTTTTGGACATTAGCCTTTACAGAGAATTCTCCCTAACAGCTGCTTCATTGCCAACTGCATGGTAAGCACCTTTGACAGTTGTGGAATGACCACAAACTAACCATATACTTTACACATCCCACTAGTGTGGCATATTATACTGCTTGCCCTGTGCCCTACAATGCTGAACATGTTCTAATCACAGTGGTGCTGTACTCCTGTTTTTTTGCTCCTCATGCTGCATATCGCCAATGTGTTAGAGCCGTATAGCGGTTCATACTCAGATTGACGTAGTTTAACTCTGCACGGTTTATTAGCCTTTAAAGTTAAAACTGTACACTATCGTGCTCATCGCTTGTCTGTTCAGCATTAGCAATCTATGCCTAGCACGGTCACCTAGTGCGATCACCTTCAGCAGCTCCCCTTACTCCACCCGCTGTGTAAGCTACTCACGGCTTCTGTCCCGGAGTTCCCTTCCTTGCCCGCTAGTAATGCAGAAATTGCATGTTGCTCAATCTTCACACTGTAGTCCTAATCTGTCGTAGTCTGGCCAGTACAACTGCTCTTAAACACTCGACGAAACTGTACCGCATGACATACCAATACAGCAAGACTGAATGCAATTATACCTACAGTGTAATGGTTATTATTAATAATGCGAATAAAGCAGTTTTAACTGAACCATCCTGTATAATGTGCACTATGCCTACTGAGATTCCTAACTGTATAGACCTCTAGCCACCTAGCAGCCTACATGTTTAGACCTCTAGCCTACCTGCCACCAACTTGGACATGATTCAACTTTGGTTAACCATCATTAGTTTGCTAACTAACCTGGCTGTGCATGCTCCTAAGACTATGGGAGACCTTGTGTATATAGTAGACAAGGTCTCCCATAGTCTTAGGAGCATGCACAGCCAGGTTAGTTAGCAAACTAATGGCACCTGGACCATTCAAATATCTGCATGGGTATACCCATTTTTCAGAAACGGAGCCCCGCTCCCGATCTATGGCCTTAAAACTGCCTTGCTCAGACAGCATCAACCCTAGTACATTCCTACCTGACTTTGACCAATACGTCACAAAACCCATGACATTAACTGCACATAAACATTTTAAAGATCAAGTACTATCACTCATCCAATGGATACATTTATATACCCTTAAACCTACGCCGAATTTACTGTGCCCAACTGCATTTAGAAACCTGAGACTCGGTCACAGACTCCCTGAAGGATGTCACCAAGCGACTCTCAGCCCTCACCGACGTACACCTAATCTAGAAAATCTCAAGAATAAAACCAGCACCACTAACAAGTCACTTCTTAAAATAAGCTCACCTGGCAAAACTAACAAAGCTAGTATACTGCCTTCAGAGAAAAACACTACTACTATCAAAGGAGGTCTCATTAATGCTAGGTCATTAACAGCACATGTGCTTGATATTAATGACCTCATACTGACCAACAACCTTGACTTCCTAGCTATCACGGAGACGTGGCTCCATTCCACTTCCGGTCCACTGCTCTCACTAGCTATCCCAGACCAATATACCATTATCAGGCAAGACAAAACTTCAGCTAAAGGTGGCCTCTTTAGGCCTCAGGCAGGTCCCCTCCAAATTCTCATGTCCGCAGAACTCCTCTCAATCAAATTACCACTATTGCCAACACAAACCATTACAGATCACCTGATCTACAGACCTCCAGGCCCTCTCGCCTCCTTTGAGGAAGTCCAATCACTCCTCACACATAACTCCAAACCAGGATCACAAATCCTGCTCGTAGAAGGCTTTAACTTGGGACTACATGACGCTAAAAATGCCAATGCACTGAACATCAGCAATAGTATCGCCGAATTAGGCTTCACTCAACAGGGTCTCACAACAAAGGCCAACCGTTAGGCTGGATCGCAGATTCAAATTGCAATATTAACATCCTATCTAACCAGCCCTGCACATGGGTCATCATGCCATCCTCTTCACCTTACAAAAGAACTCTATCCTTAACCCCGACAAACTTTTGGCCCCGCCTAGATTAGCCAGAAATATGCGGAATATAACAACTCTCAAAATCCTCCCACTTCATCAACCCCTCATGAACTCTTCCACTGCTAATGAGCACAATGACAACCCTACTCGCCTTGTTGACCTCTATAATGCAACCATACTGGACGCCATCAATAAGATAGCACCACAAAAGCTGTGCAAAGCTAAACCATGTGCCCATCTAAACACATGGCTTACTCCCCACCTAAGAACTCTGCGAAAAACCTACCCTCAATCTCCAACAAGGAAAACTTCACAACAGCCTCTGCCACCTACGAATCTGTGATCTTCCCAGACACATGTGACTCGTATAATGACCGGATCCAAAAGGCTAAATCTAACACCATGGAATTATTTAACATACTTAGAGAGCTAGAATCACCCAAGGCTTCACCCACCTTATGTTCTAAGGACACCACTTGGTGTCATAATATTCAAAAAGCTATCTCTGATAAGATTGAGTTATTACAAAAGAAATTTGAGACTAAAAAAACTAGCTGACAACAACCTGCCCCAATTGACAACCCAAACTCCTCTACCAGATCAAACTAACCTGTTCAAATTCTCCTCTTAGCAATAAGTAAGTCGAGGAGATGATATTAAGCCTATAACCCTGTAGCTGCATGGGTGACGTCTGCCCTGCACCTATCTTAAAAGAAACCGCGAAGGAGCTTGCTCCCTTCATTACCTCGTTAATAAATGCCTTTCACTACAAATACATTACCTGCCAACCTTAATGATGGTGGGTCCTGCCCCTCCTTAAGAAACCTACCCTCAACCCAAATATACTGACCAACTACAGACCGATCACCAAAGTGCCTTTCCTTCTTAAGATTGACAGAGCAGCTTACCTGCAGATCCAGTATCACCTGAAAAGCTGAAGCGTACTAGGGTTACGTCAAGTCTGGTTTCCGTCCGAGGCATGGAACTGAAACAGCTCTGAAACTATAAAAGATGAAGGCAACATTGCCCTCTTCCTTTTACTAGATCTATCAGCTGCCTTTGTCCTTTTGGACCACAAAACCCTTTGTAGCCATGACTCCTCGGCAGCCCACTTTTCCAAGGACGCCATCACATGGATCCAGTCATTCCTCAACAACAGAACTACCAGAGTATTTGCCCTGAGGTCTTCCGACAGACCTGCTGCAGTCACCTGTGGGGTCCCACAAGGCTCTTGTGCCTCCCCTACACTTTATAATATATTCACAAAGCCACTATTTGACAACTTAGACCACATGGGTATCTTATACGAACTACGCGGACGACACCCAAATTCTTATCCCCATCACAGGCAATTACATAACAGACTCCAAATGACTTAACATATACATCATCATCCAAGTCTGGATGGCACAGCACAGACTTTGCTTAAATGACAAGACTGAGTTACTCCTTGTAGGTACTCAAGCCAGACTTAACAGACTTGACCAGCAGTTTATCACTTTCAACATTGATGGCAACAACATTAAAGTCTCGAAGGATGTCAAAACTTTAGGCATGTACATCGACTTAACCCTCTCTTTAGGAAGGCAAATCAACGCAACTGCGTCCACTCCCGCATACACCTGCAAGCTCATAAACACCCGCAGACCGTTTTGGATAATGACACATGTATTACCTTAGCCAGGGCCCTTGTACTGACTAAATTAGATTACTGCAATGCCTTCTATTTAGGCACCAACCAACACATCCTTAGAAGATTGTAAATCTATCAAAACACATGCAGCAACAAACTTCCAGAGAAAACGTCCATCTCAGAGATAATGTTCAATGGTTATCAATGAACCAAAGAATCAAATATAAGACCCTTTCACTTGCATAAATGTCGGCATAACCAAGCTCCCATGTACCTATGCAACAAATTCAAACATAACACAATGGACAGACTGACTAGATCATCTCACTCTTAACTACCTCATCATACCTAAGTTTAGGCTCCAGAGGGCAGACGGTAGAAGCTTTCCGGTACTAGCAGCCAAATCTTGGAATGCTTTACCCGCTATTATTAGACTGGAACCTTCCTACCACAAATTCAGAAAATCTGTCAAATCCTGGCTCATGAACGAAAACTAACCTCCTCTACTGCCTCAGCTGCTCCCTTTGCATATATGCTTTTATGTTACTGTCACTATGTCTTACCTTGCAACCACTTATCCCAGCAATTGTAAAATCTTATCTTGTAATTCTCAAACTTTGTACACATTTTCTTGTCTATGTAGAAATGTGCCCAGAGGCTTGAGGCCTGGCGCGCCATATAAATAAAATACAATACAATTCAACTAACTTGCGTCCCTGGATCTCCAGGACGCATACTTTCACGTGCCTATCCACCCAGGGCACCAGAAATACCTTGTGTTTGTGGTCGGAAAATTGCACTACCGGTTCAGGGTCCTTTCATACTGCCTGAAGTCTGCTCTGCGCACCTTAACAAAGTGCCTTGTGCCAACCTGTGCAAACAAGGGCACCACGTCTATCCTCGTTTAGACGACTGGCCCCATCCAGGCAGGGAGCACAGTCTTCTATAGTCGCGACAGTGGGCCTATTACAAACATTGGGCTTCGCCATCAACTACAAGAAATCCTTCTTGCAGCCATCCAAGAGGCTCATATTCCTGGGAGCAGAGGGAGTAGAATTCTCCACCCAGGAACCTAGGCTGCGTCCCTCTAGCGATAGATTAAATACCCTTGCGGCACTACTAAGACGTTCACACTGAACAAAGTGAAAACAGTGTGACAATGCATGCAGCTGCTCAGGACGATGGCGTTGTGCATACTGCTGGTCCCGCACTGCAGGCTTCACATGAGATCACTACAAGAGTTCCTGGCAGCAAACTGGTCTCAGACCACCGGATCATGGATGGACACAATGCATATCCCTTTCAAGCTGTGCTCACAGCTTCAATGGTAGGTGAACAAAGCTAATGTCTGCATGGGGAAAACTTTTCAGGATCCAACACCCAATACCTCTGGTTACGGACACCTCTCTCCAGGGGTGGGACAACCACGTGGACGAACTACACGCCAGGGGACTATGAAAGTCCCAGGAGGCATACCTACATATAAATGTACTCCAACTCGGAGCTGTTCGATGGGCACTCAAATCATTCCTCCTGATTCTGGCGAACCAAACAGTCAAAGTACTCACAGACAACACCACCACAGTGTACTGTCTGCAAAAGTAAGAAGGGACAAGACCCAGGACATTGTCTAAGGAAGCTCAACTGACCTGGTACTGGGTCATTGCTCATGGGGTCAGCATTCAGGCATTCCACATCCAGGCGATACAGAATCTGATGGCTGACAGCCTCATATGGCCCAGAACCACGAATGGGAGCTCGACTCGACACTGCAATCACGGTTCCAGCGACGTAGTTGACAAATTGTAGACCTATTTGCCATAATACACAACAAGAAGTGTGCCAGGTACGCCAGCCGGACTCCTCAAAGGGGCTCAATGGGAAATGTGTTTGCTTTTCCTTGAGACAGCATCTTCTCGTACGTGTTCCTGCCATTCCCGACCCTGCGCAAAACAATATAGATGATCAAGCGGAATTCCTGCAAGGTGATCCTCATTGCTCCAGACTGGCCTCGCCAGACCTGGTACTCCGAGTTGGTTCAGTTCTCCATAGACAGACCCATCCGGCTTAGCAATTGGCCAGGCATCATAACGTAAGGCAAGGGGAAAATTCTGCACCACATCCTCCAATCACTTTGCTTGACAGCGTGGCTCCTGACTTCGGAAGCTTGAACATATCACAAAAGTGTAGTCGGGTCCAAGCGGCGGCTAGAGCTCCCACCACTAACAAATCAGGCTGCCTGAAGTGGAAGCGATTTTGAGAATGGTGCAAAACCCCCAACGCTAGCTACACCAGGATGGGCTGAACCAATTCCGGGTGACGCCAGAGGATATACTGCCATACCTGCCATCTCTGGCCATGCCTGGCCAAACAAGACCATGCCCACAACTCTGTTAAAGTGCACTTTGCGGCCATGTCTAGGTACACCAGATGTGAAAAAGGGGTATCCCTCTACAGACAGATTTATAAAGCATTTCCTCAAAGACCTTTTCAGACGTTTTCCACCAGTAAGATGGATATCGCCAGGGCTCATGAAGAAACAGTTTGAACCTGAACCTATGCCCTCCATGCCACTGGGATACTTGTCATGCAAAGTTGCCTTCCTGGTGGCTATTAAGTCAGATAGGCGGGCGTCGGAGCTGCAAGCCCTCACAATCAACCAACGATATTTACGGTTTCAAAAGTACAGACTACTTCTCATGACAAACCCATGATTCGTTCCCAAAGTACCCACAGATTTTCACAACAATTTCACGATGACCTTACTGGTTTTCTTTAGAACAAGCCCTCATCACTTGCAAAGGTGGCATTGCACTTGTTCGACCTGAGGCGAGTGTTAAAATACATTTGACAGGACGCAGTCCTTCAGAAAGTCAACACAACTTTTTGTAGCGTATGGGCCAATAAATAAAGACAATGCTCTATCCAAACTGGTTGATCTCGTCGGCCATTGTCTTCTGCCACAAGTCAGCGGGGAAGCCCCTCCAAGTTCCCCCACATGCACATTCGACAAGCGCTAAAGCAGCTTTGGTGGCATGGTGGTCAGGAGTCCCGATCCCAAACATCTGCCAAGCAGCCACCTGGTCAGTGCTGCCTACTTTCACAAGACACTACTGCCTGGAAAAGCAGCATGCCAAAGGAGGACAGACAGGGAGAGCAGTCCTACAGCGCTTGTTCCAATAAGGTACGTTCCTATGGATTTGCTGTAAGGTTTTCTGGGTGGATTTTACCTGTTTGCACCTCCAGTGTCTGTATACTGCTACATAGTCTATTCACAGCATGTGAATCTATGAAAGATCCAATGCTGGAGAAGGAACGTTTCTTACCTGCAACCCCTGTTCTCCAGCATTGGTATCTTTCATAGATTCACATGCGCCCTCCTTCCAACCCTGTCGGGTAAAACCACTTGCACCCCAGGGACATCTGGTACCACGGTATCAGAATCTGAGGGGTAGTGGAAAGAGGAGGGTTTAGTCTAGGGCTTCTCGAGGTCCAGTTGGTGGGGACCCGAAAACACCCATAACAAGGGTGTGGGGCTACAAAATGTAGCTTCTTGCCTCGGGCAAGGGGAATAAAAAATAACAGAGCATTCCCAGCCTGACAACTGGGAATATTCACAGCATGTGAATCTATGAAGATACCAATGCTGGAGAACGGGTGTTACAGGAAAGAAACCTTCTCCTTCGTGGGCTGTAGTCTAGTGTGGGACCAATTGACGGATGGCGACATGGTCACACCAATCGAGTGGGATTGGGTCCACAGAGGTGATGAGGGGGGGGATGATGTGAAGATTAAGTCTAGGGTTTTGCCTTTGGTGTGCCTGGGCGAAAGCATAATTTGCTTAAGGTCCATGGAACTGATCAGTGGAAAAGCATGCTTAGGGTGTGATGCAGAAACGCTTTACTCCAGCAGCCACAGGCCGACTTTTTGTTAAGGGTTAGTGAAAGCCGGATTCCCTGGTGAGAACTACCACGCGCATTAGTGCTGGTACCCCCTTTACCACTTCTGAGCCTATGCTGGATAAGTAGAGTAAGAAAACAAAGACGCTCTTCGGAAGAAGGTAGCGACATCAGCTGTGTTTCAAATGCGTATTGCAAATAATACCACCCTCATGGCCAGTTTTAATAGATCCCAATGGGACCATGTGGAACACCAAGTTAGCAGAGTCCGTGAGCCTCTGTGGACTGAAATACTTAAGACCTTATCTGAAGGCAAGCGAACGGGAAATGTCATTATATAGAATACTCTGGACGCTGCGGATACAGCCAGTAGAATAGTGGCAGAGAGAACACTTATAAAACATCACACGTGGCTCAGTAATTGGGTGTTTAAACTAGAGACTCAAGCCATGCTAATTAATATGTCAGTCGAGGATAATGTCCTGTTCGCCAAAGCGGTAGATGATTGTCAGGGAGAATTCTCAGAAATGTGCTAATTTCTCTCTACCTTAGAGACCCCCAGCTCTTTTGCTGAACTCTAGGTCTGGAGAGAGTGAGGCCCTCTTTTCCCACTCTCTCATGTATTTTTAATGTGATTTGAACTCTGTGTTTCTTTTGGTTGTGGAGTCTGACAAACTCCCTAGGCATCATCTTTTACATTGAGTGACACAGCACCTTCAGTGCATTAACACAGGGAAGGCTTTTTAGATTTCCCAAGGTTTAAATACCTTCTGTTTGGATAAACTACTGTTTCCAAGAGCAGTGAAATGAAATTTACTTGACTTGCATTGTAAACCTCCTAGACTCAGCACACACTATCTTACAATAGAGTGCTGGAGAGGTTACTTAGTATCCCCTTTGTCTGGCTTCTCATGTAACATTTTTATGTTACCTTTTCCTCGATGAATGGCTGTTGGCAGTGGTTTACTTTTAACTACTGTGGTGTGCATATACCACGGGCTGCATTCGCAGCTGCAGTAAAGCACCCAATGGTGGCATTTTTGTCAAGGTGGGACACTCTTTCCAGACTAGCTCAGAAATTCTGGAAATGGAACCTCCAGGAAGACATTTTCCTCGTCTCACAACATTTTTCAGGGGAACACAACTGTCTAGCAGGCATATTAAACGGGAACACAAATCAACCCTCTGAACACAAGAGTGAACAACATTGTAGACAACATTTTCTCATCATGGGGTCATCCAGACATAGATCTGTTTGCCACAGAAGAAAATGTAAAATGCCACACTTGCACTTCCAGGTTCCTGCAGAAGGAGTACAAGGGGAATGCACTGTGGATCACCTGCTCAGGGATAATTGTACACGCTTTTCCACCGATGCCACTGTTGAACAAAGTAGTCCACAAAATGCATCCGGTGAACTTGTCAATGATCCTAGTTCTTCCAATGTGGGCAGTCTTAAGCAAGATTGTATTTAATAATCCTGTGGGAGACTACACCAGCCTTGTCCTCTTGGCAATAGGGAACCAAACCTTTGGTATAGGCCTTTACCGCCAGAAGTTGGTAGAGTGACTGAGCAGCCAGGCTTATCTCAAAAGCGGTCAATGTGAGCTGTAGGGTTGTAAAATAGAGCGTCACAGATACATGTATTCAAATAACATTTATACTCAAGGTTCCTTGATTAAAATAATTATTTTAACAGTTTTAAAATTTGCCCTCTTTTGGGGGGAGCATTATGCAACACTTAAATGCACTCCTTCAGTTCAATCAAGTAAGTAGTCATGTCAAAAAGGAAAAGGTTAGGGAAGGAAACAATGGTTAACAAGTTTCTCAAACAGGTAAGCACTTTAGAATCCACCAATGCAATGTCGGTTAACCCTTTCCCAGCCATACAAGTAAGGTATGTATGACTTTTTGGAGGGACAGATCCACAAAGTCAAAGGGTGAGAAGAGTCTGCAGGGTGCCAGGACAGCCAATGTCAATTGAGCAAAGTCTAGGGGAGCTGAGGCACTTCTTAAAGATAGCACAACGTTCTTGCACAATGTTAGAGTTTTGTTGTAGAAACAATCACTGTTGGGCCACAAGCTGGGAGGCTTGTGACTGGCAAAGCTTCAAGAATCTCTGCAAATGGCAGCAAATGCAAGTCTCCAGTGAGAGCAAGCAGGCTACACACAACAAGAGGTAAGTACCCCTAGTTACACAGGACCTTGAGTGTGAAGAAAAGGTTACAGCTGGCTTCTGTTCCTATTGTAGTCCTGCAGATCCTGTTGTTCCTGGGCCTCAGTCGTGGGGACAAGAGGGAGGGTGTTTGGGGACTCCTGCACTATGGTTTGAAGGTCGGCGGCAGCAATGGGCACAATTCAGATCAGCAGCACTTTGCGGTTTCAGTTACTCACAAACCGTATCACTGCGGTTCGTGGACACCTTGTGGACGTTCCTTGCTTCTGGGGTCCAGCACTCTGTTGAGTTGGCGCAGGCTTGGTTAGTCCTGCTTCGATGGAGTCGAAGAGGCCCTTCCTGCAGCTCGGCTCTGGCTTAAAGGCAATGCACTCGTTTCTGGTGTTCCTGTCCCCCGGCACTCGGTTACTGTAGCAGCAAAGTAGTACAGCCAGCAGAGTGAGGGGTTCCAGTCGAGTTCTTCTTGAGGTCTATTGGTCCCGCCCACCCAAGGGGAGAAGTTGTCCTTTCCGGGCTTCTCTAGTCGATTAGAAATTCAGAGCTTCAGCAATGCAGCAGGGCTTTACCAGGCAAACCAACGGTCCAGAAGGGTGCAGCAAGCTTCTCTTCCAGTTTCTTCTTAGCTTCCTTCATCCAGTAGTCAACTCTGCCTTCCTTGCAAAAGACCTTGCCTTTTATACAAGTCTCTCCTGTTAATTTGCAGCCTAGCGGTCACTCGCACATCAGGGTGGCTGTCCTTCAAGGACAGCCAGCCGGCCAATCACCTTTTGGATGCATTCCTGTAACCAAGGAGATTAAGCACAGGGAGTGCAGTAACCTCCCTTGCTTCCTGCCCTGCCAGACACGCTGGAGCCAGAGGCGGGCTTCACCATTGAATCCCACCAAAGACAAAACCAACAAAGGGGCCAAACCCGGTTTGGTGCGCAGAGTAAATCTCAAGAAGGACCTTTCCAACAAGACATGGCGAAAGAAGACAGGGCCATTTTGACAAAATGGCCACCCATGGGTGCAATACTGCAGCTGCGAATGCAGCCTGCGGTAAAAAAAAAACAGTGCCACCAGCCTTTAATTGTTGAAAGGGTAACATGAAAATGTTAAGTGAGAAGGTAACAAAAGGGAATACTAAGTAACCCCTCCAGCACTCTATATAAGGTAGTGTGTGCTAGTTCTGCAAAGTACAAAGGTAAGTAAAGTCAATTTCACTTTACTACTCTTGGAAACAGTAGTTTATCCATGAGAAGGTATTTAAACCTTGGAGAAATCCAAAGGACTTCTCTGTGACACTGCACTGAGGGTGCTGGGTGTCACGATACAAAATGATGATGCCTATGGAGTTTGTCAGACTCCAAAAACAAAAGAAACACAGGTTTTAAATCAAAGAAAAATACACGAGTGTGGGGAAAAAGGTCTCTCTTTCTCCAGGATAAGTCCTAAAGTCCAGCAAAACAGCTGGTTGTCTCTAAGGTAGAAGGGAATTAACACAGAAATGAGAATTCTCCCTAACGGGCACGTCAAACATGGTACTCCCACCTACACAGGATGTCCATTTGCTCACCAATGAAACCAACCTACCCTTAGAACATGTCACTGAATCTGGGGTCAACCCTCCATCCACAGACAACCAATTTAGCAGCTTGGCTCCTTAGGTCATACCAAACACTAGGCACTACTAGTTTAACAAATGGAAAAGATTTGTAGTATGTAAACCCGATAGACTGTTCATCATCTAACACCGTACACAATATACTTCACTTGTTGGACTCAGGTCTGGTCTTTACTTCCTTAAAAGTCCATTCAGTTGCACTTTCTGCATACACCACATCAGTGTTCCATCTAAGCTGCGCACATGTGCGCTTGCCCAGCTTCTTTCTGGGTGCCGCTCAGAAGATTTTTAGCAGCCCACACAGACAATTCTCACCTATTCAAAAATATTTAATAAGGCACAAGCCACAGCAATTAATTGAAATTTGCTTTCTCCTAAAACAAACTAGTCTTGATATTCTGATAATTTGCATTACACTACTATGCAAGGGTGACCATAAACACCCAACATCCCTAACAGCAAAATACACACATAAGAGGTTAAAAACTAATATGAAAAACTGGCTCCATGAACAGAAGAATCTAACCAAGATATGCCTGAACACATTAACCAAATAATGTTCCCTCCCCACCGATGGCTTCTAAGCTTGATTCTACCAAACTTTCAGGGTCGGATTGGACCCTCGGCCTTTCGGCCCGTGGCCGGGCCGGTATCGTCCCTGGGGAGTGGGGGCTGGATTCTGCCCACGCCTGGGCCAGTTTTGAAAAAGAAAATAAATGTGAAAAACATTTTTGAAAAATAAAATTCTTTGAAAAAAAAGTAACACCTGAAATGGCATTATTCCTCCAAGCAAGGTAACACGTGTTACCTTGCTTTGATGATTTATTTGCATGCATGATGTATGCATCATAAATTATGATGCATGCATCATTCACATGCTGCTGCAGCATGCAAAGTTGAGGGGCCAGGGCCACCACCGGGCTGGCTGCTGTCACTGTGCCGCGCCTCCAGGGGGCACGGTGCCCCCTGGAGTTGCTGTGCTGTTGTATTAGTGATAAATATGTAATAGTGATATTAGTGATAAACTACCAATTTTAGAGTAGAATAAGCATCCATTTCGGGCTACGTATTTTGCCTTTCGCAAGTTACAGTAATAGCATTTTTTTTTTCTGCCGTTCTCTCTATTACGATCTTCACAAGACATTCCATCTAGTTATCCTCGGTCACTTGACAAAATCTTTGTGCCTAAAAGCTTCTGTACAGTGTAGAAATATTGGACCATAGCACATCAAGTGGCCATTGACTTCATTGTGCCACAATGAATGCTTTGTTGTAATGGGCATCATTACAAGTTTGCCGGTACAGTAACAACGGTACCGGTAAGCTTGCCGGTACCTTTGTTACCGTACCGACGAAATAGTGAGTTCTGCTTGCGGGTGCCTTTTTGCGCAGACCGGCACCCGCGAGCAGAGCATGTCAGATGCGCCGGCATCATTCCCGAATGGTGCCGGTGCATCGGGCCTCCCCATTCCCATTGAGCCCTATGGTGCTCAAATGGGAATGGGGAAGAATATTTTCTGGCACCCGGGAATGGGCAATTACCGGGTCTGCCGGGGTTGTAATACCCCGGTAATTGCCCATTTCCGGGTGCCAGAAAATTTTGCAGGCTCGGCGGCAGCCTGCCGGGTTTACCGGCAAGGCTAACGTCAAACTTGTAATGAGGCCCATCTTTCCCATCTCCCTGGCATGCTGTTCAGGATGTTTGTATGTATGAGGTAACAAGTGCTCAGAGTATGGGATTTCCTGTGTGAGTGCGCTGCTTTCCCTATTTTGCCAACCTCTGAAGACTGAAAGTAGATGCATGCAGGCTTGACATGCGACCAACTTTTCACCAGACCTGCAGATGAACTGGTCTGCTGTTAAATCTCAATTACCAGTGTAATGGTATCCACTACAGAATAATTGCTAATTTTACTATAGCCAATATGATGGCTCAGTGGGTTGAGAGCTCATAGCTGAGGTATGTGTGATCTGCAGGCTCAAATCCCAGCAAGGCCATCTCAGCCTTTCATCCTTCTTAGGTCGATAAATGAGTGCCAACACAGGCTGGGTGATATTGTATGCATATTTGATCTATAAAAAGAGCTTAAGCGTAAGTGCTGTACAATAACATATTATCATTTGGCCTTGAACGCCTGCTTGCATTCACAATAATGACAATATGGATATATACACATAGATATTAATGATACATATGGTGATCCATTCTTGTATGAAATGTATATCACATTAGTGAAATCATAACCATATTTTTCGTAGTGTACTTAGGAACAATGCTATTTGATGCCAATTCTTGTTTTGTCAAGGGGTGAAAGGTCATGTTTCATCGCTTCCTGTGATGTCACTTTGGGGTTGGGTCAAATTACATCACTTCCGGTGATGTCATCAGAAGTAAAGGGTTGTGAGGCGAGGGGTTGGCCACATTTCTTTGGGTTTTGGGTGTCCGAGCCCATTTCTTGTCCCAATCCGACCCTGCACACTTTTACCATATGAAACTAACTTCTACCCAGAACACATTAAGATTGTACTGGATAACCTTGACTCTTCCTCTCTTGGCTCTGCGAAAGGTTAGAAGACGTGTACCTACATCCACTTGTTTTATGTTTGTTGTAATATGAATAATATGAATAACGTTCACGTGCCAGAATTTCTGTTACTCATTGTGCTTTACCAAAAGCGTCACCCACACGATACAATCTAACAACTAAAATATTGAATACTGACTGCAAGTAAGCAGGCTACCTGGATGTGTAACCTTATCCCATATTTCCTCTTCTTTGTACATGTCACACAAGTGCTTTGAAGCGGCCCCTTGCAAGTTAACGCTTTATAAAACTCAAATATTAATTTGCCCTGTAAGGATTTTGAGAAGACAAATGCGATGCTCAGAATCTCCTATTTTTAGAATTACTAACATTACCCTTTAAGTGGAGAGCAACATTGCAATATAATTTACTTTGCCTACAAGGGATAATTGGTGTGGGTTATGCCTGGGATTATTCGTCCACAGTCTCAGGGCACTTGTTATTCAGACAGGAGAATGCTTTTTACACAATCTGCCTCGTTATCAAGTGTTCGGAGTTCATTTGGGCATAGACCTTCACACATTATATGGTAGTTCGCTGCTATGCAAAACGGTGTCACTGAGCACTGTGTAATCCTACACAAAGATATAAGGGTGGCGTATGTTGCCAACAATCTTGTATGCACTGAAACAGAAGTGCATACATGCAGAGTCATGACATTCTTAAAATGCACATAATGTATTGAGGCATTAAACATGCCTTGCTTGCAAAATATTGTGGGTCTGCAAATATCCCAGTGAGTGTTTACTGCTACAATCCCTCACTTTTTGCAACCAGAATTGGAGGCTAGCACAGGGGAGCCAGGGAAGGGTATGGGTGGAAGGGCATAGGTCATCAGACCTTGCGGGTGATGAACAAAGCAGCATATTTTAAAAATCAAGTCAGACATTTCGGCAGTACACTGAAGGAAATGTGTTGCTTGTTTGCTAACGGATAGGAAATTCTAGTACCCGCCTAGACAACAGCATCTTCTTTTTCTATCTATGCTCGGCGGTTGAGGGCTTTTGCATATAACCATGTGTTCTGTGTGTATTGTCTCTAGCATCCCCCTGCATCTCATTTAAATGATAACAGAGAATTACAGAAGAGGGATTTTGCTCCCTACTTGGAGTCAAATAATTTTTCAGGGAGTAAAAAAGTAATTCGCTTTGTCAATAGGGATACTTTCTACTTATCAAAAAATGTTCTTCCCCTCATAATTTCTGTTGAGATCGGGCATTAATATTATTAGCGTTCATTCCTATGTCACTGCTCTATTGGTCACTAATTCGAACAAATATCAGCGGATCTTTTTGGGTTGAAGAAACAAAATGTTCATTGTTTCTAGTTTTTGGGAACATTTTCATTTTTTAGGGAGTAAAATGGATGGTTTATATGTCACTTAGCTGTAGGGCTGGTGTTATCTCTACCCAAAGGACAACGTGATGTGGATAGTAAGCAGAGGCATAGGAATATTTCATCATCATATTCTGAGGTGCAGTTATTCTGATGCAGTTATCATCCTTACACAAATTATTAGAAGCATGTTCTCCTGGCCCTTGAATTACTTCATTAAAGTGGCCCTTGAACTCCTGTCAGCATGTTTCTTGACACATTGCTTTTAATTGCCATTACTCCAACGGCGAATGTAGTATTCTGTCTGAATTTCTTGACAGCCGCATCAGTTTATGACAAGAGATATTTGTGTTTTGTCGTACACATGAGTGATTTTCCAGTGGCATAAAACATTTGCAAGGTATTGTGGAAGATGTTGAAGTCTTTGACTGGTTAATGAGTTTTCTGCTTAATCACATATGACATTCTATTTTAGCCTATGTGTTTTGAAAAAGTGCTGTAAGATTTGTCAAGAATTGCTGTGGCTAGGAAGAGGAAATTCATTTGTCAAACTCTCTTCTGCAAAGATAGTTCACTAAATATGCATGCTCACAAAGTGGCTTACCTCATTAGTGAGTTGCGCACATGGAATATAATGATCGCACAACAGCAAACCAGTTCCGCACATAGAGAAAAATAATTAGAGGGAACATTGCACCACATCACAAAGCAAGGTTTCATGGTAAATTCCAGTTGTGAAAGCCTTCGTGAAAGGGTCAAAAGACTTTATCCCCCTATTGTAAATCCACCCCAGGATGGGATCTAAACATTGTTCTTAGTAAACTCATGGGCCCCCTTTTAAGCCTATGCATAATGCAAGTCTGAAAGATCTCACTTAAACGAATTTCTTATAGCTATCACTTCCATAACAAGGGTAAGTGAGCTCTGAGCATTGTCCATTAGAGAACCTTTCTTCACAGTACATAAAAACAAGGTGGTCTTAAGAATGCGCCCACGTTTCACACCAAAGTTTATTTCCAAATTCCATGTCAAGCCAACCTATTGAACTGCCAGAGTTCTTCAAATCCTGCAAAATTCTGGAGAAAGAGCCCTCCATGTACTAGATTTTGGGAAATGGTTCATATAGTACCTCAACAAAACAAACAAAGGGGGGCATGGCTACAGGGCCATGTAGGAGGACGTGTACCCGAAGGAGCTCCTGCTGCTCCTCCACTGATCCGACACAAAAGTGCATAAAAAATTGCCAGAAACATAAGGAAACGCCAGTGCATACGTGAGAAGCAGCGAGGTTGGCCAGCAGCACATTTGGAATCAGCTAAACATAATCCCGAAGACTGGTGCCCTGGAAGATTTGGACAGCTCGCCAAGTGAGGACCCAAGAATGTCGACCGGCCATGAACAGAGACGCCGGGCAAGATAGCACACAGCTGGCGGCTTTGGAGCATATACAGGTGCTGTAAGTGGACTGTGAGCGGTGGGAAGGTGGCTCAGGAAAACCGGCACGCAGCGCCTGTGAGGGCGAGGCCGGCCCATGCTGTGAACTAGGAGCAGCACACCGCCGGGACTGTAACCCAGCACCAACAGCGGGGCAGGCAATCTGGCCACCTGCAGCCGAACTCTGCTCCCGCGGGGGCTGCTTACTGGCACACAGATCAGTGCCAAAGCGCGGGGCCCCAGTGCGGCTACAACTACCCACACGGGTGGGAGCGGACACTGCATGCAGAGGAACCGAAGCGCCAGGCCCCTAGGGGGGGGGGGGCAAGAAAATATAAAAAATAAATAAATAATCTATAAAAACAAAGGCGGAGCGAAGCATAGACCCACAGCGCATCATACCTTACGAGCAGGCCAGTGAGATGGACACGCATGAACTCCGTCAGTAGCCGCAGACCGGAAGAAACGACGAGCGGAGACGCTAGAGCTGACAAAGAATGGATGCGAACAAATGTGTAACGCCTGCAGTAAACAAGATAGCAAGCGGTTGGTAGCCCGGAGCCACGCTCCACATACAGGAACTAAGGCACCCAAAACACTGCAGAGGGGCACAGAAAAGTGGAACACGACTGGGCAAACACAACAGTCATCTTGCCTAGATAAAAGCATTAACTGCAACATGCCAACACACAACCACTGAGGAGTTGGAGACCGCCCAGGGGCCCTGGGAACAATGGTGCATAGTGCCTTCCCTCAGACATAGGCGAGGGCACTCGTGACGCACTGGGGAACAGCAAGCGAAACCTCACCGCCTGGCACCGTCGAGAGCCTGAAGAACAAACTACACCCAGGTGTGCTGCATCTGGAGAGGGGCTGGCATCCTCCCTGCCCCAGAGTGGAGCCCGAACGGGCCGGTACACGTAGCGGAAAAGGGAGGCGAGAGGTGGCAAGAGGAGACAGCGCGCAACTGGGAACCCCACCCCAGCCAGTAGAATACTGGGACCGTTTGCGACCACAACCTGCAAAGGGAGGATCAGCGAGGCCCAGACCAAGGAGCAGAAGTGTGAAGCCTCGTAGCGATCCCAAGAGAGGTTTGGGGGAACCCAGGGATCTAGAGGGCCCTGCAGCCAATCCCAAATGGGCCCAGAAGAGGACCAGAGGCAGTAAGCGACCTGCGCAGACAACGAGACAAGGCCAAGGGGTCAACAGCATTGCCCAATCGCACCACACACTCGAAGCACAAGTGCACATAACGAACAAACACTACACAGCGCGCACAAAACCTGCCATAAGATACATACGCGCTGATAACCAAAGTGAGGGTGAGGCAAGTGAGATTGCTATATGGAGTGCCACCAACATAACAGGCCCAAGCAGGACAAGAGATGACCGCGAGTAGCACTGCTGGGCCCAACACAGTGGCGGAGAAGGGCCGCAAACCCCTGGGAGAGCGGACAGTGACACGACCCAACAAGGGCAGGAATATAAAGCCAACGGAAGCAACAGTGGCAAGGTACGTGGAAGGGCACAACCCATCCGGGAAACAACGCAACAGCACATGAGGACTTCGCTAACAGCCTCCCCCATACACCACGGCTTTTCATATATCAGTCTCACAGAGCCGGATACCATACCCCAGGCAGCCCAAACAGAAATAAACGACAACATCTAGATGGCAAGCAAGCAGACCAAGATGAAAGCGAAACAACCCACTATGGAGGAATACTCAAGAACACCGCAATCGGCAGAAGGGGCAAGGAGTAAGGAGAAGACCCCCGTCACGGACACCGCCACGGCAAGCAAAGACCAGCAGATCCTGGAAGCAATTGCGGACCTGAAATTAGTGGGCGAAAGTCCAGGAGGAAGTTAATCTCCTCAGACAAGATGTGAGAGCGTTAGCAGAACGCATGGGGGCAAATTGGAGAAAGAAGTGACCCCAAACACAGCCACATGTGTGTCCCATAAATCGAAGAAGATCCACATCCTGGAACAACGCGTGAGCAACCTGGAAAATAGAGCAGAAGAGGCGGAGGGATGCGACTGGAGAAACAACATACGTATTGTGGGACTACTGGAAGGAGCAGAAGGACCAAACCTGACGGAATATGTTGAGACAATGCTGTTGCAAGAAATCGGAGGAGGGGTGCTCACCCAGGGGTTCGCGGTGGAAAGAGCGCACAGAGCCCTAACAAGGAGGCCTCAGCTGGGAGCCCCCCCAAGACCAATATTTGCCAAAATCCTGAACTATCGAGACAGGGTGACGGTCCTAGAACATTTCAGGAAAGGAGGCACGATGCAAAGAGCATCAGCGAACATTACAGCATACCCGGACTATACACTCTTGGTGCAGAGACTATGAATGAACTATAGGTCAGTGAAAAGAAGACTGCGGAAAGCGGGCTATAAATATATGCTAATGTATCCGGCGAAACTGAAGGTATACCGCAAAAATAGAACACTGTTCTTTGACACCCCGGAGGACGCATCAGAGTGATTGGACACCCAGATCTGCCCATCGGTAACCGACAACCAGAAGGAAGACAGAGCAGATAAGTAAAAAAAAAAAGTGACTGCAGCAACCAAGGTGCTGTAGTATCAGACACTGGGACTAGAATATAAGACAGGGCACAGCCAGCTGAGATAAATACAATATGGGTGGCATAAACAAAACTGTCCAAGCACAGCGAAATAGCACGAATTGCAGGAGACCTGAGGGACTCGCTCTCTTACCCCCACAAATAGATTGGTTAGGTTACCGATAGATTGGTAACACCCTGCTGGGTTCCAGATATCGGTGAACCGAGAAGGAACCAAATGCGGGGGAGCCTGAGATCCAGGGATGGAGCTGGGCAAGAGTTTGGGACGGGAAGTAAGTGGGAGGGGAGGGAATGCGTGCAGTGAATGTAGTTGGGGAGAAACGGGGGTGGGGGGGATAGTTGGGGAATTTATGTTGAAATTGGACAGGGAACGAGCTTACACTCAGGCCAGGCTAAATCGAAGTGGAGGACGTGGAGGGTGGGAGAAGAGATGAGATATGGAGGACAATGGGAGACCTTAGAATAGTAACCTGGAATGTCAGAGGTCTCAACAGTTATCTAAAAAGAAACAAGGTAATGATGTATCTGAGAAGACAGAAAGTGGATATAGCCCTTTTGCAAGAAACCCACCTCACCAAAGAGAAACTAGAAGTGATTAAGAACCAGTGGAAAGGGACCACCATGGGGGCAACGTACTCAGCCTACGCCAGAGGAGTGATCTGGGTGGCTCCACACATGCCCTTCCAGGTGCTTCAGGCCACAGTGGAGCCAGACGGGAGGATGGTAGTGTTATGGGGGTTGCTAGAGAACAGGGAACTGTGTATCATGAATACATACGCCCCCTACCAAGACACAGTGGCCTACTTCAAGGCATTATACCATAAAATCATCCCCCATATGGGAGGCATGGTTATATGGGGTGGGGGATTTCAATTGCACACTGAACCCTAAAATGGATAGGTCGGACACTAAATTAGATAAACCCACCCCTGCAGCGAAAACCTTACAGACCCTGCTGAAGAGACTTTGGCCTAGAAGACATATGGAGGCAGCAACACCCGAACGATAGGCACTACTTGCACTATTCCGCCCCACACAATCTGCACACAAGGCTGGATTACATGTTCGCCACTCCGGAACTAATTGGGGAAATGACGGGCTCAGAATATAAGGCACAAATCTTATCCGACCATTCCCCTCAGGTCCTGGGATGGCGACACCAGCCCCCCAGAGTCAGAATCCCAACGTGGAGGCTTAGGGCCGCAGCACTAAAGACACTGCATTCCAAGAAGACTTAAGAGAGGAGATAATTGGGTATTTCGAAAATAACACTGGGAGTGTGGAGTCGAATGGAACCTTGTGGGAGGCTTTTAAGGTGGTAATTAGGGGGGCAGCCATATCTAAATCTAGAGGGCTCCAAGGGGGAATAGAGCGAGAGCTACATGAGACGGGAAAAAAACTGGAAGGAATCCTGAGAAGGGGGGGGGGGGGCACCTCGCAGGTGGATGCGGGTCAGGTGAGCCAGTTACAACAGGCTTGTGGTGGGCTCTGGGAGAGGCTTTGTAATCTGAACTACAAAAAATATATTGTGAGACAACACGCTGGGGGGTACAAACCAGAGAGGCTGCTCGCTTGGCTATATAAGAATGAGACCCCAAGATCAGCAATCAGAGAAATAATGGGTGAAGGTCAAATCTGGAACACCCAAGAGGGAGTGAACGAGGGGTTCCTCAGATTTTACAAGCGCCTCTACGAAGATTCTGGGGAGACTGCAGAGCAGGAGATTCGGGAGACGCTAGAAGACATAGGATTACCTAAACTGAGTAAGGAGAAAAGGGAGAACCTAGATGGTTCTATCACACTATAGGAATTAGAAACCGGTGGTATTACATCTGCCCACGTGTAAAACCCCGGGGACAGACGGACTCCCCAGCGAATTCTATAAAACACATAGACAGGAAGTGCTCCCCCCGCTACTGGCAATGCTTAACGAGGCCTTTGAGAACGGGAGATTCCCAGAATCCCTAAGGGAGGCGGTGATTATTCTACTCGTCAAACCAGATAAGCCAAGCTCGGATTGCGGGTCATACAGACCCCTATTCATGTTAAACCAGGATAGCAAGATCCTCACGACAGTGCTAGAAAACCGATTGAAAGGGATAAACTTATACACCCAGACCAAGCCGGTTACGTTCCAGGCAGAAGTATATCCGACAACCACATAAGGCTATGTCATATCATATAGCAGGCAGAGGGTGACCCGAGCGAAATAGCAATAGTCTTGTTGAAAGCAGTGAAAGCCTTCGGCTCTGTAAGGTGGCCTTGCATGATGGTTGCCTTGAGGGAATACGGGATGGGACCTGGGTACCTCCGGTGGGTGAAAATGGTATACAACTCCCCTATAGCTAGGGTCAAAACGGGGGCAATAATTTCACACAAATGGCAACTTAGCAGCAGCACGAGACAGGGCTGCCCATGGTCCCTGATGTTATATATCCCGGCCTTAGAACCATTAGCGATTTGTCAAAGACGGCAGTATGAAGAAGTAGGGGTCCACACTAGAGGGGGAACCGCACTTTATATCATTGTATGCGGACGATATGCTGCTGTACTTGCGCTTCCCTGAAGAAAACTTGCAATATGTCTTGGAAGTGATGGAGCACTATGCGACTCTCGCGGGCATAACGGTAAATCCCAAACAGTCATGCATGTTCTCCCTGGGGAGGTACACAGGAGTCCCACAGGAGAATTTACCTGTTTTGCAGATTCCCTGGCAGACTAAAACATTCAGATACCTGGGGATTAACATATACCACCAGATCACAGATGAGCATAAAAATAATACGGAGCGGGCAGTGGATGGTATTAGGAACAGCATGGCGTTCTGGGCAAAGCTCCCCCTGGCCATGGTGGGGAGGGCGGCCTTGCTCAAAATGGTTTTCCTTCCCAGGCTACTACACTTTTTCGCAACTATCCCATACATGCTGCCCAAACGCTTCTTTACCAAACTCCAGAGCTTATGTAGGGGATTCCTATGGCATAACTCCAGAAACAGAATGGCCCTATGGAAATTACAGAACACGTACGATAGAGGGGGCATAAACCTACCGAATTTCGAAATATATCACTTGGCAGGACAGCTAGAGTATGTGGCGAGGTGGCTGTCGGAAGATGAGACAGCGGAATCTAGACTGCTAAGGATTGAATGCGCACCATACTTCCTAAAAGAACTGATATGGCTACCTAAACCAGAGGTGCAGGGGCGCTCGGGATTGCTGGAGCTGGGCTGGAAGGTATGGCGCAAGGCGTGCCAAGCTGTCGGAAACCCGGCTCCAAGCTCCCCGCAGGTGCCACTCGTGGCGCTATGCGGGGGGATGAGCAACTGAGGAAAGGGATCCGCAAATACTGGGAACCGGTGGGCCTGGCGACCCTGGGAGACATATGGCAATATGAGGAAGCACTAGACTTTCAAATGTTAGTGGATGGAACAGGGATACACACAGGACAACATGTTACATATACCAGAATAATTAAACTGGTAAGGGAGACATGGACCGGGGCGGTACTAGCAGAACAACCGGACATCGTTGTAGAAACGATGTATGATATCTCGAGGGAGGGCACAAAATATCCCGGATCTATGAACTAGTGATGTCTAGAGTGGATAGGGAGTTGCCCCAATTGGGACAAGAGTGGGAGGAGGATGCGGGAGAACTCATGCAAGATGGACAGTGGGAAAGGGCCTAGAGATATCATTAAAGTGTCCAAGCACGCCAGGCTGCAGCAGATTCAGCTATATGTCACCCATAGGGCATACATGAGCCCACGTAGGATCGCCAAGTTTGGAGGTAAAGAAGCACAGAAATGCCCCAAGTGTCGGGAGGTGGAAGCTGGGATGATTCATATGTTCTGGGCTAGTCCGGAGGTGGGGAAATTTTGGGAGGAAGTCGAGCTCTGACTATCGGAGAAGGGAATGAAGTTGGATGTGGAATCGGTATGGGCGTGCATGTTAGGGGGATTTACTAGAACACATAATTTAGCACATGTTGGTAACTCAAGGACCTGCCTTACATTCTGGCCAAAAGGAGAATAGCCATAGGATGGAAAACTGCTCACAGACCCAGACTAGAGGTATGGTGGAACGATCTCCTGAAATGGGCAGATACCGAGACAACAGCATGGTAAGAGGCCGCTAGCGGGGGGGGGGCGGCCACGAAATGGGACCACTGATAGCATGGAGACAAATGGTAGCCACATTGTCGGGATCCTCCCAAGCCGAACCCAGTGAATGTGGCACGTCCCAGAATGATGAAGGGGGATTAGCCCCCCGAGAATGGGAACCTGCGGAACTGAGGTGGAAGCTCGAGTTAAAGGGGGGGTGACAGTAATAAACAATATGTAAAATGTAAGCTATGAAGCAAGTAACCAAAACTGTTGGGTGTGTTGGTTGTGCTTTGTTTGTTGTAAAAACTAATGAAAAACATTTTTTTTTAAAAAAGCCAATCAGGAAAACAGACCAGTTTGCTATTTCCCTAGCTGTTGAAAGATAAGGGGAACACTGTATCCAAGACAGTTGTTTCTAAATGTATAGTAAAATGCATACAGCAGTGTTACAAGTTATCCGACAAGGAACTACCATTTACACCTAGAGCGCACACTACACGTAGTACAGGTTCCACATTGGCCTTCATTGCAATTGTTCCTTTGAAGGCAATCTGAGCAGCTACCTGGAGTTCAGTTCATACATTCACTCAACATTACCGTGTGGACACAAACAAGGAATGACTCTCAATTGGGACAGGTGGTGGTAAATCATTTGTTTGCCTCTGTTCCTTTTAACAATCCACCTCCTTCTCTGCCCGCTAGTCTGTGCAAAGCATGTTATTCTAAGCAGATCCACAAGCCTCCAAGTAACAGACATTACAAACATGTAATCGCCTTTCGGATGCCGTCTGCTTAAATTCATACGCCCACTCTTCCTCCCCTCGTTGGGAGTAAAAGGTACATAGACAGCATACAACGCTTCACCTTTTTTTTATCCTTTTCTCCAGCATGGGGTCTGGCATGGATTCACATGCTCATGAATATTCCCCGTCGTCGGGCTGGGAATCCTCGGTAAAGAAAAAATCAGTATCAGTTTCGTTTCTGATCTGTCTTTCGTAGTAGTAACCAATCACTGATCTCTGCGTCATACTGACCACAGCCAATGACTGCCCTCTACCTAAGACCCGCCTCTGGCAGCCATCTTCCGATTTTTACTGCGCGTTCAAGTGTTGGGATCCTCGTGCTATTGCTCTCGTGCCTTAGTGCTTTTTTCGCGCTTTTTCTTACAAAAATGTTCTCTTTTTCGGTCAAAAGAGCCTCAAGCTCCACCGTTTCTTTATCCGATCAACGGGGACCCGTGTCGGATTCTTCTACGCCCCTCAAGGGTGAAGATTTCGTCGAGCCACGCTTTTGGAGGACTCCAGAAGTTTCTCAGGCCCATCTCGGACATGGCCCAGGAGAAGGGAAGCTCGACGCCCGGAAAGCTGTTCAGGGTCTGCCCTGGATCCCAGCTTCAGAATGTCTTCAAGGAGGACGAACACTCCCTTTGCCTTTACTGCCTGCATGAAGACAAGACGCACGTGGAGAAGGACTGCGTTTTGCGGCAGTATGTCGGAGCGGACCATGAAGGACCGCCATCAGTGTCTCGCCAACTGGCTGGAAGGAAAGAGCCCGTCAGGCGAGAAGAAGAAGAAGTCCGAGCGGTCTTCTAAGACCTTTGAGGGCGCCCTGGCGACGGGGTCCAACAGAAGGCCAAGTACCGCGAGTCCGCTGGCACCGGGAGCGCCGAACTGTCGGGCTCTACGGGCGCCAGGCAGGGCGCATCATCCCCGGCGCCATCAACCACGAGCCAACGCTCTGGCTCGGGTAAGAGCAAGGCCGAGCACCCCGCGAAGCTCCTGGAGAGACCCCGGTCATACTCGAAGGCCCCATCGGAGGGGGGGCGAGGTGGTGACCCTCCCCCCAAGGAGAAGGCGGTGAGCGCAACTAAGGTGGTGAAAGCCTTGATCCATCCGGCCAAGGCCTCTATCGAGACAGTCGCGGCGGCCCTGGCTCAGCCTGTGGAGGCTACACCAGTGGTGGCGACCTCGGGGCCCAGAATCTCCCTGCCACCGCGGAGGGAGTCCTCTTTCATGCCCATCGACAGGACGCCCGTGAAACCTCCGACGGAGAAGAAAAAGGGGGGGGCAGGAGGTCATCGTGGATTTGGCCTCAACCTCTGAGGAGGAGCTGATCGAAGTCTGAGGCCACGGCTCTGGCGTGGAAGACCATCCTGTCGGGAGGGACCCCGACGTGGGAGACTAGAACGTTGAGGGTGCCGATGGGGCTCCTGATTGCCCGTCAGAACCCCCTCAACCAGTGCCGCAAGACAACTCGGTGGCCATTTTGTTGGCTATACAGTCCTTATGCTCGGAGATAAGGACGAGACTGCCGTTACCACCAACGGAGGAACCGCTCCCGACGGGGGACCCGGAGCCAGGCCCTTCTGGGGGCCCTCCTCTTAAGAGAAGGATTCATCCTCCACCTCCTTTTCAACCTTTGCGCCCTGTTCAGCCCTCCTCCCCGTCCACGACACGTGGGGATGATACGGGGACTGACACGGCCGCGACGGGTACTGACGATGAGGTTTACGACGAGGATCTCCCGTCGTCACCTCCCACCCGGGCTTCCCGCCCGACGAGATTGGATCGTTTCACGCCATGATCGCCAAGGCATCCGAGCTTTTCCAGCTCTGCCCGGAAGAGAAGAAGGAGGAAGGTTTCCTTTATCAACGGCGCGAGACCAAGAGGAAGACGGTCCTCGCTGTACCTCTACTGGACGATATCTGGGATGAGGGTCTCGCCCTCCTCAAGAACCCATCCACAACGCCGGCTAGAAGGGATCGGTACGAGAAGAAGTACCGGGTCCCGGACGCGGCCTCCTTGTGCCTTCGGGCACAGCCGACCCCGGACTCTGTCGTCTCCGCGGCGGCCAGGAAAAAAGCGCAGGGGGGCACGGCCTCTACATCAACCTCCCCGCCGGACGGCGAGGGAAAGAAATTGGACACGATGGGACGCAGTCATCTCATCGGCAGCGACGACGATTAAGGCTGCCAACGCCTTGGCTATCGTAGCCCGCTACGACATGGAGTTGTGGTACAAACTCGCCCCCCTGCTGGACTTCCTACCAGACGACAAGAGGGCGGAGGCCCTAGAGATCTTGCCGGAAGGAGAAGTGGCGTCGGACCACGCCATTACGATAGCGACGGACATCGCGGACACTGGATTTCGCCAGTTGGGCAATGGCGTGTGCCTTAGGCGGCGTGGATGGCTCAAGGCTACTGACTTCCGTCAGGACGTGCAGACCAGAGTCTTGGACATGCCCTTCGACGGCAGCAACCTGTTTGGGAAAACAGTGGACGGTTCCCTACAGGCCATCAAGGCGGACACGGAGACGGCCCGGGCTCTTGGTGTTCTCCAGCAACGACGGCCGCCCTTTCGGAGCGGTGGAGGCAAACAGGGTGCCTCCAAAGGTTCCAGCGGCGGATTTTCCACCTATCGTCCAGCGGCCCGTTCGTCGTCACAGGAAGCCTACAGGGGACGAGGCAAGTCAGGCGGACCCCGCCGTCGTCGCCAAGGAGGACAAGGCGGCAAAGCCTCGTCGAAGCAGGACTGAACCGGCCCTGGGGTTGGGCCCCCACCGAAGCACCCCGGAGGGAGGCCGGCTGGCGAGCTTCGTCAGCGTGTGGGAGTCCATCTCCACCGACCGTTGGGTGCTGGACGCCCTGGCTCAGGGTCACGCGCTCGAGTCTCTAAAGAGGTGCCAGCACGTCCACCCTGTGGCCAGGAAGGAACATCACGTCCCTCAACTTCTCTTGGAGGTAAGGGCGATGCTCAGGAAGGGCGCCATCGAGCTCGTCCCAAAGAGGCTTCGGGGCTCCGGAGTTTACTCAAGATACTTCCTCGTGAAGAAGACGACGGGAGGATGGCGTCCCACCCTGGACCTACGACGACTGAACAAATTCATCAAGGCACAGAAGTTCAGGATGGTCATCCTGTCGTCGTTGGATTTGGAGGATGCCTACTTCCATATCCCCATCCTAAAGGGACACCGAAAGTTTCTCAGATTCGTGGTCCAAGGGCGTCACTACCAGTTCAGAGCCCTTCCCTTCGGATTGAGGTCGGTACCCAGTCACCTGTGGCGGCGCTGCTGCGACTAGAGGGGATCCACGTCTACCCCTACCTGGAAGACTGGCTCATCCGGGCGAAGACGAAGGAGCTCGCCGTGGAGCACACGGCAAGGACCGTCCAACTACTCACGGACCTGGGATTCTCCATATACTACGCCAAGTCCCACCTGGTGCCCACGCAAGATGTGCTGTTTCTGGGAGCGAAGCTCGACACAGTGTCGCTTCTGGCCTCTCCATCAGAGGAAAGGACGAGGGCCATCTTGGGCAAGGTGCAGCGGATGCTGGTTGCGGATGCGGCCAGGGTGAGGTCCATCAAGTCCCTCCTCGGAATGATGTCTTCTTGCATTTATCTCATCCGCCTGAGCAGGCTCCGGATGCCCCCGTTGCAGGAGTTCCTGGACGCGTGCTGGATCCAGACGACGGGCAGCTTCGAGGAGAGGATCACACTCGACGAGAGTTTCCGACGAGCGATCCGGTGGTGGGGCACCCGCGCGCATCTGAGGGCGGGCATGGACTTCCAGATCCCCTGCCACCAGGAGACAGTGACCACGGATGCCTCCCTGGAAGGGTGGGGAGCGCACACCGAAAATCTGCACGCGAGAGGCCTTTGGCGTCCGACGGAGAAGTCCCTCCATATCAACGTCCTGGAGCTCTGTGCAGTGTTTTGGGCCCTCAGGTCCTTTCTTCCCTCCCTCAAGGGCAAGGTGGTGAGGATCTTCACCGACAACACCACCACCATGTTCTACATCAGGAAGCAGGGCGGTACCGGATCCCCAGCCCTGTCCAAGGAGGCGCAGGATCTGTGGCATTGGGCCGTCGCCCAAGGGATGTTTCTGGTGGCGTTTCACCTGGCAGGGATAAAAAAAACCATTGTCGACTCGCTCAGCAGAGAGCTGCGCTCGTGCCAGGTGTGGGAACTACGGCAAGATCTAGTGGACCGCCTCTTCCGACGGTGGGGCACACCCCAGATCGATCTGTTCGCGATGGCGACGAACTCCAAGTGCCGGAGGTTCGCCAGCAGGTTTCCCCAGCTGAGGAGCATGGGCGATGCTTTCTCGTTCCCCTGGGAGGGCCTGTTTCTATACGCGTTCCCTCCATTGCCGCTGCTGATCTGACTCATCAACCAGCTCCAGAGGTCACGGTGCAGGATGATCCTCCTCGCACCTGCGTGGCCGAGGCAGATATGGTTCCCGGACCTTCTGGACTTGTCAGCGTCTCCGTCAATCAAGCTGGCAGTGGACGCGGGTCTTCTCTCCAGGGAAGGAGGCGCCATCCTCCATCACGACCCGAAGTCGCTGAACTTGCAGGCCTGGCTCCGGCAGCATTAGAGTTTGGAGGCTGCGACATACCGGCCGACTGCAGAGAGGTTCTTGCAAAGGCCAGGGCGTCCTCAACTCTTAAATGCTACAGACACAAATGGAAGAGGTTCTCTGATGGTGCCACGCACAGAAGGTGAACCCTCTACGGATTACGGCTCCCCAGGTACTGCCGTACCTGCTGACGCTGGCCAAGGCTGGACTGGCGCACGCGTCCATCAAGATTCATCTTGCTGCGATCTCCCGATACACCAGAACCACGGGGCGGACGTCTTTGTGGTCTCATCGTCTGGTGAAAGAATTCATGAAGGGACTGTTCAGATCGTTCCCGCCGGTGAAGGCTCCGGCCCCGGCGTGGGAGCTTAACGTGGTGCTGACCAAGCTCATGGGACCTCCGTTCGAGCCTCTGCACTCGGCTCCGTTGAAGTTCTTGTCGTGGAAAACAGCGTTTCTTGTGGCCATCACCTCCGCACGACGTGTGGGAGAGATGCAGGCCCTTTCCTGCAAGCCCCCGTACTTGACTTTTCACGACACGAGGTTAGTGCTCAGGACGCACCCCTCCTTCATGCCCAAGGTGCCGTCGGACTTCCACCGCAACAAACCCTTGGTGTTGCCTGTTTTCTTCCCGTCGCCTTCGTCGCCGGCTGAAAGGACTTTGCACTCGCTGGATGTGGCTAGAGCGCTGAAGTTCTACGTGGACCGCACAAAGTGTTTTCGGAAGACGTCACAACTCTTTGTGAACTTTGGACCTGTCAATCAGGGGAAGGCTCTCTCGAAGGCTTCCATTTCCAGATGGCTCTCCGGCTGTATCATGTACTGTCATCGGTTGGCAAACCGACCGCTGCCTGGCCGTCCGAGAGCCCATTCCACCAGAGCAATCGCAGCTACCACGGCGTTCCTATCTGGTGTGCCCTTGCTGGACATCTGCAGGGCTGCCACGTGGAGGTCGACGCACACCTTCACGAAATTCTACTGCGTCGATCGGGATTCCAGGGAGGAGTCCAGGGTCGGCCAAGCAGTGCTGCGCAACCTGTTCGCCTAAGGTGAGCCTGGTGAGGAGGTAAGAATTGCTTAATGTTGAGTTTTGGATATAATGCTTAATGTTGAGCCTTTGCCAGCTCCCGTGGTTGTGCATGTGTGTACTGCTATGTATTCTTTTATTCATGAGCATGTGAATCCATGCCAGACCCCATGCTGGAGAAGGAACAAGTTACTTACCTGTAACTGTTGTTCTCCAGCATGGGTCTGGCATGGATTCACATGCGAACCCTCCCGCCTACCCCTCTGCGGCTCTTCACTTGGTCATACTGCCACTTCACGTGCTACCAAATCTGAAGATGGCTGCCAGAGGCGGGGCTTAGGTAGAGGGCAGTCATTGGCTGTGGTCAGTATGACGCAGAGATCAGTGATTGGTTACTACTACGAAAGACAGATCAGAAACGAAACTGATACTGATTTTTTCTTTACCGAGGATTCCCAGCCTGACGGGGAATATTCATGAGCATGTGAATCCATGCCAGACCCATGCTGGAGAACAACAGTTAGAGTTAAGTAACTTGTTCCTTACTCCACACTTCATGCAACCTCAGGTCAGAAATAAAATAATGTGAGGCCCTCTACGTGCGAAGAACCATGGGTACAGTGCACATCACAGTAGGGAGAGTATTTCAAACGTGCCCCATCAACATCCCCTGATTAAAAAATAAATGCATCATTTTTTTTTAAGTCATGTATTACTCTGCACCAACCACTAGATGGTGGCATTTGCAAACAATGTGTATCCAGGCAGATACAAGCATCAGAAAGATGATTGCAGGTATGTAATGTTTTCATATAAATCCAAATATCATAAGCTCCTTACCATACTTAAATTTTGTTTTCTCAGACTACGTGGAACCCCAAATAGAAAACAATGTAGGTATATGTACAAAAACGAAAATAGGTGGAGTTGTTGGTAATGTTTTATAACAAAGAAAATCTGTTTTATATGTCCAAAATACAAGTGGTTAAATAAGAGGGCAATGATGGGGCGTATACATGTTGAAAACAAGACCACAGGGTGTTTGATCATTCATAAAACTGCAAGCACATAATTTGATCCATTTTCTGGGCTTTGGTTTTCACCTGTTCCAAATGGCTTAAGTCCCTGGTAGTTGCTTTTTACGGTTGTCTGTGGCAGAGGAACACTACCCCCACTTCAATTGTGCTGTTTCTGCTGTGGAAGGATGGATATTATTTCTTAATAATGGAACATGTTATGAGTCACTTCCAACTTCTCACTCTTTTCCTTTAATTACGAACATTTCTGTGAACCTTTTGCTTTATGTACAGGAAATTGTGACTAGTTGCAGGTGCAAAATGCAACTGGCACAATCTTTTCTAACGTTTTATTGATATTTCCCTGAGCACGTAGGACACAGTGGAAATATTTGAAAGCAACCATTTTTATAAGTATTGTAGAAATAATGAAATGTAATAATTTTTAAATGTGATGCGTGTATTGTTTAACATTGAGGTATCAAACATTCGTAAATGTTAACCAGCTAGGTTCATTTTGGTAATTTGAATAATATCTTCTATTTAAGAGATTTGCCATTGTCCTGAACACTCATTCCAACCCAGTTGCGAAAAGGAATGGGGAGATGTAATCCATATTCAGATATAAAAGAAACACTGATTCAGAAAACCCACCTTAGAAATGTTCACATTGAAAGCTGACAAAAAAGATTTGACTGTAAATCCAGGCTAGTGAAATGTACCACATTCTAGTGAAATATTTATCTATTTAGTCCTGCAGGCGACTACAGAAAAAAATATAAAGTTGCACCCTGGACTAGTTGGAGCCTGCTGTAGATATTTGGAGAATACATTTCTCGTTTGTTCCTGCCTGTTTTATTTTGCATCATAGTATTTATTTTATTAACGACAACGAAGTTGCATGCAGTGCATTGTAAGTACCGTCAAGTAGAAATAAGATTTGATAATTTAGAAATTATCTTGATCAGGAAAATACCAAATGTGATAAAGTTGTATGTGTATGACCTCTACTTTCATCTTTGTTCTTGCACTTCCTTTCCCTCTCCAACTAAAATGATTCCAGAAGCATCAGATGTGGTTGATATTTCTGCTATTGTAGAACATCTTTAAATGTGTAATCTCAGAGAGATTTTCTTAACTGACAAATATTGGGGTCCAAAATTGCTATCACCTGGTTTTTGATCTTAAACAGTACCTTCCTTTGAATATTTTCTCAAGTGGATATTTCGTTTTGTGACAATTGCTGGTGCTAGTACTGGCAAGTAAGAATATTTTTCACAGAACAGTTCCACAATCTTTCTTGATGGGTATGGTGCCCTATTCACTGGACCTAACTCACACTACAACATCAATTTCATGTTTTGCTTTCTCGTCCCTTCCTGTTCAGAGAATTACCCAAAGAAATGCAACAAGAAGTAAAGCCTTTCCTGGATTGGGGTAGGCTAATGGTTCGGGCAGAAATGGACACAATAGCTTCTTTGTTGGCATCCTCTTGCTTGAAAAGATTACCTACTTGCCCTGGACTGAACAAATGGAATCTTATAAAGTATGCTAAATTTCACATTATCAAGAAACATGGTTTTCTCACATTTAGATTTACCTTCTACAAAAATGTTCATGAATTGCCCTATGGCATAAGCTACCACAGATTTCCAGAAATCTCTAGTTAAGGTATTCCCTCTAACCCCTTGCCCCAATCGCCCCACCACCCCTTCCCCTCCCCACTCCCATCTCCCCCTTCCCCACAACTTGCAGCCCTCCACGCACAGTGTTGGGCAGGATTGTATGCAGTACCCTTTGGGTGCACTACAACAACCCTAACCTCCTGGCAATAGGAACCCAACCTTTGCTATAATTCTGTACTACACAGGTTGGTAGCGTGTTGAGAAGCCTGGCTTATCTCAAGAGGGGTCAATGTGAGCTGTAGGGGGGTTACATAGATTTTCAAACTCTTACACACAAGGTTTCTTGATTAAACACTTATTAATTTATTTAACAGTCAGAGTAAGTCTTCTTCAGAAGGGGGCAATATAATAGTAACACAAATACATTCCCAACATCCACACTCTTAATATTTCAAAACCAATAAGTAGCCTTTTGGGATGGCACACAGACACTTCCTACACCGTTAGGTGACTTTAGTAACTAGAACACTGTGGAAATTAATATACCACTGTTTGCATTTAGAATCAGACTTAGGAGATTGGCAATGAAAAAAGGTTATTAGAACAGGACAAGAGATCACACAAATATCCAGAAGCAGGTAAGTACTGTTGGTAACCCCCAATGCAAAGTTAGTTACCCCTTCCTGGAAGGACAACAAAACACAATGTCAGAGGGCAGAAGAGGAGCCAGGCTAGGCCAAAGTCAATTGGGCAAAAGTCTAGGTGAGCTGAAGCACTTCTTGCAGGTAAGTAAAAGTCTTGTGCAATGTTTTAGAAGTCTTTGTAGAAAAGAAGAATTCAAAACGGGGCCCCCAGCTGTTTAACCTAGTGAAGTCAATAAGCTGTCAGCAACTCTACACAGCAACAACAAGAAGTCTCACCAACAGAGAACAAGTGCGGTTACACAACAAGAGGTAAGGTCTCTTAGACTGGACAGTACCTTTAGGTTGAAGAAAAGTGCAGCAGATGGCTTCTGTTCCTGTGCAGCTTGGCAGATCCTGGCGTTCGTGGGCCTCAGTCGTGGGGACAAGAGGGAGGACGTCTGGGGACTCCTGCACTGCAATGGGACGGTCACCGACCGCAACTGGCAATCTTCAAACAAGTGGCACTTCTGTGTTTCATCTCCTCACGTCTACCATAAATGGCAATACTGCGGTTCCTGGCTGTCGAGATGGGCTTTCTTTGCATCTGGGGTCCAGCTTTCTGTTGAGGTGGCTCAGGCTCGGTCAGTCCTGCTTCCTGGGAGTCCGGAGGATCTTCCTGGAGCTCTTGGCTAGCTTAAAAGCACCGTACACGATCTGGTGTTCCTCTCCCTAGCTATTTGGTTCCAGCAGCAACTGCAGTGGAATTCCAACCAGCTCTGAGCGGATTTCCAGGTGGCTTACTTTGGAGTTGATTGGTCCCACCAACTCAAGGGGAGAAGTCGTCCTTGCAGGGGCTTCTCTGTCGAGTTTCAGCACAGCAGCAGGGCTTCACTGGGCAAACCAATGGTCCAGGAGTTACAGCATGCATCTTCTTCAAGTTCTTCTTCAGATTCCTTCGTCCAGTGGTTGACTCTTCCTTCCAAGCCAAAAAGCCTAGCCTTTTATGCAGGTTTCTCGCATTCATTCCAGCCTAGCTATCAGTCAACCTGCAGGTGGGCTGTCCTTGCCGGACAGCCAGCCGGCCAATCACCTAAGAGTGCATTCCTGTCTCCTAGCAGACTTAAGCACAGAGAGTTTCGGGCACCTCCCTCGCTTCCTGCCCCCACCAGACACCCTGGAGCCCAGAGGCGGGTTTCACTTGTGAATCCTGCCAAAGACCAAACTAACAAAGGGACCAAACCTGGTTTGGCACACAGAGTAAATCTCAAGAAGGACCTTTCCACAAAGAAATGGCGAAAAAAGAAGACTGGGCTATTTTGACAAAAATGGCACCCTTGGGTGCTTTACTGCACACCACGGTAGTTAAAAGTAAACCACTGCCACCAGCCATTCATCGAGGAAAGGGTAAATTCAAAATGTTACATGAGAAGCTAGAAAAAGGAGACATTAAGTAACCCTCCACCACCCTATTGTAAGATAGTGTGTGCTGAGTCTAGAAAGTTACAAGTGTAAGTAAAGTCAATTTCACTTCACTGCTCTTGGAAACAGTGGTTTATCCAAGAGAAGGTATTGAAACCTTTGGGAAATCTGAAAGACTTCCCTTGTGTCACTGCACTGATGGTGCTGTGTGACACAATGTAAAAGATTATGCCTATGGAGTTTTAGACTCCACAAAACAGAGTTCAAAATCACATTAAAATACATGAGTGAGGGGTAAAAAAAAAAAAAAGGTCTCACTCTCTCCAGGCAAAAAATTAAAGCCCTAGAGTCCAACAAAAGAGCTGGGGCCTCTAAGGTAGAGAGGAATTGGCACATTTCTGAGAATTCTCCCCAACACCCACACCTACCAAACTTTTTGGGACCACTAACCACCACAGTTTTATTAAGTGTCTGTGCTGAATTTTTGGCCACACATAAAATGTTACCTTTTCATTCTCGCACTGTCTAATCAAATGACAAAGGTTACATTACCCTTAATGCCTTGCGCCAAAAAAATATAATCAATGTACAGGGTCAAACTATTCTTTTTTTCTGTGGCTGTCTACCGTCATTAATTCACCTGAACCTAGCCTAACAATTTGTCTCAACATTTTAATGGATACCCTGTTTTCAAGGATTCCTCATCTTGAAGTTCTCCTACCATGCTGAGAGCTTTGGAAATATGTGTATACACCAAGGGCAACGTATCGTTTTACTCGGCATCATACCAAAATGTTGCCAACATAATTCTGACATATAAAATACTGCACATGTCTTTCCAAAATTCGGACTAATTTTGGTACAGCGCAAATGCGCAGTATTGTATAACGAGGGACAAGAACCTTTTAAAAAAGGACCCTGATGCGCCAGGAGATAACGGACACCGCAGGGATAGAGGAAAGTCGCGGCACACACAGAATTGGCCCGCCGATAATGTAAGTGGGTGGAGGGAAGCAGGAAGGGGGATGCAGGGAACAAGTGAATCTGTAAACGCTGCACCTCGCCGTAAGGCAAGTCATAATTTTCTTTGTCAACCTTTTTCGGCAACGCTGTGATCACATTGACCCGTTTTACTCTGCATCATTGGTGTCCATGTTTCCGGATGTGATGATTTTCATACAATAAATGGAGCGGCCTATTCAGCATAACCTAAGTTTCTTATTTCCAGGCTCCGAGACACTACTTTAGGAATTATCTCAACGTTTTTTCATTTGCAACTGCATCGTGTCTCCATACTAACGACTCGAGTCCTGCAAGGACTACTAGAATCTAATGTCTGGCAGAACCTCTCCTTCCCTCTGTCTTGTTCTGAACACAACACTTCTGCTTTTAGGAGTCTGTGAACTCCAAGGCCATGGAGTGGGCTGAAAAGGTTTTTTACACCCACCATAGTGCTTGCAAGACATGAGTGGGAACTAACACTCCCTCAGCCCTTTATATCTCCAATGACCCAGAGAAGTACCAGGCATGGATGAAGGCCTGTCTGGTTTGGTGCAGCACAAAAGGGACCGTTCTGAAAAAAATAATGTATGGATAGAGGTGTAGCTAAATATGAGGGGGAACGTCTTTGTTTGTAGATTGTAATTGTTTGGCCTCATGTGCCGTCCTAGACTCTTGAAGGTTGTTGTAACACACCTACTGGCAATAACTTGGTGCTCCCCATTGTTGCATGCTCGACTATTACCAGCAATAATTTTCTTCCGTGACCACCTAAAGGGTGCTTGTCAGACTGGTATTCCCAGCCACAACAGGCACAGTGTTTCTTTATCTGGATTTTAGCTTGCAGCTGGCTAGCAACACTTGTACTTTTGGCAACCATGGCTTTTGCCAGGATCTGAGCTATATCCCCCAAGAGGCTAGCATAAAATGTCTCTCCTTGGTGGTTTCTGGGCTACCCCCAGCATGCTCTCCTCAGTGTGCTTCCTTTTCTCACTTCCCCACCATGTGTTTCACCTCCCTCATGATTCATTTGTGTTGTGGGTCGCCCTCCTCTCTATTCTCAGTAGTTACATCATTATAAATGACCTGCCACAATCTTGTGGTCCAGCAGAACCACCATTGCACCTGTGCTGCTCTGCATCTTAACTAACTTCACTACTGGTAAACTGGTCTTCTCTTGTCGTATTTATGCAGGTCGGCTTATCTCTGGCTACCAGCCATTAACACCTGTGGTTAGTGTTTTCTCCATTCTGTGAATTGGCTGTGTGAGTAATGCATTCCATTTTTTCCTGTTGTCTGTGAATTGCTGACGGGAACATAGAACACTCTGTGTCCTGGTGATAGCACCTTCTGGTGATGTCCCCTGGCACAGGAGGTAACAGGAGGGGAGACAGACTTGATGGATCACCTGTGCACAATTTCCAGAAGTTGCATCACAGAGAGGGTGGCTCCGCCTGACCCTAAGATTATCCTCGTCCCCACCAATCTGTTCCTAAATGTGTCCTTTTTGCACCCATTTGGATGACTCTGAAAAGAGAGAAAAATGATAAGAGTAGGAGTAGGGCATTGTTCCCACTCTGGACTATTCCTCTTCAAAACTCTGTTCCACAGCCTGGTCACATTGAATTCAGGTTCTGTTCTCTCTTGGTTCAAATCTTATTTATCCCAGTGGACATTTTCTGTCAGCTGGGCAGGGACCACCTCGGACTCTCTGTTGCCCACGGGTTTCCACCAGGGTCGGTCCTGGGCCTTTTCTGTTCTCTTTATTTACTCTTGGGCCAAGGTTATGTCCTCTCACGGCGTATCGTATCACTTCTATGCTGATGGCACTAAACTCTTTCTTTCCTTTTCTACCTCCTCCGCTGACATACATGCTCAACTGTCTTCATGCTTACTGGCAATCAAATCTTGGATGTCTCATTATCTCACACTCAACACTGCTAAAACTGAAGTACTCTTTTATTTTTTTATTTTTCCTTCCATTACTATTCCTCCCCCTCTGCCTCCAGCGTCTATACAATTTCCACCATATAACCTCCCAATTGCATCAACTGCGTAATTTGGTACTTTACTTTGACCATGTTCTATCTTTTAAACATCAGATTTCAATCTCTTCTCGTGCCTGTCGCATTCACTTATTCAGTATTTGTAAAGTTTGCTCTTTCTAGAGAGAAAGAGAAAGTGGAGTGGAAGATGACACCAAGGTTTTTTGCCTTGCAGGAAGACAAAGGGAGAGGGCCCAAGGCGGGCGGCTATAGTGAGAAATGGAAAGTGAGAGCAGGGGTCCCAATGAGAAGGATCCCCATCTTACTCTCATTCTGGCAGAGTTCATTGGAGGCACACCAATTCTGAATCGCAGATAGACAGTGGGGAATGAGCGAGAGAGGAGAGGAGGCTGAGGGGCGCCTGCAGGAAAGCGGAGTGTCATCCGCATAACACTAAACGTTGGAGGAGAAGGCAGAGATAAGGTGGGGCAAAGCGGCCAAGTAGAGGTGGAAAAACCAGGGTGAGAGGATAGAGCCCTGGTGAACGACACAGGTAGATGGAGAGGTGGCAGAGAGAAAGGGACCAAGTTGGACATGGGAGGGGCGTTCCAAAAGAAAGGAGCTCAGCCACTCCAGGGCCTGATCCGTGATTCTCGGGTTCGGAAGGTCTTCTTGAGATGAGCAGACACAGGACCAAAGGGTCCATGGCTTCTACTCGGATCTATTTTCTGTGCCCAAGAACCACCAGGCTGGCCAGAGGTCAACCCTAGATCTTTCTACCTTTTTAACCTTTTCCTCCCCAGTGAAATGTCAAGATGATCATGCCTGCTTGGATCCTGGCCACAGTTCAAGCAGATGATTGGTTTTGTGCCTTGGACCTCAAGGACGCTTACCTCCACATTCCATATGGGGACCCCATTGGAGATTCCTGAGGTTCTCCATTTGCAGGAGGCATTTACAATGCTGAGAACTCCATTTTGCTTGAACTTGACTTGAATAGTATTTGTGAAGTTGATGAACACAGTTGCCAGTTCCCTTTGTCTGAGGGGCATACACATATACCAGCCAATGGACAATTGGCTGGTCCCAAGCCCCTTCTCCATACCAAGCAGCCCATTAGCTTAAGCATTGACGCACACACTCTTCAATCTAGGCTTTTCCATCAACAATCAGAAAGTGACTTTAGTTCCAACCAGGAGAATAACCTTTCTAGGGTTTGTGTGGGTCTAGCAAGCTCCTAGGATATTTCAATCCCAGATGAGGATCTTGTATATACCTGCTGCTGTAACCCATTTTCAGCAGACAGGTGACATCTGTGTGGGTATTTCAAAGATTGCCAGAATTGATGACAACATGCATACTTTGTGTTCCTCTAGCACACCTTAAAATGAGGGACCTGCAGTTACATTGGACCGAATCCCAGTCTTTTAGGACAGGGATTTGACATGGTGGAACCAGCTTTCCAACTCAACTCGCCTCGCAGAGTTCCCTTTCAGGATCCAGAGCCAGAGGAGTGCATCACCAGACTCTTCCCTCCGGGGATGAGGAGCCACCTTGGGCGCTCTCATGACATATATTGCTTGTGATCACTGGAGGAGAGCCTTCTCCACATCAGCATACTCAAGCTCCAGGCTATATTCAGTGCCCTGATAGCCTTTCAACCAGTGAGGGAAGAGCGTTCTCACCCAGGCAGTTCGACCTCCATGTATTACCTGAAAACGCCAGGACTAACAAGGACCCCCACCCTTTGCTTGTTGGCAGTGAAGATATGGGAGTGAAACTTCCAGTGGTCGAAGTGTACGAAAAGAAGTAGTGGACTATGTTCCCTGCTCCCTGCACCCACTCCCCAAAAACCCCATCACCATGTCACCTCCCACACACAATACACCCTCCCAAACACTTGTGCCGACTGTTTAAGGGAACTTTCAGTGCGCTGCACTGAAAGTGCAAGTTTAAACATCTTCCTACACTTTTATTTTAAAACAAAACCATTCCAGAACGGTTTCTTTTTAAAATAAAAGTATAGGAGCTGTAAAAGGAAATTTAAAAAAGTAGAGAAGCACCGCTCCCGCTCACTTCGACCACTGGAAACTTCCAGCATTACATTTGCGTGGATGCTGTTCTTCTACCGACACTGCTCAATGCAGAGGCAGACCACCTCAGTCGAAGACATCCCCTGATCACAAGTTTTAAAGTCAAGCACACAGTTTTGGAGACCATCTTTGAACAATGCGGTCAGCCCAAAGTGGACCTCTTTGCTATGTCAGAGAACAGCCAGTGCCCCTTCTTCGCCTACAGGGAAGGAGTCGGTAGGAACTGCTTGGGAGATGCACATTCGATCAGGTATGACTTCCAGTGTCTGTATGTTTCAGCCAAAAAAATAAATAAATAAATAACATCATATATCCAATCCCCCCTCTCCTCAGTATCCTGGCGAGATTCTCCTCAGCAAGGGCTGCACTCTCATTATGCTAGCACCTGAGTGGCCATCCCTGTTCTCTCGCCTGGTGCAGGCCCAGGAGGATTTTCGGATCCCCCTTCTGCCAGCACGCTTTCACCTACATCAGCAGCAGGTGAGAGTTCTCCAACCCTCCCTCGATTACTCAGTTTAGCAGTATAGTTCCTGAGCAGCTCCACTCTCTTGACGTCAGGAGAGCCCTGATGTTTTAAATGCATTGTACAAAGCAGTTCAAGAAATCAAACACCCTGTTTATGTTTCACGGTCATTACTCCGACTTGCTGGCATCTAAAGCCGCGATCGCCAAGTGGCTAGTCCAAGACATTAGGCATTGCTAGTCCTTGCAGAAGCATGAGCCTCCTAAGGGCATTTATGCACATGCCATCAGAGCCAAAGCCACTGCTGTGGCTTTTAAGTGAAACGTGTATCCCGTTTTTAGTTTAATATTCATAACGTGACAAAGGCCTGCAGGCAAAAAAGTGCAAATATAAAAAAAACAGGCAATGTATCAAGACAAATGAGGCATGACAAGAGTTGTCAGATGATTGTAAACAACCATGCAGGAAATGGGTTGAATTTAGATTAGTTAGCCAACATATAGATCAAGAGTTTAAGTGAAGAAGGTCTTTAAAGCCTTCTTAAAGATTGAGAGATGCGGTCCCTGGGCTTGAGGCCAAGGTTAAGTCTCGCTGTCCTAGAGGGGTGTTGTTGAGCAGCCTAGAAAATGGCTGCCTAGCTTAACTGCTCCGGGAGCCACCTGCTCTTATCCGACTACATCGGCGGATTCCCCGTCAATCCTAATCTGTACCTGCCACTATAGATAGCTGCAGACTTGGGGCAAGCCTGGACCTAATTCTGTGTAAAATCGGACCTTGGTGGCCCTACTACTGCTCGCTGAACTTTGGTGGTCTGAAGGGTCGGGCCATTGGCTGTGGCGACCCAGCCTGCATGGTGGTGGTGCGTGGCCGTCCCGGAATTGCACCGCGGCTGGTACCGTCATCCGTGGCGACTCTGCGCTTTTGGAGGTCTTCGACGGCTGTGCCTACCGTCCGCCACAGAGTCGCTGCTGCTGCGATACTTCCCATCTGTGGCCTCACAAGACATGGCGGTGGGAGCCGGTCTGCTGTGTGCCCTGGGTGACAAGCCGGGGACTCGACATCGAGGTGGCCTCGGAACGGAGGAGTTGCCTGGTATACCGGGCTCTGTTACATCTGGTACCTCTGGAGTGGACGGGCCCTGAGCCCGCAACGGAACTCTGTCTGGTGCTGCCGCCAGCCTACGGAACCTTGGTTGCCTGTGTCCTGACTCAAGGTACGCCGGTGGGCCGGCCTTCCCTCTACCCAGGTGGGTGATATTTGATCAAGTGCATAGCAACCAGAGTGAAACCCCACTGGCCCCTGGCCAGGGGCAGCGGCGCGCTGTTTGATCCTCTGGCCTCCACCTGCCAGTATGCCCCGTTGTGGCGTTACCCAGAGAACTGAGCGCGGTTGCTCCTACATCTGCAGAAATATGTGGGGATCGCCGTGCACCTGGTGTGTCCCCATCTTGCCATGCACCGGCCCAGGGCCCCCGCTAACATCGCCTACGCTGCTGCATCCAACAGGCACTGGTGCTGCTGCGCGACCCGCCACTGTCGCCATCTCCATTTGCAACAAACAACCTCTGCAGAACGGATGCGAGCGGAGGCCATGTGCTCGCCTTCCTGCGCTGCGGAACACTGAGCTGCGGGCGCAGCACTCTCTTCCTTGCGGGGGGGGGCGGCTCTCCCCTGACACCACCCACGGTGAGTTTACTGCTGAGACGGGCTGGGAGCCGACGTACCACTGTCATTAGTGCCTTCTGGGTGCGCGGACAACACTGGGCCTGCGCTACTGTGATTCCTGCCTCTACAGCTCCTTCTGCTGCACCTGGTGCCGGCGCTTTGTCTGATGCGGAAACACCAGCCCCTCTGGTAATTACAACTGCCTTGCTGCGTCGGTCTGTGCACAGGGCTCCTTTGAGTCCTGTGGGCTCTGCAATCTCAGCGCGGCGGTGCTCTGCTGTGCCACATGGACCTGCGCTTATGTCCCACTTACCCATAGAGACTGGGCCAGCTGCCTTGTGGCCACACAGCGCCTCCCTGCAAGCTCTCGGCAGTGGGCCTGTCCATACACACAGCACCCACACATACCATAGACCTCATTGTGAACTGCCCAGCCTACATTCATGTGTACCGGGAGCACTGTGGCTGTTTATTCTATGCATCACACGGAAGCTCGGCCCTCTGAACTACAATCCGGCCCTTGTGGGTGTATAGTCAACATCCCTGCTCTGCTGCCTGGCTGGGTCTCCACCCTGACCTCCCACCATCCTATGAGGCAATGACTGTGTATCAGTGGACCCCAGCTTTAACTGTTTGTATTTACCATGTATGACACTACACACTTGGGCCCCACTGCGGAGGCAGTAGATCGGGGATGTCGAATCGTTGGCGGGGCACTGGCAAGGTGGGGGCAGTAGATAAGTTTGCTAACGTGGCGCCTAGAGCAAAACCTGATCACTCATCACTCAACCCTGAAGATCCTGTCTTGTCTCCTGGCGCGCCTGTCCCGGACCTCACCGCAATGATGGAGTCCATGGCCAAGAACTTTGCTTCCTTTCATGAGAAGCTTGATGATGTAAACGCCAACGTTGCAACACTCAAATCGATCATGCTGGGACCAGGATCACCGAGGCAGTGTCTCGAATAGGAGCCAACGAAGATGCGTTGCGCTCCCTCGAGGACACTGTCGCCTCGCTCACGTGGGATATGAAGTCGGTAATGACTAAATGTGATGACTTGGAGTCCAGATTACGTAGGAACAACATACGTATTATAGGTGTTCGGGAAACTGCACTCAAAGGCCTCATGGAATTGGCTGTCGAAAACCTGCTTAGGGAACTGCCAGGCCCCTTCACTGTTGAGCGTGCACACCGTGCTCTGGCCCCTCAGCCTAAGCCCAGAGATTTTCCTAGGACTATCCGCGCTACAATTCTGAATGATAGGGACAGGGATCTCATTCTTTGCCTTGCACGCGAGAAGGGGGAGCTGCGCCTCGGCTCCCAAACTATCCGGATTTTCCCTGACTTCTCGGTGGGTGTTGAGCAGGAGAGGAGGCAATTCCTGGTGGTAAAAAAACTACTGAGAGAACGCAACTTCTCCAGCATGGGGTCTGGCATGGATTCACATGCTCATGAATATTCCCCGTCGTCAGGCTGGGAATCCTCGGTAAAGAAAAAACCAGTATCGGTTTCGTTTCTGATCTGTCTTTCGTAGTAATAACCAATCATTGGTCTCTGCGTCATACTGACCACAGCCAATGAATGCCCTCTACCTAAGCACCGCCTCTGGCAGCCATCTTCAGATTTTTACCGCACGTTCATGTGTTGGGATCCTCGTGCTATTGCTCTCGAGCGTTAGTGCTTTTTTTCGCGCTTTTTCACAAAAAACTTCAATTCTTTCGGTCAAAAGAGCCTCAAGCTCCACCGATCCTACATCCGATCAACGGGGACCCGTGTCGGATTCGTCTGTGCCCCTCAAGGGTGAAGATTTCGTCGAGCTACACTTCGGAGGACTCCAGAAGCTTCTCAGGCCCGGTCTCGGAGATGGCCCAGGAGAAGGGAAGCTCGACGCCCGGAAAGCTGTTCAGGGTCTGCCCTGGATGCCAGCTGCAGAACGTCTTTAAGGAGGACGAACACTCTTTCTGCCTTTACTGCCTTCATGAGGACAAAACGCACGTGGAGAAGGACTGTGCGTTTTGCGGCAACATGTCGGAACGGACCATGAAGGACCGTCATCAACGTCTCGCCAACTGGCTGGAGGGTAAGAGCCCGTCTGGCGAGAAGAAGAAGAAATCCGAGCGGTCTTCTAAGACCTTTGAGGGCGCCCCGGCGACGGGGGCCCAACATAAGGCCAAGCACTGCGAGTCCGCTGGCACCAGGAGCGCCGAACGGTCGGGCTCTACGGGCGCCAGGCAGGGCGCACCCTCCCCGGCACCATCAACCACGAGCCAACGCTCTGGGTCGGGTAAGAGGAAGGCCGAGCACCCGGCGAAGCTCCTGGAAAGGCCCCGGTCGAGCTCTAAGGCAGAGGAGGAGCGTGGCAGTGCCCCCTCCCTCAAGGATAAGGCGGTGAGCGCACCTAAGGTGGTGAAGGCCTTGATCCATCCGACCAAGCCCTCTATCGAAACGGTCGCGGCGGCCCTGGCCCAGCCGGTGGAGGCTGCACCAGTGGTGGCGACCTCAGGGCTCAGAATCTCCCTGCCTCCTCGGAGGGAGTCTTCTTTTGTGCCCATCGATAGGACCCCCGTGAAACCCTCCGTGGGGAAGAAGGGGGGGCAGGGCGTCGTCGTAGATTCGGCCTCAACCTCAGAAGAGGAGCTGATCGAGGTCTTAAGCCACGGCCTAGGCGTGGAACAAGGCCAGCCCGTCGGAATGGACCCCGACGCGGGTGACGACGACGACATCGTCGAGGATACCGAAGGGGCCCCTGCTCGCCCGTCGGATTCCCCTCTGCCAGCGCCGCGAGACAACTCGGCGGCCATTTTGTTGGCCATACAGTCCTTATGCACCGAGATAAGGACGAGGCTACCGTTACCGACGGAGGAACCTCTCCCGTCGGGGGATCCAGAACCGGGACCTTCTGGTGTTCCCCCTACCAAGAAAAGAAGGATCCATCCTCCTCCTCCTTTTCAACCGTCGCGCCCCGTCCAGCCCTCCTCCCCGTCCACCCGAGGGGATGATACGGGGACTGACACGGCAGCGACGGGTACGGACGACGAGGCATACGACGAGGATTTTCCGTCGTCGCCTCCCACCAGGGCTTCTCCGCCCGACGAGATCGGATCTTTCCACTCCATGATCTCCAGGGCTTCCGAGCTTTTCCAACTCTGCCCTGAGGAGAAGAAAAAGGAAGGCTTCCTTTCTCAGCGGCGCGAGGCCAAGAGGAAGACGGTCCTCGCAGTGCCTCTGTTGGACAACATTTGGGATGAGGGCCTTTCCCTCCTCAAGAACCCTTCCACTACGCCAGCTAGAAGAGACCGGTACGAGAAAAAGTACCGGGTCCCGGACACGGCCCCCCTATGCCTCCGGGCGCAGCCTACCCCGGACTCCGTCGTCTCCGCGGCAGCCAGGAAGAAAGCGGGGGAGGGTGCGGCCTCCACATCGACTTCCCCGCCGGACGGCGAGGGAAAGAAATTGGATGCTATGGGACGTAGAGTCATCTCGTCGGCAGCGACGACGATTAAAGCGGCCAACGCCTTGGCTATCGTGGCCCGCTACGACAGGGAGCTCTGGTACAAGATAGCTCCCCTGCTGGATTTTCTGCCGGACGACAAGATCCTCCAGGAAGGTGAAGTGGCTTCGGACCACGCCATCACCGTGGCGACGGACATCGCCGACACTGGGTTCCGCCAACTGGGCAACGGCGTTTGCCTTCGACGTCGTGGATGGCTCAAAGCTACGGACTTTCGGCAGGACGTCCAGACCAGAGTCCTGGACATGCCCTTCGACGGGAACAACCTGTTTGGGAAGACAGTGGACGATTCCCTTCAGGCCATCAAGGCGGATACTGAGACGGCCCGGGCCCTTGGAGTCCTGCAGCAACGACGGACGCCCTTTCGGAGCGGCGGAGGCAAGGGCGCCTCCAAAGGTTCCGGCGGCGGTTTCGCTTCCTACCGTCAAGCGGCCCGCTCGTCGTCGCAGGAGGCCTACAGAGGACGAGGCAAGTCTAGCGGACCCCGCCGTCGTCGCCAAGGAGGTCAAGGCGGCAAGGCCGCGTCCAAGCAGGATTGAACCGGCCGTGGGGTCGGGCCCCCACCGAAGCACCCCGGTGGGAGGCCGGCTGGCGGGCTTCGTCAGCGTGTGGGAGTCCATCTCCACCGACCGTTGGGTGCTGGACGCCCTGGCCCGGGGCCACGCGCTCGAGTTTCAAAGAAGGTGCCCGCGCGTCCCCCCCGTGGCCAGGAAAGAACTTCACGTCCCTCAACTTCTCCTGGAGGTAAAGGCGATGCTCAGAAAGGGCGCCATCGAACTCGTCCCAAAGAGGCTTCGGGGCTCCGGAGTCTACTCGCGATACTTCCTCGTGAAGAAGAAGACGGGAGGATGGCGCCCCATCCTGGACCTGCGACGGCTGAACAAGTTCATCAAGGCACAGAAGTTCCGGATGGTCACCCTCCAGCACGTCCTGGGTCAACTGGAGGAAGGAGACTTCCTATCGTCGTTGGATTTGGAGGATGCCTACTTCCACATTCCCATCCTAAAGGGGCACCGAAAATTCCTCAGGTTCGTGGTCCAAGGGCGTCATTACCAGTTCAAAGCCCTTCCCTTCGGACTACGGTCGGCACCCAGGGTATTCACCAAGTGCCTCGCACCGGTGGCGGCGCAGCTGCGCCGCGAGGGGATTCACGTCTACCCCTACCTGGACGACTGGCTCATCCGCGCCAAGACGAAGGAGCTCGCCGTGGTCCACACGGCAAGGACCGTCCAACTCCTCACGGACCTGGGATTCTCCGTGAACTACGCCAAATCCCACCTGGTGCCCGCGCAAGTCGCACTGTTTCTGGGAGCGAGGCTCGACACAGTGTCCCTTCTGGCCTCCCCGTCGGAGGAGAGGACCAGGACCATCTTGGGCAAGGTGCAACGGATGTTGGTGGCCGACGCGGCCAAAGTGAGATCCATCAAGTCCCTCCTCGGGATGATGTCTTCCTGCATCTACCTCATTCCCATGTGCAGACTCCGGATGCGCCCGTTGCAAGAATTCCTGGATGCGCGTTGGATCCAGACGACGGGCAGCTTCGAGGAAAGGATCAAGCTCGACGAGAGTTTCCGACGAGCGATACGGTGGTGGGGCACCCGCGCGCATCTGACGGCGGGCATGAACTTCCAGACCCCAGCCCACCAGGAGACTGTGACCACGGATGCCTCCCTGGAAGGGTGGGGAGCGCACACCGAAAATCTGCACGCGAGGGGACTCTGGCTCCCGACGGAGAAGTCCCTGCATATCAACGTCCTGGAGCTCCGTGCAGTGTTTTGGGCCCTCAGGTCCTTCCTTCCGTCCCTCAAGGGCAAGGTGGTGAGGATCTTCACCGACAACACCACCACCATGTTTTACATCAGGAAACAGGGCGGAACCAGGTCCCCAGCGCTGTCCAAGGAGGCGCAGGACCTGTGGCATTGGGCCGTCGCCCAAGGGATTTTTCTGGTGCCGTTTCATCTGGCAGGGATAAAAAACACCATCGCCGACTCACTCAGCAGGGAGCTGCGCTCGTGCCACGAGTGGGAACTACGGCAGGATCTGGTGGATCGCCTCTTCCGACGGTGGGGCACACCCCAGATCGACCTGTTCGCGACGGCGACGAACACCAAGTGCCGGAGGTTCGCCAGCAGGTTTCCCCAGACGAGGAGCATGGGCGATGCTTTCTCGTTCCCCTGGGAGGGCCTGTTCCTCTACGCGTTCCCTCCCTTGCCTCTGCTAATCCGGCTCGTCAACCAGCTCAAGAGGTCACGGTGCAGGATGATCCTCGTCGCACCTGCGTGGCCGAGGCAGATATGGTTCCCGGACCTTCTGGACTTGTCAGCGTCCCCGCCGATCAAGCTGCCGGCGGACGCGGATCTACTCTCCAGGGAAGGAGGCGCCATCCTCCACCACGACCCGAAGTCGCTGAACTTGCAGGCCTGGCTCCTGCAGCGCTAGAGTTTGGAGGATACGGCATACCGGCCGATTGCAGAGAGGTTCTTGCAAAGGCCAGGGCGTCCTCGACTCTTAAATGCTACGGACACAAATGAAAGAGGTTCTCTGTCTGGTGCCACGCACAGAAGATTAACCCTCTACGGATTACGGCTCCCCAAGTACTGCCGTACCTGCTGACGCTGGCCAAAGCTGGTTTGGCACACGCGTCCATCAAGATTCATCTTGCTGCGATCTCCCGATACACCAGAACCACGGGGCGGACGTCCTTGTGGTCTCATCGTCTGGTGAAAGAGTTCATGAAGGGACTTTTCAGATCGTTCCCGCCGGTGAAGGCTCCGGCCCCGGCGTGGGAGCTCAACGTGGTGCTGACCAAGCTCATGGGACCTCCGTTCGAGCCTCTGCACTCGGCCCCGTTGAAGTTTCTATCGTGGAAAACAGCTTTTCTTGTGGCCATCACCTCCGCACGACGAGTGGGAGAGATCCAGGCCCTTTCCTGCAAGGCCCCGTACTTGACTTTCCACGACACGAGGGTAGTGCTCAGGACGCACCCCTCCTTCATGCCCAAGGTACCGTCGGACTTCCATCTCAACGAACCCTTGGTGTTACCTGTGTTCTTCCCGTCGCCTTCGTCGCCGGCTGAGAGGACTTTGCACTCGCTGGATGTAGCTAGAGCGCTGAAGTTCTACGTGGACCTCACGAAGGGTTTTCGGAAGACGTCACAACTCTTTGTGAACTTTGGACCTGTCAATCAGGGGAAGGCTCTCTCGAAGGCTTCCATCTCCAGATGGCTCTCCGGCTGTATCATGTACTGTCACCGGTTGGCAAACCGACCGCTGCCTGGCCGTCCGAGAGCCCATTCCACCAGAGCGATCGCAGCTACCACGGCGTTCCTATCTGGTGTGCCCCTGCTGGACATATGCAGGGCTGCTACGTGGAGGTCGACGCACACCTTCACGAAATTCTACTGCGTCGACCGGGATTCCAGGGAGGAGTCCAGGGTCGGCCAAGCAGTGCTGCGCAACCTGTTCGCCTGAGGTGAGCCTGGTGAGGAGGTAAGATGCTTAATGTTGAGTTGATGTGATGCTTAATGTTGAGCCTTTGCCACCTCCCGTGGTTGTGCATGTGTGTACTGCTATGTATTCTTTATTCATGAGCATGTGAATCCATGCCAGACCCCATGCTGGAGAAGGAACAAGTTACTTACCTGTAACTGTTGTTCTCCAGCATGGGTCTGGCATGGATTCACATGCGAACCCTCCCGCCTACCCCTCTGCGGCTCTTCACTTGGTCATACTGCCACTTCACGTGCTTCCAAATCTGAAGATGGCTGCCAGAGGCGGTGCTTAGGTAGAGGGCAGTCATTGGCTGTGGTCAGTATGACACAGAGACCAGTGATTGGTTATTACTACGAAAGACAGATCAGAAACGAAACTGATACTGGTTTTTTCTTTACCGAGGATTCCCAGCCTGACGACGGGGAATATTCATGAGCATGTGAATCCATGCCAGACCCATGCTGGAGAACAACAGTTACAGGTAAGTAACTTGTTCCTTCTCCAGCATGGGGTCTGGCATGGATTCACATGCTCATGAATATTCCCCGTCGTCAGGCTGGGAATCCTCGGTAAAGAAAAAACCAGTATCAGTTTCGTTTCTGATCTGTCTTTCGTAGTAATAACCAATCACTGATCTCTGCGTCATACTGACCACAGCCAATGACTGCCCTCTACCTAAGCCCCGCCTCTGGCAGCCATCTTCAGATTTTTACCACACGTTCATGTGTTGGGATCCTCGTGCTATTGCTCTCGAGCGTTAGTGCTATTTTTTTCACGTTTTTTCTCAAAAACTTTGTTTTTTCGGTCAAAAGAGCCTCAAGCTCCACCAACTCTCCATCCGATCAACGGGGACCCGTGTCGGATTCGTCTGCGCCCCTCAAGGGTGAAGATTTCGTCGAGCTACGCTTTTGGAGGACTCCAGAAGTTTCTCAGGCCCGGTCATGGCCCAGGAGAAGGGAAGCTCGACGCCCGGAAAGCTGTTCAGGGTCTGCCCTGGATGCCAGCTGCAGAACGTCTTCAAGGAGGACGAACACTCTTTTTGTCTTTACTGCCTACATGAGGACAAGACGCACGTGGAGAAGGACTGTGCGTTTTGCGGCAACATGTCGGAGCGGACCATGAAGGACCGCCATCAACGTCTCGCCAACTGGCTGGAAGGGAAGAGCCCGTCCGGCGAGAAGAAGAGGAAGAAATCCGAGCGGTCTTCTAAGACCTTTGAGGACGCCCCGGCGACGGGGGTCCAACATAAGGCCAAGCACCGCGAGTCCGCTGGCACCGGGAGCGCCGAACGGTCGGGCTCTACGGGCGCCAGGCAGGGCGCACCCTCCCCGGCACCATCAACCACGAGCCAACGCTCTGGGTCGGGTAAGAGGAAGGCCAAGCACCCGGCGAAGCTCCTGGAGAAGCCCCGGTCGAGCTCGAAGGCGGAGGGGAGCGAGGCAGTGTCCCCCCCCTCAAGGATAAGGCGGTGAGCGCACCTAAGGTGGTGAAGGCCTTAATCCATCCGGCCAAGCCCTCTATCGAAACTGTCGCGGCAGCCCTGGCTCAGCCTGTGGAGGCTACACCAGTGGTGGCGACCTCGGGGCTCAGAGTCTCCCTGCCACCTCGGAGGGAGTCCTCTTTTGTGCCCATCGATAGGACCCCCGTGAAATCCCCCGTGGGGAAGAAAAAGGGGGGGGGCAGGGCGTCGTCGTAGATTCGGCCTCAACCTCGGAGGAGGAGCTGGTCGAGGTCTTAAGCCACGGCCTCGGCGTGGAAGAAGACCGGCCCGTCGGGATGGATCCCGACGCAGGTGACGACATCGTCGAGGGTACCGACGGGGCCCCTGATCGCCTGTCGGATTCCCCTCTGCCAGCACCGCGAGACAACTCGGCGGCCATTTTGTTGGCTATACAGTCCTTATGCTCAGAGATAAGGACGAGACTACCGTTGCCGACGGAACCTCTCCCGTCGGGGGACCGAGAACCGGGACCTTCTGGTGTTCCCCCTACCAAGAAAAGAAGGATCCACCCTCCGCCTCCTTTTCAGCCGACGCGCCCCTTCCAGCCCTCCTCCCCGTCCACCCGAGGGGATGATACGGGGACTGACACGGCAGCGACGGGTACGGACGACGAGGATGTACCGTCGTCGCCTCCCACCAGGGCTTCTCCGCCCGACGAGATTGGATCGTTCCACTCCATGATCACCAGGGCATCCAAGCTTTTCCAACTCTGCCCTGAGGAGAAGGAGGAAGGTTTCCTTTATCGGCGGCGCGAGGCCAAGAGGAAGACGGTCCTCGCAGTGCCTCTATTGGACGACATTTGGGATGAGGGCCTCACCCTCCTCAAGAACCCTTCCACGACGCCAGCTAGAAGAGACTGGTACGAGAAGAAGTACCGGGTCCCGGACACGGCCCCCCTGTGCCTCCGGGCGCAGCCTACCCCGGACTCCGTCGTCTCCGCGGCGGCCAGGAAAAAAGCGGGGGGGGTGCGGCCTCCACATCGACTTCCCCACCGGACGGCGAGGGAAAGAAATTGGACGCTATGGGACGCAGAGTCATCTCGTCTGCAGCGACGACGATTAATGCGGCCAACGCCTTGGCTATCGTGGCCCGCTACGACAGGGAGCTCTGGTACAAACTGGCTCCCCTGCTGGACTTCTTGCCGGACGACAAGAGGGCAGAGGCCCTGGAGATCCTGCAGGAAGGTGAGGTGGCTTCGGACCACGCCATTACCGTTGCGACGGACATCGCCGACACTGGGTTCCGCCAGTTGGGCAACGGCGTTTGCCTTAGGCGGCGTGGATGGCTCAAGGCTACGGACTTCCGTCAAGACGTTCAGACCAGAGTCCTGGACATGCCCTTCGATGGGAACAACCTGTTTGGGAAAACAGTGGACGATTCCCTTCAGGCCATTAAAGCGGACACCGAGACGGCCCAGGCCCTTGGAGTTCTGCAACAACGACGGACGCCCTTTCGGAGCAGCGGAGGCAAGGGCGCCTCCAAAGGTTCCGGCGGCGGTTTCTCCACCTACCGTCAAGCGGCCCGCTCGTCGTCTCAGGAGGCCTACAGAGGACGAGGCAAGTCTGGCGGACCCCGCCGTCGTAGCCAAGGAGGTCAAGGCGGCAAAGCCTCGTCGAAGCAGGATTGAACCGGCCGTGGGGTCGGGCCCCCACCGAAGCACCCCGGTGGGAGGCCGGCTGGCGAGCTTCGTCAGCGTGTGGGAGTCCATCTCCACTGACCGTTGGGTGCTGGACGCCTTGGCCCGGGGCCACGCGCTCGAGTTTCAAAGAAGGTGTCCGCGCGTCCCCCCGGTGGCCAGGAAAGAACTTCACGTCCCTCAACTTCTCCTGGAGGTAAAGGCGATGCTCAGGAAGGGCGCCATCGAACTCGTCCCAAAGAGGCTTCGGGGCTCCGGAGTTTACTCGAGATACTTCCTCGTGAAGAAGAAGACGGGGGGATGGCGCCCCATCCTGGACCTGCGACGTCTGAACAAGTTCATCAAGGCGCAAAAGTTCCGGATGGTCACCCTCCAGCACGTCCTGGGTCAGCTGGAGGAAGGAGACTTGTCGTCGTTGGATTTGGAGGATGCCTACTTCCATATTCCCATCCTAAAGGGGCACAGAAAATTCCTCAGGTTTGTGGTCCAAGGGCGTCATTACCAGTTCAAAGCCCTCCCCTTCGGACTACGGTCGGCACCCAGGGTGTTCACCAAGTGCCTCGCACCGGTGGCGGCGCAGCTGCGCCGCGAGGGGATCCACGTCTACCCCTACCTGGACGACTGGCTCATCCGAGCCAAGACGAGGGAGCTTGCCGTGGTTCACACGGCAAGGACCGACTCAACAGTGTCCCTTCTGGCCTCCCCGTTGGAGGAGAGGACCAGGACCATCCTGGGCAAGGTGCAGCGTATGCTGGTGGCCGACGCGGCCAAGGTGAGGTCCATCAAGTCCCTCCTCGGAATGTCTTCTTCCTGCATCTACCTCATTCCCATGTGCAGGCTCCGGATGCGCCCGTTGCAGGAGTTCCTGGACGCGCGCTGGATCCAAACGACGGGCAGCTTCGAGGAAAGGATCACACTCGACGAGAGTTTCCGACGAGCGATCCGGTGGTGGGGCACCCGCGCGCATCTGACGGCGGGCATGGACTTCCAGACCCCAGCCCACCAGGAGACAGTGACCACGGATGCCTCCCTGGAAGGGTGGGGAGCGCACACCGAAAATCTGCACGCAAGAGGCCTTTGGCTCCCGACGGAGAAATCCCTACATATCAACGTCCTGGAGCTCCGTGCAGTGTTTTGGGCCCTCAGGTCCTTCCTTCCGTCCCTCAAGGGCAAGGTGGTGAGGATCTTCACCGTCAACACCACCACCATGTTTTACATCAGGAAACAGGGCGGAACCAGGTCCCCAGCACTGTCCAAGGAGGCGCAGGACCTGTGGCATTGGGCCGTCGCCCAAAGGATGTTTCTGGTGCCGTTTCATCTGGCAGGGATAAAAAATACCATCGCCGACTCACTCAGCAGGGAGCTGCGCTCGTGCCACGAGTGGGAGCTACGGCAGGATCTAGTGGATCGCCTCTTCCGACGGTGGGGCACACCCCAGATCGACCTGTTCGCGACGGCGACGAACTCCAAGTGCCTGAGGTTCGCCAGCAGGTTTCCCCAGGCGAGGAGCATGGGCGATGCTTTCTCGTTCCCCTGGGAGGGCCTGTTCCTCTACGCGTTCCCTCCTTTGCCACTGCTAATCCGGCTCGTCAACCAGCTCAAGAGGTCACGGTGCAGGATGATCCTCGTCGCACCTGCGTGGCCGAGGCAGATATGGTTCCCGGACCTTCTGGACTTGTCAGCGTCCCCGCCAATCAAGCTGCCGGTGGACGCGGATCTACTCTCCAGGGAAGGAGGCGCCATCCTCCACCACGACCCGAAATCGCTGAACTTGCAGGCCTGGCTCCTGCAGCGCTAGAGTTTGGAAGATACGACATAACGGCCGACTGCAGAGAGGTTCTTGCAAAGGCCAGGGCGTCCTCGACTCTTAAATGCTACGGACACAAATGGAAGAGGTTCTCTGTCTGGTGCCACGCACAGAAGATTAACCCTCTACGGATTAGGGCTCCCCAAGTACTGCCGTACCTGCTGACGCTGGCCAAAGCTGGACTGGCACACGCGTCCATCAAGATTCATCTTGCTGCGATCTCCCGATACACCAGAACCACGGGGCGGACGTCCTTGTGGTCTCATCGTCTGGTGAAAGAGTTCATGAAGGGACTGTTCAGATCGTTCCCGCCGGTGAAGGCTCCGGCCCCGGCGTGGGAGCTCAACGTGGTGCTGACCAAGCTCATGGGACCTCCGTTCCATCCTCTGCACTCGGCTCCGTTGAAATTTCTGTCGTGGAAAACAGCGTTTCTTGTGGCCATCACCTTCGCACGACGAGTGGGAGAGATCCAGGCCCTTTCCTGCAAGGCCCCGTACTTGACTTTTCACGACACGAGGGTAGTGCTCAGGACGCACCCCTCCTTCATGCCCAAGGTACCGTCGGACTTCCATCTCAACGAACCCTTGGTGTTGCCTGTGTTCTTCCCGTCGCCTTCGTCGCCGGCTGAGAGGACTTTGCACTCGCTGGATGTGGCTAGAGCGCTGAAGTTCTACGTAGACCGCACGAAGTGTTTTCGGAAGACGTCACAACTCTTTGTGAACTTTGGACCTGTCAATCAGGGGAAGGCTCTCTCGAAGGCTTCCATTTCCAGATGGCTCTCCGGCTGTATCATGTACTGTCACCGGTTGGCAAACCGACTGCTGCCTGGCCGTCCGAGAGCCCATTCCACCAGAGCGATCGCAGCTACCACGGCGTTCCTATCTGGTGTGCCCCTGCTGGACATATGCAGGGCTGCTACGTGGAGGTCGACGCACACCTTCACGAAATTCTACTGCGTCGACCGGGATTCCAGGGAGGAGTCCAGGGTCGGCCAAGCAGTGCTGCGCAACCTGTTCGCCTGAGGTGAGCCTGGTGAGGAGGTAAGATGCTTAATGTTGAGTTTGATGTAATGCTTAATGCTGAGCCTTTGCCACCTCCCGTGGTTGTGCATGTGTGTACTGCTATGTATTCTTTATTCATGAGCATGTGAATCCATGCCAGACCCCATGCTGGAGAAGGAACAAGTTACTTACCTGTAACTGTTGTTCTCCAGCATGGGTCTGGCATGGATTCACATGCGAACCCTCCCGCCTACCCCTCTGCGGCTCTTCACTTGGTCATACTGCCACTTCACGTGCTTCCAAATCTGAAGATGGCTGCCAGAGGCGGGGCTTAGGTAGAGGGCAGTCATTGGCTGTGGTCAGTATGACGCAGAGATCAGTGATTGGTTATTACTACGAAAGACAGATCAGAAACGAAACTGATACTGGTTTTTTCTTTACCGAGGATTCCCAGCCTGACGACGGGGAATATTCATGAGCATGTGAATCCATCCCAGACCCATGCTGGAGAACAACAGTTACAGGTAAGTAACTTGTTCCATCTCCTATGCAATTCTGTTTGCTTTGCGCCTCAAATTTACCTTTAGGGAAAGACTTTACTTCTTTACAGTCCCTGATGAGGCAGTGAAGTTCATTGAGGCACAGATACCACTCAATAATCCCACTGCTTATCTCATGGAAAACGACTGACCCACTGTGGGTCTATACTGGAGTAGCCTATAGTGACTATCTAATGGTTTATCTGCTTCCTTGTGTTTATTAATATTCACTCAATAATGTGATGATGGTAATACTGGCCACTCCGGCTCTCTTACAACATATATGCTTGGTCCTTGTTGGCACTGGTACGCCTGGTAAACTGTGCCGGCTCCACCATGGCCCGCTCACTACTCCACTAAATCATTATGGGACACCTAGTTATACTTGTAACAGTGACCAGGCCACTTGTACGCTCCCTGTTTGATGCTATTGGGTCACGTCTATCCATGCTCCACTGATGGTTTCCTTTGTTGCACATAATGGTAATGCTAATTATCTGATTAATATGTACTTCGCCGATATAGGTACCGAATTGGTACTTCATTGCTCCTGTTTTTTTTCTTTGGTGTCCTCACGGCAACAGCGCACCCCATTGCGGTTGCAACGGCCAATCTAGAGGGGTTCTTGATTGTTAGCCCCTGTTGGGCCCACAGAGCAGCTGGACCAGGTTGTGTTGGGTCCGCTGACGTCTGGTTAAGTGGAATTGTTGGCAGGGGGTGGATGTGGGCACTGCCGAATGTTGTTGGGTGGTGAGGGAGGGGTGTTTGGGTTGAACCTATAAAAAATGACAGTAGTAGAGCAGCATCTCACGCCATGAAAGAGTTGTATAATGGTGATGACGCTAGATGGAATTGCACACTGAGCCACATGTGATGGGATGTACCTTAGACCTGCGTGATGCCCACTAAGGTAATGTCCTAGAATGTCCGGGGCTTAGGCAATTACACTAAATCCCGCAAAATTATTGCTTATGCCCAAAGACACAGTATTAAAATACTCATGCTGCAGGAAACACATGCATGGTCACACCTGGCAACTACCATTGCATCATCTTTGGGACCCAACAGATTCTACACAACATATTCTACTCAGGCTAGAGGGGTACCGACACTGGTTCACAAATCTAAAATTCACTCTCTTAAAAAGCTACATTGACCCTGATGGCAGATATGTCATACTACACTGCATGCTGGTGGACAATGGAATACCTCCTGGTAAACACTTACGGACCCAATGTTGACTCCCCTGACTTCTTTGAGGCCGTGGCCGCGATACTGCTGGGCTATGTGGCAGTCCAAATCATCTTGTGGGGGGGTGATATGAACCTGGTTCTTGATGTCGACCTTGACAGGACGGGATTGGCACCTAGGGCATTATCGCGTGCTGCACACAAATTACATTAACATTGTGCTGAACTAGACATCCGCGACATCTGGAGGACCTTCCATCCCCACCTGCGAGAATACACTTATTATTCAACCGTGCACGATAGCTTATCCCGAATAGATCTCTTTTCGGTGTCAAATAGCCTTGTTGGAAAGGTAGTGGCGTGCTTACTCCTACTCCAGCGATATACCTCAAAGGACACAGGTAGCATTTCTGACACAATCCTCTATAGTAGTGGAGTCGGAGAATTTTAGGCAGCAGACGCGCAACATCATTGCCAAGCCTCTGGTGGCTTCAGTCTTCATTGGGTCCAAAGGGCCAAAGTCGCTTGATGTGGCTGGCAGAGGTTCCTATTTGGACCGCAACCACACACCTGCTGGCTTAGTTCCGGCACCAGTTGTGTGCACTGGTCCGCTTCAGTGATGTGGAGCTCTGGCCATGGGCATTGATGTCTCCGCACCAGGCCCCTTTGCTTCTGCACCGTCAATGGTGGCACATCACTTGAGTACACCCTGCTTTCAAAGGGGAAAGCCCTGTCGAAGATCTCAGATCTTGCACTACAGTGATACCGTGCCTTTTTGGTTAGGACCCCATTTCTCTGGTGTGTAGGAAGATTTCCTTTAGGAGTTCTTCGGAAAAGGGGTGGATCTAACGACAGATCTGCAGGTTGCCTCTGGCTTGAATACGTCCCCAATTCTGGGCATTGTTCCTACATCAGTCCCGGTTAGACCTCAGGGTTCTTTCCAGAAGGCCAGAGCTAATGTGTTGGAGAAACTGGAGATGTCTGACCCCTACAAGGCCTAAGGTTTAGTATGACCTTACAAACATCTTGGATGAGGGTCCAACACCGAAGACCATGTTGCCATTAAAACCTGCGGTATCGGCCCCTTTGTTGACCGCTTGGGAGAATCCGTCTTTGATCCCTCCTGTGGACCAAGGCCTTGCCAAGAAGCATGGCCCGCCTCCTTGAATCTGGCCTTCTTTTCCATACGTACGCCGCTGGAGGGTTTAGTGGTGTAGGGCATCACAGCTAGTCTGAAGTCCTGACCGTAAGAGCAAGAGTTTGGATGCCATGGGATCCACAGTCTTTGCGTCGGGCAGTCTGCCTTTCAGGGCTGTCAGTGCTTTTTGTGCCCTAGCCAAGTACACATTTGGCCTTTGGAGTGTGATCTCTGGTGTGGCTTAAGATCTTCAGACGGAAGATATAAAGGAGGGTGTTCACACTTTGGGGAGTAATGGGAAGGAGGCTGCACCCCAGATGTTGCAATTAAGCCTGAACACTGCTGAATCTGCAGCATGTTGATAGGGAGGGGGACAAAGTTGTTCCTTAAGAGACTCTAGGCAGACCTCCTGCTTCCCACCTGATGGCTAGTTCATGCTTCTGGATATGCCAGTTTTCAGAAATAACCTGTTTGGAGTTGAGATTGATGAATCCCTACTGAAATGCAAGGCTTGGGCTTCGCTGTGCAGCAGTCATCTACCTCCAAGGGGTCCTTCTTTTCAGCCCTTCACTACTTTGCCCACTGTGGCAGGGGTCTGGCTCCCTCAGGCAAGCAGCTGTAATGCGATCTTCCCCACCAAGGTAGAGAAGCCCAGAGAAGTTGTGTTGCCGCTTCTTCTGTCCTTTCAGCTGTCCCCAGTACTAAGACACTGTGAATTGGACTTTATCCGTTTGACTCAGGTGGGAGGAAGGATGTGCCTCTTCAAGGAGTGGTATTACTCTTCTAACGGCGCTTGGGCCTTGCAGTTAAGTTACTGCCTCTGTTGAACGCTTACCTAACCACCCATCTTCCAGCCCTTTGGTGCCCCTGGATGCTCCAGTCACGTCATTTTATGCAGGAAGGTATAATAGAATTGGTACCCTGTTAAGAGGGAGGGCAAAGGCTTGTATACCCTTTACTTTCTGGTTCCAAAGAAAGACACTGACCTATGACCTATAATGGATTTGTGGCTCTTTAACTTGTATCTGCGCACGGACAAGCTCAAGACAGTCACATTGGCCCAGATCCTGCAGGCTCTTGAGCTGCAGGGCTAATTGGTGGCCATGGATCTCCAGGACAACTACTTCTATATGCTGATCCATTTTAAGCACATGAAGTCCTGAAGGTTTATGGTTGGAAACACCCACTACCCACAAAGTTCTACGTTTTAGTCTTTCCTCTGTACTGTGAGAAACCTGAGGGTATTATCCAGAGTAGACCTCGAGAATCTCGTATTCAGGTGGCCAGGGTAGGCCTGGTGCTCTCAGATCCAAAACCGGAGGGTGTGCGAAAGAGTATCACCTGGGTTGGGGAACCCGGGGTTATGCTCAGGGAAATGCCCCAGGTGAGACGCTGTATGTATTATACCAGGGAAAGGGACGAGGAAGATGATCTGCTTGAAGCTTTTATAGGTTGCACCAACTCAACCTCCCTTCAACCTAAAGACTCTTCCTCATCTGAAACCAACGACCCCTCTGCATCTGGTAAACCCATTAAAAACCACAACTCCCAGAATCCCTGCTATCCTGTCAGATATTCCCAATCATTCTACTTCACGTCCCACTGATAATCAATTTCTGAACTCCCAGTCAAATGAGACCAACAACTACAGTTCCCACAAACGCTCTTACTCATTCCACAAATCCTACCCGAATACTGTTATTCTCTTTCCCGTCCTTATGATTATTATTTCCTGCATTCCCAACCGGCTCAGATAAAACACTACCGTTCCCACAAATCGCCTGGTTTATTTTGATAAAAATCCTGGTCATTCCTGTTTGTTTCACAAACCCCTTGCTACAAAGGTTGTAATTTCCTATAGAACCTTTCCCCTTTCCGACATCAACACTTCCTTACAATATGACAGTCAACAGATTAATTAAAAACCTGTTTACCTGGCATGTCCCAAGCCAAAGGTCAGGCAATTGACCAAAATCGCGGGCACACACACACACCTGACAACCCTTTCCCTTCCCCATAGGGATAAAAGGTGGAGCAAGAGAGCACACTACGAGAAAGGCAGACCGCACAATGTGAGAGCTAACGCAGCACAACAGTTCAAGAGGAGGCGAAAGACGGCGCAAGTCGAGAGGATACCAAGGGGAAATGTGACCTTGCCCTTAGCGACAGAGACCCATGAAGCCTCAAGATAAGGAAACGTAGGACTGCAAACAATAGCCAGCGTGTGTTGCAGCAGATGTCAACAGTGCCCGAGCGCCGCCTCCGCTGACAGCCAAGCCGGGGAGAGACGCATGGCCCAGTGGTACCGGCCTTGACCCTACAAACAAGAAAGTAAACCAATTCATCACAGCTGGTGAGTCAAGGGTAGAGTCGATTAAGAAACCGAACTGTGTTAACGAAAGTAGCAAGCGGCTAATTGAACTTTGAAAAAACAAAGAACTGTTCATAAAATAAAAGGGGAAAGCCAGCATAGCAAAATCAAACACCACGTGGGTGTTCACTCGAGAAACGCTAGATGATTACTCTGCCATTTGAACTAGAGTAACCAGAAGGCCTTAGGACAAGGCAGAAGGGAGGTCAAAGTGGTCATACAGAGGGCTTGTCAAATCCTCCGTACACTTGAAAGACTTTGACCGACAGATGATTGAGACGAATCCCACATGGTATGAGAAGTATGGTGTAAAGGTTGGCAAGAGTGAACCCGGTGAAGGGTTGCTAACAAAAGAGTACAAAATCTGAAGTCCCATGAGCATTGTGTTGACAGGAGTGAACCCGGGTGAGGGAAGTCCACAGTGAATTGCTTGAAGAGACATTAAGACTCGAGAGTGTAAGTCTAAAGTTTTATGAACAGTGTGTTGACAAGAGTGAACCCGGCGGAGGAATGAACTGTTTAAAGAGACATTTAGTTTTTTTTGAGTAGAAAAGAATTGTAAGACCAGGGGAAGTGGAGTGTTTCCTGTCCCGAAAACCCCTCCCTCCCCCACCCCCTGGCAGACGGAGAACCTGAAAGGTAAGACATTGTGAACCCCAAGGGGGGAGGCTGGAAGTTGAAGAGGTCTGAACCCTAAAGAGGGAGATCCAGGGTTGTAAAATCACCACCCAAAGTTTGTTGAGAAATTAACTGTTAAATGAATTGTCAAGTACGACTGGGAGATGTCTGCACCCGGAAGAGGGGGACCCAGGGGTGAGACAACCACCCAAAGCCATACGTAGAATAGAACTTTTGTATGTGTTTGAGAATATCAGGCCCTCGAAGGTAAGAGACTTTTTAATTGAAAAAGAGACTTGACCATCGAAGAACATGATGACTGGAATGGAACTGCTGACTCTTGCTGGGAAAGCTCAAGTGTGTGCTGTGCTCAGGAGACACACCTTATCCCGTGCTGAAAACGTGGGCAAGGGAGACCCCTGGGAATCACATCCTGACATATTATTTGAGGACACTTTCTCCTTTATTGAAATCCCTATCCCACATTATTTCTATAATTAGTTGTAAGGATTTGGCAATAGGTTTTTGTTAGTACAGGCCTTTTTACTTTGACAAGACCCCACGAGGACTGCCTTATTTTTCATTTGATGGTCGACCCTCGCTCCCATCTTAGATTTAGGTTGGGCGTTTTTCCAACCTGCATATTGTTTAAATGAACACTCTTGAATCGTGATCACTTGTCTGTCTTTACTGTTGCCACCATGAGTTCCTTACACTACCCAGGATCTTCACCAAACTGCTGGTGGTAGTGGTGACTCGTCTCCTTCAGGAAGAAAGTTCTTTTCAGCGCCTACCTGAACAATTGGCCAAATCCAGTGTTGGCCTGTTTGTACCATGCGTGCAGCCTTCTGCTCCGTTTGTGCTTCTAGCTCATTGGAGTGGTCTTGGACACTGGTCTTGGAATGGCTTTCCCCTCCCTCTTTCAGTCCAAGAGGATAGTTTCAGCCTTTGCCTTTCTGCATTTAATGGGCTTCATGCATCCTTGTGGTTCGAGAGGCCTGATTTGCTCATGAAGACTCTCCAGAGTCTTCTTCAAAGTCAGGGGTCTCTGTTCCAGGGTATGATATCAGACCTGTTGCAGGTCTTGTACACTGTCTGTCTCCTGTCATTGCCCCTGTAAGCAAACATGCTGAGATGAGCATTGCTTCGGCAACCCTGTCTGCAACTGATGATGGTCTCAGATGCCTCTTTGAATGGGTGAGGTGCTCACCCACAAGATCTTAAGGTGAGTGGCCTGTGGCCCCAACGGACCTCAATAACATCATTTTGCTGTTTGGCTGGTGCTGCAAGCTATTCTCATGCTGGCCCCCGATTGCCTTGAACCCCTCTGGGCAAGGCAATTGTATGCTTGTTCTGACCGACAGCGTGGTGACATGCACTACCTAAACAAGCAAGGTGGTGTGGGTTTTTTAGCCTCTGTGCAGGGAAGAACTGCAACTGTGGTTCTGTGCTCTGTAGAAAGTTTCTCTGACAGCAGGCCGTTTTGCCCGGACAGAGCACGCCATTGCGTCTGCTTTGATCAGGTAGACTTCGGCTTTCATGAGTTGGAGCTTTGCCAGGAATTTCAATAGGGGATTTTTGCTTTCTGTAAAATTCTTCAAGTGGACTTGTTTACTTCGTGTTAACATTCCCTATTTCTGAAACTCTTCCCACTGATCTCAGAATATCTTCCTTCATAAAAGGTTAAAACTCATATTCACAGAATTAATTGTAACTATTTTCTTCCAACTTTATGATGTGGATGTTTCATGTTCTGCACATCGATACCTCAGGGTCTAATATGCATATTCTAAGAATCAATAATCGTAAGGGTAAGTGCAAGTTTTCCTTCTCCAGGAAATTTGTTCCAAAGGGCGCTCTCAGGGACGCATTGTAAGTTCAGCCTCCTTTGTCTTCTCGTTGTTTCATGTTGTCCGGCTGGTACTCGGGGAAACTACAGAAGTTTGGATCCACGTTAGTTCTGAAATCTCTGCACTGGGCCCACAGGACATTGTACCTGGGACATCTGGACTCCCAGCAAGGGTGAACCTCTTGTTGGTGAGGCCAGGTATATTATCTGAGCCTGAGCAGCCTGAATGTTCTTGTTTGATTGCTGAGAGGCTAAGGTATAAGCAGTGGCAAATTAAATGTCATGAGCTTGACTGCTGCAGCTGTCATCCGATAACTTGCAGCCACACCTAACCTTTCTATGACTTTCCCTTTAACCATCACTGCTAAACCTGGATGCCAACTAACCTTACCCTGTTTCCTCAACCAACCTCCCCTCACCCGGAATTCCAACTACCAGGTTTATACTCTCACCACCAACCCCTCCCTAGATCTACTACTGTGGACTTATCCCACCAAGTATCTTCCCTACTTTACTTAATCAGCGTCCACCAATCTTGTGCTCAATTTTTTATTTTGTATTGCTCATGTTATGCGTTACCATGTTTGCTTTAGCTCCATGCCCCCTCTACAGGTTCCAGAAATAAATGATTTGATAAGTCATTGCGCAAATTGAGTCAGTAACCTCTTTGTGATCAATTCAGAAGAAGCCACAGGCATCCTCAATTTGGCAATGCTCAGTATTGCACAATCCATATTCCTCATTTTCAACGCCACCTTTATTGTGTGGACATTTTGCTTGGCTCTTTGGATGCAAAGTATCACATCTGGATAAAAGCTTATTTAATTTCCATCCATTTGGAAATCATTCTCCCTTGCCAACAGTAAGAATGGCATTTTGGGCTTTATAATTAAAACACTGGCTTTGATAGGCCTTGTGGGGCGAGGGGAACAATCAGTGAGGAATGGGCATCAAGCACACAAATGGCCTCCTCTTCACCATGAAAATTGCAGACAGTTTTGCTGTTGGCCGAGTGGACTTAACAAATGGGTCCACACACTTAACCATCATACCTAGGGAGCTGGTCTCTTGATTTCTGAGTGTTAGGATATTAGTTTGTCTTGCCAAGCTCTCCTGATCCTTGATCGTGGTCATTCCTTGCTTTTAACTCTGACCTCATTTGAATCATTTCTTCCAGGGAGACAAGCTGTACTTCTGTCCCCTCACTCCTAGTTTCTGCACTGCCCACTCACTCGATTGTTAGAGATCCTCTGCTGTTTAAGTTGAACAAAAAATGTAAAGTGTGCTTCTATATCGCCCTTCATGCCGGAGACCAGCCACTTAACACGGGACCGGGATTCAAACCTGTGAGTCTCTGCGTTGTCTTGCTTTCAAAATAAACACATTACCCTTGAGCTTTCCTCCTGGCCCTTGTGAGACAAGTACATCAAATTCAGTGGCCATTTATTCTTTCAGCATCTTCATTTCTTCCAATATGGCCGCTCGGTCTGATCATCTTCCGTGTGTTGGCCAGGTTTCAGACTCCATACTAGCCAATGTTTCCCTCCCTTTCATCATCTGTCGAGGCATTCGGGAGTCAAACTCTTCCATAAACATATATTAAATGGATTTATTTTCTCCCATAGATTCCTCATCAGATGGATGTCCCTTCCTGCGTCAGTTGCTCAAACGTTTCGACCGGGGGCATAGTCCATCTTAACTGCCGTCGATCCATCTTAACTTGATGCACCGGTCGTCGACTCCAGACGTGACTTCAGTCGTCATTCATATACTGCGTCACTACGCCCCGTACCTCAGTTCCCCTTTTCCACGCGCTCTGCATGCTGCTCGAGGAACCGCTCTTCTTGTCGGAGAATGTTTTTTGTAATTTGACTTCCGTTTCCGGTCGGGTATTCAACATTTATTTGATTGTGATGTTTGCTCCAAAACCATTGTGCTTTATAAGATGTCCCGACTGTAAATCTAAAATGTCTTTGACTGACCCACAGTGTTTGCGTGTCGTGCCTAGGCACTGACCACTTTACCAAGGACTGTGGGTTGTGTCAAAAGATGAACTCTAAATATTTGCGGGAGTAGGCTGCTAAATTGAAGGCGAGATGTCCACAGTCGAAGTCGCCTACTCGATCCGCTACGAAGTTGTCCGGCCACGAGCCTGAAGACCCCACACTGGAGAAAGAGGACAGGCACCGTAAACAAAAAGGCCAAAAAGAGGTTGCACTGCAGGAGTCATTCTTCCTCATCCTCTTCCCACAAAAAGAAACGCTGACCTTGTCAGATTCGTCTGAGGGAAAAATAGGTAAGTCCTGCTATGGCAAAGGTACTACGAGGGCCGAGAAGGGGAACCTTTTAAAGAGCAGATGCTCCACTTGATGAAGGCAGTCGCTGCGGGTATGGGGCAACCTTCGAAGCAGCAGACCTTGTCCCTCCCAGCTATGCCCGGTGTTAGGGCGAATTCTCAAAATGTGCAAATTCTTCTCGACCTTAGGTTCCCCCAGCTCTTTTGCTGGATTTTGGGACTTTGAACTTTTTAAATGTATTTTTCTGTGTTTATTTCTTTTGATTATGGAGTTTTAGACAATTCCATAGGCATCATCTTTTTTATGTGTCACACAGCACCCTCACTGCAGTGACACAGCAATGTCTTTTAGACTTCTCAAAGGTTTAAATACCTTCTCTGGGATAAACTACTGTTTCCCAGAGAATGTAAAGTGAAATTGACTTTACTAGTCTTTCCAAATTACTAGACCCAGTACACACCATTTTACAGTGGAGTGCTGGACGGGTAACATAGTATCGCCTGTGTCTAAATACTCCAGTAGCAGTCAAATGCTACCCTTTCCTATTTGCAAAGGCTGGTGGCAGTAGTTTTACAAAGAACTACCATAATTTTTCCGAACTGCGAACACCGGTAGCTAAAAATCACAGGAGCCATGTTTTTCAAGATGGCGTCTTAAACCCCTTTGTTTAAAGTGGTCCCGGTCTTCTTTTTTCACCATTTGAAAAGGTCCTTCTAGTGTTTTTGTCTGCGCGCCAAACCTGGTTTGGTCCCTTTGTTTGTGTGCCTTTGGCAGGCTTCAGGACTGAAGACCGCCCCTGGCGTCTGAGTGGCTGGGGTGGGCAGGAAGTGAGGGAGGTACCCGAAACCCCCTGTGCTTAGTCTCCTAGGAGACCCAAATGCACTCTGGTGTGATTGACTGGCTGGCCGACTGTCCGGCAATGACAGCCACCCTGCTGGGTGAGTGACAGCTAGGCTGGAATGAAAGGGAGAAAACTGTTTAAAAGGCGAGTCTCCCACACTGGAAGGCAGAGTCGACCACTGGAACGTAAGAAGCGAATAGGACGGCTGCTGCAACCACTGGACTGTTGGTTTGCCCGGTGAAGCCCTGCTGCAGGTCCAAATTGCCAAACTCCATTCTACAAAGAAGCTCCTTCAAGGACGGCTTCTTCCTTTGAGTTGGTGGGACCAATCAACTCATAAGACACCTGGATGCCATTCTCAGGTTGGTTAGTTTTAACTAGGGAGGGGGACACCAGTTTGTGTTCTTGAATCTACAGCTACTGGAACTGAAGTGACTGAATTTTGTTTGCTTTCTTCAACGATCCCGTGCAGTGCAGGAGTCCCCCGACGTCTTCCTTGTCCCCACGACTGAGGTTCAGGAACAGCAAGATCTGCAGGAACTGCGAGGAACCACGACTTCAGCAACATTTCTTTTCTTCACAAAAAGGTACTGTGCCAACCCGATTGAGAGAACGCCACTCTCGCAGAGAAAGTTTGTGAAATGTTCCCACTTGCAGGCCTAATCAGCTTGTGATCCCACAAATTATTCGTATTCGCCTAAACTACTTCTGAGAACTTTTGCAAAGACTTTACCGTTTGATACCAGAACTGCTCTCTCCTATCCAGAACACTAGCCCATTGTCTTTGGCCTGGCCTATTGACTTGAATTGAACTATTCTGGTGAACTGAAACTATTTGCACTGCCTAGAAAGTATGTATAATCTATTCTACTTACTTTTGTCCTTTTTGCTCACTGCTACGTAACTGAACTGCCATTTGGCACCTTTTTCAAGGGAGCTCAAACTGTGTATTGAAGTGTATTAGTCTATAATATTGAGTTGTCTTCCTCTTATAAATGATTGTGTCGATAAATTAATAAGTGTTTTACCAAAAACCCTTGTGTAGAAGTGTCTACTTGAACCACTGTGATTGAAAGTCCTTTGTGGAACTACTTGTACTGCTCACATTCACTCTTGAGATAAGCCTGGCTGCTCAGTTCGCTACCAACAAACTGTGTGGTACAGACTTGGACCAAAGGTTGGTCTTGCTTACACCTGTAGTCCTAATTGTGTGTGGTGGTCCCAGAGGGTACTGCATGCAATTCTGCCTAACACCCGGTCCGTCCGGCGACAAGGAGACTCTGGTTCGAAGCCCTGCGGGCCGACGCTGACTGTCAATCTATGGACAATGCCTTTTGAAACCGCTTGTGGTGCTGATGCGCTAGGTATCGGCGCAGACTATGGAAAAGTCATTTGTTCCCAAGTCAAGAACCTCTTTCTTCGACACAATGCACTCTATATTTGAAGATGATTGGGACAACTTTGAGGCGATACTTGGTTCTCCGGTGGCACATACTCTTGCAAATCAGGCAGACCTCCTAGCACTGCAGGAGATGTACAAAACGCCAGCGGTTTCGACACCTCAGGTGTCGAAACCTTGTTCTATGCCCCCCAGTGGATTCCGAGTTTGCAAAAAAGTACAAACCGGCAAGAGGTGACCCCCTCCACCCACCTATACACACATCCACCTGACACACAGCCGGCTCACCCCTATGGCCATGCCAATGCCTCCTCCAGACGAACTGTGGGACAGGATGGTTGATGCCCTGAGCCTCTCTGCTGCAGCTAAGCTGATTTCGCCTTACAAGCTCACTGCCATCCTCGATGTGGGCCCACTGACAGAACGGGCTAGGCCATTTAACTTGGCAATTCATGACCCGGTTGCCACACTGTGGCAAAAACCTTGTTCTATGCCCCCCAGTGGATTCCGAGTTTGCAAAAAAGTACAAACCGGCAAGAGGTGACCCCCTCCACCCACCTATACACACATCCAACACCAGAAGGATTAATAGTCCAGGCAGCCAACGTCTCCACTAGGCATTCTGCGTCCACCTCTAATTTGCCAGTTGACAGAGTTAAAATAAATGACCCCTCAGCTATGAAAATGTTCTCAGCTGTCAGTATGGCTCTCAAGGCTACCAATGCTTCGTGTGTTTCACCAAATACACACATGCCCTCTGGAGGACGATTCAAGAAGCGGCAGAGCACATCCCACCGAGGGAAATGCGGGAGGGATTTCTCTGCTTGCATGATGACAAAGGGATATCCCACCAGACTCTACAATCCGGTCTCGATGTAGGAAATTGTGTTAGTAGGACGATGGGGACGACAACAGTGATATGTAGGCAAGCCTACTTGCACAGCTCAGGTTTTGCCACTAATGTTCAGAACACGCATTTGGACATAGCCTTTGGTGGTGAACATCTCTTCGGCCCCAAGACTGATGAATCCTTGGAAAAGCTTAGAGACCAAGGTGGATACAAAGGCACTGGGCGTGGCTGTTCGGCAACCAGCAAAACCTTCCTTCAGCTTTGCCTCCAGGTGTAGAGGCCATCATCGGTTTGCCTCGTTCGGAAGGAAGACTCATCCCACGCAACCGAGGCAGATGTGTTTCCAGTGCTTCAGTACTTTACTTTAAATAATTTGTACTGCACAATCCATGGACCGGAAAGCTTAAGGGAGCCAAAACAGACCGAGAATTACACAGAAGCATTTACAGCTGGGGTATGGCAAAGCCACACAAGGAAGCTGGAAAAAGTAAATTAAAGAGCCAGGTCTTCAGTTTCTTTTTAAATACTTCAGTAGATTTAATACCCCTGAGATCAGGGGATAATCCATTCCAGGCTCTATGAGCTGCATGCATAAAAGCTGATTTACTGGCCTTAACATTGTTGCATTTAGGAACATTCAGCAAATCAGTGTTATTGAACCTGAGGTACCCAAGGTGGCCCTTTTTCTTTAATGAAGGCCTGAAGGTACACCCGCATCTTGCCCAGCCGACATTTATGTACAATTAGTACGGGCAGGGGAGCTTCTAGGAGACAGCAGCCTTCATCGGTGGTGGGGGTCATCTCCGTCCTCCAAAACCACTTTATGTTCTGCCCCCACATTTCCCCGGTTGGTGGGAGGATGGATTGCACGTGCCATAGTGGCAAGTGATAACATCAGTCGACTGGGCACTGCAGCTCGTCCAATGGGTTTACTGTCTGCTTTTCTTGTGGAGGCCATCAGACAGCCCACCCTCAGCAACCGGAACAGGAGCTCCAAGACGAACTGAGAGCCTTTTATTGGAGGGTGCCGTTAAAGAAGTACCTCCCAAGCAGAGCAGAGTGGGCTGGTATTCCCAGTATATCCTGGTACCCAAGAAGGCAGGAAGACTGCGTCCCATTTTGGACCAGAGTACCTTGAACAAGTACCTGAGGAAGGACACATTTAAGATGGTGAAGCTCAGAGATTCTCCAGTCTCAAGTTTGGTTTGCATCATTGGATCTTCAAGATGCGTACTTCCATGCGCCTATTCACACCTGACACTGGAAGTTCTTGAGATTCCTCATAGGGGACAAGCAATACCAGTTCAAGGTGCTCCCCTTTGGGTTGACCTCCGATCCTAGGGTTTTCACCATGCGGATGGCAATAGTATCAGCGCACCCGGGAAGATCCGGTGTTCATGTGTTCCCATACTTGGACAACTGTTGATCTGAGGGAAGTCAGCAGAGCAAGTTACGTCTCATCTCGAGGACACTTGCTTGTTACTGCACAAGCTGGGCTTCTCCTTGTATCTTCAGAAGTCTCGCACAACTGCGCAGAGGCTCCAGTTCATCGGCATAGTCGTGGACACTCTGGAAGGGAAGGCTTTCCCTCCAGGTGGGATAGTTGCCAGTGTTAAGGCAGATGGTCGAACTGCTCTAGAACTGCTCCAGCTTGCAGGGTCTCCTTCCTCTGCCTTCTAGGCCTCCTGGCATCCTACATCTTTTTGGTGGCACAGGCCAGGCAGTGTATGCGTTTTCTACAGTGGATACGAAGCAGTTTGGGCTCTCTGAAGGTTGTTCTCAGGGTGTTGTGGTCGGTGGCCAACAATCTTTCTTGGTGGGCCAGCACGATAGGGGGGGGGGGAACCCCCTTCTGGCCCCTGTGGCCTCAGACCAGGGTTATCACAGATGCATCAAGTGTTGGAGCGCTCACTGCGACGATCTGCAGGGGAGCTCTCTTTGGTCGGCTATGGATAGCGGTTGGCACATCAATAGGCTGGAGCTGCGAACCATCCAGCTAGCACTGAGACCTTCAGCGTCCTCTCGCATAGGGAAACACGTCCTGATTACAACAGGCAACACAGTGGCCCTGCACTTCCTGAACAAGCAGGGAGCGGTCAAGTCACAGCCCCTATGGTAGGAGGCGATGCAGCTGTGGTTCTGGTTACTGGAGAACCAGATCTCCATTTCGGCAGTGCATCTGGCAGGGTCGGAGAAAGCACTGGCGGATGCTCTGAGCAGGCAGAGCATGGTCTCCCACGAGTGGGAGATATCAGGAAGTTCTCGGAGATCTTCGCTCAATAGGGTACCCCATTAGTGAATCTGTTTGCGACATGGTCTATCAGTTCTGTTCAAGGGAATTCCAGGCGAGAGGCGCACTTGGGGATGCTTTCCTGGTCGAGTGGGTCTTCGACCTCCACTATGCCTCCCCCTCCCCATGCCACCCCACCACCCCCATTCCTGTCATCCCGTGGGTTCTTAGGAGGTTTCAAACAACCATGATCTTGATTGCCCCAGATTGGGCGAGGAGAACATGGTACCCAGAACTTCTGGACTTGGCCATTGTTATGATAGGTCTCTGTTTACATGTCTGCTGGTCATCCCATCTCGCTTGGAATGTTTGTGAGTGAGACAGCTGCTAGAATGTTAATGTATGTTTGTCCTTCAGTGTTCTAGGATAGTCAGTTGGGGCTCAAGCTTAGTATAGTGAGGATGGCCAGTGGGTGTTCCCAGTATTTACCTTGTCCTAATCATCAGTGTCCTTCCCCTGTCCAGTCCAGTCCTATTGTAATTAGCATAGGAGCGACATGTTCTTTAATTGACTGTATATATGTAAATAAAGCTCTCCTGGAAACCATCAAAGGCTCCGACGGGTGGACTGTGTGGTAGCACTATATCCAGGGCATTAAGATAACCCACACACACCTCGAACTAAAACCGCCATCTGCCCACCTCTCTGGTTGCTTCGGCGGTCGGACCTCCTATCCCAGTCAGGTCTGGTTTTCCACCCCAACCTGGAGTCCCTCAAACTACATGTGTGGCTCTTGAGAGGATGAGGTATGATGCCTGGGACCTCTCGGAAGAGGCACACTTGCGGGGTTGCTGACTGCGCACAGACAATCAACAAGATCTTTGTATGTGTGTAGATGGAGAAGGTTTGAGGTGTGGTGCAGGGAACGTGCAACCGGTCCGATCGCTTGCCCCACCACTTCAGTGATGGGTTTCCTTCTGTCACTGGCCTCTTCAGGTACAGACAGTTGAAGGGTATTAGGCGACCCTGTCTGGTTTCATAAGGTCCCTGGATAAAGGTTATTTCTTCACGATCCTGGTTATGGCCCAATTCCTTGAAGGTCTTGAGAATACGTTTCTTCCCATCCCTTTGGTTGTATCGGATTGGGACCTTAATTTGGTCTTTTCTTATGGAGACTCTGTTTGAACCTATGCACGCCTGTTCTCTAAGATTGCTAACGCTAAAAACTGTCTTTTTGGTGGCAATCCCATCAGACATTGTTATGGGGACGACACCCGGCGGCAGTATCGCTCTCACAGCTGCATCCACTAAGCACACAACCCACAGCCGAGACTAGACACGTTCGTCGAACAAAGGCCCACGCACAAAGTCTATGGAGAGATCTGTAGAATCACTGTCCTCTGGGCACTCGAGGTCCTGATCGCCACATGACAGGCCTGACTGTAGAAAAACAGAACATGCGTGACTAAATTAATTCCCGAATGTCGCACGTCAGACGAGACTTCGGATCATTCCGTAACCAAAGTTCGATGCTCTTAGTCGAAAACGGTAAAAAAAATAATTTAAAAAAACTATACAGGTGGGATTAGCCCATTTGGCTAAAAAACATGTCCCAGAAGGCCTAATGAAGGGGGGGGGGAGGGGGAGTCCAAGAAGAAGTCTTCGAAAACCCGTCACAGGGAGAGGTCCCATAAAGATATTTCCCCACTCAAGGACTCACAGGAACTGGATTCCTTGCCTATAGCCCTAAAGAAAAAGGTCCAGCCTTCACCACAATTCCCAGTCACTCCTCAGCATCAGAGATTTCCATTGGAGCATATGTCCATTCCTAGCTCTCCCAATGGACATGTGAGATATTGATAGGGTCATGGAAAGGATGACCTTCATGGAAAACGTTTTTGAAAAAGACCCTAATTACTTCTAGAGTCTTCAGTCCACCCCACCGAAGACGGCGCCTGCTAGTTCTCAGGCCGTTGTATCACCCACTGCTTCTCAAGCCCCTTCAAATAGGTCTCAGCCCGATACCATAACTATTCCATCGCAGCAAGACCCCCCCAACCCCTAATCATTGACCAGTATGACCCAGACGCTGACAATGAGGACCACTATGTAACCCAAGAGGCCGGAGACCCTTACTATGGTGATGAGGATGAAGAGCCAGACATGTATAACATAAACTCACCCATCAACCAGCATCCTCATGTGGCAGATTGTCCTATAGATAACCAGCCACTACTAAACGACATGCTCATCAAGGCAGCTGAGCACTTCCAGATAAAAACGCAAGAAACTCAACAAGGCAAAGACTTTGATAACGTTTTGGGGGATGAAAAGGCTGTCACTCAGTTCATTCCCCTCCAGCAGTCTATTCAGCGGAAGATGCAACCCTCGCTGGAAACACCTAACCAGACATGGCAGTTAATCCCTGCATCGAGAAGCTCTTCTGACCTGCTCCATCACACCCTCTCTATATCAGGGGACAGCTCAAACCTGATTCTCTTGTAGTTACAACAAGGAAGAGAGCGAGAACACCCCAAGCCTCTTCTGAGGCACCTCCGGACAAAGAGTAAAAAGCTGTACACGATGAGGAGGAAAGTGGCCTCTTCGGCTGCTTTTCAGGCAAGGATAGCTAATAACTCCACTCTTTTGGCGGGTTATAACTGCCATACATGGGATAAGGTTTCAGCTTTGTCAGCAGCCCCTGAACCCCTTAAGACACAATTGGCCCTTGTGGTGGCAGAATGCAGGGCAGTTTCAAGCTGCATGTTAAAGAGTAATCTGGACGCCACAGACAATGCAGGAAGGATTATTGCAGAGGGAACAATTATTTAGCATCACGCTTGGCTACGCCAGTCCGGCTTCAAGCAACAGACACAAGCCACACTTCTTAATATGCCAATTGAGCCCAACGTACTCTTTGGCAAGGACATTGAAGATGCCTTGAAAACTACGAAAGAGGAATACGATAATATTAAGTTGTTGGGCTAGTTAACCAATAAAACCACTTGCCAGAGAGGTGATAGTAATTTTCGTCGCTCATGTGGACAAAATTCACATTGTGGGTTGAGGCTACAATCAGAATCAGGGAACTTCCTGGGGTAACAATTAAGGCCAAGCCTCACAATGTTACCAGAGGGGGCAGTGCAGATCCCGCAGCTGTGGGAGGTCCTTCTCATCTGGAGTTGGTACCACACCTCCAAAACAGTGACTGCCCGCTTCAGGCGCCCTCCCATGGCTCTCGAAACCAAAGTAGTCTATTTTGGGTCACTTGGCCAGCATACAGTGAACTCCTTTATAAATTGTAACACAAGGTTTGTGGTCTACTGCATAATTTGTACATGCGGCCTTAAATATATAGGCAGCACAATACGTCCACTAAAGATTTGCATTAGGGAACAACTTGCAACCATTGGCAGCCAAGAAGCAAAATACCCTTTGGCTGTCCACTGGCAAGCCCAGCACCAACTTGATAGCAAGGACCTCATTCGCTATGTGGGGCTAGCAAAGGTTTCCCTGCCCCAACGTGGAAGTAATTTACAACTTAATCAGCGCCAATTAGAGGTTCGACTTATCTGTAAATACTGCACTGTCTATAATGGCCTTAATTCTGATCATGAATTTGCATTGTTTCTTTAAATATGTGCAATGTTTTGCAAAATATCTGGGTTTTTCTGTGCAGCCTGGGTGCCCCGCACTCACTCTTTGCTCTGCAACCTTGCATTTAATTTTTTGTGATTGCAGAATGTGCAGCTTATATATCACACCTCTTTGAGAATGTATATAATCCATGATATTTCACTGTGTAATGACACTTTACAAATGTACAGCACAGCGCAATCTATGTGCATTTAACTGCTGAGTACAAACTGCCCTTCGGGCTCTGTTAACTGACTATTTCGACTTTAATAATTACTCAAGTTTCATCACCACAATGCCCTGCACCATATTGGGTTCTCATCCCCCAATTTGGGGTCACACAATCATCCGCAAAATGAGCCTCTTCTTCCTTATTATTCTCCCTCTAACTTTTACCCTCCTTGGGCACTTGGTTTGCTCCAGTTCCTGATCCCTATGGCTCTTATCTTTAAACTAGCCTAAAATGGCGCCCTTTTTTTCGCCTGGCTTTCCTTGCTTTCTATGTAGTCCTTCCTATAATTACTGACTCCTTGCTCTCGCGCCTCGCGTCTGGCCATTTCCAATTGTCCTCGACCCCTTGGCTGTTCAACACCTGCTGCTGCTGTCAGCAGCTACTTTATATCGCGGCACGCTGAGTCTGCATGCCACACAATTTTGGACCATTGTTCTATGTGGTTGATTAGAGTGACTGGCGTTTCTTCTATCATTACAACAGTTAAATATCTCAATCCCAAATTAGTTAGTGTCTGTCACGGAGCAGATAATTATACCTTCAAGTAAATTTGGGTTTTTCCCACGAACACATTTCCTTTGTACTTTACATCTAAAAACCGGCATTGTGTGTTGAACTTGTAGTTGCTTGATCTCATCCCTGTATTTTTGTTAATAGCGGCTATGCTTTATTTCTCTCCCATATAGTCTCCTGCCGCAATTGCGAAGTTTAAGAGGTATGGTTTTTTTCCACCTCAACTTTACTTCTTCACTTTATTACGTGTACTCCAATTTCTGGGGCTCAGCGCTCCCCACTAATTGGCTCCCTTTTGATTTCTTTCTAAAGTGTACGGGCAATTTATGCCTCCACGGTTTGCATCCCTTCTCCTCACAATAAGGTATCTTTCAAATGGATTTGCATCTCATTGTACTTGGCGCTGTACTCTCATGCCTTACTAATGGCTTGTTGCATTTTTATTTTTCCCTTTTTTTTCCTCCCTCTCCCTTGTTTGCCTTCTCAACCTCCCTTCCCCCTGTATTTATATTTATATCCACCTTATTGTTCAATCATTCACTTAATGGGAACTGCGTTTGTTGTTGAATTTGCTGTTTGTACCATTACATTATTGGAATTTGCTGTTCATTTGAAATTTTGAATTGCCTGGTTTGACTTGCTGCCCCTTGTGCCTTTGAACTTGTTGTCATGGCGACTATGAATGTTTGTGTTACTTTTTTATTCTTTGTTGCAATATGTGTCATTTATATTTAATATCTATCAGCCTCAGATGAAGAGCCAGGTTTTTGGCTCAAAACACGTGTCAAGCTGACCATTCTACATTAATAAATACATTACTGTATTTTGGATAATAACTTTTGGCATTCTTTGGTGCAGTGTGTCTTGGCACCTCTCAGTCTGAATCTATTTAACGTGGTAGTGCACTGGCAGTTCACCCACACTCCATTGATGCCCGCTGCTTTTTTGTTAATCATAAGATCTTGTATAAGTGCTGTGGATAATTTTGACTTTTACTGCCAATTGTTACTTGTCTGCTCAAAAAGGACGCTATAGAAATCGTCCCGGCCAACCAGGTAAACAAGGGTATTTATTCAACCTACTTTCTGGTGCCAAAGAAAGATCTAACAATGCGCCCAGTATTAGACTTGCGCCCTGCAAACCAATATGCCAACCCACAAATGTTCCACATGACTACGCTACATGAAGTAGTCCCTCTGCTAAAGCGAGGGGATTACATGGCAACATTGGATATGAAAGATATATTGAATATTTTAATATTTCAATGTACCCAGCGCACAGAAGATTCTTGCGGTTCAAGATAGCAAACCAGCACTACCAATTCAAAGTGCTACCCTTCTGAATAGCATCCGCACCAAAGGTATTCACAAAGGTACTGGCGGTGGTGGCACCGCACCTGCGCAGGGAGGCAATCCCAGTGTACCCTTATCTGGAAGACTGGCTGATTACAGGGGAGACTCCCCAAGTTTTCAGGCAAAACATTCAAAGAACTATCAACCTTCTCTTTCAATTGGGTTTCTCAATAAACAAGAAAAAAATCAAGCCTAGTGCCGAGCACAACCAAACAGTTCCTAGGAGCTGTAATAAACTTAGAAGAGGGGTTGGTCTTTCCATCAGATGAAAGAGTCCAAAACATGTTACTGCAAATTCCTCATTGTCAAGCCTGCGCATGCGACTCATACAGGAGTGGTTGGCGAAACAGTGGTCTCAGGCAAGCGGTCAATGGAACAATCTAGTGGTCGTTTCACCAACACTAGTACAAAACCTTCGCTGGTGGACAAGAGAAAATCTATACCCTTCCACGACCCGGAAGTGCAAGCGATTGTCACAAGACGCCTCACTCGCCGGGTGGGGGCTCATTAACTTCATCACACAGCACAAGGTCTGTGGACTCATGCTACGGCGCAGAACCACATCAATCTGCTGGAACTACTGGCGGTGTTCAAAGCCCTTCAGGTGTTCGAGATACACCAGCGAACCAGTCAGTGCAAGTCCTCACCGACAGCACTACGGCGATGTTTTACATCAATAAACGGGGGGGGGGGGGCACACGTTCTCCAAATCTGTCCAAGCTAGCGCAACAAATTTGGAAATGGGAAAATATTCCCATCACTCAGCACGGGTATTAACAGTGCACCCTCAACCACACTCGATGAACTTGGCAGCATGGCTTCTGAAGTCCTAGAGTTCGGACATCTTAACCTACCACAGAGGTGTGTGGATATCCTGAAGGAAGCATGAAAGCCTAACACTAGTCACTGTTATTTTGACAAGTTGAAGAGATTTGTAATTTGGTGGCAGTCTAACAAATTAACCCCATAGAATGGACCCCAGCTCACATTCTAATTTACATGATCCACTTGCTAGACTCAGGGTTAGTATTCAAATCTTTAAAGGTCCACCTGGCGGTCTTGTCAGCCTACACCACCTCCCACAATAAAGTATCATGGTGGAATGTGCTGTCATCAAGGCATTCATGGAGGGGGTAAAGAGACTTCACCCTCCGGTTTCAAACCCGCCACCAGGATGGGATCGCAATGTAGTACTCGCTAAGCTCAGGGACCCCGTTTTGAGCCGATGCACAAGTCAAGTCTTAAACACCTGACTTATAAGACTACCTTCTTAGTGGCTATTACATCATAAGAAGAGTTAGTGAATTACAAGCATGTTCAGTGCAGGATCCTTTTTGTCATACACAAGGACAAGCTGGTTCTACGTACGTATTCTAGGTTCTCTCCTAAGTTCATCTCTAAATTTCATGTGAACTAGTCCATTGAGCTTCCGTCTTTATTCCAGAACCAAAAAGCTCAGCTGAGGTAAAACGCCATACACTAGATGTAAGGAGAGCGGTCCTTTACTATGTAAACAAGACCAGACCGTTAAGGAAAACAGACCAACTGTCTCCATAGCCCCAGGCAGAGAAGGGGATCACATTTCCAAGAATGCCATCTCCAAATGGATGGTCAGGTGCATACAACTGTGCTAATCCCTGTCAGACAAGACACTGCCTTTCACGCCAAGAGCTCACTCCATAAGGATCACAGGAGCTACTCTGGCATTTATTTTAAATGTCCCCCTAGACAGCATTTTTAAAGCAGCTACATGGAGCTCAGTACACATTCACTCGGCACTTCTGCATTGACACACATTGCAAGACAGATACACAGGTGGGACAAGCGGTTCTAAGACATCAGTTCGCCCATGAACCTTTTCACAACCCACCACCTTCTCCTAACACTGCTCGCTAATCTATGCACAGCATGTGATCTAAGCAGATTCCACAAGCCTCAGAAGGGATACATTACTCACCATAATCGTGTTTCTGATGCTTGTTTCTGCTTAGATTCACATGCGCCCAACCTTCCTTCCCTTAGAGAGAAGGCGCATGGATGCTTCTGAGCTTGTCTGATACGCATCTGCTTGGATACATCTGTACTCATGCTACACTTCATGCTACCTCATGTAAGAAACAAAACAATCTGATGGACCTCGACGCGTGAAGGGCCATGGGTACAGTGGACATCTCCCTAGGGCTAGTATTACTGGCACGCCCTGCCAATGTCCCTTTTTGAATTTTGAAAACTGTGATACTCTGCAGCTTCGACTAGATGTTGGCCTATGCACAGCATGTAACTCTAAGCAGATACAAGCATAGGATTCATTACGGTGAGTAATGTATTATATATATATATATTTCTGAGGCTTGTGGAATCTGCTTAGATCACATGCTGTGCATAGGCTGACATCTAGTGGAAGCTGCGGAGTATTACAGTTTGTTTTTCGAAACTCAAAAATGGGCGTCGACACAGGGCGTGCCAGTAATACTATCCCTAGTGTGACGTCCACTGTACCCAAGATCCCTCATGCGTCTAGGATCCTCAGATTGATTTTTTCCGCCATACTGGTCGGAAGCATCTTGCGGAGTCCCCTGGCCTTAGCCATACCTTTGCTAAAATTTTAAAATATTAATCTATTGACATCCTTCCCCACCCCAACGTCGAACTTCGACACTCGACGCCGGCTGGAGAAGAAATCGACCGTCGGCTGCTGCACGACGGATTTGGGCCTCGGAAGGCCGCTGGCCTCGGCCCTGCAAGTAGGGAGAGTGGGGGGTGGTACATACTCTACACTCTTGGTATATAGGTACACCTTATACATTTCCTACACTTAACAGCCCGCTGCCTCAAGGTGCGTATGGAGGGTACCCCTTTTCAATTCTGCCCCAAGTGCAACCGCAAATACCCTTGGGTCGACAGACACGCCACGTGCAATCTCTGCTTGCCGAGGGACCACCCCAAAGCGAACTGCAGAGCGTGTAGTAGGTTTAAACCTAAGACACTTAAGGACAGTTCGACGAAGCGTTGGGCCCACCACGCCAGGCAGGCGGCCATGGCAGCGGAGGGCGCCTTCAGCGATGGCAGCGACGCCGTACTTTTGGACGGCGAGGGCATTACGGCGTCGAAAGACAGCCGAGCGCAGGTCCCCGACCTCGGAAGGTCGTCCGGCAGGGCGGCTATGGGGAAGACCCCCGGCGACGCAAGCGCTTCACATACTACACACACTAAACACACTAAGTCCAACCGAGACTCGACGACGTCGAGTTCTCGGAAAGAGGCACCGACAGAACGGTCCGATTCGGTGTCCTCTGGGCGCCCTCGATCAAGATCGCCGCATGACTCCAGGCAATCATCCACTCTTGCCAAGAGTGCCTCGCTCCCTAGGCTAACAAGTTCGATCGTCGGAAGACTAACATGACTTCCACCCCCAGGCCGCGCTCCAGGAGGCGGAGCCTGCAATTAAAGCCAGCGAGGCCCCACGCTCGAAGGACAGGGACACCTCTCCCGATCCTCGACGCCAGGCGTCGAAAAACTCCGGAGCCACTAAGGGACAGGGAAAACATTTTACTACGCACGGGGAGGGGGGAAAACAGCAGAAGAAACTACCTGTACATTCTTCCACACCTGTGAAACACTCCACACCCCCTAAACAGACAGACAAGCCCAGGTCTGCTGATAGGTCCACAACCAGCAAAGCCAGACTTGCTGAGAGAGTCATTCCCAGTTCCAAAAAATGGTCCAGTGAAGACATAGATAGGGTCATGTCAAGAATGTCTTCTTTGGCTGATTTTTATGATAAAAATCCAGAACATTTCCTCTCGTATGATCCACAAGGGGCCACACCCTCAGGCTCTACTGATCCTATCCCCCCCGAGTAAGAAGGCCCGGTTTGAAACCCCGATGAGGTCTGAACCCTTCGAGGTACAAACTTACGCAACACCATACTCACGGTATCAAGGAGAGGCTTCTTTTTGTGGAGACCAAGAATTTGGTATGATAGAAGAGCAAACCGGGACGGGCTACTATGGGGATGATGAGGACCAGGAAGAAGAAGGGGATGACCCGGAAACATACAGAGTAGATTCCCCGGTAGAGAACGAAGCCCCGGTTACCGACTCCCCGGTCGATAACCAGCCCCTCCTAAATGAGGTTCTCGCTCGCGCAGCAGAACATTTCCACATTGACACCCACGGTGTACAGGAGGAAAGGGACTTCGCAGAAGAGTTAGTGGGAGAAAGGAGGCCGGTTGCCCAGACCATCCCTATCCTTAAATCCATTCAGCGGAGAATAGATCCGTCCCTGGTAAACCCAAACCTCACCAGAGCAGTCAATCTCAGGGTTGAAAAACTTTTCAGGGCAGCTCAGTCAGACCCTCTCTATATAAGAGGACATCTGAAGCCAGACTCCCTAGTTGTTACCAACACTCGTAAGAGGGCTGGAACACCCTTGTCTTCGTCAGAAGCTCCTCCCGACAAGGAGAGCAAAAAACTATACGGTTTCGGCAGGAAGGTAGCCTCAACTTCTGCCTATCAAGCAAGGATTGCTAACTCCACCACCCTGTTGGCCAGCTACAACTGCCATCAGTGGGAAGAAGTTGCGGCTCTCATAGCCTCTGCTCCTGAACCGTTAAAGGGCCAATTAGCTCGGATTTCCGCAGAGGGTAGAGCCGTGTCTGGTTGCATTTTGAAAGCAACCTTCGACGCCGCGGATAACGCAGGCAGATTGATAGCAGAAGGTACTGTTATCAAGAGACATGCGTGGTTACGGCAGTCTGGTTTTAAGGCAGAAACTCAGGCATCATTGTTAGACAAACCGGTGGAAGCCGTTCTGTTTGGTAAGGCGGTCGAAGACGCACTGAAAAATGCCAAGGACGAATACGAGACACTCAAATCCCTTGGCCAGTTAACCAATAAACCCCCTAACCAGAGAGGGAATAGTAATTTTCGTCCCCCACGCGGCCAAAATTCCCAGAGAGGATCTAACTATTCCCAGGGGCAGGGTACACAATGGAACAACAACCAACAGTCTACCCAGGGTTACGGCAGAGGTAATAGGAGAGGTCATGATAAAGGCAGAGGCAGCCCCAGCAAGGGAGGCGGCACGCCTCCACCAAAGCAGTGACGCTCAGTTCAGGGTCCCTTCTCACGCAACCCCAGTAGGGGGACGCATTTCAAACTTCACCCAGGCTTGGGAAGGGATCACATCAGACAGATGGGTGCTGTCAACAGTATCCACGGGATATTGTATAGAGCTACTGCAGCGTCCCCGGAACCATCCTCCACGACAAAGAGTACACTCCTTAGAACATCAGAAGATTCTCCTCGAGAAGATCGCCATTCTTCTACAAAAGGACGCGATAGAACTCGTCCCGGGACACCAGGTAAACAAGGGTATTTATTCAACTTACTTCCTTGTGCCAAAGAAAGACTTGACAATGCGCCCAGTATTGGATTTACGGCCTGCCAACAAGTATGTCAAGCCCCACAAATTTCGTATGACCACGCTACAAGAGGTAATCCCCCTCCGAAAAAGGGGGATTACATGGCAACCTTGGATATGAAAGATGCTTATTTTCATATTTCCATGTTCCCAGCGCACAGAAAGTACTTGCGCTTCAAGGTGAACAGTCGCCACTACCAATTCAAGGTACTGGCCTTCGGGATAGCTTCAGCACCAAGGGCATTCACCAAGGTACTGGCGGTGGCGGCTGCACACCTACGCAGGGAGGCAATCCCAGTGTACCCTTATCTGGACGACTGGCTCATAACGGGGGAAACCCCAGGAATTTGCAGGACAAACATTCAAAGGACTATCGACCTCCTCCACGAATCAGGCTTCTCAATCAACGAGAAGAAGTCAAGCCTGGTGCCAAGCACCTCAAAACAATTCCTAGGAGCAATCCTGGATACCCAGGAGGGGTTGACCTTTCCTTCAGAAGAAAGAATTCGGAATATACTACGGCTAATTCCGCATTATCAGTCCGGTCAACAAATAACGGTACGCAAAGCAATGCGTTTACTGGGCATGATGGCGTCATGCATTTACCTAGTCCCCCACGCGCGCCTGCGCATGCGTCCCATGCAGGAATGGTTGGTGAAACAGTGGTCTCAGGAAAGTGGTCAGTGGGACGATCTAGTGGTCGTTTCGCCAACACTGGTACAAAGCCTTCACTGGTGAACAAGAGAGAATCTCGCAAAGGGGAAACCCTTTTACGATCCCGAAGTACAGGCAGTAGTCACTACAGATGCATGTCTGACGGGGTGGGGAGCTCACCATCTCCACCACACAGCTCAGGGTCTCTGGTCTCACTCAGTGGCCAAGAACCACATCAACCTGCTAGAGCTTCTGGCAGTATTCAGAGCGCTTCAGGCGTTCGAGCCCCATCTACTAAACCTGTCAGTGCAAATCCGGACGGACAGCACTACAGCCATGTTCTACCTGAACAAGCAAGGAGGGACTCGCTCACCAAATCTGTCCAGGCTTGCCCAGAAAATCTGGATGTGGGCACTCGGACGGAACATCTTCCTGTCATCACAACATGTTCCAGGGGAGCTCAATTCCCTAGCGGATGCTCTGAGCAGAGACTCCCTCCCAGAGGAACACGAATGGGTTCTTCACAGAGAGGTCGTAGAAGATCTCTTCTCTCAGTGGGGTTTCCCCTCTATAGACTTATTCGCCACAAGCGAAAACAGACAATGCCCAGGATTTGCATCCAGGTTCCCCCAACCAGACTCCCAGGGGAACGCCCTGTGGATGAACTGGTCAGGGATGTTTGCGTACGCTTTTCCACCAACTCCTCTCATCAGGAAAGTGGTGAACAAGATGAACAGGGAATCGATGACGCTCGTCCTAGTTGCTCCCATGTGGGCAAGACAACCATGGTTCCCACACCTACGCAGGATGGCGGTGTGCAAGCCCATCAAACTTCCAGCCTGGTACAACCTACTGTCCCAGCACCAGGGTCAAACAGTGCACCAGCAACCCAACTCAATGAACCTGGCAGCATGGCTCCTGAGGTCATAGAGTTTGGACACCTCAATTTGCCACAGAGGTGTATGGACATCCTAAAGGAATCTAGGAAGCCAAACACAAGGCACTGTTACTTTGACAAGTGGAAGAGGTTTGTTATCTGGTGCCAGAGTAGACAAATCAACCCAGTTGATTGCACTCCTTCCATTATTGTTACATACATGCTCCACCTGCTAGATGCAGGATTGATTTTTAACTCACTAAAAGTACACCTGGCAGCCCTCTCGGCTTACACCACTTCCCATAGCAAGGTGTCGTGGTGGAAAGTACCAGTAGTTAAAGCCTTCATGGAAGGAGTAAAGAGACTTCACCCTCCTATTTCAAACCCACCGCCAGGGTGGGACCTTAATGTGGTGCTAGCCAAGCTCATGGGCCCCCCTTTCGAACCCATGCATAAAAGCAGTCTCAAACACCTGACTTATAAAACGGCCTTCTTAGTAGCTATTACTTCTATAAGAAGGGTCAGTGAAATTCAGACTCTGTCAGTGCAGGATCCCTTCTTTACTATCCATAAAGACAAACAAACTGGTTTTACGCACACACCCTAGGTTCTCACCTAAATTTATATCAAAATTCCATGTAAACCAGTCCATCGAGCTTCCGGCTTTCTTCCAGAACCCGCAAAGCTCGGCTGAGGTGAAACTACACACCCTAGATGTGCGGAGGGCGGTCCTCTACTATGTAAATAAAACAAGACCGCTAAGGAAAACAGATCAACTGTTTGTCTCCGTAGCTACAGGCAGAGAGGGGGATTGTGTCTCTAAAGGTGCCATCTCGAAGTGGATTATTAACTGTATCCAGCTGTGTTACTCACTCTCTGAAAAGACTCTGCCTTTTACGCCAAGGGCCCACTCTACTAGAGGCATTGGGGCCACTCTGTCTTTCATTGCAAATGTTCCCCTTGAAACCATTTGCAAAGCAGCTACTTGGAGCTCTATTCACACTTTTACTCAGCATTACTGCATTGACACCCATTCCAAGGCAGATACACAAGTGGGACAAGCGGTTCTAAGACACTTATTTGCTCATGACCCTTCTCACATCCCACCTCCTTCTTCTGGTACTGCTCGCTAATCTATGCACAGCATGTGATCTAAGCAGATTCCACAAGCCTCAGAAGGGATACATTACTCACCGTAATCGTATTTCTGATGTTTGTATCTGCTTAGATTCACATGCGACCCACCCTTCCTCCCCTCCGAGAGAAGGTGCATGATTGCTTGTAGTCTTACCTTTCTGTCTATCTGCTTGGATTATCTGTACTCGCGCTACTCCTCATGCTACCTCATGTCAGAAAAAATACAATCTGAGGATCCTAGACGCGTGAGGGATCTTGGGTACAGTGGACGTCACACTAGGGATAGTATTACTGGCACGCCCTGTGTCGACGTCCATTTTCGAGTTTCGAAAAACAAACTGTAATACTCCGCAGCTTCCATTAGATGTCGGCCTATGCACAGCATGTGAATCTAAGCAGATACAAGCATCAGAAATACGATTACGGTGAGTAATGTATCCTATATATATATACATATATATATATATACATATATATATGACACCGCACCCATGACCTCGGTTCCTTTTTCTGTGCACTCTGATCATTTTAGGAACACTGCATCTCCAGCATTGGGTCTGGCATGGATTCACATGCTCACAAATATTCCCCATCGTTAGTCACTTTCACTTTAAAACTGTATTTCGAATGGATTGTGGTCTCCCATGTTTTCCTTATCTCTGATATTTTCCTAATATCCAGCTTGCTGCTTCAGAAAAATAATTCCCAGCAGCGGGCGCTGTGCAACGATACCTAGTTGAGTTGATGTCCCTCAGAGGTCTCCGTCCAGACGTTGGCGTCATCACTGATATAAGTAGCGTGCGCAGCACCCGTTGCTCAATTCTGTTGTTCCACACTTCAGAGCTTTGGTAACGTAACGCTTGATTCGTGATTCTTAGAATTTCTTTGAGTTTCTTGAGAAAATTCTTCAGTTTTTTTTATGGAGATGACTTCATCGGCTCTGTCGACTCCTTGGTCCGGTTTTAATAAAATGCTGCAACTGTGGTGCTAAAATGTCCATGACGGACCCACACAGGATCTGCTTGTGGTGTCTGGGGGCAGAAGATCCATGTTCGGAGTGCGACAAATGCATGTCGTTGACTGCCAAAGCCATGAGGGAGCGCAGAGGGAAGTTGGAGAGAGGTTGGCCTTTAAAATCTACTACCCAATCCAAACGGAAGTCTTCTTACGAGTCGAGATCTTCGTCTCCTCGTCATAGAAAACATAAATGCCCCTGCCTGCGAATTGGGTCGCATCATTCCTTGTCTTGGAGGCATGGAAAAAAGAGGCGCCATTGATCACCCTCCACTTCATCCAGTTCACCCGAAAGGGTCGTTCAAAACACAGTAGCCCAGCCGAATGGGAGGAATTCAGAATAAGTATGATGAAGGTGTTTGAGAACGCAGCCTTGCCCCCTCAAAAATACCTAGAGGCGATACCCCAGACAAATCTGGGAAGCACCGGAGCCGGGAGTCCTCGACCCCAGCTGTGGAAACTCCTTGAGAGCGATCTATTCTCTCGAGTCGAGAGAAAGCCTCTGTGACACACAATTAGTCGTCATCATCGACGCCGAAAGAAGGTCATATAACAAGCCTGAAGAGTGCATCACTGGCGCTCTCGGCGTCAGAATCGATGCAAAGACTATCGACGCCGCGAGTGTCGACATCATCAACGCCGTATATGACAATTACTGCGACTTTCTCGTCGAAAACCTTGACGTTTTTGTCTAATTCATCAACGACTTCGGGGAAATCTTTGAAGCCGTCAACGGTTTTGTCGAAGACGTCAATATCGACTATTTCGACATTGTCAGCTCCCATTATGACTTCCATAGCGCGGCCTTCTGCTTTTGAGAGGATTTACACTCCTCAACCTTGTTCAGAGTATTTTAAGACTCTTTCCTCAATTTCTGAGGATGCTGAACACTCATCTGACGAGGAAAGACCATTTGGTCTAGAGTATGGTACACCTTCTGTTCCAGAGGAACTCGTATCAGAAGAGTCTTGAATAAAAAACCTACCGGTCACCTTACTTGAGGCAAGTGGCATTGACACTTTCCCTGAAGTTGAATTTAGTAATGCAGATCCAGGGGATCATGCTGAAGGTAACTATAGACTACTCATGACTAGAGTTATGGCATACATGTGATGGTCCAGGCCCCTACCTGTTTTGAACAGGATGACCTAACAGACATACTAGATAAAGGACCACAGGAAGATCTAGTGTCCCATTTCAAAGGGCTCTGCAGAGGAGGGTAGCTTCCAACTGGGAAACACCAGAGGTGGTCCCAGCAGTCAATAAGAGGCTAACAGCCAAACACAGAGCATCATCTGTAGGGGTAGGGGAAGCCAGTGAAGCCAACAGACACCAACAAAAACTGTGAGTGTGGCACGGGTGGGGAGTAGAGCAATTGCTCCACTCCTACCTCCCAATAACATAGACTGCCATGGACTCACACCAGGTACACTCAGAGATATTTGTAACAGACTGAAATTATCCATGACAAGATTGTAGAAGTTGCCTTGCATTACATAGTAACATAGTTGTCAAGACTAACACGCACCACATTTAGATGGAATTGTGAATATTGGCCTGCATTGCATCTAGATAAGACTTTGAATACTAGCATATCCACACTCTTAACTTTAGCTTGCGCCGCACCTAGATAGAAACTCTATTCTTAACATGCACCACACTTAGAATTCTGAACCCTAGCTTGCGTCGCATCTAGATAGAAATGTGAATCTCAGCATGTGCCGCACCTAGATGGAATCCCATAATTGCAGGGACAGCAATGCCAACTAACCAACCAACTAACAATATCATCCCTCTGCATACACCTCTCAAACTCTAACCAAAGACAACCACAAGCCTTAAACGCAGCAATCCGCACAAACTTCACAACAATGCAACAACAAAACAAACCACACATAGACCTGCACAACAGCACACAACGACTATCGACCGTAAAACACCCCAAGCCCAGCCAACGGACCCACCGGGCTGAGGTTGCCAACAGCACATCACTGCTCTTTTGCACTTTTCCATCTTATTCCCACTAATCCATCCACCCCCCCCTCCCTTTTTTCAGAGCCGCCAGAGCGCCAGGGGACCACTTCGGTGGTGATAGTGCGCGGTACAAATGTCCTTTAACATTAACATCTGACCCTCTGTACCTGTCGAAACATCCGATTCAAGAAAGCCTAGTAGTACAGGCAGCTACCTCTTCTGGCAAACAAAATGCTTATCCCATAATACCACAAGACAGGGATGACAAGAAATACGATGCCATGGCCAAGAAGGTTTTTTTACGCTCACCTGGTTCCCACAGGGGCGTCGATCGGACCCGGACAGCTGCGGTCTCCACCAACGTGATGCATAGTGAAGAGATGACAGTCTGGACTGGCCCGCCTAATCTTGTCTGCTAGACTAGTAGAAGTATTCTCCTGCAAGTGGAGAAAGGGAATTAGCCACCCGTGGACTTTAGTGTTGGCCCCCCAACAGTTCTCGTTCTCTCCACTAATCACCTCCGATATTCCCTTTTGGTAACCTCACCTTATGTTTTTAAATGATGAGCTCTCCATCCTGCATGGCATGCAGGGGCGCGTAGATACCAGTTACTTCACTGGGTTGAAGGTACTGGAGGAGTTCTGGAGGAATATTGACTCCAGTGTCTATAAAGTTCAAAGAGTTCAATATGTCCGATGTTCACTCTTGTTCCATTCCCTCGTTAGGTTGCAGCTGGGTCCAAAAGAATATTGCCTGGAGGCAGCTGATGGCGTTCAGGTAAGATTCTGTATTACCAAACACTGTCCGGTAAAAGTTGCATGAGTTTAACTTTCTGTTTTCTCTCCCTTTATTGGTGCGGCATAGGTAGATGCAGAGAATTAAAGAATAATACCTCTGGTGGTAAAGCAGGTAAGCCTATGGTGGCAAAGAGATTGTCCTTGTTGGTTTTCTCGGCTCACCTTGTTATTCCTTTTGCTTTCCCTCCAGGTGCTGGGTTTCGACGAAGAAAATGATGGAGGCAGCGCCGTGTCGCAAGATGTGGTGGACTGGTGAGTATAATGCGGCGCTGCTGCTGGCGAAGCGACGCGTGCTGAAATAATGTCCTTTCCAGGCTCGGAGATGTGCTGGGTCCAGAATCAGGTAAGGAATCAAATAATGTCTGTGATCTAACCTCTTCTCCTTTCTTTCCCTTTTGTCTAGGAGCTCCGGATTCGAGGCGGGCATGGCAGAAGACTGGATGCTGACTTGCAGACACGGTGAGCGTCACGCAGCTGGATGCAGAATAACGCAAAGCATGGGCTGCTGTTCGGGCGTGGTTTAAATAGCTTGCAAAGTAGTCCCAGGTAAGAAGTTCCCCAGAACCACACCTGAGTGAAAAATAGTCCCTGTAATAAAATAGTCCCATCCAGGCCTCACGTTGGCTTGGACTCATTTGCAGCATGGTCTGCATAAGGTAAGTACAGTCTGAGCCTGGCGCCTATGGCGCCAGGACTGATTTCTATGATAAGCCTGGTGCCTAAGGCGCCAGGACTGAATCCAAACAGCCCCCAGCCGGGGCTGCTGGGGTTTTAATGAGTCCTGAACAAGTCCTAGACCACATGAGCTACACTTGCCACTCCCTCCACAAGTTTGGCTTCCCCCTAAACTTCAAGAAGTGCCAAATGATACCTTCACAGAGGCTCCAATTCATCGGAGCAATCCTGTATGCTTCCCTGGGAGAAGCCTCGCCAAATGCCCAATATCTTACGGCCTTCGATTTTGAGGTTGCGTGGGTTCATGGCATCCTGCATTTTTCTGGTGCCAGAGGTTCGCCTGAGAATGAGATCTCTCCAGTGGGTTCTCAGGACTCAGTGGTCACAATTCTCAGGAAGGATGTCAGATCTCCTACAAATCCCACACAGAGTCTCACTGGATCTTCAGTGGTGGGCCTGTCGTAAAAACATCTTGAAAGGAGAACCTTTTTGGCAATCATGGCCGGGGGTAACAGTAGTGACGGACGCCTCACTCAAGGGGTGGGGAGCCCATACCAACGACAGCGGTCGTTGGTCTCCATCGGAATCCAAACTACACATCAACTTTTTAGAGCTGAGGGTAATCAGACTAGCGTTGAAGGCCTTCCTACCATCTTTACAGGGAAATAATGCCCTAATCATGACAGACAATACAGTGGCCATGTACTACCTCAACAAATGAGGTGGTGTAGGGTCACTACCAGTGTGCAGACAAGCAATGCAGCTCTGGTTCTTGGCATTACAAAAAGGAATCTCTCTATCGGCAGTTCGCCTAGCTGGAGAGAAGAACACAACAGCGGACTCTCTGAGCGGCTGATCAGTCTCCCACGAGTGGGAACTAACTCAGGAAGTCCTTAGTTTAGTTTTTATTTTGTACACCGCAGCCGAACCCTCGGGTAACTGGGTGCATTAGACTTGTAGCAAGGCATAATATACAATGTGGAGCTGATACAGAAGGTTACACAAGAACAAAATTACAGATGACAGGAGTAAATAAAGAATGCATACAATAAGGGACCAGGTTACAGAATGGTCAGATTCAGTGGGCAACATAGCTGATACAGAGTGGAGTGGATGATGTTACTGGGTAGAAAGCAGATCCTTCACCTTGGCTCTGAATGACCAAAATGAAGAGGCCGCTTTGATGTCCGTAGGTAGTGAGTTCCAGCATTTCACAGCTAACAGAGGGAAGCTTGCTCCCCCTACTGTTTTCGGGTTAAACTTGGGAATGTTCAGTTGGTGCAAGTATGGGCTTCTGGTCGGTCTGGCATAGCACTGTCTAGTAAATTTGTCAGATAGATATTGAGGTGCTGTCAGGGAAAGGCATTTATGCGTAATGACAAGTGACCGCAATTTAATTCTGTCATGTATAGGAAGCCAGTGAGCTTCCTTTCTAAAGGTGGAAATGTGGCCCGTTCAAGGTAAATTCAGGGCACATCTTAGGGCGTTGTTCTGAAGAACCTGTAATCTATTCAGGTTGTGATTCGTAGAACCAAGAAAGAGTGTGTTGCAGTAATCTAGTTTGGATAGAATCAGCGCCCTTGCCAGAGTGAGGCAACTTTTAGTAGACAAAAATGGTTTATAGGCATTGATAAGTTTGATGTAGGCAGTGGAAGAGATAGTGGCATTTATTTGTTTTTTAAGCGAGAGTGTGGAATTGAGGTAGACACCCAATGCTTTGACTTCTTTCGAGACTTTTATAATGTTGCCGTCAATAGGGAAGGACTGGTAGCGGGGGTCTAGTTTATTGAGAAGGGCCTGGGATCCCACAATCAGCAGTTCTGTCTTGTCGTCATTTAAACAGAGGCTATGAGTAGGCATCCAACCCCGGATTTAAAGGTAGACTTTGTGTAGTTTATAACATCGTTCTCATAGCAGCCGGTGAAGAGGGTGTCCGGACATTTGGTCGACGGAATTTGGTCGAAAACCAAATGGTCGAATTTTTTTTTTATTTATATATATATTTTTTAGGTTTTAGTTTAGGGAAAAAAAGGGGTAGGGGGGGCCCAAAAAAAAATCCTCCACCACACCCAGGAAAAGAGGAAGAAAGGCTTCACAGACTCGACCCTAAGCATGCACCGAGTTTCTACATTACCAGATTAGCAAGACTGAGACAGAATGATCAGTTGTTTGTGGGCTATAAAGGTCGTAAACTGGGTCTAGCCATCTCCAAACAAACCATCTCTAGATGGATTATTTTAGCAATTTTAGAGTTTTACAAACTGCCCAGTAAAGACCCCCCAGAACATCTAAGGGCTCACTCCAACAGGGTAATCGCAACTTAGTCTGCTTTGCAGAGGGGAGTTCGTATAAAGGCTATTTGTGCAGCTTTATGAAATACCTACAGCCTGGATTCCTCCACTAGCCAAGAGTCTGTTTTTACCCCCTCCTCCAAATGAGGTAATTGCTTTGGGAGTGTATCAAAGATGAGGAATACGGTGGAGGACACAATCCGTTCGAAGAACGCGTTACTTACCCATGGTAATGTTCTTTCGACTGGATGTTCCTCCCACATATTCCTCATGGCCCCTCCCAACCAACCCTGCAGTAAAACTTGTGGTTACAGTCTGTGGGCTCTCAAGGGGAGTAACCGTCTAACTCAAGACAGCGCTTCGCTCTTCAAAACAGAACTGAGCAACGGGTGCTGCCCACGCTACTTATACCAATGATGACGATGTCGGGACGGAGACCTCCCAGGGACTCGACCAGGCAGCGACGCACAGCGCCCTCTACTGGGAAAAAAAAATTGCAGAAGCAGCAAGCTAGATATTAGGAAATATCAAAGATAAGGGATATCTGCGAGGAACATCCAGTAGAAAGAATGTTACCATGGGTAAGTAACTTGTTCTTCTCCTCTAAACCAATCACTGTCCTCTGGGAAAAGGACCTGCGACCGCATCGGCCCAGAAGCCTCCAGAGATGGAAAGAGAGGAGGACAAGGCCCTCCCGATGGAATCTCAGCGGGATGTGGACCCATGTAGTGGTCCAGAAAAAACTGTGCAGATTTACGCAAGCTCTGACACCGGCAACAATAATTTTCCTTATAACGACTATACAGACCCCGTAGGGGGAGAGTCTGAGGTTAGTGAGTGAACGTCCCCTGTGCACAAAAGGCGGTGCGTCAGTCCAGACCCTACACCACTGGCCCCTTTCACCCCTCAACCGAGGGAAATGTCGCTGGACATTCTGATGATGCTACACACACTGGCCACAGAGATCCAGCAGACGATTCCCCCTACACTGGAGCCTGCACCTCCACAGGACCCTCGGGAGCCTCTGAGGTTGAGCCCTCCGCACCAGAAGAGAAAGTCTACGAGGGCGCTAATCCTCTGCATCACCCGACCCCTCTGCCACCACTGCTGCATCGAGACCGGAGTCAACCCAGAACTCCCGCTCTGCACACGGACACAGGCATGGACACAGCTACAGGCACCGACTTTCTACCAGCTGATGGGGAAACGCCACACACGGACAAGCCCCACAAGGCCTCCCCGCTGGACAAAGTTGGATCGTTTCACTCCATGATGTCCAGGGCTGCTGAACTGTTTCAGTTAGTACCTGAGGAAACTAAGAAAGAAGGTTTCCTGTACCAGTGGTGCGAGTACAGAAGAAAGATCATCATGTCCATTACTTTCCTGGATGATATCTGGGAGGAGGGCCTGGCCCTAATGAAGAACCAGAGTATAGCCCTGCTGAAGCTTAACAGACTGGAGAAAAAGACAGTGTACCAGATTCCTCCCCCAGGTGCTTTAAGATCTCAATCTTCGCCCGACTCGGTGCTCTCTGCCACAGGCAGAAAGCATGCAGCGAACCCATTGTGGGCAGCCATGGTGCATCCCGACCAGGAGGGCAAGAAGCTGGACGCAATGGGCAAGAGAATGAGCTATACAGCGGCCACCACCATCTGGGTGGCTAATGCACTAGCCATTTTGTCCCGATATGACGGGGAACCTTGGTACAAGCTGGGACTTATTCTAGACTGCCTGCCTGATCGAGGCACTGTTTCAGGAGGGATAGGTGGCCTCGGACCACGCCATTAAAGTGGCGGTGGACATTGCGGACACAGGATACTGCCCGATGAGGAACGTTGTGTCCCTTGGTCGACAAGGGTTGTTGAAGGCCAAACACGTCTGCCAGGACATTCTGGCGAAGGTGCTGGATATGCCTTTCGACAGTGAAAACCTCTTGGGCAAGGCCATCAAGTCGTTGCAAGCCATTAAGACCAACAACAAGACAGCACGCTCCCTGTCAACCCTGCAACAATGTTGGCTGTCCTTTCGTTCGTCCATTCCAGACCCATGCTGGAGAACAATAGTTCCAGGTAAGTAACTTAAATCTTCTTTGAAGATTTCCCTTTGGGTTCTCTTCGGTGATATGCTGAACCCAACAAGTCTTCAAGGTTGAAATCCTGTTTTTACACTGAGCGTCAAATGTACATTTTCGGATCCTCACTGTATTTGTCCATACTACACCATTGAGGGGCTCGGCACACAGGATTTCACATCGTGCCAATCGAAGCAGCACTCCAAGGCACTTTGAGAATGTGAGACAGTTGTTGACCCTCCTACAAAAGGAGAAAGGTGGTAAGTGGACTTGTTTGAGGTTGCCCGGCACGGATCACCATACCAAAGAACAGTCTCACTCCTGAAGGACAAAAAGGAAAAAGCACTGCACGAGATACTCTTCTTCAACCAGTTCTTCCAAACACCTTTCTTCTCCCTTATCTAAAAAGAATAGCACCCACTCCAGGGATTCCACAGAGGATCAAGGCCCACGTGTATTTTACCCCCACCCAATCCTCTACACCTGAGGAATTGGTAGCCCTTCAGGCTAATAATCAGGAGGAATGGGAGATGTTTGGACTTGACATCTTTGTCATGTCCCTAACGGCTTGGCGCTCGGCACTGACTGCTCTAGTCTTTACTGACTCTTTGGCCTCCACTCTGCTGCTCACTACTGAGTCCACCACGCTTCGACGAGCTGGCAGAGACTGATATGTTGCAGAGCCTTGTGCTTCTGGGGGCCAACTGTGCATACAACAGACAAGATCCCGTCTCATGGCCACACCATTCCATCTTCGGACGTTGGTCCTCAAACCCATATGCTTTCCACCATGACGCCAAACGCCTCAAACGTTTGCCCTGCTCACGCTGGCTATGTTCATGTCTTGTCTAGAAAACATTTATGATGGGAAGGGGGGGCCTCATTCCTTTTGGTAAGGAACCCTTTCAACCTAGGGAAATGATAGACTTTCCGGGGGAGTTTTATAGCGATGGAGGGGGCTTGATGGATCTTGGGGCCGACTCGTGGTATGCAAGTGGCTTGGACACCTCACCAGAAGTTGAGATGCTCCCAGCTCCTAACCCGGACAAAACCAGGCATCCTTTCAGCCCCTTATTGTTAAGCTGGTGGATGCCTTGGGGCTATCGGCACCCTCCGGTCCCAAGATACAATAAGCGCTGACAGAAATTCTGGACAAGGGCCCAAAGAATGAAACCGGATTTCCTTCCAAACAGGCAGTAGAGGCACTGGTTCTGGAACTATGGTCTAAGCTGGCCTCAGTTATGACTGTTAACTGTGACCTAATAAAGCGCACAAGCCTGCATTCTCTGGAGATTCCTGGGCAGACAGGAAACTCTGGTCAGAGAGCTTGGTTGTACAGGCTGCCACGGCAAATCTGAAAACCACCTCCTTTCCTTCTTTGATAGGGAGAGCAAACGACTAGATGCCTGGGGCGGATTTATTTTTTGTCTCTTCAAGCCAGGGGCTGTGATGCACCAAGCATCTTGTGCAATGGCCAAATTCTCTTTCAGGCTTTAGTCCGTCATATCAGAGACAGGTGAACACATCCCTGAGGGTAACATTAGGGATGGATTCAAGGCTCTGGTCAATGATGGCAAGGAGACCCTCACCAGATCCTCTAATTGGGCCTGGATACCAAGGACTGTGCCACCAGAACAGTCTTAAGGAGGTACTTGTGGATGTCATATTTTGCCCCAGATGTCTAGCAAAAGCCTCTGTACATACCTTTCGATGGCAACAACCGGTTTGGTACAAAGGCTGATCAGTCCCTAGAAAAATGTCAGGCCTCAAAGCCGACTGCAAAGTCTCTGGGGCTAGATGTCCAACTGCAGTAGCCTGTGGGCAGGGGAAAAGGATGTTGCCCCTTCCCCTCCTATGCCCACAAGGGGAAAGCAGGTTCAACGCTGCCCCAATAGTGGTCAGGATAGAGGTGCCTCCAGGGGCGGTGTCGCAACCTCCACAGACCCTTATTCTGCTCCAGGTGCAAAGCCTCTGAGTCAGACTTTCACGAGCTGTTCCCTGTGGAAGGCACATTATCCCAATTTAGCGAGGTATGGTGGAGTACCACTTCCAATGCCTGGGCCTTGCAGATCATTCACCAGGGATACTGTCTCCCTTTTTCTCTTTGCCCTCTGGACCACCCGCCAGGTAACTGGTTCTTGCCTCCGGACCCTCTGCTGTTGAAGGAGGCAGTCTGCTTTTAGCAAAAGCGGAACGAGGCAAGGGATGTTATTCAACCTATTTTCTGGTGACGAAAAAGGAAGAGGTTTTTGAAATTGTACTTGCACACGTTAAAGATGGACACCCTAACCCACATCGTACAGGCGTAGCTCTGATGGATTGGCTGGTCTCCTAGGATCTCCAGGATGCATGCTTCCATGTGCCTATCGACAAGAAACCCAGGAATACCTGAGATTCAAGGTGGGAACTTGCCATTACATATTTAAGGTCCGGTCGTTTGGACTTTCATCACCCAGGGTTTCTCACCAAGCTGCTGGCAGTGTGGATGGCTCGCCTCAGAAAGGAGGATATTCATGTGTTACCCTATCTAGATGACTGGCTTGTCCAAGCTCGACCCCTCCCGACCCCCCCATCCCCTCCCCAGACCAGGCGTGGGCACACTTGTACCAGACGTGCAGACTGTTTCAAAGCTTTGGCTTCTCCCTGAACTTCAGGACGTCTGACTTCGCCCTCCCTGTCCATCCGATTCATTGGGCGGTCTTGGACAGAGTGGCAGACATCTTCAAGATGGTTCATGCCTTCCAATCGCATGGAAAGGTTCCTGCCTCAGTTTTTCTGCTCTCGCTGGGTCTCATGGCCATTGCTTCAGTGGCTTCTGAGCTCCCAATTCTCAGTTTCAGGGTTATCCATCAGATATTCGTTAGTTCTCTGCAAAGGTGTATAGAGAGCTGGAATGGTGTTCCCAGAGAGACATTGTATCGTATTGGGCATTGTTCCGACAAACTAGCCCCCCAACTGACTAGTCATTGATGTGTGCCCCAAGGCCACTCCCCTCCAAGACTTTACGGTGAGTGACCTGTGATCCCTGTCAGAATATCAAGAGCATGTTCATTTGCTGCAGTTGAGGGCGATCAGGCTGGCTCTGCATGCCTTCCTCAACTTGGGACTAGGCAAGACTGTTTTTCTCCTGACGGACAACACAGTTGCCATGCAGTACCTCAACAAACTGTGTTGTGTGGGCTCCTTGCCTCTGTGCAGATAAGCAATGTGGTTGTGGTTCTGGAGAACAGGGTGTCTGACAACAGCTCATCTGTCCGGCCAGGAGAACTTGTTAGCGGATGCCTTGAATAGACAGTCCTTGCCCTCCCACGAGTGGGAGCTCTGCCAGGAAGTCCTGGAGACTTTCTCCCGCTGAGGAACTCCACAAGTGTATTTCTTTGCTTCCAGTGTAAACAGGAAGTGCAAGTAGTTCTGGTCCAGAGAATTTCCTTGCAGCAACATTTCGGAGATGCAAGGAAAGTTGAGTGGTACTTAGACCTGTTCTATGCATTCCTGCTGATCCAAGTCATACCCTTGGCTCTCAGGACGCTATGCCTTCCTGGGTCTACGATGATCTTGATCGCTCTGGATTGGGCCCGAAGGATGTGGGACCTGAAGTTTGCTGCACATGTCCATCTGCCCTCCCTGGCACCTACCACAGAGACCAAACCTACTCTCTCATTTGGATGGGCAGGTCCTCAACATGAACCTTAACAGCCTGAATCTTCATGCATGGCTGCTGAAAGGTTGAGGTATAAGGAGTATGATTTGTCAGAGGACGTCCTAGACCTATTACTCTCTTCTAGGAGACCCACCACCAAATCCATTGATGCCTGCAGGTCGCGTATATTTTTGGTCTGGTCCCGGGAAAGGGATCTGGATCCTTTTACCTGCTCCACATCCTCTGTTCGGGATTTCCTGCTTACTTTTCTGCGGATTGGCACTGTGAAGGAGTATCTTGCTGCCATTACCTTTTTCAAGCGAACACCTGAGCGCCAGGCTCTTATTACAATCCCCATAGATGTGCAATTCCTGAGGATTTTCCATGATTTGTTCGAATTCTAAATGTCAGAGGCTGAAAAATTAAACTTTTTTGTTTTTCTCCTGCTGACCTTTCTGGCAACTTGCGCCCCCCAACCCCTTTACTTACCTTTTGGCGGCACACTTCATTCCTCGGCGACGCTGGTTCCCTTCACTTATGTGCATGGGAACCGGCGCTGCAGGGTCTTTTTTTTTAAAAAAAAAATAAACTTTGTTTAGGTTGCGAGGGACACCACTGCTCCCCTTGTTCACTATAATCGCATCGAGTGGGATATTTATTTGAAATGTTCAGCTGTTTGTAATTTTCGTTCAGCCAATTCGAATAAATATCCTATTCAAGGGTTTTTTTTTTCAATCATTTCTAAGGATTCCATTCCTGAGGGGTCTTGGTCTTGTGTTGTCTTGTTTTGGTCTTGGGTCTATCCCCCTTAGCCCCCCCCCCAGGGTAGTTGTGGTTCTGGCGTGGGATTTAAATTGTGTTAACATTACTAATGGGCAATCTGTTTCATTGCCTTCACTCTTGTTCTTTAAGATTGCTTCCCCTTAAGGTGATTTTTTTGGTCGCTATTACTTCGGGATCATACCAAAATAAGAAACCTCCCTACTTGGTTTTATCCAAGGAGAAGTTTACATTGAGAGTGAGACCTTCCTTCATTCCGAAAGTGGTCTCTGATTTTCATCTCTCTCAAAAGATCCATCTGCCTGTCTGTTTTCCTCCATCTCATCCTTCCAAGGCAGAGGAACGATTCCATTGGCTTGATCCGGTGCAGGCCTGTCTTTTGGGTGAGAGGGGCCAGGAAAGATAACCTTCTGTTGGTTGTGATGTTGCCAGTGTTGGCAGGGCTCAGACTAAGAAAATGCTGTCGAGGTGGATTATTCAAAGGGATTTTGTCCTCCCACATATTCCTCATCTTATGATATCTTCATTTCCAGCTTTAGCTGCTTCAGAACATTTCAACTGTCACGGCAGAGGGCGCTGTGCGTCGAGGCAGTTGACTCGATGTCACTCAAGGGCTTCCATCTCAGCTGACATCATCGTCGAGTACATATACCGTGCGCAGCGCACGATGCCTTCAATTCTGTTTTTTCGCAAATGCGATTGCTCTGAGATTAATACCGCTTTTCTTTTCTTTGAAAACGTATCAAATGGCCTCGTCTTCAGCTCTGAAGATGGGCTTCAAAAAGTAAAAAAAAAAAAAAAATGTGGCTACAAGATGTCGATCATGGACCCGCATAAGATATGTCTCTAGTGCCTGGCAGTCGAGCATGTAACCAGCGGTTGTCGAACCTGTTATTGACTGACATGAATGGCTTTAAAAGAGCGCAAATCTAAACTTTAGGTGGTTAGGATTGTCCCCAAATCCCTGTCCACTCCTTCTAAAGTTGGGTCATCGCGCGAGGCGAGAGATTCCTCTCCTCACAAAAAAATCGAAGAAACAATCCCACTCGAGGAACAGACTCTCCTAGTCTTTAGAAAGGAGCATAGTCTGCCCAACTAAATCTTTCTCCAAAGAGGAGTGGCAACTGTTTAGGAAGAAAAATTGCAAAATATTTGAGGATCAGGCCTTGACCTCCTCGAAGCATAAGAAAAGTGGCCATGCTATGGTTGAAGACAAGCATGCTGCCAAGGTGAAACCCTGAGCACCCTAGAGTCTGGGTTATAAGCCTAAGACTACTCGAGTCTTTGAGTACTTGACAAGATGAGAAATCATCCAAGAAAACGTTGTCGAGGGCCAAGTCCCTTGAAGCACAAGACAAAAGTCTTCAACGTCGATAGAAAAACACATTGACGCTGATTGTACATTCTTTGACACCTATATCTCAAAAATGCCAGGAAAGGTTTTTAAACCTTTACCTTAAAAGGATTGTTTTCAGGTCCTTGACTTCATTATATGAGGGCTATAAAACATCTTATGATACCCTTCCACGTGGTCTCCAATTGGATACACCTAGTATTCAAAAGAATGCTAATATACCTGAATGCTTTATTACAGAAGAGTAAAGAGATACTTTCAGATACTGTACAAAAGAATCAAAATATTAACTATAAGACTTTCCACATTATAGATTGGTTAATAAATCCAACAAGACCTGTTTATCAACTTTTTGTAAACAAAATGTACATTTTTAATTATAAACAATGTTAGGCAAAACAATTCACAAATCCGGTTTCTTTGGCTGACGCATTCTTCCTGAGCCTTACGGACTGCGGAGAAAATATCATATAAAAGGACATGTCAGGTAATACAAAAATTGGATAAACATGTCTTGTTGGATTCATCAACCCCTTAACTGCCATGGGTATTTCACCCCCCACCCTACCCCCGTGCCAAGGCCTTTTTTTTTGGTGATTTCGGTATGCCCCCATTCCATGCCTTGTAACTTTTGTTACATGAGATATCTCGGCCACATTTGGCCCCTTTTTTCCCATATGTAGACAGTCATAACACTGCCCAGAAATCCTAGTGTGCTGTAGGGGGTTCAGAGAAAATGACCAAAAAGGGAGAAAATGTTGGGTTTTTAAAAAAATGACAATGCAGTGATGTACAAAGAAGCCTGTGGTGTTTTCCTTGTAAGAGCTAAGAACAAATGGTTTGCTGTGCTGACTTCCCCGTCGTCTTGGTTTTCAAGAACAGGTTGAGTGGAAACGAAAAAACTTATTTTGATATGGTTATCAACCTTTTTGTGAAAGGTAGGCGATTTTGGCCTTTTTTTCCAATAGGACATGCGTGGATGGAATGGAAGAAAAGGGTAGGAAAGCTTAATGGGAGGACAGAAAGGCATACATTTCTGAAAAGTAGACAAAACTCCAAGTTTAGGAAGGGGTGATTTGCGCAGGTCAGGCAACAACTATGTAGGGAAAAATTCCAGTTTGGGGGAAAAAATGGGGAAAATGACCGAAAAAAAAATGTATGTGGTGGACATGGTTGTCCCAGTACGGCAATGGCTTCGGTGAATTTTGAGAAAAACAATGCTCTGCTACATTCCCCCAACTCCTCCAGTTAGGAAATCACACATTATTTGTAATGTTTCACAAAACGAGCAATACTACAAGCCAAAAATTGAACCCTGGTACACAGGAGTTTTATGCTTACCGCCTATACAGAAGTACTTAGCATGTGTAAATAGGGAAAACTAATGTGAGAAAAGGCAAGCATACATTTTTTGAAAGAGCACAGGCAGACCTTTTGAAGGGTAGGTGACTTGTGCAGGTTAGGAAAGTGTATAGTGCCTAAAGCAGTGACTAAATGTAGGTCCCATTTGGAAAATGAAAGGGTTGTATGTCAAAGGGCACCTTCAAATGGATCAAAACATTAAGAAAACCACGCAAATGCAATAAATGTACCTTCCCGCGTTCCCACAGGTGTCTCGACAAAAAAGGATCCCACATGTGTGGGTGCACCTACCTGGGCGCAAAGGGAAAAGGCTAAAGCACGGGTAGCCCCAAGTCTTTCGGCAAAGCAGATTTTCAGGAATTTTGCTCAGGCGGACAACCTACAGATTTGGGCATAGGGTGTTGCAGCCACCAAGGAAAACAGGGAACCCCAAGCATTTCTGAAAAGAGGACACCCGTGGGAATCCACAGATGTCTGACTTGCGCGAATCACCCCAGAGTGTATTACCCACAAGCCCCGGCAAAGACCCACATGGGAGACGGGTGTCCAAGGCCAGGGACATTACTCCCGACTTTCCTGGTGCTCTGGTTGGCCTGCGTTACAGCTTCTCCCTCTGGGAAAGGATGGAGAATGTCCTGTGCCTCCCAGGAAACAACGCTGGGCTTGGGGACGATCAACCCACGTGGGAGTCAGCCGTCCAAGGCCAGGGATATGACCCCCTACCATTCTGGAGCTCTGGTTGGGTTGCGTCACAGCTTCCCCCTCTGGGAAAGGATGGGGAGCCTGCGGAGGCTCCCTGGGACTGCTGCTGCACCTGAGGATTGTCAACCCACATGGGAGACAGCCCCCCAAGGCCAGGGACATTACCCCTGACTTTCCTGGAGCTCTGGCTGGCCTGCGTTACAGCTTCTCCCTCTGGGAAAGTCCATAGTCCCCTTTCCGCCATAAGTCCGACCCGCATTCCCCCGCTAGTATGCAGATGGATAATTTGTAATAAGCATAGCCAGGTATCTTGGCGTCCACTGTATTCAAAGGGGACTGAGGTGAAGCCCTGGAGGGCAGGGCCTTGATCGGGAGTTCCCACGTCAGAGTCCACGCCCCTGCGCGCTTTACTCAATTAAAAGGGGAAGCTCAGTTTTTGCTGGCAAAGGTTCCGGTACCATCTCCATGTTGGGGAACGCCCCACACAGATGGAGGAAAGGGTACTATGGACTGAGTACTCTAGTCACTATGGTGAGTATTTTAATTTATCTACCACACTTGGTTTAACATTGAGATGTATGAAAATTGGATGTAATTCGTCAAGTCTAAATCAAGCACAAGGTTGTTGAAGTAGGTGGGGCCAGTCAGAAGTTGGCTAAAATCCAGTGTTGTCATACTCTCTATAAAGTGTGAAGCCTGGCTGTTGTCCTCTGTCTGCTCACAAATTGAAATCCAACAAGTATTTTGTGTTCTACTGTTGGCAAATATATCCCAAACCTTAAACGAAGGAGCCATTATAGAACAGGGGTGGTAGACTCCTGCTGTCCTGCTTCGTTCGGTTGCCCATTGTTGTGGAGAATTCTCCAGAATGGCTAATTTCCCTTAGCTACCGAGTCCCTCAGCAGCTTTGCTGGATTTCTAGGATTTATTTTTTTCACCTGGTAAGAGTGTGAACCTTTTTCCCCACTTTTACTTGTGTTTTGCTGTGCGTGTTACATTTTTTGTGTTCATAGACTGTGGAGTCTCACCTACTCCATAGGCATCATCTGGTTACTGTGGGTAACACAGCACCTTTAGTGCAGTGACCCAGGGTTGTCTTTTTTGACTTCCCACTTTAAACTCCATTTTCTAGGACAGACTACTGTCTCCGAGAGCATGTAAAGTTACCATTGACTTTATTAGTCTTTTTAAATTTACAGACCCAGTACAAACTATCTTCAATAGAGTACTGGAAAGGGTTAATAGTTATCCCTTTTTGTCTGTTTCTCATGGAACATTATTCCGTTCTCCTTTCTTTAAGATTTGGCTGGTGGCAGTGGTATCTACCATTTTTATTTTACCGCAAGCTATGAAAATAGCCTCGGTACGGTTAGAGGCAATGGTGGTAGCCTCGTACTTAAATCCGCTGGACCCCTTTTAATTTTATCTGGTTCCGGCTGGGTTTATTCGCCTTTTCTTTTTGTAAAGTGATTTCTTGTGTTTTACTCTGCGCGCCAAACCAGGTTTGGTTCCTTTGTTCGCCGTCCTTTGGCGGGCCTCTGCTGAGAAGCCCTCCTTAGGTGCCTGAGTGTCTGGGTGGACAGGATGTGAGGGAGGGGTTTTATGCCCCCTGCACAGGGTCTCCTTGCAGACCCAAGTCGCACTCTTGTTTGATTGGCTAGGTGACTGTCCTGCCAGGAGAGCCACCCTGCTGGGTGATTGACAGCCAGGCTGTGTGAATGGGGGAAAACTGCATAAAAAGCAGGTCTTTGGGACTTGGAAGGCAGAGTCGCCACTAGATCGAGAGAACCGAAGGGAAGCTGAAGGAATAGGACTACTGCAACTACTGAACCTCCCGGTGAAGCCCTGCTGCCGGTCCGAATCTCCTAAACTTCAACGACAGAGAAGATCTGCAAGGAATCTTCTTCCCTTAAGCTGGTGGGACTAACCAGTTCGCCAAACACCAAGCAAGGCCTCCCTCCCCTGGTCGAATTTGCTGTGCATCGCTGCAGTGAACCGGATAGCCAGGATGACCCAGACCCTGTTTGGGTTTTAAGGAGCGCACCTTTCATTCGTCGCTTTGCTATGCTGCTGGATAATTCCGTGGGCAGTGCAGGACCCTCCAGTCTTCCTCCTTCTTGTCAGTCGCTTCAGGAACCGTGAGCCTGCAGGACCTGCCAGGAACTTCTGCCTCAGCTACAGCATTCTTCTTCTACCAAGGTACTGTTCAAATTTGGTCGTTTGTTCCGTCCGACCACGGTGAAAGTGTTTGAAATCTTGCGCTAATCCGAGGGGTTGTCCTTCTCTACTCGTGTAAATAACTTTTCTTCCGACCAACTTCGTTTCGAACTCTTGGCAAAGACTTAACAGCGAACTACTCTGAACTGTGTGATCCTCTGCAAAGACTCTGAACCATTAACATTGCCAAGGCCTATTGATTTGAATCCTAGTTGTAAGCGTTTTCTAGATTGCCCTGCCTAACGACTTGTTGGTGCTGCTTGATTTTGAATAACCTCATCTTTCCCTTGCTTTTTAAATTGCTGGAGTGCCATTTTGCTCACACTTCATTTTGAGCTTAAATTGTCCAGAATTTATTGGGTGTGGTGTAGTGTATCAAGATTGTGATTTTCTGCTGCTTTATATTAGTGAACTGTTTTTATAACTGATGGTATAAATGTATATTCTTTTACTCAATAACCTTGAGTCACTGTTTGTTTGAACCATAGTAATTGCTGTCCTTTGTGTAACTTCTGATACTGCTCACTTTACTCTTGAGATAAGTCTGGCTGCTCAGCCATCGCTACCACTTTACTGTGTAGTACAGGCTTGTACCAAAGGTGAATTTGTACTTTCACTTGTAATCTTAATTGTGTGTGGTGTGGTGTACCCAAAGAGTACTGCATATGATTCTGCTTAACACCCAGGCAGTGGACCGCTGTTCATTCAAGGGACCCTGTATGTGCTTTGGCCATAGCCAGGCAAATCATTGAGTAAAGCAACAGTAGCTGTGCCTACTCTCCCTGTAATCCTATGTTGTAGGTGATCTTATATCTAGATGTCATTGTATGTATGTCATCCCACTGTTATCACCAAATCTGATCTTCTACTCCTGTCCGGCAGCCATATTTAGCTATCAGGCTGTGGGTGTTTGGAGATGTTTGCCTCTTGAATGGTTATTGATGAGGCCCATCTTAAAATTATCAGTTGTGTATTGGCAGATGTTTTTGTTGAACAAGGTCAATTGAGGTTTTAAACCTCTTCATTTTTTGGGGGGAGGGGGTTTAAATTGGGCAGCTCTGGTTAAACATAACTTCTCGATGGATCTTTAATCTATTGATGTTGGGTAGATGCATGCCTCAAATAAATACTATGCAGACTTTTACGTCAAGTATAAGTGTGTTACACCTGTAGTTGTGGTCTCCAATGCAAACGTCCAATGCCAGGGCCAAGTCCAATAAGGAGGTGGCTTCATTCAAGATGTAAAGGTCATATAGTTGCTCTAAAGTCGTAGCCGGACTGGCCAGATCCTCATCAGTTCCTTCTAATTGACTGTACTGAGCCTCCCATTCCCAAAGTTCACATTCCACACTCAGACCAGGTGTCTTGGGATGGTGGTCATCCTGGGTGCTGTGCTTGATGTCTCGTAATGGTCAGGCTCTGCCGTGTCATGACGCAGGCCCAGCACACCACCTTCCCCTTGTAGCAATTGGAAAACAAGAGTAACACAATATAATGGTTAACTAACTTTGATTATATCGTACCAGAGATTTGTCAGATGGTAGTGGCTTTGAGGACTATGCGTTCTTTGTTCCACACACTCGCATCTCCTATAAGCAAAGCATCACCAAATAATTTTTTCACTGACTGGATAAGTGATCTTTACCTGCTCCTGTTAAAGCTTGAATAGGTTAATATTTAGTATAATATTGTTTGTCCCCGTCTGTATGCCTACTCTTTTAACTTTCTGTGGCCAGTCATTTCCATGTTTTTGGCATTGACATCCACTCGCACCATGCTTGATCTCTTCATCCAGCCTGAATAGAGCCTAGTATTGGATTTGTTGCAAGTCCTTCAGTGGAGCCTTTTGGCACACCTAATACCTATTAACTCTCCCCACATGTGGGCATGAGAAGGAGCAGTCCCTCCAGGGCTATTGCGAACCAGGCGAAGGAGAGCGACAAACCAAGGGGTTAATCCGAAGGGGCAGGAAGCCAGACAACCCGCAGCAGGCGCAAGATCGTAATTTCCGAAAGGGTGTGAGGATTGTAATCGACAGCCCAGCTGGAAGCGAGAAAGAGTCTTCTGAGAGCTACAAGGTTACCAGCCACCCTCGCAGGTGAACGGCAGAGTTGGGGAGGCACAGAAGCGGCAGCGGTAACAACCTTGACTGCTACATAAAAAGTGCGAAAGACGGAAAGCATCTCAACATGACCGGTGAGTTGAAGGAATCAAAGAAAGCCCAGTCTATGTTTAATTGAAATGCTTGCAACAGTATCTGAGGGCTGCGAGAGAAAGTGAATCCATTGTTAAGAAATTATGAATACATTTACAAAGTAGCAAAGTGGTCCAGCGAAGTGAGATTGCCCAATCGAAAGTCTCTGAAATGTTTAAAGATGTAGGGGCAGCAGGAAGCAAGAGATGATAAAAGTTAAATGAAAAGCTTGTTTTGTTGAATTTGGCAAGAGAACAAAAGGAGGGAAACTGAGGGAGACCCATGTGAAAGCAAGAGAAGGGTCCGAGCCCGAACAAGGGAGACTCGTGAGTGAAAGTAAAAGGAGGGACCACGCCCCACTGAGGAAGACCCATTTGAAAAGCAAGTTGTTAAAGAGAATTCTCAGAAATGTGCTAATTCCTCTCTACCTTAGAGACCCCCAACACTTTTGCTGGACTCTAGGACTTTTTAATTTTTAACCTGGAGAGTGTGAGAACTTTTTCCCACTCTCTCATGGGTTTTCTGTGATTTAGACTGTTCCTTGTGGTTGTGGAGTCTGGTAACTCCAAAGGCACCATCTTTACATTGTGAACCACAGCACCCTCAGTGCAGTGGCACAGGGAAGTCTTAGATTTCCCAAAGGTTTAAATACCTTCTCTTGGTAAAACTAATGTTTCCAAGAGCAGTAAAGTGAAATTGACTTTACTTACATTTTGTAACTTTCTAGACCCTGCACACACTATCTTACAATAGGGTGCTGGAGCGGTTGCTTAGTATCTTTGTCTAGTTTCTCATGTAACATTGTTACCCTTTCTACAATTAATGGCTGGTGGCAGTGGTTTTTTACTACCATTGTGTTTTTACCGCAGGCTGCATTCTCAGCTGCAGTAAGGCACGTAAGGGTGCCCATTTTGTCAAAATGGCCCTGGTCTTCTTTTTTCACCATTTCTTGTTGGAAAGGTCCTTCTTGAGATTTACTCTGCGCGCCAAACCAGGTATGGTCCCTTTGTTAGTTTTGTCTTTGGCGGGATTCACGAGTGAAGCCCGCCTCTGGCTCCAGTATGTCTGGCAGGGGCAGGAGGTGAGGTAGGTGCCCGAAACTGCTAAATGGCCTTGGTTAAAGGAATGCACCCGAAGTTGTTTGGCCGGTTGGTTGTCCGGCAAGGATAACCACCCTGCTGTGTGATTGACAGCTAGGCTGGAATGAATGGGAGAAACCTGCATAAAAGGCGAGGCTTGTTGGCTTGGAAGGCAGAGTCGACCACTGGACGAAGGAACCCGAAGAAGAACTTGGAAGAGACGCCTGCTACAACTCCTGGAACGTTGGTTTGCCTGGTGAAGCCCTGCTGCTGTGCTGCTGTGCTGCTATGCTGAAGCTCCAATTTGTTTTGACTAGAGAAGTCCTGTAAGGACTTCTCCTCTCCTTGAGTTGGTGGGACCAATCAACTCCAAAGCGGTCACCAAGCAAGTTGATAAAATATGAAAATGTTTCTTAAAAGCATGCTTTGAGGCTTGTTCACAATGCCTTGGTCTAACGTTAAACTTTGTATACTTACCTGTAACACAACGTTATTGCCTATATGATGTTAGCTTAAAACCTTGGAGGTATACTTAGATGCCACTCTCTCATTGTCCCACCAGGTTAATACCATAGCATCCAGGGCTGGCTATGCAACTAAACTACCGAACGCAGCCAAACCCTTCCTATCCACCAACAGCGGCCTCACTATTGCCAGGGCAGTCATAGGCTTGTGGCTGGATTATTGCAATGTGTTCTTTGCTGGTACCTCTGCTAAAAACTTCCAGAAGCTACAACTTAGTCAAAATATTGCGCTTCAAGCTGCCCTCAGCATCCCTAAAAGAGAACACATTTCAGCAGCCAGAAGAGCAGCTCATTGACTGCCCATCAAAGTGTGTCTTATTTTCGAAACCATGGCCATCACCCACAAGTGCCTTGCCAACACAGCACCCCATACTTCTCCCAAAAGATCACACAAGTCTGCTCGTCCAGACCCATCGGAACTCCCTATAGTCATCGTCTCTCAAAACCCAAGGTTAGGCGGGCCAAAGCAGGAGGTGCTAGCTTCCCCTTCTTTGCAAGCAAACCGTGGAACTCCCTGCCGCTCTCCCTGAGAGCTGAGCGTTCTTATTGGGCTAAAAAGCCCTAAAGCCCTAAAAACTTGGCTGTTTCTCTAGCAAATCCTTATCTCGAAGTCTGCGAATACTTGAGTGTATTTTACCGTCAATTTGCAACTCCAGCAATTGTGTAACGATTCACTGTAACAGTACTGCGATGGACTCGGGCTGTTGTGCCCTTTATAAATGTAAAAATAAATCAAACCTAATTATTAAGGGCATTCTGTAGCCTAGTGCAGATAACAGTGTGGCTTATAAATGTAAAAATAAAACATTATTATTGAGGGCATTATCCAGCCTAGTGCATAGAAAAGTGTGGCTATCAATGAAGCCTCCTCCCCTTTTAATGGGCTAATCCTGCAGCTGGTACGTTTGTGCCTTTTTACCGTACTGAACTTGTACTTTTACCACATTACTCCCCCTTTATTGATCCATCGATAACAAACTCATCTGTCCCCCCACACCCCCCCTAGTTCCCACTCGGCTGCTCTTTTTTTTTTATCCACACCTTTTTTAGTCTACTCGTGTCCCCTCCATAGTCTTCCCCATTTTCCATTCGCCCATCTATCTACACACACCGTGGCCCATCCTTATCACATGAAATCCAATAGGCTTCATAATTTTCTGTGCCTTCGGGTTGTACTGTGTTAATCAACTTCATCATTTTGGTCACCCTATGTTAGTTTAAGCGGCTTACTTTTGTCATTTTCCCTGTCAACATTCACAGGCAACATACATTTTCTTCTCCTTTTGTTAGTATAGAGTCTCAAAATAGTTTTGCCAGTGCAGTAGGTGACGAGCATGAAGACCAACGCGGGGACAGTCACTCTAAATACTCCAGAAAGCCAGGTGGGCGCCATGTGAAAATGCTGTCCAGCCAGTTGTTCCGCGGCATACCCACTAACTTTGTCATCTTTTCATGGAGTCTGCATTTCACTGATAGCTGCTTCCAGTGTTCCATTTGAAGCTTCTCCATCAGGCACTACTGTGCAGCAACTGCTCCCAAACTTGCTGCACTCTCTTCCTTCTATGGCAGTAAGAAGGTCAAGTACTTATTTATTTTGGAGAGCCACTAAATGTAGTGCTCTCAAGTATTCCTTTACTGCATTTAGGCCCTTTGCTGTTGAATTGGCCAGTTGCAGTAACTTTTATCTTGTCAGCTGGAGGGATTTTTGCATTGGCTGCAGCTTGCACACCCAGAAGCAGTAATGACATGAAAAAAGTGTCTGGCTTGGAAAACAGTCGGAATTCCTCAGAGATGGCGGCCAAATTTCAGTGCGCTTTTCGGACCAGTAATTTATATTACTTCTCTTTCTGCTCAGTAATATCTGCCGCACCAATTTCTCCTTTAGTCCAAATTCCATGGCACTGCTGTTTTGAGACACCACTGGGGCAGGGCTGTGCAGTGTAACGATCGCACAAACCCCACTCCAATCAGGCAGAAACTGGGCGTAGACCTTCAATCATCATGCCCACCACAGGTCCATAATCACTGCTGTCCCTTGCATCAACGCCATACTCCATCACCCTGGCACAGCCTCTGTTAGTCTCCCAGTGGATGGTCCCACTGGACCTGAAACACAGAGAATTGTGTAAAGCTCTTTGTCAACTGGTGGTTGAGATTCACTGATCCAAGTCAATGCAGTCACATATTTTCCCCAGACTGCTGAAGGCATGCATCCTGCATAAGGCACATGATTTCCAATTGGCCAGAATAATGGACAGACCCCAGTAGGGAATGAGACTAAGATCAATTGCAAAGAGGAACAAACTTTATATAAAATAAAGCAGGCAAAGAACTCTGCTGCCCGAGAGCGCTCTGACAAACATTACACGGGCAGCACATTAAAATGGCACACAGTCGTCATCCACGTTTCATATAATGTACAAATCCTAACATTCAATTGGAAAGGGCACTATGGAACAGTTGATACTCTAAGGGAGGTAGGATGCTGATTGGTTGTTGCTTTTCCAGTTGCTTTGTGCCCACGTGGGTCAGCTGGGCTCCTCTCTGCGGTTTGAAGGTCAGGGTAAAACCGTCCTCTCTATCTAAGCTAAGCAATACAAACTAACAATCACAAGAATAATGGCTGTCCAACCAATTCTTTCATGATCTGGGTTATGAAGAGAGAATAGGTTAATATACGGATATTAAGACCTTTTCACTTGGTGCCTTCTTTTGATACCTTTGTCCCAGTTACCCAGGTACCCACTTCAGATCCTTAATCTGCCATCCTTATTGCTTAGAACTCCCATGATATAGGGAGACGTGTTTCTTCTGGGAGGATATACTGGTGACAGAGATTAGGCCTGTGTTGGGTGTCCTGGAATGGCCAACTTGAGGGAGTCTGATGGTTATCAACATGAAGGATGGTGAGAGGTCGGGAACTGGTGGGCTTGGCCTGGTGAGGTGGGAGTTGAGAGGGCACTTGTGTTAGCTTTGCTATGATCTCATGCTCTGCAGAGAGCACAGTCTGGGGAAGTGATGCGGGACAATTGCAACAATAAATGATTGGACTTTGGTGAGAATAACGCTCACACAGAGCTGCAGAGGAAAGGAAATGTTGGAGGTTTGTGCTCTTTGTGCTGTGTGAGGCGCTGGGGATGGAGAAAGCTGTGTTTTTCAGATGGATGATTTCGGGGCCTAGTAAAAAGATGGCGTCTATTGAAACACAAAATGGCACCTAGGGCTAGGCGGTGGATTAGGTCCTGCAGGTACATTTCTATATTGCATTACAAGATCAGGTTCAGTAGGGGCGGGGTCTTTCCCCCGTTGGCCCACATATGCTTTAGTCACAGCGGGAATGGTTAGGAGGGTGGAATTGGACCACCTGGGACCCAACATTCCCCCTTTCATTACTCCTAAAGTAACGAATACCCTCCGCCAGTGTGTTTGCGTCCCTCAGTGTTTTTACCACTTTGTCCCAGGCAGGGGTAACTTTTATGGGCATCCATGCTCTACACACACTTCTTCGACTTCCCCACGTCATGCATATTCTTCAGGAGTGCATGTTATATAAATTAATCCCCCATCCAAGTCCACCCACACCTCCTTATAGTTTTCAAGATCTTGGAGTTGTTTGATAGTAGTGTGATCGAAGTGGGCTACCACGTCCCCTGTGTTGTATATTGCCACCATTCTGTATTTGGGTTCATTGCTCTCGCCCGTCTGCTTCTGGGCCTCTTTCGTATCGGGGGGACTTTATTTGTATTTTTACAGCCGATTGTCACCATCATCATCATCATCGAACTGTTCGGCGCTGTCTTTGTGCAACACCCAAGACCTAACTGGCACACACAGAAAATCAGCAAGAAGACAATGATGGGCACCAATAGCTTCATTATTGTCCCAAGCCACGAACGTACCCAGCTGAAGGTCATGCTGAACCAATCTTCTCCCTGTATGCCTCCTTCTTTGCACCCAGTTCGTGTACAGCTGCAATCACGTGCGATAAAGTCTTGTTGTCTGTCAATGATAGGGGGAACAGAGGGCACAGGTTTCATAATAGATGTTGAGGTTGGAAGTACACAATCTATTTTATTAAACAATGAGTTAGGCAGTATAGAGGGTTGTGAGGTAGTGTGTGTTTCTATAAACATGATGGGGTACAATGATGTGACATCTACCGTGGATGCTAAATTAATTTCAGTAATTAAAGAATCTTCATTTTCTACAGTAACTTTTGATCTATTTTTGTGCTGAGTTGTAATGTTGAGGAACGTTTTGTTGTCCCTCGTTAGTTTTGCCCCCTCCCCTGCTTCTTTTATATGACCCCTGTGATAAAAGATGAAGACCAATATATTCCTAAAACAATAATCGTCACGAAAAATATTATTGCTTTGAAACAAACACTGCAGTTATAACTATACGCTCTAGTAGCCCTTATTGCACCCTTATTGCTATCTGACTGGGTTGTTGTTGATTCCATGAACGAGGCACCTAAAAGGGATCAAACGAGGTGGCAATATTATAGAATAGGAAGTGGAGCATTAGTATTGATGGAAAAAAGGAAAGCGGTGTAATGCAATGGGTAGTGAGAAAAGTGGGAAAAGAGACAGAGGTAAGGAGCGAGAGATTCATTGAGACATCATACAATTACTTTCACAACTGTATATTACATAAACCTTTTTCATTTTTTACACACTGCACTGTCTCTGCACATGTGCAACAAACTCTTTAGGGCATTGCAGTATTTGTTTGATTACTCTCTAGTGTGTGAATTGCTACACTATTGTGTGCTTTTCTTACATCTGACCGGTGAATCCAGTATCGTAGCCCTTTCACTTTTACAGCGACAGGCATATAATAGATCACCTCATATGGTCCATTGAGTCTGGGAGAGTTCCATTTTCGGACAAAACTCTGCACATACACTAATTTCCCAGGCATCAAGGGTTGTGCAAGGCTGCCTGTGGCTGCAATTGTTGTATCAGTCTAGCTTTCTCTGGTGAATGGTGGAGCAATTTGTTTGACAATGCTACGTACTGCTTGTGTGAGCTTCTTTGAATTCCTCACCCCGAACTGCTGCCGTTCTATGGGCATCGGACATTCTCTGTACTTGTGACAGAGGCGTTTGTATTTGTCGGTCAGTCACAATCTCGTGGGGGGACAGGTGGTGGTCCTTGCTGGGTTGAGTGTGCAGCTGAAAAAGGGCTAATGGCAAACAATATACCCAATTCTTTTTGAGGGAGTGTCATAATTATGACAATTTACACTTCAGAAGGCCGTTGATTTTCTCAACCACTTCGTTTGCTTGCAGGTGGTAAATTGAGCACATCTTATGTTTTACGCTTAATAATGCTGTCACTTCTTTAAAGAGGTCATTTACAAATTGAGTCCTTTTATCAGATCTTATGACATCACATATTCCCCAACGCTGGAACACTTCACGAACAAGAAATTTACCTCCGCACTTTGCGTCATGGTGGGCACAGGGCCCTGCAAACACCCATCGCGAAAAGGGACAGACCACCATGATCAAATATCTTGCCCCATTGCATCACTCTCCCATGTCTGCATAATCAATGTGCAGTTCACGGAATGGCCCAATGGGGCGGGGCAAAGTTCCTCAACGTTCTGGGAGTCATTCCTGAGTTAACAACTTGGCATGTCATGCATTCTATCACCATTTTATTTGAATGTTCCTGAACGTTTCTTATTTACCAATCCTCTTGGAGATCGGCTGCTATGTGATGCTTAGATGTATGTGCTGGGAAGTGCAATTGTTCAAATGCCACAACCAATAATTCTACGGGCATTAATACCTTCCCTGTTTCGTTTTGTCGCCACAGTAAATCAGTGGGAGATTAGGTGCACCCTTGTTTAGCCCACAACTCTTGCTCTGTGGGTTGGGCTCTCTTCTGAAGCTCAATTATTTGGCCGATGGGTAATGATTTGTATCCTTCCTGTTTGGTTTCTTCCTGCTTGCTTATCATTGTGCGCTCTGTAGCCATTAGTATTGGTAAATGACGCTTCTTTAGCTGCCGCGTCTGCTGCAGCGTTTCCCAAATATTTTTCATCATTGTTATGAGTGTGTGCCTGGCATTTTACCAATGCTACTACAGAGGGCTCTGATAGTGCCACTATTAACTCGTCAAAAGTTCTGCATGTTGTACTGGGGACCTGTCTATCCTTCTGAACCCCCTTCTTCATCTGTACAGGCCGGCATGTACCGTAGTGTTACATATACAGAATCGGAGTACATTGTTACCGTGCACCCCTTAGTGGCACAGAGTGCGTCAATCAGTACCACTAATTCTGCTGCCTGGGTGGAAAAAATGCATGGGCAACCTTTTCTTTACCAGTACTTCATATTCCCCATCGTCTAGTTGCACTACTGCCGCTCCCACATGTCTTTCTCCTGTTTCAGCACATATTGATGCTGACCCATCTACAAAGGTACACCTCCCCATCTAGTGAGTCTTCTTGTTGTAGAGAAGGAGCCCCACTTAAACCACCTCGCCCATATTGCCTATAGGTTGGGAACCAGAGTGTGAGACACGTGCGGTACCAGTGAAAATACCAAAGAGAAACCTGGAAGCAAGGATCTGTTAAGGATTTCAATCGGGTGATGCACACCTTGGTCTCGACCTAGTATGCAGCGCACAACTGAAATACTAATGTTTATTTGTTATGTAGATCCATTTTCAGATGGTACACCACTCGTATCATACCCCCTTTTCAAATACCCCGGTCGCAGTGGACCATGAACCAGGCTGGTTGGTAAAATACAATATTTATTTATTGTAAAATTCAAAAGAAATCATACACTTTTTAATATGGAGCAGCAATTGCCAATGGGGTGATCATCACAATGAGAATGTGAGCAATGCACTCGGTTTAACCTTCTAGTGAACCATGTGCAGAGCGGAATAGGAGCACTTTTTGATTTAGGAAATATAGCACCCAAGTTAGAATTTCCCCCTGCAATGTTCCCTCAACCCACAAATAATCAACTCTGAGTGCATAAACAGAAGCAGGAGGTAATCATGAATATGAAACAGGAAACAGAATCCAAATCTGACCTTCCCTCCCCAAATAAGAGAAAAAACAGATTTTAAACTCCTCGCAATGTTAGGAAATGACACTTGGAAATGTGCAAATAAATGAGTGGCGTTAAAAACGTTGAAGCAAATATAATTCCTCACTAAAGCAACAATGCAAAGACACTAAAAATCACAAAGATAGATTACCAAAAGCAGACAGTTCGAAATTGAGTGGAAAGTTTAAAACAGATTGCTGCAAAATGACACGTTGCAAACTTTGCACGTTTTTCAATTCCCCCCTGAAATTACCCAAACGGTTTTTAATAAAAACGGGTGAAACACACTGATTTGGGCTCTGGGGTAGAGGTATATCCCAGGGATATTCTATAAGTTAAAGTAGGTCTCTAGCTGGTAAATTGGAGGAGTTATACAAGATATAAAAAGGTGCACTTTGAGTGAAATGGAGCTGTGAAATGGGAAAAGAAATCAGTTGTGACAAGAACAGTTTTACTTTACACTAGAGCATTCAGGTAAGGCCACCAAAGATGGACACAGTAAGAGCCAGGGTTGATTCGCAACTTCAACCCCGTCACCGGGTGCCCAACACTGGCGGAAACCAGTCCGATCACTCGTAATGACTAATGGCTTAGGATTTACACAAGACCAAATTACTAAAGAGCTAGCGCTAGCACTAGAAATCAAGGGCAGGTTTGCAAGAATGATTCTGACAGTTAAAACAAGTTAGCAGGGTAAGGATAGAATGACTTAAAGAGTGAGATAAGGACAAAGGCAAGACAAGGTATACTCTGGGTTTATATGGGGTGGTAATTTAGTCTCACAGTCCACTTTTAGTTTGAGATTTTTGGACCATCAATGGTTCTGATCACTACACGTTGGGATCTGGATGGATGGAACAGGAAAGTCAGGAGGAGTGTCTGTCTGGAGTCTTGTCAGGGACTCTTTATATAGAGCATGGTGACATCATAGACTGTATGACTGGGCCGGCTTAGCTAACCCCGCCTCTAAACAACTGGATTGGACAATCAATGTTGGTTGCCTCCCCTGGGATGTGACTCAGTTCAGGAGATTGCATTTTATGAAGTAAAAAGACTTCCGACAGACCTTTTTGCCAACAAACTGTCATACCAGAATTTACACATTTGTACAGTTGTGGCACCTTAATAAATGACATAATCAGGTTACATATTTTATTTAGAGCACAGCCGTCCAATCCTGCAATCTGTGACACATTGTTTTGTCCTTTTATACTTTATTGGTCATTTTCAGTGTGAAATATGCAGCCTAAAATTCCATAACATTATACATATGGGTGGATCATCATAAGGGATGCAAGTATAAAAGTTTGCATTTGCAACATGGATGCTTTTCTTGGAATCCGCAATACATTGCCATTTCTGTCCCCAAAGTGTCAGTGAATTCTACCATTTCTTCAATGAAAGCCCATAAAATCATATTTAAACTATAACATTTTCACATTTTTACAAATGCTTGCTGCATGGATAAAGTCTTTAAAGTTTATTTATAAAATAGTCTTTGGAAGCAAATGGCATTCCTTTGTCTGACACTGGACCATGTTTTTCTTTCTTCAGCTGCCACCAACTGTCACTTCAGCACTGTGAGGGGTGGGGGTTCCCAGTTTGATTGAAGGTTTCATGGCCCCCTCCACTTCACAGGTTAGTGCCCCATGACTTCTATTGTCCCAGCCTGGAGCACAGACGAATGTCTGACGAGCGTGTGAACTTTCGTTGTCTTGGTCCATTCAAAGTTTTTTAAGCTAGCAATTATCACTTTTGTGTCCTGGAAGTTTATGGTGTGGCTCCCTTCCTAGGGGGGAAGCTTTAATTCTCCCAACCATAATAACCTGTTTTTGACAGCTTGCAAATCCAGCCAAGGCGGTTTGAAACCTTTATTTTTTGATATTTGGTCCTGAATTAAAACAAACCTGCGGAATAAAATAGCCCATGTATGTATTTTCACCAGCCACAAACCCCTTCGCATTGCTAGGTAATGGCAGGCTTTCCTTCAACAGTTTACTTTTTAAACTGCCATTTTTCTCCTTTAGTTTTGCAAAAGCCCATTTTTACACACGTGTTAAACTGCTAGCATTTCCTTTCTAATTCGATTTTGCCATCTGACTTCCCAATATTGCCTTGCAGCCATAGTTATTTTCTTCCATGCAGTAGTTTTTTTGAAGCACAGATGCATTGAAACTGACATGGCTCAGATAGCTGGAGTCTCTATTGAACTACTGAGCTTTGATACATTTGTCGAGAAATGAACGCGTTTTCCTGTGCGAGTAAAAGTGAAGTTCCTTGTTGATTTCTCTCATAGTTGGTTTGACAGGGCCTGTCATTCAGAAATCATGCCTGGTTTTGCTGAGGCACAATGAGATACTTGGCATGGCAGGGCCTTATTAATCACAGTGATTTAAGGAAGAACAGATGGAAATAGCGTCAGCAGCATCATTTTAAAGATAAAAAGTTTCCTTTTATAACGGAGTTCTTGGGCTTTCAGCAAAGCAATGCTGCCTTTTCCCTCCCATTTCTTTTGTACAGATAAGAACACACTGGCACGCTCCCTTAGTGTGTCCTTTGTACCATCCTGCCCCTGTGTGCTTGGCAAGAAGGTGCAGCCATCTTTCTGTTGCTGCAAAAACACTGTTTTGAGGCCATAGCGCTCAAAGGAGCCAGCACAGCCATTTTGCTGTTTCTGCGCACATGCAGCTTGGTGATGTAGGGAAATACTGATGAGTGGGTCAATATATCCCACAGTTCCCATTGAGGAAACTGTACCTTCATACAAGACAGTATGATGGCCATTTGAATGAAATCCTGGAAGAAGCAGGACCAATGAATGGCAAAGAAGAATGGTGACGTCACGCAAAGCCGCGCTGACGTACATAGAAGAGATGCAGAGACAAGAGAATGCAGATCTTCTATAAGGCATCAAGAAGGTATCGAAGATAAGTGACATCTTGGGATCAAGATGAAGAAGCTTTATGCTACAGAACTGATGAAGATATCCAGTCTGTTTACATGTGTACAGATGTAAAGAAAAGCAGACAAAGTATTCTTGAGGCAAGCTTTATAGTGAATAGATTGCGGCATGCACCAAGTTATACATACATATATTGAAGTGAGTAAAGAATGGATGTTTCCATTACGTATTCTAGCAGAGCTGGACCAGGGAAGGAAGGACTCTTTTCCAGTATGTCGCAGTTAAAAACGCAATTGAATTACAGAAGCAGATCTCAGAAAGACAAGGCTGGACGAGCCCCAAGAAGCCAAGGTCTTATCAGGTTGGGGTGAGAAGACATTGGATACAAATCATGTCAAAGAACAAAACTCTTGTTCAGAAGACATGGACAAAAACAAGGAAGACGTCAGAGGTCTATTAGAAAATAGTATTTTAAATACACAAGGGCTCGATTTTGTGGTCTTCAGTCACGTTGAAGGATGAAGTTGGACGAACATGATGGTCACACCTACGCATGCCTTCACTCCCCTGAATTCTCCAGAGCAAAAGAACACTCCCAAGGACAAGTTCGAAGCCCTAATTGACAGCAGACAACTGAGGAGGTGATAAATGAATATGCCAATTCGTGGGAAGCTATTGTTTAAGACTAGCTCACCAGCACCTGGAAGGCCAATCTGCGTTCTGCTAACGTAGGTGGAAAAGTACTGACGGAGGTTAGTGTGCCAACCAATGGTAGAGGGCCACGTGATTAAAGGTCCTATAGTTTGTGTAGCCAATGGGATGTTGTGTATTTAGTGAAGTTCATTGTGACTTGTTTAAGGGGCGGGCTTAGTTGCCCCACCTGATAAACCTATCACTTTTCTTCACTCTTTTAGACGGGTATGGATCGTATTCCTTAATACCTATCACAGTTGCCACTAGGTTTTTGTAGTTTGCCACGTAGGATGACGTTAGTAATACGTAAATTGACGTCACCAATGGTGAGTTATTTGCCATAAAAGAATGCTTTTATAAAGATGCATTGAGAGACCTTACGCTGAGCCGTCTGTTGATGTCCTTTGGAGTTTTAAAAATAATTGATATTAAAACAGTTGTCCTTTTGCCAACTATCTGAGTCGTTTTGATTATTGATGCTTCAGTAACTTCTGCATCCCCATCCATCTCAAGGGTATTGCTACCTCGTCTTAAACGGCTGGAAGCCTCCAGTTCATCGTGCTTTGGGGATGTCATCTCCATCACACACACATGTGGCCCAATCATGTACTTTAATATCTTTAACAGTACATGGTTCTGTTAGGAAGGTGGCAGGGTTTACTGTTTTGCAACATACTACATGTATGTTGTGACTGGAAAGAATTATTTTGTAAGCTGTGGCTCTTTGTGTTAGAGTGGAGTTGGATCTTTCTAGTATTGCAAACAGGCAGTGTTCGACAAACAAGGTGACGGAGCACCCCATGACAATTATCAAGCTTTTTTTTAACAGCAAAGGCAGCTGCTGCAAGGGCTTGTTCGCATGCAAAGTGACCCTGGTTTACTGAATAGTGTACCGCTGTAGTATGCTAATGGTTTGTGACTCAGGGATGTTTTTTGTGTTAGCACAGCTGTCATGAGCGTTCCATTGGAGTGCGAGTACATGTAGAACTCACGATCATAGTCTGGTGTGGCTAAGTCGTGAGCTGTGCTGATCAATTATTTCAGGCTCTTGAATGTTTGCTGCATCTCTTTTGTCCACATTATGTGTGTTTTGTTCTTCTGACCCTCTTTTAGACCTTGCAGCAGGGGGCGTGTATAAGCAGCATAGTCCAGTATCCATGCCCTGCAGTAATTGCATATCCAGAGAAACTTCTGCATGTCCTTAACTGTATAAGGCGCACACTGTTGCCGCCCTGTCAGGAATTATCCTTCCATCTTTTGATATCAATTGGCCCTAGTACAAAACCTCAGTCAGACAGTATTGCAACATTTTTTTTGTCTACTTTGTTCCCCTTGCGGAATAACAATTGGATCAATACAATGGAGTCTCTTCGACAACTTTCCTCATTCTCGCTGCAGACAAGAAGGTCTTTGTATTGTATGATTGTGCTCGGGACGTGAATATTCCCTAAGTTGTCATGTAATATCCTTTAGAATATACCTGGGCTCTCGCAGTAGCATTGAGACAACCAACTGTGTTTGTATCTCCTCCCACTAAGTGTGAAGTCAGTGAGATATTGGGAGCCAGGATCAAGTGGCACTGAAAAAAATGCATTCTTGAGATCCACCAAAGTAAAATGAGTGGCTTCTTTCAGAATGCTGCATAAAATGGATGACCGGTTAGGGGCAAGAGAACTCTTTTTGCACAATGTCATTAAGTGGGCGGAGGTCCTGAACCATACACCACGCCCCCTGTCACTTTCTTGATCGGATACGCTGCAGTGTTGTATGGTGATGTTGAGGGTACAATTATACCTTGTTGAAGTAGGGCACTACTTAAAGTAGGGTACTTTATTCCTTCTTCTGCCTCTCGGGACAATGAGTATTGCTTTTATCCTAGGTGAGAGTGCTCCTGGCTTTAGAGTTATTTTTACAGGTCTTGCCTCCCTCAGTAACCCTACATCATGGGGGTTTGTTGTCCAGAGGTAAGAGGGCACTTGTGCATTTCCTTGTCATGGTAAGGATGTGGTGCACTGACGGCCATGTGAAGTCTTGGCACCTTTCTATATTGTACCATCACTTCACAAGGAATACTTATTTCCAACATAATCTCCCCATCATTGTTGTCATCAGTGAACAGCTCTTCATCGGACAACTCGTGTAATGATTTATTTGGGTCGATACACAATGCTGTGCGCCACTCGCATCTGTCTGTCCATTCCTATTGCCACTATTCTCCTTGCAGACACTTGTACACCTTGTAAGTCTAATGGCAATATTGTACCAGCAAATAATTTCAGGGGCTGCCATTGGCCGAAACACACAATCTGAGGGCACTCTCCATTCCTGTCTAGTTAATTCAGGCACTGCCTTGGCCAAAACTCTGATCCCATATACAAACATATCAGGATCCACTGGTACCCCTCTTACCTTAAGTTTGTTAGCCATGGAATGTATTAATATCATTGCCCTGATAGGACACATTCCAGGGGTGGAACAAACAATTCATCTGCCAGTGAGTCCTAGCCATGTTTAACTTACTGAGCAGATCTCGACCTAATAAATTGACAGGTGAACTTTCATAATCGAGGAGAGCTCGTACTGTTTTTCCCCCCATCTTAAAACGAAAATCTTCTGTGAAAAGAACCGTTACTACAGCCCCATAGAAACCTTGCGTCTCGAGATTTTTGTCAGATAATGGAAAATCACCTTCACTTATACATTATTTCTCCGCCCCCCGAATCAACCATTTCACATCCTTACTGTTCATGGCCTGTAAGAATGTCATTGTATTTTCACTTGTTCCCTCCCTTGCCTTGAAGCGCTTTGAAACGCATTGTGTATAGGCTTGATATAAATAAACTATCATAAAGATGAATTGTTTCTTTCCCATCTCTGCCCCAACCAGTGGTTCCTCTCCTGGATTATAGGTAGTGGATAGACTGGACGCGCAAGTGTGCTCTGTGGGCTGTCCTATTCTGGGTTGGTGTCTGTGCCAGGACAAGAGAAGATATTTTCGCTGAGCACGCACGCCCCCTGGTAGGGTGCTGGTGCTCCATTTGTAGTTGTGGCAAAAGGGTTGTTATGCGATGGGCCATTTGGTTGGGACGATTTGGTTGTGATTGCATACTGATAATTTCCCCCTTGCCTACTACAGCATTCCCGGGAGAAATGGCCCCACCTCCCAGATGACCAACACTGTCATTGTCCCCCATATCTCCCTCCCCTCTTTCCCCAAAACCCACCTCGTCCTCTTGCTGGTCTTCCTTGCCATTGAGGTCCCATGTACGGTTGCTCTCCTCCCCACTGCTCTTGCCCGTTGCCTGCCCACATTGCAGCCATTCTAGCTTGTGTGGCCACTGGTACTCCTCCCCTGTCTGCTCTGAGGGCAGTGCAGCCGTTACTGCTGCAACCTTCGCCAGTTTTGTCTGTACCAATTTTGCTTCTTCAGCTAATCTTCTCTGGATTGTTTCTTTCTCACTTTGATCCTCCTACAATGGTGCACTATAATGCTTTGAATCTCAGGCCAGCCTTTGGCTTGTAGCCCTGCTATTTTATCAAGGGCCTTCTGCACTTTTGTCAATAATCTCTTAATTATGAAGTAAAATAGGGAGGTTGACTGGTCCCATGCAGTGCCGGTCTCCGCCCTCCACATCTGCTGCACCCGAAGAATGAACTGCGCAGCATCTTCCTCGTCCCCCATAGTGCATTGCATTATAGAGTGTTAAATCGGGATCTAGAAAGGTTCTCTGCAGGGCATCCCACACTTGTGCCCTTGCATTATTGAACGATGCCCCATTGTGAGTGTCATTGCCTCTTGTCACACCCGAGGACCCTGCTTTCGCCCACACTGAGTCTGCTTGATCACCTACTGCAGACACTTTTAATGTCCCCTATTGCTAGTTGCACCGCTGCAGTCTTCTTTTCAAATGCTAGATCCATTTTCCCGCTCTCACCGTGAGCGGGGTAAGGGATTTAAGGAGGTTGTTTTTGTCCATCAGCGCCCAATGCACATAGTGGGGCCGTCCTGCTCCTTTATGAATTAGTGGCATCTGTGGTTTTGATTTTACCTTTCCACTGCTTGCCTTTGTTCCTTTCTTTTTTGCTAAAGCTTTTCTCCCCATTCGATTTTGGAGTTTTCCTTCCCATCCTTCACTTAATCTTGGGGATGTCCGTTGTACTTTCTGTATCCTTCCCACAGTCCCCTCCTCAACTTCATCAAATCACTCCAATACTCTCCATCCTGTATTGAGGCTAGCGTGTCGTACCCCACACTATCTGCTTCCCCTTCCCTTTTCACACTACTGATTTTATGGGGGCTCTGTCTACTCTGAAAAGGAAGTCCCCGGATTTCCATTTGTCCTCTGGTAGAAGAGAGGAACTTTTTAGTGGTGGTTGCCCTACTACCGATGGTTGTGTGGCTTCATATATCGCTCTCGGGCAATCTAATTCTGTCCTAGTGGATGTCAATGCTATTTCTAGATCTTGAGTACTTGGCCCTGTGGGGACTGGGGTGGTGGCTAAAGGATCATAAGGCAGAGGTGGAGCAGTGCTAAGTGTTATCGGTGTACTTCTCCCAGGTACGTTTTCTGGGTCAGAGTACCCCTATGCTGGCCTCATGAGTAATGGGTATATCTTTGTAGGTTCCTCCCCTCCTTTTTCTTTTACGCTCTCGCCCCCTTTCACCATTTCGGGAGGTGCTAATCCCTTTTCACTCTTACTTAAGGTGGGCGTTTCCTCGAACATCTTCCAAAAATCCAGCACTTCACGCCTATTCTGGACGAGTTTTCCCTTGTACTTTCCTGTTAATTATGTGGTTAGGTGTTCTAGCATTCCCTTATCAAATGACCCCTCCTCTGGTCAGGCATGAGATCATCCCTCCCCATGTGTTTCCTTCACCCATTGCTCATGGTACTTCTTTATTTGTTCACTATAGAGGGGGAGATGCTTACAGATATGTGACAATGTGGTGTTCATTCCCCGTGCCCCAAGAGACCCCTTTTTTACTTTTCAAATAGCTCTTCAGTGTCCCCCTGTCTAGGACAGTCACTAATATGATAGATCCTTCCTCTTAACGTTCACAACACAATACTCACTTATATACATTTATAACATAAAACATTTAGACATTTCAACAAGAACAGGATCAACACAAATAAACATATACTGAAAGAAACCTTGTCCCCTACTCTTTCCCCCTAGAGCATACATTCATTCTCTGTCTCTCTCAACACTCACATCACCTCTGCCCCTCGTGGGCCTACCTCCACATATTATTTAAATGCAAAAAATAACAAGCTAAAAGAACAAGCCAAAGCAATAACCACTACTTATTCCCAAGCCCACTACTTATATGGGGCTCCTACTTTTGTCTCTTTATTTATCCTCTGCACTGGTTGGGACAGTGCCCTGCGGCGCTGCCTTCTACCCCCTTTCAGAGCTAGCTTCCCGTCCCTCTTATTTTCCCCTTGTTCCTTTCTTCATATACAAAAGACTAATGGCCATAAAAAAGAAAAAACACTTTTGCTTCAACCAATCAAACTCTTGCTGTGTTCCTCTCAATCATTCCGCTCTATATTCCCCACGTTCATTATTCCCTGTAATTTATACTCGCGTGCCTGTGTTCTTCCAAGAGCCTTCATTTGCAGCCTATCCACAACTTCTGGGCCTCTCCCTTGGGGCTGCACCCGGCTCAGGCGAGCAGCAGGGTATTCGCAAAGCCGGAACCCACAAGAACCTCTTCTGAGTATGCATTTTTGGGGACTGATCAGCCATGGGGGGGGCGGCCTTGCCGGATAAGCCCTGGATCTTGCCGCAAGTACGGGGGTCTTGAGGAATATCATGCAAGATGGGTCACTAAAGGAAGGCATGCACCCTGCATAAGGCACGTGATTTCCAATTCACCAGAATAATGGACACACCCCAGTAGGGAATGAGACAAAGAAATAAATTGCAAAGAAGAACAAACTATATTTAAAATGAAGCAAGCAAAGAACTCTGCTGCCCAAGAGCGCTCTGCCAAACATTACATGGGCAGCCCATTAAAAGGGCACACAGCGTCATCATCCACGTTTCATATGGAACCGAGGGAAGGCAGACATTGATCCTACTAGGCCAGGTGTCCTTCAGATCGCGATGAAGGCATCCTAACAATCATTCAGAAAGGGTCCTATGGAACAGTTGATACTATAAAGGAGGTAGGATGCTGATTGGTTGTTTCTTTTCCAGTTACTTCATGCCCACGTGGGTCCAGATGGGCTCTTCTCCGTGGTGTGAAGGTCAAGGTAAAAGTGACACACTCCTCTCTATCTAAGATAAGCAATAAAAACTAACAATCAAAAGAATAATGGCTTTCCTACACATTCATACATGATTGGGGGTATGAAAGAGAATAGGTTAATAAACTGCTATTGCAACCTTTTCACTTGGGGCCTTCTTTTGATAACTTTGTCCCAGTTATCCAGGTGCCCACTTCAGATGCTTGATCTGCCATCCTTCTTGCTTAGAACTCTCATGATCTAGGGAGACGTGTTTCATCTGAGAGGATATACTGCTTACAGGTATTAGGCCTGTGGTGGGTGTTCTGGAATGTCCACCGTGAGGGAGTCTGATGGTTATCAACATGAAGGAGGGTGAGGGGCCGGGAACTGTTGGGCTTGGCCTGGTGAGGTATGAATTGAGAGGGCATGGGCAGTTTTAGGAGATGGATGGGCACTTGTGTTAGAAGCTTCACTATGATCCGATGCTCTGCAGAGAGCACAGTCTGGGGAAGTGATGCAGGACAATTGCAACAATAAATTATTGGACTTCTGTGAGAACAAGGCTCGCGTTGAGCTGCCGAGGAAGGGAGATGGTAGGGGTTTGGGCTCTCCATGCTGTGTGAGGCGCTGGGGATGGAGAAAGCTGGGTTTTGCAGAGGGTGATTTCTGGGCCTAGTAAAAAGATGGCGTCCATTGAAACACAAAATGACATCTAAGGCTAGGCGGTGGATTAGGTCCTGCAGGTACATTTCTATTTTACACTACAAGATCGGGTTCAGTGTGGGCGGGGGTCTCCACCCCCCCCAAACATCCTCTTGGCACACACATGCTTTAGTCACAGCCAAAATGGTAAGGAGGGTGGCATTGGACCACCTGGTCCCCCAACACTGTCTTGCAACTGTTATTTACTGTAGACACCACATTTTGTTAAAATCCCACCAAACCATCAGTACAACATTGCATTGTTCCCCCCCTCCCATTGGCCACCATACCACACTGCCCCTTTTATCCGCATTAATGGTCTTGTGTGACCCCAGGGAATGCTATGTCCATCCTTTCACTGTATTTGTTTGTGTTCACTAATTATCTGCTCCCCCATTTTAGAGCCTTCTGTTATATATTCCACTGTAATCTTTTTGTTTTAACTTCCTGTTTAGTTGCACATAATTATCTGTGTAGACCTCTTCCTCCACCCACTGGACAGAAACCCTTGCTCCTTGGAATGGAGCCCTAGTTTTACAGAGTGATAGGTGCATTAGGCATCCCGCTTCCTCATAGGATACAGCCTGAGGCAGGAAAAGCTTGGATGCTCCTATTACGTGTGGGATGAGTGTGCAGACGTAGCATGTACCATGCGCCCTCTCTCTCCCAAAATGCAACATTTCATAGTACCAGACATTTCTAGATGATATAATTTTCCCTTTTTCTGCGTCATGATGGAACTCTTCCTCATCTATTACATTTCTTTTACACTACTATTTGAACGTGTAACACCTTTTTCTTTAAAAAGAAAACGGACCTATAATACTAATCCTATACTAATGCATATTAAGATCATTACACTCCATAGAACAGAAAACCTTTGCTGTCTATCTATAACGACAATGTCTTGATAAACATTTGGTCTTCTATAAAGTCTTTTTGCTGAAAAAAGTTAATGAAAGCTGATTAATACTATCCATCACATTGCGCTCTGCTTCTCTTCTCTGTGGTAGCCAGTGCTCTTGTCCGTGCGCACGTCAGTGACGTGAACCCATCCTCCTCAGCCTTTGATTTTAGCAGCAGTTGGTGTTGCATAGGTCACTGAGTGAGGTCTTGTGAAGCGCTCCTCTTCCCACTCTCTGACGTGGTTCTTTATAAACACTATCGCCCGTTTAAAAAAGTGCTGCTTGCAGAAAGTCTCTTGCCTGCTCGCCACCATTTTGCTCTGTCCGCTGTGAGACCATCGCTTTTGGACTTCTACCCTGGGGGCAGACAAGCGAGGGAGGATCACCTGGGCAAAAGGATCTCTGGGGACCTTAGGGAGAACACCTATAGGTGAGACATGGTATTCCTCCTCTCCTTCTTCAACTTCCTTACCGACAACCCCTCAGCCTTTGAAGGTTACTGTTATACCAGCTCCCCACACCCTTCTCCCTTATTGGAAAACAAACCTGTGATACCAACCAGGGTGGAACAAATTCTACCTCGCATAACACCGGTGAGGAATACCCCTTCTTTATCAAACACCTTAAAAAAACAGCTTCTTACTACAGGAGAAACTGCCAACTTCACCATGTTTCCCCCTTTTTTATACAACCGTATCCCAACCTACTTGTAGTACACTAAAACTCCCATGATCCTCACACTTCCTATTCAGTACTACTGAACTGAACAGAGTCATGAAGAGTACCTCTGACTATTTTCAATTGCTCTGTCGCGGTAATGAGGCCAGGCAAGGACAGGCCTCCCTTTCCAATCATCCCCACCTGAAACATGTTAACTTCCCCACCTGGGAGAAAAGACTGAGCACACAGGTACTCTCTGAGCGAGGCTGAGAGCGAGAAGGTACTGGACTTCAGGAGCTGCTGCAAATTTGAGGTTGGAGAGCAGAAAGTCAGAGGACTTTACCAGCTGTGGAGAAGTCTCAAGAAAAAGACAGGCAAAAGAACTCCACTTGCAACAAGCAGATGATAACCTGAGCTGCAAGTTGTCCTTCTGGGTAACCTTGATGAGAAGTCTGCTTCACTCCCAGTGTGTCATGATCTCTGCTTCCAAAAGGTCAGGGTTTTCCCAACTTCCTTGGAAGCAGATTCATAACCCAGGTTCCAAGTGCCAACCAGTCCCAATTGGGACCTTTTGGACCCAGTCCTGGCGCCAGTGGCACCAGGCTCATAAATATGCCCAGTCCCAGCGCTGGAAGCGCCGGGCTCATAATGCTTGGGTGGACTTACCTGCAGCAGACCATGCTGCTTACTTGCCTGCCAGTTGAGCCTCTGATCCTCTTCTGTTTGGAACTACTTTTCCTGTTGGGTGGGGCAGGAGCCACTCCCTAGGTTCAGAACACTGGAACTCTTCTGGAAAGCAGGACACCTAAGCACTACAAGAGGCTATTTAAACCACACCCGATGGATGAATCTTGCTTTGCATTATTCTGCATCCTCTGCAGCAGAACGCTCATCGTGTCTTCTGCATCTGATCCTGGGCCTAAGGAAAAAGGCTTACCATCCTGAATCCAGTCTCCAGCAACACCTATAAAGACAAGAAAGAACAGGTTAGCATTACGGTCTTCAGTGGCAGCTCTTCACTTACCTGGGCCATCGGCTGTCACCAACGCCTCGCGCTGCATTCTGAAAGACAAAGGCTTACCTACTCTTCGTGCGCTCCGGAGGTCTTCACACTGCATTCCGGCATCTGAAAGACAAAAGCTTACCAACTCTTTGCACGCTCCGGAGGCCTTCGGCGCTGCATCCCGCATCTGAAAGACAAAACAAGGTGCGTTTAAAGACATTGGGGAACTTTAATACTCACGTGCCATTACTCCTTTCCACATCTAACCCAGTGGGTATTCCGGCACCCTGCAGCCGCTCCGAACTTGTACCTGCAAAATAAAAAGACAGTTAGAGCGCATCGTGAAGCAGGCAACAAGCGCTTACTTACGTGCTTCCAGGCGCTTCTATTCATCACACGGGCTCCATCTTCAACTCACTTCAGCCCTTCATCCACCATCGCCGGACCCCTGCAAAACAAGAGACATCATTACTAAAGACTTTAAAGACATTAGAATTACTCGAAACTTACCGTTCGTGCAGTAAACGACGGACAGCAGTCCTCTGAAGTCAAGAGGCCTGCTCCCCTTATCCAGTGAAGAAACTGGTTACAGCACCCTGCCCCGAGGCAGATGGAGAGCACGGCGTTCACTTACCTATGGTGAGAGCGTTAACCTTCGGGGTTCTACAGGAGATTTTCTATCTGCAGACATCTTACCCTTCGAGTCAAACATACAGTACACAGAGGTCCAGCCCAAAGAGCCAGCCGTGTGTTACACATCACCTTTGAAGATACGGTATACGCCCAGTCAAGACCGGCGCCTCTACGGGAATCAGGTGAGCGTTACACAGTGAATGATTGAAATGGGGAGGTTCGATAAAGCTACAAATAAAGGAACCTTGAACTCGGACATGCAAACAATATTAAAACACAGCCGGTGAGTTAACAAAAGAGAAGAACAAAGGCCCAGTTGTTTTTGCTTGAAAGTAACTGTATCAAGACATGGTTTTGTGCAATATAGCAATCACGAGTAAACAAAGATCAACGCTTTAAAGAGACAGTGTGATGCAATGTACACAGTGGTCCTGCTGTTGGATACTGCACAGTCGAAAGTCTCTGTAGTAACATGCCTGACTATTCAAAGTCCTGAGGCAAAAGGGATTGTTGGAAATAAAAAATAATGTGGATTGAAGCTTGTGCCCGATCGAGGGGAGCTTGTTTGAGCTAGAGAAACACATTTCAAGACTAAGCCCAACTGAAGGAATCTTGTGTGAGCTGTGGATAAGCTATTGGTGGTCTGAGCCTGACATAAGGACGCTGATGTGAAAGATAAGTGGTCTGAGCCTGACTAAGGGAAACCAGTAATGTGAGTGGCTCGACCCCAACGGAGGGAAGCCCATAATCTTGCAGCTACAAATTCCAGAAAGCATTGGTAGAAAGTGAAGGTAACGGTTGTCAAAGTGGTCAGGCATAGTTTTAAGCCAAACCTATGCCGTCTCGAAAGTCTTTGACCGAGAAAGTTTGGGGAAGGGTATCCCTGAGACCATTATGTAAGATTGTGATTGTTAAGGTTTTTGTTTCAAGATGAAGTCTATTTGTGGAAAACATTTGCAACCTTTGTTTTTGTAAAGTCCAAACTAACATTTGATTATGAAAGAAGCCTGAACATTCTGTTGACTCGCCTCAGTAAGCCAGAGTGTGCCTCACTGGGGAAACACTGTGCTGCTTAAGTCCCTATGCCTTTGAATTCCATTGTCCCAATGTGAAATCGTAGTGAAGGGATTCATCATTGCGTCAAACCTCTTGCCATCCTGATCCTTTTGTTGAAAACACTATCCTTTTCATTTTGTATACATTTCCCTTGCGCCTTTTTGTATTAGAATTAGGGCGGGCATTAGGTTTAGAATCTTTTGTTTTGACTGTACTGACTAGGACTGTTTTACCTTTACTTTATGGTAGAGTTTACTCCCACTTTAGATTTAGGGACAGTTATGAAGTCTACAACCCCCTGCAAAGTTATAAATGAACTTGCATCTATTGTTTGTGACTCTCCTTTTAATACCATGAGTTCCTCACACCACATTCTTGGATTTGTCTGAGATATATAGGCAAGAGAGTTTGTAAGTTCTGTGAGGTACACATGAAACTCCTCCCCTAGTATGTTAAGAAAAGAATTGGCATCACAAATTGTATGTGTCGTAGATATAGGCGCATGCGTTCTCCGACCAGTGACAATTTCCCATTTCATGAGGAGTGAGGTGATGTCTCTTCCAGGAGAATTTTGCAAAAAAAAGGGTGCAATAGGTAAGTAATGCAACCAGGACTTACCAAGCATTTTAGCTTAGCCAAGCGTTCTTTTAGGAAGCCATTCATTCTTTCAGCCACACCGTTTGCTTGCGGTCGGTAGACGGTGCACAGTTTGTACAGAATCCCCAATTGGGCGGTTATTTCCTAAATTAAATTATTTGCAAAATGCTGACCATCGTCTGAGCCAATTCCATCTGGGATTTCCTGCCTTGGGAATACCTCCCTCACCAAAAATGTTGCAGCGGAGCGGGCGTCATTATGGCCACAGGGACCAGCTTCAAGGCAACGTGAAAACGGGCACACCACAGTAAGCATGTATCTATAAGAGTTGCATCTGTTTTGCATATTGACATAGTTTAAATGCAAGTGCCGTAAGGGCCATTCCAGTCACAGTAATGTTTCCTGTACCACTCTCAAGGTATGACCTGGCAAAAACCTTTGACAAATCATAAAATTATTCACAAATTCGTATAAATTTGGCACAAACAAGTCCTCGCTTATCCCCTGCAGCCACATGCTATTTTAATACGTTGGTCAGGTTAGTGAAGCTGCTCCAGTGCCACATTCAGCAACTTTTTTGGCATCTCCACTTTCCCTGTGCTGTCAAATTAAATTAGTTGGAGACCGAACACACCCTCTTTTCTTCCACAGCTCTTTTTCATCATTTGGTGATTCTTCCTGGAACTCTGTTATTTAAACTATCAGTGTTGCATTGAAGCTCTCTGGCAGTGCATTTTGTTCTTTAGTTGCTCTAATCAATGCTGTAAGTGGTACGTTTTCTTTCTTGCCAGGGAACGGCACATGTGTCCCATCTGGCAAATATTCAGCTTCTTTTGCTGCTCTGTCTTCTTTTGTTGCCCATTGAAATAAAATCTTGCCCACCTGTATGTGCTTTGCACTTTGTTGCCAATCCTACTGGGAACGGCAGTACTTCCAGTAGTTTGCTCGAAAGTGCTGCATGCTGTACAGGTGTGCCATCACTTCTCTTGAATCCTCTCCCACCTTGCTAGTCCTTAATGTACTGTGGATTTTGCATGCGTAGAGTCTGAAAATATATGAAGTGCTTGCCCCTCTGACATGTTTAATGCCTCAGTTAGTTCCTCGTGTATTCCATGTTTGTGTCCCACTACTGCTGAACCAGAATGTTGTTGTCCTGAATATGGGTTGATATTTGAGCTCCCGTCATTAAAGATCATATCCCCTCCTTGAATTACTTCTTCTTTAACCGGGGGGGGGTCTCTTTGTTCTTGTCCATCCAAGCTACACAATTGTGTGTATATACTCCTTCCTCAATGGGCTCTGCAATGAATTCTGCTGGCGTTACCGTCCTGCTTCTTACAATTTCTATTGCAGGATTTGTCAGTATTATTTCATAGCTTGATGCTCTGAGTTGTTAATGTTGATTTTGAACTTTCGAATACGGCAAACAATGCATGTTCCATGTACAAAATTATCCCATTATTATTGATCCTTTCTCTATTGCAAATGCAGCAAGTGCCTGCTCACAAGGGAAATGTCCCTGCACCATTGGGTCTAGTGACCCACTGTAATATGCCAGAGGCTTGTGTCCCTGTTTCTTCTTTTGTGTCAATATGGCTGTCATTACTTTACAGTCTTAGTGAGAAAACAAATTGGGTTTGGCCAATACTGGTGCATGTGCCATTTCCATTTTGATCTCGTCAAAATTCTCATTAATCTCCACTGTTAATTTTATGTTGATTGTTTTTCTGAGCTTCATTAAGTGCCTGGAGGAGTGGCCTGGTGTATGTGGAGTAATCAAAGACCCATGCTGTGCAGTAATTGCATAGACCCAAAAACAGTTGCATCTTTCACCATCTTCGGTTCTGTTTTTTTATGTATTTCTTCAAACCTTTGTGGTGTTCATTTTTCTCCCCTCTGCTGATAAAATCTGCCCCAAGTAAAGCACTTCTGTTTGGCAATACTGCAATTTTTCTCTGTCCCCTTTGTACCCCTTGTCAGCCAGCAATGTCGGTAGTGTCACGGAGTGCTTTCTACATTCTTTTTCTGTTGGGCTACACACTAAAAGGTCATCTACGTATTGTTTCACTGTGCTTGCTGTTGTAATTTGCGCAAATCCATTTCTATTACTCTGTTAAATATACTGGGTTCTTCGCAGTACCCCTGTGGCATTCTTGCATGTTCAAATCTTGTCCTGCAATACGTAAACACAATGAGATACCTGGAGTCTGGATGCAGGGAAATGGAGCAGAAAGCATTCTTCAAATCGATTACTGTGAAGTATCGCAACTCTGCTGGAATACTGTAGAAAATTGTCACTGGATTTGGAACTAGTGAAAATTCTGCTTCGATATGTGGTTGAGGGGGGAGATCCTATATGAATCACCACGCCCCACCTTTTGATTTTTTAATCAGAAAGATTACTGTATTGCAAGGGTATGTAGACTCCTGTATACCTTGCTGCCATAAGGCATGTATTGTCTCGTATGTGCCCTCATCTGCTTCTCGTGAAAGGAAGTATTGCTTCACTTGTTGTGACAGTGCTTCTTCCTTTACCTTAATGCGCACTGCTCCCGCCCCTTCTATATTCCTACATCATGGGGTCCTTTGGTCCATAGTGCCCCTGTAACTTTTTCCAAATCCTCCTGAATGTATTGTGTGTCTTTTTTCACCAATTGTCATCTGGGCACTGCTCTTTCCTTTAACTGTACTGGACAAGGTGTGCTCAACTGGAACACTACCTCTTCGTCCTCTGTCTTTTGTAGCAAACAACTCTGTGTCTGTTACTCCTGTCAGTGTGAGATCAATGCACAATGTTGATCACCACTCCATGTCATCTGAAGCAACCAATATGATCATGTCTTTTCTAACTACCACTTCCTCTAGGTATAACTGTGTGTGGATGGGTGTGCCTGGTGTGATTTGTTGATGGGAACCGTGGTCTGAATACAAATTCATTTGAAAGTTGGAAAACCTTTCCTTGTCTGTATCCCTGGGACCCAGCCTAACATCACTTGCACTCCATACAAGAACGTGTGTGTGTGTGTGTGTGTGTGTGTGTGTGTGTGTGTGTGTCTCTCTTAACGTGCTTTGTACATAGTACACTTGTATCAACACTGCAAACCTGGCTGGGTACATCCCAGGTGTGGTGCACACCATCGCTTTCTCTGAAAATGAGATTATGCAGTTAAATTTGCTTAACAAATCTTTTCTTAGAATGTTGATTGGTGTGTCCTAGGAATACAATAATGATACTACAATGTGTTGCGTCCCTATTGTCAGTGGTAAATATTTTGTTAGAGGAACCGTTTGAATTGTTCCCGAAAAGCCCTGCGTGTCCGATTTCCTGTTCGATAACGGGAATCCCCTTTCTTGTATACGTGATCTGGTTGCCCAAGTATCTATGAGAAACGAAAATCCCCTGCCCTATTTGAACTGCTACCTCGGGCTTCTCTTCGGGGTCTTCAGTTACTGCTAGGAAAGCACCCACTCACACTTCCCGAGGACACCCATATTGTGAAAAAGTGTTTGTTGATGAAGTGAATGGGTTACCGCCCACCACTGTGACCCCATGAACTGAGGCACCTTATTCTGTCCCAATATCGTCACCTTCTCTTGTGTGTCTGTGCTGATGCTTGAAGTATGCTTTTTGTACCCTGCGTTCCAGCTATCACTCCTCCTTGCGCTGGTACTTTCCCTGTGTGGGTACAACCTGTGTCTGTGTGGGCTACATTTGCTGCTATGGCACCATTTGCATCTGTTGCTGTGGTATCATTTGTATTTGCTGAGGCTGCATGTGTGTCTGCATATATAGCTGTTGTTGCTGCACTCCTCCTTGCTGTCCTGTTTGCGGAATGAGTGGGCATGTTCTGACAAAGTGACCAAAGTTGCCGTAGACAAAACACTACATTCCAAACCGGGGTCTATATCCAAATCCCCTTACCCTTAGATAATATCCAGGCTGTTGTGTATTTGTAAATATGGACTGCTGGTAGATCTGTTGCCTTCCCCCCCCCTTATATGATGCTTGCGCGTATCCTCCTTGCTGTGTTACCACTGCTACTGGAAGCCCCCCCGTTGGGCGGGTGGAACACTCACTGGTTCCATAAGTACTGCAACTTCCATGCTAATTTTGGCCAGTTTTTTCTGCACTCATTTTGTTTTTAGCTTTTACCGCATTTTCTGCCCTCTCCTTGTCTTTCATATTTTCTTTTACAGCAATGTACAATTGTTGCCTGTATCTCAGGCCATCCCTTTGCTTCTATCTCTACTATTCTTTCTAAGGAAACCTGCACATCTGTGGGGAGCCACCTCACTAGAATGTGATAGCATAACAGTATTTAATCATCCCAGGACTGTTTATTCTCGTGTGTCCGCATTTTTTGTATTGATCGTATACGGCCAATAAACTCTTTATGTCGCCTATGGCCAGTGGGATCCCCGCTGTCTCCTTCTCGAAAACGTATATCCATTTGCTGGCCCCTGCCATTAATGACGGTAAATTGTAGACCAAATTCTCCTTGTCCATTATCTGCCAGGGTAGGCAATGGACTTCCCCTTTTTAAAAAAAATCTTTATTTTTGAACAAGGCAGGAAAAATAATACCTCCACTTATTGTCAACATTTAGTCTGCATTACTGTACGAGTATGTTTCTCCCCCCCTCCACCCTCCTTTCGTTCGTCACATTTTCAAGTTCCCTCCCCTCCCTCCCTCCTGTGGGGCAACCCAATTCTCTAGAACCCTCCTGGCCAGCTAGGGTTTGTAGGTCAAAGCTGGGAAGTCTCGATCAAACTAAATAACAGGGTTCCAAATGTTCTGGAAGCAGTGGAGGATACCCACTCTAGCTGCTGTCACCTTTTCTGCAATTAGTACATCCCACAGCTTCACTCGCCAGAGGGCAGGAGTGGGCCCTCTACAGATTTCCATGTGCGGCCCACCACTATTCTACCCGCCAACAAGCATTGGGACAACAATTTGGCTTTGGGACCTGTGCGCAGGTAAATCCTGGGGACCGGGGCACCCAGGAGAATAGGTTTCGGGATCTAGAGGGAGTTTTGTTTGTGTGATTTCTGCGATGACCACCAACACTCTTTCCAGAAACTTTGGGCTTTTGGGCAAGTCCACCACCTGTGGAAAAAGGATCCTGTTTGGCCACATCGTCTCCAGCAAGCTGGGTCCAAAGTATGGTTCATGTAATGGAGTCTTAGAGGGGGATAGTACCAATGGAATAAGATTTTATAGGCACATTCCCTATTCGTGACACAGGCGGATGCTGATTGGGTGCAGGTCCGGGTGTCCACCCAGGATTGGTCCTCTATGGGGTGGCCTAGGTCTGCCTCCCATTGTGCCGTGGACCGAGACTTGGAGGTGAGGAAGTCTTTTTAGAGGAGCTTGTATAGCACAGAAATCTTGCCTTGGGTTGGTAGGTCCTTGAGAGTTAGTTATATGGGAGTGGGAGAGCGGCTCGCTGCTTGGTGTGTTTGTGGATGGGTGCACCAGTGGCGCAGCTGGAGGTATGTAAACCTGTCCTTTTCTTGGAGGTGGAAGGTTTCCTTGCATCGTTCATAAGAAAGTGGTTGCCCTCCTTCGAAAAGCTGCCCCACAGTCTCCAGTCCCCCCTCAATCCAGTTTTTGAAGTTTTGGGGAGCAGCTCCAGGTGAGAAGGCGCTGGGTTCAGAAAAACCGGGGATGAGGGGCTAAGTCCTCTTGGGATCTTCTTTTGCTTTAGCGTTTTGTCCCAAATGGCTGTGGTGTGTTTGGTGGCTAATAATTGTCCCTGTCATTGCTGTCTCATCGCTGGTGGGATGTGGGGGAGAATGCGTAGGGGGAGAGCTAAGCGCGATTGTTCCAAGTCCACCCATCTGGGGCGTTTAGTGATCATTTGCCATGCTTGGATGCAAGCTAGTTGGGCTGCCATCTGGGTTTTCTGTAGGTCTGTGATCCCCAGGCCACCAAGTTTTGCATTCCCCCAACATTGTGTCTCTAGGGATTCTGGCCTTCCCCCCTCAAGATGAATTGTAGCATTTTCCTCTATAGGCTCTGGAGTCGGGATCACAGGGAGGGCGGAACATGCGTACAGGAATCTCGGAAGTAGGTTCATTTTACACGCTGTGATCCGGCCCATCAGGGAAATCTCTTGGGTCGTCCAGCGTTTCAGGTCGGTTTCCAGCTCTTTGAAGAGGGGGCGGGGGAGTTCATGCTGTAAAAGTCTGTGTTCGCTGGGATCTGAACCCCCAGGTAGCTGATAGCCTTCATCTTCCATTGTATTGGGAACATTGGGATCAGGTCTTCTCGCTCCCCTGACGATATCCCTATTCCCAGTGCTGCTGACTTGTTGAAGTTAATGGTAAATCCTGTGACCCTTTCATAGCTGTTTAGTTCTGCTAAGGCATGTGCCAAAGAGACGCAGGGGTTTGTGATGGTCAGGAGGACGTCGTCCGCGTAGAGGGCCAGTTTATGGTGCGAGGGGCCCACTTGGAGACACTTGATCAGGTGGTTTAGCCTAATCCGTTGAGCGAAGGGCTTCCATGATCAAGGCGAATAAAAGCGGGGACAGCGGCCATCCCTGTCTGGTTCCGCAGGACACCATAATGGGGGCCGAGAGGTTACCGTTGATTCTGTGTAGGGTTTTGGGCGATTTATAATTGGCCAGGACCATGGTGCAAAATTCCGGCCCAATCCCGAACGTCTCCAGGGTAAGCCTCATGAATGTCCAATCCACCTTGTCAAACGCTTTGGTTGCGTCTAGTGCCATGAGCCCAATCCCTTGCGAGTCTCAGGAAGCCAGGTCCACCAGGTTCAGGGCTCTGCGGATGTTGTCTGCTTTAGATCGGTTCTTCAGGAAGCCACTCTGGTTAGGTTGGATTATGTCTGGGAGGATGTGAGATAAGCGTGTTGCTAGAATCTTGAATTAAATATTAGCGTCAATGTTGCGATGAGAGGTGCACATGAGTTGCGGGTTTGAGGATTCTTCCACTGGAGTGCAACTGCAAGATGCACTTTCATTGAAGAAATGCTGAACCCAATAATGCTGACCTCATGGGGGCTCTTCACAGGCTGGGGGTGTGGGGGAGTTACAACAACCATCATTGTTTGCAGACGATGCCAGACGTCCTTGCTGATCCAGACACTGAAGCTGCTCCAGGACAGGTGCCCTCGAAGATAGGAAGCTGGAATTCGGGAGAAGGCGACCTGGTGCACAAACTGGCAACCACCTAAGTTCCGGGCTTGCATGCATCACAGCAATGATTCTGGCGAGGTAGTCCACGTGAGAGCTGGTAAGTCCATCGGGCAGTCCAGGGACACTTCTGTAGGGTCAGAAGGGCTGGATCTTCGAGAAGGCATTTAGAGTACTTGGTCCCACTAGTCCAAGGGCACCGCTCAGTAACTTCGTAGATCAGAGGCAGGGCTTCACTGGGCCACATCATGAATCGTCTTCAGGTCATCAATGGTCTGCTCATAGTGATTCTTGGCGCCAACGTAGATCTTCTGAATAGATGCAGAAGTCCTCCTCTTATCCAAAATCTGAGCTAAAAGAAAGCCAAAGCCAGCCAATGACGAGAATCTGCACCATAGCCAGTACTTGTCCAACTACTGGTTTCACATCTGCCCCAGTAACAGACTTTCTGGCACCAGCTATGTGAATTGGGACTAGACAGTCCCAGCACCCTATCTGGGTGCCACACACACAAAGGCTCACTAGCACCAGCTTTCCCAGGCAAATGTATGACCGTGTAAGGTACTTTCATGACCCAAGAGGGCAGGAAGAAGGCCAAGCTACATGATGGACAAGTGGCACATCCATGTTGGGGCACTGGCCACGTTCAGTAGCCTATGCGGAAAGCGCGAATGTGTACATCAAAAATAATGCAAAACCTGTAAGAATGTAATAGTTGCCACCAGCTTAGGCACATATACAAGTAACCACATGGTTACAAAAGTATCCCCATAGCACTGCATGGTAAGATACTGTGTGTAATGTAAAAATGCAAGAATTCAGAAGGGAAACAGTTTCCCAGTATAAATAGTGTGAAGGACTGCTCAGTTTCCCCCTAATAAACGAGCGGAAGGGAAGGGAATGGAAGTGAAGCTGAAGGCTTTACTTGCCTTCAAAAAGTCAGGACAAGATCAAAAACGGAGCAAAAAGAATGGGGTTCCATAAGGAACTATGAAGGGGTGAAAATTGCAAAAATAAAATCGTTCCGAACAAGTAGCTTTCATTTGTATCCCAGCTATAACCAATATACAGTGACAGATAAAAATAGATTGATTACTGTGCACTCTGTACTTAATGCATTTAAAATTATGTTATGCTCTGCATGGGCACAGCACCAATGATGTCCCTTTTTGCAAGAGAATTGAAATGGAGCCTAGGATAGGTTGCCCTAATGTAGATTGGTGTGGATATTTTAATCTCACGCTCAATCCTATTTGGCATCATACTAGCTGCTTTAACCAGTCACAATTGAAGGAAGAAGTAGTCTGCTTGAATTGTGGATACGTTTAATTTAATGGGTGCTCTGGTGATCAAACCATCCTAATGTACAGGCATAAACATATTTTTCGAGGGGATTGGGTCCTCTGACGTATTCCATATCTGACAGTAATCACCACAGCTGTGCTGCTTCAGAAAATCTTTCTGCGTCGATGACGTTGATACGCCACCAGATGTTAGAAGTAGGATGCACAACGCCCGTAGCCTCAGTTCCGTTTTTTCTGCAAACGTGTTCGCTTCGGGAATCTCGGCCCGCCTGGACTCTTTGGAGTTTGTTATCTAGGTTCTTCGAACCTGTTCGTTTTGTGAAGTTTCTTCTTCGTGAAGGATGTCTACCTCGTCTTCCATCCCGCGTCCGGGCTTTAAGAAGTGCGGGGAGTCACTTATTGACCTTTTCCTGATTTACTCGGACTGGGCCAAATTAGCAACATGCTTCAATACCATTCTTATTTCTAATCATGCTTTTATTTATATGTTGTGAGGAATCTGAGTGCATACTCACTTCTTTCCCCAATATATACTGCTCCCAGGTTACCAGGGAAAGGCTGTCACTATTGGATCCTCCTGACCCTGGAGGTTGATATGCAAGGGAGAATCATCTGGGTGGAGGAGACTTGGGGAGTGGGGTAGAAGCACCCTTAGGTGTGACACATGGTGTCCCCCATTTCCCTTTCACCATAAGTCCAATGTTCCCCAAGCCTTTATAGGCTGTTGTCAATCCCTTCCCTAATTTTCCTGTAAATCATCCGCTAATACACACCAGTTATATACTGAAACGAAGAAGAGACACACAGCCTCTCTTTATTGATGCACCACATACAAAAACCAGTTATGTACTGGAACGAGGAGACGGCAACCAAAAGTACTACAGAACTCCCCAACCAAGAACGAGCGGTCTAATTTTTTTTTTTTAAAACCAATCAACATGGCAGGAGGTTTAAAAGCAGGAAGACTGAAGAACATTGAGCCAACTGTGGAAGCAGGAATCCTGACTGCGGGATGAGAGCAGACCTCTGCACGAAGGCAGCATGGCAGACAGAGTGCTTGAGAAACCAGAAAATATGCAGTGTATGAAGCGGGAAGTGTGGCTAAAGGAAGCTGGATGCGGGTGGTAGAGTACGGAAAAGGAACCGGCGTGAGCAGGAGAAACTGCTGAGTGAGGCCCGATCTACGGGAGATGCATGGTTAGTGGTAGCGGAGCCACGAAGAGCCGCTGTGGAGAAAGAGCCAGGAGCGGCACGGGGGAGGGAGCGCAAGCTTGTTACAGCTAGCAGCCTTGTTGGAACGCCGTAAACACAGGCAGGTGAGTCAGCCTAGAAAAGGGGACACCAGGATGGCAGGCAAGCATTTTGGACTTATAAGAAAGTATCCTGAATATCGATTTAAGTGAAAGTAAGCAATTTGATGAAAAGTATTTTGAATACCGATCTACATGAAAGCAAGTACTTTGAAACTTTGAATATCAATGTGAACCAAAAGCAAGCACTGTTGAATACTGTTGTGAACCGTTATGAATGAAAGTTGTTTTGTGGAATCGCACGAGTTAAATAAACTGTTTAAGCATTGGCAAGAGCCACAAGGATACAATTGTGAATTGAGCAGCTTGAGAGAACAACCTTTGGCAAAAGCCATAAAGGAACCGTGTATCTTGGGAGAATAAGTATTGGCAAGGGCCATGAGAGTATGTGAAAGGGCAACAAGTGAATGGTGGCAAAACAAGCCATGGTAAAGCCTTATAAGGATGTGGAAAAGAAAGTAAGCCAAACACCACTGTAGAGAGGAGACAGTTGCAACATGCCTATGAAGAAGGTGCAAGTAAGGTGTGTCAGTTGCTTGACCTGTAGTGGTTCGACAGTGTGGTCCAACAACTGCGCATAGACAGAGTGCACCCCTGTATGAAAAAGCCACATAAAGCACCACAAAGAAGCTTATGATTGATTCAAAAAGGAAGCCTTGTGTGATTTGAAAGTACGAAATTGAACTTAATGAAATTTGTGAACGATAACCAAAACAGAAGAGCTGGGAAGGATCCCAAGGAATTGTGTTGTGTTGAAAGACTTGAAAGCTTTGGTACTGTGAACTATTTGAATTTTGGGGAAGGGATACCTTTTGACCAAGAGCTGGACGAATCTCTGAACTTTTATTTGAACGCTTATCATTTTGAGGCCGACATCCCTACACATTGTATATAAATAGATGTGAGGGCAAGTATAGGTTTTAGACACAGACAGGCATTTGTTTTGGACTTCCTGACGCAGACTATCCTTAGTTATATTTTGGTAGGGAACTCCAACCTTAGCATTTTGTTTGTAGCCCAAATGTTCAGTGCGTTGTCTGCGTCTCATTCATGATGCCTTCGCATTGTATAGTTGTATCCATAATGTATGTAGGCCAGGGCCTAAAACTAGACAGTGGAGATTCAACTGCATTTTATTACATGATACCAAATGTCATTCAGAGGCCCAGTTTTATCGCTATTTCTTAGATTTAGAAAGATAAGTATCGAAGCCATAGACAATCTGGAGCAGTTAGAACTACAAAACCAACATGCTGTAGCTATAATCTCAGTTAGCTCAGCTGCTCAACACTGAAAATAAAAACAGAGCTCAGAAGGAAAGTTGAAACTAAGGCTAATTCAAAAAACCAGAGGGCTAAAAATATGAAAAATAAATGGTGGTTGAATAATGCCTAATCGGAGAAAGGATAAAAAGCTAGATTTCAGAATATCCTAATGCATGGTAATAGTACAACTTCAGATCCAACTATTATCCAGCAAACATGTATTAAATAATATATGCTGCTTTATGAAGATTATGAGAGCAATACTAATAACCTAGAGCAATACCTTGGAGACCTGGAACGGCTGGCAATGTCTGACGGGCAGAGAAATCTGCTCTTGAAATCTGTCACATTTACAGAATTGAAATACATTTTTAGATACCTGCCCAGCAGTTAGCCAGCAGGCAAGCTGGTCACCTAAGCAAATTCTATAAAATCCTCAATTATTTACTTGCATCGTTGCTCTTGTAATTAATTAAAGAAGCAATGTAAGGCACCTGTACTCCTAGCTCATGAAGCAAATGTAGTGATTAAAGATCTGCACTGTTGTGGATAATGTAGATCAAATTCATTACACTCAAATACACTCATTATTACAATTGTCTTTCCTGAGCATCATGATTTTTAGATCCGTCTTAATGCTACCAGTTGTTAGGGCAGTTTTCCTGATGTTCAACTAATGGCTTAGTAAACACCATTCAACTGAGACATTACAAGTCTCAACTCTTGGTATAAGGCTGGACCACCAGAGTTCATGGTAGTAAAGACTGAGCAGCCAGGCTTATTTTAGGAGGGAGAGAGGGCTGTAGAATCAGTACAAAGAAATTGTATTATAGATGTGGTCCAAAGAAACACTGATGCACTATGTATTGTAAAAAATAAAGGGTTTATTTTCTATTCAAGCAGACCAAGAGATTCTTGGGTAAGTAAGTACTATCAAAATATATATCACCACAATTATAAAAACACAGCACTAAATACACATTTAGTATGGGTGACACCTGTTCCTGGGGAGTGAAACCATAAAATACCTTCGGATTACTTTACAGTATTTCAAGGGTAGTCAGTTATGCAGTGACACTCAACAAGGATATCACGTCATCAACCAACTTGCGCACATGCCTTTCTGAATAGTGGAACACAGATTCAAGGAACAGTAATTCCTCTACTACTTCTGTGATAAGGTAAAGAGTAGGAAGCTGGGTCCTAGAACGTGAACACTCCTGTTCTAAGCTCTATGTATAGATCTCTTGGAATCGAAATGTTTCTGCAAGATCACAGGTTGGAAGAGGCAAACCCAATACCTCTCGAAGGGAACACATAAACGTCCTGGTTAACTTGCAAAGAAAATATTTGGACCCTTGTTTCTGAAAGGATCTCACATGTTTTTGCTTTAGTTTACATGTGAGTTTTTATTTGCATTGCAATATAGCTTAGACACATTTGTCTTTTAAGGTGGTGGTCAGCCGACACGTGTTTCGACCCCTGAGGGTCTTTCTCAAGGCACTTCGGTAAGGTTCTTAGGGTAATGAGCCCTGTGGTTTATGAAGCCAATGGCTGCTTGCTGCTCACTCTGTTCGTTGTATATTCCTCTACTACTTTTGTGATTAGTTTTAATAGGTGATTAAGACCTTTTTGGTGTAATATGTCATTACAGTTGCTTTTCAGCTCAGTGGAACACCGTCTAAGATAAGCAAGAACTCTTTACACTAATTTTGGCTGCTCCAGGCAACCCAAGGTCGGCTACACCTAAAGGAACACAGTCAGCTACACCTAATGGAACACTTTTCAGGAATGGCACTCAGCTATTCTAGGCAGTGAAAACCTAATGTAACATACTATTACAGCTGCTTTTTTAAGATCAGTGGAACACGGATTGAGATAACCAATAACTCTTTAACTTGTTTTAGGATGGCACACAGCTAAAACAAGGTCGGTAAAACCTATATACTTCTCAAAGGGGCTATCAGCAACTTAAAGGTAAGTATTCCCTTAGGCAGACTTATTCTGGACAGGCTAACAGCAAGTCAGGGAAGCAAGACCCAATTGGGGACACTCGTACATCTATTCTAACAGGAATAGTAAAGTGAAGCCAACAGCATTACTTTTGGGGAAGAGGCAAAGCCAATTCACAGGTGAGTAACTTAAACTTATATATACCTTTCAGAATAGTGCAACACACATTCAAGGTAAGTTAGAACTTTTGTAACTGTTCACTCCGAGTTACAGTTACCAACCAACTTCTTTTACAAGTAAGTAACTTTTGCACACTCATTCTTTTTAAGGCAGAATCCTTTTCATATCCAGTCCTTCCCTTATTCTAGATCATGAGTTCACTCAGAGGCAGTAGAGGGACCCTAGTGGTGTACGTGCTAGCTGTAGGCAGGATGAGATAGGGTTAATTTGCAGGCAAAGTCAGAGTTCCAGAGGAAGACTATTCAGACAAGTAAGTAGTTCACTTTAAAATTAGTTTAGGGTCCAGGGACTTCAGAGAATACAGCCTGGGAGGATTCTGCAGTGGGTCTGGGTGAACTGGATGAGTGGCTTAAGATAGGTAAAATACCCCAGGCAACACAGTACCTTGGCACAAAAGAAGAGTTGCAGCAGGAAGACATAAGGATCTGCAGCCAAAAACCTGGTTGATTAGTTTGTCAAGAAGACAGGACTTTAGAAATACTTTTGGAAGGCTCCAGGAAAGAGTTTCCTTGCGTCTGGATGTGGCTTTGGCACCTTTTCAGGAACAAAAAGAAGACAGACAATCGCTGGTTGGATTCTCGTCGTTTGCAAGGTCCAGCACTCTTATGAGGGGACTTTACAGACTTGAATTGTGCCTCTGGAGATCCAGCAGTATGCCCACGAAGTTTCTGCGAGATTCAGAATTCACAATGGCTCGAGGACCCACGGTATTGGTGTTGCAGCCCCACAAGGTTGCAGCACGACAGGGGATGGCTCAAATTCCAGGTCAACTTGAGTCTAGTGTGTCTCACCATGCTCTGGGTCATCGTTTTCGGAGTCCCCTCGTCGATTGGAAGGAAGGGCTACAGCAGGCTCCTGTTACACAGCAGGCTCTCCGGTCGCTGGAAATAGTCTCAACTGCAGTTTCTTCCTCTTCATCTTCAGTTTTGGTTCCAGTGGTCGACTACCTCTTCAGCTTCCAGCATCAGACTTTTATGCAGAAACCCAGCCAATCAAACAGCCATGCAACATTCAAACTTGGGTGGTGGGGAGGTTGGCAGTCCTTTCATGGGTAACCTATAAGCAACTTGTAAGCCTAAAGTATTTTTGTTCCCGCACCCTGATAACTTCGGGTCTGGTGTGCGCTACAAATAAATAAACAAACAAAACAAACAAACCAGCCTGCCAGTTTGAACTGGATTCTCGCAGACAGGCTGGAAGACAATGAGCTGCAGAGTTTTGGACTCCTCCCTCACTTCCTTCCTTCACAGACACTCTGGAGCCTGGGTGGGGGAGTCCTGTCCACAGGACTCCCGCCGAAGATAAAAATCACACAAAGGAATTTCCCACCCTGGATATCGCGGGAAGGGACAAGAAAGGACAGGAAATGCAGAATAAAAAGATGACCGGGCCATTTTGGTAGAATGAGCGCCCATGGGTGCCTTTACCGAGGCTCTGGAAACAGCCCGCGGTAAAGGTGCACCAAATTAATAAAAATGTTCATGGTCACCAGCCATTAAAGATATGTTTGTCCTTGTAACATAAATGTTACATTTAATATGTGAGAGGGGATACTCTGTATATCCCCAGCACCCCACATAATGTGGGGGGGGGTGGTGCTGGTCAAACCTAGTCAAATGCAAAAGGGATCCAAAGATCCTTTCTACCCTTGAGAACTGTAGTTCTCACAAGGTTAGCCAGAGAACGTTAAAAGGAGATCCCCTAGGGCAACCCAGCAACGATAGGCACTTATTGCCAAAAAAGTTGTCGGAGGATAATTTTTAATAGACGCTATGGAGAGTCTTAAAAATGACACCCATAAAAAGAGTAAACGACTTTGTGAGTGTGGAAAGATTCCCACTCACTGAGGTGTAGGGAAAATAATCTGCCAGTCCAGCAAAATGTTCTGGGGTTGACACAGGTCAGGAAGATTTATCATTGATATGAACTTCTTATCCAACACCAGTCTACCTGCAGTCATGTTGGATTCTGCTGGGCTACAAAATCACATCTGACGGTTCTTTTGTATACAGATGCACGATACCAGTAAAATGTATCAACATGTTCAAATGCCTTTATACTTTTTCAAATTTCTGTAGTCTCTAAAAATATAGATTTATCTGAAACATTTCACAAAACAGGTATGCGTGGCAGGGATGTCCCTTGCCACCATTCCGGTTCACTTTATATCTTGAACCGTACATTCATAAATGGCACTCCCAATAGTATATACAATGTAGACTTTGGGGATGATTCTTTTCAACACATTTGGAGGCATTGCAAAGGAATTTGGTTCATATTAGAGGCATAAACTAAATACGAATAAAACACAGATTCTGGCCATTAATCTCCCTGATCAGGTATCACTCAGTTTGTGTAAAGAAGCTACTTCTATAAGAATGCAACTTCATGTACACACTTTACAAATATTTCAAATCACCTTTAAAAAAAAATGTTGGCAGTGATGAGTAAGAATCCTGTAAAATGGAAGAACTTGCCTTCAATAATTGAAGTAATTAATCTTAAAATACATATTCTGCCCCAATTCCTACCTCTTCAAGGTTCAGGAAGTCCTTAGAGCTCTTTGCTCTTTGGGCAACCCCTCAATCGAATTTATTCACATCCAGTGTCAACAGGAAATGCAACCATTTTGGCTATGGAATTTCCTCAGAGAGGAGCTTCGGAGGGTGACGCGTTCGTAGTGGACTGGGAATTTCCACTCCTGTATCCATTCCCTCCAGTCCCTGTCATTCCTCTAGTTATTAGGGGTTTGAGGAAGTTCAGAAAGGCCATGATCGTTATTGCTCCAATTGGGCCAGGACGACGTGGTACCTTCCAGACATGCCCATCTGCCCTCCAGATCTTCCCCAGAGTGGACCTACTCTCACAAGAGTGAGGCAGTCTTCTTCAGCCAGGAATCGGAACTCTAAATGTTCACGCTTGATTTCTGAGAGGTTGGGATACCAATATTGGGACCTCTCGGGAGACGGATTGAGGTGTTGCTTTTTGGCCAGAAGACCATCAACCAAACCGCTATACCATTGTCATTGTAATAGGTTTTGCAGTTGGTGTAGAGCAAAAGATATTGATCCTTTCACTTGCAACATGCCTGCGGTGCTTTATTTATCAGGGGCTGCAAGTGGCTGCCGTTTAGGGATAGCTGGCAGCGTTATCCATTTTTAAAGGCGCTTTAGCGCAAGGCTCTTCCTTTTAAGATGCAGATTGTCATTCAATTCCTCAAAGAACTGAGAAATACCTTGCCACTGGACCCTTTTCTGGTTCTGTCCTGGGATTGTGACCTGGTACTAACTTTAATGGGAGCTCCATTTGAACCTTTCTTCGTCCCGCCCTCCTTTCTTCCCAAGGTAGTGTCTGAATTCCTTCTGACACAGAGATTTTTATCACCATCCTCACCTTTTTAAGTATGGCGAGGTTACGGAGGCTTGACCTGAAAAGGGCTCTTTAATTTTTCCATTTCTAGGATGGCAAATGTCAGGCAAGATGACCAACTATTGATTATACCTGCCACAGGCTAGGCCAAGCTGTGACCAAACAAACTTTATCGCGTTGAATCATACTATGCATTTTGGAGTGCTACTCCATTGCAGGAAAAAATGTCCCTGAAAATCTAAGAGCCCAGAGAAAGCATTGTTTCTTGTGCTCTATCTGATCACTGTCCTGCGGGAGATGAAATTGCAGAGGTTTTTTGTTTACTCTGCGCCAGGCCAATGGCGAGAGTCTGCGTTGCGGTGCAACTGAGGATTTTGCTGGGTACAGAACTAGGCAGCAGGGCCCACTTTTCTCCTTACATTAGAAGCACTTGCAGGCTTAATTAGGGAAACACACTCACATCTGATTCTTGCAATGTGAGATCTTGGAACAGTTGCATCTCTCTAGACGATGTTGCTGTGCTCTACATTAAATATTCTAATGCCACCCTTCATAGGCCCACTCATGACTAAATATACTGATTGCGATTATTATAAGTAGTCCCATGACGATGTTGTGTAATAAGGGATTTGCATTGCAGATGATGAGATCACAATCCCGTATTTTACCCCGATCAGCTGGAAATGAAGATCAGCAGGTGAGTTTTTGCTTCCCTTCTATATATTCGGTGTAATCACCCTGATAAAGACAGTGGTATTCCCTAAGCTGCTATATCTGTTCCCAAACATACCTGCCTGGCCTGGGTATATCTTTTTTGACAAGTTAAGCTCTGTAGTGTCATTTGATCTTTCATTCTACCAATCCTAGAATTAGTTGGAGTACATTGATTTGGACCCTTATTTGCCTTATATGGAAAGCGCATTCCCAGGCAAAGCCACTGCTTTCCTAGCTAAAGTGGAGACCCTTTGTGTGAGGGCTGGGAATGTCTGGTCCCAGTCCACATCCATGTCACAGAGTGTCTTTTGCTGTGCAGAATGTTTGGCTAGTGGCTGTCTGTGATTGGACTGCCCCTGCAGTTTGAATGGTGCAGATTTGGTGAGACCTGGTGGTGACTCATCGTTGGAGCCAACACCCCTACGAAGAAGTACAGCCTGCCAAAGACCCAAGGACAACTGTTGGAATTGACCACCGTTGCCTCCAGCCAAGTTCTAGTCTACAGCCATAAAGAAGGCCCTTGTGGGCGCTTGGACGCCATGACCAGTGGGTACAACCATGCTCAAACCCTGGTCGATAATCCCTATCTGCTGAGTCTTTGTAAATGTCCCTGGACCACCCGGTAGACTGGCCAGCTCTCTTCAATGCAGCCTTCGCCGTTCCGAGTGCATCCTTGGAGCTTGAATGCTTTTCAACTTGTGCTCCAAGACACCTCCAGCATTTTCAACCTACGAGTCCCAACCAAAGCCATGCAGTGCCTGCTGCTCTGTTCTCCAACTGAAGATCGCCTGTTGCTGCCTGACCATGTTGAAAGGATGGTACAGTGGATTGGGGGTTTTCTTGAATATCAACCATCCGTGTCCTGTACTGGAGAAAAGGTGGCAGCTGATAAGTGGAGTAACGAATTGGAAGCCCCCCACTGCGGTAAGTGCAAAAGATTATTCGGGACTCAAAAAGAACCCCACTCCACTTGAGACCAAGTGCCACAAAAATGAAAAAGAGTATACACTCAAAATTGTTTGAATTTACAAAGTGTATTCAAAACAGGTTGCCCTATATGAGACACGTGTTTCGGCGAATCACTTGAATTTTTCCAAGCGTCGGCGTCTGGTGACTCGCTTCCAGACGCCGACGCTTGTGAAGGAGACCACCACTTGCTAGGTGGGTTTTATCCCATGAACCCCACCCTTTAACTCGAGAATTGACCTATAGCTTTCACCTATTCGCCCTGATTGAAAAAGGCGATCAATTTTGAGTGTATACTCGTTTTTCATTTTTGTGGTGCTTGATCTCTAGTAGAGTGGGGTTCTTTTTCCCCGTATATTCTTTCATGTTGAAAGGATGCTCTGTAGAAAATCCAGGCCTTCTCGGCGGCCTCATCTAACTTGCTTACACCACTTCTTGTGCACATTACCTGCCAAGTCTCCCAGTCCTAGCAACTTATTCATTGTTTACCCTTGCTCACACCGGCAACCCTCAAGCTAAAATGTTTTGTAGTGCATTTGTCTAGCAATTCCTTAAGGCATAATTGTGTCTATACCCCCCATTATTCAGGCTTGTAGCAGTGTGGGTGTTGAATACAGTGCTAACCAAGCTCTGGAAACAGCAATTTCAGCCCATACACAGGAAAATACAACTAAAATACCTCTTAGGAGACAGCATTTATCATCCATCGTCTGATCACGCCGAGTTAGTGACCTCAATGCACTATTGTCTAAGGAGCTGTTTATCACTTTCCGTAGACATGAGCTGCACTTAAGGGCACATGCTTGTTACTTAGTCTTAGAATTCCATCTGAGTCGGCCCATCTCATTGCTGGCATTCTTCAGCTGAGCAGCTGAATGAGCCTTACATAGTGTAGACACCAGGAGAATGATTCACTATTATGTTGAACCATCCCATTCAGGCGTTTAGAACATTTGCTTGTGGGTTTTGGTAGCACATATCAAGGGCAAGACTTTTTCAAATCTTGGCAAAGACTGACAGATTATATCCGGTATCTGGTTCTGCCATAGGCAGACAATTAGCCGATCCAAGGAATACTAACAGCATATTTCATGAGCTGTGGAGCAGCGAGTACTGCGTTCTATGATGGCATCCCGATTCACAGCATATCTCGAGCCAACCTGGAAGACCCCACATAAATATACAGAGCATTACTGCCTTGTGTCAGGTACTGTAGATGACTGTGTTTGGGTCAAGTAGTGCTTCAACATCTGTTTAGCTGAGACATAGTTGGTTGCTATTTAGTCCCCTGTTGCCTCCTTCATAGCTTGTCACCAAGAAATACCAGGAGGTACCTTTTGGCTCCAGTTGGCAACTGGTGCTTATGGGAACATAATTGCGAGTTTGGCTATGTGTATAAAGGAGCATTAGTGCACATCTTAAAGATGTGTGTGTATATATATATATATTTCTGAGGCTTGTGGAATCTGCTTAGATAACATGCTATGCATAGGCTGACATCTAGTGGAAGTTGCAAAGTATTACAGTGGTTTTCGAAACTCGAAAAGGGACGTCGACAGGGTGTGCCAGTAAAACTATCCCTAGTGTGACGTCCACTGTACCCATGGTCCTTCACGCGTCAAGGTCCCTCAGATTGTTTTTTTTTTCCTCCATCGTGAGCGAACGCTTCTCGCACAGTTCAATTTTGGCTGTTGCCATTTGCTTAGTTTAAATATAGTTACTTTCTGTCCTTTTCCTTCCGTCGTCGCGGTGGAAAAGACAAGACAGCGCCGTCGGACGAAGTCAAGTTTTCGACGGACCCTTACGGCCTTTTAAGGCCCACCGGGCCTAGGCCCTTAAAGTAGGGAGGGTGGGTGGTGGTCATTGTACAATGCATTTTCCCTCCCCTTTATCGCCTGGCTGCCTTACCCAGACATGGATAAAAGACCCTTTCAATTCTGCTCCACATGTAATAAAAAGTTTCTGTGCATCGACACAGAGTATGCAACCTGTGTCTTAATACCGACCACGACGAAGGGCACTGTTGAGCTTGTAAGCTCTTTAAACCTAAGACCATTAAAGATTGCAGAACAAAGCGCTGGGCCCATCAAGCCATGCAGGTCGAGGCTGCCATGGATGGGGGAGGGAGCTTCCAGTGACGGCAACGTCGCCATCTTTTAGGACGGCAAGGGCGACGACGAACAGCCAAGTGCAAGCCACTCACCCTAGAAGACAGGCCGGCGGCTCTGTTACGGGATGACACCCAGCGACAAGAGCACTTCCATTCCACACGCCACTAAGCACACACCCTGCAGCGATGTGTGGGCGCCGCCGATCAAATGCCCAGATACAGCATCTAGGGGGAGATCTGTAGATTCCGTGTCCTTTGGGCACTCAAGGTCCCGATCGCCCCATGACGGGCCTCGTAAACCAAAAGATACTGCCCATAAAACTACTTCGGCCGACGAGACGGAGGTCCTTTCCAATACCGAAAGTCAACACATCTCGTCGAAATTGGCTGAAAGCGTAAAAAGACTGTGTTGTCGCATCTGGTTAAAAAACATGTCCCAGAAGGCCTGTTAAAGGCTACTCATTCCAAGAAGTCTTCCTCCAAGAGTACTAATCACAGGGACAAGTCTCATAGTGACAAGTCTACCCCTTCTAAGGAAACTTTACCTGTCGCACAAGAAGAGGGTTTGCGGGCTGAGGCCTTAAAGAATAAGGGCCTACCCACTCCTACACCTTCAGTTAAAGTCCCTGCCATACCTTACCCTGGACTCATCCCCAATTCAGCCCTGTGGACGGCAGTGGACATAGATGTCGAGAATGACATTTTTTGTACATTTTTTCAAAAAGAACCCTCACGCTGTCGAAAATTTTCAGATTACCCCTCCTACTGCTCAGGCGTCCAGCCCGCAGCCCCTGTTTTCCACTTCTCACCACTGTCTTCATCCCAGCCACTGGCAAAAAGGTCTTGCACTACTGCTGATCTTTATGACATGCATACAGACACTGAAGGGGATAATGAGGACTACCAACACACTGATCAATACGATGATGATGATGATGATGATGATGACGGGGGGGTAGTGGTGGTAGTGATGATGATGAGGCAAAGGTGTATACTATGTCTTCACCAATTCAACAGTATTCCCCAGTGCCTGATTCTCCGGTAGATAATCGGCCCTAAATCGATGACCTACTAATCAAAGCAGCTGAGCACTTCGGTATTCAAACACATGAGACTCAGCAAGACAAAGATTTTGTTGAAGATATCCTGGGAGACAAGAAAGCTGTCTGCCAGTTCATCCCCATCTTATTCTGTCCAGAGGAGAATACAACCTTCACTGGAAACACCCAATCAAACACGGGCAGTAAACCTGCGGGTAGAAAAATCTTTCTGCCCAGCGCCATCTGATCCTTTATATATCAGGGGACAGCTTAAGCCTGATTTGCTCGTACTCACAACTACCCGAAAGAGGGCAGGTACACCAGTAGCGTTTTCTGAGGCTCCCCCAGACAAGAAGAGCAAGAAGCTCTATACCATGGAAAGGAAAGTTGTGACTTCGGTAGCGTTTCAGGCTAGGATCTCCAACAATTCCACACTGTTGGCGAGCTATGATTGCCATAAATTGGATGAGATTACTGCCCTCATTGACTGTGCTCCATAGCCTTTAAAGACTTTCCCTAGTAGCAGCGGAAGGCAAAGCCACTGCCAGCTGGATTCTCAAGAACAACCTCAACGCTGCAGATAATGCAGGCCGTATTATTGCGGAAGGAACCATTATCAAGCGCCACGCTTGACTACGCCAGTCTGGCTTCAAGTTTGAGACCCAGGCAACGTTACTCAACATGCCAGTGGCACCGACAGTGCTATTCGGTAAAGCGGTAGAGGATGCTCTGAAATCAGCCAAAGAGGAATATGATGCCCTCAAATCCCTTGGGCAACTGACTAATAAACAACCTGGTCAGAGGGGCTGTAACAATTTTTACTGTTTTCGTGGCAAAAATTCCCAAAGAGGCTCCGGATACGGACAAAGTCAAAATTCATCATGTTACAACAACCAAGGTCAAGCGTCCCAGGGTTACCCAAGAGGCCAGCACAGATCCCACAGCTGGGGGAGAGCCTCCACATCTAGAGGTGGAGGAACACCTACCAAACAATGACAGCCCCACTGCAGGTCCCCTCCCATGCCTCCCAGTAGGGGGACGGGTTTCATACGTGGGAGGGAATAACCACAGACAAGTAGGTGCTATCAACAGTAGCGAGAGGTTATTATGTGGAGCTCCTCGAAAAACCATCGAACCATTCCCAGCGCAAAAGGAAGACAACAAAGGAAGTAAAGCTCATCCTGATGGAAGAAGTCAACTCGTTGCTTCTCAAGGACGCCGATGGAGATTGTGCCGTCCAACAAGGTAAACAAGGGTATTTATTCAACATACTCCCTTGTACCAAAAACATTTTACTATGCGCCCAGTATTAGACTTGCGCCTTGCAAACACTTATGTAAAGCCACAAAAATTATGCATGACCACGCTACAAGTGATAATCCCACTGCAAAAGCGGGGGGATTACATGGCAACACTGGATATGAAAGATCCCTATTTTCATATTTCAATGTTCCCAGCGCATAGAAAACTCTTGCGGTTCAAGGTAGCAAACCAGCACTACCAATTTAAGGTGCTACCCTTCGGAATAGCTTCAGCTCCAAGGCTATTCACCAAGGTACTGGCGGTGCACCTGCGGAGGAAGGAAATCCCTGTGTACCCCTACCTGGACGACTGGCTGATCACAGTAGAAACACCCATCTTTGCAAACCAAACACGCAAGGAATTATAAACCTTCATTTTCAATTGGGTTTCTCGATAAACAAGAAAAAGTCAAGTCTTGTACCAAACATAATAAAACAGTTTCTAGGAGCTGTATTGGATACATGAACGGGCGTGGCCTTTCCATCCATGGAAAGAGTGCAGAACATGCTTCGGCAAATACCCCAGTATCAAGCCGGTCTCCAGATAAGCATATGCAAAGCAATGTGTTTGCTAGGCATGATTGCATCGTGCATATATGTAGTCCCACACGCACGTCTGCGACTGATGCAGGAGTGGTTGATGAAGCAGTGGTCTCAGGCAAGAGGTTAGTGGCACGACCTAGTGGTTGTTTCGCCAACACTAGTTCAGAACCTAAGCTGGTGGTCAAGAGAAAACCTGTTAAAGGGAAAACCCTTCCACAATCCGGAAGTGATTGTTACAAGAGACGTATCACTATCCGGGTTGGGGGCTCATTACCTTCACCACACAGCACATGGTCTGTGGACTTGCGTCACAGCACAGAACCAAATGAACCTGCTGGAACTACTAGCAGTATTGAAAGCACTTCAAGTATTCGAAGCGCAGCTGACGAACCAGGCGGTTTAAATTCTAACAGACGGCACCACTGCAATGTTTTATATCAACAAACAGGGGGTCGCACACTATCCAAGTTGGTGCAGAAAATATGAAAATGGGCATTCAGACGGGGGCTATCTCTATCCTCCCAACACGTTCCAGGGGTACTCAACACTCTAGCAGACTCTCTGAGCAGAGATCCCCTACCAAAAGAACATGAGTGGCAACTAGATTAGGGTGTCGTAGACTGCATATTCTCTCAGTGGTATTACCCCACACTAGACTTGTTCGCTACAGGAGAAAACAAGCAATGCCCAAACTTCGCGTCCAGGTTCCCCCTGCCAGACTCCAAGGGCAATGTCCTATGGATTAACGGGTCAGGGAAATTTGCTTACACTTCCCTCTCCCCCCCCCCCCCTGACTCCATTAATGAGCGGAATAGTTAACAAGATGCACAGAGAACAGATGCCGCTCATCCTAGTTGCTCCCATGTGGGCGAGAGAGCCGTGGTATCCACATCTGCGCACGCTGGCGATGTGCGATACCATCAAACTCCTGTGTCAGTCCATCCTGTTAACCCAACACGCGCAACAGTGCACCCTCAACCACACTCAATGAACTCGGCAGCATGGCTCCTAAAGTCAGAGTTCGGACAGCTTAATCTACCACTGCGGTGTATGGATATTCTCGAGGAGGCACGAAAACCAAACACAAGGCACTGTTATTTTGACAGGTGCAGAAGATTTATAATTTGGTGCCAGTCTAAACAAACCCCATAGAATGTACTCCTTCACACATTCTAAATTATAGCCTCCACTTGTTAGATTCAGGGTTAATATTGAACTCCATAAAGGTCCACCTTGTGGCTTTTATCAGCATATACCACCTCTCAAAGTAAAGTATCGTGGTGGAAAATTCCATTCATTAAAGCATGCATGGAGAGAGTAAAAAGACTCCACCCTCCAATTTCGAACCCACCGCCAGGATGGGATCTCGATGTAGTTCTCGCAAAGCTCATGGGGGCCCTCATTCAAGCCTATGCATAAGTCAAGTCTTAAACACCTGAGATACAAGACTGCCTTCTTAGTGGCTATTACTTCCATAAGAAGAGTTAGTGAATTGTAAACATTGTCCGTGCAGGACCCTTTCTTTATCATCTATAAAGATATATTGGTTTTACGTACTCCTCCTAGGTTCCCCTCTAAATTGATTTCCAAATTCCACGTGAACCAATACGCTTTCTTTCAGAATCCAACTAGCTCAGCTGAGGTAAAACTCCACACACTGGATGTGAGGAGGACGGTCCTTTACTACGTAAACAAGACCAGGCCGCTTAGAAAAACAGACCAAATGTTTGTCTCTGTAGCTCCAGGCAAAGGAGACCGCATTTCCAAGAATGCCACCTCCAGATGGATAGTCAGATGTATACAATTATGCTATTCATTATCAAACAAAATACTGTTTTTTACACCAAGAGCTCACTCCACACGGAGCACAGGAGCTACTCCGGCCTTTATCGCAAATGTCCCCTTAGACAGCATTTGCAAAGCAGCTACACAGAGCTCAGTACACACTTTCACTCAGCACTACTGCATTGGCACCCATTCCAAAGCAGATACGCAGGTGGGACAAGCAGTTCTAAAACATCTATTTGCCGCTACTCCTTCTCACGACCCACCAGCTTCTCCTAACACTGCTCGCTAATCTATGCATAGCATGTGATCTAAGGAGATTCCACAAGCCTCAGAAGGGATACATTAATCACTAATCGTATTTTGAAGGGATTGGTTCCTCCGACTTATTCCACATCTATGAAAGGTAATCACCACAGCTGTGCTGCTTCGGAAAAACTTTCGGCTTCCTACGTCGATGGCGTCGATACGCTGTCCTCGTGGGCCTCCGTCGAGCCGACGTCACCGGATGTTATAAGTAGGACGCATGACGCCCCTAGCCTCAGTTCAGTTTTTTCCGCGAACGTGTTCCCTTCGGAGATCTTGACGTGCCTCGGTTCTTCTGTTACTTCTATTGGTTCTTCGAACTTGGTGTTTGTTGAAAAAGATATGTCTTAGTCTTCTTCTACCCCGCGGTCCGGATTCAAGAAGTGTCGGGACTGCGGTTCCAAGATGTCCCTTATGGACCCGCACAACGTCTGCCTCTGGTGCCTCGGCGAGGACCACGCCACCGATGACTGACGATTGCCAGTCGTTAACATCAAGGCCTTGCGGGAGCGGAAGAAGCTGGCTGTAGGTAGGGTTTCCAAACCCCGAAAGTTGAAATCCACTGGGCTTTCGACCAACGTTTCGAGGGGCGACTCTCCGAGATATCGGCGTAAATCCAGGGGGTCTCGGTCCCGGAGTGGGTCCCGCCATTCCTCTGCCTCTTCGAGGCACTAGCGGAAGCGCCGTTACCGGTCGCCTTCCTCGTCCGAGGACTCCGCCAGACGTCGGGTTGCTTGTCCATCAAGCATTCTCCTCCTGCGGAATGGGATGCATTTCGTGTGGAGATGGCAATTTTCCAATCGCAGGGTTCCGTTCCGTCCGCGCCTTCGAAAGAAGCTGGTAGGGAACGTGCTAGGGCCACTGTTCGCACGCCTTCGGGCTCGGGCTGTCGGCGCGATCATCAGGAGCCTTCAAGGTCCTGATCGGACAAGGTGGATCGCTCTAGCCATGCCTGCTCCAGATCCCGTCCTCGAGACCGGCGGAACCTGTGAGGTTTTCTAAGAAGACATCGACGCCATCAGCGCCATGTCCGTCGAAGGACTTTCTGAAGACTCCGCCTCTGAGGAAGTCGTCGGCGCTGAGGCCGTCGAAGGACATGCTCGGGGCACCGCCCTCGAGGCCTGCGTCGAAGCCATCGGCGCCAAGCACTAAGTCGACGTCCTTGACGCCTTTTGTGGATGCTTTGCCGGAGGTACCCCGTTTATCGGTTGAAACTCCAAGGAAGGCCCTGAAGAAGTCAGTGAGGCCTGTATTTGAACCTTTTTCTGTGCCTTCATCCAGGGATTTATTCCAGCCTCTGGATTACATCTCTGAGGTGGATGAAGGGTCTGATGAAGGTTTGGCTCCTGATGAAGTTCCTGACAAACTCTTGTCTGGTCATAGCCAGTTGGAAGACCTGCGTCAGTCTTTGCATGCCGCCAGTTTTCTGGACACCCCTCTGGGAGTCGAGTTCGGTAGGCCTGAGCCTGGCATGCACGCTGAGTCTTCATACCGGCGTCTCATGTCGAGGGTGACTGAGTACTTGGGGTGGTCTGCACCACCAGTGAATTTTCTGCAGGATTACCTGACAGATATCCTTGACCAAGGTCCACCCACTGACCCGGTGCTGCCATTTCATATGGCTTTACAGAGAAGGGTGACGGCGGCTTGGACTGCTCCGGAGAGTCTCCCGGCAGTGAGCAAGTCGTTGCCGAAAAAATACCATCCAGTCAGTAGCAACCCCTGCTACTTGACGATGCACCCCACTCCAGAGAGTTTGGTGGTGCAGGCGGCTACGGCTCCGGCAAAGCAGGCATCGTACCCTGTTTCTTCAGAGGATATGGCTTTACGGGCAGCCAACTCCATGTGCCTTAGCACCTTTCACTCACACTCTGTGGAATTGTGTCTCTTTGGCGGCTGAACATATTCCCGAAGGGGAGGAACGGGATGGTTTTCTTGCCCTAGTTCAGGATGCTTTGGCAGGCTGTGTCAGTGGGTCCATGGCGGCGAGCACCGTGATGCGCAGATTTGCATGGTTGCGGAAGTCGGGGTTTGCTCCTGACGTACAAGCCCGGCTTCTCAACATGGCCTTTGATGGTGTACATCTTTTCGGCAGCAAGGCTGACGAGAGCCTTGAGAGGTTTCAGACCTCCAAAGCTGCAGCAAAGTCGTTGAGCGCTGCAGTCCGCCAACCTCTGCCTTTTCGTCCTAGGGGACAGTAATGGAGGGGGAAGTTCCTTTCGATACTGCTCGTCTGTTGGTAGATTGAGGGGAGCGGCCAGTCAAAGGGACCAACGTAGGAGTACCAGCGGTGGAAAACAAGGTACTCGAGGTGCCAAAGCCGCTTGGGCAGTTGCCTCTTTGCCCTCAGGCAACACCGCAGCCGCTTCAGCTCAGTGATGAGGCCATGTCTCATGGTTCGCCGGTTTGGGGGGGAAGGCTGGCGCAGGATCTTGTACAATGGCGTGCCATTACTTCCGATGTGTGGGTTCTGGAGATCATAGCCCACGGCTACTGTCTTCCTTTCTGGCAGAGGCCTTGCGACAAACCACCAGGGAATCTCTCTTTGAAGAGTCCGGATCCGCTCCTTACGCAGGAAATCGAATCCCTGCTGGAGAAAGGCGCCATAGAACTGGTGTCTTTAGCGTAGAGGAACAAGGGATGGCATTCCCCATATTTTTTGAGCTCGAAAAAAGACTGGGGATTGAGACCCATCATGGACTTGCGTGGTTTGAACAAGCTCCTCAGGAAGGACAAGTTCAATATGGTTACTCTCTCTCAAGTCCTCCAGGCCCTTCAACTTCAGGACTGGTTTGTGTCTCTCGACCTCAAGGACGCTTAATTTCATGTGCCCATTCATCGCAAGCACAAGAAGTACCTGAGGTTCGTGGTTAGCGACTCGCACTTTCAGTTTCGGGTCCTGCCATTCGGATTGACCTCCGCCCTGAGGGTCTTCACCAAGCTCATGGTGGTGGTGGTGGCAGCGTATCTCAGGAAAGGGGGGGATACACATCTACCCCTACCTGGACGATTGGTTGATCAGGGCGCGCTCTCCCGAGCAAGTCCTGGGTCATCTGTCAGTCACCTGCCACTCCCTTCACAAGCTGGGCTTCTCCCTCAACTTAAAGGAGTCCCACTTGACACCTACCCAGTGGCTCCAGTACATCGGAGCAGTGCTCAACACATCCCTGGGGCTGGGTTTTCCTCCCCAGGTGACTACTCGTCACATTCTGCAGATGGTGAACAAGTTTCAACATGCCCAGAGTCTCCCGGCGTTAGAGTTCTTGAGGTTGCTCGGCCTCATGGCATCCTGCATTCTCCTGGTGCCAGAGGCCAGGCTGCGGATGAGATCTCTGCAGTGGGCTCTCAAGATAGTGGTCACAGTCCTCCGGCAGAATGTCAGATCCAGTTTAGGTGCCGCACTCGGTCGCCCAGGATCTTCTCTGGTGGGCCGTCGAAGGCAATCTGATGAAGGGGGCTCCATTTTGGCTACCCTGGCCGGAGGTGACGATCGTGACGGGCGCTTCTCTCAAGGGACGGGGAGCTCATGCCAGCGAGTTGAGTCATTGGTCTCTGTCGGAGTCCAGACTCCATATCAATCTGTTGGAGCTGAGGGCCATCAGGCTAGCCCTGAAGGATTTTCTGCCATCTATGCGGGGGAAGAATGTCCTGATTCTGACGGACAATACAGTGGCCATGCACTACCTCAACTAAAAGGTGGTAGCAGCGTCTCTCCCTCCGTGCAGAGAGGCGATGCAGCTCTGGTTCTGAGCCATCGAGCAGGAAATTCATCTGGCCGGAGGTGAAAACGGGGCGGCGGACGCTCTGAGCAGGCAGAGCACGGTCTCTCTCGAGTGGGAGCTGGCTCAGGAGATTCTCCAGGAGATCTTCACTCTTTGGGGGACCCCACAAGTGGATCTCTTCGCCACCAGTGTCAACCGGAAGTGCGAAAGATTCGGCTCGCTGGAATTTCCTCCAAGAGGAGCCTTGGGGGATGCGTTTGTAGTGGAGTGGTCCTTCCCACTGCTGTATGCGTTTCCTCCAGTCCCCGTCATTCCGCAAGTGCTGCAGAGGTTACGGAGGTTCGGTTCCCGAATGATCCTCATTGCTCCGGCATGGACCAGGAGAACGTGTTACCTGGACCTTCTCGTCATGTCCATCTGCCCGCCACGCCCTCTTCCCTACTGAGACGATCTGCCCTCATAGGAGGGGGGTCAGGTTCTGTATCCAGAGGTCAAGTTCCTCAACCTTCATGCTTGACTTCTGAAAGGTTGAGGTATAAGGATTGGCACCTCCCTGAAGACGTGATGGAGGTGTTGCTTTCGGCCAGAAGGCCTGCAACGAAGTCCCTGTACTGTTGCCATTGGAGAAAGTTCTGCGACTGGTGCAGGGTTAAGAATGTGGATCCTTTTTCATGTGCCATTCCTGTGGTTCTGTCTTTTTTGCTTTCGTTAGCCCACTAGGGCCTGCAAGTGGATACCATTAAAGGTTACCTGGCGGCGCTGTCCATATTTAAGCGCTCGTCTGTTTAAAATTACTTTGATTTCTCAGTTTCTGAAAGGGCTTACTAATGTGTTCCCACCGTCACCTTTCCAGGTGCCAGGTTGGGATTTAAACCTGGTTCTAAAATTCCTAATGGGAGCTCCATTTAGGTCTTTACATTCTTGTCCTTTGAGACTGTTGACCTTGAAAACTGTATTTTTAGTTGCGGTCACTTCCGCTCGCAGAGTGAGTGAGTTGCAGGCACTTTCCGTTAAGCCACCCTTCACAGTGTTCCATAAGGACAGGGTTGTCCTTAGGGTTCGTCCTTCTTTTCTCCCGAAAGTTGTCGGAATTTCTTTTAAGCCAGAAGGTAGTTCTTCCGTTGTTCTATCCTCCTCCCGCATCCTGGTAAGCAAGAGGAGAGGCTCCATAGGTTGGATCTTAGGAGAGCTTTAAGTTTCTACATCTCATGGGTCAGAGTGTACGATCAGCTCTTTGTAGGATACGCTGGAAGGCGTTTGGGACAAGCTGTTACTAAACAGACTTTGTCTAGATGGATTATCTTGACAATTTCTGAATGTTACCGCTTGGCAGGTAAGTACCCTCCGGTAGTTTTACGGGCCCATTCTACTAGAGGTGTGGCTGCCTCTACTGCCCTGCAGAGGGGTGTTCCCAATCGTAACATGGGCCTCTATCCATACTTTTGTAAAACACTACTCCTTGGATTCTATCCGTGGGCAAGATTTGGCCTTTGGCAAGGCAGTCCTCTATTCTGCAATTTAATTGGGCATTCTAAAATTCTAAATGCTTTTCCCACCTCCTTACGTTGGTGCTGCTTTGGGAGTCTGTCATAGATGTGGAATACGTCGGAGGAACCAATCCCTTCGAAGAACAAGTTACTTTCTTACCTGATAACGTTCTTTCGATGGGATGTTCCGACGACGTATTCCACATCGAACCCTCCCAACCTGCCCCTCTACAGAATTTCTTATGCGATTGCAGCTTCCGTTTCCCCAAGGCTTTCTGTAGTCATACTGGCAGAAGATTGGCGCCACACGTTCTAGGAAAAAACTACAACTGAGACGCCCGGCATCGTGCGTCCTACTTATAACATCCGGTGGTGTCAGCTCGACGGAGGCCCTCGAGGACAGCGTATCGACATAGGACGCAGATGCCAAAAAATGTTCCGAAGCAGCACAGCTTTGGTTTAGTTTAGTTTAGTTTGTTTATTTATAAAGCGCATCCGAACCCTCAGGTAACTGGGCGCATAATTATGTGTACAGCAGAGTTACATATCGTTACATGAGCATCATAGTACAACAGACAGAACGTACATTAGTCCAGGCTCTGAATGTTTACATACAAGAGTAGAATATACCAAGAAAAGTATGTACAGAGAATATGCAAAAAAGAAAAAAAGTTAGTGGCTAAAGTGGACCGGGTTACAGGTTGGTCCTGAATAGGCTGTAGGTGGAGTAAACATTACTACAGGTAGAGAGCGGCGGCTAGCTCGTCATGTCGGTGAGAGTCTGGCTGTTTAGGCTAGTAGCCAAGATTTTACCATGGCTCTGAATGGCCAGAATGCGGCTTCAGATCTAATTGTAGTGGGGAGGGTGTTCCAACATTGTGCTGCAAGCACTGGAAAACTGGAGCCCCCTGCTGTTTTTAGGTTATAATTAGGGATCTTTAGTTGGTGTAGGTAAGGTGTTCTGGTGGGTCTAGTGGGCAGTGTCTAGCGAATTTATCAGAAAGGTATCGTGGGGCAGTATGTGATAGGCACTTGTGGGTGATGACCAGTGTTCTTAGCTTAATTCTGTCACGGATCGGGAGCCAGTGGACTTCTTTTCTAACCGTGGATATGTGCGCCTTGCGCGGGAGGTTGAGGGCACATCTTAGTGCATTATTTTGCAGGATCTGAAGTCTGTTCAAATTTTTAGTGGTAGTGCCTAAGTAGAGTGTGTTGCAATAGTCTAATTTAGACAATATCAGCGCTCTAGATAGGGTGAGGCAGCTAGAGGTGGAGAGGAAAGGCCTACAGGCATTGATCAATTTATTGGTGTATGAGGTAGCTGAGATGGTAGAGTTTATTTGTTTCTTTAATTATAGGGTAGAATCGAGTTATACACCTAATGTTATAACCTCTTTGGAGACTTTTATGATGTTGCCATCAATGGTAAAGGATTGGTACCTTTGGTCCAGTTTGTTGAGGCGAGCCTGGGAGCCTACGATAAGCAATTATGTTTTATCGTCGTTAAGGCAAAGACTATGTGTGGCCATACAGGCTTGGATTTCTAAATAGATATCATTAAGCTTTGCAGCATCTTCTTCATAGCTGCCAGTGAGCAAGATGAGGACCTGGGTGTCATCTGCATAATTAGTGTAGCTGACACCCAGATCATCAAGACGGTCAAATAGGAGCTTCGTGAAGATGTTGTAAAGTGTGGGAGAAATGCAGGAGCCTTGCGGCACTCCACATGTGATTGGGATAGGGTCCGCAGCCGCCGTGGGGGCGAAGACTAGTCGTCCTGTCAGACAGGAATGACTGGATCCACTTAGTGGCATTCTGAGAGAATGCAGCAGCCGAGGAGAGGTGTTGAGTGAGGATCTGGTTGTCAACCAGATCAAAGGCAGCAGAGAGATCCAACAAGAGCAAGATGGCCAGTTTGCCCTTGTCTTTGGCGTCATCCATTCGGATTTTTAGATCCAAGAGGGCAGTTTCAGTCCCGTGCCTTGGTCTGAAGCCGGATTGTCGCAAGCCTAGGAGGTTATTTTCTTCCAAATGTTGTATTTGGAGATAGGCTACCCTGTCCAAGATGTTGAGAAGAAATGGGACTGTGGTGATGGGCCTGTAATTTGTGGGGATGTTGGGATCTAGGTTAGGTTTTTTTAGCAGGGGTAGGACCCACACTTCTTTATGGTTGTTGGGGACCACTGAGTTTTTGAAGGAGGAGTTGATCAGAGAGGTGATGAGAGGGGCTAACTCATTAGCACCATCTTTGATGACGGATGCTGGGCAAATGTCACCTTTGCAGTTGGATGGTTTGAGGCTGGCGATTATCTTGATTACTTCCTCTTCTGTGACTGGTGAGAAGTGGAAAGATGGGCAGATAGGGGTAGTGTAGTTAGTTTTGCTGCTGGGGTTCTGCTTGAAGGCAATGCTAGCTTTTTTTGCTTCTATCTTGGTTTGTAGGAGGGCAATTTTGTTAGTGATGGCGAGCTGGATATTGTTACACCAAGCCTTGTCTTTGATGCAGTCCTCTGTAGGGGGCAGTGGTGATTCAAGTTCTCTTAGTATAGCGAAGAGTTCTTTGGTGCCAGATTTGGCATTTTGTATTCTCAAGTTGTAGGTCTCTTTCTTAGCATTTAAGATGGCAGATTTGTAGGTGGAGGCAGCTGAAGCAAATTTGTCTTTAGTGGAGAGAGAAGGGGCTTTTCTCCAGCTAGTTTCTGCAGTTCTTTTAATATTACGGAGAGCTTTTAATTCTGCTGAGAACCACTTGTTGGAGTGGGCAATAGGTTTGGCTTTTCGTTGTTTGAGAGGAGCTATCTGGTTGAGGGCTAGTTCTAAAGTATTGTTATATAGGTCTACTATGGCTGCTGGGTTGTTTTTTTGTGTGGGTACATTAGCTTTACTGATGGGCGCGAGAAAAGGTTTGAGGTTCTCTATAGTGATGTTGCGGTTGTTTCTGGAAATTATTTGAGGTAACTTTGTAGGTTGTGTGGTAGATGGTAAGGATCTAGGTAAAGAAAAGGTAATAAGATGATGGTCAGTCCAAGCACAGGGAGTGATGTCAGTCAGTGAGAGGTTGCAATTGGCATCTGCAAGCCAATCCAAGGATCTTCCTTTTGTATGTGTAGGTTGATTAATGTGTTGGGTGAAGCCTAGATGAATAATCGTGTCATTAAGGGACGTGGCTTGGTTGTCATCGGGGTCATTGGGGTCATTGAGTCCCAAGTTGAAATCTCCCAGAATGATGATTTGGGATTTCGGTTTCAAATTGGTGGTGAGTAGGAGAGAGATATCCTCTTCAAAGGTGGAGGGGGTTCCTGGGGGTCTGTATATAATATGGAGCAGTATGTTTTGTGTGTCAGATAATGGGAGTTTGACGGATAGAAGTTCGGCAGAAGGTAGGGTTGTGCTGGTTACTTCTCTGATGTTTAGGGTGGATTTTGCAATAATTGCTATACCTCCGCCTATTCCATTTTTCCTGTCAGCTCGGATGATGTTGTAGTTGTCTGGAGTGGCTAGAGCTATTGTGGGACCGGCTGCTGGATGGAGCCCACGTCTCCGTGATGGCGATAAAGTCTAGGTGGTTAGGGGAAATAATGTCGGCAATATCAGTAGCGTGGGCAACCAATGAGCGAGCGTTGATGAGGGCTCCGTTGATAGAGGTCTGTGGAGGGTTAGTTTTCGTGTGAGGTGGCGAGTGCGGTATAGTAGGGTTGTGACTAGGTGAGAGTGAGGTAGGCTGCTTGGGGTTCGTAGTCTGATTGGTGAGTATTCTAGTGAGCGTTGTGACAAGATTAGTACGATAGCTGAGTCTATAGTTTCTAGTCATGGTCAGTGGGGCTGCGTTCAGGCATGTGGTAGTGGGTACAACAAGGCGGGAACCTAGTCTTGTATTCCTAAGGGGTGTGGGACAGGGTATGCATGGTGAAGGTGGGCGGGCAAATCTGTTTATCCATTCTATTGGAGATAGTAGGTCTGGGTAAAGTGGTGTGGTTGTGTGGGCGCGGAGCAACGGGAGGAGGGTAGCCATAGTTAGAGTGGCGCCTCTAAATGTGGCCATTGTAGGTGGCTTGGCTCTGATGATGGGGGCAGTGAGGTTCATAGGTTGTTAGCAAGGGTGCAGTAGTAACTACAGGTAAGGCACAACACAAATCAACTGAGGTCTATTTGCGACCAAAGTGCACAATGCAAATCAAGTGAAGTCTATTCGTGGCCAAATGGCACGACTCAAATCAGGTGAGGTCTATTCGCGACCATAAGGCACAACACAAATCAAGTGAGGTCTATTAGCGACCGTAAGGCACAACACAAATCAGGTGAGGTCTATTCGCGACCAAAGGGCACAGCGCAAATCAAAAAGAAGTCTATTAGCGACCATAAGGCACAACACAAATCAAGTGCAACACATGATGCAGTGTGGCAGCATCTAGGTCCAGAATAGTACATTGGCTGCATTAGGCGACGCCTAGGTTTGGGCTAAGTAGGGTCATGGATGCAGGTGGCGCAAAAATACAGGACATACATCAAAATATCAGGCATGTGGAAGGCCTTCAGCAATGACAAAGCAACGAGGGGCAGGGTAGTACCATGACCAGGGTTGCGGAGTTAGGGGATGACTGCCTGATGGTGCGGGGTGCAGTTTCAGGGAGCTGATGCCTGCGCAGAATGCAGATTGAAAAAGACAAGGCTTCGTTTGAGCTACTTGTAGAAGAGCATACATACAGTAGAACGGGTTTTAAGCTCAGGTATTCGCAGAGTCTTACTGGTGACGGGCTCATATGCAGGAAGGCAGAGGCGTCAGTATCAGGCGAGGGGGGACTCCTAATCTGCTCCTTGACGCTCCATGTCGCGAACAGGGTGCAAACAGGGGCCTTTGTATGGGCCTTCGTGTGGCCGGCGCTTCCGCCTGCCGGCGGATGCGTGGAGAAGAAGTTGGTGCTAGTATCCTAGCAACAAGGCCTCAGCCTCGCTTTCATGCCGCACGGCGCCCGGCATAGTAAGGTCAGGCAGGAGGGTCAGGCAGTGCAGGATCGAGGGAATTCTGCCCATTAGCAGCAAAATTTCGGTGTTGCAGGTGGAGGTAGGGTGAGGTTGGGGGGTTTAGGCCTTACCCCAAACAGAGCAGGCCTTCCGTGGCTGTCGATGCGCGGTGCCGTAGATGAGGAGGCCAAAGCACGTGGTGTGCTGGAGTTGCTTCCTGGATGCAGTTGCTGCTGCGCATGAGGAGGGGCTCCTGCCCTCTCCTCGAGTGAGCTCCTGGCGAGGTGATTACCTATCATAGATGTGCAATACGTCATCAGAACATCCCATCAAAAAACGTTACCAGGTAAGAAAGTAACTTGTTCTTCTGAAGCTTGTATCTGCTTAGATTCACATGCACCCACCCTTTCTCCCCTGAGAGAAGGTGCATAGATGTTATGAGCTTTTCTGGTATCTATCTGCTTGGATACACCTGTACTCATGCTACACTTCATGCAGCCTCATGTCAGAACAAAACAATCTGAGGGATCTCGGCGCGTGAAGGAACATGGGTACAGTGGACGTCACACTGGGGATAGTATTACTGCACGCCCTGTTGATGTCCCTTTTCGAGTTTCGAAAGCGAATGTAATACTCCGCAGCTTCCACAAGATGACGGCCTCTGCATAGCATGTCAATTTAAGCAGATACAAGCATCGGAAATACAAGTGAGTAATGTATCCCATATATTTCTGATGCATGTGAATCTGCTTAGAATCACATGCTGTGCACTAGTGGTAATCAGAGAGTATTGCATCTTGTCTTTAGAGGAGCGAAAGGGGACGTCGACATGGGCGTGCTTGTAACACTATCCCTAACGTGACGTGTAGTGTACCCAAAATCCTGCATGCGTCGTGGTCCCTCAGATTGTTTCTTTCCCCCCAGCTAGCTTGTCGCCTTATGCAGAGCTCTTACAAATTAAAATCTTTGTCAACAACCTCCGATCTTTTATATATATTCATCCCCTTCATCGACGACTACTTATCTGCCACTGCCGAAGACTGTGGAAGACAACCCCAGACTTCGACAGCTGGTGCTCTGGTCAACGCCGTCGACCGTGTGGCTGGGCCTTCTGGCCGGCCTATACAGTAGGGAGAGTGGGGTCTGGGGTTTCTATTTCTTTTCAAGAATGTATTTCCTTCTCCCCTCTCTTTTCCCCTTTGGTTTTGCTGTCGCTATGAACCTGAGCTATGGACAGGACACTTTTTTAAGTTTTGCCCTTCTTGCAAAGGCTAATACCCTTGGAAGGACATGCACCGGAGGTGCAATAAGTGTCTCCCTCGAGATCACCATGAGGCATCCTGTCGGTCTTGTCGGCTCTTTCATCCTAAAACGATTAAAGAGCGCTGAGTTAAAGGGTGGGTGGCCTATGCCATGATGCAGGCCGGGAATAGCTACGCCGCAGGCGCCGAGGAATTGATTGACAGCCGTGGCTCCGACATGGATGCCATCGACCTATCTTCGGAGCGACCACGCTCCAAGCTGTCCGTCCCCGGCAGGCAGACCGACGGCTCTGCTATGGGGAGTGTACATCCCGGCAACAGGGATGCACCCACTACTCACAAAGGTAAACACACAACCCCCCTGTAGGCCCCTGAGGGACCTTCGCGTATGGAAACAAGGCACAGTCACCACACACGAGCTGATATGTCAGACACAAGGTTTTATTCCCAAAATCTAGGGTTTATTGCAAAGCAAATAGTCTCAGTTGGCCATCTGGTCTCACGCCCCGCGACGTGTATCTACCAGACCTCAGAGGACGCAAGAGCCCCGGAGATCGTACAACAGTTACATATATACAGAATGAGCATCTTGTAATCAGTAGCAACACATTCTATACCGCCCCTAATACATTTCCTTTGAACTAAGCCTGATGATTGACAATGTTGACGAGTATGACACCTTCAAACATTCATTTAGTAACAGTCTGCAATTTTGTAAGCCCACAGACACAAGTCTTTGTTTAAAGGAACACAGTGCGTCTGTTTTCGCAAACAAGCTGCTCGTAGGGGAGAGAGACATTCCAGGCCTTGCTATCTCCTAGTTTCTATTTGTGTGCTGGGGGTCAACTTGCTCTCCAGAGCTCTACCGGGCTTAGGAAAGGGGGGCAGCAAAGAAGAGCATAATTCAAGTCATTTAATGCTCGCTCTAGCATTTCTACTATGCTACTGAGACTGGCTGGCACCTGCTGTACTGATTAGAATGCCTTGCTGCTCACTCCAAGGATATGTGCGGGAGGAGACCGAGCATTTCTGTCTGGGTTACTGCATTATGTTTCAAAATGCCACTCGCGGCCTTGCATTATGCACCAGTGAAGCAGAATAATATTTCAGCAAAGCAGTTTTACATGAAGCAAAAGGGAACGTTAGAGAAAACGAGATAGAAAACAAAATGGCGATTTTGGTCACCTTAAAATGGCTGCACCGTGGTTAAGCTTTTGCTACACCCTTCTAATACTAAAACACATGAGGCTGTTGGTCTTCGGCCAACAAAGTACATTTCCTTACGATCGAGGGGGGCGTCTACTTTTTTCTAGACGGACACCGCCTCGACGGACTCGTCGGGAGGATCAAAGATGCTAGCAGGTATGCCGAGTTCTTCGACAGAACCCGCCGATCCACAGTGTCGGCAGCCCACCCCGCAACCGCGTTAGCAGCATGCATCTGGTCACTCCACTGACCAGGGCGTAGGCACCAAAATTCATAATGCCGTGAAGACGCCTGCTAAGAGCTCGCTGACGCAGAAGGTTCCGGCAACGTTGAAAACTACGGCTAAGCCGCTAGACCAGCCGAAACCCATCCCAGAGACACCCAACATCCGCATGAGTCTCGCAAAGATTGTTTCGGCGGCTAATAAGCCCAAAGACAGGTTGAAAGACACGTCGACATGCAGAGAAAGACAGGAAGACTATACTGAGGGACCCCGCCACTAGCTAAGACTCTTTCAGATGCAACTTGATGGTCTAAGCATGTAGATACAAAGGGGAGCCCCCCCCCCCCCTCTCTAGACCCCTCTGGCTCCTTTTGGACCAGAGATAGGTTTGAGAGGTGTATGAATAGACTTTCAAAATTCGTGGACTTTTCAGAAAGGTTTACACGCCTAGTGGAAAGGACCTTTACCCCACTGTGTCTAAATTTCAGAGAACCTCCTGCCCTCTTAATGAGGAGGTGTTTTGACCTGACAGATCAGGGAGAGGTTCCACAGGACCCCTTTTTACAGGAAGATAATCCCTTTGAGGACCCCATTGATCAGGCCCCAGACTGGGGGCGGGGGGGGGGATGAGCCACCAGTGGATAACCTACCATGGATGTCACCTACCAATACCCTAGATCCAGGCACAATATGCATAGATCCTCACACATCTCCACCTGTTAAACAGATGCCATAGATGACCAGATGGCATTTAATGCCATTCTGATAAAGTGGCCGAACGTTTTCAGATTGCCACGCAAGAAGCAGTGCAAGACACTGACTTTGTGGAGGATATTCTGAAGGAGAAGCCATCTGCAAGTCAGGCTATACCTTTACTGAACTCCATTAAACAGTGTATTGCCTCTTCTTTGCTGACGCCATCACAAACAAGGGTTGTGAACCCACGGGTGGAGAAACTTTTTCACCCCTCCCCTACTGGCCCTCTATACATTCAGGGACATGCCACCTCAGATTCCCTCGTGGTCACTACAACTAGAAAAAGAGCAGGGGTACCGTTGTCCATGGGTGAGGCACTGCCAGACAAATACTGCAAGTGACTGTATGCCCCGGGAAAGCGTGTCACTACTGCGGTAGCCTATTCCTCACTGTTGGCCAGCTATTGCGATGTTCAGTGGAACCTGCTCCAGGAGGGCCTGCCGGAGTGTCCTGAACCAGTACGTTCACATTTGCTCGCGGTTGTGTCAGAGGGGAGGTAGGTAAATCATAATATCCTTAAGAACACCCCAGATGCTGCAGAGACAGCAGGGAGGACTCTTGCCCGTGGTACCCTTTTGGCTCAGGGTTCAAGCCAGAAACACAAGCATCTCTCATCAACAAACCGGTGGAAGAATGTAACCTGTTTGGTAAAGCTTTCGATGAGGCACTAGAAACTGCGAAAAAAGAACATGAGACTTTGAAATCTGTAAACTAGATAACTCAAAGGCCCTTTCAGCAGGGAGGTGGGAGTTCTTGCTGCTCCTTTCGCGAACAATCATACCCATGTTCCCCACACAACCAATAAGGAACAGGCAACACATGGTCCTCAGGACAGGGGTCAGCTGCCTCAAACCAGTATTCGCCTAGAGGACAGCGCTGTGGCAAAGGAAGGGGTTGCAGTGCCACCCCTAGAGGCTTCCCGACCTCCAATCAGACCAGTGGTTGCTTAAGATCGTCGCCCACAGTTATTGCATCTAATTCAGCTGGCCCCCTCGATTCAGACCACCAAAGTCCAGGCGTCTGACACCAGAACACCCTACTGCAAGAGGTTGAGATCCTGCAGGAAAAGGGCGCAATCAGTTCACCCTGTTCTACAGGTAAACAAGGGTATTTATTCAATGTACTTCTTTGTACCCAAAAAGGATCTCACCGTGCGCCCTGTGCTAGACTTTGTCAAACCACAAAAGTTTTGAATGATAACGCTGCAAGAGGTAATCCCTCTACTAACACAGGAGGAATTACATGGCAACATTGGGCATGAAAGATGCATACTTTCATATTTCTTTTTTTTTTCAAATACATTTTCATTAACAGTTTTCAAGGATACAAGCCAACAAGTCTCTTACCCTAGAAATCCCCCCCCCTCGTGCTCTCCCTCCCTGCTCCTTCCCCCCGATCCAAAACGTCCATAAAGTAATCACCAAAGACTCAGAATGTGCAAACATATTGCATGTTGGAGCAGTGGGGTTCCCCGGTGGGTCCATATGCTAGGTTCTCAACCCGCTGCTTGGGCGGATAGTTGTGGTAGATCTCACAAATCCAACTCCTCCTGAGAATGTATTATATCCAGAAGTTCCATATCTACGGGGCACCAGGCTCTGCGGGTCCCCGCTGTTAGGTATGCCAGTAAGTTGGACCAGTCCGAAGCAAACCGCAAATGTTCTCCTTGGATGGAGTAGGTAAGCCACTCCACGGCCACCAGCGACCAGAGCTTAGCGACCCATTCGTGTTCCTGAGGGGGCACGTTTGATTTCCATTTTCAGGCCAGGACCAGAGCCGCCGACAGCATCATTATCACATATAGCTTACGGTCAGCCTTGGATGCAAGGGTTGTCAGTGTCCCATTAAGGCCTAATAAGTCACACCCTCTATTCTGTCCCACCCTGACCCCCAATACCAGGTGACCGCCCGCTGTACCTGAGACCAGAAGTGATCTAACTTTGGGCACTCCCACCAGATATGAGCCCACTGCACCGCACCCCCTTCAACATAACCGCGAGGCATTAGGATATATTTTGTTTAGCCTGACTGGGGTCAGGTGCCTCTTCAACATCAATTTCAGCCACGTCTCGCGGAGTTGGATGGATCTTGTAAGTTTCGGGATCAGAGACCGCAGAGTAACCCATGACGTCTGTTCTATGCTCATCCCTACTTCCTGCTCCTAGCTGACCATATATTTCCAGGGCTGCAGGGTTTCACTTCGTTTAATACATTTATAGAAGTTCGCCACAATACCCTTGTCATCCGTATCCGTGTCCAAGTACTTTTTGAACGGGGTGAGGGAGCGGGATCCTGCCTGCCTAACAGACGGCTGGGAGACCCAGTGCCTGATCTGGAAGTAGGCGAACCTCTGCCTCTCGCCCAGATCGAAGTCCATCTTACACTGGTCGAATTGCTTAAGCACAGGACCCGCCCACATATCTCTCACCATCCGGCAGCTCCCCTGAAACCAAGGATCAAAAGCCCACAATTTGGTAATTGCTGGAGTAAATTGAGGGTTTCCATGTATGGGAGTGTACGGAGATGGGAACGTAGTAATGTGCGTCCTTTTAACTGCATAATCCCAAGCTTCACCCATAGTCGAAATTATATCACTGTAGTACATTTGGGGCGGTCTATCAGGCTTCGGCAGCCACAGTACGCCCTCTAGATTCCCCCCAACCACAGCCCTATCCATTGGTCTCCACACTTTCCCTCTATCGTTTCTTTGCCAGTCTCTTAGAACGCGGATCTGTGCTGCCAGATAGCATACTCTAAAGTCTGGCTCCCCCACACCACCTCGCTCCGGCAGAGCCTTCATGAGGGAGGCCGCCACCCTGGGGCGTTTACAATTCCAGATGAAAAGACTAGTTATTCTCTGGATGGCCCTGAAGAAGGTCGCAGGGACCCGAATTGGGAGGGCCAAAAAATGATATAGTAGCAGGGGCAAGATAACCATTTTTAGGGTGTTAATTCTTCCCAACCACGAAATCTCCAGGGGTCCCCAGTCCACCAATTTTGACCTCACCTTCTGTAGTAGTGGAGGATAATTAGCCTTGTATAGATCCCCTAGGGACCTTAGGTCAGGTGTTTTCCAAGGTACTTTAACAAAGTGTCCGTCCATCTATAGACGTGCGCCTTCTTAAGATCTTGCTCCATACTAGAAGGCAGAGAGAGAGGGAACACTTCTGATTTGTGGGAGTTAATTTTTAGCCCTGCAACTTGACCAAACCTTTCTAATTCCCTGGCCACCGCCCACAAAGAGGTGATCGGGTGGATTAATGAGAAAATCATGTCGTCGGCGAAGGCTGTTACATTGTGAACCTCACCTGCAAATGGGACACGCTCTATATCAACTGCAGCTTTAACCGACGCCAGGAAGGGTTCAAGGTGAAGGGCATAAAGTAGAGGTGACATTGGACAGCCCTGTTTTGTGCCCCTTTCCACCCGGCAGTGGCTGAGATTTGGCCATTTATTACTAGCCGGATGGTTGGGTTTCGATAATTTTCCCTAATTCGAGAGATAAATCCCGGACCAAACCCCATTCTGACCATGGTGGCAAACAGGAACCCCCACACTACTCGATCGAAAGCCTTCTCGGCGTCGATCGCCAGTAGGAGGGCCGGGAGGTTCCTATTTTGTGTCTTCTCGACCAGGTGAGTCAATCTTCTGACATTATCGGATGTTTGCCTTCCTCTAATAAAACCTGACTGGTCATGATGTATTAATTTGAGGAGAATTGCTTCAAGGCGATTAGCTAGTACTTTGGTATGAATTTTGGCATCCACATTGATCAAAGCTATTGGACGTTAAGATCCACAATCGGTTGGGTCCTTGCCCTTCTTGTGAATCAGGATGACTTTTGCTTCATCCATTGAATTGGGGAGCACCCCAGTGGAGCCAATATGGTTAAATAATTTGGTAAGAATGGGAATGAAAACTACTTTGAGTTTTGTAAAATTCCAATACAACCCATCTGGACCTGGGGCTTTGCTGGTTGGTAGATTATTAATTACCCTTCTGACTTCGGCAACAGTTATTGCCGCATCCAACGCCTCCCTTTCATCCAGCAAAATCTGTCGACAGTCTTCTCCCTGTAAATAGGCCTCCTGGTCCTCAGGAGTGGGGTCGCCCGACCTATAGAGGTCCGAGTAGAATTTACAAAATTCTCTCTATATCGGGATTCTTTGTGTAGAGTACCCCTCCCTCCTTCTTTGTTTTTAGAATACTCTTGTCCCCTGCCTCCTTCCTTAGCTTTCTGGCCAGAAGGCCGTCCGACTTATTACCTTTAACATAGTACCTTTGCCGCAGCCTAAGGAGTGTCTGCTCGGTCGCCTTGGTTTGCAAAAGGTTGAGCTGCCCTCTCACTGCTCTATATTCCCTTTTAATAGCTGCTGACGGTTTACCACCCATACGGGCCATAACTTCTTTGATTCTAGTTTCTAATAGCTGTTCTTCCAGTCTCAACTCCCATTCTTTTCTCGCCTTGATTGCTATAATCCTCCCTCTAATTGTGGCCTTGAGGCCATCCCACCAGATATGAGGGGCATTGTCATTCCAGTCATTATGTTGGATATATTCTGCCACTTCGCCCTCTACCTCCCTTACCAGGATTGGGTCTTTGAACAACGGGGCTGCGTACCCCCACTTCCAGATCCCTGGGGGTCCCTTTGGCCTAGTTACTGTCAGTGTAAGAGGAGCGTGGTCTGCTACGGAGATTGCCCCAACCTCCAGAGCTAAGGCTCTTCCCACTAGAGGTTTGGAGAACCAGACATAATCTATACGGGAGTGTGACCTGTGCACGTGCGAGTAAAAGGTATATCCCTCTACATCACCATAAAGTTGCCTCCAAGCATCGGCCAAGGCTAGCTCTTGTATCTTCTTCACAAGGTCCCCGGACGCCCCCACCCCCCCGATTTCCCTCTCCCCAAGAAACCGCTATCCTTCGCAGGGTCCCAGGCAATATTAAAGTCTCCCATTAACAGAATATTGGCCTAAGCGAGTGAGAATATTCTGGATAAATGTGTCCTGAGCCTGATTGAGAGCATAGAGAGTTGCCACCGTGAAGGCCCCCTCCTTCCCCTCGGATATTACAGCTCAGTACCTACCCTGGTTATCCCTCTGCATGTCCTTAACGGTCAGGTCGAGCCCATCTTTTAGGACAACCAAGACTCCCCCCATTTTGCTTGCTTGAGTGGCCTGAAACACTCGAGAGTAACCCCGGAACCTAATCCTGTGGGTGTCGCTAGACTGCATATGGGTCTCCTGCAGAGACACGACATGGGGCTGTTCCCTCCCGAGAAACCTCTCCACCTTCTTCCTCTTAACCTGGGAATAGAGGCCTTCACATTTAATGAAAGGAACTTCAACGCATCCATGCTAGCCATAAGAGGAGTTTGTGGGATTAACTTTTGATCGACCGTGACCATCTGGCCTCGACACCCCACACATCCGCCCTATGTTGAGCACTCTCGGCCTACTGCCCACTAGATGGGGCCGCGGTTCATGGACGTTGTGTTAGGCAGAATCCTGTGCAGTTCCCTTGGGGATCACTGCAAAAAGATTAAGACTACAGTAGTAAGCAGTAAACCCAATTGGTAGCAGTCTGTACCACCCAGATTTACCTGGTAGCTGTGGCTGAGCAGTCAGACTTCTCTCAAGAAGAGTAAGGCAGTATGTAGAGTATACACAATAGGGCCAAAAACTCAGTGGAACAAGCACACTGACCAGAGCTTTGTATCAAATGTATATAATTATTTATTTAAAACACACTAGCACTCTAAATCAAAAGCAAATTAAAACACAGTCAGATAAAGTATAAACACCTCCCTTAGCAATTACTAGACAAGTCTTAGTTAAAACACCACTTTTTGTCAAAACAGAGGTGAGTGCATAACTTAGATGGCACTCCAATAATTAGGTTAAAGGGAGAGAAAAAGGCAGAGTATGAAAATAAAACTATTCCCAACACTCCAAAGCAAGTCAGTGAAGGCAGTATATACTGTAGAGCCAAAGTTCATAGGCCAGGCCCACTTTAAATGGAGCAAAGCGAAATGTTCCCAGGATCACACAGTTTAAAATGCACTAAAAGTCTTTGCAGAGTGTTCAAAAGAGGATGGTGTGATTCGAGAAGTAAATTTAGAAGGTCTGTAGCCAAACCAGTTGTAAAGCCAAGGATTTAGGGGTCACCTTTAGCAATCCGCAGAAAGGGAGGCCAGGTGGAACACAGTACCTTAAAGAGAGAGGAAGCTCCAGCGGCGGTAGTTGTTCCTGGCAGTGGATACAAGTCGTGGATTCGACCAGGGAAAGAGAAGATCTCTTTGATGAGGAACCTTGTAGTCGTTGCACTGCCCAGGGAAGAGACCAGCCGCGGAGTTCGTCGGTAAAAGGTGTGTTCCTTTTATTCCCGGTCAAAGTGGTGAAGATCGGCTATCTGTCTCCAGGGTGCTTGGCACGGGCGACTCGACCAAGAGACGTCTTTGGAAGGCGAAGTGGCGAACTGGTTGATCCCACCTGCTCAGAGGGAGAAGACGTCCAGCAGAAGATCTCCTCTTGTCGCCAGGAAAGTGGTGAGGTCATTGCAGCAGGGCTCCACCAGTGGTGTTGTCATTGCAGATGGTGTCAGCTTCTTCCCTCTTCGGATTTCTTAGGTCCTGTGGCGACTTCTGAAGTTCCAGTCCCAAAAGCCCTGCTTTTATGCAGAAAAAACCCCATTCAACAGCCTAGCTGCAACTCAAACATGCTAAGTGGTGAGCCGGGCAGCTCACCACTGGGCCAATCAGAATAGAGTGCAACTTGAGTTGCTAAGGTAACGCAGTCCAGGGTGCCAATTCCCCTCCCCACACATCCTGTGCAACCCAGACAGAGTGGCACGATTTGGAGGGCTTCTGTGGAGAAGCCCGCCAAAAAGTGGAACAAAGGGCTCGACCTTGGTTAGAGTTACAGAGACGGACACAAACGCCATTTTAGAAAAGAGTTCTGGCAAAAAGACCCAACCGTGGATTTAATAAATAAATAAACCGGCGGTATCTTTAACATTGCACCAAAAAGTGGTGCGTTTAAAATCAATGGTTAAATCCCATAGGAAATATTCTGGTGGAATATTTTGCGTGGTAACCACTGCCACCAGCCAGAAACTCGACAAGGGGGGGACTGGACAGTGCCCCCTTGAAAACAGACCCAGGGGCAATATAATTAACCCCTTCCAGTACTTCCACAATATGATGGTTTGTACTGGTTCTGTTCACAATTTAGGACTAGTAAAGTCACTGGTGACTTTACATGCCCTGGGAGACAGTAGTCAGTCCCAGGTTATGGAGTCTATGCTTGGGGGTCACTATGACACTATGACACCCCTGTGTTACTGCACTGAGGGTGCTGTGTAACACATACATAAAAAATATATGATACCCTATGGAGTAAAGGACCCCATAGCCCATAAGCACACACATAGTCAGAGACATACCTCAAATCAGTGGGAGTAAGAGTCTCACGCTTAGCGGGAGGAAAAAACAAACCCCAGGTTTGGGAAATTAGTCTTATAAGAGAATTCTCCCTAACACCCTACCCCCTATTCCCCCCCAGTTCCCCCTGTCCCTCCCCTCCCCCCTTCCGGGCGAGTCCGGCTGGCACCAAGCCCCCCTCGTGATGGCCATACGAGAGCCGAACTCCATAACGAACCCAGAAACACCCAACGCAGGATTTCCCAATCCCAATCCAAGAACTCATCCCTCCCCCCCTCCCTGCCGGCAACACAACTTCTAATAAACCTCTAGTAAACCGCCCACAAACAAAAACAGTTAAACATTGGCTAGCGCCCTCCCCGTGCTAGCGTTTGAACCAGTCACCAGACTTCCATTCTTCACGATTCGTTGGAGGGCCATCGGCCCCCCGATGACCTTCCCCGGCCGTGTTAGATTTTCTGGACGCAGAGGCCCGATCTCCCCTCCTCACGTGCCTGGGCTTGATCGTGGACCATTCCCATGGTTTGCGTCCGATCGGCTGAGCTTCCGCCCCAGCAGATGGGGGAGAGATCTGATCCTCCAGGCCCAGCACGGCCAATCCCTGGTCGCAGGTTATGATCTTGTGGCGGGTGCCTTGCCAAAGAAAGGTCACACCGAACAGGTGGGCCCATCTAGAACAAATTTGCTGCGAGCGCAGGAAGGACAGAACTGGGCCCATCCGCCTCCTCTTGATTGCTTGTGGCCCTTCTCACCTTTTCCAATACCCTTTCCTTCATTGCGTAATTGTGGAAGGCCACCAGCATATCACACAGCCTCGAGCCTAGCTCCAGCCTTCGCAGGCCCACTCTGTGGACCCTATCGAATTGCATGTCGGCGTCCGATTCTAAACTCAGCAGGTCTGCGAATATCTGCTTTAATATTTGGGACAACTCCTGGTCCGGAATGTCCTTGGACAAGGATTTGACTCTGATGTTAGCCCTTCTTGACCTGTTTTCCAGGTCTTCCGCCTGCAACTCCAGATTTTGTGTGGCCGCAGCCAGCCATTCAAGCAGGATGTCAGCTTTCCTTGCCTCCTCAGTCAACTCTGAAATGGCCCGCTCATTAATGTCCACTCTCTCTTCCACTTTGTGAATGTCTCTTTTGATTTCCCTTAGACCCTCTGTCAGGCGCTTCCGCAACTTGTCCATCTGTTTTTGCCCTGCTGCTGTGATCTTCTCCACCAGTTCGCCCATAAACTGTAACAGCATCCCCTGGGAGACCTGCCTATCCATATCATCTTGGGGGGCAGGTGCTTCCTTATCCTCTGTGCTTTGGGCCCCCTCTTGGGTGCCTGGGAAGTCTTTAGGCCAAATTTTTGTGAGGGTGCCTTGTAACGGTTTCCTAGATCCTCTCCCTTGCACTGGAGTCTCGCTCCCCTTATTTCTGGACATTTCTCCAGGCCGAGTGTGTGGCGCAGAGATGGCCAGTCACCCCCTCGAAACTAGTGGGTCCAACGCAAGCGTGGGCCTTCTGACACGATGTGGGGACTTGTAGAATTGTGCGGGGGGGGCGCCCATCCGCTGAGGCAAACCTGCTGCTTAATGTAGTGAACCGGCACTCAGCAGAGCCCCCCCCGTCCAGGTGGGCCCCAGGGGACCCCAGGGAGACTCCCCCACTTCAGGGTCAACCGTCACTTCCCAGGCTCTGCGGACCCTCCAGGGGCCACCCTGCCCCAACTTGACCACAGGGGGGTGAGGGGAACCTGGGCCGCTGCTCCCCCAGGACCGAGGATCAAGGGACGTCTCCCATCCGGTGGGCACACCCACATAGCATAGGGAAAAGTCCAGTGCAGCTGGAATCCCCCAAGCCCCCACCGGGTCACGGCGCGTTCCTCCTCCGGCCCCGGGAGCAGTAACAGTCCCTCCGGTGTGCCTCCTCACAGATGCGGCCTGGGGCCGACCACGCTCCCTCCTCGATGGGCCGCCAGGTGGCCTCCGCCCGTTAAACCTCCCAGATTCGGGGAGGCTGTTGTGTTGTCTTTGGTGCCGGCCCACAGGGACCGCCGCCGGGCCCCGCCTCCAATCGCCCAGCTGAGGCTGCGGTCGCCATCCGCCAAGTCCTTCACGCCGGCCCCGGCAGCTCAGCTCCCAAGAGTGAGGGCCATCCCCCACGGACCAGTCGTTGCCCCCGCGCCAGAGGCCTGCTCAGGATGCCTGGGAGGGCAAATTCTCATACGGGCGGTGTTGCAGGTGCCCGCAGGTCGGGAGCCCTGGGCGCGAGGTCCTCACCCAATCACGGCCATCTTGGATCATACTACTTTCATATTTCGATGTTGGCGGCACACAGAATGCCTAAGGTTCATAATAGAGAACAAACACCATCAGTTCAAGGTCCTTCCTTTCGGCATTGCCTCATCCCCAAGAGTATTTACAAAGATGTTGACAGTAGCAGCAGCTCACCTGCACAGGCAATCCATCCCAGTTTATCCTTACCTTGATGACTGGCTCATAACAGGGATTCATATGGAACATGCCTATCAAACCCCAAAAGGACGATAGACCTACTCTTCTGTCTGGGATTCTCCATTAATGAGAAGAAGTCCAGCCTAGACCCCAGCCAAGTCCAGCAATTTCTGGGGGCCCTAATTCGGACAGAAGACGGCCTTGTCTTCCCCTCCAAAAAGAGTGTTCAAAACATGCAATTTCAAATCCCTCAATACGTAGCCCGTTGAGAGGTGACAGTACGCAAAGCCATGTGACTGTTAGTAATGATGGCATCCTGCATTTATTTGGTCCCTCACGCACGTTTTGCACATGCGCCCCATGCAAGAGTGGCTCAGCCGACCGTGGTGTCAGGCCAGCGGACAATGGAACGATCTAGTGGTTGTCTGGCAGCCCTCGTTCCCTCTCTGCAGTGGTGGTCAAGGGAAAACCACTTGAAGGGGAACACCTTTACCACCCCTGAAGCAGAAGCCACTCGCGCTACAGACATATTTCTCAAGTGGTCGGGGGGGGTCACCTCCTTCGGTGGGCTGCGCACAGCGTTTGATCCCCAGCAGTAGCATCCAACCACTTAAACCTGTTGGAGCCGTTAGCAGTGTTCAAGGCTCTGGAGGCTTTTCAGATGCAGTTGCAGGGAAGGACCGTACTGGTCCTCGCGGACAGCACCACAGCCTTTTATTACCTGAACAAACAAGGGGCCACACACTCTCCATAGCTAGCCAAACTGTCCCAGAACATTTGGAAGTGGGCTCTCGAACACAAGATGTTACACCTGTCTCAACACGTTCCAGGGGAACTCAATCTTCTGGGGGACGTGCTCAGCAGAAACGTCCCTCTACCCACAGAGTACGAATGGCGACTACACCAAGACATCGTCTCCAACATTTTCGCAGTATGGGGCTTCCCAGAGATCGAATTGTTCGCAACTCTGGAGAAATCACAATGCCCAGATTGCGCCTCCAGGTACCCGCAGAACTGCTCCAAGGGGAATGGTCTCTGGATAACATGGTCAGGGACATTTGTTTACGCTTTTCAACCCCCCGCACCCCAACTCCCCTACTCAACAAGATTCTGCACAAGATCACCAGGAAACAGTCACCATGATATTTATTTTATTTATTTTGCATTTTTAAAGCGCTCACAGAGCCCGTGGGCATTGAGGCGCTGTTACAGGAATTGTTTATTTATTAGTTTAGTAATTGTTTTGTTTTTTGTCTTAGTTGCGTATTTATAACGTGCTTAAATACCCAGAGGTTTCCAAGCGCGGGCCTGTGGATCGAACCTGTGTTGCTTCCTGTTGTCTTGCTTCCAAAGTGAGCATGTTGCCAACCCTGGTTCTACCATCTGATGGAGGTGTCTCTCCTCCGATGAAACTAGCTTGCCCATATAACATGCTATCTCAGGACAAGGTACAAACACTTCATCCATGCCCGCAGACTCTCAAATTAGCGGCCTGTCTCCTGAGGTCATAGAGTTCGGGCATCTCCAACTTTATCAGAGATGCATGGATATACTTAGAGAAGCAAGAAAGCCTAACACCAGACATTGCTACTCCAGTAAATGGAAACGCTTCATCATCTGGTGCAATTCCAAGAGCATCAATCCCATTGACTGCTCTCCTTCTCATATTGTACTGTACCTGACTCACCTACTAGACTCAGGTCTATTATTCCCTGAAGGTTCACTTAGCTGCACTTTCAGCCTATACCACATCCCAGTGAAAGATGTTGTGGTAGAAGATCCCAGTAATTAAAGCTTTCATGGAAGGGGTTAAAAGAATTCATCCCCCTATTTCTAACCTAGTTCCCGGATGGGACCTAAATGTGGTATTAAACAGACTTATGGGGTCTTACTTTGAACCTATGCACAAGGCAAGCTAGGTTCCATGTGAACCAGTCAATAGAACTACCCACATTCTTCCAGAACCCCACTAACGTGGCAGAGAGAAGCCGACACACACTGGATGTGCACAGGGCAGTCATGTACTATCTAGAAAGAACTCGACCACTAAGGAAAACGAACCAGTTTTCCGTTTCAGTGGTGGCTGGTAGAGGAAGGGATCCTGTCTCTAAATCAGCCATCTCAAAGTGCATTGTCAATTTGCATCACACTCTGCTACACACTTGCCAAGAGAGATCTGCCCTTCAAGCCTAGAGCACACTCTACTCAAGGGACTGGGGCTTCCACAGCATTCATTGCAAATGTTCCTCTCAAGCTCATTTGCAAAGCGGCAACCTGGAGTTCTGTGCACACCTTTACCAAACACTATTTGCTAGACACTCAATCTAGGTCTAATTCTCAGTTGGGACAAGCAGTACTAAGACATCTTTTTACTACTGTTCCATCTCACATCCCACCACCAACTACGGGTACTGCTCACTAGTCTATGTACACCATGTGATTCTAAGCAGATTCACAAGCATCAGAAGACCTGCATTACTTACCGTAATAGCATTTCTGATGATTGTAACTGCTTGGATTTGCATGCGCCCACCCTTCCTCCCTGCTTGGATGGAAGGAACAAGACATCTTACTACTTCTTCTCTCTTCTGTACTCACGATAGTCGTAAGGCTCCCTTACGGCTGAAAAAATACAAACGGAGGGACCTCGGTGCATGAGGGATTTTGGGTACTCTACATGTCACGTTAGGGATAGTGTTACAGGCATGACTATGACGACGTCCCCTTTCGATCCTCAAAAGACAATATGCAATATATATATGAGAGAGAAAAGGTTAGTTTGTGTCTCCTGCTCATAGCTTTAGGCTAACTACTCACCTAATTTCCCACAGGTAGCCCTGTCCCACTATTCGTAGCCCGAGACCCAGAACTACTTTTAGCCCCTGCTCATCAAATCTTTATTTCGATCCACGAACTAGTATTTTGTAGCACTGCCTCCCCGTCTGCTGTTTCTATGTAGGCTTCAGTTTAATCTATTCTTTGAAACCATGGAATATCCTATTCTCGAAGAAAAGTTATTTCAAACTATAGTTCTCCAGCATCAATTTCCTGCATAGGTTTGCATGCACCCCACCACCGCACCTTCGAGACAGTGTGAATAATAATGGTCTCTTGGGGAGGGGCGTAGACTATCCATCCAATTTGTCTGGATCAAATGACATAAATAACTTACTTGATTTGACTTCCTTGTAATTGCTGGGGCAAATGCATACATACGAGTCCCAACCTCACTACTGGGAAGTTTTCAAAGCTTGAAAGAATGCTGCAGAGTTGGTTAAAGGTCACTACCCTTTTTCTTTCCCAAGAGTTTTCATTGATTTTAGTGTGGATTCATTTTGGGTGATGACTTCAATTTTGTTTTAAAATATATATTGTTTTAATAATTAGATCTGAACCAACATGTGCATAACTTGTATTTTCAATTTTCATATTATTCAGTAAGTATGGATGATTTAATATTAACAAAAAAACATATATTTTCATTTTCTTAAACATTGATATATTGTGGCCATAAAGTTACTGATTTTAGATGTGTTTTTTTCAGTCAAAAAGTAAATAACTTCTGCATCACAAATATTTGTCATTCATTGTTTTACACCCAGGACATTTGTTTGTTGTAATTAATACTTTCCCATATTTCTGTGGCCAACTAGTGCTACCTGAAACAAACTAGTGCAACGTTTTTCCTACTAATGCTTTGGGCTAGTACGGAAAAAAGTTGAGGTTGGAACCTATAAGTGATTTAAATTGGGTTCCAACATTTAATATTTTGCTTAGTAGTGGGGGGAATTAAAGGATGTGATTTTATTTTTATCATTAAATAAGATAACACTTCTTTTTCAGAGTTTTCAGATGCTTCCTGAGCAACGGAAAGCCATTGCAAAATTTACTCAGCCACAACATGCTTCATCATTTCAACAAAAGTTCCACCGGTAAGGCAATTTATTATTTTTCTCTATTTCATACTTAACTTAGAATAACTAAACAAAGATAAATTGAAACAGTAAGGCAGAGGCAAACACATTGCCATGCCATTTCCCTGCCCTCCTCTTCATAGACCCACACAACAAACATAGGCTGCATTGACACAGCGTATTTCAGGGGTAATATGGTACTGCTTTTGGAAGCAAATGCATACTCTTATACATTCAACCACATATCTGCTCCCTGGGTGCACCTCAGTTCAGGAAAAGTAGGCCGTGCAGCGAGGCTGCTCAATCACGTGGGCTCGTTCCCAGTTGTGGTGGCTTCATTGGCAATGAACGCCCTTTGTTTAGCCCATATGTCTTTTGGACAATGGCAGCAAGTCGGGGGTTGCGCCAAATGGAAGTGGGTCCTGACAATAGGCTACATTTCTAGTCCAGCTTTCTGTATTTTGTGCAGATTTGCCACCATAGTGCATTGCCACAAAACGCCTGTCCTCAATGGAAGTCATGTTCAGTAACCTTGTCTCTTGAAAGGTTTTGTTCTTTAACAGGCCCAGCAACCAGAATTTTAGGTCTAGCTATAGACTACGCCCCATGATGTTTGACATCTTATTATTGGCCTCACGCCAAAAGTAATGTATGCACATACATTCCCAAGCTAGGTGCATAAATCTTTCGCTTTTGCATCTGGCACACCGATCAACTACGGCATTTGCTTGTGGGGTGTCTCTGGTGAGTAGTATGGTTGAGGTATGGAGAAGATGTGGGCACCACTTTTTTTCTGTTGTGCAATTTGCTTTTACACAAATTATCTCATATGCATTGCTTTTATAAACTGATGTTATGCATGGCGTTACCAGGTTGAAAATAGCCCAATGACACCAGCTAAGCCCTGAAGATGGTGCTATGCACCGAAATGCATTGGCAGTAGCTCATACACATTTGAATTTTGGATAACTACTTATATGTTCATGTAACACTTTTCTTAACAGAAGAATGAGAAAACAACTGAATGAAAGCCCAAAAATATTTTTTGATTTAACATAAAGGAATTAATTTAGCTCCAACAAGGAGCAAGCACTGGGTTTTACGGGGTGGATTCCACCCTGTTCTTCGGTTTGGGGAGTAGTATGATTGAATCAGGAATTTGTAGAGCATTTGTCTGTGCCCCTGATTCAGTGAAATTCTACTTGTTTGAGGTGCCTACATTGGCGGCTCCAAGATGTCGGCAAGGGAAGCCAAGGAAGCCAGCATTCAATATACACCAACAAAAACTGTGAGTGTGGCATGGGTGGGGTGTACAGCAATAACTCTACTCAAAGCCCCTGCCACTCTACCTTCCCATAACGTAGACTAGCATTTGCTTACACCATGCATACTAGATTTATGATCACCAGCCTAAATCCATTTATGGCTGGACTGTAAATGTTGCTGGTCATTGCATACTAACATAATTGCCAATGTTAACTACTATCACACCTAGATAGAACTGTGACGATTGACCTGCGTCGCATCTAGATAGAAATGTGAATGTTAGCATGCGCCACACTTAAATGAAACTGGGAATGTCACCAAGTGCCACACTTGGATAGGATCGTGATCGCTAGCCTGCCTCACATCTAGATAGGATACTGAAGATTAGCAAGTGCCATACTGAGATGGAATAGTAAATGATAGCGTGCATCACACCTAGACATAATTGCAAGGATAGCAATGCCAATTAACCAATCCACTAACAATTGCTCCCCTCTGCATACACCTCTCAAACTCTAACCAAACACAACCACACGCCTACAACACAACAATCTGCACAAACTTCACTACACTGCAACAACAAAACAAACCACACATAGACTTGCACAACAGAACACGACGACTGTCGACCGACCGAAAAACACCCCAAGCCCAGCCAACGGAACCACTGGGCTGAGGCCGCCAACAGCACATCACTGCTCTCTTGCACTTTTCCAGCTTATTCCCACTGATTCACCCCCCCTTCCCTTTTTCAGAGCACCAGGGGACCATTCCGGTGGTGATGGTGCACAGTATAAATATCCTTTAACATTAACATACCATTCTACTTCAGTTAAATGCTGCTCAAGCACCTCTTCCCACTTGGCTCTAGGGCAACATGTTTGTTTCTCTTTGTTTGGAAAGATTTATCTTTTTAATGGTTTTTCCTCCATCAACTCTTGCTAGTGTCTAAAACATTTCCTGACTTTTGGATGACCTTTTTGCTTCACCTGCCTCACTCGCTAAGCTCATCTATTTTTTGGTCACTGATCAGTTCCTATGAATATCAGTGCAAGTGTTCTCCATACTAAAATTCTTGTATTTATCCCTGCACACACCACCTTTTGTGAAGTGCAGTAGACACAGTGTGTCTCTATAACATTGTTTTTGGTAACTTTATGGTTCCTTTCATAATGTGTCCCGGATGGGCTGGTGGCAGCAGATACTTTTTTTTTTTTTTTACAGTTTTCTTTTGTTAGTCTAATGTAGTTTTGCATTTTACCGCTTAAAGCCATGTATAGCACCATATGTTCTATGGCCATGCCACCAGATTGCCTGTCCTTTGGTAATCTTGGTATTTAACCTTTTTCCTTCCCTGCGATAGTGACCGATTTTTCATATATGGTAAGCCCTTTCCCAAGGAAAGCTCCAGTGTTCATGGGCATAGGGTCGGTCTGTGAGTGTCAGTGGATTTGGGGGCTGGGTCTGTCTGGTCCCAGTCCACATTCATGCCAAAATGTGTCCGTTACTGGGCAGATGCAGTGAACAGGGGTGTCCACAATTGTACAGCACCTGTCAAGCTTAAATGGTGCAGACCCTTACCATTGGTGGGTTAGGGGAACTCCAGCCTGCATTCTGGATAAAAGGGGGAGTCCAGATAAGCATTAGATAATAGTTGGAGCCAAGACCTGAACGAAAGGGAGCAGTCCACTGAAGACCAGCGAGCAGCACATTGTTCACACGCCCGGTGAAGCACTCTCCGACCATCTCCTGAAGACCTTCATCAATGCCTTGATCCCTGCACTGGTGGGAACTAACACCCTGGACCTCTGTTTGAAGATCCAGCCATTGAAAGTACTTGGAAAAGTCCTGTGATCCTCCTGTGGGCTAGCTAGACTTACCCCTGGGCTACTTCACTGCACCGATTGTCGTTCCGAGTTAAGCCTTGGGACTCTGCAGATCCTGCGGTTAAGGAAAAAGTGCATTTCCCTGACGTTGCAGCTTTCCACCGCGGAGAAGGGCTTTGCAGAACTAGTTTTTTTTTTCCACCACTAGTGTCACATTCCATGGTTTTCTTCAGTTGGCCATTGCTGCTTGCTGCCTGCATCCTGTCCTGAAAGTCATCAGAGATCAATTTTGGAAGGGTGGTCCAGTATTCAATGTGTCCTGGGTTTCCAGCTCTCCAGTTTTTGGAACCAATCCATCGGAGCACGGAACCACAAAATAGGTGGACCCAAAAACCTGACATCTGTGATCTTTGCACCAAGGCATGAATCTAGATGGCCCAGCGAATTAGGAACTAGTTCAGTTCTCCCTGAGTGAATCAGAGTGCAGGGGTGATGAGTAAACATAGCCGTTTTGCCCTGTTCCCGGTCTCCATAGGGCTGTATGGGAGTGAAGTCCTGACGCCACCTCTCCCATGCCTAGCCTTGAATGGTTGTGTTCTGTTCAGATATCCTCCCCTGGGCTTCTTCTAAATTGGTTGTATTGGGAGGAGGCCTGTTAAGAAATGTCTTATTGAACATACTTTGAAACACTTCCAGACTCCCTGTTGCCTCAAGCCAACACATGTTCAACTTCCTAGCCTCCTGAAAAGACTTGCATTTGGGACCTGTGACTCTAGGGCGCTAGGCCCCTTCTTTTCTAGCTCAGTAAGGACTTTATAAGAATAGTACCTGTGCTTTCCATGTTTTGTATGGTGTCTCGAATTTCTTTATTTTCAGTCTGTTTTCTAATGATTGGTTACTTATCTTTTTATTCACTTGCCTAACTATATTTACAGTATTCCGAAACTGCTCCGATCTGTATTTTAAAAGTGAAGTTTTGGTGCTCTTAGCAGAACATGTGTGCGCATCTGTGTTAGATAGAATTTTCATTTCTGTGCTAAATCCCCTCAACCTTAGACCCCCCAGCTCTTTTGCTGGACTTGGGACTTGTGGCTTTTTCTACCAGAGTGGGAACATTTTTCCTCACTTGCTCGTGTGTTTTTCCTGACTAGGATTTTTGTATTTTACTATTTTATGTATCTGATTTGGCATTTGTAAAGCAGCTATAAACAAGTGTTTCAAGGCACGATGATGCAAGGAAGGGGTAACAGAGGGGGGACAGAGACAACGATCTTACTAGGCCAAGTGACATTAGGATCGCGCAAGTGCAGGGCAGGGTGGGGGTTTTGCCATGGGAAAGAGGAGGGGGCAATGCTGTACATGGGATCAAAACAATAACAAGAAGTGGGCCTGCAGGTGGCAGGTGCAAGGGTAAGTGCAGACCGCAGGTGTCCAAAAGTGCTGGTAGGGGGACTGTAGAGTTACAGATAGAGACCCAAGTGCAAGGTTTGTCGGGAGGCAGTGCGGGTGTGCAACTGGGTGGGCAGGGACCTGAGCCCGAAATCGGAGGGTAGCCAGGTGACGAGTGCAGTATCAGACAGGAAATCAGCAGGGGAGAGAAGGCAGAAGCAAAGAGGAAGGTCTTGAGGTGCTTCCAGAACCAGAGATGGTTCTCCTCAAGTTTCAGAGAGGCAGGGAGGCTGTTCCAGAGGGAGGCCCCAGCCGAAGAACGAGATCTGCCACCAGCTCGTTACTTCAGGGGGAAAGGGAAGGATCCAGTGGTGAAGGAGTGGTTGAGGAAGTCAGCCAGGGTCGGAGCAAGGGTGTCAATGTGGTCCTTGATGGTTTTGGAAGAACCTGTTTTGACAAGATTTTCATAGATCACACTTGTCTAGAAACCTTGTCAGGGGAGAACAGAGGAAAGGAAGAGAAAGAGGGAGGAAAGGTGGCCACAGAGGGCCTGGAGGTAGAGAAGAGAATAGAGGGAGACTGAGGAGAGGACGAGAGGGTGGACAGGATGTACTGGGTTTTAGAGATGAAATGAGAAGGCAGGGCCGTGCAGAGGTCCTGGGAGGGGACAGGAGAGGTAGAGACTGCAGCAGGATTGTCCAGTTCCTTGCAGATTTTAAAGAGTTTGGCCGAGTTGTTGGATGCCGTTGAGACTCTGGCTTGGATGTGGGCTCTCTTCTTAGTGCTGACAGAGAGGCGGTTTATCCTTTGGAGCAGACGACAGGCCAGTTTGTCAGAGGATGCACAAGAAGCCAGCCATTTCCTCTCAACCACCCTGCACTTGCGTTTAAGGGTGACGATGTCAGAGTCATACCAGGAGTAGCACTTGGCTTTGGGCTTCAAGCGAATCCTCATGACGGGGGCAAGAACATCAAGGGTATCGGAGATAGAAGAGAGGAGCATGGAAAGTGCTGTGAGTCAGCCAGAGAAGGAGTAGGGGGAGAGAAAGTGGTGGCGAAATCCTCAACTGACACACACTTCATGGGTCGGCTGACCAAGAAGGTAGGTGGCAGTGCTGGAGTTGGCTTGGCCTGAGTAGTAAAGAGGGAGAGATGGGAGGAAAGGAGAAAGTGAACACTCCAGGAGAGCGGATTGGAGAGGGGAATAGAGAGGGGGAGGATCTGAGGAGATCAGAACATCCAGGGTGTGCCCTGCAGAGTGAGTCGGGCCAGAGGGGAGAATAGAAAGAGAGTCCGTTGCAGAGGTCGCAATAGAGTCCAGAGGAGGGACGAGAAGCATCCAGGTGACTGTTAGTCTCGAAGAAGGAGGAGTTCAGTGGTCAAGGCCAGGAGGGAGGAGGAGAGGCCTGCCCACACAGAGAGGAAGGAGGGTTATCTGACCAGGTGGCCGATAGATAGTAGCCACAGTAAGAGACTGGCCAGGAGAGAGAGACCCTGGACAAGGCATTCGAAAAAGGAGTCGGCCTGCATAGGAATGACAGAGGCAGAAATTCACTCTGGGAAGATCAAGGCTACACCCCACCCGGAACGGTTGGATCTGAGCGCGGAGAGGATCTTGTAGCCATCAGGGATCAGAGTGTCAAAGCTCGTGAGAGAGCTTGCCATGAACCACGTCTCAGTGAGACAGAGGACATCGAGATGAAGTTCTTCCAGGATGCAGCAGATGTCAGAGGAGTGTTTGACTGCTGAGCGAGAGTTGAGAGTGGCAATATGGAGAAGGTTGCCAACCTTGAAAGACTTCCGGGGAGGGGTACAAATCAAAGATACGCCCAGCGGAGGTGTAGAAGGAGCCCGAGGGGGGGCAGAAGAGGAAGGGAGGGAGGGCCTTGGACCAAGACGGTGCCATTCAGGTAAATATTAATGATGACCTTAGAGGAGGGGGGCCAGGAGGGCCTCCCAACGGGTGCCACCATTAATGGGAGAAGAAGAGAAAGGAGAGAGCGCAGAGACCATATGAAGAGTCCATAGGTCTGGCGAGGGAACAACAAAGAGGTTGGTGAGGGTCTGTATGGAGGAAGCACTGGTATAGGAGTGAGTGATGGGGAGGCCTGGGTTGGAGACCAGGATATCCTTTTTGAATTTCTTCCTACCAGGCTTAGTGAGAAGAGCAGGATAGTCGATGGAGAACAGGGTTGAAAAGATAGGAGAAACGGAGAGCACCATAGAGTAGGTGGGAGAAGAGGAGACGGAGGAAGAGGCGTGGAGGGGCACTAGGGGAGGACACAAGGAGGGGTCCAAGCAGATGAGACAAAAAGGGACAAGACAGTAATGGGCGATTGATTAAGTAGACAAGAGCTCAGATGGAAGAGCAGGCAGAAAACAAGGCAGTAAGCAAATCGGGTTACCAGGGCATCAGGAACAGAGCATTCATTAAAAAGAGAACCTAGAGGAGGGTGGAGCACAGCAGAACACGGAACAATATACAAAAGAACAAAGCAGTCTACAAATGTAAACCTAGAAGAAGGAATATTACAGCAGAACACAAAGCATTACAATGCATGGGGGAGCGGCCATACACACGCTGCGGTGCGAGAATAAAATGTTTACAAAACAACTTACTGTACCACGGAGCACCTGTCCTCACCCCAGTACTGGAGAAGTTGGGGTTGCCTGATGATGGTGGGGGTGGCCTGTGGGGACAGAGGGAGTAAATGCATGTTGGTGCATGCTTACCTGCTGTCTCGGTAGGGGTTCAGGCCCTGGGTCCTGCTGGTCCGTACAGGCCCCAGGAATTGCCCCTTTCTTCATCTGACAAACTCCATAGGCATCTGATTTTTATATGGTGACACAAAGCACCTTAGTTACAGTGCCACTGAAATGTCCCTTAGACTTCTCTGAATGTTTAAATACATTTTCGTGATAGAACAACCGTTCCCAGGAATAGTAAGATGATCCCAGTCTTAATTTTCTCTTTGTGGGGCCAGTGTTAGGCAAAGTTTGTATGCAGTACCCTTTGGGACCACTAGACACAACTATGACTACAGGTGTAAGCAAAACCAACCTTTGGTATAAGTCTGTACTACACAATTTATGGTAGCGAACTGAGCAGCCAGGCTTATCTCAAGAGGGGACTGTGAGCTGTAATGATGTTACAAAGAGGTCTACAATCAAAAGTAATCAAATAAACTATTTTTCTTGGTAAAACACTTATTAATGTATTTCAGTCAGTTATAAAACATTCACTAGTATGATGCAATCTATATCACACAAAAATATACTTCAGTACTTTACACTATCAGTTTCTGGGGCATTTAAACTACTTTGAAGGAGGAGCAAAATGACATTCAGAGTAATTGAAGTAGGAGCAAAAAGGCATAGGTTAATAAAAAGAAGAGTACAATTATTCTTAGACAGTGCAAATAGTTTGAGTTCACCAGAGGAGTCAATTCAATGCAATAGGTTAGGCCAAAGTCAATGGGCTAAAGTCTTGTATAGGATAAAACGGTTCTGGTTGTTAAACGGAAATGTCTTTGCCAAAGTTCTCAGAAGTAGTTTGTAAAATAAAGAATCATGTGTTGGGTCACAAGCTGATTAAGCCTGCAAGTTGCCAAAGTTTCAAGCACTTTCGCAGTGAGAGGTAAGTTCTCTCAGTCGGGTTTTCACAGTACCTTACAATGAAGAAAAAGATGCAGCAGAAGATGTCTGTCCCTGGCAGTTTCTGCAGATCTCCCTGTTACTGAGCCTCAGTTGTGGGGACAAGAGGGAGGACGTCAGGGACACCTGTACTGCACTGGGGCTGGTCAAAAAGCTGGCAAATGGCAAATCTTCAATTCTGGTAGCTATAGTCAAGCACACAAACTGGTGTCCCTCGCCCTGGTTATTCGGTTTCCTTCAGCACTCTGAGGAAAATACAACCAGCTCCGAGAATTGTATCCATGTGGCTTACGGTCCGAGTTGATTTGTCCCGCCAACTCAAAGGGAGAAGTCGTTCATGAAGGGCTTCTCTGTCGAGATGAACTTGGCGATTTGGACCTGCAGCAGGGCTTCACCGGGCAAACCAACAGTCCAGGAGTTGCAGCAGCCGTCCTCTTCAAGCTCGCCTTCGGTTCTTTCGTTCCAGTGGTCGACTCTGCCTTCCAAGCCAAGAGACTCACCTTTTATCCAGTTTCCTCCCATTCATTCCAGCCTAGCTGCTACCCGCCCAGCAGGGTGGCTGTCCTTGCCAGACAGTCAACTAGCCAATCACGCCAGAGTGCATTTGGGTCTCCTAGGAGACTAAGCACAGGGAGTTTCGGGCACCTCCCTCACTTCCTGCCCACCCCAGACACTCGGGCACCAGAGGCGGTCTTCAGTCCTGAAGCCTGCCAAAGGCGTAGGAACAAAGGTACCAAACCTGGTTTGGAGCGCAGAAAAAAACTCTAGAAGGACCTTTCCAAAAAGGAATGGCGAAAAAAGATGACCGGAGGCCCGTTTAAACAAAGAAGGCTCAGACGCCATCTTGAAAAACATGGGCCATCTTGAAAAACATGGCTCCCACGATTTAACGCCATCGGTGTTCGCGGTCGGGAAAAATGGTGGAAGTTTGTTGTAAAACCACTGCCACCAGCCATTTCGAGAGGAAAGGGTAGCATTTGCCTGCTACATAAGTTTCTAGACATAGGGGATACTAGGTAACTCCTCCAGCACTCTATTGTAAGATTGGGTGTGCTGGGTCTAGGAATTTAAAAAGACTAGTAAAGTCAATTTCACTTTACTTTCTCTGGGGAACTGTAGTTTATCCCAGAGAAGGTATTTAAACCTTGGGACAGCCTCAAAGGCTTCCCCTTGTCACTGCACTGAAGGTGCTGTGTGACACAAATAAAAAGATGATGCCTATGGAGTTGGTTAGAATCCATAATCAAAAGAAATAAACACAGTGAAATGAAAAGTTCAAAGTCTCAAAGTTTAGCAAAAGAGCTGGAGGGCTCTGTGGGAGGAATTGGCACATTTATGAGAATTCTCCCCAACAGCCAGCACACACTACCCCTATGTGTTGTGTTGGGGGGGTTACTTAGTAATGTCTACCCCACTTCTCATGTAACCTTTTTTGTTACACTAACCTATTTTAAATGGCTGGTGGCAGTGGTTTAATTTTTACTACCAGTGTGCATTTTTACCGCACACTGAAACCTCGGCTGCAGTACAGCACCCATAGGTGACTATTTTTCAAAATTTTCCTGGGTTTTTTCCCCGCCATTTTCTGTTTTAGTTTCTTCTGGGCTTTTATGCTATTGATGCAGGTTTGAGTCCTTTGTGTGTTTTGCCTTTGGCAGGCTTCAGCTCTGAAGCCCTCCCAGGCTCCAGTGTGTCCGCAAAGGCAGGAACTGAGGGTCCCAAATGTTTCCTGTCCTTTGTTTGTAGGTATGTCTGAGTGAAACCAGTCCTGATTGGGCAGCTGGCTGTCCTGAAAGGACAGCCACCCTGCTGTGTGATTGATAGCATAGGCTGTGAATGTATGGGAAATAGCGTAAAAAGGGAGGTTTTTGGCACTACACTCATAATCGGCCACTGGAGGTCCAGATGAGGATACCTCCGGCGCCGGTACCTGTGGTCCTCTAGGTCCCAGATCAGCCTCCGACAAAGAGAAGGTAGCATCATTTCACGCCCCCATATCAACCTTCACCACGTCTGGCCCCAACTCCCCATGCAGACCCAAACAAGGGTACGGGAACAGATGCGGCCACAACGACGGATGATGACGAAGGCATAGTCGCAGTGGACAGTGAATTGCCACATTTGTATGTTCCACATAGCGTTTCTCCACTGGATGAGGTGGGCTTGTTCCACTCCATGATCGCCAGGTCCTCTGAGCTATTCCAGCTGGTGCCCAAGGAAACCAGGAATGAGGGTTTCTTGTATCAAAGGCCCAAGGCCAAGAGGAAGACTATCATGGTGGTGCCCTTTCTGGTTGATGTTTGGGGAAGAGGGTCTGGCCCTCATGAAGAACCCTTGCACAGCTCCATTCAAGCAGGATAGGCTGGAAAAGAAATGTAGGGCGCCGGGCTCCGCACTGAGGTTGCAACAATCACCGGACTCGGTGGTATCAGCGGCTGCGAGGAAATGATCGGCGAACCGGTCCTCGTCTTCTTCTGTCCCTCCGGACAGCTAGGAAGGAAAAGGATGGAAACCATGGGGAAGAAGGTGATTTTAAACCGCAGCGTCGATACAAAGATGGAAGCCCTCTCTCTCTTCAATGAAGGGGAGGTGGCGTGAGATCATGCCATCAAAGTGGCATTGGATGTCGCCGACACAGGGTTCCGGCAAATGGGGAACAGTGTTTGCCTTCGTCGACAGAGATGGATGAAAGCCATTAATTTCCATCGCCATGAAGACGAATATGGAGACAGCCTGTTCCCTCGGCACTCTACAGCAGCACCGCTTGTCATCTTTTCACTCATCCAGGGAAAAATCAAGCAGGTCTTCAAAAGGGTTCTCCACGTTGTACAGACAGTCTTCCTGGTCCTCAATGCAAATGTAAGAAGCCTACAGAGGCCGCTTCCAAACGTACGGTAGCAGAGGACAGGTTTGCCGTCTCCCAACCAAGCCTGAAACGTCCAGATGGTCGGGGCCCCCACTCGTGCACCTTGATGGGAGGCCGTCTGACGAGGTTAATCGGCGAGTGGAGAAAGATCACCACCGACAGATGGGTGCTGGACGCTCTCGCCCAAGGACACACTTTTGAGTTCCAACGCAGGTGTCCGCGGATCCCTCTGGTACCCCACCAGGAGCAGCACATCCCTCAGCTTCTGGCAGAGGTGTGATCCATGCTACGAAAGGGGGCGATAGAGCTAGTTCCCCCAATGCCTCCAAGTCTATTCCAGATACTTTCTAGTCAGAAAGAAGACGGGGGGCTGGAGACCCATCCTGGACCTACGACGTCTGAACAAATACTAGTCCCAAAAGTTCAGGGTGGTCCAGTCGTAGCACGTGCTTGGCCAACTGGAAAAAGGAGACTTCTTGACATTATACCCGTACCTGGATGACTGGCTTATACGCGCCCACTCGCAGTTGTTGGCTGACGGAGACAACCGTCTGACTCTTGACGAATCTGGGATTCTCTGTCAACTTTCCAAAGTCCTGCTTAACACCATCACAAAATGCACTGTTCCTAGGTGCCAGATTCCATACGGTGTCTTGCCTGGTGTCGCCTTCGGAGGAGAGTCTAGCAGCCATTCAAGGAACGGTGCAACGGCTGTCGCTGATGAAGATGGCCACAGTGCGCGCCATCAAGTCGTTAATTGGCATGATGTCCTGCATCTACCTCGTCCGTCTATGCAGGTTGCAGATGAGACCCTTACAGGAATTCATGGACGCCCATTGTATACAGGAGTCCGGAAGACTGCGGGAACTTTCGACTGCGGGAACTTTCGACAGCGGTGGACCTCGACGCCTAAGATCCGGGGGCAGAGTCATCCACGTGGCCGGGCCCTCTGGCTGGCCTACACAGTGGGGTCGGGTGGTTATATCTTTTGCTATGTCTCTCCTCTTTCCCCCCTCTTTACCCTCTAGGTCTGGTCATCATTTGCATTACCTTTCACTGTGGAAAGGACGGCATTTAGGTTTTGCCCCTCTTGCCGGGTCAGATACCCGTGGAAGGACGAGCACGATAAGTGCAATAATTGTCTGCCCCTTGACCGCAATGAAGTGTGATGCGCGGCTTGTAGACTCCTTCGACCTAAAAAACATAAGAAGCACTGAGTTAAGAGGTGGGCCACCTACTGCTTGTCTCAGGCTGGATCTTCTTCCCCCACTGCCGCACCTGCCGAAAGTGACAGGGGCACTAGTGATGACCAAGCATCTGTATTGGATGCCATCGACTTTACGACGGACACTTCTAAGTCCGCCACGCCCAACCCGACCCCTCCAGGCCTGACGCAAGTCACGCTACAGGGATAACAACCGGCGACGGAGGCGTACAAAAGACGCACACTAAACAGACAACCCCTTCCCCGGTTTCGGCGAAACGGGTGAAAGCGCCACAGGAACGCCGGAAATTTCGACTGAATCCTCTGATCTTGAAGATCAACAGCTTGCGATTGGGCCTTCGAAACTTGAGGGCGCTACCTCAAAATCACATTTGGCTGGCGAAGCACGCTCAACTGATGCTCCGACGCCCCCTAAGGCCCCGGTAGGTGAAAAATCTACTGCCAGACCTCCTAGTCGTACGGCACGCCCCGATTCGCCGAACATAGCCAAAAGCATTGCGAGGATTACTTCGACAGTGGGGTTGATGCTTAAGGAGTCAACGAAACGCAAGGAGCATACCGCGGACACGTCTAAAGATGCGCCACAGCACCCCGATGCTCACGAAGACTATGTAGACAGTCAGGAGCCTTTGTCTAGCACTATTAGTAATACATTTCGGCGCCAAATGTAAGAAAATTAAGATTTTCCACCTTTTGGACCTTCTGGTTCATCTAAATTGACCAGGGACAAATTTGAAGGGCGCATGGACCGCTTGGAAAGGATTGTCGCTTTCAGAGCACCCTACACCCAAGAGACCTTGAGAGCACCCTACACCCAAGAGACCTCGGAAGGATCCTCCTTCTGTGTCAACCTTACGGTTTCCTGGAAATTTAGAATATTCTCAGGACCATTTCACTTCTAGCCACCCTACAGATGAAATTCAAATGGACACATCAAGACATTTATGATGAGGAAGAAGATACTACCTTCCTACAGCACTACACTGGAGATGACCAGGCGGATGCCACGGACAACTGGGAGGACACTCATCAAGTTGAGACGGAGCCATGGGCACTCTCTACTCCCAATCAGGACACACATGTCCTGTGTGTGGACTCCCCTCCTTCCTCACCAGCCCGCCAGGCTTCACCAATAGACAATCAGATGGCTTTTAATGCCATCTTAAGGAAGGCTGCCGATTACTTTCAGATCGCCACCCAAGAAGCCATACCTGAACAAGATTTCGTGGAGGACATTCTTAAAGAAAACCCCACCTCCAGTCAAGCCATTCTTCTCCTAAACTCCATTAAAAGGAGTTTGGCTCCTTCTCTTGTCACACCAGCCCAGACCATGGCGGTAAATCTAAGGGTGGAAAAACGATTTCAGCCATCGCCTACTGACGCTCAATATATTAAAAGCCACGCCACCCCTGATTCCCTAGTGGTTATCACCACCCAGAAACGGGCGGGAGTGCCCCTTGCTACGGGAGAGGCACCTCCCGATAAGGAGTCAAAATGATTATATGCCTTGGGTAAAAGTATTACCACAGCAGCAGCCTTTACCACGCGCATAGCAAACACCACGTTGCTTGCGCGTTATGCTGATGTGCAATGGAACCTTATACAAGAAGGTCTCCAGGAAGTGCCTGAACCCGCAAGAACTAAGTACCTCACCTTTGTACACTACTTTTATGTAACCTTGTTGACTATTGTGTTGTCCTCTTTGTACATTATCTGTTTGTTACTCTGATACTTCATGTCATGCCAACCACCCATACACAACCTTGTTACACTTATCATGCCTGTACATTCGTTTGGAAAATGTGCCTTCACTGCAATATTACCTATGTTATGTTTGTAAATTGTACCTGTCTGTGTAATCTTCAAGATATGCGCCCAGATGCCCATAACGGTGTTTAAAGCACTGAAACCCTTTCAAACAGCTACAGGGTAAATACATTACTAGCTATCGTGGCCGAGGGAAGGTAGGTTAACACAAATGTAATAAAAAACACCCTGGATACTGCAGAGACGGCAGAAAGGTCCCTAGCTCAGAGCACCCTGCTCAAATGGCACACTTGGCTCCAAAACTCTGGCTTCAAGCCGGAGACCCAAGCAGCCCTTTATAATTAAACCTATCGAGGAATCAAACCTCTTTGGTAAAGCAGTCGACGAGGCTCTAGAGACTGCCAAAAAAGAGCATTAGACTCTTAAATCTCTTCAACAAATCACTCCGAAACCCTCCAGAAGCAGTTCCCATTGATCCTTTTGAGGCCAATCCCGTTCCACACATGTACAATACGGGAAACAACTGGAACTCGGGGGAAGGCAACTAGCACCCCTGCCAAGTATCCACCTGGGGTCAGCGGTGCAGAAAGGGTAGAGGCAGAGGCTCCAACTCCAGGGGAGCTACAGCCTCTGGTCAGAAATGACCTACGGATTCAGGTCCCCTCCCATGTCACCCCGGTCGGGGGGGCGCTTAACATCTTTCCTTTCGGCATGGGAGGGGTTTTAAAGATGGTCGCCCCCGGGTACTGTGTGGAATTCGCCCGGCCCCCACAATTCAGACCACCCAAGACGCCTGATGCCAGACCATCTGCGAATCCTGAAACCAGAGGTGGAAGCACTGCGGGAAAAGACGTCCCTATTCTTCAGGTAAACAAGGAATTCAGTGTACTTCCTTGTACCCAAAAAGGACCTCACCGTGCTCCCTGTACTAGACTTGTCAAACCTCAAAGGTTTTGTATGGGAAATAATCCCACTGTTGAAGCAGGGGGATTACATGGCAACACTGGACATGAAAGATGCATACTTTCATATTTCAATGTTGCCAGTTCACAGAAAATATCTAAGGTTCGTGATAGAGGACAAGCGCTATCAATTCAAAGACCTCTCCTTCGGCATTGCTTCGGTGCTGAGGGTGTTTACAAAGGTACTGCAGCACACCTAGCAGACTATACGTCCAGTTTACCCTTACCTCGACTGACTCATAACAGGGGACTCTTACGAAACATGTCTATTGAATACTCGGAAGACAATAGACCACCTGTTCAATCTGGGATTCTCTATCAACGAGAAGAAGTCCAGCTTAGACCTCAGTCAAGTCAAACAATTTCTAGGGGCTCTAATCTGGACAAAAGACACCCTTGTCTTCCCCTCTAACGAGAGGGTTCAGAACATGCTTTCTCGGATCCCTCAATATTTAGCCAGTCGGGAAGTGACGGTACGCAAGGCCATGTGCTTGCTAGGTATGATGACGTCCTGCATTTACTTAGTTCCCCACGCGCGGCTGTGCATGCGTCCCATGCAAGAGTGGCTCAACAGCCAGTGGTGCCAGGCCAGCGGACAATGGGAAGATCTGGTAGTTGTCTACCCCAGCCTTCGTTCTCTCTCTGCTTTGGTGGTCGAGGGAAAACCTCTTGAAGGGGGAAACCTTCACCACCCCCACAGTAGAAGCCACACTCACGACAGACGCATCTCTGACGGGGTGGAGGGGGGCTCACCTGCTTCAGCAGACAGCGCATGGAGTGTGGTCCCCACAAGTAGCAGCCAATCATATAAATCTGTTGGAGCTGCTAACGGTGTTTAAAGCACTGAAACGCTTTCAAACAGCTACAGGGTAAGACAGTCATGGCCCTGACAAACAACACCACATCCATGTATTACCTAAACAAACAGGGGGCGCACATACTCCAGGGCTATCTAAGCTGTCCAGAACATTTGGATGTGGGCTCTCAAACACAAGATGTTCATACTGTCCCAACACATTCCAGGAGAACTCAATCCTCTAGCAGACGTGCTCAGCAGAGATTTCCCACTGCCTGTAGAATACGAATGGCGTCTACACGAAGACATTGTCTCCAACGTCTTCGCAGAATGGGGATTCCCAGAGATCGACCTGTTCGCAACTCAGGAGAATGCCCAATGCCAAGACTACGTCTCCAGGTACCTCCAAAACTGCTCCAAGGGGAACAGACTCTGGATAACATGGTGAGGGAAATGTGTCTACGCTTTTCCCCTGACTCCCCTACTCAACAAGATAGTGCACAAGATGCACCAGGAACCTGTTAACATTATTCTGGTGCCCCCATGTGGGTCCGCCAACCCTGGTTGGCTCATCTAATGGAAATGTCCCTCTCTTCTCCCCCTTCCCCCCCCCCGTGAGACTACCCTCCCCGTACAACAAGTTGTCTCAGGACGGAGAAGAGACACTACACCCATGCCCGCAAACTCTGAATTTAGCGGCCTGGCTCATGAGGTTATAGAGTTTGGACACCTTCAACTCCCTCAGAGATGCATGGACATACTCCAAGAGGCTAGAAAACCAAACACGCGTTATTGCTATTCCAGTAAGTGGAAACGCTTTGTCATCTGGTGTAAAACTAAGGGCATCAATCCCATTGTCTGCTCGCCTACACACATTGTGTTGTACCTAACTCAGGTTTGTTTTTTAATTCCCTAAAGGTTCAAGTAGCTGCTCTATCAGCCTACACTACGTCACAACAGAGTGTTGTGGTGGAAAATACCTGTTATTAAGTCTTTTATGAAAGGGGTTAAGAGAATTCACCCCCCGCCACATTTTTTAACCCAGCTCCCGAATGGGATCTAAATGTGTTTTTGACCAGACTCATGGGGTCTCCCATTGAACCAGTGCATAAAGCAAGTGTAAAAGACCTTACTTATAAGACGGCCTTCCTAGTGGCTATTGCTTCTATTAGAAAGGTTAGCGAACTACAGGAACTTTCAGTTATAGACCCTTTTGTTACAGTCCACAGGGATAAGGTGGTTCTGCGCCCTCATCCCAGATTTGCGCCTAAATTAATCTCGAAGTTCCATGTGAACAAATCAATCGAACTACCCACTTTCTTCCAGAATCCCACTAGCATGGGCGAAAGAAGCCGACACACACTAGATGTGCGCAGGGCAGTCATTTTTTACCTGGAAAGAACAAAACCACTGAGAAAGACTAACCAATTTGTCATTTCAGTGCCAGCTCGTAGAGAAGGGGATCCTGTCTCTAAATCAGCTATCTCTAGGTGGATTGTCAAATGCATCACACTATGTTAGTCTTGCTACGAGAGAACTGCCCTTCAAGCCTAGAGCACACTACTCAGTGCACTGGGGCTTCCATAGCATTCATTGCAAATGTTCCCCTTGAGTCCATTTGCAAAGCGGCAACCTGGAGTTATGTACACACCTTTACAAAACACTATTGCATAGACACTCATTCTAGATCTGATTCTCAGGTGGGACAACCAGTATTAAGACATCCGAGTACTGCTCGCTAGTCTATGCACAGCTTGTGATCTAAGCAGATTAACAAGCATCAGAAGACATGCATTACTCACCGTAATAGCATTTCTGATTGTATCTGCTTAGATTCACATGCGCCCACCCTTCCTCCCTGCTTGGATGGAAGGAGCATAGACGTCTTAATACTTTCTCTCTTTATGTACTCACTCACAATAGCCTTGGGCTACCTAATGGCCGAAAAAATACAATCGGAGGGACCTCTGCGCATGAGGGATTTTGGGTACACTACATGTCACGATTGGACTAGTGTTACATACGCCTATGCCGACGTCCCCTTTCGTTCCCCGAAAGACGAGATGCAATACTCCGCGGTTGCCACTGTATGTCAAACCATATGCACAGTATCTAAGCAGATACAATCATCAGAAATGCTATTACGGTGAGTAATGCATGATATATATATATAACCTTGAAAGTAGTATGAACATAGAAACTTTGGAAAAAAGAAACTCTTAGTACCATATCAATCTAATTAAGAAGGCCAAACTGCACCCAAGTAGTGGTAGGCGGCAAGGGCTCATGTGAGACTGGAGCCACCAACTGTCAGATTTATTTCCATGCATGTTTTGTGAGGGATCACAAATTGAACTTCCTGATGTTTTGAACATGTCTCTGCAAGGAGTGCCCAAAATAATATAGGCAACAATGTCTTTTGTGGTTTCTGTCTGGAGCCATATGATGCCGGACAGATGTATAGAAGGCCAACCTATATTGTGACTGGGACAACTCTGGGGAGCTGTAGCCAAACCAGTTCAAGGTAGCAGTGACAAGGGTCTAGGCTAAGTCTCAAGAGGTGGTGAGCTTGTAAAGGGTCCACAATGAGTGCACACTATGGTCATCACAGAATACACTTAGACAGTATGTTATGCATAGAAATATATTTATTTATGGCCAAATATCAATGTGAGCAATGACTACGAATTGGTAGATATATAACACAACACTAATAATAGATTACATATATAGTGTCAGTGGTTGAGGGCATAATACAAATCAAACCCCTGTAAAGGAAAGTACAGATTAAATTATGCACCACTGGTCCACATAGAGTTAACCCTAACTTCAATTGTCGTTCCAGTGTCCTTCCCTAAATTGTCTGTGGCCTTATGCTCAAACGTTCAGGAAAGTTCCAACAAAGTTTGTGAAACTGGAATAAATGAAGGTAGGGTCTCTGGGGTCCAGAGAACAGTTCCAAGGGTTAGAGGACAGTGTATTCTAATATGTGTCCCCATCTTTCAGAAAGCTTGCACCAGCAAGCTATGGTAAATCCAAAGTATAGTAAATGTTTTGTAAAAGTTAGGATAACTTTTAAGGGGAGTTTGGGGGCATGTAAGAACCACTGTAACTTACCCCCCGTATTCCAATTCTTCCACAGACTTGGCAAGTCAATGGAAGAGGGTCAGAGGTTGCTTTTCCCGCTGTCAGTAGCAGTCCTCGATTTGCAGGGGTTGCAGGTTCGAGCTGATCTCCGGTTGGTGTCTTTTGCTGGTGCAAGGACTCTCGGATGAAGAATGCCAGCAAAACTCGATGCAGGACCACTCTCAGGACTGGACTCTGGTCAGGTAAGCTGTTTCGGACGGTGGTCACTGCAGCACAGTGACTCAAAGGGCTTCACAGTGAGACTTTTTCCTCCTATCTCTGGTCCCCTTGAAGCTAGGACGCTGACATTTCGCAGAGGTTAGTCTTGTAATACAAGCTGAGGATCCTCCAAGTTCCAGGTGGAAGCTTGGAACGGAGATGTCGGCAGCACAGTAGCCAAAACTTCGAGCAGGTCAGCCACAGGGCGGTCCCGGCTTTTCTTTGCATGGTACCAAGCAGACGTCAGGAATGTATGTTCCCTTCACTCCAAGGGTTGCAGCTCCCTTGCAGGACTGAACATCCCGAGCAAGACAGGCCTCCAACAGGACAGCAGCAGAAGTTGGTTGCCAGGCCTCGTTCATACGGGTCTCCGGTCTCACAGCTGGACAGATGTCTTGGCTCCTTCAGGTTACTCCGGGATCTCTCTAGAATGGGTGCAGGGGTCCACTTCTTAGCCTAAAAGCCAGGTAATAGCCGAAACTCCCACTAGCAGGACTACGCAGAGACAGACGCAGGCAGGCAGACGCAGGCAGGCAGACGCGCACACACAGCCCTCCAAAAGCTTCTGCTTTCCCAGGCACTGGAAGTCATATAAGGATTTTCCCGGCCTCACAGGCCAGGAAGAAGGTTAAAGAAAAAGATGGCCAAAGGACAAGCGAAAACACATGTTTGGACACTAGCCAGTTAGTAGCCAAGCACGGTAAATGCGGCAAGGCTAAAACGAAAAGCACCAGAAAATGGTAAAAAGACACTGCTGCCGCCAGCTGGTCCATTTAGCACACCTAGAGTAACCACAAATCATCCTTTGAGTGTTAGTCTACGGCAAGACAAAAAGTGTACCTCATTATACTGCATGGTAAGATGCTGTGTACAATGATAAAAAGTTACCACAAGTGATAACAAGTTACCAAAAGTACTAACAAAGTCGCAAGACTAGGGGAAACAATGTTTCTTAGTACTGACATCCTGAAGGACATGTCAGTTTCCCCATAACAGATGAGCAAAAGACAATGTACACTGTAAAAAGTACAGGTCAGGATCAAAAATAAAAGCAAAAAGTTTGGGGGTCCATTAAAATGGAAGGAAAGGTGCAGTAAAGAAAAATATTTCGTAAACCAACTTCCAGGCATTCTGTGACCCCTTCACAACTAGGAACCTCAAGTAGAGAAGGGATTTTTCATCAATTTTCCACTGTGATTAGGACTAGAAAGATCTAAAATCTTCCCTTTTGAGGGAGAGAGGAATTTCTGAAGGTGTACAGTTTGAAGGGTAGAGTAGGACCAGTTTTGTTGAGCAAAATGTCTTCTCACCCTGTTCAATCGGGCACTGCTGCATTGGGTTTTGTGGTTGTGCTGCCTGAGTAGGATGAGGCCTTGTAAGTGCTCAGTCCTCCGTGTCGAAAGCCAGTGTCTATGGTACCGTTGGATGATCTGCCAGAAAACGATGGGCCTCCTACTCTAGTATTATGGCGAGGGCGGTGCCGCCCAGCAATGCATCATCCGCTCCGCGCCCAGCAATGCGTCATCCGCTCCACGCCCAGCAATGCGTCATACGCTCCACTCCGCTTCATCCAATCCGCGCCCAGCAATGCTTCATCCAATCCGCGCCCAGCAATGCTTCATCCAATCCGCGCCCAGCAATGCTTCATCTAATCCGCGCCCAGCAATGCTTCAAAAAAAGGTGTTGTTGGAAAGGGGAGATTCTCCCCTTTACAATGACACCTTCCTTGATCTGAACAGCAAAAAAGCCTTTCAGATGGAGGGAGAGAAAGGTGGAGATTCACCTTTCATTTTCACTGCGCCAGCCCGAAATGGCTGCCGCAGTGAAAATTACTTTGTTTCATGTCGGTGTGCATTACACACGCCGAAGTGAAATGGAAAGAAATCCAACCCCCGGGCCATGAGGAGGAACCTCCCCTTCACATTTCTTGGAGTTTGGATTTAATTTTTGTGCCAGAAAGGACAAGCTATCTCGTCTTTGGCACTGTTAACGTAGTGTCAAGGACTAGATACTGCATCCTTGGCACTAAAAAGGTTAATTGAGATCAATGTTTAAATAAGTTTTCTTTAAAAAGGAAATAAATATACTTTAAAATTACTTTTCAGAATCAGAACAAGTTAGTGGATAATCTTTATATAGGCTTCTTACACAATTCCTACACCCTGAGGTGACTTCAATTACGAGGACAGTAATGGCATTTATATATCACACTAGTTATACTTTGCAGATTATGAGGTTGCAGAAAGGAAAGTTTTAGGGCAGGTCAAGGTTAAACAGATTCTCAGTAAATGTGAGGACAAATAAACCTTGCAATGAAATCTAGACAAGCCTTTCGCAGGAGTAACAGTCTACAACAAGTTACCACCTATGAGGGACAAACAATATGAGTCAATGGACTAGAGGAGCCTTCAGGGAGCCAGGACAGCTAAAGTCAATTGGAACAGAGTCTATGGAGAAGAGTCACTTCTTGGATCAAAAAAACGTATTGCACAAAGTCAGAGAGGCTTTAGAAAATCACTTGTAGGGTCACAAGCTGTTAAGCCTGTGAGTGAGAAAAAGAGTTGGACTCAAATCTAAAAATAAGCTAATGCAATTCCCAACTGAGAAAAGCACAGCTAAAAAGGCGATGAGGTAAGTACCCCAAGCCTAAAACAGTGCCTCTGGTTTAAAGTAGAGTGGTCCAGCTGGATTCTCTCTTACTACAGTGGTGCAGACTCTTGTACCAGAGCCTCAGTTGTGGGGACAAGAGGGAGGATGTCTGGAGGGCTACTGCGCCAGTACTTGGGAGGTCGTCCGCAGCTATGGGCTCTTTTCTGTTCAGCAGCACTTTGCGGTTTCATCGCTTATGAAACAGCACCGTTGCGGATCTCGGATACTACTTGGGCTTCCTTCACTCCTTGGGTCCTGCACTCTGGTGAGGGGATTCAGGATCTGGTCGTTCTGCTTCTGGAGAGTCCTTAAGAGACTCCTGGAGCTTGTAGCCGGATTTGTTACCGCATCAGACGTTTCACTCGACTACGGTGTGCTTGACCCCTGGCATTCGGTTCTTACATCAATGAAGTACAGCCAATCGGGGGAACATGTTCCAGTGGAGTTCTTCTCGTGGTTAGTTGGTCCAACTAACCCAAGGGGAGAAGTCGTTCCTTCCACATCTTCTCTGTCAAAATGAAAAAGGTGTTTCAGCACAGCAGTAGGGCTTCACCAGGCAATTCAAAGGTCCAGGAGGATGCAGAAAGCTTTGTTCATGGTTTCTTCTGGTGTTTCTCACAGTGGTCGACTCCGCTTCTAGTCCCAAAACCCTCACCTTTTAAGCAGGTTTCTGCCATTCATGCACAGCCTAGGCTGTCAATCACACAGCAAGGTGGCTCTCCTCAAAGGACAGCCAACAGGATTGGTTGCATTCAGGCATTCCCAGAGACCAAGTACAGGAGATTTTCAGGACCCTCCGACACTGCCTGTCTTCTATAGACACAGGAGCCAGGGGTGGGCTTCAGGGATGAAGCCTGCCGAAGGCAAAACGAACAAAGGGCTCAAATCTACCTCGACGCAAAGAGTAAAACCCCAGAAAGACCTCACAAACCGAAAATGGCGAAAAAAAGAAGGCGGGGCCATTTTGATGAAATGGACACCCATGGGTGCTGTACTGCATCTGAGGGTTCAGTGTGCATTTGAAAAGCACAAAGGTAGGAAAAATTAAACCACTGCCGCCAGCTGTTTAACGTAGTGAGGGTAACATAGAAATGGTTACATGAGAATGTAGGATAAGGGGCTACTAGGTAATCCCTCCCCAGGCAGTCCACATAAGATGGGGTGTGCTGGACCTACAAAGAGAAAAGGTAAGTAAAGCCTGTTTCACTTTACTATTCTTGGGAACGGTAGTTCACCCAAGTAAAGGTATTTAAACCTTGTGAGAAATCTAAAGGGATTTCTCTGTGACACTGCACCGAAGGTACTGTCACCATACAAAAAGTAGATGCCTATGGAGTTTGTCAGACTCCTAAAACAGTGAAAACACGCAATACAAATCAGGTCAAAACACATGTGAGAGTGAGAAAAAGGTCTTACCCACTCCAGGGTTAAAATTATAAAGTACTAAGTCCAGCAAAAGAGCTGGGGGTCTCTAAGGTTGTAGGGAATTGGCACAGAAATTAGAATTCTCCCGAACAAACTCCATTTAAAAAACGGACAGGAACGTCAAAGAGTTGGCTGACTTAAAGGTAGTGGCAGCTGGTGACACAATCTGTTTTCCAAAGGCATATAGCAGTCTTCCTTCCTTATCCAGTGGTAATACACATAGAGAAGAGGGGTTAGCTGAATGCTTGTGAGCAGCTGCCAAAATGACAGTCAGTGCTAGGCTGCGTACAGAGGCATTTGGGGGCATTGTCTGGCTGTTAGGGAGAATTCTCATTTATGTGCTAATTCACATCAAGGTTGTGTTAAGGGGTACAGAGTACACACCTTTTGAAGTGTGTACTCTTCACTTTTTCAAACCTGAGGATGTAGCTAAGGCACCCAAAGCTCCCACTAAACTTGCAGGAGGCCCTATCCAAATGGTTCCTATTCTGCCAGCTATCATCCAGTGCAATAACACGACTGTTAGGATCCCTATTAGTGTACAGAATGAAGTGCCAGGGAGAGTCCTGTTGGGAAATGACTTGAAAACTCTTGGAGTAGTGTCTAGTACCCCCAGGGCTCCCAGCCAAAAGAAGCAGGGGCAAACACTATTGGCCAGTGTTAGGGAGAATTCTCTGTTTAGGCTGAATTTCCTAACCTAGTGAGTCCCCCAGCAGCTTTGCTGGATTTCTGGAGTTTGTTTCTCTCCTGCCAAGAGTGAGACTCTTTTTCTCCCACTCTTGGACATGATTTGTGGTGTTCCTTTGAATGTTAATGTGTTTCATGGGCTATGGGGTCTTTTACTCCATAGGGTCTTGTATGTTTTTTTCTATTTGTGTTACACCGCACCCTCCGTGCAGTAACACTGGGGTGTCATAGTGACCCCCCACCATAGACTCCATACCCTGGGACTGACTACTGTCTCCCAGGGCATGTAAAGTCACCATTGGCTTTACTAGTCCCAAATTACTAACAGAACCAGTACAAACCATCATATTGTGGACCTACTGGTAGGGGTAATTCGATTGCCCCTGGGTCTGTTATTCGAGGGGCCACTGTCCCGTCCCCCCTCGTTGAGTTTCGGCTGGTGGCAGTGGATACTACTTTTTATATTCAACCGCAAATATATCTCTATGGGATTTTCCCATTGTTCGAGGCTGATACTTTTTAACATAGCCTCTAACATACCGCCGGTTTATTTATTTAATATTAATTCACCGGTTGGTATTTTCTGCCAGAACTCGGTTTTAAAATGGCGTTTGTGTTCGCCTCTGTAACTCCAAACCAAAGGTCGAGCCCTTTGTTCCACCTTTTGGCGGGCTTCTCCACAGAAGCCTCCAAAAGTGGTGCCACTCTGGGGTGTGGGAGAGGGTTTAGGCACCCTGGACTGAGTTGCCTTGGCAACTCAAGTCGCACTCTTGTGTGATTGGCCCAAGTGGTGAGCCGGCCGGCTCACGCTTAGCACGTTTGATTGAAAGCTAGGCTGAGTGAATGGGGGGTGTGCTGCATAAAAGCAGGGATTTTGGGACTGGAACTTCAGAAGTCGACAAAGGACCTGAAAATCCGACGAGGGAGAGGCTGAGCCGGCCTGCTACGACGACACCACCGGTGGAGCCCTGCTGAACCGACTCACCACTTGCCAACGACAGAGAGCTCCCGGCTGGAGAGTCTTCTTCCCCTGACTGGTGGGCACAACCAGTTTACCTTCCTTTTTCGCATCCCGGGACGTCTTGTGGTCCAAGTGCCCGTGCCAAGCACCCCGGCAACCGGATAGCCACTTACCACTGGACCGCGAATAAAAGGACCACTCCTTTTAAATTGAGAATTCCGCGGCTGGTTTCTTCCCTGGCAGTGCAACGGACTCCTGCTTTCCTCCCCGACGAGATCCTATCTTCCTCCGGACGAAGCACCGACTTGCACCCGCTGCCAGGAACAACTGCCCCCGCTGTAGCGGTCCCACCATTTTAAGGAACCGTGTCCGCCAGGCCTCCCTTTCTAAAGATTGCTACAAGGTAACAATAATCCCTTAACCTTCTGGACTGGGCTGGCCGCCTTGACCATCTAACTTGTCCCTTTCTTTTTGGTCCAACTCTTTCTGAACTTATTGCGAGACTTTTGGGCACTTTGAACCGTGTGACCTTGGACACATTTCGACCGGAGCCTCTTAAAGTGGGTCCGGCCTTGTTAACTTTGACTTTACGGTTTTAACCTGCCTTCTTCTCCTACTGTGTTCTTCTGAAAGTGTTGGGATCTGTTTCTATCTTTGCTCTGCCTTTCTCTCCCTTTTAAACCGATTGATTTGAGTGCCATCTTCGTTAAGCGCTCACCGCTGTCTGAAAATAAGTGTTGCTTTACTTAAGACTTGTCTAACTAATCGTTGAAGGCAGTGTATATCTTTTAGTGACCGTGTTTATGAACTGGTTGATATTAGTGCCAGTGTGTTTAACTAGATGTATTTTTAAATAAATAAGTATATCTCTTTTACACCAAGCTCTGGTCAGTGTTTGCTTGTTCTACTGTGTTCTTTTGACCTATTGTGAATACTCTGTATACTGCCTAACTCTTCTTGAGAGAAGTCTGACTGCTCAGCCACAGCTACCAGGTAAATCTGGGTGGTACAGACTGCTACCAATTGGGTTTACTGCCAACCACCTGTAGACTTAAATCTTTTGCAGTGGTCCCATTGGGAACTGCACAGGTTTCTGCCTAACAGCCAGAGAGGCAACCCTAAGAGACTCACTTTGAGATTAAGGAGATTTCCAATACCTCCAGTCCACAGGAAGGCTTCAGAAAAGAGGCTAAGGAGAATTCCAAGATCTCTGGAAAAAGAAAGGTCTGAAACCTAAACCTGTACATAGGACAAGGACATCCCCAAGAGGACTGTCCCATGTCACCCCAGCGACCCCTTCCCCAGCTGATGCTGAGTGGGAGGACCAACCAAATTCTGTGGAATCGGCTTCTGGTGAGACAGAGCTGGAAGAAAATCTTCCCTGCATTGGAGATCTGGATCCCAGAGACCACCCTGAGCTGCAGACTTTACTTACAGCCAATGAGAGTCACTGGTTCTGTTTTAGGCCTTAGGAAGAGGATGGCACTGATGATGACAGAAGCTTCAGAAAACCTGAAAGCAGGTCAGGCTCTGGTCATGCAGTGGCACAACCAGAAGGCCAACATGGTGGAGTTGATTCCAGACCAGCTTGTATTATGTGTTACTGACAAGGCAGAGGGCCTTAGAGGACAAGTGTGTTGGAGGCTTCAAAGTTGTAGGCAAACTTGGAGAAGTCAACTATTTAGTGTACTTGGGCAACTCCAAGGAGGCCACTAAGGGTCTATCACACTAACCGTCAGAAGGCATACGTTTCCAGGCCAGAACTAGGAGCTTTGCTTCTAGCCTCTGATCAAGAGGAGGAGTAGGAAGAGAATGAGCCTCCCCCTGATCTCCTCTGGGGACAATCTTCAGATGAGAAAATTGAGGGAGTGAAACTCTTCACATATGACTCTGCAGCACTAGGAGTGCACGGTTCCGTTTAATCAGCTTGCATCCTTGTTTTCTCTGACACCAGGCCTGACTCCAGGGGGCTAGCATGATATTCTCACTGGCGAGTCTCCCTGTCAAAAGCAGGGGTTACAGAATGTCAGATCATGTCAGAACTCATATAAAGGAGGAGGTCAATAAGATGATTGACCTTGGGGTTATTGAACAAGCTAACAGTACATGGGCTAGTCCAGTTGTACTAGTCCCAAAGGCAGGGACCAGAGAGTTGAGATTCTGAATGGACTATAGGGCTCTTAATGCAGTCACCACAATTGATGCCCCTTCATTACCCAGCACAGATCGGCTGGTGGACAAACTTGGTTCAGCCAAGTTCCTCACTACATTTAACCTGACCTCAGGCTATTGGCAAATAACTCTGACAGACCATGCCAAGGAGAAAACTGCATTTTCCACCCCAGGAGGCTTTTACCAGTTTAAGGTTATGCCCTTTGGACTTAAGAATGCACCTTCTACATTTCAAAGGATGGTGAATCAAGTTCTGAAAGAGTTAGAGGACTTCTGCATGGCATGCTTGGATGACGTTGCAGTGTTCAGCCCCACTTGGGATGAGCATCTTCACCACCTAGGATATGTTTTGCATGCTCTGCAACAGGCCCATCAGACCATAAATGCTAGTAAATAGTCAGTGTAAAGTGGTCTACCTTGGGAATGAGGTAGGAGGTGAAATTAGGCCACTGCCTAGCAGAGTGCAAGCTGTAAAAGATCGGGCCACCCCTACTAGTCAGACTCAAGTGAGAGCCTTTCTAGGTCTCACTAGGTATTACAGGAATTTCATCGAACTATGGGACCATAGCTTTTCCCTTAAATGTAATCTCCTCACCCAAATTCACCATGGTGGTCAGGTGGAACGCAAAGTGCACTAAGGCCTTTGAAGGACTGAAGAAAGCCCTTTGTCAAGCACCAGTCTTGAGAGCTCCTGATTATAACCAATATTTCATTGTACAGACAGATGCTTCTAATACAGGTATAGGTGCAGTTTTGAGCCAAATGGATGAGAACACCCTATCTGCTTCAATAGCAGGAAGCTGAAGGACCATGAGACAAGGTGGGCAGCTATAGAACGTGAATGTTTTGCTATTGTGTGGTCTGTGAAGAAGTTTAGGCCATACTTATATGGTTCTACTTTCATTATTCAGACAGACCACCAACCCTTGAGATGGTTAATGCAGATAATAAAGGGGGAGAATTCTAATTTATGTGCTAATTCCCTTCAACCTTAGAGGCCCACAGCTCTTTTGCTGGGCGTTAGGACTTTAATTTTAACCCTTGGAGTGAGACCCTTTTCTCACTACCTCGTGTTTTTACCTGATTTGGATTTTGTGTTTTCACAACTCCATAGGCATCTTCATTTTGTTTGGTGACACACAGCACTTTCAGTGCAATGTCACTGAGAAATCATTTAGTTTTCTCATAGGGTTTAAATACCTTTTCTTGTGTGAGCTACCATTCCAAGGAATAGTAAAGTGAAATCGACTTTGCTTAACTTTACTTTTTGTAGGTCCAGCACACCCCATCCTATGTGGAGTGCTTGGGGGGGGGGTGTTTACCTAGTAGCACCTTATCCTACTGTCTCTCGCAACATTTTTATGTTACCCTGACTACTTTAAATGGCTGGTGGCAGTGGTTTACTGTTTCCTAACATTGTACATTTCTACCTTCAGCTGCAGTACAACACCAATGGGTGACCATTTTGTCAAAATGGCCCATGTCGTCCATTTTCTGTTTGTGAGGCTTTCTTGGGTTTTACTCTGTGCGCTGAGTGTGATTTGAGCCCTTTGGTTGTCTTGCCTTTGGCGGACTTCAGCACTGAAGCCAGCCCCTGGCTCCAGTGTGTCTGGAAGGACAGGATGTGAGAGAGGGTCCCGAAACTCCCCTGTCCTTGGTCTCTAGGAATGCTGGATGCAACTAGTCCTGATTGGCTTGCTGGCTGTCCTTGCAGGACAGCCATCCTGCTGTGTGATTGACAGCCTAGGCTTTGCATGAATGGAAGAAACCTGCTTAAAAGGCGAGAGTTTTGGGACCACAGGCAGAGTCGACCACTGGGAGAAACACCCGACGGAGAAACCGTGAACAAAGCTTGCTGCAACCTCCTGGACCTTTGAATTTCCCGGTGAAGCCCTGCTGCAGTGCTGAACTCCTTTTTCACCTTGACAGAAAAGCTACAGACAGAACAACTTCTCCCCTTGTGTTAGTGGGACAAACTAACCCTGAGACTAATTCTACTGGACCACCGTCCCCGACTTGCTGTATCTCCATTGCTTCGGAAGCCCAATTCCAGGGGTTGTGTGTCCATAGTAGAGTGATACGTCTGCAGCGGTAACAAATATTGCTTGAAGCTCTAGGAGCCTCCTAAGGACTCTCCAGAAGCAGGGCCTCCAGATCCAGAGTTGCCTCACCAGAGTGCAGGACCGAAGGGGTGAAGGGAGTCCAACCGGTATCCGTGATACGCATCAGTGCTGTTTGCTAAGCGATGAAACTGCAAAGTGCTGCTGAACCGAACAGAGCCTGTACCTGCCGACGACATCTCAAGTACCGCCGCAGGAGCCTTTCAGACGTCCTTCCTCTTGTCCACATGCCTGAGGCTCAGGAACCAGGGTCTGCACTGCTGTAACAAGACAGAATCCTGGACTACTCTTCTTCTAACCAGAGGTACTGTTTAGGCCTGGGGTACTTGCGTCACTGTCCGTAGCCACACTTTTATCACATAGGAATTGCATTGGCTTACCTTCTTTTCGAGTTGATTCCATCTCCCTTCTCACAAGTTTACAGCTTGTGACCCTACAGTGATTTTACTGAATCCGAGCACGAAGCGTGGCCTCTAAGTTTTGTACAGCGGGATACTATTGAACAGATAGTTTCTTTATCCCTACTTCAGCCCAAACAAGACAATCTGAACAGAGTATAAAGAATAATGCATGAGGATTAACGCTGGGCGCTATCTTCATAAAGTCCTTTACAGACGAGCTGTTTTTCAGAAACACAGGAAGAAACTTTTCCCATTAACGCTACCAGATTGCATCTAGTGAACAAAATCTGGACATTAACTGTGTACACCATTCAGTTTCAAGTACAGAGCGCCGTACTACGGCTGTATTACTTACCCCGTATTCTGCCACAATTAACTGCAATTGAGGTTAAGAACCGAAAACGAAGGTTGTCTTGGCAAAGGATGAGTCTCCTGCTAAATTCAGGAAATCATCAAATGAAGACTATATCCACCAACTAGATCAGTTACACCATACAGAGTGAATAGCAGATTCCAAGTTGTTGAAAATTGTTATGAAAATTGTTTTTATTGTAAACACAACTAAAGTAACGCACCTCCTGACGAATGTTCCATACTAGCGCAGAGAACTTAAACATGTCCAGTTCTAATCTCAAGTGATTAATTCAACTAGAATCAAACTCTGAACGCAATTACATGGTGTAGACAACAATAAGACCATAATAGCTTCTAATGTTGCCTTAAAAATCAATTGTCTACTAATTACACACTTTCCTATTTTCTTAAGTACAATTAGTCACTAATAGTTTTGTGTTTTTTATTGTGCGTTTTATATTATGTGCACTGTCGCAACAAAACTCTTGTGTTTTAAAGCTAATTTCTGAATAAATTATATTGTTTTTTTGAGAATTTTGAGATTCATTTTCAGATTGGTATAACTGTTGATATAATCAAACTACCTTTTATTTAACAATAGTTCTATTTCCCCAAAATAAGGTAGGGATCCCACCCCTGGGAGGACAATTTGGGATTCCCTTATTTTATATTGAGATTTTTTTGAAAGATCCAATGCTGGAGCAGGATTAAGTTAGTTACCTGTAACTCCTGTTCTCAAGAATTGGTATCTTTCATAGATTCACATGAAACCCTCCCTCCTACCCACAGAAAAGACTCTGCTTGGTTCTTCTTGGCACTTTCATGTGTATTATGCTAATCTGAAGTGAGCCTCTAGGGTAGGATTGGAGGTACATGCATATTGACTGCAGGGCAAGATGACCCAAAATGACTCTAAGGGAACACTCATGTTTTGACATTCAAATAAAGACTGCTCTGTTACGGAAGATTTCCAGTCTGACAGAGTATATTGATGAAGCATGTGAATCTATGAAAGATTCCAATGCCAGAGAACAGGAGTTAAAGATAAGCAACTTCTTCCTTCTCCAGCATGGGGTCTGGCAGGGATTCACATGCTCATGAATATTCCCCGGCGTCAGGCTGGGAATCCTCAGTAAAAGAAAAAAACTGTTTCAATTATTTATTTAGCATTTTTAAAGCGCTCACACAGCCCGCTGTTACGGGAATTGTTTGTTTTTGAGTTGCATAATTATTTTTTGTCTTAGTTGCGTATTTATAACTCGCTTAAACACCCAGAGGTTTCTAAGCGCGGACCCGGGGATCGAACCTGTGTTGCTTTGTGTAGTCTTGCTTCAAAGGCGCGCACGTTGCTGCTAAGCTATCTTCGGGGACTTACAAACTGTCTTTCACCTCTAAACCAATCACTAAGCTCTGGGTCATGCTGCCCCCAGCCAGTGACAGTCCTCTCCCAAAGCTCCGCCTCTGGCAGCCATCTTCAGATTTTCACTACGCGCTTCAGTGTTGGAAGTCCTTGAGTTTTGCTCTGAGTTAGCTGTTTTTTTCATTTTTACCAAAAAAGTTTCTATTTTTGTGTCAAGAGTGTGTGCGCTCTTCTCTCCATCTACCGACAGCAGGTATCTGTTTGTTGATGAATTTCAGCGCCCCCAAGGGCGAAGATCGTCTAAGTTTCTTGGAAGTTTCCAGAAGGCCATCGGGCCTACTCCGCGCCCTCCAACCATGACTGAGTAGGAGAACGACGGAAGGTCCCTCTTCAGGCCCTGCACTAAATGCGGGCTGTGGAACATGTTTGTGGAGGACAAGTACCTCCAATGCCTCTACTGTCTTCATCTCGACCACAAGGAAGGAGAATGCAAGATCTGCCTTGGCTTCTCTAAGAAGACGACGAAGGACCATCGCAGTAGATCAGGGTCATGCCTCGTCCAGGACCGGCCGGTCCGAGGAGCGGGCTTCTAGCCTCACCAGTGGCAGCCCAAGACAAACCAAGCACTGCAAGTCCAGTTCCACGGCAGTCGCCGCACAAGCGGGTCCTGCAATGGACAGGGAGTGCTGCGCATCACCAGCCAACGATCGAGCTCCTCCTCCAAGACGAAATCGCCAAACATGGCTAAACTGCAGGAGAGGCCGGAGAAGCCAAGGGCAGAGAGGAAGAAGGCTGATCTACCCAAGAAGGCCCTGTTGACGCAGGGGATGTCTTCGTCGACGATGGAGCTGGTGGCGGAGACTAAAAGGGCTGACCCCGTGTGGGTAGCTCCCACAGCCCAGAAGGTGTCCCTACCTCTAAGGTGAGAAACCGCTGCAGTGACTTTGGCGAAGTCTGCAGGCATGCCAGGGAAGAGTATGCCATCTCTGAGCCCGGGCCGACACCCCAGGATGGAAAAATGAGGGGGGAGACGAGGAGGCCCTGGTGCAACCTCATACCATGCACCAGGCCATGGATGTTTCGTCCATGGACGACGAGGACCTGGAGTCCTTGCACACGATCCACAAGGACATGGAGGAGGATGACACGGCACGGGGCCTAGTGCGCGCGGCCAGTTCAGCTGAGAGATGAGTCGCTGGACATCCTTTTGACCCTCCACACCTTGGTGTCAGAGATCCAGAAGAGGATGCTGACCAACCTACGGCAAAGAGGCAGCGTCAACCGACACCCCTGTTTCAGCCACATCTGCACCTGGTGCCCTCTCCCCGGTGGACACAGGGATGGATACGACCATGGCGATGACCGACTACTATCTCCTCACAGCTGGCGGGTCTCTGCAGCCGAGGGCGTCCCCACCGGATGAGGTGGGGTCTTTCCACGCCATGGTCGGCAAGGCATCCAAACTATTCCAGTTTATACCCGAGGAAACCAAGAAGTTGGCTTTCCTGTACCAGGGGCACAATGCCAAGAGGAAGACAATCATGGCGGTGCCTCTTGTGGACGACGTGTGGGATGTGGCCTGGCCCTCTTTAAGAACCATTGCACCGCTCCAGTCAAGAGGGATAGGCTGGAAAAGAAGTACTGGGTGCTGGAATCCGCACCCAAGTGCCTACGGTCGCTGCCATTGCCGGACTCTGTGGTCTCGGTGGCCGCAAGGAAACGGTCAGCGAACCCTTCGTCGCCCTCAGTCCCTCCGGACAGCAAGGGTAAGAAGATGGACACCATGGGACGGAAGGTTATTTACACCGCGGCGTCCACCATCAAGGAAGCCAACGTACTGGCAATCCTGGTGAGGTGCAACCGGAAGCTGTGGTACGAGCTGGGGCCGATTCGTAGTCCCAGGTAAGAAGTCCCTAAAACCACACCCGAGTGAAAAGTAGTCCTTGTGGAAAAATAGTCCCTTCCAGGTCTCACGTTGGCCTGGATACATGTGCAGCATGGTCTGCCTGAGGTAAGTGATAACTATGAGCCTGGCGCCTTAGGCACCAGGACTGATTTCTACTATGAGCCTAAGGCGCCAGGACTGAACCCAGATAGCCCCTAGCCGGGGCTTCTGAGGTATAAACAAATGTCCGGATGCCTGCTTCCGGGGCGGATGGGCTTGGTCCAGCTGCCCGGGGGTAGGCATCATGACAATAGTGTGGTCTCCGACTTCCATGCTTCCTGGGCCTTTGGGGCTCCCAATGTCTTTGTTCGCATGCCGGCTGTGCAGTCCTGTTGTCCTGGACAAGCCCTGGACGTACTCTCCATCCTCTTGGTGTCCTGGTCCGCACCTGTCTGCACGTCTGGTTCCTCCTGGCTCTCGCGATTCCTCCTGGGAGGGCTTGATCATCTGTCAAGTTCTTCTTCGGTTTCTATCTAGCTTCTTTCAATCAAAGGCTGTGAACCACTAGACTGCTAAAAGTGGTCCCAGTTGTTATTTAATATTCTCCACACCTCCTCCTCTTGTCAGTACTAAGTGAGTGCTGGTGTGGTAACTCACTAGAAATCTTCCTTGCCTCAATACTCTCTACAAGGACTGCTTTAGAAAAGAGCATAGTGTATGTGGGTAGGAGTGGAGAGGAATGAGGTGTAGGAAAAGTGGGTTACTGTGGGAAGGTGGTCTAGGGTCATGGGATTGGTGAAAATACAGCATTCTCCTGATGTGGTTGTCACTGGTCCCAACGGGGGGGTCCCCTTCCCTTGAGTTACACCCGCTGAGTACCATCCCCACGGGAACTATCGGGTAGCAGCCTCACTACCCTGGCCTCATGGCAAGTGGCTCCCCCTTTGGAAGAAGTGAAGACAGTGTGTGATTAGTCACAAGAGTTCCACTCCTTTTAAATGATGGGCCTTAGACACATTAATAGAATTTCACTTATCCAAATCAGATCTTTCATAGAACCATATGCTTTGAATATTCCCATTGACAGGCTGGGAAACCTTGGTGTGTAAATAGAAGTATGCATCGTAGAAACAACGAACAGCCCTCACTTTGTGATCTATCAGTCATTTTGGTTCATTGAGGCAACCTTTACCTTAACCGCTCCCCTGGAGACAATCTCCAGATTTCTTACCGCACATTCAGAGTTGAGAGTTTGCTTTAAAGTTCTAACTTCTTTCAATGATTCATTTCACCTACAACTTAGTGTTGCGTCTCTTTTTGAAGATAAAGGTAGGTTTTTTCGCATTTCAGAGGTTTGGGAACCTTGGCAATCGGGAAAAGCTCCCCATAGTAGGGATTATTAACACCCTGTTCCACTCAGGGTGGAGGAATCGGAGGAGTACCCCTTCTCCAGCATGGGGTCTGGCATGGATTCACATGCTCATGAATATTCCCTGTCAGGCTGGGAATCCTCTGTAAAAGAAAAAACGGCTTCACTTTCGCTTTAAAACTGTATTTCATCCTCTAAACCAATCACTGTCCTCTAGGTCGTACTGCCCCCAACCAATGACATCCTCTCCCTAAGCTCCACCCCTGGTAGCCATCTTCAGATTTTTACCGCACGCTTCAGTGTTTGGAGTCTTCTTGGTGCTCTCCGAGATATTTTCTAATATTTTGTGTTTTTCAGCAAATTTTGTAAATTTTTGACCGATTTTTCTCATTGGACCGAGGGTCAATTGCTGCCAGCGGGGACCCGCTGTTTGTCGAAGATCATACTACATAGAGAATCTTTCATCGGGTTTCTAGAAGGTGCACACTTGGGCCTACTTTGTGCCTTTCCACCATGACCGAGGAGAACTCTGCACAAAATGTGACCAAGGAATGTGGAAGATTGATACTGTATTGCCTACATCCATACTTCGATGAGGAGAGATGCGAGGTCTGCTGTGGTCGTTCAAAAAAGACCAAGAAAGATTGCTACCGGGTCTGATCTGGGGAGGCCGGTGCAAATTTATACTAGGTCTGATAAGGGCGATGACCTGCCTGAAGGCTACTATACAGACCAAGTCTACCTCGCCACCAACCCGGAGTCACCTCCTCTCATGTCTGCCACACATCAGCCCAGGGACGTGTCTTTGCACATTCTGACCCCGCTACACACACTTTTACCAGAAATTCAACAGAGACTAAGAACGCTTCCCGAAGCCATTCTCCGAGCAAGCACAGGTCAAAGGACCCTGCTGGTCCAGGGTACCAATCAACACCACCTTCACCGCCTCCACCTCGGAACTTGACCCTGACTGTGGACCCGGCCGTGCACTCGGATACAGCAGCTATGGCGGCTATGGTGATGGACACCCACTACTTTGGGCCAGTTGGCAGGGAACCAGCAGGGGCGGATGATCTGCGCAGAGACTCTCCGCTGGATGAGGGTGGCTCCTTCCACTCGATGATATCTAGGGCATCTGAACTTTTCCAACTCGTGCCTGAGGAGACGAAAAAGGAAGGGTTCTTTTTTTCAATGTTGTGAGCATCATGTCTGTCCCCTTTCTGGACGATATCTGGGATGAAGGCCTAACCCTGTTGAAGAATCCGAGCACCACTCCACCCAAGCGGGACCGGCTTGAGAAGAAATACAGCCTGCACCCGACTCTGTGGTCTCAGCCACAGCCAGGAAACGCTCTGCAAACTTGTCATCCTTGTCCATGGTGCCTGGAGGGGAAGACACTGGATTCTATGGGGAAGAGTATTATCTATACGGCTGCCAGCACCATTAAGGCTGCTAATGCCCTGGCCATCTTGTCCCACTACGACTGGGGACTGTGGCATAAGCTCGGCCCCATCCTGGACTTCATACCTTCGTACCTGACGACAAGAAAGGCAGAAGCTCTTGAGCTGTTACAGGAGGGGGATGTGGCCTCAGGCCCGACATCACAGTGGCTGTGGACATCGTGGGCACCGGATTCCATCAGATGGGTAACCTACTTCAGGCAGGACGTTCAATCTGAGGTGTTGGACATGCCATTTGACAGAGAAAATCTATTTGGCAAGACAGTCAGTGAGTCTCTCCAAATCATCAAGACAGACTGCACGTTCACTGGGTACCCTGCAGCAACGTTGATCGTTCTTTCGTTCCTCGAGAGGAAAGCCTGGCTGGTCCTCCAAGGACTATAACCACCACTTATCAGCCTTCCTGCTCCACGATGCAAGAGGTTTACAGAGGTCGCTTGCAGGCATAGGGCAGCGTCGGCACCGCCCACAGGGCAGGGCCCCGGCACTAAACCAGGCCTCCACAAGCCGTGGACTTGGTCCCCCACTTGTGCATCCGAGTGGGAGGCCGGCTGGTGTGGTTCGTCGGCATGTGGGAGACCATCACCACCAACTGATGGGTGCCGGATGCTCTCAGACAGGGGCACACCTTGGAGTTCCAACACAGGTGTCCTTGTATTCCCCGAGTTGCTCAACAAGAACCGCACGTGGCGCAGCTGCTGCAGGAGGTCCATGCCATTTTAAAACGGGGGTTGATGGTCTGCACCTCTGGGGCTCAGGAGTGTATTCCAGATACTTTCTGGTCTGAAAGAAGTCAGGACGGTGGATGCCCATCCTGGACCGAAGGCGCCTCAATAAGTACTTTAAGTCCCAAAAGTTCAGGATGGTCACGTTGCAGCACATGCTCAGCCAACTGGAGAAAGGCGACTTCCTGATGTTGCTGGACCTGTAGGATGCCTACTTCCACATGCCCATTCATTGGAAGCACCGCAAGTTCTTGCGGTTCGTGGAAGGGGTTGACATGTTGATCCTGCTCCCATGCTCCGGTGAGCCAGCACGCGGCAAGGACCGTGCATCTGCTGGCGGATCTGGGGTTTTCCATAAATTATCCAAAGTGCTGCATGGAGCCATCGCAGAACGCTCTGTTTCTGGATGCCTTACTCAACACAGTCCCTTGTCTGGCATCTCCCTCAAAAGAGAGGGTAGGAGCCATCCTAGGAATGGTGCAGCGCCTGTCATCAGCGAGGTTGGCTATGATATCCTCTTGCATCAACCTCGTCCGACTTTACAGACTTCAGATGAGACCTCTGCAGGAGTTTCTGGATGGGAGGTGGCTACAAATCTCCTCGTCCTGGATGGACAATATCGCCCTCAACGAAGAGTTCTTACAGGCGATACAGAGACAGTCACCACGGATGCTTCTCTTGAGGGGTTAGGGCACCCACACAGGTCATTTGCACGCCAGAGGCCTCTGGCTGACAGAAAAGACCCTTCACATCAACGTCCTGGAACTTTGGCCCATCTTTTGGGCCCTCATGTCCTTCCTGGTGTCTGTGAAGGGCAAGGTGGTGAGGATATTCATGGACAATACCACTGCCATGTTCTACATCTGGAAGCTGGGCGGGACACACTATCTGCCTCTCTCCAGGGAGGCCCTGGATCTGTGGCACTGGGCTATTCGTCAGGACATGTTTCTTGTCCCTTTTCACCTGGCAGACACCAAGAACACCCATCGCAGACTTTCTCAGCAGGGAGCTATGTTCTTGCCACATGTAGGAGCTCCGCCAGGACCAAGTGGATCTTCTATTCCATGAATGGGGTTGTCCCCGGATCCACCTTTTTGCGATGGCGACGAATTCCAAATGTCAGTTCGCCAGCAGGTTCCCGCAGCCAAGGAGCATGGGGAATGCGTTCCCATTCCGTGAATGGGACTTTTCCTAAACGCTTTTCCTGCGTTCCCACTCCTGCCACGAGTGATCAACACACTCAGACGGTCGGTGTCGCTACAGGGTGATACTTGTTGCTCCGGCGTGGCTGCTAAAAATCTGGTATCCAGATCTACTATGTCTGTCAGTGGCTCTGTCCATCGGGATGCCACTACTGTCTGATCTTATCTGCAGAGAGGGTGGGGTGATTCTGCACAGCTGAATCTCAGGGCCTGGCTACTGCAGCCCTAGAATTTTAACATTATTCTTTACTTGCAGAATGTAAGGACATCCTGGCCAAGGCCATAGCCTCTTAAACGTTGACGTGCTACAGCCATCAGTGGAAGCGTTTCTCTGTGCTGTACCGGACTCAGAAGATTGTTCCTCTGCGTGTTACAGCCCTGCAGCTCCTCCCATACCTTCTTTCCTTGGCCAAGGCTGGACTGACTTAAAACCTCTATCAAGGTGCCCCTGACCACCATATCCCGTTACAACAGGGCACCGGGTAAGCCTTTGCTATGAATGCAAATGCTCTTCAAGGAGTTCCTCAAGGGACTCTTCAGGACTTTTCCGCCGATGAAGGCTCCTGCCCCAGCTTGGGAACTCAATGTGGTCTTGACTAAGCTCGTGGGGGCGTTCTTTGAGCCGATGCATCAAGCCCCACTCAAGTTTCTATCGTGGAAGATGGCTTTCCTTGTAGCTATCACCTCAGCCAGGTGGGTCGGGGAGATGCAGGCCTGTCTTGCAAGCAGCCTTACTTGTCCTTCCACACTTCAAGGGTGCTACTACGTGAACACCCCACCTTTATGCAGAAGGTGCTTTGGAGCTCCACGTCAACAAGCCTTTGGTGTTGCCTGGCTTCTTCCCGAATCCGTCGTCACCAGAAGAGAGGGCCTTGCAATCGCGGGAAGTTGTTTGTGCCTTTGAAGTTTTACGTGGCATGCACCAAGAGCTTTTGGAAGACTTCTCAGCTGTTCATCAACTTTGGGCCTGTAAATCATGGAAAGGCCTTGTTGAAGGCTTGCATCTACAGGTGGCTCTCCGGCTGCGTCATGCACTGTTATTGTCTGGCTAACGGGCAGCTGCCGGGCCGGCCGAGCGCCCACTTCACCAGAGCCATCGCAACAATGACTGCATTTCTCTCTGGTGTGCCCCTGCTCTACGCACACCTTCACGAGGTTCAGCTGCATCGACGGGGATTCCAGGGAGGAGTCCCGGGTCGGCCATTCGGTGCTGCGCAACTTGTTCATTTGAGGTGAGTCTGTTCCAGGGTTGAGCGTTTGTTGCTTCTTATGATCCGTGTCACCCCCCCGTGGTTGTGTATATGTGCTGCTGTGTAATCGTTGTTCATGAGCTTGTGAATCCATGCCAGACCCCATGCTGAAGGTTTGTTACTTACCTGTAATTATTGTTCTGATGTTTGTCCGTCTGCTTAGAATCGCATGCTGTGCATAGTCTGATATCCAGTGGTAACCGCAGAGTATTGCATCTTGTCTTTCGAGAATCGAAAGAGGACGTCGACATGGGCGTACCTGTAACACTATCCCTACGTGATGTGTAGTGTACCCAAGATCCCTCATGCGTCGAGGTCCCTGAGATTGTTTTTTTCCACCCAGATAACTGGCCGCCCATATGCGGAGTTCGTAAAGAACATTGCTTTTGTCCCACGACCTTTGGTCGAGTTGTTCTATAAAGAACATTTAATATTACCCCGTCCGTCCATTGTCTCGACGGCTGTTCCAGTCCCCGCCGAAGACCTATGAATTTCGACGGAAAGTGATCTGTCTGTGTCGCCGACTACGTGGCCGGGCCTTCCGCCGGCCTATACAGTAGGGAGAGTGGGGTTGGGTGGACATTTCCTTCTAAAACTGAAAATGTCTTTCCTTGTCTTCACTCTTTCCCTGTCGGTCATAGTCACTCTGGGTCACCTCTGCTATGGAGAGGCCTCCATTTAGATTTTGCCCTATTTGTAAGGGAAAATTCCCATGGAGGGATAAGCACAGACGGTGTAACCGGTGCTTGCCACTCGATCATAAAGAGGAAGGTTGTGCAGCCTGTAAGCTTCTCTGCCCCAAAACTTTAAAGGAGTGTAGAGTTAAAAGGTGGCTGGCCTACGGTATGTCCAAGGCCGTGACTTCACCCAACGCTGCCACCACCGAATGTGACGACGGTGAGAGTGACAACCAAACCTCCGAACCGGAGGTTGTCGACCTTTCGACGGCACGTTTCGACAGAACATTGACGTTCCGCAGCATCTGTCCCCGGCCCCGATAAGCACGGCGTAGGCCCTGCCCTGGGGAGATCACACCCCGGTGACAAAGACAGACACGTGCATGACACTAAGAACACAACCCCTAGCCTTTCTTCGACTATGTCGGAAAAGACTTCAGCGCCAGCGGGTGGACCAGTAGTTCCGGTCATACCCACCGATCGACGAGATCGGCAGCCCTCCCGGCAGCCGCCTACGCGATTGACGACTGGGCATTCCAAATCAAAGGCTGCTACCCACAAAACTCACAGTTCCGTTGACACGCATCAGAGGAATGCGTTCGGCGACGACAAACAAGGAACTCAGGAGAAGGCACTGTCGAAAGTTATGGCTATCGAAAAAAGCAAGGCCCAAATCCCACCGAAACAAACTTCTGTACAATCAGCAGATGTTCCGACGCACCTCCCGACGGGTGAGGAGGTCGAAGCCAGTCTGGCAAGGATTTTAGTCGCCGATTCACATGAACGGCAGGCTAGGGAATCTCCGGTGGCCTCCGAAAGATCCAAACATCCATAGAAATCTAAGGACAGCGCTCCGAAGGAAAGAGTAGGTCACATACAGACCCCACCTTCATCGGTCCCACCAGAAAACTTCTCTGAGGGAGAGGAAGAACTCTCTTTGACGCTGAAGGACAAAGCTCTACGTTTCTCACTGAAGAGAGTGCTAGACAAATTTTTTCCACAGAAGACCTAGAAAAAGACAGTGTTCTTTTTTTCATACTTTCTCCTCAGTATCTCTCCTGAAGAACCACGGTCACATACCGTGGGGAAACATGTGTTGAGAAAATAAATCTAAATACAAGGAATTAAAGTTGAAAACCTAAACCTTGAGTTGCATGTAAATCAATGCAATTTTGAAAAAAATTGATAACTATGCAAGAGAAATATATTTGTAAATTAGGAAGGGAAGACGCAAAATTGAAATTGAGTTGCATGAAAGTTAATGCAATTTAGAAAAATCTAAATCTGAGTTGCATGAAAGTTAATGCAATCAAGAAAGAAAATGTCAATTGTGTAATGAAAATATGAGCAAGAACACACAAAATAAATATATTTCATGGCAAAACAGCAATTTGTGTCTATAATGTTTAGTGGGTTGCGCTTCTGGTATAAAGTGCCTTTCTAGGAGGAAAAAAAAACTTTCCACCCCTAGAACACTCTTAATCTTCAGTCTGGACTAGGGAAAAGTTCGAGGACTGCATGGAAAAGCTAGACGAGTTTGGTTCAAGTGCAGGACAACCTAGACCTAGAAGGTCAAGAGAGGAAAGCCCTGCCTACCCCATAGCCAAATACCCAAGGTTTTTTTACCCCTCTTAAGAAGAGGACATTTATAATTATGACCTCACAGAAGAGGACACTCCACCAGTCAGGCTAGAGGAGAATCCCTTCTATGAAGAAGAGGAACTCGTGGAGCCCATTCAAGATGAGCCCATGGATGGATGGGGAGGGGAGCCAGATGTGGGTGAACCACAACCCTGGCAGTCTCCAGAACCACAAGACCCGGACCCAGATATCCTGACATTTAACTCCCCTCAGAATACTCCTATTAGAAATCCCTCTCCTATTGATGACCAACTAACATTTAATGTGCTGCTACATAAAGCAGCTGACCACTTTAAAATTGCCACTGAAGAGGCAGCGCCTGAAGCCGACTTTGTTGAGCATATACTCCAAGAAAAGCCACCTGCTAGCCAAGTCATACCACTTCTCAATTCGATTAAAAAACGCATTGCTCCATCCTTGGCCCTGCTTTTACAAGAGGCGTAAATCCAAGCATTGAAAAACTCTTTTGCCCCTTGCCATCAGACCCTCTTTAAATTAGGTAATTCTGCCCCAGATTCTTTAGTGGTCACTACCACAATAAAAAGGGCGGGGGTTCCCTTATCCACAAGCGAGCCTCCCCTGACAAAGAGGGGAAAAGACTGTACACTCTGGGGGGAAAAAGTGTTACCACAGCGGCAGCGTACTCCACACGCATCGCCAATAACACTACCTTATTGGCCAGCTACTCAGATGCGCAGTGGGCCCTAATACAAGAAGGCCTACAGGAAGCACCAGAACCTCTGCTGACCTGCCTACTTACCACAGTCTCTGAAGGCAAACAAGTCAGAGTATTTTAAAAAAACACCTTAGACTCTGCCGAGGCAGCCAGTCGAGCCCTCGCTCAAGGCATTCTCCTCAAGAGACATGTTTGGCTCCGAAATTCAGGATTTAAACCTGAAACGCAAGCGGCTCTTATAAACAGTCAAAGAGGCTTTGGAAACTCTGAAAAAAGAACATGAAACTTTAAAAAGCTTAGACCAAATTACTCAAAGATCTTCCACAAGGCGAGGATTTGTAAACGGAAGGTTTTTTCATGGCCAACGCTCCACTACCCTTCGAGGGGATTGGGTCCTCCGACGTATTCCATATCTACGACAGTAATCACCACAGCTGTGCTGCTTCGGAAAATTTTGCGGCGTCTGCGTCGATACGCCGCCCTCGAGGACCTCCTCCGATGGCCGACGTCACTTGATGTTATAAGTAGGACGCACAACGCCCGTAGCCTCAGTTCTGCTTTTTCTGCGAAAGTTTTCGCTTCGGAGATCTCAGCGCGCCTCGACTCTTTGGAGTTTCTGTTCTTTTGGTTCTTCAAACCTGTTCGTTTGAGAGAAGTTTTTGAGATGTCTTCCTCTTCTTCCACCCCATATCCAGGCTTTAAGAAATGCGGGGACTGCGGGTCCAAGATGTCGGTGACAGACTCGCACAAGGCCTGCCTCTCGTGCCTCGGGGAGGCCCACGACACGGATGTTTGTGTTGACTGCCAGTCGCTTACGTCCAAAGCCTTGCGGGAGCGCAAGAAGAAACTGCCGGTCGGTAAGGTGTCCAAGCCCAGGAAATCGAGGTCCACTGGGCTTTCGACGGACGATTCGAGGGGTGACTCTCCGCATCGTCGTCGTAAGTCTAGGGGAGGTCTCGGTCCTGGAGTGGGTCCCGCCACTCCTCTGCCTCTTCGAGGCACTCCCGGAAGCGCCGTCATCGGTTGCCTTCCCCGTCCTCATCCAAGGACTCCGCCTGTCGGCGGGTTGCTTATCCCACCAAGCATGCAACTCCGGAGGAATGGGCTTCCTTCGGTAAGAATATGCTGGCGATTCTTGAATCACAGGGCACCGGTCCGTCCGAGCCTCCGAGTGGGGTGACCGTAATAGAGACACCGCTCGTACGCCTTCGGGCTCGGGTGGTCGGCACGATTCGTGGGAAAGATCGCGCTCGGACAAGGGGAATTGTTCTAGTCATGCCCGTTCTAGGTCGCAGTCCTCGACGCGCTCGAGACCGTGTGCACCTGTGATGTCTTCAAAGAAGACGTCGACGCCTGTGGCGCCGAGGCCGTCGAGTGATTCTCTTGAGGCTCCACCTCTGAAAAAGTTGTCGACGCCATCGGCGCCCGGGCTATCCTCGAGGCCTGTGTCGATGCTGATTCACTCAACTCCTTTTGAGGCCGTTTCGACGGGGGTACCCCAGGGTACGGTGGAACCCCCTAGAAAGGCCCTAGCCAAGGCCAAGCATGGTTTTGTTCCCCATTCTGTGCCTCCTTTCCACCATCTTGATTACATTTCGGAGGTGGATGAGGGCTCTGATGATGGCATGGTTCCTGATGCGGTGCCAGATGAGATTCTCTCGGGACATAGTCAGATTGCGTCAGTCGCTGCACGACGCCAGTGGTCTGGACACCTCTCCGGAGGTGGAGTTTTGTAGGCCTGAGCCTGGCACCCATGCCGACTCCTCGTACTGGCGCCTTATGTCAAGGGTCACCGAGTACTTGGGGTGGTCTGCTCCCCCAGGGGATTTTCTTCAGGATGACCTCACGGATATCCTCGACCAAGGACCACCAACTGACCTGGTACGGCTGTTCCATATGGCTCTACAGAGGAGGGTGGCGGCGGCTTGGACTGCTCCCGGCAGTGGACAAGTCTTTGCCACGAAAATACCACCCAGCCAGTAGCGACCCCTGCTACTTGACCAAGCACCCCACTCCGGCGAGTTTGGTGGTGCAGGCGACTATGGCCCCAGCAAAGCAGGCGTCGTATCCTACCATCCTTCCTGATAGGGACGACAAGCATTTTGATGGTTGGGCGAAGAAAGTGTTTTCTTCAGGGGGTATGGCTCTTCAGGCTGCCAACTCCGTATGTGCCTTGTCACATTTCATGCACACTCTGTGGAACTGTTTCCTTAGCGGCTGAACATATTCCCGAAAGGGACGAACTGGATGGTTTTCTTGCTATGGTCCAGGATGGCAAGCATGCCATGTGTGAGGCCGTTCAGTCGGGTTTGGACATGGCAGATTGCGTCAGCCGGTCCATGGTGGCGAGCACCGTAATACGCAGGTTTGCGTGGTTGCGGAAGTCGGGGTTTGCTCCTGATGTACAAGCCCAGCTCCTCAACATGCCCTTTGATGGTGTCCATCTTTTTGGCAGCAAGGCTGACGAGAGCCTTGAGAGGTTGCAGACCTCAAAAGCTGCAGCAAAGTCATTGGGCGCTGCAGTTCGCCAACCTCCGCCTTATCGTCCTAGGAGACAGCAATGGAGGGGAGGTTCCTTTCGTTATTACTCATCCTTTGGTAAAGCATAAGGAGCTGCTAGTCAAAGGGGCCACCGTAGGAGTGCCAGAGGTGGAAAACAAGGTACTCGAGGTGCCAAGGCCGCTCGGGTTGTTGCTTCTTTGCCCTCAGGCAACACCGCAGCCGCTTCAGTTCAGTCATGAGGCCATGTCCCATGTTTCGCCGGTTGGGGGAAGGCTGGCGCAGCATCTTGTAGAATGGCGTGCCATTACTTCAGATGTGTGGTTTCTGGAGATCATAGCCCACAGCTACTGTCTTCCTTTCCGGTAGAGGCCTCACGACAATCCACCAGGGAACCTCTCTTTGAAGAGTCCGGATCCGCTCCTTGCGCAGGAAATTCAATCCCAGATGGAGAAAGGCGCCATAGAACTGGTGCCTGTAGCGGAGAGGAACAAGGGATGGCATTCCCTTTATTTTTTTATTTCAAAGAAAGTCGGGGGATTGAGACCCATCATGGACTTGCGCGGTTTGAACAAACTCCTCAGGAAGGACAAGTTCAAGATGGTTACTCTTTCTCAAGTCCTCCAGGCCCTTCAACTTCAGGACTGGTTAGTGTGTCTTGACCTCAAGGACGATTATTTTCATGTGCCGATCCATCCAAAGGACAAGAAGTACCTGAGGTTTGCGGTTGGCGACTCGCACTTTCAGTTTCGGGTCCTGCTGTTCGGATTGACCTCCGCCCGAGGGTCTTCACCAAGCTCATGGTAGTGGTGGCAGCGCATCTCAGGAAAGGCGGGATTCACGTCTACCCCTACCTGGACGATTGGTTGATCAGGGCGCGCTCTCCCGAGCAAGTCCTAGATCATCTTTCCGTCACCTGCCACTCCCTCCACAAGCTGGGCTTCTCCCTCAACTTGAAGTCCCACTTGACGCCAACTCAGAGGCTCCAGTACATCGGAGCATTGCTCGACATGTCCCTGGGGCAGTGTTTTCCTCCCCAGGTGAGGGCTCATCACATTCAGCAGATGCTGCAAAAGTTCCAACATACCAAGAGTCTCCCTGCGTTCGAGTTCTTGAGATTGCTCGGCCTCATGGCATCATGCATTCTTCTGGTGCCAGAGGCCAGGTTGCAGATGAGATCTTTGCAATGGGCACTCAAGCTCCACTGGTCTCAGTCCTCCGGCAGGATGTCAGACCCCGTTCAGGTGCAGCCCTCGGTCGCCCAGGACCTTCTGTGGTGGGCCATCGAAGGCAATCTGATGAAGTGGGCTCCATTTTGGCTTCCCTGGCCGGAGGTGACGATCGTGACGGACGCATCCCTCACGGGATGGGGAGCTCATGCCAACGAGTTGACAGTCAGCGGTCGTTGGTCTCCGTCGGAGTCCAGACTCCATATTAATCTGTTGGAGCTGAGGGCCATCAGGCTTTTCCTGAAGGCTTTTCTGCCGACTGTGCGAGGGAAGAATGTCCTGATTCTGACGGACAACACAGTGGCCATGCACTACCTCAACAAAAAGGGGCCGGGGGCAGGGTCACTTCCTCTGTGCAGGGAGGAGATGCAGCTCTGGTTATGGGCAATCCAGCAGGAAATTTCGATCTCGGCAGTTCATCTGGCCGGAGAAGAAAACGAGACAGCGCCGCTCTGAGCAGGCAGAGTGCGATCTCTCACGAGTGGGAGTTGGCTCAGGAGATTCACCTGGAGATCTTCGCCCTTTGGGGGACCCCTCAAGTGGATCTCTTCGCCTCCAGTGTCAACCGGAAGTGCGAAAGGTTCTGCGCGTGGGAATTTCCTCCAAGAGTAGCCTTAGGAGACGTGTTCGTGGTAGTGGTCATTCCAACTGCTGTACGCGTTTCCTCCAGTCCCCGTCATTCCGCAAGTGCTGCGGAGGTTACGGAGGTTTGGTTCCCGGATGATCCTCATTGCTCCGGCATGGGCCAGGAGGATGTGGTACCCGGACCTTCTCGACTTGTCCATCTGCCCTCCACGTCGTCTTCCCTACCGAGCAGATCTGCTCTCACGGGAGGGAGGGTCAGGTTCTCCATCCAGAGGTCAGATCCCTCAACCTTCACGCTTGGCTTCTGAAAGGTTGAGGTATAAGGATTGGGACCTCCCTGAAGACGTGATGGAGGTGTTGCTTTCGGCCAGACGGCCGGCAACAAAGTCCCTGTCCCTGTACCGTTGCCGTTGGAGAAAGTTCTGCTACTGGTGCAGGGTTCAGAATGTGGATCCTTTTGCATGTGACATCCCCATGGTTCTGTCCTTTTTACTTTCTTTGGCCCACAGGGGCTTGCAAGTGGGTACCATTAAAGGTTACCTGGCAGTGCTGTCCGTCTTTAAGCGCTTGTCTGAAGAGTGTTCTTACTTTAAAATCCCTTTAATTTCACAGTTTCTGAAAGGGCTCACTAATGTGTTCCCTCCGTCTCCTTTCCTGGTGCCTGGTTGGGATTTAAACCTTGTTCTTAGGTTTCTTATGGGTGCTCCGTTTGAGCCTTTACATGCTTGCCCTTTGAGGCTGTTAACTCTGAAAACTGTGTTTTTAGTTGCGGTTACTTCCGCTCGCAGAGTGAGTGAGTTACAGGCACTTTCAGTTAAGCCTCCCTTCACTGTATTTCACAAGGACAGGGTTGTCCTTCGTGTTCGTCCTTCTTTTCTTCCGAAGGTAGTGTCGGAATTTCATTTGGCCCAGAAGGTTGTTCTTCCGGCATTCTATCCTCCTCCGCATCCTGGTAAGGAAGAGGAGAGGCTCCGTAGGCTTGATCCTAGGAGAGCTTTAAGCTTTTATGTTTCACGCATGTCCCGGGTCAGAGTGGACGATCAAATCTTTATTGGTTACGCTGGGAAGCGTTTGGGGCAAGCTGTGACGAAACAGACTTTGTCTCGCTGGATTATTTTAGCCATCTCGGAGTGTTACCGTTTGGCGGGTAAGGACCCACCGGCTGGCTTGCGGGCCCATTCTACCAGGGGTGTGGCTGCATCTACTGCACTGCAGAGGGGTGTTCCTATTCGCAACATCTGTGATGCAGCCACCTGGGCTTCAGTACATACATTTGTACGTCACTATTCCCTCGATTCCATCCGAGGGCAGGATCTGGCCTTTGGCAAGGTGGTCCTTTGCTCTGCTATTTGATTGACTATTCTAAATTTTGATTCTAAATTCTTTCCCTCCTCCTTGCTCTGTTACTGCTTTGGGAGTCTGTCATAGATATGGAATACGTCGGAGGACCCAATCCCCTCGAAGAACAAGTTACTTTCTTACCTGGTAACGTTCTTTCGATGGGATGGTCCGACAACGTATTCCATATCGCTCCCGCCCTGCCTTCCCCGCTGCAGAATTTCTTTTGCGATTGCAGCTTACGTTCCGCAAGGCTTTGTGTCTGACTGGCAGTTGACTTATGTCACACGTTCTGGGGGAAAAAACTACAACTGAGGCTACGGGCGTTGTGCGTCCTACTTATCACATCGGATGTCGGAGGAGGTCCTCGACGACGGCGCATCGACGTCATCGATGCAGGACGCAGACGCCGAAAAAAGTTTCCGAAGCAGCACAGCTGTGGTGATTTCGTGTCATAGATATGGAATACGTCGTCGGACCATCCCATCGAAAGAACGTTACCAGGTAAGAAAGTAACTTGTTCTTTTAGTTGCGGTCACTTCTGCTCGCAGAGTGAGTGAGTTACAGGCACTTTCAGTTAAGCCACCCTTCACTGTGTTTCACAAGGACAGGGTTGCCCTTATAGTTCGTCCTTCCTTTCTTCCGAAGGTGGTGTCGGAATTTCATTTAAGCCAGAAGGTTATTCTTCCGGCATTTTATCCCCCTCCGCATCCTGGTAAGGAAGAGGAGAGGCTCCATAGGCTGGATCCTAGGAGAGCTTTAAGCTTTTATATTTCACGCATGTCCCGGGTCAGAGTGGACGATTAACTCTTTATTGGTTATGCTGGAAGGTGTTTGGGACAAGCTTTTACTAAGCAGACTCTGTCTCGATGGATGATCATGGCAATTTCTGAATGTTACCGCTTGACAGGTAAGGACCCTCCAATAGGCTTGCGGGCCCATTCTACCAGGGGTATGGCTGCCTCTACTGCCCTGCAGAGGGGTGTTCCTATTTGTAACATCTGTGATGCAGCCACCTGGGCTTCGGTTCATACTTTTGTACGTCACTACTCCCTCGATTGTATCCGTGGGCAGGATCTGGCCTTTGGCAAGGCGGTCCTTTACTCTGCAATTTGATTGGGCATTCTAAATTTCTATCTTCTAAATTCTTTTTCCCACCTCCTTATGTTGGTACTGCTTTGGGAGTCTGTCATAGATATGGAATACGTCGGAGTACCCAATCCCCTCGAAGAACAAGTTACTCTCTTAGCTGGTAACGTTCTTTCGATGGGATGGTCCGACAACGTATTCCATATCGCTCCCTCCCTGCCTTCCCCGCTACAGAATTTCGTATGCGATTGCAGCTTACGTTTCCGCAAGGCTTTGTGCGTCAGACTGGCAGAAGACTGGTGGCACACGTTCTGGGGAAAAAACTACAACTGAGGCTACGGGTGTCGTGCGTCCTACTTATAACATCCAGTGACGTCGGCTGTCAAAGGAGGTCCTCGAGGGCGGCGTTCCGACATCATCGACGCAGGACGCAGATGCCGAAAGATTTTCCAAAGCAGCACAGCTGTGGTGATTGCATGTCATAGATATGGAATACGTCGTCGGACCATCCCATTGAAAGAACGTTACCAGGTAAGCGAGTAACTTGTTGTTCTGGAAACAACTGGCACTCCCAGCAAGGAACCAGTACTTACAATACCCCGCACCATCAAAAGGGACAGCGACACGGTAATGGGAGAGGCAGGAACTTCCTTTTTGTATTCCTTTAACACATTTGTTACTTTGAGAAGGAGGGCAAGATTAGGTTTTCTTGGTGCATAGGCCTTTTTATTTTGACCAGACGGACTTGGACATATTTGTTACTGTTTAATGGTCGAGATTACTCCCATTTTAGAGTTGGGGCCAGTTAGGAATTCTGGCATTCCAATGAAAATAGTAAATGCAGGTTTTCAAAACCTGTGTCCATTGTGTCTGTCTCTACTGCTCGATACCGTGCCTTCCTCACATAACATATAAACATGCTTGGCCACAGAAGACAATTTGTGTGACCATTAACAAGAATGAACAAGCACTTACTCTTTGTTATTGATTGAATGACAATGATACCATAAAAGTGATAAAACAAACTTGTTCAGATTACAGGGTACATTAGAGAGACACATTCTGTGTGGGGTGAAGAGCCTGCATGTGCATATGCATGTTTGAGCGTCCCTCAACATAGGGATGGTAACGGAACCTTTGGAAGCAAAATATTGAGCTTCCCCATTAAATTTGGTACAGAATACGGCCTCAGGTGTGGGAATGCCTGGCGAGGCCCAGCCCTCCGGCGCCCTACCCCAGTCCCTTTTTCCGCACGGACTGTGGCAGACCTAGCAGCCAGTGCAGAGACTTTTTTAGCTTTCCGCTTGCTCCCAGTTTTGTTTTTTCAATCTTAATTTCCCTTTGGTGCCTTGCCCCAGCGCATGTCAGTCGCAGGAGGATTCACAAGATGTGCCTCATGGTATCACTCGTTCCTTGCAGTTGACCCCCATACACTCTGTCTTAGTGTTTGGGGCCCGACCACCGCTGGGACTCATGTTCGCTTGCAGCGCTCTGTCACAGGGCTTGATGAATCGGTTGTTGTTGTGGAGGGAGATCTTCCACAATTCATCTCCTCCCCACCTTAAGCACTGTGTATAAGGACCTCTTGTCAAGACAAGGTAGGCCCTCTGTTCAGCACGGCTCCACAGCACAACTCCTTCTTCCCCGGGGTTCCAACGGATCCGGGTTCTTCGAATTCAGGTTCTGGCAGGCCTGAGGCCTCTAAGGCTTCTGGCTCCCAAACTGATGGGCCTAGGGGCCCTACCAGGCTGTCCTTGGAAGGGCGATCATGTTTGTTGTCTTCTTCTAACCCAGGGGGTAAGGGACCATCTAGCGCCACCTCAAAGAGTCCGTCCTCTATCCAGCATGGCTACCGGCACAGGTGCCAAGGGTGTCCAGCCTACCGGAGCTCGCTCCAAGGTCGTGAGTCAGAGCGCAACGACTACCGGCTGTCCGGCTGAGCGCTCAGCGCCTATCAGAGTGATCTCCGAGGTCGGCGCCTCTGCTTCGGTTGCAAGACCTAAGCTGTATCCTCTCATATCTGAAGCCTCTCCTGACTCATGCGCCCTCCTGCCCAGGGTGTGGTGAAAGGCTTCAAAATGGCAGAGAAGCATGTGGCGGTGCCTGCCGGGCCTGCATCCATCTTGGATCCTGCTTAGGGGCCCTGCAGTGCTTTTGCCCCTCGAATAGGCTTTGCTAGATGTCCTAGCCCCCCTGCCTCTGGAAGCGGCAACGGATCCGACGGTGCAGGCTTTTGGTCTCCTCAGGGATACATCTACCCATCAGAGCCTTATACCTACACGCACCAGGCGCCTCAACGCTTTGTCCAGAATCGGAGTCCCAGCACCTCGGAGGGCCGTGCCCCTAGGTACTTGGCAGCTTGCAAGGATGGCTTCTTCAAGCTATTCCTCTTCCTCCTGCATTCCCCTCGGATGAAGGGGCTCCTAAAGGACATTGTGAAGGTGGTCATCCTGTAGGTGTCGCCATGCGGGCCCTCCTCCTCTGGGTACTACGCCTGTTCCTCCAGCGCTGCCGGTTCCAGGCCCTACCTTGTTCTGACCCTTCCATGACCTCCTGTACCACCAATGCCCCCCTCCCCTCAACAGCCGTTGAACCGGTCTACAGCTGCAGACCTAGGGGGGACCCCGCTGACACCTGTGTCCCAGGGCCTGGATTCCCCTCGGTCTGTGATAAGGGGGGAGTGGGCGATGACGACTATGACTCCTAGGACGATGAACCCTCAGCATCCATTAAGACCTTTCATGACCGCCTTCAGGGCCTGGTGGAGTTCTTGGGTGTCCCGCTACCCAAGGAAGCTCCCCAGGAATCGGTTGTGATAGCAGAGGTATTGGGGAAGCGCACCATGGTCCGGTCTGGCATCCCTCTCGAGACAGATTTTTTGCAGGTGGCGCTAAAGGTCTAGGAGAAACCCAGATGTACGAGAGTTGGACATCAGCTTTAGGCTCAAGGGTTGGGAGCCAATTCTCCTTGCCTCCCACCCGCAGCTGCACTCCTCAGTGGTGGCTGCGGCCTCCTTGTATTCCAAACCATAGTCTTCCTGCATGGGAGCCACCTCGAGGCATCTCTCCAAGGAGGACAAAGTCCTCAAGTCTTTGGGAAAGCGCTGTTATTCCATCTCAGGAGTGCATCTGGGGTAAGCCAAAGCAGATGCCCTCTTGGCTGCGGCTAACCAGAAGCTGTGGCGGGAGCTCAGGGAATTTCTGCCCAACCTCCCTTCTGACAAGCAAGCCTCCTTCAAGGCCAGTTGGCAGATGCCCGGGCCATTGCTCTGGATCTCATGGAGTCTTTGGTCTCCCAAATGGAGACAGCCAGCACAGGGCTGTGCTTTAAGGTTGAGATGAGGAAGACGGCGTGGGTGCACGCTACTAACTTTTCATCTGACGTGCAGGAGTGGATCCTGGAGCTGCCCTTCGAGGGCATGAACCTTTTTCATTCGTCAACCGATGACGGCTGTCGCGTTTCAGAGACATGCTTCTTGGGATGGGATGTCATCGGCAAGGCGGCTACTTGGGCCACTACGTCTGCCTTCTGTAAGCACTACTCACTGAACACCAACTCCAGGCATGATGCAGAGTTGGGACAGGTGACTCTGAAGAATTTTTGCTTCATCCTAGATATGAGGCAGGTTATCACAACTCCACCTTATGTTCTTGTTCGGTGGAATCACTCACAAGGATGGAGGAAAGTGCATGGGACGTATGAGTGATTAAAGTTACTCCTCATAGGAACTAGAGTACTCGTAGGCCATAGTTCCCTTTCTTCCATAAGTCCCACCCGCCTTCCCCCACTAGTATGCCAAAGACTGTGTAATATGCGTAGCCAGGTATCAAAGCGTCCGATGAGTTCAAAGAGGACTGAGGTGAGGTGGCTGGGCCCCAGCAGGGTGTTCCCACTCTCAAGGCCATGCCCCCACGCGCTATACTAAATTTAAAGGGGAAGCTCAATTTTTCACTGCCAAAGGTTCCAGTACTGTCCCCATGTTGAGGGACGCCCACAAGGATCGAGGAAAGGGGACTACAAGTCCTCTAGTCACTACGGTGAGTAACTTTAATGTTCTTCCCTACTTTACCACTTACCCATATTTTCCTCAGGGATACCCCTGTACAATTCAACTCTTTCTGCCAACACATCTGTCGGATGGCTTGACACAGACCCAGTTCTTGACCCTGGCACAGGGATTGTTTCTTGCAAAGTAATCTGGTGAAAGCCTACACACTAAAAGAGCCTGCTTCTCTCCAGTCAATCACACACCCACATACCAACTACATCTAGTGCCATGCATTGTCTGGTCTAGACATTGCAAACACAGTAAAGCCTTATTCTAAACCTAGTTGCACATTCCTGAAATATTCTCACTCATACAAAATAACGAACTACAGTTAAACATCCATTCCTACTTCTGCAACCATATTTCCTCCCCAATCCCAATTGTTTTTCCCCATTTAAATGTTGTCTATTAGCTAAACCCACCTTTCCGATTACCCCATCCACCTTGTACTCTCCTATCCACAGACTAAATAAGGTCAGTTGACACCCTGAGGGGTTCACAATATGCCAACCCTTGGACACGGTCCTACGTTTGTAATGGGTGTAGTATGTGTTTTGGAAACCATAACCTACTGTAGTGGGGAGCCATATATACAGGTAAGTAACTTGTTCTCATCCTCCTGCAGCATTGGGTGTCAAAGATCCTTTAATGCTTCGTTTCTGCATGCTTCGGTATCTCCTTTTCTTCTATTCACCAACAGCCCTAACAGGTGGTTATCTCGTGGCTCTGTGTGGGTGCAGAGTGTGGGATTTCGCTGCTTGCTCCCAACCCTCCTTTGCGGCGTTGGTCTCCTACTTTCTGTGGAGATTGCATTGGAGCAATATCTGTCAACCACCATCTCTCTCACAACTGACCCCGATGTGGCCCCATCACCCGTATGTCCCCTGCACATCTTACTCCATCAGCTTTGCACAATAGAATGTTCAGGATTTCTCATTGCATCTTAGTTTTCTCCTTTGACTACTTCCTTCATCCTTATGTGTAAAAGGCGATTGTTCTTAGTTTAGCCAGTGAGGCTATGGGTTGCATCACATTTGTCGAAATGGTAGAAAGACTTGTCTGCTTTGTTCTCGCCATTGTCAAGGGATCTTCACATGGGGAGAATGAGGGAACTGAATGACCGGCTGAAGAAAGCTTTCTTATCTACTAACGTTTGTACGTTTAGTTATTTCTTGTTACCTACAACATTTTGGTGGTGTTGGAGGAGAAGGGATTTAAAGTTCCAATAGCAGTGGGTCGAGTCTGTGTTGGAAAGACATGCATACTGTACCGAGTACCAAAGATTTGCCTTTAAGCAAATTTAACGCTTTGAGTAGCACTTTCTTTGCATGTACAAATAATTCAGGAGGCCAAATGAATTGGTAATGGGAGATTCCCTATGGGTCAGGCGCACAATATTTTAGATCTTGTTATTTTGTGTTCATTTTACTGCTATTTTATTACCCTCTTTATCTTTTAACCTATGCCTATAACTCAGTGTTCCCATTACAAACTAACGGTTTTCTTTTGTGTTTTACAGGCATATGATAGACTTGTCCCACATCAATGTGATGCTTTTGGCTGAATAATATTTTCTGAACTCCACTAACCTCACAATCTGCAAATACCGTTGTAAATAAAGAAGGATGCAAAGTGGACAAGTCAACGCAGCCTGATCACTTTTTGGTCTACTTTATTGACCAAGAGCTCAGTGAAGTCATTTAACGCTACAGGACTTGTATATCTGAAGCTGAACTGAAAGCTGAGCAGTCTCGTTTGATCATCTTGCCTGTACTTTCCGGACAAAATGGGGCTACATGTTTTCAATGCATACAATGCATGGCATCGCTAGCCTCCGAGACTTACTGTGTATCCATAGTGAACACTATTGTGAAATGAAGCGTTGCATCACAAATGTAAAAAGGAAAATTCTTCATAGTAAAGAATACTTGGTAATGGTTGCTCTGATCTTCATTCCCGAAATATTTATTCAAATGAAAGCAATTTCTCTACAAGACTAGAGTTGCACAGTAGTTTCTTGCCATTGATTACATTTGCAGAAGTATGCCCAGTAGTAGCAAACTCTTCCCAAATGACAGTGGATAACCACAGTTATTAACAATTGTCAATCTTTGAACAGAGCAGCAGAAGGATGCCTTTGAGGGGTAGGTTTTTGTATTCTGGTGTATTTCAGAATGCATCCTTGCCATTTACACACTACACTGGGGTCAAATACAAGGGTTTCCATAAAACATAGGTTTAACAGATTCCTTTACATCATAGTTTCAAATTAAATGTTTTGAAACATTTTATTGTGTAGATAAGGAACCATGTCATTCTGCTGTTTACTGTACTGAGCATTACTGCTAAAGGTCAGTTTGTCTATGACATAATCATAGAGCTGGCAAAAATCGTGTTGAAGATATTCTAGTAAAGATGGCATCTTGGTTTCGAATAATTGTTCTGGTTTTTTGAGTCAGAAGGCCATTATGAAAATAGGCAAAAATATGCCTGAATTATGAAGCCTAATTGCACAATACTCTGTGTATTGATTCTTTTGTAGGATCCAAGGGGTAGTTGCGTAATTTGTCTCTATTGGAGACTTTAATTTTGTGAATTAACCTGTCATAGCAAAGGTTGTTTACTCAGAAACCTTTGACAAATAAGCTCCATTTCAACAGTTCTAAAAGTCCCCTAAGTAATCTCTGCTCACAAGTTTAGTGAACCCTATATGAGTGTTCAATTTACTTTTCTTCAGCTTTATAATTTGTGTACATTTGGAATCCTTTGTTGATTGGTGCATTTGGCTCTCTCGACTGATTTTTGTTTCACGTGTAACTGTGCGTGTTCTGTTGTACTATGGTACACGTATGTTTGAAAGAAACATACAAATCTGTTGGCAACTCCCAAAATAAGCACATATTGCTTCACACCTGATAATTCTTGCATTTTTTGGGATACTTGAGCAGATAAAGAAAACGTCAAAAGTATAACATGATGGTGACTGGTTTTCTGGTGCGCATGATTGACATGTGAAGTGATAATTCACTGCAGTTTGTGACATAGCCAAAAGGAAAAAGTCGATGCATGGAAATTATCTGCTGGTTACATTGGAAAGTGTTTGAGGGCATCCAAATGATACTTGAAAGCTCTGGTTGATCCCAGTGTGGTGGTTGCATAAATAGAAGGTGTACATCTCTTTGAACAAAGTTGTCTTCTATGGACATTCACACCTATATTTTTTTTTGGTGCCATTTCAGATCAAGGCATGTTACACTTGCCTTCGATCAACATTATCTGTTTTTCTGTTGCATTGCTGTTCTTGCTTTGAATAAGAAGCATCTCTTGCAGAATTTGTTGTGTTAATGCTTTCTTATTCAGTTTAATGTGTTCAGAAGCTTAGACGAACTGAATTGTGTTTCCCGCACTCGTTTTGTGGTATGTTTTTTTCAAGTTTGAGCTTTGACATTTCTTTTGTTAAAGAAATGCTTGCACTTTGAGCATTACTGTTATACAGTCTACATTTCTACCTATTTGTGTCACAAAACTTCATGAATCTAGATCATTGACAGGGATTTGACACCATAAACTGCAGGAAAGTTAACTCTCTGAAATAATGGGTTTTATTTTATCTCGACTGGATTGTGGCATGGTGATTAATTTTGAGTTCATATGTTTCTGTAAATACCAGGAATTTCTTTTTAATGAAATGGCGGATAATAAAAAGATATTGTTTCTTTATTATGATATCATTGAAAAGTCTGAGTTTGAGTATTTAGCTGACATTTAAGGGGCACATGTCGCGCATCTTCTTACAAATGAAACCCAAAGCAAGTGGCATTTACTGTTGATCGCACCCAGGAAGTAAAATCAGTGTTTAAAGAACCCGCCCTCTATCTGCAGTTTAAGTGCAAATGTAACACCCACCTGCTTTTTCTTGTAACTCGCATTGGGCCTGTATGAAACAGTCAGTTATTTGTGAGATATTTTGAAATATTTGAAAATTCTCGGGCATTTTTAACAGGAACTCTAATCCAGTTCAGAGTAGAACCTTATTGCCAGTTCGATCACTGAATGAAACAACTCGATCGCCTACATTTTTCATCTATAGAACTCTAGTAGTGGTATCCTCATTTTTTCTGCATGAAATTGCTTTCCTTAGAAAGCAGGCGAGGGTATGTTAAATGAAAGATTACAATTGCACCGTTTTGTTGTCACTGAATTCTTGCATTCATCACAAATGGCACCCTGTGCCACACTTGGATTTTAGGTACTAAGAACTTTTAAGTGCTTGTCAATGAATTTCACACACAATTTCCAGTGTGTGTGTGTGTATATATATATATATATATATATATATATATATATATATATATATATATATAGCAGATGGGAGTTCTAAGTGACCTGACTTGCAAAAGTATTTATTGTAAAAAGGTCCTATGATGTCTAGTCTAGTAAAATGACTTTTGGTTATTTCTCATCTAGGAAGACTAGGAGAGCTGTTTGTCTTAAAGTTCAGGACCATTTCGTAGTGCAGGTTATACTTTTTAACTCTAAATGATTTTGAAGATGTGTATGCAAGTGATATTGTTTATGCATAGTTCCTGATCTTGGTTAGTTGGTGAGCGCTGCACATAGGCTGCAGGATTTAGGATTGAAGATTAATCAGTAGCTCTAAACAGAGCAGGCTCAGTTTAAACATGAATGTAAGAGAAGCAGGTTTGTCAGAACTATACATAATGCATCTGTGCTAAACCTTTGACCAAATTACAAGCGTTTTTGTGGATTTTAAGCAGTGTGCCTGTCTGCATAAACTGATTTAAACATTTCCTGGCAGAGATTAGCAATAGGCAGTCTTACACAAGCCCTCCTAATTTACAGGTTCATTATTATTGAAAGAAAGTCACATATTTTGTATGTGAATACCTTCTAATGATGTTACCGTGTTTTTTATATAGTGGTCTAAACTTTGGGTAGCTTAAAACTTTGTTTTCACACTGTGAAATAACAAAATACAAGTGTAATGCTCATGTTTGCACATGCACACTTAACCGAATTGAAAGTGTATTATGTGGTGGGATTTTATATTATGTCAATACTGGCATGTCCATAGCATACACTATTCTTTAATTCCAAAACAAACCATCAAACTTAAGATATTTATAATTTAGCAGTATGTGAGTTTTAATGAAAAGTGGTAGAGTGAAATGGTTTCTTAAGGAATGTTGAACATCTGTGTGTGTTTTACTCATTGTTGGAAGAGCATTTTGAGGGAATGGTGCAATTGCAGAACGTCTTCAATGGACAGGTTGCACCTTTAATAACCTAGCAACCTGGCCTGGTGTGGTATGTTTCTCTCAGATTAAGCTGTACCTCTGCCTTTTTTTTAGAGATTCAGTGTTGCTTTAAACTTCAATTATGTCGAAAAAATGATTGATGCACCATGACATTATGACTAATATATTTAAAAACTCATACATGGAATTTATTTGACACATTGATCCCCCTTAGGTTTACGTATATGCTACACTAAACTAGGTAACTTAACTCTGTTGCATGTGTATGTCTCTTGAAGAAAAATGGTTAGAGAAAGCTACAATGGCATTATATGTTTTCATATGTTCACACACTCGAGCAAAAGCTTAGACTGATTACCTTGAAGATCTGTTGCAACCATTATCTCTATTCTTTCTTTATCATGCATTTGAATTGAAATGCAGAATGCAAAAATTGCATACATTGTACAGCGATAAATATGAAACTTTTAAATTAAGAGCTATGTGGTATATCCTTTAATTACAGTGATTTCCTATTAGTTTTAGTTGTCACACTGTAAACGTTAAATGGATACTTTTCCATACATGTTGTTTTTGTGTACTGCATACATTTTTTATAAAGACAGTAGTAAGTAAATATGTTTATACCGACCTGTGTAATTTTTTTATGTCCTACATGAGTAAGGATCATGGTTTAGCATGTGTAGGGAATCTGGACATAGATATTATGTAGTTAACTCCTTTGTTTTATGTTTCTTTATTTTTTCTTTTTATAAATTATAGACCGGTATTTTAAGTAACACACATGTGTTTGAACACTTTGCCAGGCCTCTGCCTATATCTCTTAAGTGTTCAATGCTCGAAGGTGTCTGCCTTGAACAACAATCTGATCATGTACATACATTTGCAAAAGAGTTATCATTTTGGCAGCTATGTTGACATTTGGCCTTTGGTGCAGACAACTTATATTACACCTTGTTCCCAGGAATAACCTTTACGTGTTTTGGAATTTTCTGTCCACTACTAGATCTCTTATTGGTATGACTGAAAAAGAAATCCATGGCCTACTGTATTGTGAAACATATTTGGTTTTGAAAGTTATCTTGAACTTTAGAGTTTCGAGTAGTTTAAAAGTGAGACCTGGTTGGCTCATGTTGGTGGCACATTGAAAATACTCCAATTTAGATCCTGCCTTTAATCTAGATGATAATTATTCAAATACTATGTGATGATTAGACCATCTGTTAGAACAAAATAACTGTTATACTAAAACATTTTTCTGGATGGCTATTCTACTGTCAACATCTAAAGTCTCTGAAAACGAAGCTTTGCATCAATTGTGACATGCAAGCAAAAGCTATTTCCTTAGTAGTCTACAGTATGATTTCATTTGGGCATAAAGTAGTTGCTTATGGTCGGGGAATAGTACACCCAGTAAACCGCCTCCAGATGCCTGTCAAGCAGTAGTTTTCGAGATGTGTGCTTGAAGGCACAGGTAACCAGGGATGCAGACATTTGTTCAAATTCTTTGGAAATTGACTCCATGCTATATGTGCAGTCCCTGCTATGTATTGTGTTGCTATTACTAATGGGAAATAGGGTCACACTTCACATATGTACAACATTTGTCATAGATGGTGAAAGATAGTGGGCCAGCGGGACCTTTGCTACCTGTACTTTATCTGGGCCAAGATATATATAGTCCCTGATTAACATTATTATATAGACAAAAAGAACATATAAAAATATTAGCATGTATACACTACAGTGTATTATCAGATGAATGTAAATTCTTTTTGGAGTGTACATGTACACATAGCTACCAAGTGGCCTTATGTCATGTGTGTTCCGTGCGCCAGTCCTGGCTTTTTACTTTGCATGCTCGGACTGGTAGACCCATACTTACAATGCGAAAAACAAAACTACAGAGCCCAGCATGGAATCAGAAATAACAATAGTGGCTTGATGTCACACAGGATACAGGGCAACATGGCAGTTAAGTGTACATACATATGCCCTGCAAAATAGGTTATATATTGCTACAATTTCTGTGGATGTACTCTTTGTAACTGTAGTTTACTGTTGTGTGTGTGTGTATGTAGTGGAGTATTTACCTTTAAGGGCAATATTTATATTCCTATTGATGGAAACATAATGAGCCTTATATGCTTGTAATGTTTTGATGTAATTCCTTTACTTAATATATGTTGGCCACCAGCTAATTTTTTATGCTCTTGTTTAAAGAGTACATCAGTTCCTGCATTCCCGTATGTAAATTGTTGTTTCAGTTCTTCTATGCTTTTCTCCACTTGCCTCTAAACCTTTGAGCGACTGGAGTGCCATTTAGTAATACTTCAGCGTAGGCGGATAGTCTGCTTTTTTTTGTTGTGCTTTTGTTATTTACAGGAGTTGGGTGCTCTGAAAACATGAGCATAATCTCTACATCTCACACAGTGAGGGCTTTATTTCTTTGACTGGTTAATTTCCTATTGCATTAAGGCAGTTTTCTGTAAAGTAGAATCAGTACCAGGCCATCTTTGCTCTACACAAACATATTCTTTTTACGGAATTCGCTAATTGACAGGCATGTGATGGTTGGTCTCTTTACTGGTTTCCCCATTCCATGTGCACTACTTAATTCCTAAATCAAGATGCACAAGCACCAGATGTTGGTCTCTGCTTATCGTTTTAGTCAATTTGCTTAACAAAAAAAGTGAATACCCACAACCTAGAAAATCGGACATGTCTCGTTTCCCTGTGATTCAACCTCTGTTTGCGCCCAGGTTAACTGAGCATTTTCTGTGTACTATGTGTTGGGTTTATTTAACAATAGCTAAAGCTAGGCCTATAATTTAAAGTTCAAATTTGAGGAGTTGATTTCTTGAAATACACATTTGTACATTGGTTTAGTAACTGTGTTGTGGTTGTAACAACATTCCTGTTACTATTTATTGCAATTATTTCCATAGCATAGATTAATCATAACATAACATCACATTTTTATAAAATGTATTTTTGATTTTAGTGCTGAATATTTTTAATATTTAATCACACTCTACCCAACTTCTTACTCTTGTCACATGAATATTGTCGGAAATACTGGCAACCTAGGTATATCTTTTTATAATCGGCTACCTTCATCTCAGACAAGAATATTCAGCGATGTATAAATCGTTGCGGGAGCTGCCTCACACACTTTGTTCAGATTAGGCTATTGTTTAGGTACTTTAAAATGGCAGAACAAGTACTTGTCCAAACTCTTTTAATTCCTTTGCTGCACAACCCCTCCTATCTTATTTCATGTTTTTGACCAGCGAGATATAAAAAGGACTTTGAAAGTGCTCCTGTTCGGACACTGTTTCTTAACACCATACTTCCTTTAACTCAGTGTGCTCCCCTTACCTCCCCTGTGGATGATTCAGTGCTCTGGGCCACGCAGCTTCTGGTGATTTTTTTTTAAAACTTTACCAGGGCATATTTAAACAAAAAAAAGTCAGGCTGGAGTTGATATCTATTAATTATTTCCCTAAATGATGATCACCTTTTTGACACCCTCTGCAATAAAAGATTATCAACGGTCAAAATGATTGGCAATTTTAAAGTGAATGGCAATTAAACAGTTTTTAATCTCTTGTTGGCAGTATTTTCAAACTGCTCAAGTTAAGGAAACGTCTTGGTAAATAAGACTTTGTCACTGATGCTGGTGAAAAGTGGAAAACCTTTTCGACAGTAATTCAGAACTAAATCCCAAGGATTTGTAAGGTTCTAAGACCTTTTTACTGTACAGAAAATATAGCATATTTGAATCCATATAAATCGCATGAGCAAGTGCTTGTGTTGCAAACTGTGATCCATATTGGATCCTGCTGTATACCGCTTTTGAGGTAATTAAATATCACTTAACCTATTTAATTTGTTATGCACATTAAGTGCTTGTGGAATGAATTGCGTATCGGAAGCACAATGGTGCACCAGCTTCATGTATCATGTGATTGGGAAGGACCATGTTCTATATGTTCGTAGCTTTATCTTAACGGTCAACTTTTGTGCAGTTAAAATCACTTGGTTGAAGCCAGAACATCTCTGCAGTAAAAATTGGAGTAACTCATTTATTTAGAATGTGCATTTTCTACTTTGTTCAGAGGTTAAGCATACTATAAAGTATTTGTGGAAAATATTTCAGGACATTACAGTGCTCTTACAGTGCTCTTAACCAATTCAAGGTCTGAAAGCCTACATTTCCCTTGTGAGGGGTCATTGGTCGACCAATAATGTTATTTTTTATTACCAAATGTTTTTTGCTGCATGCAAAAGGCATATTACTGTAACTCACCTGCTTCACCTCAAAGATTTCAAGCTTCTTGAGGTGATAACAAAAAATGATTAAATTAAGTGTAATGTTTTTTGGAAGCTTGATAAAGAAATGTCCCTTAATCAGCACATACTATTAACATTTTTATTTGCTTACGGAAACAATATATATATATTTAAATTATTTAGGAAAAATAAGTAAACCTTTGGAGTGAAACAAGTTTTAGATTTCAGACTTATTAGAAACTAAAATCCCAAATCCATAAAAAGTCTTTATTGGTTTTGACTCAATAGCCACAATAACATATAGTTCAATGACCTTTCCAGGTATCAATAAAAGGAAGAGCCAACCTTGGAACAAAATACATCAACCCTAAAGACTAAACACCCCCTCCCTCTCCCACCTTACAGGTCCTGTACTTCAAAAGAAAGGAGGTCAACCATCCTAGTTCTGGTCTATCCCTTCATTCATACCACATCACAATCAATATGCATTCATTTTGTCACTCATCAGATGGATAAAGTAAGCCATCTAGCAGTGGTGCCCATTCCAATCTGTGGCACTGCCACATTTTTATGCATGCATTCAATCCTGATCAAGACGGCCAGTTCAGCATTAGCCCACCGGACAAGGTCTTTAAACCAGTCCCCAGGGGGCTGTTCGGGTTGAACCATGACATAGCAATACAGCTCTTTGCCAGTACCATGGCCAGATCCACTATTTTATGCAGCTGCTCCTGATTTTCGTCTCAGGAATTGGCGCAGGAGGCAGATCGAGGGTCTTTCGGTTATCCAGCCAGCTCCCAGATCAACCAATTTAGTGACCACTCCACCCTAGAAAGTACATTTGGGACAGTGCCACAACATGTGGAGAAACAACGTCACTCTCTCCACACCACAAATCCATTTTTAATAAATGATACCACTATTGGCCACGGAATCTCGATTCACATTGACAATATGGGCGCTGAGTATTTTTGAACTTACATCCTGCTTTTAGTCTTTTAATATTTCAAGAGATTAGTGCAAAAATGTTTCACCAATATAATCAGAGTTTAAGCTAGATGTAGATTAGAATGTAAATGCTGGGCATATAGAGGGAGTACACATTCCAGAGCCAACAATTTGCATTTTTAAACGTCATAGTTGTGTACAATTGTAAAGATCTCAAACTTTGCATGCATAACTTTAAGAAACTTACTATTTAATTCAGTACCAACTCATGTTAACCTTTCTTTCCAAATTAATGTATATTTTCCCTTGCAGGATTTCAACACCACTATAATCTATTTTCTTCCCCCAGTTGTAACGTCGTATTTTTTAAAAAAAGATTCATATTTTGTATGAATTCATTTTTACATTTTTATTTAAAGCAGGTAAGATATTAATGCTTTCTTGGTTGTGGTTAAGGATGTAATTTTAAATATGCTTTCCTTTTTAGACCTATTACAACAAACTGAGAAGACACCCTTGCACAGAGCTCCTTCCCTGTTTGGAACACACCAGGAAAAATCCTTTAGTGATAAATGAGAAAAAAATCCCTGCACGCACACACTTCATCGCTTGCATGCTTATGCTCTCTCTCATGCTCTCCCACTCAAGCCATTTCTCACTCGCGTGCTTGCTCGTACTTGCTTTCATGCTCACTCTCACTCACTATCTCACTCATGCTGTCATTCACACTTTCTCTCTCGCTTATGCTCACTTGTTCGCTGTCTCTATCCTGTTGAAACTCTTGCTCGCGCGGATGCTCTCCCTCTTGCTTGCGTACATGCTGGTGCTCTTGCACGCTCTTGCTTGTGCCCTTGCACGCTCATGCTTTCGCTCAAGCTTGCGCTTTCTCTCACACTCGCTCACACAATTCCTCATGCCATCTCACTCACACACTTGCTTTCTCTCACTCTCACGCTTTCTCGCTCACACTCTAGCTCATTCTCTCCCGCTCTTGGGTTCATGCTCCTGCTTGCTCTTGCTTTCCTCTGGCTCTCTTGATCATGTTCTCTTTCGTTCTTGCTCTCTCTCGTGCACACGCTGACACTCTTGCATGCTCTTGCTTGTTCTCTCCCACGCACCCCCTCACGCTTTCTCTCGGTCTCACTCTTGCTGTCTCTTGCACTCTTGTTCACACCTTCTCTGATGCCATCTCACACTTGCTTTTTCTCACACATTCTCGCTCATGCTCTCTTGTTCTTACTTTCACACCCACTCCTGCTCTTGTCCGCTCCTTCTCGCACTTGCGCATGCTCGCTCATGCATTTTCTCACATGTGCTGTTGATCCGCCCTCTTTCACACTTGCACACTTTATTTTGCTCTTCAAGCGTTTGTCCGCTTTCTTTTGCTGTTGCATGCGCACACATGCACTCTTTTTCTCGCTTGCGCGCACACACACTCTTTTGCTCTTGCACACACTAAAAGTATGCTTTCTGGCATTTGAATTAAGTGACATAGGCCCACCATAATAAGATTTGTATCAGTTTTGGTTTATCATTTTCATACTTCAAGTTGTGAAAGTTGACTGAAAATATAGAGAGAATGCAAAACATAGATGACATCATGAGAAAAGATTCACTCTTATATCGTCTTCCTAATTAGTGCGCAGAAACATTTCCTTTTGGGGAGACATGGGCCATTCAGTGGCCCAGATTTGCAATGTGTGTTTCATGTGGCAACAGATTGAAAATTGTGTTTTGGGGCAGAACTAGAAAAATTGTAGTGCCACGAATGCTCAAACCATAATCGCATTGAATGAGAGATTATTATTGAATTTGATCACATATTCCTGCTTTTAATTTGTGTTAGACATTCTCAAAGCAAATGGTATTTCTCTGGTTTGGCATGAATCATGGTGGTAAAGCCTTATGTTTCACCTCTCTTATCGACAAAAAACCATTAAGTAAGTGCGAGTTGTAAATTTGAACTGCTGACCATGTATGTATCTGGGCTTTCATACCTGGTCCACAGTGTCCGTGCATAAACAGCATTCCATGCTTTCGATTTGTGGTGTAATTTTTGGCGTTAATACCTTATTACCAAAGTCTTGTAAATGTAAATTGATGGTAAGATTAACTACATTCAATTAAAGAGTCCACCATTATAAAATAAGTTAATGCTGTTTCTCTTTCTACCCCCATTGCAGTGATACCAACTCTACCTTTTTGGCACTAGTGGAAGCAAGCCACTGCTCTAAAATTAAGGTCTGGGATCTCTACCATCATGGGGTCTACATTAATATTCATAACTACTAAATAGCCCTCTCTATGGGAGGAATCTCTGAACACGTTTTAACAAATTAACATTACATCTCAACACCAGTTAAAGGGGAACTTACATTTTCACAAAGCTGTTGTTCCCGTTTTATCTTCAGCCTAAAAACATTACCATACATTTAATTTTCAGCATTTATGTAAGCATTTGTCTTGCTCTGGTCGTCTTCCAGAGATTGGCATTGGAGGAGTAGAGGGAGTGTAGTCGGATGATCTGTTATAACAGAAGAGGGGCAAAGCAAAAGGATGCCTTGTCTTTTACTTTACACCAACAAGTTTAATTACCTACAAATACTCCACCCACCAGACAAAGCTGCAGTGCTCCTAGTAGTAGTACTTATATTGATATCAGCAGTGGTAGCACTACCAGTAATGGAAGTATTACTTTTACTGCCAGTAATAGTACTCTTAGTGTTTGTCAATTACTGCTACCAACTGTAGTTGTACAACAAGTAGTAGTCAAAGAAAAAGTACTGGCCCGTAGTACTAGTAATGCTTCTAGTGCTTATGTTGTTGCTGCTACTATTGGTGGTAGCAATTGTATTTCTACTAACATCTTTAATACTACTACTATGAACAGTAGCATCATTATTGTTGGTAGTGGCACCACTAATACTGTCATTTTAAGTAGTACTAGTGTATGTGATATTCTTGCTACCAGTTGCTGTAGTAGCAGCAATGTTGGTACTACTTGCAGCATCAACAGTAGCAAACTACTGGTAGTACTGTTACTAGTGTAGTAATACTGGTACTATGTCTTGTGATATTGTAGTAGTGGTACTGGTAGTACTTCTACTTGATCTAATAGGTCTATTGGTAGGCTTCATATTCTCAGTAGTGCTACTACTTCGTAGTAGTACTGCTACCACTGGTAAGGGTAATCATTCTGCCACTTCTACTTAAAGTGCTGCTGCTGCTGCTACTACTGGTAGTAGTACTACTAGTAGTACTGGCAGTAGTACTATTTTTACTAAATCTACTACGAGCTAGCTGTAATATTATTGCTACTATTGGTTGCAGTGGTATTTCTGTTGGTTGTAGACCTATTATTCTGGTGGTACTAGTTGTTGTAGGATGGGCTTACAAGGCAAGTAAAGGTGTTGCTGTATATTGAAAGAGTGTGCAACCTTTTACTTTGTCACTTTACTGATATAATGGCTCTGCAGACATTGCTTCCTCTCCTCCTCTGATGTCACTACTTAAGGGCTTGCAAACGCCTTGCACAATGCAAGCCAACCATTGCAAGAAAAATAATGGGATTATAATACTTGAAAATAGGCAAACTATAAAACATTAACAATTAATATTAACATGTGTTTCTTTTTGTTTTCATCTATGAAAGCATAATTGTACTGTTTTTAGACACACAGAACTGCCCAACCGCTAAATAGAACCAGGGAAAACTGACCTATCACTTTAAGGCATCCAGTCTGATCTAAGATCCCTTGTATTGATATTTGACTCCCAGTTCGCTTTTCCCTGACATGGAACAAGATCTTTTGACACAGACTGGTCAAAAAGTATACGTGCACTCTGACGCCTGCATACTGCTTCACTGAAAGATGATTTTTATGGAAGAAAAAATCATTTGTCCTCCCTTCAACCTCGAATTCACACCTCTTGCACTACTCCTCAACACCATGCTAGCACTCTCTAGAAAATGTGCCTCCGGTGCCACTAAGAAAATCCAGAAAAGATGACAAAGTTGCTTAGTCTTCTTGCGTAATTTTCACACCATGAAGTAGTGCCCAATTTTGCAAAATGCAATCCAGAAGACTGAAGGTCAGTGAGCACATTAGATGGCAAACCAGGCCCAGACCACTTACCGAGCTCTCAAGTTTCCTGTGGCCATGAGTGAGAAAGCCATCCAGTCCTGTTTTTGCTTGGAACAGTGGTCTTGTAATGTTCCTAAATTTCAAATGGGAAATGTGAAAGCTCTGCGGTTAGTATGCAAGAAAAACAAACAGTTCAGAACAAAGTCTAACCTGAAAGGGCAAACAAGTGGGTGAAGAAATAAATTATAAGAATTTTGGAAATTATTGCACTTAAAAAGATTGTGCCCAAAGGCTCCTTGGGTACATACTTTCAGAAACTGATTACCTGAAGCATGCACAATTCTTCAGGTTTTTGGTAGAGCACCAACTCTTTAAGTGCAAAGAATTTCATGTTGGCCTCAATTCCATTCTGTGCTTTTTCTCCACATACTTGACAACTGTTGCTGCTAATCTCAGAAAAGCCAAGATTTACATTTTCCCCCTTTCGGAATGACTTGTTGATGAAAGTAATCTCTTTCCAGACAAGAAAACACAATGATTTCAATACTGTGCCAAGACATTCGAGCTTTGGACTTCATGTGAACCTAGTCATCTTCACGCCAATATGTCTCCTTCAAAGAAACTTAAATTGGGCCTCCAACATGCATCATTCTGCAAGTACTACCACACCCACTGCAAGCCAATTATGAACTTTCCTGGGTTACATTTAGCCCTGCATAATTATCCCAAATACCAGGCTCAGCATTCCAAAAATGTTGAGGACCAACGGTCCCAAGAGGCACATGTAGGAGATATTTATACGGCAACCATCAATACAGGGTGTTCAGTCCCCCCAATCAAAAGCGCCACACCAATATTCCTTTTAAGCTCAATCTAGCCCTGTCTGTGGTTCATTTGCAACCACGTAGGACTCTCACCCCTGTGCCAAAGATACGTTGAGAAGCAGGCCGGTGTATAGAAAGAATATATATTGATTACAGAATAGGAAAATGTATCTGTACCAGATCACAGATCACGCCACCTCATTCTGTGGCCCAAATGCTTTTCTTTCCTAATAATTCTTTTTTTCACAAAATTGAAAACACTAGTTGGTTCAGGATAACACGGATCACAAAACGTTTAGACAGACAACTTGTACAGTCAAACCACTTTGCCTGGGGTTCATTTTTAATAGCATATAGCACCTTAAAACATGACAGGATTATAAGCTTGACACTTTATATAATGTTTAATTTAAATAAATGCAGCACTTTTCTATTGGTAAAAGCTATTTAACACATGCAGCGCTCTGTTCGTTTTAATCTCCCTGTGCACTTGGAAATGCTAGCAGTGTTGGAGCACAATAGACTTTTAAAAACAAAGCACTATATACATATATATGTACATAATATCTCCCTTCTCCCTTCACCAGAATGCAATGGAGAATCTCTCTCCTAGAAGGGGGTCACTTCCCCACTCTCAGTAGAAAGGTATGCTTTTCAATCAGAGACTTAACTTTATTTAATTTTAGCAAACCACTTTTCTGCCCCAGCACAAAACCCAGGTATTCAGTTTACATTCAGCACCCCTCCCCTTTAAGACCAGGTCTGAGAAATAGTGAACAGTTGGGAATTTTGTTTTGTATGCAGCCCTCCCTTACTTTAGCCTATGATTTTTATTCACACTGGAAACAATATTGATTTCGAATTTCAACAAAATCACCCTGTGTTAGATGGCCATAGGGGTAGTTAATTAAATTATTTAAAATGCTAAGGGTCTACTTTGTCTGCCCACCCAATCAATAATGGAAAACCTATTGCGTCAACAGATCCCCACAAGACTTGGTTTGGTTGGACAAATGTACTTACATGAATTAGCCCTGGGTTTCATCTCATAGAGAAAATCCTCAAGGCTTCTGGATACTCGGGTGAAACATCAGGACTTGGTTAGAGGCCTCACCAGGTTCAATCAAGAATGGCCTCCAGCATTAATCCCTTTATTTGCTTCTCCTTGTCCGAATCCCAGCTTCTGTTTCTGTTCCTAGTTAACTCCCAATTCCTGTCTCCCAGGCAAAGGTATTTTTCCAGCGATGTTGCAGTAGTCCCACTCCGTTGAAATTGGGCAGTTCCCCCCGATTCCTGTTGTGCGACACCTTTTAACATCTAAACCACACCCCAAAATGCCTAAATTGAGATGCCAGCACATTGGCTCTTAATTGGGATTAGACAACTATTCTCCATCCCCTTAGCCCAGGCCTTGCCTCTTTTCTTTGATTGGTCCCTTCAGTTACCAAGCCCAAATGTGGGAAGGGATCAGTCCACCCACTTGAATTTACATTTTTGCACATCTCCATTTGGCACTTAAAAAGTACAATGGGGCAACTATTTTTAGTTTATAGTCAAGCATAACAGTATGTATATGTGTGTGTGTGTATATATATGAAATGGTCTGCCCAATGCGGACCCAAGAAACGTTGCTCGTCTCTGCAAAATGTTGCAGATTCGAATGAGGGTTTTTTGTGATGTATTCAAAAATTGTAAGTTATCAACCTGACATATTCTATACAGATATCTAATTTAATTAGGTATAATCTTACCAAATCGCTGCTTCGTGACATTTTCTTAGGAGCTAACAACACCTTTTAGGTTGTAACTCCTGTTCCCACTGTCAAATTGTTATGAGAGGCGAATCAACAGATGGGCCTTTTTATAAGCTGTACAGTGATGTGTCCCATTATTGTGTGATTCATGATTTCTGAGAAAATTAACAAGATATGTTCTTCTATGCAACCCTATGGCATTCTATTAATTACATACATATTCTTGCAATCAACAGTACATTTTTGTTTCTCCACTCGGATGGCGGTCCATCAGTTTCTTTTGTTGACCATGGCTGGTATAAGTTAATCAACAGCGGAGTCAAAGGCCTGCAGAAATGGATCTTATCTTCATGGCCAGATGGTCTAATTCCGGCCCTGACTCATAAAGCATCTTCTGGTGTCTTTCAGATGTCATTAGCTCAAGGAGATGGACCCCGATTTTATATTTTAATCCAAGTATCTTAGAAAGGTCAACCCATTAAATGAGACTTCTGTTTTACCAGGGATCAGCTGTTGGCCTCATAAAAACCTTAGTCCTGCACAAGTTGGCTCTGTGGAAGCTTCAAAGAGATTTTCAGAATAATGGGTAAGGCAGCGCTTGTCATTTACATCTGAGGGGGGGATGGGGCAGGTCACCGTTTAAGTGTTCTGCACAGAAACTGAAGCCAATTTTTCTGAACAGAAACTTGTGATTTTAAATGTTACAATTTCACACGAGAACTTTTATATAATGTAATTTCCTCTTGCCATCAATGTTGAAATATATTCACGTTACTCTGGCAATGGAGATTCGGTTTCCATGTGTACATTGTTCTAAGCTATAGAATGCACACATTTTTCCATGGCATCTTTCTTTTGGGAAAAGTGCACTTTGGGACCTCAGTCACTTGTATTCAAAAGTCAGTCGCATGCAGGGTCCATTTTGTATTTGTTTATTATTTGTATTGCGCACCTAACCCTGCGGTAACTGGGCACTGGACAACTTATGAGAATGTTACAGGCATACATAAGATAACAGACGAGTCGACCAAGGGTTACAGGTATGTCTAGTGGCCAATAAATACAGATAAGAGCAAACTGATGTCGCCAGTGGTTACAGTTGGATGACAGTACAGTGAAGAACATATACAAAAGTAATTGGCCAATTATTTAGGGGCGGAGTTTGACAAGCATTTGTGGGTGATAACTAGGGTGCGTAATGCTATTCTGTCATGCACCGGGAGACAATGGGCATCCCGTCTGAGATTCAAGATGTGGCTGGACCTAGGGATGTTTAGCGCTGATCTCAGGGCATTGTTTTGTAGGACCTGTAACCTGTTGAGGTTCCGTTCAGAGGATCCTAGGAAAAGAGTGTTACAATAATCGATCTTTGAGAGCACTAGGGCCCTGGCTAGCGTAATGCAGCTATTAGGGGACAGGTATGATTTACAAGCATTGATCAACTTGTTGGTGTAGGCTGTTGTGGAGGCGGTGGCGCTGACTTGTTTCTTTAGCGACAGGGTAGAGTCTAGATAAACCCCGAGGGTTTTGATTTCCTTTGCAACTTTGGTAGAGTTCTCATCGATATTGAAGGACATGTACCGAGGGTCAAGTTTGTTTAGACGTGCCTGTGTGCCGTCTTTTCGTCATTAAGGCAGAGGCTAAGGGCTGCCATCCATGACTGGATTTCCAGGTAGATTTCATTAATTAGCTTGGAATCGTCTTCATAGCAGCCAATCAGCTTGATGAGAACCTGGGTGTCATCTGCATAATTCGTGTAGATGACACCCATGTTGTCAAGACGATCGAAGAGGATATTCGTGAAGATGTTATACAGCGTTGGGTAACGCACAAGCCCTGTGGAACCCCACAGTAGATAGGGATAGGGTCTGCTGTGGCCACGAAGACTTTGGTAGTTCGATTGGATAAATAGGATTTGATCCAATTGGAGGCATTGGTGGAGAAGGCAGCTGTTGTGGTCAGGTGTTCTGTAAGTATGTGGTGATTGACCAGATTGAATGCAGCAGAAAGATCTAATGGAAGGATTGCCTAGTTGCCTTTATCATTGGCCTCATCCATCTAGATTTTAAGGTCCAGAAGGGTCGTCTCTGTGCTGTGTCTAGGCCGAAAGCCAGATTGTCGGAGTCCAAGTAAATTGTTGCCTTCCAAATGTTTCTGGATTTGGAGGTAGGCAACTCTTCTAGTATTTTTAGGAGGAATGGGATGGTTGTGATTGGCCTATAATTAGTTGGTATGCTTAGATCTAATTTAGGTCTTTTTAGGAGCGGCATAACCCAGGCCTCCTTGAGGTTGTTGACTGAACTAGTGTTGAATGAGGAATTTATCACTGTGGCGATGAAAGGGGACAACTCTTTGGCGCCTTCCTTAATGATAGGGGCTGGGCAGATATCTCCTTGGCACCTTGAGGGTTTTGGGGAAAATGAGAAAGGTGTGGACACAGAGGGTCTTGGTGGTCTGAAGAGTGATTTTGTAATGGAGCTGTTAGCAAGGTTCTTTTTGGCTTCTATTTTATTTGTAATGACGAGATATTGTCAGCTAGAGCTTGCTGGATTTTGGCGCACCAGGCTGCATCCTTCACGCATGCTTCTGGAAACTGGTTCCCTTATGATACTGAAGAGCTTCTTGGTCCTTGATTTAGCGTTTAGGATTCTATTGTCGTAGGTCTCTATTTTTTTGGTGTTGAGGATGGCAGATTTATAGGAGGCAGACGCTGTAATGAACAGTGCCTTGTTGGGAGCAGTAGGCGATTTTCTCCATGTGGTTTCAGACGCTCTTTTGGTATTCCTCAGAATTTTTTGTTCCAGTGTGAACCATTTGTTGAGGTGGGTAATTGGTTTGGCTTTTTTTGGTTTGATAGGCGCAATGTTGTTCAAGACTGACTATAAGGTTTCGTTATAAAGGTTGACTAGTTCGTTAGAGTCTAAGTTCTTGTAGTTAGTTTAATCCAGGATGCTGTGGATTAATGGGTTTATATTCTGCAGCGTTATGTTCTGGATGTTTCTGGATAAAGTCTGAGGGGCGATAATGGGATTAGGGTTATGGGGTGTCTTCCCCTGGATGGCGAAAGATATGTAATGATGGTCTGACCAAGCGATGGGTTCATTCTGGAGTGTTTTGGTTTAGCAGTTGTGGTCTGCCAGCCAATCCAGTATTAGACCTTGATATGATATTTGCACTCTTTGTTTACAGTGTAACCAGCATTTTGATGTGTGGCAGTTACAAGTGAAATACTGCCTTTTTGTCTGTCAGCCCCCAGTTTGTTTTCCAATCACCAAAAGGATTTCTGCACTCTTGGGCCCAACGTGGCTAGAGGCAGTTGATTTGATCCTGGGGCTGACTTTAAACCCCACACATACTATTGGGTGGAAAGTAAAACCAATACTGTCCAACAAGGAGGCCATTCCACTTGTGGTGCAAAAGACCAAGTTGATGATGTAATCCCATTCCAGACAACCCAACCAAACCGATGCCTCATGGAAGGTTTAGGGTGCTCATATGTTTCAGGTGTCGACTAAAGGAATCTGACCCAGCATGCAGAAAACGATCCACATCATAAAATTGCATTTGAGGGGTATACATCTAGCCCTATTACCACAGGCTCATTGTTCATTCAAATGAACAGTGCCACAAACATGTGTTTCCTGAACAAAGTGGTAGAAACCGAGATTGAATTCCCAGCAAGTGGTGGAGGGGTATGGGGCATTGTCTCAGACTATCTAGCACTGGCTGCAGGCAAAGGATTTGACCATAACTGCGAAATGCCTTCTAGGAGTGAAGAAGGTTTATACGGATGCCTTTTTAGATTAGAAGATCATTCATACAGGACCACAAACGGGTGTTAAGCAACGAAGTTCTCAAAAATAGAGCTGCTTGCTGCAGCAAAAAACACAAAATGCCAAGGCGTTGCCTTCAGGTTCACATAAACCAGATTTAAGGCGAATGATTGATTGGTCACCCCAATGGTGGTACCCATACATTATATATGCGCCACAAGAACCACACATGAATGTCCTGCTCAGCCTGGATTGATTACCAAGTTAAGCAGTGTGTACCATCACAATTAGACAAAATTGAACTTCACTGCATGGCTTCTCAGTGCATCAAATATTGGGCATCTAAATCTACATGAGAGCTCCATGCATATCCTAAAAGAAGCAAGTGGTTGATACTCTACTTATGGTGCAAGCAGAGTCCAAAACCCCAATGCCTGCCAAGAACTAACAATCTTGCATTACCTCTATTGCATATATCGTTTAAACCACTAGAGTTTCTCAGTATAGATTTTTTAGACTACCTTAGGAAACTCTACCCTCATGAGGGCACCTTCTCCAGTGCCTGAACATTACTTTCCCAGTTCAAAATGTTTTGATAGGACAGACATGTTGGTAGTAATTATGTTGGGTAGGTGCATGAGTAAAAAAGAAGCCCTCTGCATTTGCGAGCCATGCAAGGCACGTAGTAGCTTAAGGCATCATCCTAAATGTGTGCCCAAAGTGCCATCCTTTTTTTTCCCACTTCAGTACAGCAATCTCGTTAAGTTCTGCACGTAAGAAGGCATGTGATTTATTTAGTAAATTATGGAGTAGTAGACCAATGATTTCCAGTATCCAAGCAATCCTTTTATAGATGGGTAGGATTGTGCTTATACTTGCTGGCAAAAGATCAAATGTCTCACTCTGGTAAACCGAATACTTAATCCATAAAACAGTGGCTACCACTGCTCTTGTAATAAACATTCCTGTGGCTGGAAAAATTAAAGCTTTAATTATAAAAGAGGATGTTCAAGTAAGGCGAAGCATCCTTTAAGCTTTTCAAAATAGACAACAAAGGCTGTGATTTGTGCCTGTCATGTCGTCACCTTCCAAACGTTTGGAATGAGCTTTCTGTTCTACTCAGATTTTTGCAAATATCCAATGATTGGGAAAGAGAAGGTAATTAACTGTGATGCTAGTTCGCCAGCAAGGGGATCTTTCTTAAATGAATAACCACCCTGTCCCTCAACCCCATTAACTTTTTTGGCATAATGGAAGGCCGAATCTAGCATAGAACAATATTTGCTCACAAAAAACTAATCCGAGACTCACCCGTCGCTAAACTGCGTTATGGGACAATGGAACTTAAAGAATCCAGCTTTTTTTTCTGGTTTTATATAGCTGCCTGTCTTGTTCCTTGTTCTGCTTTTTTTCTTAGGGGCAAAAATCAGTCTTTCAAAAAAAGCAGGAATAATTGTGCTTTCATAGAGTAACACTTATGAAAAAAATAAATAGCCTGCAAATATATTTTAGATTTAATATCAATTTGAAAGAAAATGTTCTGAGATCCAGCGTATAAGCATAGTTTATATGTGTTTTATGAATGTAATGACGATACCTACAATAGGGAAAGAAGATTGCCAGTAAGCAAATAGCTTTTTCAGTTTAGTGCAATTTGATAGTAAGACAAGCTGCACATAAAATATTCTCATATTCCTGGGATAATAAGTGCTGTGATATCCGTGGACATTTCAGGTCAGCTGTAATTGCTTGTTAAAAAATATTAAGTCCCTCTTGTGGGTGTCCTTGATTTAACAGCTTACTAGTGAGAGTTGCAATAAAATCCATTCCCTCTGACGTTTTACTGAAAAGTGCAATCGATTTAAATGTCATGGGAAATGCTAATGAAGGCTGAACTATGTGAATGAATCCAAACATAGTCTCTCATTCAGTGTGGTTAGGGCTGGTGATCTTGGATTGTGGCACCCCACCTGGTTTTCTTGTTTGACTTTAATGCATCTTTTCTTTCTGTTTGCAAATTGCAAACACGTTTTACTATTGGGCCAGTTCACTGCACAGAGCTTTTCTTCCTTGTGTGTTTATTTGGTGTTTTGCATTCTCTAGTAGTTTTACTAAGACAGTAATTTTCACACAACTTGCACAAAGGTAAATATGAAAGTGGTATGCAAAACATTATGTGAGCCTGTCTGACATGTTTCATGTGCTGATGGAACATACTTTTAACAAATGTCTCTGATTAGTTTAGAAAGATCGAAACAGTTGGATCATTAATAATGCTCCTGCTTCCCAGACCTCCATTCTCTAGACTGATATGGGGATTTTTTGTCAACATTGTAGAAGACCAGTGCCCTGCACAATAAAACCAAACAAACCCCTTAGATCCCACACACATTCATATCACAAATTAAGCCTAGTCCTTATAGTTGTCTACTTGCCTCTTTGTTGTTCAATTTTCCACTACTGTGTGTCAGAATAGTGTATGCTTTGATGTTCGGTGTAATGGAAGATCCCATTTCCATCGCTTCTAGAGACAGTATGCTATGTCCCACAGGAGTAAAGCTTTTCTTGGAACTCATCCCACATTTTTATTGCCAGTCTTAACCACTTCACGTACATTAGAAATGTATTCTGGTAACTTTGCCTCCAGTTACTATTAAAATGGTAAGCACGCCAAGCACATCTTTTACAGTTTGTGAGGGAAGTCTTTTAAAATCATATTCTTTCCCATTGTGACCTTAAATTGCCTGTTTGGTCTTTCTCTAACTTTGGGTTGTTCTCATGTTCAAGTGATTCCTGTCCCCCATACCCTATGGCATTCATAAATCTTGGCCTAAAGCCATGACAGTGTCTATGCAGTAGTAAATGCCCCTTTGAAATAAGTATGTTTTTGTTAACTTCTCTCCCCTGGGTCTCCTGTTCTTTGAAATCTCATCAGTCTAGAGAAAGGGGGACTGTGACGAAGTAAAAAGTACAAGTTTAGTCTCTGTAGTAACTTTTGTATGACAAGAGTGACCATCCACCAGCCTATAAGTATTATTTGTATAGACTGAGAACAAATAAACATATGTGTGAAAAAGAGCATGTATAGAGGTTGGTATTGATCTGCAAGTGCTCAAGCTGCCAGAAAATTATTTTTTACTTAACGCTGTGTTCCATCCCTGGCTGCGAAGGACAGCCCATCAATCTAGATAGAGTAAGAAGGGTTATTGCATTAGCAGTGAATCATTCCCTTCAAAGTCATTTATTTAGCCAGTAAAGGTTCTAGGCTCGTGCATCTCCTTAGGAAAAGTCTGGAACTGCTGCCTCTAATATATTCCTTTTTTATGTCCAGTACACTGTAGGTGGTTTCAAGATTCCATTTGGTTATGACAACTATTTTGTATATGTTGGTTAAGATTTATGCAATGTCTGGGATTTGTGTTATGCAAGATGTCTATTGTGTTATCTGACTTGTTTTTTTTGTTGGGCAAACTACCATGTCGGTTGTTAAACATTATGCTTGTGCTCTAACCGTTTTTTCCTAGGAATAAACTGTATATTTTTGATTGTATAAAAAATGTTTCCTTACTTTACTGCTCTAATTTAGAAAGTGAAGTTTGCACTCCTTGATAAATTCAAGCAACTACTGTACCGTAAAACTGGAGTTTCGGTCCATCTTCTTCATGTCTTCTACACCGACTACATTAACCTGTGTTCGCTCCACCGCTTTGTTATGAAGTAGACCACTTGGCATATGATATATGCAGAACAGTGTATGCCTTAAAACTGAAGCAAAAAATGCACATACAAAAGCAATACATGTTTCTTAAACAAGTGGGTTTTATCGCTTGCCATTTGTTGTCCTCACATTTTAACTGACTTTAAAAAATGTGGTATCTTATGTTTATATAGTTATGTGCATGGTTGTAAACATTGTGACTATGAAGTTTGTATATTTGTTGAACAGTGTCGTGAAAATTGAACATTATCCTAACTTAATCATCTCAGTTATGACCATGGTGAACTGTAATCGCCATCTGTGAAATGAAAATGAAAAATAAATAATGTGCAAAAGTATAACCCTGAGTGAAGTCTTAATTTTGACCATGGTGTAACACTTTTAAATAAACTTGTAAGTGCTTCATCTAAAATGTTTTGGATGCATATTTTTTTTAATCGGGTTTCAATATATGTGTTACATATGCTAGTAAGCATATAGATCTGAGATTTGTTGATGTGATTATTGTGGGTTTCATTTTTCAACATACCACCACAACTAGGGCAGAGTAAGAGTCTAAACAGTAACAAATTCAGGTTTATCATTGTAATGGTTAGATTAAGGTCTCCTTTCCATGATCTTTATATAAGGCATAGATCTGCAAACTGCAGCTCCCCACCACATCAAGCCGTAAAGTTGTCTTGACAGTAAGATTAAAAGTGATGTTGTATAGCATGAATATAAAGGTGAGATCAGAAAGTGTTGGGAACAAAAGCAGAGAATGCAGATCATAAACGTTCAGTCATTTAACAGTATCTTAATTTCTCCTAAGACTGCAATGTAAATGTTGGCCAGTGTGCTATTTCCATCCTGGTTCTGCATTGAGCTTACTTGATTCATTTTGTTTAAGGCATTGACCCAGATTCTGTAACTGTTTTGCTGCATCGCCGCAAAACTTACAGCTGTCATGTAGGCCAACCTTGTCAAGATTATAAATAAACCAGTGTAGTATTTTCATAATTTACTAAGTCCCTTTCTGTGTTTTTATAGGGAATCCAACATCAGGTTTATCTTGCCTTTTGCTACATCAGTAATTGGGTGTGGTCTTATAATGCAAGTTATGCGAGTTCACAAAGTGACGCATTAATCCCTCTCCTAACATTTTACAATTTTTCCCACAAGCAGGTGGGATTGTGAACATAAAGAAAACGGTCTTCATTTTCAGAGATGCTTAAGCAAAATAATGTATTAGATAGGTTGCAAGACAGCTAGCATCACACTTGCATAGAACTGTGACACCTCCCAACGAAGTTCTGAAACACTTAGCAGGCCTTCCGGCACGCTATTCCTGCTTTCTGCCCAACGCAGTGCCACCCATTGTCCTAAATTGTAGCCTGTCATTGATGTTCTTGCTGAGCTGCACCACATGACGCTTCACTTCCTGGTCAACAATGCCGCCTGGATCTGCTTCTGGTATCACCCTCAGGCGAGGGGCGTGGGGCCTCCTCCCTCCGCCCCCCCATTGACATCTGCTGTTGGTGAGTGTCCTATTGTCTTGGCCAGCTTGAGCCAGCGTAATCCATTGGACTTGATTCAACGTCCTTGCTCCACTGCCCAGAGGCAGGCAGAAAGTTCATAATAATCGAAAGAGGCACCTGCACAGTCCAATTCATAATATCTAGCATTGCCTGGAGCCAATAGTGGGGAGAGGGGTGCCCTGTCCAAAGTCCAATGGAGGTACAAGAAAAAGAACAATCACTAGGATGAGACGGAATGATGTCATGATTGGGGGGGGTACATTTTCTTACATGAAAAGGAAAACCATTGTTCTCAGCCATGCCTCCATGTTGTGCCCCTGATCATCATTTCATGTTTGTATTATTGACTGTTTTTCCTCCACAGGCCCCTCTTTTATGCTTCTAGCACAGCTACCACAGCAGCAGTCGTGTTAGTGTGCTCGTTTTCCATCTTTTACAAACTATAGTATTTGTAGGAACTGGGCCACTCGCTTTAGGCCGTTACTGCTCCTCTAGACATATAATCTGAACACAAACTTTATTCAATTTAGTTTCACGCGTTCATATGGTGATGCAGTGCAGTTGTAGGGCACATGATTCTTCACTCATTTCTTGGACCACAAAGGATGGGTGTAGTACTATGACGGGCGGATCTGAATGGTGCTGTGTTGACGACCACTGTCCCCTTCTTACTACACAGTTGCAATAGCAGGACATTATATCTACCAGTAAGAAAAAACATGGTTTTCCATACCTTTCTGCGGATATTGGGTTATCCACAGAGTACATTACTGATGGAACACATTATGTATAGAATTGTTTTACGATGAACAACCTCAAATGTCTTCTTTTGGTCATTAAACACTGCTTCTAGTACCGGCAAGCTTTTCTGTATATCTTATCCTTTTTCCTCTGTTATTAAACTCTATAGATTTTTAAAGTGCCTCACCACTACCATTGGTCATCCTTTTAAAAATTATGTGGAAACATATAGTTTTTCTCTCTACTGCTGGCCAATACACATTAAACTTACCTGCAGAACATAATGCATATCTGAAATGGGAACTCAGAGCAATTCTACACTCACCATGAAATAAGAGTCTGCCTGTCAAAGCTTATCCAGTTGCCGTTCCATCCCAATAAATCCTGTTAACGATAAATAACACATGACCTGTCCCTAACTTATTAAGAATTTGCAGCTGGGGTAGCTAACGGGGCCTAAACTTCAAGTTAATCCTATTCCTAATCATATGTTGGGGGTTATCCCTAGGGCATTTGTTGACTATCTGTTTGAACTGCTAGGTAGTCACACGTCCCATACATCTGTGTTTAACCCAGTCCCTGCTGTCTAGCCCATGGGCCAGGCACATTCTGATGATTGGGGGCCCAGGCGCTGTTCACTGACCCCTTAGCTGTGATGGTGCATTCTCCATTTCCACAGGTCCATCAGCTATCCCGCCAGAAGTCTCTCCAGGGCCACAGGCCTTCTGGTATGCCCAAATAATTTCCTCCCAGAATTCTCTGCCAGCTGTTATACTTCACATTTTCAGGGATACTCTGGAGTTTGGAATTCTGGTAATCTTGCACCAGTTCAAAGGCAGTGTCACATTGCAGAGGGCACTGCTCTGTTTATCAATTGTAGTAGTGCGTGTCTCACAAACTTAGTGAGAGCCCCAAAAATATGAAGCTCCCCAATGTATGTTTTGGTCAGCTGTGCCCCAGAGATGAGCCCTATTGCTCATTCTAAGGCACCCAAATGGCCATCCAACTTTAGCCCCCTGTATACACCCCAACCCAGATTTGAACGGATAGTTCCCTTTTCTGTCTTACTCTACATAACTTCAGAGTGCTGCTGCAGATGTATCAAGGCCCCCTCAGTACAATTGGGATCTGTGTTGTGACCTGAAATGCAGACAGTGGTATAGTCAAAATCATTGTTGCTAAAGTGGTGTTAAAAATAACATGCCAAATTCCTGATTCGATCATACTGTGTCATACCAAAAAGACACTACTCATCTGTGTGTTGCTCATAAACACGATCACTTCAAAGCTAGGCAAGACTAGATACTGTATTAGAGTACATGTTCTCTTTCACCACCACCTTTATTTGTCATCTAGCGGTGCCAATCAATTTTCAGGATCTCTTTTCTTCCCAGTCTAAAGTGCAAAACAAAGTAACAGTAGTAGGTTGGATCGAAGACATGGGACGGTTCAGGATACATTTCGGGTGCTGGGGTTGGTTTAGTAACAGTGGACATTTTCCTTTCTAGCGCATCTTGTAGAGCCAGTTTTGAGAACTTTGATTCTTCATTTAGGTCGTAAATGTGATTTTCTTTAAAGATCCAATTAGGGAGGGCTTCACACGGGTAGGTAACACTGTGGTGGGCACATGGCCGGTCTTGTGACAAAACCCAACTACATTCCCATCTGCCATTAGGATCACATGTCCTCCCCCTGCCAATGGACTATATCTTTCCTCCTGTACCATGGCCATAATTCAAAGTTGGAGGTGGATACTAAACGTGAGATAGTTATAGCTTTGCTTTAGTGCAGAGGAAGAGGCATAAGAGACATTTGAGATCAGAAAAGAATCTAATAAAACTGAGCTAGACAAAAGCCATTTTTGTTTTCAACGTTTAGGTGCATTTCACATTGACCCATGCATGGTGTCCCTGTACCTTAACAGCAGAGTTTGAGACCAATTGGAGACCAATTGGACCTGATTGGGCCCCTTCCAGCAGGGAGCCAAAGCATACTTCTTCTGGTGTATCTTCAACAGCAAAAATGTGTCTGGCTGCAGAGAGTGGCTTGGTAGACTTGGTCCTTTTGGCAGAGCTTCCTTGACCAGGTTATGAACAAAACTGATAGAAGAAATTAAGCACATCACATACCCCAGTAATTTGTCATTAAGTGCAGACTAACCAACATATTTTACAGATGGAGATGAAGGGCACTTCATGGGCTGCCTATATAAACTCTTGTAAGGGCTGAGCGCTGTTTTCCTGCTAGGAAAGCTTTTCATTCTGAATAATGCAAGGGGAAGGGCATCAGACCACTTTAACCCTGTTTTTGGTAGATATTTGCAAACTTATTTTTGATACAGTTTCTCCTCTCTACTGCTGCTGCTGACTGGTGATGGTGTGGACAATGTCAGTCATGTTGCACATTCAGTGTTGTCAAGAGCTTTTACTCCTACGTCCCGTCCCCTTTCCTCCATACTTATGGGACATCTCTCCGTCCTGTGGGACGAGACCGGAGCACTTTGTAAAAAGCATCCACATTTTTTTAAAAAATGTGTCCTCCTTCTCTTTCCTGCGCGGGGCCCGGCACGCGGCCGTAACCCTGCCCACCTTGGTTCCGCATCGCCCATCTGTCCTTTTCTCTGCACGATTGGGGCCGGACGCACTTGCATCCTCGGGAGATTTTCTTCCCTTTTTCCCTCTCTGGCTCTCGCTACCGTTCGTTTACTAGTCTGTCTTTTAAACTAGATTTTCCAGACTGTTCATCGTGTCACTGTCGCTTCGCAAGGGCGGATCCCCATCCTCTTTGTTTAGAGTGTTTGGGTCCGAAACACTGTTGGGACTCCTGTTTTTACTGTGACTCCCTTTCGGTCCGGGCACTTCAACGTTGGTTGGAGCGGTGGGAGTTGGTGTTCGGACAGACTCCTTCGCATTTTCAGGCGTTCATCGACGAGAAGAAAAAACGCCCGGTAAGTTCTTTACTTTTCAGAGAACCCCGGCCGGGGATACCTTTCCCGGTTTCTCTCGAGCAGGGAGGGACGTTGATCGCTCTGTTACCGGGGTTCGCCCTGAGGTGCCTGTCGGGCCTAATAATTCTACCGGAGTTTTCTCTGAGGATCTCTATAAGGGGCCTATGAACACCGGAGTATGCTCCGAGGCCCCTCCTGTGGGGGCTGTTTGTAGACGCAGTTCTACTGAGTCGTGGGGTACCGGAGCTTGCTCTGAGGCCGCTCTTTCGGCTTCTTATTTAGTTAATGTGATACAGTCTATTTAATAAACTTTACACATATGATTGCTAAATACATAGATAACAAATATTTGACAAAGAAGATAAAAATGATATATCAATATAATAAGAACAAACCATTTACAAAAGAAACCAATCTAAGAGCTCAAGTAGCATATAGGCAAGAAGAAACGAAGCAGTACACAATGTCCCGTATACCCCACACTAACATACGGACAGCAATTCAAAGGAGAAAGCAGGGCTTAAACCATTTCTAACAACTAGTGGTGAGCACAGTGAATATTTAGAGTGTGAGTACTGGGTTCAAATCTGTATCTCCAATATTTCTTCTATCCTGGACCATATATTGAAGAGAGCTAACATCACTCGCATACTCTCAGAGTTCATGCAGTGATGCCAGAATAATAATGTTCCAATTGATGCCAGATTGATTTCTAACAACTAGTGGTGAGCACAGTGAATATTTAGAGTGTGAGTACTGGGTTCAAATCTGTATCTCCAATATTTCTTCTATCCTGGACCATATATTGAAGAGAGCTAACATCACTCGCATACTCTCAGAGTTCATGCAGTGATGCCAGAATAATAATGTTCCAATTGATGCCAAACAAAAACAAAACCGGGGTGCGCCCCGAGGTCTTGGCTGGGCTTGAGGTTACCGAACGGATGTTCGAGGCCTGTGCCGATAAGGCTTCTACTGGGCTTAGGTCCGAGGTCCCTCGTACTGGGGCTAAGGATACCAACAGTTCTGAGGGGCCGGGAAAGACCCTGTCGGTGACAGCGCACCGTTCCCGCTCTTGTGGTGACACCAGATCTGTTGAGGGGGCAAAGAAGAAAGTTTCTTCTTTTACAGGCAGTACCGAGGCCCTTCCTTCGAAGGCTCAGCTGGCGGTTGGTATGTCGCAGAAACATTCCAGGCCTCATAGTACCGGCTCTGCCGAGGTTCCTTACGTTAAAACTAAAACTAAGACCCCTAACCCATCGACGGGGACCCCTGCCTCACTTCCTCATGTGCCGCAGTTCCCCTCAGATGAGGACAAAATGGTGGCCGTTCCCGCCACGACCACAGCGACCTTTTTAGGTACTACCCCTACAACTACGCCATCGGCCCCTGGTGTAGGGTTCGGTCCTTCGGGTGAACCTAAGGTCCCTTATGCGCATCCTTACCGGCCGGTTTATGATTGGAACGCCCGGATGCCTCTTGCGCAGAATGTTTCGTTGCCCGCGGGGGCGGCTCCCTTGATTTATGTGGATTCGTCAGTGGAGGGGCCGGTGTGACACCCTTCTCCGTTACGTCCCTGAATTTGTCCACCTCATGAGAGGCCTCTTCAGGTTCCGAAACAATCTCCTGAGGACGCTTTTTTCGGTAAATTTCAAGCGCTTATGCGCACCAACCCCATGAGGGAATATTTCAAAGGGCTTTTCAAGGAGATATGTCCACCCGCGCCTCCTGCTTCACCCGTTCCGACGGTGGTTCCGCCAGCGCCTCCCTTGCCCGTGGTGCCTCCCCCTGCGCTTCCGCCTGTGCCACCATTGTCTCCAGTGGACATAGCAGTGCCTGACACGGCTCAGCAGGAACCTGACCTGTCAGATAACCCTCAAGGCGATCAGGACAACAAGGACCTTCCCTGCTCCATCAGAGCTTTCCATGACCGGGTGCTGGACTTGTGAGTGTCTTAGATGTTCCGGTGCCCGAGGCACCTGCTCCGCAGGAGGGCGTGTTTTCTGGGGCGTTCACCTTGTCTCCTTTGGAGCGTACTGGCCTGTTCTCGCAGAAGGACGTTCTGGCCGAGGTCCGTAGAGTTTGGGAAAAGCCACACTCGGGACTTTTTGTCAATAAAAAGATTGACGCGAGGTACAGGCTACCTTCTTCGGAAGAAGTGGCCTTGTCGTCTTGTCCGCCTCCCTCCGCCACAGTGGTGGCTGCGGCTATGTTGCAATCCAGACCTGCAGCATCCTCCTCTGTGACGGCTACTCAGGTCTTGGGAAAGGAGGACAAACTCCTGGACTCCCTAGGGAGGACAATCTTTGCCAATTCGGCCTTGCAGCTCAGACAGGCCAATGCAGAATTGATTTTGGTGGGAGCTAACATGCGGATGTGGAGAGGTCTGTCGGAGTTTGAGGAGCACATTCCGGTCGAGAAGTTGGAGGATTTCAGAGGAGGCCTTTCCGATGCCAGGGTCTTGGCCCAGGATCTCCTGGAGGCTGCGGCTCATCACATAGACACCTCGGCTCGGGGTCTGATGCTTGGGGTTGATACCTCATGGCAAGCGTGGCTGCATGCCATTAAGTTCTCGAAGGAGGTGCAAGACAAAGTTCTGGACCTTCCATTTGATGGTACGGAGCTTTTTCACTCTTCTACTGATGTAGAGCTCACCAAAATCAAAGACAGCACTCAGACGGCCAAATCATTGTCTGTTCTGGTTAAAGCTCCCTTCAAGGATCAAAGGCCGTTGTCGCAAGGTCGACCTTCCTCTGGTTTTAGGGGCTTCCTCGACTGCAAATCTCAGAGTGGATACTCCTGCAGGGAATAACTGCCGTAGACAACAGCGTACGCGGTATTTCTCCCGCTCCTCAGCCTCCTCATCAGGTTCAGGTGGCACCGCCACCGATAAACCTGCCAAATGAGACCCCGGTGGGAGGACGCATTGCGTCTCATTGGGAGGCGTGGCAGACCATCACAGAAGACAGATGGGTCTTGTCAGTCGCACGAGCGGGCTTACGCTTACCTTTACCCCTTACCCCACCCCTCAACCCTCCTTTTCAGCTGTCAGGCTCACCCTCCCTCAAGGCCGAGGTTCAGAAACTTCTGCACCTCAGAGCTGTCGAACCCGTTCCCCTTGGGGAGCGAGGGGAGGGCTTCTACTCCCGGATGTTTACGGTGCCCAAACCCAAACATGCTGGCCTGTGCACCATCCTAGACCTTTCCCAGTTCAATCTTTTCCTACCCCAAGAGAAATTCAAGATGATCACGCCTGGCCAGATTTGCTCCTCTTTGCAGTCGGGCGATTGGCTCAGCGTGGTGGATCTTCAGGATGCGTATATGCATATCCTGATTTGGAATCCACACAGGAGATACCTCTGTTTCTCTTTGGGAGAGGAGCACTTCCAGTTTCGGGTGCTTCCTTTTGGCCACAGTTCGGCGCTGCGTGTCTTCATGAAGATGATGTCGGTGATTGCGGCCTATCTTCATCTCCAGGGTATCCATGTGTATCCCTATTTGATCGACTGGCTCCTATGCAGCCCTTGTCCGTTGGCAGCAGCGGGCAACCTCCAGTCTCTCCTTCAGCTCCTGTTCCATCTTGGGCTGTCAGTGAACTGGCGGAAATCCTCCATGACGGTCTCACAGGACCTGACTTTCCTGGGTTTTCGTTGGAACACGATAGACTGCTGAGTGTATCTGACCGGGGACAGAATGGTGGATCTGTTGGCCACGTGTCAGATGTTTACGCAGTCGGAGAGCATGTCGGCCTGGTGGTTCCAGAGGCTTCTGGGCCTCATGGCCTCGTGTGTACTGGCTCTTCCTCTTGCTCGTCTCAAAATGAGACGGACCCAGATGGCTCTTAGGAGTTCCTGGCGTCAGGCTGTGGACCCGGATTCCAAGCGGATGATGATTCCGGATTCCATGAGAGTGGACCTGGACTGGTGGTCATCTCTCAGCAACCTGTCAGTGGACGCAGGGTTCCAGGACCCAGCCCCCATGGTGACGATCATGACAGACTCCTCCCTTTTCGGGTGGGGTACGACGTTAGATCCTCTTCAGGTCTCGGACCTCTGGTCACCTCAGGACAAGCTCCTGCACATAGATAATTTGGAGCTTCTGGTGATTTTTCTGGCGCTCAAGGCGTTCAGACCTCTCATTGCCAACAAGGTGGTCCGCATAAGAACGGACAATGCGGTGTCTATGTATTACATAAACAAGCAAGGGGGGGACAAAGTCTCCCCCTCTCGTGGATCTATCCATCCAGATTTGGGAGTGGGCCGTGCTTCATGGGGTCTGGCTGCTTGCAGTGCACATCCCGGGCCGGCTAAATGTCACCGCAGATGCCCTCAGCCGGCGGACAGTGGTCAGCTACGAGTGGGAGTTGAAGGCGGAGATCCTCTCATGGATTTTCTCGCGTTGGGGCACACCGGAGTTGGACCTCTTTGCCACGGCGGTAAACAAGAAGCTTCCTCAGTACGCCTCCAGAGGGGGGCTGGGAGCCTCCTCTCTGGGGGACGCACTCGAGATTCCATGGCACAACATGAGAGCTTACACCTTCCCGCCTCTTCCCCTAGTTCATCAAGCAATTTGGAAGTTGAAGAGCTCTGTCAACTGTTCTCTTCTACTGATAGCTCCGTGGTGGCCGGCCAGGTTTTGGTTCTCAGAACTTCAACACCTGTCGGTGTGTCCGCCTATCAGGTTACCAGTAACTCCCGATCTTCTTCATCAAGGGGAACAGCAGATGTGGCACCCCTCCCCACAATCGCTCAACTTGGCGTCATGGTTCCTGAGTTCACAGCTCTAGGGCATTTGGGTTTGTCTGCAGATAACATGCACATTATCCAGGCAGCCAGGAAACCCTCGACCAAATCCCAATACAAGAGTAAATGGCTCAGGTTCTGTCATTGGTGTTTGGAGAAAGAACCTGAGGGTGGCGACAATTGACACGGTGCTGTCCTTCGTATCCTCCCTAGCAGAGTCAGGGGTTCATGTGCTGTCTTGCAGGACTTATCTCTTGGCGATTTCCGCTTACCTCTCTACAGAACCTAACCCGGTGGTGAAAAGACATTTTGCTGGCTTGACACGCATCTACCCTCCGGTTCGTAGTCTGCACCCGCCTTGGGACCTAAATGTAGTCCTGACGGCGCTGCGCCATAAACCCTTTGAGCCAATGGCTACGGTTGATCTCAAGTACGTGTCCTGGAAAGTGTCCTTTCTGGTAGCCATTACGTCAGCGAGGAGAGTGAGTGAGCTGCAGGCATTGTCGGTGGAGCATCCTTTCTTGGTCTTTCACAAGGACAAGGTAGTCCTTCGGACGAACCCAGCTTTCCTACCAAAGGTAGAGACCGAATACCATCTGAATCAGTCGATTTCCCTTCCGGTCTTTTTTCCGAACCCTGCCTCTGAGGCGGAAAGGGTTCTACACTACCTGGATGTTCGAAGAGCTCTTAAGTTCTACCTGGGCAGGACTTCCGAGCTTTGGAGCTCTTCCTAACTGTTTGTGACCTTCGGTAAACCTCAGGGCAGGCCGGCGTCTAAGGCATCCATTTCCAGATGGATTGCCACCTGTATCACGGAATCTTTCACCGTCCAAAAGCTGAAACCTCCTAAAGGTATCCATGCACATCAGGTGCGAGACAAGGCAGCCGCGGTTGCTTTTCAGAAGTATGTTCCCTGGGAGTCCATCGCTAAAGCGGCTACTTGGGCCTCCCCATCTACTTTCTGTAAGCATTACTGCCTCGATATGAGCTCTAGAGCTGACGCTCAGTTCGGCCAGGCTGTGCTGAAGAACCGGTTTCAGTAAGGCGTATTTCCATCCACCCATAGTTCCTGTAAGGAGTGCTTAGGAATCTCCCATAAGTATGGAGGAAAGGGGACGTGACGTAGGAGTATTACCAGGTTACTCACCGTAGTGACCACCTTACTCCTAGTCCATAGTGCCCTTTCCTCCATACGCCCGCCGTCCCCTCTAATAAGGTTCCTCTGTTATTGCTAATGGGTCTTGACCCTGCGATAGAAAAGGACTGATGGGCAATGCGCGGAGCCAAGGTAGGCGAGGTTATGGCCACGTGCCGGGCCCCGCGCAGGAAAGAGAGGCGGGACAAATTTTTGAAAAACATTTTGATGCTTTTTACAAAGTGCTCCGGTCCCGTCGCACAGGACGGAGAGATGTCCCATAAGTATGGAGGAAAGGGGACTATGGACTAGGAGTAAGGTGGTCACTACGGTGAGTAACCTGGTAATTCACAATTCCAAGATGGCCGCTTGTCATCGGAGGACATGCTAGACGCAGCTCCTGCCCCGTCCGCATTAAATGTGGAAATAAAGTGATTTTGCAGATTGACCCCCCAAGCCCCAAAAGCAGACTCTCTGCGCATGTGTCCCCCGCATGAAGCAGCGGGAATAAGCACTGGACAGCCCCTTTTGACGGGAGTGAGGCACGGCGGCAGCAGCTTAGACTGCTGGTTGGAGACAGAGCACGCAGCGGCTGGTGGCCCGCCCTTAAATCCAGACTCCTAGGCCCCCATCCCTGCTGTATGGGGAAGCGCAGTACCGTGGTTGGCTTTTGAGTAGGACCAGGCGGGGGGGGGGGGCAGCAACTGCCTTAGGGACCTGCCAACAGCAGGAGCTGCCTTATCGGAGATGGCACTGAGGGACAAGGACAGGAGGAGCCGGGCCGCGACATGGAGCAGAAGAGAACAGGCTTGGTGGGGGCAGTGGTCTCACTGAATACTGGAACAGCCTCAGCAACGGCACGCAGAAGGGGTGCCTGGAGGCCCCCCCATAGCTTTCCCTACAGCGCTCTGTGGCTCCAACATCACAAATGAAGGAGCGCAGGCCCACACAGGCGACAAGACCCTCTGACGGAGCAGGGCCCTCCGCAGGGCACATGGCACACCGTGGCTCACTGCTGTAGAGAGAGGATATTGGCCCCACTACGGATACGTTCAGGGGGTGTGGATAGTGCAGTACCCGCACTCTCAAGTTGAATAACTTATAACTAGCCCGTGAGAAGCCACTGGGATACCTTGGGTGTACAGGCTGTTTGCTTGGGAGCATTGAGACCCAGGCCAGGCTCTGGAAAGCTGAGCAGTGGAAGGAAGCACAGCCTGCTACATTCTGGGGAGCAGAGGTTCCCAGTACGGAGGTGTGTGGTACTTGGGCATCAACAAGTGGAGGAGGGTCTCCAGAGGCGCACATGTCAAAAAACAAGGGCAGAGGAAGGAACAAGAAGGCCCCAGCTCACCAAACTCCAGTGCGAGGACCTCGAGAACAGGTCACGACAATCAAACTTACACCTTAAGAATGTCACAGAAGAGGTTATGAGTAAGGACCTTAAATTGACAGTTCAATCCTTCTTTGCAGAGCCGCTCCTGGAGGTCCTGCCAGATGGGGTCCGCCTAGATGGAATTCATAGAGTGGGCAATATGAGAAGAGAGCCGGGAGTCTGCCCGAGGGATGTCGTGTCTGCATTTGCGTCCTATGGCCAAAAGGTTGAGAGCAGCCTGCATGGTGCAAGGAAGGCATGGTATCAACAGTCAGACGGACACAAATGACCACATTTCAAGAGTGTTTACTGAACTTTAACAAAAGTGTGATAAACGTCTATCTAACCCTAAAGCTATAGATGGGAGCAAGCTACGACCATCAAAATAATAATGCAGTCCTAGTGGAGTCTCGTCAAATAAAAATTGCCTATATGAAAAAAACCTATTGCCAATTCTTACCGTTAAATACAAATAGTGAAGGGTAGTGTTCATGAAAAAGAAAGAAGTGGTCCAAAAAGAAATGTCAGGACGTTCAGGCTGTTGGCCTCCCTTCACCATGTTTTCAGCACGGGAAAAGGCAGTGCACATCAAGCAAAGCACACGCTCTGGTTTCTCAGGCACGAGGGTACATTACCAGCATCAGAGTCTTCTGTGCCCAAGTCTCTCTACTTCAGAGTTTCTTGATTCAGAGGGCCTGATGTACCAAAACAAAACACAAAGTTCCTTTCCTTTTCTAAGTACTCAATTCAGGTGATTCGCCCTGGATCCCCCTCAGCCCGGCTCAGATCCCTTTTATATCACAATCGTTAGTGGATCACCCTCTTTGGGGTTCAGATCCTCCTTTTACAATGTTCAGAGAATATTCTTTCTTGGGTGACTCACAGGGTTTAGCTTGACCCATTGCAGGACTACCTAGATCTCAAAATTCCCTTTTCAGTCACCAACCAGTTGGATACCTAACCAGAGACCTTAGAATGAGCACCCACTTGGTGCCGGAACACTGCACGCTATCTTTCTTGGCCTCCAAAGTTCAATCACTGCTCTGGTTTTCAATTATATTTGCGTCGCTCGTCATTGTAACGCTCACCTGGTATCCACGCGGATGTCACTCAGCCAGTTCTGACCTCTTACGACCTCAAACCCTTCCCTGGAGGCTATTCGACTGAAAACTGGGCCTGAAACACTGGATTGGTAGAGTGTAACTCCCTATTGTCTCGATGTGCTTGAACCCCTTCTTCCCCGGGGTCCAACCCTTCCCTTTGATCCACAGTGCACCTTGTTTTCTTGGATAGTGTGCTCTCCGTCCTGCTTTCAGCGCAGGGGCGCGCTTATTGATGCGGGCTCGTTGCTGCCTAGTTGCTTCACTGGCAAGAGTCCGACAGGTAAGTATAATGAGTCTTTTGAACAGTTCTCTAAATTCGTTCCTTTCCTTCCTTAGATCATGGCCGGCATCCGGGGATGGCGGCGTGCTGCTGAGATGAATAGCGATGAAGGTGAGTGAGAGCGCGATGCACCCCTTTCGTATTTGCATTGAACTGAGTTCTTTTTCTGTCTCTTTTAGGTGTCGCAACATTTTCAGCATAGATGCCGGTTATGAAGAACAAATGCGGTGGGTAAGCGCTGTTTGCGGCGCTTCTAGATGTTTCCACGCTAACCTGGAGTGTCTTTTCCCTCTTGCAGATGGATGAGAAGTTCCGGAGACAGAGTTCCCCTAGAGCGGCTGGGATTCAGGTAAGCGTTTGAAGCTCGTACGGTATTTAAAAAATAAGCAAAGTTTTGTAGAATGCTTACTAATTCCCTTTTTTCTGTTCTTTTCCCTTTTCCTTAGGAAGCGGCATGCCGGAATGGGAATGACACCACCGAAGATACCCGCAGAACAGAAGGAGCGATGACTGATGGGCAGAAGCGCCGCAAGGTAAGGCTGTTCCTAACAGTGTTCTTGTTCTTGCAGGAGCTGAGCGCAGAAGAAAGATGCAGGCCTACTGGAGACCGATCCGAACACAGTGAGTGTCACGCTGCAGGTGCAGAAAACGCAAAGCATGTTTCTCAGCTTGGGTGTGGCTTAAATAGTCTCTGGGTATCCCAGGTGCCTCTGGGCTGAACCACACCCAAAAGACTAGAACGCACATGCAGTTCTGGGAACCGAAATATGTGGGGGCATCCATCTTGTCCCCATCAATGCACTACAAGTCCAATCCCCAATGTTATCCTATGGGAGTGAGTGAGTCTGGTGCCACAAGCGCCAAGTCTGACTCCAAGTGGGTCTTTGGAGGGATGGAGAGGCCCTTGAGGGCCATGTATGTGATCGTGGCCTGGCTCCAGCCTGATACCTTGGAGGGCTGGGGACATGAGGAGCAGGAATCATGACAGTCATCTATGTTTCACACACTGTTCCTTTTAGATCGCTTTCAAGGCCTCCAGGGATAAACCAATTAGGAGAATTGAGGACAATCTGGAGCTACAGCTCAAAGATGTTATGCCCAAAATGTGGAACTGCCCAGTGAATGCAACACAGAAAAGCTACAGGGCACTAAGGGCCCGCTGGACCTGTTGAGAGCTAAGAGGGCAGAGAGGAGCCTACTTAACCCAAAGCAGAAATTCTATACTATGGGGAACAGAGCAGGTATGCTCCTAGCGAAGCGACTTAGACCGAGAGGAGCGGCACAGACATTCCTGAAATTCAGGACGGAGCGAGGAATGAAATAGTAGATAGAGATAGATACAGAGGGAATTCTCAGGTGCTTTGAGCGCTTCTACAGCAACCTCTATGCCTCAAAGGCCCCAAGGGAACCCGCAAAGCATATTTGCATGTGGTAGAGCTGCCAACTAGAGTGCTAGAGGGAGATATTTGGGAGGAGGAAGTTGGAGTGGCCATTGGGAAACTCCCTGCACACAAAGCCCTGGTCCCAGATGGCTTTACGGCCACCTTTCACAAGAAGTACTGGTCTGTTCTTTTCTCACACCTAGTGCAATTATAAATTTATTTCCAGGAGGGAGGGGGAATCACTGAGTCCATGGACCAAGATGAATGAGTGGTGTTCCCGAAGCCAGGCAAAGACCCAACGCAATGTGGCTCATACTGCCTGATAGCCTTGATTAGCATAGACGCCAAGATATATGGTCGAACAGTACCAGTCAACTTCAAACTCCAAGGTGTCTACATACTCAGGTTATGAAATCTGCATTCTGTGTGGCGGCACCTAAGGCATGGAATACCATTCCACCTGACATCAGGGAGACACAATCTACTGTTATTTTTTTAAAAAAATTAAAACATTATTGCAATAATTCTGGTGGATTTCCTCCACTTTGTTCTGGTTTCGCAGCTGTCTTGGGATTATCATAGCTGACGTGCCTCTTTTGCTCTGTTTGTCTAATTTTGTGTTTTTTACTGCGCCCATAAGCCTCCAGGTACCCTGGTGCGCAATACAAATGAGTAAAGTAAATATACCATAATTCTGGCGACTAGAATAGAGGGCCTCCTCCCAGACCTAATGCATCACAACCAGTCAGGGTTTATTGGATCCCATGTGACCTTCAACACCAGGTGGCTGTCATTTGGTGGATAAGGTGATGAAACGTGGGAACCCTGCGGTCGTGCTCGCCTTGGACATAGAGAAGGTGTTTGACTGCTTGGAGTGGGCGTTTCTTTTTCTCACCATGACATGCATGGGTTTTGGAGAGCGTTTTCTACGGCGAGTGCAGGTGAACTACCAAGCGTCTTCACTGCGCTTAAATCTATAAACTGCCACCTTTTGCGTTCCATACGTTTGGAGATGGGGACTAAGCACGGCTGTCCATTATCACCCTTGTTATATGCAATATTCTTGGAACCCTTGCTGCAGCGGCTACGAGAAACACCCACGGTGCAGGATGTCCTGTATTTTGAACACAAAACAATGGCATTTCCTGATGACATGCTACTTGACCCTCTCAGACCGGCAGCGTCCCTTGAGGCGGTTGCCTCGGAGATCGAGTCCTTTGGGGGAGGAGGGGTAACGGGGCTAAAAATTAATGTACGCAAGTCTGAAGTGTTAGATCTTACCATGCCTAGGGAAGCCATTGGGGTTGGCACAGGGTTGCGCCCCGTTTCAATGGGTGCGAAGGAGAGAATAAAATATTTAGGTGTCCATATAACAAAATCCCTCTGGCCTTTGAGGCGAACCATCCCCTCTTGCTTGGACCTCTGAAAACAGACTTGTCGCAGTTGAACCCCCTTCATATTTCCTGGTTGGGGCAGATGGCCTCAATTAGGATGGTTACCCTTCCACGTTTCCTCTACTATTTTCAGGCCTTGCCGGTTCCTCTCTCACAACGGTTCTTTCATTTGCTTAATAGGCTCCTTTCCACTTTTATCTGGAATAACAAAAAAAGAGGGCATCGATGCGGGTACTCATGGCCCCAAGAAGTAAGGATGGACTGGCAGTTCCAGAATTCGGTCAATACTATCAGGTGGCCCGGCTGCAGGTATTAAACCAGTGGCTAACAGTGGAGGACAGCAAGTTGTGGGTGCGCATGAACAGAGCAGTGGTGGGGGCCCCTCTGACGGAGGTGTTGTTTGGCTATGATAGATCAACCATCTAGTATGCAGGCATCCCATACCACTGCATTGGTAGGAGAGGTGTGGGATGACTTAATAAAATGAGGGGGGATATGGACCTTACCGGGACCGTTTACACCACAAATCTGAAAAGAAAAGAGCTTTTTAACCACTTTATTTAGAAACTGCATCCCACCCCCAGGTTTTTATTAGAAGTAACTGGTACAGCAAACCGTGGCACAAAATCTGAAACCAATATCTGTTGCAGTATCTGCCCTTCGACTGGAGTATGCCTCCACCCACCCAGAGAACACCTCCAGAACCACAAGGGGATACTGCCAGCCATTGCAAATGGGAAGTTGAAGAAAATTAATCTGAAGGTCCATAAGAGGGAGGATGTGCTCTTTGCGTCGATACAGAACCAGGAGCTTCCATAGCAAGGAATAATTTAGCAGGTGACTTGTGTGTCTGAGTCACCGAGTCTGAACATTCAGGATTCCATGCAAATAAATCAACCCTTTTCCTTGCAGCTAAAACTCCAGTGGTTGAAAAAACAAAGAAATATCGAGGCTGAGTAACATGAAAGAAATAAACCAATCACGGGCTGAAAAGATACAAGTATCTTTTATTACTGTACATTTTACAAAGCAAAACAGATAGCTATCTGGCTCCCAACACCTGTGAGTGAGTGCTGGACATCTAAAAACTAGCATTTTTATACAATTCCTGCAATATTGTCCAGCCTCTCTTCACATTAATAATTTGTGGGCTAGAGTTCGTGCCTAGTTCACTTAACAGATGTTAAAATATTATGCAAAGGATTACACAGGTTTGCACTTCCATGAAAACACAATAGTGATGTAGGTTCTCGGATCTGCAGTAAACCTTATTTCAGGAGACACTACAATGTAGTTCAGCTCAAGCATGCGCTCAAGATTTGTTCTTCATTATTTCAATGTTTATACAAGGATGAGGCTTGTGAGTGCAGACAACATTTGAATGGCAGTTCATATGAAGCGCAAGGTTTCTTTGCACAGTTTAAACAGTCGGCTCTCGGACAACCTACACATTAACAGAACTCAAAGGTCGTAAGGCTTGGCTGCAAGTTGAAAACGCAGTTCACCATTTTAGAACATGTAACAAGTGAAAATCAAAATGGCGGATGAATCTTAAAATGGCATCGAAGTTAACCCAGAATCGGAACTTTGCAACACGGTTTTCTGTGTAGCGCGAATGGGCTTAGGCCAATATTCATAATAAGGAGGCACTATATAATTACGGTTTAACAAACCCTCCTTTTGGCCTAAGCCAAGAGTTTTACTAAAAATATTTGCTTTACTCGAAACTCCAGGTTTCAATGTCTGTCTGTACATCCTGAATCACATTCATCAGATCTATCGATCGCCATTAGATCCTTGACAGTAATATCCTTCATCACAAAAACATTAGTCCTCTTCTCGGGTGCATGTATTTTCAGCCCCAATGTACCTACAGTTTGCGCACAACATCCCCCTAACATCGAACATATGGCAGGAAGACATTGTATGCAACAACAGAACAATAGAATACCAAGGATTACCACTAAGGCTGAAAAGAGTTTCCATCCCCAAGACCGTAAAAATTCCCAGAACCCAAGTACTATGATCCCAATTTCCCTCGGGAACATGCACTTCTGTGCTTGCGACGTGCAGATTTTGTATTGCCTTAAATATGATAGGGGGAGGAGTCGGGTACGAAAACACAACAAGCAGATCCCACCAATTTACATACTCCACCACGCTCAGCCAGGATGACGTCTAACACCATCCGGTTCTGTAGAGCCACTATTCTATAGTATATCGGTGGTCCGGTTGATGGTTTTCTCCAATACTCTTGCCAGTCTCCTAATATCCCCGGAATTCATGATCTGTCCCCAAAACGGCACCAAGGATTTTGCTACATCACCCATGACCTGCAAAGGAGTATCACTGTTCTTGTCACACCTTGGACGAGCTCTAGAGACTTCAGAGGAGCTAGCTACAAATACCCCTGGTAGCAAGATACCCAAGGCACAAGTACCCTGCCAATCTCTAGGTAGCCAGCGATAAGCTTCAGTGCCACAAACAAAATAAACGGGATCACCTAAATAAAAAGGTCTGTCCTCTCTAGTCAAATTCGCAATATTGCTACAACCCACAAAAGTACCCATTGACTGAGAACCACCCCTTTGTATGCAGAAGGAAACAGAGTTGGGGCTGTGATTATTAGTGTAAGAAGGAGGCATGGCATCCAGGTTGCCTACGGGAGCCATTTTGAAAGAGATTAGCGATTGGAAGGGTCTAGAAAGTCTATTGGAAGGCCTAATAGAAGCAACATTGAGCTTGCTCCTATTTGCAAAAAAGGAACATCCCAAAGGCGTCAGGACTCTTCTTTCAAACTCATTCATATTAATCCCATCAAAGTTCCCATAGAGGCTGTAATTCCAACAACCAAAGAATAGTGCCCTTAGAGAGGCAAAGCATGCTGTAGTCAAAGGAAGAGGATGAATATACCAGCCTAACCCCTTTTCCCCGTGTTGTGGCAAATGTGGACATATCCAGCAATTAGTTTTATTGAAGATCTCATGGGTCGCATTCATGATTAACAAAAGTGTATTGTTGTAGTAACTCTGTCTGTGTTGGGAATCCCTAGAAGATAGTGTGCAGATGCACGAAAGGGGAAGACTTAGTGGGAACACTCTCGGTAGGTATCAAAGTTTCAAGTGGAAGAACCCCTTCAATATACCAAAACCCAAGAGCGATTACTACTGTTAGACCAGTTAACATAATTACAAGAAAACAATAAGTCCTCAAGGACCATGAATTTTTATGTCCAATGTCTTTGTTAGCCACGCAATCGATCGGTTGCTTCGTTCAAGAAGTAGAGTTAGCGACAGGCATTGTTCCTCAAAGTTCGTTCCGGAAAGTCTCTGCGACGGACTCCTTCAGTTCGTTTGGTGATCTCCTGACCACATGATTTATCTTGATTGAAGATAGCTTTGCCGGTCCCAGCCACTTACATATGTTTCAGTGAGTGAAAAGGTATTTTCTTTTTTGTGTCGCGTGGATCCAGTGTCTCCTGCCAGCTACTCGTACAGCAGTCTGTGTGGCCAACCGGACCTGGAACGGTCCTCTCCAGTGCTGTGCGAGACTGGATGCTCTTTCAAATGCTTTCGTAAGCACCCAGTCACCTGGTCGAATTCGGTGACCTGGTCCCTCATATTTAACTGGGAGGGCTTCTCTCGCACCTGTTGATAAATCAAATACAAAATTTGAGTTAACTGGTCACAGTATTCAGCAATAATCCTACGTCCCGTCCCCTTTCCTCCATACTTGTGGGACATCTCTCCGTCCTGTGGGACGGGACCGGAGCACTTTTTACAAAGCATCCACATTTTTTTCAAAAATTTGTCCCTCCTCTCTTTCCTGCACCGGGCCCGGCACGCGGCCGTAACCCCGCCCACCTTGGCTCCGCCCCACCCATCGCCCATCTGTCCTTTTCTCCGCCCGATCGGGGCCGGACGCACTTGCATCCTCGGAAGATATTCTTCACTTGTTTCCTCTCTGGCTCTCGCTAGCGTTCGTTTATTAGTCTGTCTATGTCTTTCAAATTAGTCTTTCCAGATTGTTCATTGTGTCACCGTCGCTTCGCGAGGGTGGATCCCCATCCTCTTTGTTTAGAGTGTTTGGGTCGGGAACACCGTTGGGACTCCTGTTTTTACTGTGACTCCTTTTCGGTCCAGGCACTTCAACGTCAGTTGGAGCGATGGGAGGAGGTGTTCCGACAAACTCCTCCTTTGCATTTTCAGGCGTTCATCGACGAGTAGAAAAAACACCTGGAAAGTTCTTTACTTTTCAGAGCACCCCGACCGGAGGATACCTTCCCAGGTTTCTCTCGGTCCGGGAGGGCCGTTGATCGATCTGTTACCGGGGTTCGCCCTGAGGTGCCTGTTGAGCCTAATAATTCTACCGGAGTTTTCTCTGAGGGTCTCCGTAAGGGGCCTGTGAACACCGGAGTGCGCTCCGAGGCCCCTCCTGTGAGGGCTGTTTGTAGACCCAGTTCTACTGAGTCGTGGGGTACCGGAGTTTGCTCTGAGGCCTCTCTGTCGGCTTCCCTCAAAAGCAAAACCGGGGTGCGCCCTGAGGCCTTGGCTGGGCTTGTAGTTACCGAACGGATGTTGGAGGCCCGCGCACAAAAGGCTGTCACCGGGCCTGGGTCCGAGGTCCCTAGTACAGAGGCTAAAGCTACCAACATTTCTGAGAGGCCGGTCCAGGCTTTGTCAATGCAAGCGCACCGTTCCCGCTCTTGTGGTGACACCAGATCAGTTGAGGGAGAAAAGAACCAAAGTTCTTCTTTTACCGGCAGTGCCGAGGTCCTTCCTTTGAAGGCTCAGTTGGCGGTTGGTATGTCACAAAAACATTCCAGGCCTCATAGTACCGGCTCAGCCGAGGTTCCTTATGTTAAGGCTAAGATTAAGACCCCTGATCCATCGACAGGGACCCCTGCCTCACTTTCTCACGTGCCGCAGTTCCCCTCAGATAAGGACAAAATGGCGCCCGTCCCCGCCACGACCACGGTGGCCATTTTAGGTGCTACCCCTATAACTAGGCCATCGGCTTCTGGTGTAGGGCTCGGTCTCTTGGGTGAACCTAAGGTCTGTTGTGCGCATCCTTACCGGCCGGTTTATGATTGGAACGCCCGGATGCCTCTTCCGCACAATGTTTTGTTGCCCGCGGGGGTGGCTCCTTTGATTTATGTGGCTATGTCGGTGGAGGGGCCGGTGTGGCACCCTTCCCTGTTACGTCCCTGGATTTGTCCACCTCATGAGAGGCCTCCTCAGGTCCCGAAACAATCTCCTGAGGATACCTTTTTCGGTAGATTTCAAGCGCTTATGCGCACCGACCCCATGAGGGAATATTTCAAAGGGCTTTTCAAGGAGATATGTCCACCGGCGCCTCCGGCTCCACCTGTTCCTCCGGTGGTTCCGCCGGCGCCTCCCTTGCCTGTGGTGCCCCCCCCCCTGCTCTCCCACCTTTGCCTCCATTGTTCCCAGTGGACAAGGCAGTGCCTGACACGGCTCAGCAGGATCCTGACCTGTCGGATGACCCTCAAGGCGATCAGGACAACGAGGACCTTCCCCGCTCTATCAGAGCCTTTCATGACCGGGTACTGGACATGATGAGTTTCTTAGATGTTCCGGTGCCCGAGGCACACGCTCCGCAGGAGGGCGTGCTTTCTGGGGCATTCACCCTGTCTCGTTTGGAGCGTACCGGCCTGTTCCTGCAGAAGGACGTTCTGGCCAAGGTCCGAAGAGTCTTGGAAAAGCCACACTCGGGACTTTTTGTCAATAAAAAGATTGACGCGAGGTACAGGCTGCATTCTTCGGAAGAGGTGGCCCTGTCCTCTTGTCCGCCTCCCTCCTCCACAGTGGTGGCTGCGGCCACTTTGCAGACCAGGCCTGCAGCATCCTCTTCCACGACGGCTACTCAGGTTCTGGGAAAGGAGGACAAGCTCATCGACTCCCTCTGGAGGAAACTCTTCGCCAACTCGGTCTTGCAGCTCAGGCAGGCCAACGCCGAATTGATATTGGCGGGAGCTAACATGCAGATGTGGAAAGGTCTGTCGGAGTTTGAGAAGCACATCGTGGTCGAGAAGCTGGAAGATTTCAAAGGAGGCCTTTCCGATGCCAGAGTTTTGGCCCAGGATCTCCTGGAGGCTGCGGCTCATCACGTAGACACCTTGGCTCGGGGCCTGATGCTTGGGGTTGATACCTCACGGCAGGCGTGGCTGCATGCCACTAAATTTTTTAAGGAAGTGCAAGACAAGGTGTTGGACCTTCCATTCAATGGTAAGGAGCTTTTTCTTTCTTCTACTGATGTAGAGCTCACCAAAACCAAGGATAGCACTCAGACGGCTAAATCATTGTCTGTTCTAGTTAAAGCTCCTTTCAAATCTCAGAGACCGTGGTTGCAAAGTCCACCTTCCTCTGGTTTTAGGAGCTTCCTCGACCGCAAATCTTGCAGAGTGGATACTCCTGCGGGGAATAACCGCCGTAGACAACAGCGTACGCGGTTTTTCTACCGCTCCTCAGCCTCCTCATCAGGTTCAGGTGGCACCGCCACCGATAAGCCTGCCAAATGAGGGTTTTCCGCGTTCGCACGACACCCCGGTGGGAGGACCCATTGCGTCTCATTGGGAGGCGTGGCAGACTATTACAGAAGACAGATGGGTCTTGTCAGTCGCTCGAGCGGGCTTCCGCTTACCTTTACCCCACCCCTCAACCCTCCTTTTCAGCTGTCGGGCTCACCTTCCCTCAAGGCCGCGGTTCAGAAACTTCTGGGACTCAGAGCTGTGGAACCCGTTCCCCTTGGGGAGCGAGGGGAGGGCTTCTACTCCCGGCTGTTTACGGTGCCCAAACCCAACCAGGCTGGCCTGCGCACCATCCTAGACCTTTCCCAGTTCAATCTTTTCCTACCCCAAGAGAAATTCAAGATCACGCCCGGCCAAATTCGCTCCTCTTTGCAGATGGGCGATTGATTGATTTGGAATCCACACAGGAGATACCTCCGCTTCTCTTTGGGAGAGGAGCACTTCCAGTTTCGGGTGCTTCCTTTTGGCCTCAGCTCGGCACCGCATGTCTTCACGAAGATGTCAGTGATTGCAGCCTATCTTTGTCTCCAGGGTATCCATGTGTATCCTTATTTGGACGACTGGCTCTTACGCAGCCCTTGTCCGTTGGCAGCAGCGGGCAACCTCCAGTCTCTCCTTCAGCTCCTGTTCCATCTTGGGCTGTCAGTGAACTGGCGGAAATCCTCCATGACGGTCTCACAGGACCTGATCTTCCTGGGTTTTCGTTGGAACACGATCGACTGCAGAGTGTATCTGACCGGGGACCAAATGGCGGATCTGTTGGCCACGTGTCAGATGTTTGCGCAGTCGGAGAGCATGTCGGCCTGGTGGTTCCAGAGGCTTCTGGGCCTCATGGCCTCATGTGTACTGGCTCTTCCTCTTGCTCGTCTCAAAATGAGACAGACCCAGATGGCTCTTCGGAATTCATGGCGTCAGGCAGTGGATCCGGATACCATGCGGATAATGATTCCGGATTCCATGAGTGGACCTGGATTGGTGGTCATCTCTCAGCAGTCTGTCTGGGGACGCAGGGTTTCAGGACCCGGTCCCCACGGTGACGATTACAACGGACTCCTCCCTCCTCGGGTGGGGTGCGACGTTAGATCTTCAGGTCTCAGACCTCTGGTCGCCTCAGGACAAGCTCCTGCACATAAATCATTTGGAGCTTCTGGCGATCTTCCTTGTGTTCAGGGTGTTCACACTGCTCATTGTCAACAAGGTGGTCCGCATAAGAACAGACAATGTGGTATCAATGTATTACATAAACAAGCAAGGGGGAACAAAGTCTCCCCCCCTCGTGGACCTGTCCATCCAGATTTGGGAGTGGGCCGTGCTTCATGGTGTCTGGCTGCTTGCAGTGCACATCCCGGGCTAGCTGAATGTCGCAGCGGATGCCCTCAGCCGGCGGACAGTGGTCAGCTACGAGTGGGAGTTGAAGGCGGAGGTCCTATCATGGATTTTCTCGCGTTGGAGCACACCGGAGGTGGACCTCTTCACCACGGCGGTGAACAAGAAACTTCCTCAGTATGCCTCCAGAGGGGGGCTGGGAGCCTCTCCTCTGGGGGATGCTCTCGAGATTCCATGGCACAACATGAGAGCTTACGCCTTCCCGCCTATGCCTCTAGTTCACCGTGCAATTTGGAAGTTGAAGAACTCTGTGAACTGTTCCCTTCTACTGATAGCCCGGTGGTGGCCGGCCAGGTTTTGGTTCTCAGAACTTCAACACCTGTCGGTGTCTCCGCCGATCAGGTTACCAGTAACTCCCGATCTTCTTCACCAGGGGGGAACAACAGATGTGGCACCGCTTCCCACAATCGCTTAGCTTGGCGGCCTGGTGCCTGAGTTCAAGTCTTTAGAGCATATGAGTTTGTCTGCGGATAACATGCGCATTATCCAGGCAGCCAGGAAACCCTCGACCAGATCTCAATACAGGAGTAAATGGCTCAGGTTCTGTCATCGGTGTTTGGAGAAGAAGTTGGATCTGAGGGTGGCCACAATTGACACGGTGCTGTCCTTAGTGTCCTCCCTAGCAGAGTCAGGGGTTCATGTTGTGTCATGCAGGACTTATCTCTTAGCGGTTTCCGCTTACCTTTCTACAGACCTTTTTTCTTATTCTCTAACTAACCCAGTGGTGAAGTTATTTTGCTGGCTTGACACGCCTCTACCCTCCGGTTCGTAATCCGCACCCGCCATTGGACCTAAATGTAGTCCTGACTGCGCTGTGTCATAAACCCTTTGAACCAATGGCTACTGTAGACCTCAAGTACTTGTCTTGGAAAGTGTCCTTGCTGGTCGCAGTTACGTCAGCAAGGAGAGTGAGTGATCTCCAGCCATTGTTGGTGGAGCATCCTTTCTTGGTCTTCCATAAGGACAAGGTAGTCCTTCGGACAAACCCGGCTTTCCTACCAAAGGTAGTGACCGAATTCCATCTGAATTATTCGATCTCCCTTCCGGTCTTTTTTCCGAACCCGGCCTCAGAGGCTGAAAGAGTTCTAAACTGTCTTGATGTCCGAAGAGCTCTTAAATTCTACCTGGACAGGAGTTCCGAGCTTAGGAGTTCTTCTCAACTTTTGGTGACCTTTGGTAACCCTCAGGGCAAGCCGGCGTCTAAGGCAACTTTTTCCAGGTGGATTGCTGCCTGCATCACAGAGTCTTTCATCGTCCAAGGGCTGAAACCTCCTAAAGGTATCCATGCACACCTGGTGAGGGGCAAGGCAGCCGCAGTTGCTTTTCAGAAATATGTTCCTGGGAGTCCTTCGCTAGGGCAGCTACTTGGGTCTCCCCATCTGCTTTCTGTAAACATTACTGTCTCGACATGAGCTCTAGAGCTGACGCTCAGTTTGGTCAGGCTGTGCTGAAGAACCTGTTTCAGTAAAGGGTATTTCCATCCACCCGTAGTTCCTGTAAGGAGTGCTTGGGAATTTCCCACAAGTATGGAGGAAAGGGGACGGGCCGTAGGAGTATTACCAGGTTACTCACCGTAGTGACCACCTTACTCCTAGTCCATGGTCCCCTTTCCTCCATACGCCCGCCCGCCGTCCCCTCTAATAAGGTTCCTCTGTTATTGCTAATGGGTCTTTGACCCGGCGATGGAAAAGGACTGATGGGCGAGGCGCGGGGCGGAGCCAAGGTGGGCGGGGTTACTGCCGCGTGCCAGGCCACGCGCAGGAAAGAGAGGAGGGACACATTTTTAAAAAAAATGTGGATGCTTTTTACAAAGTGCTCTGGTCCCGTCCCACAGGACGGAGAGATGTCCCACAAGTATGGAGGAAAGGGGACTATGGACTAGGAGTAAGGTGGTCACTACGGTGAGTAACCTGGTAAATGCTCAACATCTTTTAGTACTTTGGGTTTTGGCAGGTTCCAAATGTTAGCTGGCCTCCCCATCATAATTGCATATGGGGAGAGTCCAGTTGTAGTCTGTGGGGTCATCCGCATTGACAGTAGAGCTATAGGTAAGGCGTCTGGCCATTTCAAATTACTGCTAGCACAGACTTTTGCAAGCTTATTCTTCAGGATACCATTATGGCGTTCTACGAGTCCAGCACTCTGAGCGTGTCTAGCCGAATGAAACCGTTTATCGATCTGCAATCCAGCGCATACTTGCAGGATAACAGCAGCAATAAAATGTGGACTATTATCCGACCTGTTGACTCTCTGCAAACCAAACCTAGGAAAATATTCCTTAAGCATAGTTTTCCCTGTTGTCATTGCTGTGGCATCTTTCACATGGAAGGCTTCAACCCACTTGCTAAAGGCACAAATGACTACCAAGACATATTTGTAGTTATAGCATCACTCCATCTCGAAGTCGAAATTAATCACTTCAAAAGACACAGAGGGGGGACCAAAACTACCCCTCGGTGTCGTACCTTTCCACACATTATGCTTAAGAACACACTATACAGTTTTGGACAAAACGCTCAGCAGTTTTTGAGATGTTTACATTTACCCAGACAGGTTCTAGTAATTTACAGATTTTTTTGGCACATATGAGAGTGGGACCATGAGCCATTGTAACCATGGCGGTGACATATGCATCAGGTAGCATCCATCTTATTCTATTGTTGTCCACCCAACAACCTTCCTCATCCAAACTTGCTAAACCCTCAGCCCAGTGTTTAAGTTCTTTTGGAGTGGCATCAGCTTGAATATTCTTGGAGTCAATCCCTTCATCTACTGTACAGGTACTTGTAGTTTCTTTCGTTACATACATTTCTGAACATAAATCAGTAGCGGTCCATTTAGCCATCCTGTCAGCAAAAGCATTTCCTCTTCCTACATCATCTACTACCTTCTGATGTGCAGCGCACTTCATGATTGCTAGTTGAGTAGGAAGTGCAAGTGCTGTGAGTAGCTGAACTATCATGTTGGATTTTTGTTCTGTGTGAGGTCAAGAAACCTCGTTCTGGCCATAGTCTACCGAAGCTGTGAACCACCCCAAAGGCATACTGGCTATCTGTAAATATATTTACTCTAAGCCCTTCGGAAAGTTCACAAGCTCGAGTCTGTGCGATAATCTCTGCAGCCTGTGTGGAGTTATGCGGAATTCTCTTGGTTTCCACAATCGTGCTTAGTGTAGTAATGGCATAAGCAGCAGTGGATGTACTATCCGGATGTTTGAAGCAGGAGCCATCGCAAAACTGCTCCCCTTGTGGGTCATTCAGAGTTGTATCATTTAAATCAATCCTGCCTTTAGTTTCTTGCTCTGTGGTATAGAGGCAGTCATGTGACACTTTGTCACTGCAAGCAATTTCTTGCAGAAGAGGTTACAATTCAGCCAGATTCAATACGCAACACCTTAATATGGATATGCGGTGCAAATAGGATCAGTTTGTATCTTGTTAATCATGCAGAAGTAAGGTGCTGCATTTGCGTTCTGTTTAATAAAACATCTAAGGAATGGGGTACCACCACGGTTAAAGTGTGAGCTAAAACCATACCCTCACTTTGTTTTACAGATGTAGCAACAGCAGAGTCAGTTCTGACATCTCGGCAAAGCACATGCAACAGGATCAAGTGTGGAGGAAAAATAACCGCACGGTCTATTCTCCCCCCCCCATGTTCCTGCGTTCACACAACCAAAGCACATCCATCACATTCATGCACATACAACACGAAGGCCTTCTCGTAATTTGGTGTGCCCAAAACCGGAGCTGACCACAGTGCAGTCTTGAGCAGATGGAAACCTTTCTGGTGTTCAAAGTTCCACGGTAGTGGCAAAGCAATGCCCTTCTTTGTCAATGCCCACATCGGTTGTATCACTAGTGAAAAGTTCGGGATCCACTGTCTACAGTAAGAAGCCATTAGTATCAAGGCTCTGACTTCCTTCTGTGTATTTGGGACAGACATGCTAGAAATGCTTTTTAACCGTTCAGGTGTCAATCTTCTTCCCTCCTTTGAAAGGAGATAGCCTAAATAGGTGACCTCCTGTCGACAATACTGAAACCTTTTTAATAAAGCTTTATGCCTATATGCTCTGCTAGATGAATAAGCAACAACACACAGTACCTTACTTGCAAGCACTTTGAGTCTGCAGCTAAGAGAAGGTTGTCAATGTAATGCAACAATGTACAAGTGGAAGGCAACTCAAGTGTATCAAGCTGCTCTTTCAAAGCCCTACTATAAATGTTCGGAGACTCTGTGTACCCTTGTGGTGCACGGGTGAATGTAAACGAGCATCCCCCTAGGGTGAACGTGAACAAATATCTGCTATCCACATTCATGGGAATGCTAAAGAAGGCATGCTTAAGATCTACCACACTAAAATGAGTAGCAGAAGCTGGAATCATTGTTCATATCGTAGTTACATCAGGCACAATTGGAAATTGTGGAACAACAATCGTATTGATAGCACACAAATCAATAATGAAACAAAAAGGAATTGCATTATCCCCTTTCTTGTACACTGGTAAAATCGGGCTATTGCACAAACTCCTGCAATTTCTTCAATTACTCCACGATGTACAAAATCGGAAAATATTCTCTTCAAAGCTTGCTCACCAACAACTGAAATCTTATATTGTGGAATACAAGGCAAGTTAGCTCCTGGTTTCAAAACAATTTTAACAGGTTCAATTTGCAAAATGCCAACATCATTGTCGTCAACCATCCATAAACTCGCCGGAACTTCACTAAATTCAGGTGGCAAAGGTCTAGTCCAAAACTGTGAGGCAGAAGATTGCTTTGGTGAAATCGTCAATCGTACTCCATCCGAAGAACAATGAATTATCGCATTTAATTCCTTCAACAGATTCAACCCCAACAAATTCTCTCAACAGTTAATTGTCAGAAGAAACGGACAGTGATCCGTGAATGGCCCCAGTGAAATCTGTACCAGACAAGAAACTGGACTAACCACTGGCTTGCCAGAAAACCCTACAGAAATGTTAATCTGCCCTAACAGTGGGATGCCTGGAACCCGTGACTGATCAATGGAACACTTCTGTGTTCTTGTATCTATCAAAAATAGATGCTTCCTATTCCCCACCGTCCTCTCCACGTAGGGCCCTTTCTGATTGACAGATTGCTTCGGGCTGTCCTAACAAAACAATATATCGTCGAAGACAAGATATTCAGAAAGATAGGCAGTTGAAGGATTATCAAAAATATTTCTGCTATCTATACTAGGTTGCTGATTATCTGGCGAGAGTGACTGTGGGTTTTGAGTGAACTGGCTTTTACAAGGACCCTCTACTCCAGGGCTGCCTCTGGATCGTCTAACCATGAAACCATATGTGTTATTCGATCTTTGCTGAAGAATCGGCCATTGTGCTCTCCAATGACCCTCTTGTCTGCAATAGGCACATTGGTTCACATGTACAGGACCCAACTGCGCATTACTTCGTGGAACAAATTCACCTCGAAACGATGTACTCCCACCTCTAGGTCCTCTAACTATATGTTGCAATAATACTCTGGTTTTCAGGTCACCCCTTTTCTTTTCAATCTTCTCTTTTTCATTATTAAATCTATTTTCGTAGTACTGAGCCATATGCAATACTTCAGACTGTGATTTAGCTTGCCAAGCACACTCAAACATGATTTGTGACTGGATATCGGGCAACAATCCACGCACAAAGGTATCCACAAACAACCTTTTCCCCGACTCTGTGCTTAAATCCTGCCCGCTAAAATCTGAAAATACTTGTTCGAACCGATTAAAGAATTTGGTAGCACCTTCAGATTTTCCTTCGGTACAAGCAGTGAGTTTGTCCCAAACAATCCTTCTCTCGGGAACCAAAGTTTTTAATTTTGTTACTATTCTGTCTGGCAAAGTCAGTATCACTTGCGGTGGTCTCTCACCAGCTTTCCTTTCTCAGTCTATCCTCACCAAGTTATCCCATGTGTCACCCAGCCCCACTTGATCTACAGTCCTAATCTGTTTCCATAAATCAGCAGGTAGGATCACAGGAAACAACAAGTCTATATCACCCAGAGTGAAAACTGACGAATGGAAGACAGATTCTATTTCTTTGTAAAACCTGGTTGGATTTTTCCTAATGTCTTAGATCGACTGTCTTAATAGTATTCACTTCCTGTTTGGAGAATGGGACAAGAACAAATTGTGATGCATAGTGAGCTTCAATAGTAGTGGCTGCTGTACCTGCTGCGACATTAGCTGGAATCTCAACCTTAGGAAGAAATGTTGGAAGAACCTCTCTCATAGGCAACTGAGAAGTAGTCAACTCCGAATGTTTGTTAAGCAATAAAGCCAGATCAAGCGCTAAAGTGGTGGAAGCAGTATCCGGTGCAAAAACTCTTATAAATAATCATCAGTTCTGCGGGACAACAAATCTTTTTCTTTATACACTCATCCTGCAGGTATTCTACCCTTACTTGTAACACTTTTGTCTGCATTTCTGGAGTATACGGACTATACATATCATGTACTTCTATGGGAGATATTGACACAACCGAAATCCATCTAAGCGCATTCATTGTGCAAATTCGCGTCTCTTCACTCATTGACTTACAAGGAGGAAGGAACCATCTGTTTCATCATTCTGTAACCGTTTCCCTTCTTAACTCAAAAACCCTCTTGACATGCTCGTTTACTTTCTCCGCAGTATCCCTTGAATAGGCTAAAAGATTCAAATCCCTCAACCCTTGTGGGACATCCATGTCCGTCAAATTATTCCACATTACAGCCAAATGTATTCCCATCTCCTCAAAAAAGATATTCTGTTCGGGAATACTTTCTAGATTAAGTAGTGTAGCTAAAACAGCAGATTTTTCACCTTTCTCTATACATTGCTTAGCCCATGCATTCAAATTTCTCTTCTATTTAGAAACAGTACTCCGAGTCACTACTTTTGATTCAACACTTGCCCCTTCATCAGCTACAAGCGGAGCAGAACCGCTTGGGAAAAAGAAAGTAGACAAATCCTGTACAACAGGTAGTGGAGACACTACCGCTGGTAATTAAGACGGAATAACTGGAACAGTAATAATCGGTAAAGGTGGAGGTACAGGAGGAGAAACAACAATAGGAAGAGGAGCAACAGCTGGCGGCGGAGGGGCAACGGGAAGAACAGGAATTGCTACGGGAGGAGGTGCAACAGCGGGAAGAGGTCAGACAATAGGAATAGGCACATAAGGAATTGGTGCAGTGGCACCAGGCCTATGTTCATTTAAGAGTTTATCAATTAGTTCATCTGAGACATGAACATTTTAGACCGATATATTTTCTGTACACCAAGTTGAAAAGCCCTATCCATGTTTCTAACAGACTGACTGTTTTTGTTGATCATACAATAATGCCTTTTCTGAATTTGACATATGACGACATGCATGCTTCTCTTTACTCTTAAGTTGCTGCATAGCTTCTTTTTTCCAATTTTGAATTACATCAAATGCTGCAAGTCTAGCTTTTTTCTTTAATAATATGGACTCTAAATACTCTATTCGGGTAATCTCAAAGCTACCATTGTCTGGCCACTGAAATTTGGAAGCATGTCTAGTGTGTCTGTGCCAAATATCGTTGAATACTATACTACCAATGCCGTACTTCTCCAGCATTGGATCTTTCATGGATTCACATGCTTAGAATATTCCCCGTCGACAGACTGGGAACTCTCGGTAAGCTTATATAGCCTTTTCCTATAGGAAAACTTTCAACACTTTAGTGTCCTATCTACGTCGTTTTGGGCCGCGCACGCACGCCCTACCGAGACGTAGTGGTATAAATGCCCCGCCCCGTGGCTCCTTCCGGATTTCGACCGTCTCCAAAGTGGGAACACCTTGTGTATTTTTTCTACTTGGTTAGGTTGCGCTCTTCACCTGATGTCAGGAAAAGCACTTTTCCGCTGGTACGGCGTAAAGAAAGTCTACGAGGGGGATGCGCATATGGACTGCATTTACTCTCGGCCCCCTCACCACTCGGCTGACGACTGAGCCATTTGTAAGGGCTTCTCCCAGAAGACCCTTAAGGATCGGAGTTGCAGACTTGTCGCATGGTTAAACGATGGAGCGGGGGCATACCCGCCTTCAGAGGTGGACTCAACAGGCAGCATGGCCTCGGCATTGAAATCTTCAGGGGACCCGCGCCGCTCATCGTCATCGGAGCCCCCGGTGAAGAAACCTAGACCGGTGGGCAAGGAGTCGTCGGAAGGCCGCTCCAAGGACTCAGCGTCGAAAGGTGCATCTTCGTCCTCATCTTCGACCAGAAAAGATGAACACAAATCAAAATCCTCCTCCGGCGATCGTCATGGATCGACCTTGAGGCGAGAAAAAGAAAAACACAGGTCGAGTTCAGAAAAGGCAGGAGCAACGCATAAACCTGCACGACCACCACCACCGTCGTCGACGGTTGGGCGGTCGTCGACGACTTCTCTGCCATTGACGCAGTTAACATCTACCGCACCTGCATTGCAGACGTCGAAGACGACGCCGACAGGACCAACTATGGCTTCAACGACGGATATCCCTCAAAGGGCCTCGTGCCCTGAGGTCTACGACCCAGTTTTACCTGACACACTCCTACAGCAAGAGGCCTTGTCGGTGTCTTCGGGGGACGAGGTCGAAAGGGTAGCTGCCCCGGCAGACCTGGGGTTACAACTTACCAGGCCTGTCTCCGAATGCTGTCCGGGTTCTACCCCTCTGCTGAATCCACAATCGATTCTATCGTTGGAAGTCTTATCCACGCTGCAATCTCTGCTATGGACACTGGACGATAGACTGCCTTGAACATCCCCGGCCGGGTTGGTCGTCGACGACCCGGGCCCGTCTCGCTGTCCTCCACCTGCAACCCCCGCTGCAGGGCCTCCGGAAGCAAGCCTCTCGGTTCCACGCCGTGAGGAAGGGGAGCTGTTGGATTCGGAATCAGGCAGCAGGGCGTCGTCAATAGTCTCACTTTCCCCCTCCAGGGATCCGACCTGGGAGTCCGATGTGGAGTTGGACGATATTGGGTCCATAACATGATGGCTAAAGCCTGCAAGGAATCTGGGCTGGCACAAGAAGAGGAAAAGAAAGATTGCGTTCTTTTCGACCACATGGGTCAAAGGAGAAAGTCAGTGTTTTCAGTACCCATCCTAGAACACGTGTGGAAGGAAGGTCTGCAGACCATGCATCACCCTTTCTCAGAGCCAGCGGTTAAAGGTCGTCTGGAAAAGAAATTCAAGGCCCCGGACTTTACTCCCAAGTGCCTTTCCTCACAACTGACACCTGACTCTGTGGTATTGGCGGCGGCGAGAAAGGCGAGGGCTCAACACAAGTGTACAACCCCCCCGGAAAGTGATGCTAGACGCCAAGATGCGTTCGGCAAGAAAGTCCTGACGGTAGGTGCTACCACGGTTAAGGCGGCCAATTCTCTTGCCATAGTCGCTAGATACGACAGGGAAATTTGGCACCGGCTGGCACCCATACTCGAACACCTTCCGGATGAACATTGAAAAGCGGCTATGTTGCTAGTCAGGGAAGGTGAGGAAGCTTCAAATCATGCAATTAACATCGCAGTAGATCTTGCAGAGTTGGGTTTCAAGCAGGTGAACAACGGTGTGGTACTCCGACGGCACGCGTGGCTGAAATGCACCAACTTCCGACCCGAGGTGCAGAACAAGGTACTGGATATGCCTTTCGAAGGGGACCTCTTTTTTGGCGAGAAGGTCGACGAAGCCCTGAAGGGCATGAAGGAGGACTCGGACACTGCGCGTTCTTTGGGAGCTCTCCAGAGTGGTTGGGGTTCCCGGTCTTTTCGTTCCTTCAGAGGAGCTTCGGGGAACTCCAGGTTCTCTTCCAGGGACCGTTCCATCGGTAGATCAACATATTCCTCTCAAGGATACAGACGAGCTTCACAAGCAGCTAGACAGCGCCGGGACTACCAAGCCCCTAAGAAAAGGGCAGGTTTCTCGTCGTCGACGAGGGATAAGCAAACCAAGAGTCAGCAATGAGGGGAATCGGAACGTTCTGGGGGGGCAGAGTATCATGTTACATCAAGGAATGGGAGCGGATAACCACAGATCAATGGGTGTTGGACACCGTAGAATACGGACATTCCCTGCAGTTCAAAAGCAACCCTCCGCATATTCCACCGGTGCGTGTAGCTCATTCCCACCTGAGCGTGTTGCTGCAGGAAGTAGCACTTATGCTACAAAAAGGGGCTATAGAACGGGTCCCGTCGTCGCAAAAGGGTCAGGGGCTTTACACCCGGTACTTTGTGGTGAAAAAGCCGAATGGAAAATGGCGTCCCATCCTAGATCTGCGAGAACTGGACAAGTCGTTGAAGAACATAAAGTTCAAGATGCTCACGCTCCAAGAGGTAATCGGGTCAGTTCAAAAAGGGGATTTTCTGGCGTCTCTGGACCTGCAGGACGTGTACTTTCACATACCGGTGTGTCTGCGACACAAGAAATAACTCAGGTTTGTGGTAGAACACAATCACTACCAGTTCACAGTTCTCCCTTTTGGACTAAAATCTTCCCCCAGAACGTTCACCAAATGCCTGGCTCTGGTGGCAGCCTGGCTGAGGAGGCAGGGCCACCATGTATACCCGTATCTCGATGACTGGTTGGTGAGGGGATCTTCCCCCGTCGTCGACGCACGACAGTCTACAGGACACTTTGAACATATTGGAACGATTGGGGTTTGCGATAAACTTCGACAAATCCTCATTAACGCCGTCCAGAAGCTTGCTGTTTCTGGGTGCCCAGTTCAACACCCAGCTGGGATTAGTCAAACCATCCCTTGACAGGATCACCAGGCTCAGTCATTTGGCAGGCCAGCTGAAGATCAATTCCAGGTTGTCGGTGAGAAAATATACATCAATCCTGGGAGCTATGGCGTCCTGCATTCATCTAGTGCCCAACTGTCGCCTTTTCATGAGGCCAGTTCAACAGTTTTTGGCAGATCGTTGGACGCAGTCTCAGGGCCTTTGGTCAGACAAGTTGACCGTCGACGACGTCAAGCTCATGTCAACCCTACGGTGGTGGAGGAATCGTCGGAATATTTCCAAGGGAGTGCCTCTGCAGGAACCGGAATTCCAGTTCACAGTGGTGACGGACGCGTCCCTAACTGGCTGGGGAGCGCATATGGGCACTCTGCAGACACAAGGCCGCTGGTCTCAGAAAGAATCTCTCCTACACATCAACGTTCTGGAATTGAGAGCAGTCCGCTGGGCCCTGAGAGCGTTCCTGCCTCACATCAGGGGATCCACAGTGAGAGTTCTGACGGACAATACCACAACAATGTTTTATTTACGAAAGCAAGACGGTACGCGGTCCAGGACCCTCTCCATCGAGGCTCAGAAGGTGTGGCACTGGGCGCTGATGCACGATGTATCCATCATAGCCCATCATCTGCCAGGAGTGAAAAACGAGCAGGCAGACTCACTCAGCAGAAAGATGGACCAGATTCACGAGTGGGAAATAAACAACGATCATTTGGTGAAGGTCTTCCAGAAATGGGGACAACCGACGCTGGACCTCTTTGCCACGAAGGCAAACAAGAAGTGCAAAATGTACGCCAGCAAATGGCCACAGGAAAATTCAGTGGGAGAAGCTTTTTCCTTCCTGTGGACGGACAAGTTCCTCTATGCCTTCCCTCCGTTTCCCCTGATACGGAGGACTCTGCAGTGGATACGCAGGTACAGGTGCCGAGTCATCCTATTAGCACCATGTTGGCCGAGGCAACCATGGTTTTCCGACCTCCTTCATCTGTCAGCGGACCACCCGATAACGTTCCCAAAAGAGCCCAATCTCTTGTCCCGGAACGAAGGAACGGTGTGGCATCACGACCCAAACAGTCTCAACCTCACGGCTTGGCTCCTGTCTTTTCGGAGTTTGGGGCCTTGACCATTCCATCGGACTGTCGAAAAATATTACAGGCTGCGCGGGCCACGTCCACCAACAAGTCTTACCAGTGTAAGTGGAAAAGATTGTGTGTGTGGTCCCAAGGACAGGCGGAAGTGGAACCTCTGAGAGTTACTCCGGAACAGATCCTCCCGTATCTGTTGCATTTGGCGAGGAGTGGCTTGTCTTTTTCATCTCCAAAGGTTCACCTGGCGGCCATCTCTAGGTTCACAAGAAGGAGCTCTACGCCTTTGTTTAGTGAAAGATTAGTTAAACATTTCATGAGAGGTTTGTTTCGGACGTTTCCCCCGGTTAAGCGTTTTCCACCAACGTGGAGCCTTAACTTGGTACTTGCAGGCTTTATGAAATCACCTTTTGAGCCAATGGCCACGGCGTCCATGAAGTTTCTATCTTGGAAAGTGGCTTTTCTAATAGCCATAACGTCGGCTAGACGAATCTGAGTTACAAGCATTGGTCATAGACCCTCCATATCTCAGATTCTTCAAGGACAAGGAGATCTTGTAGACGAGTCCTCGTTTCATCCCGCAAGTTCCTACGATTTTTCATAAACACTCTACCATGGCCCTACCCACCTTCTTTGCAACGCCATCGTCGGCAGCGGAAAAGGTTCTGCATACCCTCGATGTCAAGAGCGCTCTAAAATTCTACCTGCATCATACCCAGCAACTTCGATCGACACAGCAGCTCTTCGTTGTGTATGGCCCTTCAGCAAAGGGGAAAGCAATTTCGAAACAAGGTCTGGCTCGATGGGTCTCGTCGACAATTGCTTTCTGTCACTCGAAAGCGGGAAAGCCGCTACAAGGGCGTCCGAGAGCCCATTCAACCAGAGCAACCTCGTTGTCGATGGAATTATGGGCGGGGATCCAGCTGGCAGACATTTGCAGAGCAGCAGCATGGTCAGTGCCCCATACATTTACCCGCCACTACTGCTCAGAACGACAGCATGCGGACGAAGTTCAAATGGGCCGAGCAGTCTTGCGGCATCTTTCAATAAGGTAAGCCCTTTCTCTTTGAGAGGGTTCTATGCTGGTTGGATGTGTTTATACATGCAGATATATGTATATATATATATATGTATGTGTATATATATATATAGATACGTATATGTTTTTATTTATATGCACGAACATGCATATGTGGTTCCAATGCGTGCTTTATGTATCCTGTTTTAACTTATGTATATTGCGGTATACAGTACGGTGACAGGTGGTTAATTTCGAATCTTATGTAATCATGGTTTGTTTTCTTTGGCAGAATGGGGTGATTGCTCGATTGCAGTTACACCTCCTTCATTGTTTCACGTTCAGTGCTGTGCATTCTATTCTAAGCATGTGAATCCATGAAAGATCCAATGCTGGAGAAGGGAATAGTTTCTTGCCTGTAACTCCATTTCTCCAGTATCTTTCATGGATTCACATGCGCCCTCCGGCCTCCCCGAAATGCAATCTTCGCATTTTTTTTTTCTGGTTTCACCCCGTTCCACTTGGAGGGGTCGAAATCTGGAAGGAGCCGCGGGGGCGGGGCATTTATACCGCTACGTCTTGGCAGGGTGTGCGTGCGCGGCCCAAAACGACGTAGATAGGACACTAAAGGAAAAGGCTATATGAGTTTACCGAGGGTTCCCAGTCTGTCGACGGGGAATATTCTAAGCATGTGAATCCATGAAAGATACCAATGCTGGAGAAATGGAGTTGCAGGTAAGAAACTATTCCCTTACAGTACATAGTACATGCTGGCGACCCCTCCTGTGTCGCCGGTCGGCCAAATTCCAAAGAGTGTCTGTGTCTGCGGAATAATCCCCTGAAACACGCAGACAATTTTCCCAGGCATGTCAGATTACTGGTGTTACCTGGCGTCGTTTGTGCTCGCGAGTACAAATCTGCAGCCAAATATCAGGATACTTGGGAATCGGGGCATGACTCACCTGATTTCAAAGGACTAAGGAGGTCCAATCGGATTACAAAGGACCCTCGTGTTTGGTGATTTCGGCAAAACTGCCCGCCTTGATATGTGGACCCTCGTCAAGATGCCATATTGTGCAGTACTGTTGAGTTATCGCATCTCATCCAAAAGGGGCCCCCTTTTTCTCACCATCCCATCCTGGTCCGATAGCCGTGTCTTCTCTTCAATGAGGTGGCATCAATCTTGAGGGTCCCTATTCGGGTGCCAACTGAAAGAACAAAGAAATATCGAGGCTGAGTACCACGAAAGAAATACACCAATCACGGGCTGAAAAGATACAAGTATCTTTTATTACTGTACAGTTTACAAAGCAAAACAGATAGCTATCTGGCTCCCAACACCTCACAGTGTGTACCAGCCGACACAGAGGAGAGACGTGCTGGACATCTAAACACTAGCATTTTTATACAATTCCTGCAATATTGTCCAGCCTCTCTTCACGTTAATAATTTGTGGGTTAGAGTTCGTGCCTAGTTCACATAACAGATGTTAAAATATTATGCAAAGGATTATACAGGTTTGCACTTCAATGAAAACACAATAGTGATGTAAGTTCTCGGATCTGCAGTAAGCTTTATTTCAAAAGTCAATACTATGTAGTTCAGCTAAAGCATACGCTTGAGATTTGTTCTTCATTGTTTCAATGTTTATACAAGGATGAGGCTTGTGAGTACAGACAACATTCGAATGGCAGTTCATATGAAGCACAAGGTTTCTTTGCCCAGTTTAAACAGTCGGCTCTCGGACAACCTACACATTAACAGAACTCAAAGGTCCTAAGGCTCGGCTGCAAGTTGAAAACACAGTCCGCCATTTTAGTACATGTAACATGAGTGAAAATCAAAATGGCGGATGAATCTTAAAATGGCGTTGAAGTTAACCCAGACTCGGAACTTTGCAACACGGTTTTCTATGTAGCGCGAATGGGCTTAGGCCAATATTCATAATAAGGAGGCACTATATAATTACGGTTTAACAGCGTGTTCAAATGAAAGGGCAAATATTAAAGAAAATATTTACATAAACATCCCGCATCAACGCGAGGAACATAATCAGTGCTAGGTTTGAGGCTGCGCCTTCGACACACCGCAGTCATTACGCAACTTGCCGAGCAGGCTGGTGCATGTGTTGCTCAGCAACCAGCCAACTTAGTGACACATATCCCTATACGGTTAACATGATGAACGGGCACCTTACATTAGTAAGGAAAATGATCACACCTGAATGAATGTTATAATAATTGAATTTCAAAGTAATAACTACATAACAAAATGAATTTAAGTGAAAATCCTACTTAGCACAGAACCAAACGGGAGCAGAACGTCACAAAATAAAATCCCACACAACCTTATGAACAATATAAGTATTCAAATAGGGTTTTGGTTCAAATCTTCACGAAATAAAATTCCACACAACCTTATGAACAACATAAGAATTCAAATAGGGTTTTGGTTCAAATCTTCACGAAATAAAATTCCACACAACCTTATGAACAATACGAGTATTCAAATAATAGGGGCTTAAGGAGACAGTCCAGATGTCACAACGAGAATACAAAGTGTACCACCAACTATGATGAACTCTCAGAAGAAGCACAGAATCTGAATAGGAGAAATGTGTAAACATAACAAGTGAATATTATGAGAACGAGTAGCACTACTTTGGAGCACCATCATTTTGGAAAAAGGGTGCAAGAAGAGAGGGGAGACTGTGGAACAATCTATCACAGCACTGAGGGGCCTAGCAAGGTCCTGCAATTTTGAATGCCAACTTGGCAAAAGCATAAGGTGCCAACTCATGCTGGAGTGCAGAGACTGGAAGGTTAGGGACAAGCTATAGAGGATGTCCTTCAACAAAAGAAAAGGTAGAACATAACCTATGTGCAAAAGCATCAGAAAAAAAAACTACTAGTATTCAGAGTCCAATATAGCACACAGTAATGAGGTGGACAAATCGGCTCAGGTGGTGTACATACAACATCAGAACTACAATCCATCCATGAGACTGAGAGGTGGATCAGAGGCGAGCAGTCGTACGCCCAAAAGGAATACATTTAAAATGGAACAAGCTCGAGGCAGAGCAAGTAGTGGAGCGGTACAACAACAATTTTACAACTGTGACCACATGTTTCACTGGGCCAGCACCCCAATGTGTCCAGCCTTGCATGTAATCCTTCTTTGTTTGTACTAACTCTATTCTTCCCTATTTTCAATCTGGCTTTAGTTCACTTCATTCGACGGAAACTGAGCTTCTTTCAGTTTGTGATTCGTTACTTCAGCACGTTATTCTAAACACTCTTCTCTCTTAATCCTACTTGAATTATCTGCTGCTTTTGATACTGTCGGTCATGTATGTTTGTTTCTCCGCTCTTCTTTTTGGTTTTCTGGTTCTGTTTTTTCTTGGTACCATTCTTATTTGTCAAATCGCACAGTTTCTTGGGCTTGTAACCCTTCTGCTACTGTCCGTCTTCAATATGGAGTTCCCCAAGGCTCCGTCGTGGGACCCTTTCTATTTTCTCTTTATACTTCTCCTCTTGCTTTTGTTATCTCCTTTGGGTTGTGTGAGAAACCAGAGGGTATTCCCACTCCTGCTCCCCTTGGATCCTCTGCGCAGGTGACCAGGGAAAGGCCATCGCTTTTGGATCCTGACCCTGGGGGTGGACAAGCAAGGGAAGATAACCTGGGTGGAGGGTCCTTGGGGATTGAGGGTGGGGTGGCTTTAGGCAAGACATGGTATCCCCCTTATTCTAGTGACAACCAGCCTAACCCTCCCCCGACCTTAATGGGTTATTGTAGGTCAGCGCCCCCTTCACCTCTTGGGATGCCTGACGGTACTGTGATGAGGGAGAAGCAACTGAGAGTAATGTATACCACGCACTCACCACTTGGGTACTGGGCCGAAGAAGATGCTTGCAAGGTATGATGGTCTGGCAGAATTGAATAATGGAATGCACCTGCAGCCTATTGAAGGACCACAGGTATATTAAATGAGAAGCCGTGAAGTGGCGAGAGAGAGAGGGAGAGGCCTGGAGAACTTGGGCAGAGATCAGCAGGAAACCCTGGTAGTCTGGAGGCAGACGTGGTGGGACCCAAGTAGGAGAATGGATGCTGGCCAATAACACCAAATCGAGGGAAGTCTCCCGTGTGAAGTGGAAGCAAACGGAGCTGCAGCTAGGCCAAAGCAAAGAGGACGCACTGTCGCAAAGATATTGAAGCTGCCTGTGGCTCCAGTCCACACGCAAGCACGGCTCGCAGAACCCGATGCAGCAGCCAGAGCAAAGAAGAAAAGCAGCAAGAGCTGCCGGAGGAAGACGCCTACGACCGGTGAGTACTGGGGAAGTTACCTAGATACTAAGGTGCTCCGGGCGGGCTGAGTAAGCGGTCAACAGCGCTGAGGGAATAAATGCTCGTTATAGATGGAGCTGTGAAGTTATAGGAATGAAAGAAAAACTGAATGAAAGCAGCAAGCCTGCCAATATTGAATAACGAACTGAAAGAAAGTAGCAAACCTGTGAATATTCAATCACACATTGAAAGAAAATTGTAAACCAAGTCGAATTAAGGACTCTCTGCAGAGCTGAAGTCAAGTCTGAGAAACTGTTTGGTTGTTGAATATCGAACTGATAAAAGAGAACTAAAAGTTCCTGGTTGCGTGACCTGTGACGGGTGGACCTTGTGGTCTGACAACTGTGCCAACACTAGAACACCCTGATGTGTTGACAAGGAAGCCTACTATTGTGTCAAAAGGAAAACTACAATTGGTATATTTGAAGCTTGGTCAAGGGAACCCTGAGCTGTGAAAGGTTGTGTGAACTTATCTTAAAGACGGAGCCTCAAGATACTTCCTTTTGTGACGACTGTTGCATTGAACTTGGGGAAGGGAACACTAAACCTGTTGCAATGAAACTGTATTAAACTTGGGGAAGCGAATCCTGACATTTAAAAGGTGTGCAACTGTATTACCTTAAATCCAACAGAAGGTAATTTGAATACTTTGGTGAACTTGTTGGTACTTGGGGAGGGAGGTGAGGTCGGGGGCAGGGGGAGCTGAAAAATAACCCCAGATGAAAGTATCCCAGAACTTTACTTTTGGAACACTTTAGTTTATGGTTGCATCCCTACAATGTTTTGTTTTCGTTGTGAGGGTAAGCATAGGTTTTGGACCCCGACTTTTAAGTTGAAACTACTGACAAGGACTATCCTTAGTTTCTTTAGGTAGGGAAATTCCACCTTAGCATAGGGCATGTTAGACCTTAAACCATGCTGACATTTACGTTAATAAAAGTATTTCAGTTACATTTAATCTATTGTCTGTGTCTCCTTCCATGATGCCAAGCTCACAGCTGTCTCATCATTTCTACACTAATGACACCAACATTTTCTTTCCTTCTCTTCTTTCACTCCTGCTATTCATGATACTTTGTCATCCTCTCTTTTGGCTATTAAATCTTGGATGTCTGACCACTAGCTTATTGAAAATTCTTCTAAGATGCAAGTATTGTTCCTCCCTGCTACTACTATACCTCCTCCATTTCCACTTGCTTCAATCTCCTTTCCCCCTTCCTTGCTTCCTATTTCTTCTTCTGCCTGTAATTTCAGTCTTCCTCTAGAGTCACCGTTTTCCTTTTCTTATCACATTTTGCTACTTTCAAACTCGTGTCGCGCCACCTCTTTACCATTCACAAGGTAATACCATTTCTGAACATGTAGTGCCGCTAACCTCTTAATCTCTTCTTTCATCTTTCGTTTGTTCTATTGCTGTTGTGTTCTTTTTTCTGTTCCTGTCTCACGCCTGGCCCCTCATAAGTCTATATTTAACTCCCCTATTCATCTTTTATGTTCTTTTTCACCATGTGGTTCCATTTCACTGTCGCTAGCCTCTCTTGGTTGGCTTTCTTTTCATTCTCGTCTGAAATAAAAATGTTCATTATATGGTCCTTAAATCTCTTCATAATCTTTCTCCTTATCATTCCTCCCTTGTATCTTTTTGTATATCTTCCCATCCTCTCTTCTCCCAATCTCTTTTACTTTTAACTGTTCCTCATCTACCATGTGCACAGGCTCAATTTCATTATTTTTCCTTACTTGCTCCTTTACATTGGAACTCTCTTCATCTTTGTTCTATTTTTTCCTATTCTCTTTTCCATTCTGCTCCGAAAGCTCATCATCTTTAGCTGTTTTGGTTTATAAGCATTGTGTTCATTTTTATGTACCGAGATGTGATGTTTTGTACAGCGCTTTGGCGTATAGCGCTTAATAAATCAAAATAACATACAAAATAATTTATAGATTGTCATTGGGCATTTGTTTTGACAAATCAACTTCCGAGGCACCAGTAGTCCAGGGATGACTATTGGTTTTGAAATCATCAATCAGCCCCACACCTAGTACGTACACTAGAAGGGATCCAAACAGATTGGAAACACAAGTAAATTATAAACAACCTTTTCCAATTTTGGTAACGTGGGCGGAATGGCAGGCTTATCCCTGCAAGTTTGTGGATTGTTGGTTGCAACACAGCGAACATACAATTATCACCGAATGATAAAAGGGACTGTCCAGTCAAGGTTGTATAAAAATATCTACTTTATTAATATTACAACAGACAGTTCTAGCACACTACAAACTCCAGCTCATCATGTAAAGCAACACAGAGGACAGACAGTTTCAGAAAGGAAAGGGATGCACTCTGGGTACTGACAGGAGGTTGTTGGTAAAGCAATCGGTCTTAAATGTTCTAGGTTATTTGGTTTCAGTTCAGCACCAAGGGAGCAAGGGGTTGTAAATGTCAATAGGGGCCTTCGGAGAAGGACCAGGGAGACAGAACCACAATGTACCTGGTGCTTGAGATGATCTAGATGCTTGACAGTGTTGAGTCGGTCCCTACAGGGGTTTCCTACTGTAAACAGTTGGCCCAGACATGGCATTCACTGCCTTTCATACAGAGGGATGGGAGCTAGCTTCAAGTTGACACATTGCATAACAAAGAGGTGTTAGTTCCTGTCTCTTGTGTTAGTTCTGTGACCAGGCCTCTTCGCAGGCCTGCTTTAGTTTAACTCTCATCAGTATGGGCTAACACCACACAGAACTTAATAGGCAGGGCGGATCCATGGAGCCTTTGATATTTAAATTACGCTGGCCATAGCCGAAGGAAGGTGTTGCCTTCCCCCTTCCCTGACAGGGAGGACTGTTACTGTTGGCAGTGTCCACCTGTAGTACACTTGACTATGTGTTTATTGTGCGGCAAGCATAGGAAAATGTGTGCAGATTAGCCCCACACATTTTCTGTAGTTGATCTCCCATCATTCTATTTCTTTAAAAAGTCACAAAAGCCCAAGCGAGTGCCCACTCCCTATGCAGATGGTCAAATTCCTCACATGCACCCCAGCCTGAACATGTGAACCACAACCCTACTGAGAGTCTGGTTTGTCATTAAGGCAAAAGTACCGGCTGAGGCCATCTGCATTTCCATGCTGGCAGCCTGGCCTGTGCTGGATGTCCATATCTAATCCCTTTAAGGATATGGCCCAACGTAAAAGCTTAGTGTTATCTTCTTGCATGACCATTAACCATCGCAGATGCCGGTGCTCTGTCTGGATCATAAAGTGAGACCCAAAGATGTAGGGTTTCAGTTTCTTTACGGGCCACACGACCGCATACTCCATACAGCCCAGTTGCTTTCCCTTTTTGTCAACCAGCAGTTAATGTAGGCGACAGGTTGCTCTACTCCTTCAGAGTTCAACTGCGCTAACACTGCTCCAATCGCAAAATCACAGGCGTCTGTCTGGATAGTGAACTCCTGACCATAGTCTGGCACTTTAAGAACTGGAACCCTGTACAATCCATCTTTTAAATCCTGAAAGGAGTTTGACAGGCGGGGGCACAAGTTATCTTCAGCATTTTCTTGGAGGTTACATCATTCAGGGACATTGCAATGGCCCCATGCCCTCTGGTGAACAACCGGTAGTGCCCGGTGAGACCTAAAAAGGCTCTCACCTGTGTCTGTGTGGTGGGGATGTCCCAATCCTTCACAGCCTGTACCTTTGCTTCGAGAGGTTGTTTCTTACCTCCACTGACCAGGTGGCCTAGGTAAGTTACTGTTCCCTGCGCTATCTGGCACTTCGTGGCCTTGATAGTCAGACCTGCATTCCGCAGTGCTTGGAGCACTTATTTTTGGTGAGATAAATGATCCTCCCAGGTTTGGCTGAAGACAGCAAAGTCGTCTAAATAGGGGCCGCTGACGTTTTCTAGACCTGACAAAACCTGGTTAACCATCCTCTGAAAAGTGTCATAGGCATTCTTCAATCCGAAGAGCATCACAGTGAACTGATAATGTCCTTCCGGGGTTGAGAATGCTGACCTTTCTCTCGTTCCATCTGTCAAGCTCACCTGTCAATAACCCGCTGTGAGTTCAAAGTACTACTTAGCTGCTTCGAGCTTGTCAATTAACTCATCTGCCCGAGGAATGGGATGAGCATCTGTCTTTGTGACAGAGTTGAGACCCCTGTAGTCCACACAAAAGTAAACTTCATTCTTCCCATCACTGGTCATTTTAGGGACCAGTACCACTGGGCTAGCCCAGGGTCTGTGGGATGGCTTATCACTACAAGGGACAGCATCTTGGAAGCTTCCTCCTTGATGGTGTCCCTGACCTTATTGGACATCCAATGAATCCTACTCTTCACCAGCTTAGTGGCTCCAGTGTCCACATCATGCGTGCACCAATCTGTGCGACCTGGAGTCAGAGGGAAAAGACCGGCAAACTGTCCCAGCAAATGGCGAGTCTGTGAGTTGCTGTTCTTACAGGTCTGTTGCAAGGTTGACTCCTTCAACTAACACATCTGTGGCTTCAGTGTGCAAGAGGTCTGGGAGGGGATCGGTCTCCTCCTCAGTCTCCCGGTCAGTCACTAATGCCATGACCAAGTCATCCCAGCTATAATGGGGTTTTAGCCGGTTGACGTGAAAGACCTTACACATCTGTTTATGCCCTTTCACGTCAATGAGATAATTCACCTCACTGACCTTTTCTAGCACACAGTAAGGCCCAGTCCACTTGTCCTGAAGGGCCCTGGGTTTGACAGGCTCCATAATCTACACCCACTGGCCTGGAGAATAGACTGTACTTTCTGGTCGTGCCAGTGCTTCCTCAGCTCCTAACTGGCCTTTAGGTTCTTTGTTGACTGTTCCATGTACTTTGTCATTCTAGACCGAAGGCTGAATACAGAGTCCATCGCATCTCGTGTAGACGATGAGGGTTTGCTTTCCCATCCCTCTTTCACTAGACTGAGGGGACCTCATACATGGAGTCCAAACAGAAGCTCAAAGGGGCTAAACCCTACTCTGTTCTGTGGCAGCTCCCTGTAGGCGAACAGAAGGCATGGCAGGACAATATCCCATTTTCTCCTCCGGTGCTCTTCCAAGCCACCTGTCGTGCCTTTCAGGGTCTTGTTGAACTGCTCAACAAGCCCAATGGTTTGTGGATGGAAGGATATAGAGAACCGGTAGTTGTCTCCACACTCTTCTCAGATAGCCTTCATGTACGCTGATATGAAGTTTGATCCCCTGTCAGAAACAAATTCTTTGGGGAATCCAACACGGTAGAATATCCCAATCGGAGCCTTTGCAACCACTGGGGCTTTGATGCTCCTCAGAGGGACAGCCTCAGAGTATCCTGTGGCATGGTCTACCACCACCAACAAAGGACCCACAATATCCATGCCTATTCTCGAAAGGCAGCCCAACTACAGGTAGTGGAATTAGGGGGGCCTTTGTGGCACCACCTGACTTGCCAGAACTTGACAAGTCTGGCAGGACCTGGAAAATTCCTTAAACTTTACACCGAACTGCGGTTGTGTTATAACACAAGTTATGTGCAAGGAATGTGGTGGGAAACTTTAAGCGTAGATTCATCTGACCAGTCTGAGTTTTTTTCTGTTCAATCAGTGGTGGCACTATGGACAGGGCTGGGACCCAAGGCCAATAAGCCATGACCTGGCTGGCCGGGCAGTGGCTGCCTTACATGCAGTGCTTAAGAGATGGAGAGTGGGTGGGGAAAGGAAAAAAACAAACTAAAAAAGCACTTGGGCCCCAAACACAGTGCCCTCTAGGAGCACTCTAGATCAAGAAACAGGCAAAAAATAACAGTAAAAACAGATAAATCCCTCCAATAAGGCACCAAACGGGCTTTAAAAACATTACCAAGTGATTCCTGTGTAGGTGGCCCTACAAGCATACTGTGAAGGGCATTGGGGTCCACGTACTTCAGCATTGGTAAAGTGGTTACCCAACCCTTACTTTTTACAGATCCACTCCACAGTGGGTCCGGACCTATTTGCTTATTTATAACACTGGTTTGGAGGAAAAACAGAATATTCTGCGGGTCTTAGGCACCCCAAGTGAGCGAATAGAGCCCTTAGTGGTTTGTACATTGGATTATGTGAGGAAGGTGGGGGGCACATCACCTAAGTGCCCATAGGATATTGGAAGCAAGAGGGGAGAACAACGGCATTCCCTTGAAGCTGTGATGAGAGAGTACGGACTCTGCACCCTAGTAGAAGCAGACTTCTAAAACTGTGGATGACTGGTGTGCTAGCTGCTGCTGCTGGGTAGGTGCCAACTGATAAGCTCCTCTCTGTCCGAAGGGAGCACTTGTGGATTTGGCTAGAGGCCTGTTCAGACCTGGCGAGCCACAGTAATTGGATTACAATTGACGGAGTGTGGATATTTTGGCAACGGTGCTGTAGTGAGCTCTGTGCGTGTAGGGAGAGGTGCCTAGAAACGAGATTGATATCACAGCAGTATGTCTAAATAGCATGAAGGGGGGGACACAACAGTGAAAATTGCAATTAGAGACCCCCACTCAGGCCATAAACAACAAAGTGATGGAGGAATCCCCCACTGGGTGTTGTCAGTCTTCTTCCTTGGACCCAGTGGTGCGTTTAATGACATTAAAGCTATGTTTAACTAATTTCAGGCTGGCATACAATCATTAGATGGAAAGAAGGATATCCTAACATGCAAAGTGGACCACATGCAGCTCCGCTTGGATAAGCATGGGGAAAGGCTAGATAAGGTGGAAGGCTGGGTCTCGGATGTAGAAGATGAGTCCTTGATTGTGTCACAGGATCTTACTCTGATCAAAAAGACCCTTAAAGAACTGTTGATGAGGACTTCTCGGCCGTCTTCATTGTGGAGCGGGCATATCTAAGTCATTAGCGGGAGAAATCCGATTCCTGGAGCACCAGTGAAACCCATAATAGCCTGTATGCTGAACTACCGAGACAGAGACCTCGCTCTACGGAAAGCCAGGGAGAAAGGGACACTGACATACAAAGGGTACGCTATCCAGCTTTTTCATAACTTTTCAGACAAGGTGCAGGAATCCAGGCAGACCTATATTGATGTTAATAAACGGTTGAGGAAGAGGAGCATGAAGTACGCCATGCTCTTTCCAGCTAAACTCAGAGTGGAACATGAGGGGCGGGTACTGTTTTTTCCAACCCCAGATGAAGCCAACATCTTCCTTGAGCTGCTCCCGAGAGTCCAGAGACGCAGGGGAAAGAATGAGCACAGGGGCGACTCACTGTGAAACATGAGTGCGAGCTGATACAAGATGATGGTTCTATGAGAACTGAACTAGCGGTTGCGGGGGCGTAAAGTATATTGTTGTTGGAGAGAAAATGACATTTGCTGATGTTGGCGGAGGGGTTAACTGGCATGTTGGGGTTGCCGGTGGGGGAGATGGGCGGTGGGATTTGGGTTGTTGGTTAGGGATGGTGGTTAGGGATATATTCATATCAAGGGGGATCGCCCCTTGATACATTTTTGGCTTCCCATTGTGCGCAGTGAACACACTGGGAAATGGGAGGTGTGCGAGAACACTTGAAGACTAATATGAGGGATACAGCTTGTTATGGGTAAGAAGTTTAGAAGTATGATATGGAATGTTAGTGGGTTGAACTGTCCCTCTAAATCTTGCAAAGTATTGCTATACATGAAACAGCACCAGATTCGCGTAGCGTTTCTTCAGGACACGCATATAGCGACAGAAGTGAGGCATGGTTTGGACAAAGCTGGGGCTGTCGCTGTTATTTTTCTGTTGATTCCTCCTACTCCAGGGGCGGTCTGTACACTGATGCACTGTACACTGATGCATAACTCAGTGGGTTTCCGATTAACAGAGGGTTTCCGATTGACAGAGGTAGTCTGAAATCAGGAAGGATGGGCGCTACTGGTGATGGGGGCCTTGTGTGGTCAGGCAATCGTTTTGGTTAATTACTACTGTCCTAACCAAGATTTGGTGGCAACACTAGAGTGGATAACGCAGCAACTTGACAAAAATCCCAATGGGATGATAATATGGGCTTGCGATTTTAATGCGGTGCTAGACCCAGATCTAGACAGAACGGGAGGGGTCCATAGGTTGCATTCGAAGTTGGCTCACATTCTGCAGGATTTGTGTTGGATGTGGGGACGGATCTGGAGGGCCAGGCATGAAGGGGAGAGTGGCTATAAGTTCACCTGTGTAGTTCACAAGTCGGCATCAAAGCTGGATTATTTTCTGATCTCGGATGGGGTGACGGGCTCAGTGACTGATGACCCTATCTTATGATGTACCCTGTCTGACCATGCACCTGTGGTGCTGGTTTTAGACGTCCAGGGACCACCAGGGTGAACGCCCGGTATGGGTGTTCAAGAGTGACAGTTTGAGTGATGAGGTGTTCCATACTGAGATAGCACAGATGATTGATGCGTTCTTTGGGAAAAATTTGTGGCTTCATATTCTATGGTGTGGGAAACCTTAAATGTGCGATTGGGGGGAGTGTATTACAAGGGAATCAGGAATACTGAAACAGATCAGAGGGAACTAACAGCTAGTGAAGCACATATTCAGGATTTGCAGAGGGTATCTCGGGTCCTAACGTACAGAAAGACATTAGGGAGGAGTTGAACAAATTCAGAGCTGGGACTGAAAGAGAAGTGAAGTTTCTATGAGGAAAGGCTGCCGTTGGGCAATATGGTGAAGGTCAATGCCCTGGTAGTCTGCTGGCACGAGCCACTAAAGCTGGAAAGCCCAGGGAATGTGCAGAGGAGGAGGTAGCCGTATTCTCCCTAGTCCCCGCCCCCTTGCCACCATCATATTGGGATTACAGACGAAGAGCCATGATGAGGAACCCATGCCTGAATCCTTGCAATAATCTCGTACCCCGTTGAGTATATGAGAAAAGATATGCACTCAGACAACCCTTCAGAGTGTACCTGCAAGCTGACATATTGTTGAAAGTTACTAAGAAGGATGGATTTTGCTGAGCTGTCGAAATACAGCAATGAACAGACTAGATGTGCATTAAAACAGTCTGTCAACAGCGAAAGAGAGGTCCTTGAGGCCATGTAGGTGATTGTGGCCTGGCTCCAGCCTGACATCTTGGAGGGCTGGGGACATGAGGGACAGGAATCATGACACACTTGCGTGCTAGATGCCCTGTCATCCCACACGCCCAACATGTTGGCTGTGGTCTGATTATTTGCCCATTTTGCATATCCTGGTTTCTGCCTTGCATATTTTGAAAACCTCACAGATTACTCTGAAAACCTCCATGATTACTCTGCCACCCTCTTCCTTGAAAGCCTCTTCCTTTTGGGTAAAACCCATTATTACTTAGATCAAACTGTCTTTGGCTATTGGCCTGCTGCATGTTTAATCCATCTGTATTAGTTATCATTGCCCCCTTAATGGGATACCTTGATAATCTTTTTTGCACTAATTTAGCCCCTTCACCTTTTCGTGCAGCATCCCCCAAGAGACCCGCGTTTCCAGTAACCACGCGTCTTGGAAATTCTGAATGTAAAGCAACAGATCATCTCCCTCCTTCATCTTGCGTGTCATCATAGCTCCCATATCAGAAGTGTCTGGATATAGCACTGAAAGCGCTTTCCATACTGTGGTTCTGCAATTGTTAAACGATGTTCCATCATGCACAGTTTTAACTGTAGTCACCTCAGAGTAACCTGCATGTGTCCACACATCGTCAGCTCTATCACCAAGTCTATCACCAAGTATGGCGATGAAAAGACCCTTAATATCCCCTATAGGTAACGTGTTCCCTCCCGTAATTTTTTCCAACTCATGTATCCATTTTCCGGCTCCAGATGTCAACACTGGGAGCTTATTTTTCAGGTTTTCTCTATCCATGTGCAGCCAAGGTACATATTGTGGCCTTGTTCCTCCTTTTTCTAGTAACGGGAACTGTGAGACATCACACTCCTTTTCCTCTCATCATTTTTCTGTCTAATGCAGGGGTAATATTCCTGCATCACCGTCTACCTGGCAATGTCCTTAATCTGCTCACATAGGGTGGTGGAGACACCCCCCTTTGACCGTATGACACTCCTTCATGCCGATCTGATAGTATGGCTAACACTGATGCCTTAGGTGCGGACCCACTAGAATCCGACCATCTTTTTCCCTTTCCCCTAGAGAAGCATCTTTTGCGTCTTCTCTTTCTTCACATTCTTCTCTTTCTGTGTTCGATATTCATTGTGCCCAACTCGTGCAACTTCTCTCATCCTCCTCATTTCTATTTAGAGTCATCCCATCTAAGGACAGCTCTCTGCGTCTGCTACTTCGGGAGGCGTCCTCAGTATCGTACAGCTGAGTGCTCTCAGGACGCTCATCCTCTCCTTTCCCTTGGGGAACCTTTTCTAGCCCTATCTCATTGTATATTCTATCGATCGTTTCCCCGATGCTTCTGGTGTCAAAGGCATCTTCTATATTTGCCGTAGATGTGCCTGGTACAGAATGGTACTCAGGAAAGAATGCTTCGATATCTTCCCAGTCTACTACTGGATCAGATTTTTTTTTTTTAAATATTGTTTTTATTGGCATTTCTTAAACATGTACTTCGGCATTTCAACATAATTCCTTCCCCTCCTCTCACCCTTCCCCCCCACACCGGTTATGCCGTCCATCAAGTACCTTCTGCTTCCATTCTTCGTATTCTGTCTCATCCAGTAAACATGTCCAGGATGCAGATTTTGTGTGGGCACCACTGTAGCATATAGTCACTTTGTAGGTAGTCTATCACTTCTCCCCAGTCTGTTGTACATTTTTGCGGGCCCCTTGTATGTTAGAAGTGATTCTTTCCATCGTCGCAAAAGCCCATATTCTCTGTAACCATTCCTGGTTGGATGGGGGTGTCTTCTGTTTCCATTTATGTGCTATTGCAAGCCACGCGGCCGTGAGGAATCCCATGAAGTTTCTCTTCTGTGTCTTTGTTAATGTTCTGTCTTTGGGGCTCCACATGCTGCACATCCATATCTCTTCTCCCAGCATCTCTGCGCCCTTAAAGATTTCTTGCATTTGGGACTTTACTTCAGTCCAGAAGTTCAGTAGCTCCGGGCAGTCCCACCAAATGTGTCTCCATGTGCCCACTGCGTCACATCCCCTCCAACATCTTTCTTGTGCTGTATTGAACCTTCTGTGGAGTCTTTCCGGGGTGTAGTGCCATTGTATCATCATTTTAGTCCATGCTTCACTTGTTTGAATCGCCCTAGTCCACTAAGATATTATCTGCCAAATGTATGCCCACTGTTTCCTCGATATTTCCTTCCGTAACGTCGTTTCCCATTTCTTCATATAAAACCATTTTATTTCCTCTGTCTGGGCGTTTATAAACTTGTATATGGTGGAGACTAATTTTTTTCCCCTGACTGTGTCAGATGTATGTTTCAAATGGAGTCAGGTCCCTTGGCAATGCTTTTGTTATTCTCTGTGTGGTGAGCCAGTGGTGTAGTTTTCATATTGATATCGGTCCTTTTCTGTGAGGCCTAGTAGGTCCTGGCATTCTGCTTATGTTCTGATTTGCTACCCTCGTACATGTCTCCCACTTTCGTGCAGCCTGCTTCCCGCCATCTTTGAAATGATCCTTTCTACATGCCGGGCCGGAAATTCTGGGTTGTTATGTATTGGTATGAAGGGGGCAGGATCTATGGTCAGTGTTCCTTTCTTGGTTGCTTTGTCCCAAATTTCCAGGGCTGTGCTCATTATCTCACTTATTCTGACGTTCTGGTGCCTGTGCTTGGGTCTAATCCATAGTAGGTGGTGCATATCTGATCTTGCTACCGCTCTGTCCTGTGCCTCCCATATTTTTCTGATATGTTTGGGATCCATTGCTTCAGGACCCACATCTGAGCTGCCTCGTAGTATTTCCAGAAGTGGGGGAGTGCCATGCCTCTTCCTGACTTTTGTACCGTGAGAGCTTGGTTTGATAATCTCTGGGTTTTGTTCTGCCAGATATATTTCGTGATTACTTTGGTAAGGGTCTTAAAGAATGTTGGCGCTATCCTTATTGGGAGTGCTTGGAAGTAATACAGCAGCCTTGGTAGTATTGTCATTTTTATGACTGTGATTCTGCCCCACCAGGATATTGAGTGGGTTCCAACTTTCCAAGTCTCTTTTCACTTGTTCTATAAGTTTCGTGAAGTTCCCTACATAGAGGTTTTTTATCGTGTTGGTTAGCGTGACTCTGAGATATCTCACTCCTCCTTCTGCCTTTTGTAGATGTAGCTCTTCCGTTGTCCTATGTATTTCTTGTTTGTCTCCGACCAGGACCATTACCGATGACTTTTGTTTATTTATCTTCAGGCCTGATATTGATCCATATTCATCTATTTCTTCAATGAGGAGGGGTAGTGTCTTTATTGGTTCTGCCATGGTCAGCATATTGTCCGTGTATGCCGCTGTCTTGGGCATCTGCCCTCCCATTTCTATGCCCTTGATGTTAGGTGTCGCTCTTATCCTTGCTAACAGTGGCTCGAGGAAGATTGCATATAGAAGGGGGGACAATGGGCAGCCCTGTTTAGTGCCTCTCTCTATTCGGATCGTGTCGGAGAGTTCCCCATTTACTGCAATTCTGGCTACGGGTGTGTTGTAGTTGGCTCGTATCATCTTTATGTATGTGTTGCCCATGCCCATTTTCCCCAGTATTGCAAATAGCATGGACCACTCTACTCGGTCAAAAGCTTTTTCCTCGTCTAGCGCTAATATTGCTGCTGGGGTGTTGGTTATTCCCACTTTCTCTATCAGATGTATGATTCGTCTAATATTGTCGTGAGTTTTCCTGTTTGGGATGAAGCTAGATTGATCTTGATGTATCAGCTTGGGGAGTAGAGGTGAGAGTCTGTTGGCCAGGATCTTTGTGTAGAGTTTCGCATATACATTTATCAATGCTATTGGGCGAAATGAGCTCGGATTCTCTGGGTCTTTCCCTTTCTTGTGAAAAACCAGAATTTTAACCTCGATCATTGACTTAGCGATGTTGGCTGTGTCTTTAAAGGTGTTGAATAGGTTTGTTAGGATGGGAGATAGAGTTCCTGCCTATGTTTTATAAAAGGCTGCCGTGTAGCCATCCGCACCTGGGGGATTTGTTTTTGGGTAGGTCTCTAATTGCTCTTTCTACCTCCTCTGTTATTTGTTCATCAAGAGATGCTTATTCTTCTGGTGAGAGGGTTGGAAGTGTTATCCCCTCCAGGTATTCTACCTGCTCCTCCTCATTCGGTTTGTCTGATGTGTAGAGTTTCTGGTAGTAGTCTCTGAATATTTATTTTATCTCTCTAGATTGTGTTTTCTTTAGTCAGTGTTCGTCTTTTAGGGCTTTTACCGTTTGGTTTTTCTGTTTACCTTTCAATTGCCTTGCCAACAGTTTATCCGCTTTGTTTGATTTCATCACATACCAGTGTTTTAAATGGAGTAGTTGAGTTTCCACTCTTTTCGTTTTGAGAGCTTCTAGCTGGCTCTGGACGTGTCGGTACGCTCTCTTTATTTTCTGAGATCTGTTGTCTACCATTTCTTCTCTGATCTCTTCGAGTTTGCTTTCTAATTCACTTTCCCATATTCTGGATTGCTTGTCTTTCTGTGCTTTCAGGGCTATTATTTGTCGTCGTATCAATGCTTTAAAGGCTTCCCAGATTGTGATTTTGGATACCTCTGGGGTGTCGTTTTGTTCAAAGTATTCTGTTATTTTCTCACTAATAGTTTCTCTCATTACCAGGTCTTGCGTTGTTTCTCTTGGCATTGTCACCATAGGCCTGAGTGTTTGCAGATCTTGGGGAGTGCTATCCACAGTGGGGCATGGTCTGATAAGGATATCTGGCCTTTTTCAATGTCCTGTAGCTCCCCTAATAGGCTCCCAGAGACCCAGATATAGTCCATTCTTGAATTTGTGCCGTGCACGTGTGAGTGGTATGTAAATCCCAGGGTTGTGCCTCTGATTCTCCGCCATGCATCCTCCAGAGCCATTTTTTTCATCATTTCTTTTAATGCTTGCAAAGGGGTGCCTTGCTGGGTGTGGTTGGGGTTTGAATGGTCTTCCCTCGGGTTCCATGCCATGTTGAAGTCTCCTGTCAATATTATTTCGCCTACTGCGAAGTTTTCCAACTTGTTTCAGTGTGTCTTTTATGAAGCCACCCTGGCCTGTGTTTGGGACGTGAATTGTTGCCAGCGTCAGGGGGCGATTTTCGATCTGTGCTTTCGCAAATAGGTATCGACCTTTCTTGTCTATCATTGTGTCTCGCATTTGTGCATTAAGTTGGTTAGCGAATGCTATCATGACCCATTTTTTTCTTCTCTTCATCATTGGCTTGGATTATTTGATTGTACCCCTTATGTAGATTTGTCCTTTTCTTTTCTTCTATATGTGTGTCTCTTGCAGGGTTATTATGTCAAATTTCTCTCTGTGTAGAAAGTGTTCTATTTTCTTCCTTTTTACGGGAGAGTTGAGCCCTCTAATATTGTATGTTAATATTTTCAGCCCCATCCTTTCCCTTGTGTTTCTGGTATCTCTTCTCCCTTACTGAGTGGATCACATTGGTCCATTGGTGCCAGTGTTTTGAACTTTTCCCCCTTGTATCTTCCCCGCTGCCCCCCCCTAATTTTCCCTCCCTTCCCTCCCAACTTTTTCCCTGAGGTGGGCAATGAGCCCTAAGAATGCTCGGGTGTGGCCTTTGCTCCAGGTCCTCTAATACTCAGGTCAGTGTCTTTCGCAGGGGGTCCTAAACCGTGCTTGTCTGTTGTGGATTCCAAGGGTGCCCCTTAGCTCTGCCGCAGCCTCTGAAGACATTTGGCCTTGTAACTCATTTTCTTGCCTAATCGGTGTCTCCTTTCCGTCTGTTTAGCTTGTCCTTTCTATCTTGACACAGTATTATTTGTTCTCCAAGTTCCTGGTTTGGCGTCTCGATCGTTTGTTCTCCGTCTGCCATCCCCTCGGCGCCCGGCGATCTCGGTATGTTTCCTTGTCTTGTGTTGACTCATTCTCCTGCTCTTGCATGCTTATTATCCTGTGACCCTCCTCGCATGTGGTGATACGGTGTTGCTTCTGTTCCCATGTAAAGATGAGGCCAAATGGGAAAGTCCATTTGTAGCGCACTTGTTTCTCCATCAGATGTTTTGTTATCTGGGCCATCTCTCTGGTTCCTGAGCGTGGATTGCACTAGATCCTGATAGAGCTGTATTTCTTTGCCATTCATTCTTATGTTGCCTATATTCCTGGCTTTCCTTAAGATTTGCTCTTTTTGTATGTATTGTGATAATGCCACTAACACATCTCTTGGGCGGGCTCCCAGTTCTCCCGCTCCTCGGGGGCCGACTCTGTGTATTCTGTCTATCTGGATTTCTTCTCGTGGGTCTTCCATGAGTATGTCTTGGAACACCTGTTGGACTTCCGTACGGAGGTCTTTATCCTCGACCGATTCCGCCATTTTTTTAATTCTTATGTTTGACCTTCAGGAGCGTTTTTCTAGGTCTTCGCATTGGGGTTCTAGTTCTTGGGCCAGTCTTGCTAGTTGTTCTTGTGCTTCCGCTTGTTGCTGTGTTTCCTCATCTATGTTTTGGACCGTTCTTTCCAGTTGGTCCGTTCGCTCCTCCAAGTTCCCAATTTCCTTTTTCAGTTCCTGTATTGCTTGCTTCATCTCCCCTTTCATGTCTTCGAATTGTGTTTGTGTGGATGATATGAATTGGTCCTGGAATTCTTTGAACCACATTTTCATGTTGTCTTTTGTGGCCATTTCTGTGCCTCCTGACTGCTCAGGGAGAGTCTTCCCCTTTCCTTTTTGTGTGTTTGCTTTCAGGGTTGTCCCTTTATCTGGTCCCCAGAGGTGAAGCAGGTCTTGATCTTGTTTGGGCTTGCTAGTGGAGGGCTGTGTCACCTGTTGCCCTTGTCGGGTTCTCGATTTTGACATGTGTAAGTCTTTTTATCATGGTGGTCTTGGTGTGTTTCTGCCGCTTATACTCGCTTTTTAAGGGCTTCCTGCCCAGTCGGGTTCTGTTTTGTTCCTGGATTGGTTGTACAGAGGAGCGTGGTTTCACTGACGGGCCCATAGATCAGTGCGCACCCTCTAGTACTTGTAAGACAAGATAGCTGCACCATGTGAGGACTGGGGGTGCAGGATTCACTTACTCCAACACGACTCAACAATGAGGACTCAGTAGGTTGGCAAAGGGAAGTCCATTTAATGACAAGTACATCAAACAAAGAAATAAATTGCGATTGCGATCACCTGTCTCACTCCAACTTCCTCGAACTTCAGTTGAACAACAATTCTTATAGGCAATATTCGTCATCACTGACGTCTAACTCTACAAAACTCGACATGCAATATAATTGGTTAGGAAAGGTAACTTAAGTATAGGTGCTATATCTGTATATGCTATTAGAGCATGTGGATTGGAGAATTCTTATCGGGTGGGCTTTTACGCCCATCCCACTACATCAAAAGTGATTGGTGTCACTACAAGTACGACGTCCTATTGGTTCTATTATCTATAGGACTCCAGATAACTCGGTCCATTGTGATTGGGTAGGTTACACCCCTAAACATAAATCCCCATTTTAATTAGCAGCATGCAGCATGGACACCCATGTGCCTGGTGTCCCAAGTTTCACCCTGCCTCCCTTCCATCAATCAGCATCTTAGGGCTGTGTGTCAATTAGTTGGCTGGGTATGGCCTTGAAACTGTAGCCTCTTATCAGGAAAAGTTATGGCATCCTCGGGTCCTCGGTGGTACCTCTTCACGCCTGACTGGTCACTTGTCTTTTCACCATGAATCTGCTTCAGTTTCCAGCTTTTCATATATTTAATTCTGTTTTGGCCTCGCCAACTGCATGGGCCCCCCTTATCTTGACCTTCATGGGGCAGGCTGGTATGCTCTGAAGTTTGAGTCTTGTTAGCTGACGCACCCCTCCCTTTCTCTGGTTGACCTCGATTTCCTGGGCATGTACCGCTCTTTGTTGAATTCAGATTTCGCTCCTTCTCTTGCCTCTGGCTGGTTATAACTTGGCCTGTCAGGCCCCTGGCAGCCTGGGTACATTTCTGATTTTACAAAATGGAATCGCACTTGTATAATGTGCCCTATTGAGGTAGATATATGTTTGGCACTTGCCGCTCTAATCTTCTACTACGCATTGCAAGCAGTATCGATATCTTTCGCTTCTTGGGTTCCAAGTCTATTTACACACGTTTAACTGGTTGGTTGCTTCCATTTTGTCTTGTAGCAACGTTTCCTCACGTTGTAACATCCTCTTTTTTCTGCGTCCATTTATATCTGTTTTCACAACTGCTTGCACTGACGTGCTAACTTCGATAGCCAGTTTGTTCATTCATGAGTCCGTTCAGGCCCTTGTCATTTCCACTGTCCTTCCATTAGGGGTCTTTGGGTCTCTTCATGGACTGTCTGTAGGTACTCTTCGTTTTGCCTCAGCGGCTGGTACAGCTGTCTGGTGGGGTACCGTACTGCCCAGGGTTGTCTGGTTCTGGGCGCTTCAACAGGTATGGATCTTCTGATGTATACTGGGCAGAGTCCCAGTGCAGCTCTTTGATGTTTCATTTGCTCCGCATACGTCACATACTTTGGCGAATACGCTCCAGGGACTTCAAAATGAGGAGAAGGGGTGCAGGCCATGTCTGGGACTTCCTCTACACTCCCCGCTCTGGTCGGTTCATCGACCACTTCTGCAACCTCTTTTGTATGTAGTTCTTTTGATTCTTCAGGTACATGTTCGTCGTCTTCCGGGTTTGTACATGATGGTGTGAATGTGTGCCTTTTTGGAGTCCATATTTTTATCACTCCTATCAAACTTCCTGCTGTTTTCACATGTTCGTCTTTGTTCTATATCATTCGCTGACATTGTCCATTTGGACTGCAGTAGATCCATTTTCCTTCATATCGTTTCCGTTTCTTAGGGTATGTGAACTTTGTTCCTTCTGGCGCAAATTTGCTGGCTTTCACAAAGTCTCTTATTTCTTCATCAGTCAGGTCTCTGGGCTTCCACCCTGGTTCAACATCAACCATTATTTTCATCCCTATGGCTTTCTTTGCAATTTTCTGACACTGTGCAAGGATTGTCTTGATAACAAAGGATCCTAGCACCACTATTGCTAGTAGGGCTCCCAGAAACTTGAATATATCTGCCATCCATTGTGGGACCCATGAGAATAGATCTCCAAACCAGCTGTCATTGTCCACTTCATCACTTTCATCAATCTGGTTTTTCAAGTTTGTCAACATACTTATGGCTTCTATTAAGGTTCCATTTTCTTCATCGTGTGATTGTACAAATGTGCAACATGATTCTCCAATTTTTGCACAAACACCCCCATCCATTGCTGTGATCATGTCAAGCACATATCTGTTCTGGAGGGTCAATAGTCTGATTGCTCTCAGCTCTTCTTTGATCACGTTAAATCCTTTTATAGTGGTATTAATGGTCTGCAATAACTCCCATCTGGTTATCAGCAACCATTTAGCATTCACTCCAATTTGGATGTGTGGTAATAGCATTGTGGTGAATACTGTTGAGGTGAGGCTGTACAGCTTGTGTTCGTATGAGATTGCATGGAATGCCTCTTCTGATTTGGTAGAAAAGTAATTTTCTCTCTTCGTTCTGTATATCAATTCCACAGATCTCCTTTTTCTTCGATGAGCATCTGCTTTCGGGAAACTGTCCAAATTCAGGTCATTCTTAGGGATCACTAGTGCGGGAACATGGACGTTCACTAGTGTGCATGTGCCTCCCCAGTTTTCCAGCAGCCTTATGTATGCCTTGGATCCACATGCCCAGTAATGGTCCATAATAACTGCGGTTCCTGTGTCATTCTGGGGCTTCAAACATCCGTCCGCAGTTTACATTCTCTCCCATCTTCCTCGTGCCATTACTTCAGAAGCATAGTTTTGGGCTTTCCAGTGGTACTATCTGCAGGGGTCCTCCTCTGTCTTCGTCCCATGTTAGCAGCTTTACCAGTTTTGGCCATAGAGGTTTGCATAATTTCTGCAAATTCTCTATTGCTTCTCGGCAGGCTCCAAAGACCATCCAAGCTCGGCAGATTACTACTCCTTCTTCCTATCCATCTGGGGAAACCACTGTTCCCCAAATCTGCATTTGGCCTCTGTTCTTCCAGATTTGGGCTTCGTCTGCAGTTTTTCCTTGAACGTTCAGTCTTGGGTTTATTTCCTATCTTATCCCTGATCCTTTGACGCCAGGGTTCTCGTATCTGATCACGTGATTCCTTGTGTGAGCCCTGTTTCTTGTTTTAGTGTCCTGGACGTAGCCGTCTTCGTCCGGGTAGTTCTTTTCGTTGGCCCATAATAGCGAGGCGTCTCTTCCCATAAATTGTCCTCTGGTGTTGCACATTGCTACATGTGACATACAGTGCGCTGTCTGGACATCAATTTCTACAGCCACAAAGATCTTTGATTTTCCCATACTGTAAGGTAGGAGTGCACAGACGAAGCATTCTGCTTCTGATTTCCTTGGTCCTACTTCCTTCATGTGCTGGTACCATATGTTGTTTCTGAGATGGGCTGTGCTGTCCAGGTAATCGTTGAACTCATTGTCATCTTTGTACGGGCTTCTCTTGATTCTCAGCGTTTTTCTATAGTTTGCTATGACTATGTCTCTAAATGCATCTGTGCTGCTTTTCCACTCTGTGCGTCTTGGTGGAGCAGGGTCCTTTTGCTGCATTGCTGTGGTAGGAAAAGGTTTTCCTTTTCTCTTCCTCTCCTCTTGTAGTTTTTTATTGAGGTTCTCCGGCCGCCATTGGCCCACCATTTCCTCAATGTGTGGCTCAGTCATAGATCTGGTGTTTGTTAGCAGTGGTCGAGTTGACGTGCTTGTCGTAATATTCTCTGCAGTTCTATGGTTCAGCTCCTCGTGCAGTTTCTTAGCTCTGAGTATGAATGGGAACAAGTAATATATCAGCGTTTGTGTTTCCTCTGTGAGTTCCTTTGTGGCTACTTCTGTACTTTCGAGGGATTTTGCTATGCCCCCTCTATTGGGTTTTTCATTTGGCTTCTCTTGGTCACTTCCACTATTTTCTGGAAGTGATTGTTTGGCAGGCTGTCTCCCCTTCTCTGCAGCCTTCGTTGGAGGCCCTGTAGCCATTGACACTTGCCCTTGTCTGTGTGCATCCTCTGTGTGGGTGGTGTGCGGGTGTGGGGTGTGCGTGCAGTGGTCAGTGCTGCGTTTTCATTCATTTCGTGCTGACCTTGTCTCCAGCTTTTCTCTTCATTCGTTACCTCAGATGTGTCTAAATCACTGCTAATAACATTTAATTTTAGTTCTTTAATTTTACCATCAGGTGTCCTTGGGACTGAAATGACTGTATAGGGTCTGGGTGCTTTCGTAGGCCCCAGACGTTCATCATCTGGTTGGTGCACTGAGATTGGGACACTTCGTGCACCAATAAAGAAAGCAGTCGTTATTATTAAGGACAGAAAAACAATAATAATAACTATGCATATACATATAATCGTTCGGAATGATAATTTGCAACATTTTCTTCCAGGGAAGTGGGGGCGCCCTTCTGTTGGGGGTAAACCAAGTTACTGTTCTGGGCCCTCATTTCAAATGAGTTCATAGTCGGTTATTTATTCCTTCTCTTGCTCTCGTAGTTCGAGAGTTCATTACTATTAAAGTGACGAGTGCTTTCCAAATGTTCCCCCTCTTGTGGGTGACGACAGTAGTCTCTGGGTATGCAGTACAGTTCCTGTGCTAGATTATGGAAAAGGGTTAGGCTAGCAACTTTGGTACATCACATTCATTATGCATATCTATAATAGGTAAGGTCCCGGTGCACTCCTCGAATTTGCTTTGGTCCTGAGGACATGCTGGAACTTGCTTAATGCGAAGGAATGAGAAGATGGAGCTGCCAAAAATCACACAAGAATAAAATGTTGTAAAAATGAAAATAAAAACAAAATCGAACATGAAAAAACAAAAATAAACCAAAAATAAAAATAAGAATACGGAAAAGTAGAAGATTAGTACAAAAATAGGACGGTGTAGTTCTTGTCTTTGCTCTCCTTGATCTGTCCTGCGGCTGAAAATTGAAGAACTGTGCCTCGGACCTTGGTTTGTTCCACGGCGGAAAGTCTTACTGGAATCTCCTAAGGTATTTTCGCTGGAAATTGGATAGCTCCACCTGGAGCATTATGCCGTGGAGGAGTGTGCCCATTTGTGGGGTGTTGGCCGGATCTCTAAGAAAGGAGACGACGTCAACATCTGCAGGCCTCCACACCATTTCCGGATAGTCCGTGACTAGTCTAAGCAGGACATTGTGAGCCAGCTGGGTGTCCTCGGGAGATGGGGACATTTGTCCTATTTGGCTGTGTCCTGGTCATTAACTTTTCTTTTGATTAGCACAGTCTCTGCACCTTTGCGTGGACTACCATGAGGTGATTTAGTTTAGTCCACAGTTTAGCTAGGTTTCTTGGGTCTCTGATGAAAGTGCGTGTGTCAGTTGTTCTCCCGAAAAGTTGTTCTCCCGAAAAGTGCTGGGCATTTCTTGATTACTTGAAAGAACAAATTAAATGTGAGTTCATCAATGTCTACTGGCGGTGGAAGCATTTGTGTCCTCCTCGCTGTGCTCAGGTAGCTCGGCGAAGGCTTCCATGATGACAGTCAGCAGTCGTCTGATTACTTTTTTGCTAGCTGGATCTTGAATAAAGTCTGTGAAACTGGCTTCTCTCCCTATGAGTAACAGATAAGATAACACCACGAGTTGAAAATAGGTGAGTACATCCCATTTGAGACTTCTTCTGGAATGTACCATAAATTCTGTGAACAAAGTTTCGATACTGGTTGCTTCAGGATACCGTGTTACACTCTCCGAGAATATTTTGTTTGCAATCAGAGTCTTAATTCTTTGTACTACTTGGACATGACGTGCTTTCAAAAGTTTGTTTTATCAATGTTGTTGTGGCTTTAGATGCACTTCTCTTTACCCTGCAATTGGGATGCACAGTGTTCGTTTTATGACCTTTATTATCTTTCACTGGTTTGAGAAATGTCTTGTTTATAAGCCACCATTTAAATCAGTGTTCCTTTTGCCTTTATTTTGCTGCTCATGTATCCTCCTTCCTCGCCATGGATCTTGTCTGCACATGCTGAGATTCTTCCCCGCTGTCTGTGGTTTCTTTGCAGTTGGATGCAGCAGGAGCGCTCTCCTATATATAAGGTTTAATGTCATTTATGAAGATCCACGCCCTTCTGCCCTGGAGCTTGACGGCGGAAGGGGTGCAGTCCTCTACGATGAAAGGGCCATTGGATCGTGGCTCATCCCACCTCTTCCTGGTAAAGTTCTTCTTAAGCATGTTGTCACCAGGGAAGATGAGGGTCGCATGTAGACCTTGTGCGGGGTCAGCTTCAGCACTTCCTGATGTGTTTTGTGCTGCACAGTCACCTTTCGCTGTCGCTGCAGCTGGCCTGGAATGACAGAGGTGCTGGATGTCATACAGTTAAAGTACTCCTGCATCTCTGTTCCCAGAACCTCTCTAGTTGGCTGGGCATCACATCTAGCTCTATCTCGGGGGGGTGAGAGGGGTCCTCATTCTTCTGCCTGTAACTATCTCGTGTGGCGTAACATGATGGTTCCGAAGTGTATACAATGCCAGTGGTAGACAGTGCAGCCATCCCTTTCTTAATGTGAGCTTCAACTTGGCTATCCTCTCCTTTAACAGGTCATTGAGCTGCTCACATATCCCATTTCCCTCCGGGTGATACGCCAACGAGAACTTGTGCTTTATACCAAGTAATAAGCTGATCTGTTCGAAAACTGCGTTAACAAAGTGAGCCCCGTTGTCTGATCTCATTACCTCGCACACCCCCCATCTAGGGAACACTTCCTTCACTAGATATTTGGAAGCACAGGTAGCGTCTTGGTGTGTACAGGGACCTCATTCTATCCATCTAGAGAATGGACACACCACCACAATTAAATACCTGTACCCGTTGCATACTTGAATCATGTCGACATAGTCGATATGCAAGTGTTGGAATGGGCCATTTGACCGGGAGATAACTCCTCTCATTACTTTTAATGTGTGCCCAGTGGTGAATTGCTGGAAGATTATGCAGTTCACCATGAAGAAAGTAATGTGCTCTGCTAAATTCAGTGTAAACCAGTCTTCTGCGAGCATTGCAGCAATATTTTCCTTAGTCATGTGTATAAGGTAGTGTAGTTGTTCTAATGCTACTTTTAGCAGGGAGACAGGCATTACTGGTTTACCAGTGCTGTCTTGCCTCCACAACCCATCAGAGGGGCTTAAGGAACACCCTTGACGCTTCCACAAATTTTTCTCTTCCTGAGGTGCCTCCCCTTGGAGTTCCATTAGCTGAGTCTGCCCCATGTTACTATAGGCTTCAGGTGTGGCTCGTGCTACCATCATCCTTTCATAAGTACGTGCCACCTCCACGTCCATGATTGTTTCTTTTTTTTGACACCCTGTGCTTGGCTTCCGTGTCTGCTTCATGGTTTCCACGTGACACAAAATCTGTCCCCTTGGTGTGGGCGGCGCATTTCACGACCGCTATGCCCACTGGGATCTGTAGTGCTTTTATCAACCTGTCCAATAAGGCTGCGTGTTGCAATGACGTGCCATCCGCTCAGAGGTAGCCCCTCCTTTTCCAGCGTGCTAAGCCTGCGTGCATGGTAGATGTCACATAGGCAGAGTCACTGTACACCGTTACTTCCTGGTCTGCATGATTCTCAATGGCGAGTATCAGCGCCACTATTTCTGCAGCTTGAGCTGAATAGTGGGACGGTATTGGTGCACTGACGAGTACCTCAAACTCCCCATTCGCTAGGTGTTTCAGTACGGCCACGCCTGTGTACCTTTGTCTGTCTTCTTGGTCGATTCTTGATGAACCGTTAATGAATACAATTTCACCACCCGCTAGGGCGTTTTCCTTTACCCTGGGGATTTCATCATAGAATTCTTCATAATTCGCACAGTCGTGTATAGGTTCTCCTTCTGTGACTGGTTCAGCTATGAATGTAGCAGGGTTTATAGTTTTAAATCGAACTATTTTGATTGATGGGTTGGAGATAATCACCTCATAGGCAGATGCTCTCTGTGATGTCAGCGTGCCCTTTGGCTTCTCTAGTATGGCGAATAATGAGTGCTCGACGTACAATGTCATGGAGCACCCCATCACAATAGATGATGCCTTTTCAATGGCGAACGCGGCTGTAGCTAGATTTTGTTCTCATGGGAAGTGGCCCTTCATGACCGGGTCCAGACTCCCGCTGTAGTATGCTAGGGGCTTGTACCCCAGCGAGGTTCGCTGCGCGAGCACTGCTGTCATAAAATTGCCATCAGAGTGTGAGAACGGGTAGAATTCCTCTGCATAATTAGGAATCCCGAGAACTGGGGCCTTACAAATTGCCCCCTTAAGTTCTGCAAACCCCTTTTCCATTGCCTCAGTCCATTCGATTTTTGCCCTTGTTGCCTGGGCCTTTCTTAGGGCCTGAAGCAAGGGCTTGGTATACGAGCTGTTGTCGAAGACCCATGCTCTGACATAGTTGCACAGGCCTAAGAAGCTTTGCATTTGTTTTATCGTGAGTGGTTTAGCCGTGTTCATGATAGCTTCAGCCCTTTCTGGGGTTACCTTTTTCCCTTGGTGAGAGATTAGGTGGCCTATGTATAGCACCTCTTGCTGACAGTATTGTAACTTTTCCTTATCAACTTTGTATCCTTTCTGAGTCAGGATTGTCAGTAGCTGGACAGAGTCGTGTCTGCATTGTTCCTCAGTGATGCTGCAGATCAGAATGTCATCCACATACTGTAAAACAACACTGTCTACTGCAATATTGTTTAGTTTCATCTGCAGGACTCTGTTGAAAATGGATGGAGACTCACAGTACCCCTGTGGCAACCTCGTGCTTTTCAGGCGCATTTGTCTGAAAGTAAATGACGTCAGATCTTGAGAGTCATGGTGCAACAGGATTGAGAAAAACACATTTTTCAAGTCAATCACAGTGAAATATTTTGCCTCATTTGGTATGTTGCACAGAATTGTGGATGGATTAGGGACTAGAGGGAATTCGACTTCAACTATATTGTTTAATGCTCGTAAATCTTGGATTAAATGCCAACACCCTCCCTTTGATTTCTTGATAGGGTCAATCACTGTGTTGCAAGGTGGTTCTGACGTCACTAGAATGCCCTGCTCCATCATGGTGGAAATTTTCTTCGCGATTCCTTCATCTGCCTCCCTGGACAGGATAGTGTCGTGCTCTTAGCAAAATTGCTCCTGGTTTCAGTTTAATTTTCACTTCACCTGCCCCCTTCAGAAGGCCTACGTCATAGGGCCCTGTAGTCCATACCGCGGCAGGCACTTGGCCCATGTCGTCATCAAAGTATTCTGGACGTATCAACGCCAACATCATTCTCTGTGGCACCTCCCATTTGATCATTCTGACCCAAAATGTGAGACTTACTTCCACCCTCGTCTCTTCCAGGTCAGGGTGTTCTTTGAACAGATCGTCATCGGTGACATCAATCACTCGATACCCTTCTTCGATGGCGATAATCGCACACCATTGTCTGCTTCGTCATATCCTTCGACCAATACCACTTTCCCTCACACTGAGGCAGATTGTATCATTAAGGGAAATACTTGTCCCTCCTCTTCGTGCATAGGTATTCTGGGTCTGAATAGTTCTATCTGCGAGGCCTGGAAATCCTGACATGAGCACCCGCACCACATATGCGAAGACCTCTGGCTCTAACGGTATAGCTCTCATGGCTATGCGCCCTGAGTATGCTCTGATCATTTCGCACACCTTTGAATAATGCATTCCTGGAGTGGAGCACACTATACCATTCTCGGTAAACGAGATTGTCATATTGAACTTAGTCATTAAGTCCCAACCCAGGATGTTTACTGGGGTCTGACGTGAGTATAATAAGGGTACATTCATTTCGCGCTCTCCCACAGACTGGGAGTGCGTCTGTAAAGGAACTCTACTATGAGCTCCTGTGAAACTCTGAGTGTCTATGGCCTCACCGGACAAGGAAAACTTGCCTTCTCGTATGCACGAGCGCATCGCACCCATGTCAACTAAGAAGGAATATTCTTTACCCCTATGACGACATTCACCCTAGGTTCCCTATTAAGGTCTGGTGTCACTGATATGATAGAACACATCAGAGTCTCCCGTGAGCTGTCCTATTTCATATATAGGTTCGGCCCACTGTATACTTGTTGATTTCCCCCAGCCCCAGGGTTGACTCCGCATCCGGTGCTAGTGCCCTGTGACATTTAAGGTGGTGTCTGCTGGGATTGTCCCTGTGGTACGTTCACCATGTGCGGGGGTTGAACCACTTGCTGTGCACCTTGCGGCAAGCCTGACGCCTGCTGCTGCAGTGTGTGATTTTGTGCACTGCCCTGCTGCGGATGGCAGGCTGATTCACCATGCCTGCCCCTATCCCATGGGTATTTTGCCACATGCCTTGGCTTTTGAACACGCGCGCCACATGTCCTGTCATTCCACACAGCCAACACACTGGCGGTGGTCGGGCCATCTGGCATAGCTGGACTGCCCATCTGCACATTCTGAAAGCCACTTTGATTATTCTGAAAGCCTCCCTGGTTACCTTGAAACCCACCCTGATTACTCTGCCATCCTCTTCCTCCAAAACCCCTTCCCCTCGGGTAAAATCCAGCGCTACCTTGGTTATTCTGCTCTGGGTTAGTCATCGGCTGTGCGTGTGGTTCAGCTTGGCTTGTCAGCATGGCTCCCTCGAGAGCATACTTTGAGAGTTTCTTCTGCACCAGCTTCGCCGCCTCCCCCCTATGGGTTGCTACTTTTTTCCGATTCTTTTCTTGCAGCAATCTACAGTAATGTGCAATTGTCAACTGTATTTCAGCCCATGGTTTAGCCTCTATTCCTACTAATTTCTTGAGCTGTTTTTGCACTGGCTCAGGCAACTCTTGGCATAATATATGGTAGAATACTGGGATAGATTTCATCCAAGACTCATGCGTTTCGAGTACCCACGCGTCTTGAAAATTATGTATATAAATCAACGGATCCTCTGACTTTAATTTTTCGAGTTATTATAGCCCCCATATCAGATGTGTCTGGATATCGCGTTCGCAGTGCTTTCCATACTGCTGCTCTACAGTTATTAAATGGCACTACGTCATGGCAGGCGTTGGTCAGGGTTACCCTGGGGTAGCCTGCCCGTGTCCATACATCATCTGCTCTCTTGCCAAGTATGGCAATTAGGAGACCCTTAATGTCCCCTATAGCTAGGGTGACACCCCCTGTCATTTTCTCTAATTCATGTATCCACTTCCTGGCTCCCGGAGTCAGCATTGGAAGCTTATTTTTTAAGTTCTCTCGGTCCATGTGCGGCCATGGAATATATTGTGGTCTTGCCCCCCCTTTTTCTAGTAGCGGGAATTGGAATACACAGTCTTCCTTTTCTTTCCCCATATCTCTCTGGTCTATTGGGGTGGCATTTCCACCTTGCCGTCTCCCTGGCAATGCCCTTAATCTATCTGCATAGGCAGGTGCTGACGCCCCCCTCTGACCGTGGGGTGTTCCTTCATGCCGGCCGGACTGCGCGGCAGACTTCGGTGCCCTACTTGTGGACCCGCTAGCGTCTGACCATTGTACCCTGGGGACCGTTTTTTGCACTGTCTCCCTTCCTCTTGTACCATATCCTCCATTTCCCCACCGGAGTCAGACTCTGAATACTCCCAGTTTACACAACTCCTTGCATCTTCTTCGTTCTGCCCAATCTCCAGCCTGTCTAGGGACAGTCCCCTGCTTCCACTTCTTCGAGAGACATCCTCATATAGCTGAGTGCTCTCCAAGCGCTCATCTTCCCTTCCCCCATCGGATGTCTGTTCTAGCCCCATCTCATATAATTTATCAATCGTTTCCCCGATGCTTCTGGTGTCGAAGTCATCTCCAATATTTGTCCTATTTACACCTTGCACCGAGTCGCTCACAGGAAAGAATTCTTCTACGTCTTCTCATTCTACAACAGGATTGGGTTTTTTAACTTCCCGCTCCAGATATTCAAGATCCCGTGCCCTCTGTCTGCGCTTTCGTTCTGTATCCTCGTCTATTTCCTTGAGCTTCCTCGCATCTTCTCTAGCTTTGTCTACTTCCCTCATACTTTCATTTCTATGTTCCTTTGCCCTTCTAATTTCCTCCTCTTCTCATCTCTTCGCTCTCTTCTCACGTACCCTTTGCTCTTCTTCCATCATTTGCTTTGCCTGTACCGGTCGTAGGCTACCTCTTGTCTGCGATCGAGCTGTTTCTCTTGCTCTTCGCGATATAGTTGTTCTCGCCTTAGCCTATCTTTCTTTCTTGTCCTTTCATCCCTTACTTCCATCTCTTTCTCTCTCTCTCTCCTTTGCGTCTCATCAGACCTCTCTCTTGGCCTCATGTCAACACTTCCTTTTCCATCCAACTTCAGTAATATCTGACCTCCCATCCATTCGTCTTTCGCAAATGCTATCTCATCAACTCTACCTTCATTTCCCTTATGTTTATGTCCCTCTTTCTCCTTATCTGGAGGTGCACAACTCCATGCCCAATCTTTTCCTTCATCTTCGCATCTCCTTGTCCCTTGAGACCACTGATGCAATATTGTTTTCCTGTTCCTTTCTCTTATTATCGTCCACTCCCTGAAGGCCCCCCGTCCAAGTGATCCTCCACACAACTTATCTCGGATATACGATATATGCTTCACCAGCAATCTACAAGGTGGAGAAGGACATGGAGCCGAACATTTTACAACTCATCCCCCAGATGATGAAGATATATACCAAATATTGCAGATTCTCAATCCTCCCCTTAATCAGGTTCTATTGGGCAAAGGTGACACCAATAATCCTTTATGGTTTAGAGGCGAAGCCCCTTCTTTGGAATACAAATTGGGATAAGTTAGAATCACTCGTCTGGAAGAAAGTTCTGGGTCTGTCCATGAGTACACCATCTTGGAATCTGAGTTTCGAACTGTGTTTGAATTCCTTAGACACCTCACCAAGCTGGAAGTTAACATCACTCTATCGACAGATTATCACAGCAGAATATAATTCATTGTTTGGGGACGTCAAAGTTCACTTGGAACGTTTGAGATCAGAACATTTAAGCCGTTTGGAAACAAAAGTCAAGGATCTTTTGTTACAAAATGATATAAATCTTGAGACATTGATTAACAATCCCCAGAAAGTAAAAACTGTTGGAGAGACAGGAGATTGGATTAAAACAATCGCAAAGGTTAGAAATGCGATCCTGCCTCACGCCTTCCAATCTGTGGATACAAAATTGGGGTCTCTAGCTAAATACTTGATGAAATTTCCAGATGGTCAAGTGAGGAACAAATTCTTAAGGACAAGACTGAATCTACTACCTGTCGGGGAAGTGCTTGTCAAGTGAAAGCAAGAGGAAGAATCACTTAAATTGTGTAAGTATGTGAGATCCCTTCACATCAAACTTTGAGGCACCTGCTAATGGAATGTGAAGGGACTTGGAGTATGAGATCGTCCCTATTCAGAAAGCATGTAAGGAACGAAGCAGGGCTCTGAACATTTTGGGAATAGAATTACTTCCGGCCACGAAAGTTCTCTATAGTCGAACTGCCAAAAGAATGTAGATTCATTCACTAAAACTTTAACCCCTATTCTGAACACTGTGTCATAAAATATGATCTCTGAGTAAAGACCAGAAAGATAGAATAACTTGTAACCAGAAATAATATAAGTTAAGAATATGACACTTAGAAATGTAGTCAGAAATAGGACTACACAAAGGTTATGCTGGTGGCATTACAGAGTAGAACATTTGTTTTATTGTTAACAGTTTGTATTTTTTATGTGGTTTTGTAAAACCAACACAAATTTAAAAAAAAAAATCTCTTTCCTGCTGCAGAACATCTGGGTTACTTTGGGAATTTAAGCGTTTTCCTTACGGCATCCACTCGCCTGGACATCCAGAGAAAAGGGTTGGCAGGACTAAGTGTGACCAATGAACTTCCGTGTCACCAGTGATCCAGGGATGAATATAGGCTTCTAAACCATCAATTAGCCTCACACCTCTAATTTACCAGAAGGGATCCAAACAGATTGGAAACACTAGTCAATTATAAGCCTCCTTGTTCAATGTTGGAAACGTGGACCTAACGTCAGGCTTATCTCTGCAAAGTCGTGGATCATCAGTTAGTTGCAACACAGCGAACATACAATTATTACCCAATGATAAAAGGGACTGTCTAGTCAAGGTTGCATAAAAATATCTACTTTATTATTATTACAACAGACATTTCTAGCACACTACAAAATACACCCTGTAAAGGAACACAGATGACAGACAGTTTCACGAAAGAAAGGGATGCTGTCACGCCTTCAGCTCCCAATGACACAGCTCCCCATGACACACTCGACAGGCGTTCAGAACCCCAGGGCTTGTTCACTTGTCAGTCCAGAAAAACCAAACACCCCTTGAGGGTCTGGAAATGAATGTTAATTGGTTGGCCGAAGACCAACCGCCTCATTTACAGTGTTAAGAATATATATTCATTAGTTATTACGTAGCTATTAGTTCAACTAGAGTGAAGCCATTTTAAGATGACCAGAATCACCATTTTGTTTTCTCTCTCTGCTCTCTCTAACGTTGCCACTTTGCCTCATGTAAAACTGCTTTGCTTTAGATATTATTTCGCTTCAATGGTCCAAGGCTAAGAAACATGTTGAAACATTACACTGGAGAGCCAGACTGAAATGCCCGATTCCCTCCCTCACATATCCTTGTAGACAGGGAGCAAGGCATTTAATCAGTACACGAATGCCAGCTAGTCTCCTGAAAGAATAGCAATGTACGAAACTAGCATTTAAAGAGTTGAATTATGCTCTTCTTTACGGCCCCCCCTTTCTGAGCCCGGTGAGGCCCCGGAGAGCGGGCTGACCTCCAGAGCGAGAATCGAAACTAAAAGATAGTGAGATCTGGTATGTGCCAGTACCTACGCGCAGCTTGCCCATGAAAAACAGAAACGCTATGTTCTCGCAAATAAAGAATGGTGTCTGTAAAATTGAAGATTGCAAACCTTTACTGAATATGGTGGTCTAAGGTGTCCTATTCGTCACACTGGTCAATCATTGCCTCTAATTCAAAGGGAAATGAATTGGGGGCGGCATCAAATGTGTCATACTGTGTCATTGCTGATTGTAAGGTGCTCCGTTTGTATATATGTAACTGGTGTACGTTTCGTTCTCTCTTGCGTCCCCTGAGGTCTGTTAGACACACGTCACGGGGCGTGGGACCATTTGGCCAACTGGGACTTCTTTGTATTGCAATAAACCCTAGATTTTGGGAACGGAACCTCATGTCTGGCGTATCTATTCGAGTATGGTGACTGTGCCTTGTTTCCACATCCGAGGGTCCCTCAGGTGGTCACACCCAGAAGCAAAAGGGTGCTCAATCAGCACATCACTGCACCTTCCCATCAATAAAGGATGCATCTCTCTTGTGAAGCCTTTTGCTACGGCGACCCATACTGGCTCACTACCCGAACTGCTTCGACCCGGCTTAAAGTTTAACAGACTGCCTCTTTCTTCCTGTATGGCCACGGCACTCCTCTGTTTGCTTACCTGAACTTCCTGATAACAGACTCTGTTTCTGGATTGCTCTTGGACTTGCCCTCCTTGTACCAGGTGGGGTCCCCATCCTCCACCTTGGGACCCTTCCTTGTTAAACCCAGATCACAGTGGCAATCCGGCAAGTGCCTGCTGAAACCTAAGGTTTTTTCAACTACCACAATGCACCACCCTGGGGGGACAAGCAGGGATCCTGTTTCATCTCCTCCCTTCTACCATCCCTAGCCTCCCAACTGGTAGGTGCCCTGCTGTACGTATTTTGTCATTGTTACCTGTGGTGTGTAGTTAGCAGATTAATACATAACTTGCCTGTTTCTGTTTCAGCTACCTGGGGACCCGGTGCACTTGTTGCAGCCACCTGGGGCCCCAATAATCGGTCAGCAAGTTATTCTTATATCTCTCTGACTTGTTCTTGGGGATGGAGGTATACATAATCTACGCGGACCTCGATTCCTGACAGATGCACTGTGGATACTGAGAGGAGGGTAGTATGTAAAGCAATCAGTCTTAACTGTTCAAGGTTATTTGGTTTCATCACCAAGGAAGCAAGGGGGTCATAAATGTCACTAGGGGCCTTCTGAGAAGATTTTGGAGGACAGAACCCCAATGTACCTAGTGCTTGAGATGAATTTTGCTGGTCAACAGGGTCAAGTTGGTTCCAGGATGCTTTGACATGACATGATCGGTTATTTATAACGTGCTTAATACGCAGAGGTTTCTAAGCGCGAACCCGGAGATCAAACCTGTGGTGCTGCGTGTCGTCTTGATTCTAAGGTGAGTACGTTGCACCTGAGCTATCCTCTCAAGACTTAGGGTTGTCCAGTCAAGGCAGCTTGACTTGCACCTCCTGCGACAGAGTTCAAGACGAGAGACAGCTGTGCGGATCGGGCAGCAGGCAGTTCGGGAAACGAGGCTTGATGGAAAGCTGCAGGCTGGCCTGCACAGTGGCTCAGGGTCATGAATCGCTGTCTCTGTGCTAGTTGGTGGATCTGGAACGCTGGTCGAGGCATCTCGGACGACTTTAGTGACTGCAGCGTGACAACAGTCAGTGGTGCAGCCTGTCTGCGATTCTAGTGCTCAACTGCATCGAAAATGTCCTTAAAAGATGGACGCTGGTTGATGCTTGTTGTGGCATTCCTCCTAGCTTCTTTGCTGGGCTTGAGTCATCATTTAAGGCAGACAGCTCAAAGCTGAGGAGAGTGTTTGCCAGCAGCGGCATTGTCCCACCTAGGAAGCTTGCTGGCAACACCTAGCAGGGCACGCTGTGTGCTCGCTGTGCACCAGTTCTGGAGCTGCTGGACGGGTGCTCTAGGTCAGTATCTCCCTCTGTTCCCTGGAAGATGTTTAGAGGAGGGATCTTGCTTCCCTCTTGGAAATCCTGGCCTTCCTTCACTGGCAGAAGCTGTAAAACAGACTGTACCTTCAGCCAGAGTCCAAATGAGCCCTTCTATATACTCCTTTCAAAGTCATTGGATGGTCTGCCAAAAGAGGGGCTCAACCCTCTTTTAAAGCCAAATGGGCCCCAGTGATTGGTGCAGGCTAAGCCTACCATAAGGAACCAATCCTGTTGTGTGGTGAGCATAGCAAAATGTTTGTGGATTAGCCTCACACATTTTCCGAGGTTCTTCTCCCATCATTCAATTTCTTTAAAAAATATCATAAAAAGCACAGGCGAGTGCACATCGCTGTGCGGATGGTCAAATTCCTCACACTAAGGGGTTCTTGTAATTATCTTATCTTGTTCATTCTTTGTTCCATGTTAGCCTCTATTTGCATTGTTTGCCTCAAAGCGCACAACCAACATTCAAATCGAACTCCACAACACCACTCCATTAAAACAACTATATACAACTGCATTCTTCTAAACTGCCAGTCTGCACCGGCTCTCACACTTGAAATCAATTAACTCATGTAAGGAAGGCATGGCATCATAGTTAGAAATAAGTGATCACAGTTCAAGGGTGTTTATTAAACTGTAATGGGGGTGAGATAAACACCTTTCATCCCTCTGGGCCACTCTGTTAGCCTACAGCAAGCACAGGCTTCATATCATCACAGTTCGCACGATGTTCCCCTCAGCCAGGCCCAAACAGCAGTTCCACAGTAACAAAACTTCTGTAATGTGTCAAGGACATTCGATTGTACAAGGGATTTTGCTTGACCCTTGACCCTTGTATGACCACCTTAACACCTTCTTCCGGCTTTCCCTATGGCCTCTTGGTAATTGTAGTTTCTTTTCTTACATTGTTTTTACAATGTTCAACAAAGGGTCTTTGTGCAAGAGAGGGGTACCAGCCAGAGACCTTCGACTGAGTGCCCACATGGCGCTGCACCACTCTGTCTCTGGTACCAAGTTTGCTCACAAAAGACCTCCTGTCTATTGATCTTCTAAAAGTTGTGCGGCAGGGTTCCATGTACCGTTGACATCTGTCGCACAACCTGCCAGCTGCGATTCCCAGTCTTATGTTCCTTTCATCGGAGGCTTTGCACATCTGGGCTGAAAATGGCAAGGGAAACACCCTCCTTGACGTCCTTTCAGATCTTGCCGCCTTTCTTTTCCATTTGAACTCCCATCCTGGAATGGCTGCTTCCTCGTGCGTTCGGCCTTGCTGGAAGTGTGCTTCACCTTTTAGCCTTATGGGGAGCAGAAAGGGTAGTCAGGGGTGTGTAGTTGTCAGTAATTGCCTGACTCTGCCTGACCCTTTTGTTGGGACATGTCTGGTAAATGGCTCGGGTATTAGTCTGTTGCATTCTCGCTGTGAGAAAGTGTTTGTGTTGGAAAAGTGGGGGTAGATTTTCTACATATTACATATCCTACTAGGCAGGAGGGGGATAAGGTGTCACAAGGAAGGGGATAATGCATCTCAATCTTCAGTGTCTCACCTCCACTCCCTGAAGGCCCCCCGTCCAAGTGATCCTCCCGCACCTTATGTCTATAAGTACTTAGAAATGTATATTGCTGCGCTTTAATTATTATGATACATGGGGAGTTAGGCTTACCTTTAATTGTTGCTTAAGGCGAAAATCCAGGGTCTCAATCCAATACGGATATTCTTTATGTTGGTTATCCGCAGCTATGCATGCTCTTCACTGTGAGTATGGGCACCTAGTGGGAAGGTGACATATCACATGAAGCTAAAGAATTTACTCCGTCTGAATTCAGGATATTTTAATTAAACAGTCCCTGGGAATGTCATTAGGAAACCCCAGCTTACCTTACTTATTTCAAATTGGAAACAAAGCCGAGAGCCGGTATGCTAGCCGAGACCTGTTCAAGTTGTCTGAAGATGCCATTGAGTATTCGCGCTGAACAAATTTAAATAGCGTGATGACATAATACGTTACATGATCACGTACGTGGAATTCGATGGCTAGTTTGTGCCATAAGCGTAACTATCACCATTTTAGATAGGGTTAGAAATTTGGTTCCAAAATTAATAAGCCTTAAATTAGTGCAGTAACTATATTTCAATAGTGCTATGACCTGAGATAGCACTGAACTCGGAGCATTTCTGCTAGACAGAAGAAAGAAAAATTATTATGTTTATTTTGAAAAGTGAAAACATTTTTAAAAGAAATGTACGGGCACCTTTTATGGTACTCGCGCAAGTCTAGTTTAAGCGACAGAATGGCATTTATGTATTGTGATCCCGTTGCGTAGTGTCAACAAATGAATTTGCGGCATCACTAAAGAACCCAAAACAATTCCTCCAAGATTCGTAACTACCTACAGCAGTGAAGCCCAAAAACTAAGAACAATTCTTTCCAAACATTGGAATATCCGTAAAGCAGATGAAGATCTACTTGACCATCTAACAGATCAACCCAACTTAACATTCAGGAGAGCACCGAACCTAAAGAACATACTTTGCCCCTCTCACTTCCAACAGCATAACAAGGAATCAGGGCTCCGACAACTACGGAATCAAGAAAAACTACAAAGAAACTACAAATGTGGCACCTGCAACATCTGTCATTTTTCAGAAGACGGCAAAAAAACCTCAAACTGCCCGTTGGCAAAGATGTTATTTGAGATTTCATTAATTGCAACACCAAATTCACAGTCTATGGAATCATATGCCATTGCCATAAAATCTATATTGGCAGTACAATCAGGAAACTAAAGCACAGAATATCAGAACACATTCGCTATGTAAGAAATAGAGACATGACATCACCACTGGCTTATCATTTCTTTTCTGCACACCCGCAAGAACCAATTGAGGCAATAAGATTCTTTGGGATCCAAAAAGTAAATAAACCCCCAAGGGGGGGTGGGGGGCAATTGGGAACTACTACTACGAAAACAAGAGTCTAAGTGGATCTGCCTTATGGACTGCTGCCACTTCGGCCTAAATTCAGACAGCGAGATGGTTCACTTCCTCTAATCAACCGAACAAAGTTCAAGTTCACTTCAAGCAACTCCAAGATATTTTAACAATCTTACCATAAGTTTAAAATACAAATGACACTTTGAGAAGCATACACTTACTTTACATTTCCCTACATGGATACTTACATCCCTTATGTTAAATCTGCTCTAAGTCAAACGTATTTCCTGCTCACAAGATTACTCTTGCAGGCACCACACCATAGTAAACACTAACCCAGTCCAAAATGGCGACTAGCACACCAATGCTGCAAATTCATTAATTGACACTACGCAACGGGATCACGATACATAAATGCCATTCTGTCGCTTAAACTAGACTTGCGCGAGTACCATAAAAGGGCCCGTACATGTCTTTTAAAAATATTTTCACTTTTCAAAATAAACAAAATTCTTTTTCTTTCTTCTGTCTAGCAGAAATGCTCCGAGTGTCATAGCACTATTGAAATATAGCTACTGCACTAATTTAAGGCTTATTATTTTCAGAACCAAATTTCTAACCCTATCCAAAATGGTGATAGTTACGCTTCAGGCACAAACTAGCCATCGAATTTCACGTACGTGATCACGTAACGTATTATGTCATCATGCTATTTAAATTAGTTCAGGTCGACTACTCAATAGCGTCTTCATACAACTTGAACTGGTCTCGGCTAGCATACCGGCGCTCGGCTTCGTTTCCAATTGGAAATAAGTAAGGTAAGCTGGGGTTTCCTAATGACATTCCCAGGCACTGTTTAATTAAAATATCCTGAATTCAGACAGAGTAAATTCTTTAGCTTCATGTGATATGTCACCTTCCAACTAGGTGCCCATACTCAGTGAAGAGCATGCATAGCTGCGGATAACCAACACAAAGTATATCCGTATTGGATTGGCACCCTGGATTTTCACCTTAAGTAACAATTAAAGGTAAGCCTAACTCCCCATGTATCCATAATAATTAAAGTGCAGCAATATACATTTCTAAGTACTTTTAGACATAAAATATGTCATTTTCTCTGTCAGGTTGAATTGATTCAAATAACGAGTGCGCTTAACATTAAATCCTCAAAACCTGATGTAGAATCAATACAAGGAAGTGACAACAAACCCATTTGTGTGACATTTCTCTTCTTTGCTAAGTAAGTTTCTCTTTTGAATTTCAAACAAATACATTATTGTGAATTTCAACCTGCTATCCATTTATTTGTATTATCACTCTAAGTAATATATTAGCTACACAAATGATCCTGCCCAGTTTATTCAGCCAGTCATGCAAATGGTATTGTTCAGCCCTATCTCTCAAGCAAATCAATGTAGCACAACAACTGACCACCTCACTACTTTCTCTTTCTCTTTCTTCTACCAGCAATCAATCAATCTGTATTTCACTGAGTTGGAACAACAAAGTACATTTCTAACATAATCAGAGGAAAAAAACAAAATCAAAATCACAACAACCTGCCATATAAACTTTCTATACTCTCCTGAGGAACAAATACAAAGCCATTGGAGAAACACATGTCGAGGGAATCAGCCAATAAGGTCCTTAATATGAAGTAATGTTAAGGGTTCTGAAGATTCAAGTAACAACAAGGACCCTTCTTGTGGAAACAACACTAAGGGAAACAATTAGCCACTAATGGACCCTGAGGGAATCAAGAAAATCAGGCAATAAGGACCTTTCTATGGAGCAATACTAAGGACCTTGAATAGCAACATTAAGGACCCCTCTTTTTGTGGAAAACAACATCAAGGGAAATAACTAGACAAGAAGGACCTTACTATAAAGCAATATTAAGGACCTAATTAATTACAAAGAGCTTTTTAGAGGAAACAACAACAATCAATAAATACCAATTTCTATCTACTTTATGCTTCCGCTTGTTATTCTCGATTCTTCGTGTTGTTAGGATTTGGCACATTGGGTATATAAGAGTTCATGTGCCTTCGAGTCATTGTTGTAGACCATGAAAGAATAGCGTGGTCGCAAAGGTTGTTATGTGCTATACTTAATGGGCCACAACTAGAGGCCAATTTGCGATCTACAATCACATAATCCAAATATGATTTAGAATCACCATTTGTCCAGGTTTAATTAGTCTTACAGGGAGAGACGTTCTCCTTGTTTAGGCAGACCAGATCTGTATCATGTATAAGTTTCAGCCAATCGTGAGCAGTGACCCCCTTTCTGCACAATTCTGAAGACTGTTTGGCTTCCATGTCATTATCTGAATATAAATCGAGATGCAAATTGTGCACATTGAAGTCACCGGCAATTAGGACATTGCTGATTGGATATTTGCTATACCACCTTGTTATGGTGCTAAAGATGCCAAGTAAGATTTTACATGTGAACTTGCTATCCGATGGATCGTAAACATTGATCAGCAATATTCTTTCCTTGATCTCAAGGCAAAGCAATGTATCCATCATAAGGTATGGGGAAGCAAGCTCAGAATACATTGAATCTAATCTGATGTTTGCATGGGCCCCTATTGCCAAGCTGACACTGGGACAGCCTCTCAGAGGGTTGGTTGCTGGGCTGCATAATGTGGTGAAACCATCAACGCTAAAGCTGTCTGTGAGCCTAGTCTCTTGTAATAGGAAGATATCCGATGAAGTCAAGCGTTGAAAGCCCTCTTGTTTTTCTCAAAATTAGTTGTGCCCTCTAGAATTCCATGATATCTAAGCTAGAGCGGACTTTGTGGCCTTTTGTCAGATGATATTAGGCTGAACTGCTTCTGAGACCCATTTCTCAACCATGTTTTTCTGTGCGCAGTGGGCCAGGGGATTGGCAGCGGAGGTGAGTAAAGATTCACGTTCTGAGCCATGGTTCCTTGTGTTAGAAATTGGCATGGTCAATGCTTGCTGGAAACTTTGCGTTTCTTCATTAAGGTGCCATGCAGGGGACTGTTTCCTGCATACCGTTAGTCTAAAGCCAAAGGATTCCAGATCTTTGTTGCAATAAGGTTACCATCAGGGGGGGTACAAAATTGATAATCACCCAGTTAACAGAGTTATCATATTTTGGCAAGTCAATGCGTATAATATCTGATGAATTGATCATGTTGAGTTGTTTAATCTCCATGATTATCTTCTTAATTAGGAAAGGACTACGGTCCGTCGGACAGATTTCCTCAATTTCCGCCAATTTCCCTGGTAAGCTTGTATTTTCATCAGAGAACAAGGCCTTTCTAGGGGACGCATTGGGAACTTCATTTTCTTCTCTGTTTGGCCTAGTGCAAATTGTTGCTGATTTCTGAGGGCCTTTGTTGCAAGTGGCCCCCGTTGTGTTGGCCTAGTTAGGATCTATATTGGAATTAGCTAGTTTCTTTTCCCCCACTGTTGTTTTTTAATGTGAAAAGTTGCCAGGTTTAATCAGGTGTGCAGTTTAATTTCCATGTAATTCCGGCGCCTCCAACCAGCGGTCCAAAGCGCCTTCTAATGGACCTTGCAGTTGTACTTGCCTAGTTATGTCATCACTTGTGGTATGGGTAACAATGGTCTTAGGTGCAGTGGTTTGTTTTTGGGGCTGACCGAAAGAATCAGATCCTGGTGGCCCATGTCTTCCTGTCGTTCTACGATCTTTGGTCTTTTCCTTATTTTCCTTCAATATACGTTTCCTTTTTCCTCCCTTCCGGATAGTCTCAAAGGACAGATTTCTTCTCCTTTTAGTAGTGATCGGGGTAGCTGAAAGCATAATCTCCTCATATTCCCATTCTGCATCTTCAGGTGCATGGACATCAATGCAGTCCACTGCTAATGTGCTGGACTGACTTGGAAGTTTCCCATTTTGACGTATTTGGGTTATGCATTCTTCAGTTTCAGGTCATAAAGTAACAACCTTTTCCTTTCCGGCATTGGGGGGCTGGCCCATTTGCACATATGCAGAGTTTACCAGCATTGCATCAACTACCTTCAAAATTATTTGCTTGAAATCTTTTTGCTCCTGGGTGATGCTAGAACATAGGATCATCAGCGCTTCTATGCTTGAAGCAATTGCATTGAGTCTGGCTACCGTCACTGCATTGGATTCGACATCACTAGTGCTCCGATCGTTGGAGCGTTCCAGTTTGCGTCCTTCCTCGCTATCACTGTTGATTGTTTCCAGGGAGTCAGATGTTGAGGCATACCTTGGCAAATCCAGAGAAGCAGAGAGGTTTGTGCCTGCTTGGTTGACTGGACCCTCTGTAGAGGCTTCAGGTATTTTTCACTATTTCCCAATGAGTGCCTACGAGACCCAGGCATAATTTTAGAAGGGACTGGTCATTGTCGATGATAGGCGACAGGCATTCAGTTTGGGGGTGTATTTCCATCACAACAGTATCAACTTGTGCAGGTGTTTGCCGTGCATTTAGGAAGGCTGTTATTAGGTGCTGAGTTTCCGTGGTTTGGTCAAGTTTACCCTTTTTCCATGTTTTCACTTTTGGCTCTGGGCTTCTTGGTCTTTTTGGGAGGCGCATCGTGGCGCTGCATAGGCCACTTATCCAGGAAGCCACGTGCTTCATAGCTATAGGAGGCATAGGGGGGATGCTATGTTATCTGCTCTTCGTCCCACAAATACAATGATTAGGTGGGGCAAGAAAAGGGCTCAACACTTTCCTTAAGGGCGGAGTAAAGTTTCCAGCCGAGAGGAGGTGGCCAGCTTCAGGTCCTGTGAGGCAATCTCTATGTTGGAAACTGTGTGATTAATTCATTCCATAGCCCCCATTCAATGTCCCAGAGAAGTGATACTTAAGTCTTATGGAAACTTAATTTGCGTCTTCAACCAGTCACTCAGTATAGGTCACTTGAACAGGATCACTGAAGTTAGCACTTATCCCATTTGGGACACATAACTCTGCTGGTTTACCGCCACAACCACCTCCTGCCAAACACACTGCGCATGCTCTCCACGCGTGTGTCTGGTTTTTAGTTGTCTGTGCTGTTGCTGCCAATGGGTGGTTCCTCCCTTGAGCATGGCAATGAAGGAAAGATCGCTAGACTCCATTAACGTGCTGCACCAGTAACACCAACACACTGGCACATAACGCACACGATCCGCGCGTGTGTCTGGTTTTTACTATCTGTGCTGTAGCTGCCAATGGATGGCTCCTCCCTTGAGCACGGCAATGAGAGAAAGACCACCAGACTCCAGTAACGTGCCACGCCAGTAACCCCAAACTCACTGGCACACACTGCAACAGTGTGCCACACTGGCACACAAACACATATTCTGCCCCTTTCTTCACCTGCCCTTCCCTCACCTCCCTTTCCCATATAAACAGAACTAAAGTATTGTGAAGGCTCCAAGCAAACATAAAGTTGCGCACTTACTATATATGTTTTCTGGCAAAATAACAAAGAACCACCATGTCAGTGGCACCTATTGAGCGCTTGCAATGACGTCAGTGAAGATAATTCCTTGTCATCTTTCATGCAGTTTAGGAATGGTTCCAAATTGTACCATGTTTTTTATATGTCACTGTCACGCAATCAGATTTTCGATCACCAGTAGATAGCATATTTTGGAGAGCCACATGTGAATGAATTATATTGCCTCTATACACCACAAATATGTAATCACACTTTAGCACCTAGTATCCAATGGGTTATCAAGATTCCCTACTGTGTGAACTCGGGAGATAGGTTCTTATGTGGGAGTCCAAACATTGTGTGGACCAGATCATGTGGTGCATCATGGTCCACTATTACCTTAGTAGATCTTACCTAGAGCCAAAGATCTTAGTTTAGGAGAGTCCAAGAGAACATGTAATGGTGATCCTTGGCGCCTGCACCCTCTCCAAGGTAAACCTTGTGTGTTTTTGAAATAGAGTGCAATCTTATAGGAGTGCCACCTGCATATGATTTTAATTTGTGTTTCTGCATGTAAGATGCAGATTGATATTTCAGCCATCTTCCTGTGTATTGGATCCATCACTTCTTCATCTTTGTTTCTCTGGAGCTCTTTTTGTCAAGCTCTTTGGTGGGAGCATCTCACAAGATGTTCTCGTTGAGGTGGCTTGCTGTAAACAGTTTTCCAGGCCGCTATGGCTCCTAAAGGCTTCTTCTTGAAGGGCCAATTAGAGCACCCAGTGACGAATCTGGAAATATCTGAAGCGCTTCGGTTCTTAAAGGTGAAAAAAATCATGCTTGCAGGCCAGGACCATCTTTATTACCCTCGTTTTCAAATAGGTCCCTTAACTTCCTACACCTTCCCCAAGACCATCTATCAAAGTGTATATCCATGAGGCCTTGTGGAAAATAAAGGGTTACGGGTGTGAGAGGAAACATGGACTTTTGGATATCTCATCCCAAGTATGTACCCAGAATAACCTTGCTAATATAGGTTGAGCTTAAGGCCTTTGATTTATTTTTTTCTCCAACCATGGTTGTCTTTATAAATGATTCCTTACAATAGACTGCTCAATATGAAACCTATTTTTCCTGAGTAGGCTAGATTCCATTGAGCAGTTAATTTCAGCTATTCTGCAAAATATAGTCCATATAGCTCTGGGCATGCCGAGCCACCGTTTACCTTTGGACTATAGACTATTTCTTTTCTCTCTAAGTGGCTTTCAAGCCCAAATACATTTCAAAAGGTCAGTTTGTAGTGTCAGATTGGCCTCACAGGGATTTTTATATGTGGGTCAGCTTGAAATAAATGAAGAGGTCTGGGCAGGATGTTTACATGAACTACTGAGTCGCCCCCCAAACATGATGGATACAACATCCTCCACCTGGGAACATTAGCTTTGTAAATCTGTTGTAAATTGAAAGGTAATATTAATCCCCAGGTATCTTATAGATTCTTCAGCTCGTTTAAATGGTATAATTGCCTCAACCGTCTCACATCCTCAGGTGTTTATAAATTAAAAAATTCAAATTTCAAAGGGTTTACTTTGAATCCACAGATAACTCCAGAGTTGTCCATTTGTCTCATTGCTGCCCTAAAAGAGATCTGAGTTAGCAAATGACAAATTTATGTTGTCTGCAAATACATTTAGCGTCTGGAAGGTGCTGCCTATGTACATCCCCTGAATATAATTATTTCATGTCATTTTTTCAGCATTGCTATATTCCAAATGAAAATGAAATAGGGGATTGAAGGAACCACTAACATGTCGCTCAAGTTGAATTTCTGTGTGACGCACCTGTTAGCTCCAATACCTGCACTGGCACTTTTTGTAATTGTCGATCCTATTTGTTTTATACGGGCCAAATCTGTATTTCTCTAGGACTGCACTAGGATGTGCTCAACCCACCCCATCAAAAGCTTTTTCAGCATCCGAAGCTAAAATTAGGGACGGACTGAGTCATCTTCTGGGCTTGTCAGCTAAGTGAAGCACTTTACGTGTGTTGTCTAAAGAACTCACAGAAATAATAAAGCCAAATTGATTTCTTAAAAATGATCTAACTGGTGAATCTGTCAAACTATTCAGGTAGAGGTTTAATATGAAATGTATAAAACTGCAACAGGGTGGCAGGACCCTCTGGCCCGCAAATCCTCATCCCTCTTAGGATAACGGAGAAAGTGGGGTCCCATCCATGGAACAGGTGCAGGTGAAAATTTGATTGAAATGGTGCTAAAACGAGGGACAATCATTGGCATGGATTAGTAAAAACATGTGCCTATCTCCCCTCCCCCAAAGATACACCTGCTCATTTCATTTTTGTACTAACAATACTCGGGCCACGTTGCAGTACTAGTGATCTATACAGGTTAGTCATGCTGGTGGGCGGGTAAGGTCTGATCCCGATAGATATAGGATGCTATGTTTCTTGTCTTCCAAGACTACAATAAAGCTGACTGTCATCCCCCAAAATGGATGCATGAGCCGACATCTCCTGTTGGCTAACACGTTTGCCTCAATTTCTCATTTCTGTCCCTAAACCCCCTTGTGCTCAATCCTGCTTTTGCTCCTTTCCCTTTCTAACCTCCACGAATTGGGTTGCACTGCCCATGTCTATCATCTTCCCTTTTTGTCCTATTCTCAAATCTCATCTCCTTCCTTCTGTCTCCTAAATATTTGTCTTCCTTAAATGTGTTGGGATGCCATATTTAACTCTGTACCGTGCTTTGGCAAAAGTGCTATAAGATTCCAATAATTACAAATACAGAAGGCAGATGGAGACGAGTCTAGGACCTACAAATTCTCAAAATGTTTATTCAAAAAACTAAAATTCTGATTTGTGTCTCTCCAGAGCATCATCATTCCGCTGCAGGAACGCGTTTTATCGTCTCTCTGCCTGCGGGATTAGTATTTCCACGTCCCAATCGACAAGATTCACCAGAAGGCTCTCAAATTGATGGTTCAAAACGCCCATTATTTATTTATTAATATACTCATAGCCAAAATGGCTTTGTATGTACATACAGCGCTTAATAAATCCATAAATACAAATACACATCACATAAAATTCACTGCATAAAATTGTCCCCAGAAACGCCCATCAAAGTCTTACAGTTTGACCTGCGGCCAGCACCCAGATTTTTTGCAAAATGCATTGCTCTCCTAGCAGCGCACCTCGTGCCAGAGACAGGTGGAGGAAATCAAGTCTACCCATATCTAGACAATAGGTGTCTGCTGGGGACCACTGAAGAAGACACAAGAATAGCATAGAACTGACAATTGGTACTCTTTTGCCCCTTATTCTTTCCTGGGAGATCATTTCGTCACCCCTAGTCCATGGTACGGCTTCACAGGAAAGGGTATAATTCCTTCTTTGGACAATCTGCATTTTCCAAACGACAGTGGTATCAGTCTCTCCTGACCAGTCTTTCATCATGCACCCCACAAGTTCCTCAGTGCAGATTAAGGATGCTCCCTTTTTAAGGCAGTTTTTGCACAAGCCTCTGACAGAGGTTGCCAAGGATGGACGTCCAGCAGTCGAGTTCAGGCCAGGACCCAGCCAGTATTGTCAAACCAGGTCCTTAAGTTAAAGCAACGACGGGAAACGCTGGGAAATCATCCATCAGACAAGTAAAAATGCTCTTTCAAAAGTCTTAGTAACCAGACTGAGCTTAGGTACAGGGATTTCCTTTAAATATCACCACTCACAGGGGGAATGGCTTAAACAAGCCCACCAGTCACATTCGGGGGAAGGGGACTAGAGGTCAGGGGGATTGGCCATCTGGTTGGCCCTTGAATTTGCCACTGAGGACAGAGTGATGAGGACAGCCAAAGGACAGAGACTGGTCTAGATGAGTAACACCAAATATGCAGGCTGCCTCACTGGGCTTGTAAAGAGCCCACACAGGCAAAACTGCCATTTTGGGTCTGCCTTGTTTCCCCCCTGCCCAAAGGAAATCCCTACAAGAAATGGCCAGGAATAGGATTTAAATAAATGCATTTGGTTCCCAGTGGCTACCAAAAAAGGTACATTGGCCTACCAATGAGGTAACTTTGCTTGCACCCGCGGTGAAGTTAAAAATAAATAACAGCTGCCACCAGTCAACCAAAAGAAATAATCTGGGCACCCTTGGGAGTGGGAGCCTTATGGGAGACTGTAAAGGCAGGGGAAAGAGTCTGTGGGACTAACCACTATATGGGTGGGGTAGAGGCATCCCAGAAAAGGCTTCAAGGGGTAGCAATGGACGAGCAACCAAGGCTGAGACTCAAAGGAGGTGATGTAGGCTAGTTCTTAAGTACACTGAATTCCCAAGCCAACCCAATGGAATATCCACACACTATGTTATCTGCTAACACAGTTCTTTTATTAAATAGATTCGGTTCAGATGAATGTATACACATAAATAAGACTCACTTTGACTAACACAATGTATGCAGTACAATGTGGTACCACAGTTATTGTTGGCTTTAACAATAATGCACCAACTGGTAATTGTAATAACATGCACTTAAATTACTAAGCACTGTTTAACTTCAAAACCACAAATGTAGAAATGTAGGAAATTACTTCTGAACATTGGCAGAATGCTTTTTACAGCAGAAATGCAACTCTGGGTGGAGACCCACCCCACCTGGGTAACCTGCAAGAAAAGGTAAGTTATACTTTGCTTTTATGTTAATGGACAGTCCTTATATGTTCATTCATTGTCTGCATTTATCTCCACATGTCCCACCACACCAAAGTACCTCGGAGGCAACAAGGGAGCCAGGCCCAGGATAAATCTGAGACCCCTGGATGGACTCTGCCAGAGGAAGCCCCTCTTCCTAGGCACAGTACCTTGAAAGGTGAAGTGGTGGGGTCGCTCCGTTTTAATCAAAAATGCCCCACGAGGATGGATCCCATCTAGAAAAAGTCATCACTGTGTCATTGCTGTCAAAAAGGCAATGGGAACCAAGCAGTGTCAAAAAAGGCAGCAGTGATGGTCTGTCCTGATTGTCTCTTTGGTCGTGTTGCTATGCCAGTGGTGGATGTCCCATAAAGCTGAAACTCACGGTGGATCTTGACACGCCTTGGGAGGCGATGATGAGTCCTTTGGTTTTCATTGATGACCTTCAGTGGCGCAGGTGCAGTGACTGAAGTGGGTATCTGGTTTGGTTGGTTTGCGGTTTGCAGCTGCTTGATTCTTCTGTGCTGAAGCACAGATTACAGGGTGGCTTCTGGTGACATGGACTGGAACACTGGACTTCTGTGTGGGCTACAACCATGTTTGGACCCTCATGATTGGTTACTGAATGCGGAATGGCATGAAACTCACTGGCATGCACTTCTCTGCAGAAAGTGACACTATGGACCCCCTCAGCCTTAGAAAAGTGGACAGATGTCGGGTCTGCAATGCCACTTGAAGATTTCTTCAGTTGGTTGGAACTTGGCAAGCTATAGGTGTCGAGCAACACCATGCAAGCGTACCCCCTTCTCTGGGCACTACACTGCAGTCTGGCTTTCCAATGGTCATAGACAGCCTCCAAACCCGGGACGATGCTGGTGGACTTCTTGGGCTCAAGATGTCTGGGTATTCTACTTCAGGACCCATGGGGATACCTCTTCAGAAGGGCTGACACACAGGACTGGCTTCCAGGACACTTCGGGTGAAGAACAGCAGTTGCACAATAGCCCCTTGCAGCTATGGGAATAGGTCGCCTGTCCTGGTCCTCTTTTGATCAGTCCCGGAATCAGCACTGCAGCCTTTGGAATTGGTCTGGAGTTACAGCAGCAGACACCTTCCTCCGGCTCGATTCGGGATACGCCTCTGGGAAAACTCCGTGCTTCTGAAACAGAGGTAAGTGAGGGGTCTTCTGATATACACAAATCCCCTCTTCACTCAGGCTGAGCTAGGCTCAGTCAGCCAATCACACACTAGTGAATTCATCATGCAGCACCCAATCAGGCTCACATGCATTCAGGCCATTCACCCAAAACCAGACACCCAAAACAGTGGATGTGTATTAGGGACAACTGTCAGCCTTTCAGCACATACGCTGCAGTCATTCAGATTCAGACAAGGCTGACTCAGCTAGGACCACATGCATTGTGACACACAACCAAATTCAGACACCCACAACACAGAATGTGAGTTGACACCCCTTTCTATTCAGTCAAGTCCCACCCCTAGGGTGTACCCAAAACAAGCATGTAGGCAGAGGGCAGCCCCAGAGCTATACATGGTCCTTACACCCAACATTAATTGAAGTGAAAGGGACAGAGTCAGGGTTTCTCAGGTCTTTGAGAAACAGCAAATATAGGCAGTGGCAGGCGCCATCTTACTTTTGTTCCGGAATCCATTGTTTCCTATGGCAGGGCCTGGTTGTTCCAAAATGGGGGAGGCCCAGGGCTCCTTTGAAATCAGTATGTAACTCCCACCAGCTCATACCCTGCTCTTTGGGGCAACACACAGGTACCCTGAATCAAACAATGGGAGTACCAAGGTGTACCCCTACACATTGGTTCCATAGGGGTTTCCCATGGGTTATGTTCACCAACGATGCAAAAGGAAGAGCTGCACGACCAGGGGTCCAAACTGGACACCTGTACAGAAAACAAGCAAAACAAGCAGCAAACACAGACTAGGGGAATAGTGGGACAAGGACAAGGAGGCCCTGTCCCTCCAAAACATTTCCTGCATTACAGTGACCAAGGTGACCATATACTCTTAAATGAATGAAGATGCATTTCAATTCAATGGGAACTTCAGTAGAAGTCCCTCTGACCACCACAAATGCGCCAGTGATCCAGCAATAAAAATACGGGAAAATGCAAACACTTGAAGGGACCCTAAAAAGTGATCCTAAAATTCTAAAAATCTCAATTCTGTCTTAGCACTACCACCAGGAGTACCTGTCCAGCAAATGGTTGCGACCCCAGGAAACCTGGGAGGACAACAGACCCCTACACAGCAATGTTCCCAGTCATTTGACTTGACTTGGTGAAGCTGACTCAAGAACTTGATGAGAGGTCTCACAATCTACAGTACGAGGAGACCATGTTAACCGATTCCTCCCTGCTGGGTTGTGCGTTCTCCTCGGGGGTCTTGCAGCAAAAGGACCCTGATCCAAAGACAAACAGCCTTTAAACATCAATGTGCTGGAGTTGAGTGCTGTCAGGTGAACTTGTTTCTCCCCCTTCTGATGGGGAAAGTAGTGTGAGAAACCTAGCAGTATTCGCCCATGTAGACCCCTAGAATCCTCCATTCAGACGACCACGAAGGCCATCGCTTTTGGATCCCAACCCTGGGGGTGGATGAGCAAGGGTGGATCATCTGAGTAGGGATGTCCGGGGTTGTCGTCATGGGAGTGCCCCAGGTGAGGCACGGTATGCCAAAGGGACGGCAGGCGAGGAGGAGGATGTCCCAAATCCAAGAGGGAGATGGAAACATAACACAATGAAACTAGATAAGACACATACACAGTTCCCACTTTATCATCTATTTGGCTTCCGTAGGCTTAGACCAGAGGGAAAAGAAATCACCTCAGGTCTATAAACATGGAGCCTGGAGACTTCCCTCTTTTCCTAGTCACTTACCTCCTGTTGGGTTAGCCCATAAATACCCATTTCCATGCTTCCCCATCTCCCCCTCCTCATTTCCGACTAATACTGTGAAGAAGAGGCCACCAAGAGTAGGGAGAATTACCTGCAAGAAACAGCTTGAGAAACAGGAGGAAGACTGCCACCTACTACTATTAGGTTGTCCCCCAGGAAGGGTCAAGCATTTAACACTCACTACTCACACCTGACTCCACTTTTCTCCCATTTTAAGTATAAAAGGTTTGGGTTTGCACAATCAAGGGAGCGAGCTGTGAATCCTAATTGGAGCTGAGAAGCCATGAGCAGGGAGCTGCTGGGAGAGAAGCCTCGAGGATTCGGAGAAGAGCAGCGTGCCGAGACGCTGACCAGGGTTTTGAGAGGGGCTGCGGCATGGCTAGGGTGCTGTGTCTCCAGGTAGCCGGAGCCAGGTAGCCTGTGTCCTGATGGCTGTGTGTGCAAAAGTGCTTGTTCCCTTGAGACATGTCAGTCCCAAGGGGGTCAGAGGGGCAGGTGGTGAGACCCTGACCTCGATCCCATATATCCCAGGCAGGGTCAGGAAATTACTGATAATTACTCACACCTGACTTCCTTTAAACTTCCCCACACAGATAAAAGTTGGAGCACGAGAGCACAATTTGAGTAAGGAAAAGCATACAAGGAAACAACAGTTTTGAGACGGCAGCTGAATGAGAGAAGGAAGACAGCGAAACCGAATGGGATCGCAAGGAGGGAAATTCCCTTGACCTTTTTGACAAAGAACTGTTACTTTCAAAAAACCTCAAGAATTGAAAGCGTAAGACTGGGAAACCAGGCTAAAGAATCCTGCATTGTGTGTTGGAGATACCCGGGGCCCTACCGTATCAGTAATCAAGGCGGGGAGAAGTGCCAGCTGCCGTGGTACTATCCTTGGCTCCAAGATCAAGCCAGCGTCTGTGAAATCAACACAGCTGGTGGGTTGGGGAGACCGATACAAGACCAGTCTGTGTTGAAGTCAAGGTTGCAAGCAGCAACATTGTATGGAGAACGCTGGAACGAACATTGTTAAAATGTGTGATGAGAGTCGCAGGTAAAGTTGAACTGCTGAGTGATTGAACTTTCAAAGCAAAATGCAATACCTTTGTCAGAGCGGTCAGGCACCGCGTTGGAGCTCTATCGAAGGTCTCTGCAAGGTACCCAGGTGAGAAGTGGCAAAAGTACAAGTGAGAAAAAGGTTATATCGAGAAGAAAATTAGTAATTGTAAATCCAAGTGGTCCTGCGACGGGTCGAGCAAAATCCTGCTCACAGTCGAAAGTCTTCGATTTTGATGAATAACGAGAGTTTGGAAAAGTAATGAATTTCGTCTGAGCCCGGCAGAGAGCGACCAATTGAAGTTTTTGTGTTAAAGAGGGTCTGAGCCCGGCAGAGGGGGACCCGGGGTGAACAGTAAATACCCTAGAAGTTGTACATGCAATCTCCTAAAGAAGAAAGCATCTTTATTGTTGGTTTGTCACACCAGGCCCTCTGAAATGAGAGACTTTGGCAGAGAAGGCCCTTATGTTGAGGTTTTGAACTACACCCTCGTGCTAGAGAAGGCAGAGACTGTGCTAAGCTGGAGTGCACCGCCTTGTCCCATGCTGAAAACATAGGGAAAGGGAGCCAATGGCTTGAACATCCTGAAATGTCATTTCTTGAACACCTTTCCTTTGCATAACATTGTTCCCACACTATTTGTATTTAGAAGGAAGGATTGGCTATATGTTTATTAGTATAGGCCCTTTTATTTTTGACAGACTCTACTAGGACTGAGTTATTATTATTTGATGGTCGCAGCTTGCTCCCATTTTTAGATTTTAGAATAGATAGGCGTTTTTCAAACACAATTGGCGTTTAATAAACGCCCCTGAACTGTGATCACTTGTGTCTGTCTTACTGTTTGATACCATGCCTTCCTTGCAGCACCAAAGAGCAAATGAAGTGTGCAAGATGCACGATAAGGAAAAGGACAGGTGCACGAAAGTAAAGAAGTGATGTGCAAGAAGCACAGTGGAGAAAAAGTGAACCATAGGAAGGTGCCAGGGGCATGATAAGGTGAAAGAAGAGAAAGTCAAAGAAGGTGCAAGTGTGCAGAGCAAAGTGAAAGATAACAAAGGGGTGCAGGAAGCACCTGAAGATGAAAGGATAAAAGAAAAGCAGGTGCAGGAAATACAGAGAGGGGATACAAGATCAGAGTGGTAGTGCTTATGAGGAGCAAAGAACCTGGCGTTTTCGCGTTAACAAACTGACCTTGTGTTTGGAACTGAAGGGTCCTAAGTTTGGGGAAGGGAACCCTAAAAGGCCTAATAAAGGTGAATACTTATGTGGTGAAACAGAGAGGCATTATCTTGGGGAAGGGAACCCTGAGTTACCTGAGAGAAACTGTTATATTTTTGCTTTGTCTCCAAATTGGGAGGATTGAAGCTTGGGGAAGAGAATCCCCAGAAACTAACTACATTTGAAGTTGTTTGAACAGAGTGCAAGAACTTTGTGGAGAAGAGTTGTCAAACAAGTTATTTTTGATTGTGCTGAACTTTGATGATACTGACAGAGCCCCACCTGGTGAGAAGACCACCGGAAAACAGGCGTGGTAAATATATATTTCTTTTTGAATCACAATTTTTCTTAAATATACTTCCTAACACATGTTATCAAAGAGTGAGAGCAAGCATAGGTTTAGACACAGGGCCTCATCACGAGTTGGTCTGTAACCCTTAAATGCGGCGGTAACGGTATTACTGCCGCATTTAAGGGCTGGCCCTATCACAAGTTTTGCGCTTAATGGGCTGTTTTACCTCCACCTTTTTTCTGTAGATGGAAATCCCATTTAGTGCCCTGTTTTCTGCGCAATTACCACTGGCTGTTTAAGCGTGCAGTATTTGCATTGAAAGTGCCCCATTGAGTCCAAAGGACCTAATGGGGAATGGGGATTTACTGTTAACACCCAAACCATGATCCGGCGCTAATAGAACGGGCCGGTTCACTCTAACGCAATTACAGTTGGCCGGTATTACAGTAGGGATACTGCCCAACTCGTGATGAGAACCACAGATGGATTTTGGTTTTGGACTTTCAGACATTGAAGGCCATTATAAACATCTGTTGAGGAAACCATCCCTTTAGAGTTAGGGCCAGTTAGGTATTACACCAACACCAGCATTATAGTAAATAAAGGTTTTGAAACTAATACTCGAGCCTGTGTCTCTCTTGATAGCATGCCTGTCTCACAGTAGTCAGAATCATGACAATACAAACATAATGAATTACATCTGCAAGCAGAGGGAACAAGATCACCACTTCTCTCTCAGGAAGTGCTCTCCCCCCCGAAGAGGAAAGTCATCAAAATCATGACAGACCATACAACCACAATTAATTACATCTACATGCAGTGGGAACAAGGTCCCCACTTATTTCTCAGGAAGCACAAAAAACGTGGCACTGGGCCATCCACAGTAGTATGAGCCTGCAAGGTGGTATCTTCTCCCAGGCATGCATAACTTGACAGCTGACACTTTCAGCAAGATGTCAGACACATGGAACGAGTGGAAACTGTGCAATCTATAGCTGGTGTATGTGGTTTACTGGTGGAAAACGCTGCAGGTGGCTGTTTGGGATGGAACAAAAAAGAAAATACAAATGCTTTGTGAGCAGATATCCTTAATGGGGCTAAGAGGGGGGAATAGTTCTCGGTTGGGATATTTGGCTATGCTTTTCCACTGATAATCCTAATCAAAAGGGTGTTAATAAACCTAATTCAGAACCCTTGCTGGTTGATCATCATTGCTCCAGCCTAGGGCAGACAACCATTGTACTCGTATCTGATACACCTGGGTTTAGACCCATCTGCCTCTGTCCAACGGGGTATCTATTCTCTATGTAAGGTAGCTGGGTGAAGCAAAATGACCCAGAGTTACTCAACTTGAAGGCATGGCTGCTGAATTCTCAGACTTTGGTCACCTAAACATCTCTGAGAAATGCTATTCTATTCTTTGCTCAGCTAGGGCTTCCTCTACAACAAAGTCATACTGTTTTTATTAGAAACGCTTCAGCATTTGGAGAATAACCATCATCCATTCTCACTGCCCAACACTGGGTCCTGCTATGCCAGTTATCCCTAGAAGGGGCCTTGACCCACATGTCTACAGCACGCACTTAGATGCAATATCACCCCATGCATGGGAGCCTAAAAAACATCCACTTTATTTGCAGAGAATTGTCAATCCATTCATGACATGACTTCTTCAAACTTTTCTGCCAGTGCGGAAAGTGCTCAAGCTATCAATTCTCAATACGGTCCTAACAATAAATGTGGAAACTCAATCGGAGGCAGAGATTAAGCATGTTTCCTCAAAGTTTGCATTGCTGGTAGCTATTACCTCTATGAGATGAACGGGGGAATGCAAGTGTTGGCTGTCAGCAAGCCATATTAAACACACTTTAAAAGTAAGTGATTATAATTTTAATGAAAAATGTGCCAACTCAGTGATATGTAAAAACTACTAAATTGTCATAACAAAGAATTCTTGATCAGTAAGGTCAGAGCAATCTATGTGCATTATTATACCTGCTGCAGAAATTCAGAATGACAAGCACCTACTCAGTAGTGCTACTCAAACAGCAAACATGGACAGAACAGGCGGTCTGTAGTGGAATTTACAGGTTTCAAACATTAACAATCACTCAAATTGTATAAATGACTTAATGGATTGGTTAAAAGATTTGTGGAAAGTAATGTTGTAGGTCCCATGAGTTTGGTAAAGTTAACCCAAGCAGTGAGGCATGACGGGAGTATGTACCCCAATTTGAGAAACTGATGAGTAGGCTTAAATTAAACTCTTATATCAACTCGTGTTAAGGACCTGAGGAAGCTCCAATCAAGAGTAGAAACATGTGTAAGCCAATTAGCAAGAAGCATTATTGATTCAAGATATCACCACCGTTACTTTTGCACTAAAGTTGCCCTTCTTCGCTCTTCCATCCCTATCATCACTTCCTTCTGTTTCTTCTTCTTCCTCTGCCTTCTTTTTCCTCTCTCTCATGCTGCCACTTTTCGTTTGGGAGCTCATCCCACTTCTGCCCCCCTTGTCCTTAATTGCAAAGGTATATCCTTTTCTCCACTTTGTTACTTCTCTTTTTAACTCTTCCCTTCAACCTTATACTACTCTTAGAATTCTAACTTAACTCCAACTCTCTTCTCCCTCTTTACCTATTTGGTTTTCGTCCTTGTCACTCAACTGAGACTGCTCTTCGATCTGTCTGTGGCCTACATCTATTGGCTTGCTATTCCAAACATTCCTATCTTTTGCTTCTCCTGGACTTGCCAGCAGGTTTAGGCACTGTCGACCACTCTTTCTGCTCCCCCCTCTCTCTTCTTTAGGTTTCAACGGTACTGTTTGTCACTGGCTTTGTTCCTATCTTTCTAATCACACGACTCTGTATCATGAGCTGGTCACACTTCATGACTCCGATCTGGGTCCTCTTCTTTTTTTCTCTCTCTACGATTACCCTTGCCCCAATCATCCCCTCCTTCATCACTTTTATGCTCATAACGCTCAATGTTTCTTATCCTTTTCTTCTTTCACTGCATTTATTCATGCTACTTTTACTTCTTGTCTTTTAGCCTTTCAGTCTTGGGATGTCTGATCATTTTCTCCACCTTAATCCTTCCAAGAATGAGGTTTTCATCCTAGCTACTACTATCCCCCTCCTCTTCCCCAACCTATTTCCCCCGCCACTCTTCTCATCTTGTCTGCTCGCAACCCTGGCTACATATTGATTCTTCCCTCATTTTTTCATACCTCAGCACTTTCTCGTTCTTGTCGTTTTCAACTCTTTAATGTTTGGAAAGCCACACCTTTCCTATCATTTTACTGCACCAAGACACTTGCCTCCTCCCTCGTTTCCTCTTGTCAATTCTATGGCTCCTGTCTTCTCCTTCGTCTTCCTACTACTCATCTCAGTCCACTGTGCTCTGCCTACAACTTGTCCATGTGTCTACTTTTCTCTCTATCTTTTCAAGACTCGATTTTGCCAGCATTAGCATCTCTTCATTGGCTCCCTTTTCAATCTCGATTGCTCTTCACCTTTCTATGACTTGTCTTTAAATCTCTGCGTAATGTGTCCCCCTTACACCTTTTCACTTTTATCCTTTCACATCCCTATTTGTTTCTTATGCTCTCAATCTTCATTTCTTGTTTCGCTTCCTCATCCTCTGTGTGGTTCATCCCATTTTTGCTCTTTCTCATTGCTTGCCCCAGGCATTGTAACGTACTTCCTCTTCCTTTATGCTCTTTCCTCCTATTCTTCATTCCATTCCCCTCTCAAGGACTATCTTATCTTCTTTACTACTAAATTCAACAATGTTATTATCCTCACAAGATTTGTACCGTTCTTAGTGTCTTATGAAGGGCTTTGGTGGAAAGCATTCGATAAATGCTAATGAAATAGAAATACAAAAAAATCGATTAATTGTAAAATCTTTTATGTATTAAGGAAATACAGTATTGGAATGTTTGGGGTGATCCAACGGATATGATCATTAATTTACTATGAGATATCTGCAGTAAAATAGTTGAGTTGCTGCCAGGTAGCCTCAAGACCCTTTTGAAAAACTGTTCTCGATGACAATGTTTTTTATAGTTGATATAGCCTAATATATTTGCCCCACTTAGGGCTGATGGTCTGGCTTGCAAATCATATGCTAACAATGGGCCTAATTACAAGTCTGGTGGTAACCATGCCAGTAAAATTGGTAGGTTGCCGCCGGACCTGTAAACAGTTACTGGCAACTTGCTTCCCGGTAACACTGGGACATTACAAGTCCCGGCAGACCGGGAGCTAGGTGCCCGTAATATGTTCTTCCCCATTCCCATAGAGTCCTTTAGGGGACCACGGAAAAACCAGCACCAGTAATAACGGTGCCAGTGTTTCTGTGAAAGTCTGTGGGCGGGTGCCGGTCCGCCCGGCAAGTCAGACCTACCGGGCACCTGCCCATCAGACTTGTACTTTGCCGGTCCGGAAAAAAATGGTGCCGAGAAGCTTACCGGCACTGTTGTTTCCGGACTGGCAAAGTTGTAATGAGGGACAGTGTCAGTTTTATGGCCCCAATGCCATTTTCATAGAAACATATAGCTATTGTTGTACTATATCTTGAAAGAGCTACACAACCTTTTTCTAAGGAGCGCTCCCATTTGCCTTGACTTATGAATCTAAAACCTAGATAATCAAACAGTTTAACTTGTTTAATTCTCACACCTTCAGTCACCATAGGACAAATATGTTGCCTTTTCTTCCTATTTGCGACCACCGTAGATTTTGTTTTACCAGCATTGATTTCCAGGCCCTTTTCCAATACAAAATGTTTGAAATAGAACTGCTTTTTAAGCCCGGTAGGCGTAAGTGAAGTAAGAATGGCCTCTTCTGCAAATATTAATAATGGGTACTTTTCATGGGCTAAAGAACTTGTATTTGTGGGGACAGACAGGATGCTTTCAATTAGGGAGTTTATAAACAAGCAAAATAATGTTGGTGCTAACATAACCTTGATGCATGTCCTTTTCTATCTTGAAGGGGGCTGTTATGTCCCCTTCAAGTCCCCATTTTACCACTGCTTCATTGTTACTATCAAGCAACAATAAAGCTGATAGCAGAGATTTTGGAATGCCCTGGGCACATGATGCTCTCCAGAGCCTGCTCAGAGAAACACAATCAAATGCTGAGCGTAGGTCGACGAACATTACGTATAAATTCATCTTCCTAAGCACAACATATTTCTCAATCAGTATTAACAATCTAAAACACTGATTTATTGTGCTTCCATCCTGCCGAAAATTTGACTGTAAAGTTTTTAGCAATCCCCTTTATCCACCCAAATCTTTAAACGACCAAGCAGTACTCTTGCAAATATTTTTCCAGTAGAGTCCAGAAATCGGTTGATAATTGGTTGGCTGCTCACCTCCATATTTCTTAGAAAGAGGTATGATTTCTACAGAAGGGCAGAATTGTCGGATATAATTAGATGCTGTTATGCCATTAAAAAGCGATTTAACGTTATCCACAGGTATTTTATCGGGACCGGGTGCTTTGTTGTTTTTTGTGGATTTAATCAGCCACACTAACTTCGCTCAGCATATATACAAGTGGTTCTGATGCCGAGTGCTCTAATATAACAAGCTGAGAATTGGGAACACCAAAGTCCCTATTCTCACAGTACAAATCTCTGAAGTAGTTGAACCGCAGTTTCTCAGAGATGTTCTCTGGATAATTCAGTTGTCTCCAACAGAAGCGTCGGCCCTTAGCTTCCAGAATTTTGCTGTCTCTTTGTTTTTTATAGCTTCAAGGATAACTTCCTATACATGTTCTACATATTCTCACTTTTTCTTTGTGATAAGTTGCTTGTAGTCTAATCTTCCTAAGCACAAATCCCCACCATCTATCTTCCCTGTGCTTTTAGCACACAGTACAAGATGTTGATCTGCTATCTTGCAATCCTTATCAAACCACAGAGAACGCTAGATTCTTGATTACCTTATTAGGCTTGGTAATCAATGGCTTGATATTATTCACAGTTACCTTGAACATTCCTAATATCACATGATTGGATAGTCTAACTGTGTCGGTCCAGAAACAACGGCACTGTTGATTCCGGACCAGCACACTACAACACTGGCCTACCGGGCGGGACGGCACCCGCCCGCAGAGTTTTCACAGAAGCACCTGCACCGTTAACTTCTGTGTGCCGGTGCTTCTGTCGTCCCCATTCCCATAGAGTCCTACCGGACTACAGTTTGCCATGGTTGTAATCCCCCAGTGTTACCGGGAAGTCAGGCGCTGGTAAATATTTACGGGTACGGCAGCAACCCGCCGGTATCACCAGCACAGTTACCGCCGGACCCGTGATGAGGCCCATTATCTTTCCCTAGCGTCACCTCGATCAGTGCCAGTATTTCCCCAGATATAATTGTCCACTCAATCTTTATTCATACATCTGAACACAGTGGGCCATCTGATCCAGGATTATAATCACTGCTTTCTGCATACAAGATCGTGCACTTGTAAGTGTCCAAAGATAGGCTACTTAATGGCAGTTCTCCTAAATAGAATTTTAGGGCAGAAATGAGAGTGTGTCTGGTATGCCTTTGAACCAAACAAGCACGATAACATGTAAACTGCTACTGCTCTTACCCTAAAGGTAGTACCCAGTGTGATCTTTTCACACTGGTCTCTTTTTTAATATATATATATTGTATTGATTTTATGATAATCGCAACAAAAGAAAAAGGTGAAAACTTGTAAAGAATCAAACAAATACATAACCATTGATCACATGAATATACAATGCATTCAGATAGGGAATGCAAATGATAGAAACTGAAAACAATATATACAGTGTAACCCTAGGCCCCCCCATTTGTCCCAAATCTTAGTGAATTTCTGAGGGCACACTTCTTCCATTTTGCTAAAACAGTGGTTTGAGTACGTGAGCTTGCCGCCTCAGCCGTTTTGTAGCGCCTAGACACTCTGTTGGGCCTCAGTAGTGCTTTACACATTTTTAATATAAATATATAAATATATTCCACCCTCCCACACCGAGAAGTAGAGGCTGTTCAGTGTGATCCTAGGTTCGATTTGCACCACAGAAGTAATCTTAAGGCCTGTTCACGTTTACAGAATACCCCATACGGGATCACCACCGGGGCGTTCCGGAGGACATAGTGTGACTAATCTGGGGAATATGTGCCTTCTGCCCACGGGAGAGCCACTTCCCTTGAGGGTAGGGAGGTGAGCCTATTCTACAAAACCCTCCCTAGTGGTTTTGGCAAGCAGGACATCACTGGGAATGACTCCCCTGTAGGGGTCAAGGACTCCCATTTACATGGGGAACTCTCTGTACCCAATGTACTCTCTGCCTATATGGGAGTACGAAAAGGGAACACATCTATGTGTTTGGCTAACAGTAATACTGGACTTTCCTCCTGCTTGACAACTTGTAATGAACAACATACCACTTCTCATTACAGGAACGAGAATAAAGGGCCAACAACCCTTGAATGTATGAGAAGAGTTGAAACGCTGAGGTGATTTCCTGATATTAGGCTGCTGGAAAGGGAAGGAGCCGCATAGAATGTGTATGGCCAGAGATGCTCAGACAGCGCAGAGCATGGCTTATAGTGATAATGTTGAAAAACATTTTGTCGAAAGTCAAAATGTCAAAAACAATGTCGAAAAAAAAACATTTCGAATGTCTTTTTTTCTTTGTTTTTTGTTTGAAATAGGGGGGCTCTCCCAACCCCCCCTTTTTTACATTTTTTTTCTGTTTTAACCTTTTTTTTACTTGCGGAACCCAAAAAAAACATGTAAATAAAAAAAGAAAGCATTCGAAAAAAACAATTTCGACATTATTTTTTCAACATTTTTGTAATTCGACCAAATGTTTTCGACATTATAACTGCACAGTACAGAGCACACCAGACCTGTAGGAGCGGCCACCGCACACAGGATGTGGTGGACTCAGAGCCTGCAAACCGACGGCAAGTGGATGGGAAGACTCGATCCTCTGCTCCCAGTACGAGAGCCAGCGAAGAGCGAGAGAGAAGTGAGACCGGCGGAACCCAGAAAAACGCCAGCCTCCATTGGGGAGAAACGGTAAGCAGCCGAGAGCATCACCGCTGCTTGCAAGAAGGACCCTCCCTGGTGCAAGCAGCGCAACACAGCAGGTACGTGTGTTACCCAGGTCGGAGGCAGAAAGCGAGAATAGAGAATAAGTGGGGAGGAGGTAAGGACTCCCTAACCCCATCCATGGGTCACAGGGACCTGAGAAGCCTGAAAGAGCGAGATGAGTTAAAGGTTTGCAGGAGCCCAAGAAACCCAGAGCAGCATATGCCAACAAATTGGTCACAGAGAACATTAAAAAAATTATTCCCATCCAAGGGTTACAGGGGAGCCAAGAAAACCAAGAAATCCATCAGTAGAAAAAGGTCACAAGGATCCTTGCGAACTAAGTGAGATATTGGGTCAGGGGAACCCAGACGAGCCACAGTGGCAAAATAAGCAGAGCGAAGAGAATACACAAGGTGAGCACAAGAGCACCCAGAAGTTGGTAGAAGTGTTGAAAGTTCAACACGTTTGGTGGGCGGGAATCAGGGCAATATCCCTCCACATAAAATAAAATTGGGCATTTTGTTTTTTCAGGAACTTGAGACTATTTTGAAGTTTGGGAATCTCTGAGAACCTTTTGATAGATTGACAAGGACTGATTTTTTTGGAGGAACTTTTTTTTAACTTAAATGTTTATTGACTTTTTTTAGGAAATATATCCTACTGAATTAAAGCACAACAATTGTCAAATTCCCTTGAACAAATCCCACTTCCCTCCCTCCAAACCTCTTAGTGAGTTACACACAATGACCATTATACCAGTCAGGACATCGAATCGTTTACAAAAGACAGAAGACCAAAAACTATTGGCGGCACCGGTTCATTGCATACCCTATAGCTCCCCCTGAAATTGTTGGCCTGGTCTAGGGTCAAGTCTTACACTTCATGGAGAGTATCATCTCAGGGGTCAGTGTTTCAATCTGTCATTAGCCCGTTTTAAAATAAAGATTCCCCAATCAACATGAAACGATTCCACACAATCATTAACCACTACCGACAAACTTTCATGCGTGAATATGTCCTAGAGTTTGTTCATCCAGTCATTTTTGAAAGGTATGGAGTTGCCTTTCCATTTCTGGGCTAGGGTCACCCTCCCCACTCTCAGCATTGCTCACTCATTTTTGGGTATCTTGGATGATTACTATCCTCATCCGGGATGCCCAAAAGAACTTGTAAAGGTTCCAGGTCTGGGAATATACCCACTGTGTCTTTGATCCAACTGAGGAGTTCAGACCAGTAAACCTTTACCTTTGTACAAGACCACCACATGTGGTACCATGAACCCGCCTGACCATAGAGTCTAGGGCAGAGAGGGGATGATCCCAAGATTTGGATTAACGTTTGTTAATTTCACATAGTGGATCAAGGCCAGGAGGGATTCCTGGAAAAGAGTGAGAGAACGTTGTGGAGATCCAATAGTGCAGGGCACTCTGTATATTTCTTTTAAATTTTGCTAGTGGTAGGGCCAGTTTAGTAGATAGGTTTGGACTGAGGACTATTTTTGTTTTGTACTACAAACAAGCACCTAAGTTTAGTTTGTTTTGGAAGGGAACTCCCTTTTAACAGTAGGTCGGATGAGATGTTTCTTTTCTTTTTAAATAAATACACACTCCAATATGTCCTCTGGTCCAAGTACTTCTTCTGGCTTGCTAAAACAGGTACATAAGAAGTGCCATCATCTTGAACATGGCCCCTGTCCCAACAAGGAGAGTGAGAGAGCAGCCCAGAGTTTAATGTCTGCCAGAAATCTTTCTGTGATTGATTTGAGATTGAGGAAGGACTTGGGATCTCGACAGATTTGGATGCTTAGATACTTAAACAAATCTATGGCGACCAGGAGACTGGAGTCTTCTGGAATCACCTCCTGTCGCCCTTGTACAGGGAACAATATTGATTAATTCCAGTTGACCCAGAGCCCACTATACTGTTGATAGATTTGTAGCATCTCCATTAATCTGGGGCATGATCTACACGACTGCACCACAAACAATAGCAGATAGTCGTCATACAATGACACCCAATTTTTATGGCACGCCTGCCACTTGAGTCCTTTTAAGAGGGAGATCTCCTCACAACCAGCTATTCAGTGGTTCCATGGCTATAATGAACAGAACTGAGGAGAGGGGTCAACCTTGATGCGTTACACGCAGCAGTGGAAACCGAGAGGTAACACAGTTGTCCCAAAGTGCCACCTTCACGTTCTATACAACATTTTAATCCACTGTGAAAATATCGGCCTCAAACCCATCCTGGCCAGTACCGCCCTGACAAATTCCCAATGGACCGAGTCAATAGCCTTTTCAAAATTGATTGCCACTAGTGCAAGTGGGTCCTGGATATGTTTTGCTAAGTCCAGGACAATATGTAGCTGGCTGAACTTCATACACGTAGCCCTATTTGGTAACAAACCATTCTGATCTGTCTGGATCAGCAGGGGCAAAACTGTGAGTCTCTGAGCTAGGACTTTGGCCAAAACCTTTGTCTTGATATTAATGAGCGAGATAGGCCTACAAGAGGCCCAGTCCTCGGGGAGCTTGACTTTTTGGGGATAACAATGATATCAGCCCATCGGGGATCTGGGGGGAGTTCTCCCTTATCTCAGCTCTTCTGGAACATTGAAAGCATAGGACCGGACACCTTGTCCCCCAGTTTTTTCCATAGTTCTGCAGGGAAGCCATTAGGTCCAGAGGCTTTGCCAGCCTTTTTGCCTCAGCCACTTCCTCTTCGGTTATATCTCTGTCTGGGTCACTCCATTGGCAATCCGTAATACCAGGAATAGGGATCTCTTATAGGAGTGCCACATATAATGGCTCAACCCTATTGTCAGTGAATGCATAGGACTGTGAAGAACTGGGCGTAGTAGTCTGCAAAGGTCTCGCATATTTTGTGATCGTCAGTGATCATTTCACCCAGGGCCAACTTGCTACCCTGTATATACACCAAGGGAGATTCTCGCTTTCCAGCCCGGCCAGTAACTTCCCCGCTTTGCGCTCGGTCTCATATTTCCTGGCCCGGGTCATGAGATGAGAGTGTCATGCTGAATCAACTGCAATGTTATGGTAGGCTGCTTGGGTTAGCCGCAGCAGTTGTTTTTTTAGAGAATGATCCAAAATAAATTCTTCAAGCTCAATCTGAACATTAACTAGGTTTCCCAATCTGTCCCACTCTCTAGCCGTAAGCACTGATATAACTTTGCCTCGGATCATTGCCTAAAATCCCTCCCACAGAGTCACTGGATCCTCAATCGATGAGGAGTTTAGTTCCAAGAATGCTGTTGCTTTATCACTGAGCTTCATGAACACCTCTGGGAGCCTCGGGTAGTACGACTTCAAGCACCAGGTGGATCGGCCAGGTCCATTTGACCGGCCGAGTGATGGCACACTGGGTAGTGGTCCGAATACCCTGGGGAAGCTACTGCACATTGAAGATGCTGGAAAGCTCCATATGAAGAAATAGTCATGGGTGTGCCCCAAACGAGTAACCTTGGTGGGGAGTCCTGTCGGCAGCATGAACATATTAAGTTTAGTAAGCGCATGAACTTTATCTGTAGAATTATGGAACATGTCTGTAAAGACTGGAGGGGGTATTTGTACTTCATATCTCTTTATGGTATGGTAGAGTCACCGAACACCCCATCCAGGGCTCTCAATTTGGTTGCAATGGGCGAGCAGCCAGGCTTAAGCTTTCAGGAGGTGATGCATGCAGGTTCTTAAATACAGTGAATCTCCAACAGAGCTTCTTTATGTAAAACAAGGTCGCTACCAAAAATATATAACACTTTGTACTGTGCAAAATACAATTCAAAGAATGGCAACGATATACACTATGTGGTAACATGCAATACGTATATTCGGTAATAGATGTACTGACTGCAGACAGTTCTAAATAGGCATGTATATTCTTAAGTGAGGTGGATCAACATAGATAAGGGAAGAAGAAACGCAGGTTAATTATAAACAGTGGCAGAATGCTTTCTTTAGATTAGATATACAATTCTGTGTGAGGAGGATCACCCCAACTGGGCAACATGTAATGGAAAAGTTACATAGTAAATTATCTTGTCTTTTGCAGCCCACTCCAATAATGTTCAATAACCTTCTGCTTTCTTTTAAAAGGTTCAACCCCCCGAAAGTACCTGAGAAGCCCCAGGAGAACAGGATCCAAGATGAATCTGGGACCCCTGGACAACTCCTGAGGCTAGAAGATGCTCTTCTGCCTCACAGTACCGCTGGTTCCTTGGCAGGTGAAGTGGCAGAGTTTCTGAGTTTCACTGAATGATTCCCTCCAAGGATGGACCCTCCCTTGAAGTAAGGAGCCACTGGCATGCTGAGTCCACAAGAAAAAATGAACCAAAGTCTTTCTGAAGTGCAGCAGTTTTGCTCTTCGTGGTGCTTTCCTTTGGTCGACGATTTCTCTGACTGTAGAAGTCCTGTGATGATGAAACTTGCTGCAGGCTGCTTAAAGACTTGGCAGATGAGAGTAAGATCCCTGGGACTCTTCTATGACTTCTGGTGGTCAGGGGCGCTTAGGTCACTTTTGGTGTCAGGTTTTGGAATATTGTGGCATGGACTTCTGGATGGCTTCTGGCAACCTGGACTCGACCACTGGAGCAGACCACGGACCCTCACCGAGTGTGGACCCTCAGGACATGTTTGTTAGCTTCTGTTGATGGGAAACCCACTGGTGGACCTTCCTCTGCATTCAGTGACTCTCTCCGGTGGGAAAAAGTGGTCAGTAATGATGGCAAGGATGTCCCTTCAAATGTTCTTAGGCAGTTTGGAACTTTTTCAGCTCTGGGTGTCCAGCAGCACTATGCCAGGGTGCCCCCTCTCCTTGGCGGTAGACAGCAACTGCTTCCAGTGGTCACAAAACGTACCTCCGGACCCTGGGTGACACCAATGGACTTCTTTGACTCAAGATGTCTGGGCACTCCTCTTCAGGGCTCATGAATACCCATTTACTGGATGCAGGCACACAGGACTGGCTTCTAGGGTACTTCTGATGAAGAGTAGCAGGTTGCACGATATTCTCTCGTAGCTCAGGGAGAGGTCTCCTTCGCAGGTCCTCTCTGGATCAGTCCTTGGAAGAACATGGCAGCTTTTGGATTACACGAAGAAATGCAGCAGCAAACTTCTCCTCCAGCTGGGCTTCAAGGAACAGCTTCGACTTCAGCTTCTGAACAAATTGGTAAGTGAGAGGGCCCCAGATATACACATCTGTTCACCTTTCCCTCTGGTTGAGCCAGGCTCAGTCAATCACGCAGAAGGGCATTCATTCAGTGAGGCAAACAATCAGGCTCACATACATTCAGGCCATTCACTCCACCCAGACACCCATAACAATGAACGTGGATGGGGTTAAGGACCCAGTCTTTCAGCACACTACGCTGCTTTCATGTCAGTTTCAGTCGGGGCTGTCTCAGTCATTGTGTCACACACAGAAACCAGACACCCATAACACAGAATATGAGTTCACTTCAGACTCCATTCACACCATCTTCCAATGGGGGTCCTAAATGGTACGTATATAACTCTTTTTAGAAAGCTTCCATATGCTTTTTCTACCTTGCGTTACAAAGTATTTACAGTTATTAGTAAGCAAGTTACTTCATCTTCTTATTTGCACAGTTACTTCATTTTTAAGTACATCTTTCTCTTCGTGCTTCAGTTACATTGTCTGTCTTAAGTATTTTCATATAATTTCAACATAGGCTTATATTTCTTCTTCATGACATCCTTCTGTTGTCATCAGACTTTTACTTAGCGTTCATCCATAATTCACATATGCGCATTCTGGAACTTTGGCAGTGGGTATCCTTCTTCGGGACTTCCTTCCACTGTCTTAACATGAGGTTATCGTCTGAATGGCTGTCTGAGTGTCTGACTGCATATCATCTTTCATACAATCGACGTGGTATGGACATGTTGCATACACTTGTGAATGGGTTCCCAATTGTAGCTCTTCATCTGTTACTCCAATAAGATGGTGGTCAGGGGGCGGGGACTAGAGAAGAGGCACCCACCTGCTCCTCTAAAAGGGTATCCGATGGGTGGTGTTCAGCAAAAGGAAAACATCAAGAGCTGCACTGCCAGAGGTTCAGGCTGGACCTCAGTGGTACAAAACATAGATAAACACACACAGAGATGTGGTAGGACCAGGACTAGGTGGCCATGTCCCTCCAAAAGGCATTTCCAGCATCACACTGTCCATAGATGGATCTGTAACATTGTTGAAATCCCTTCCCATGATCCAAAAGTCAACCATATGTTTTACCTGTAACCCCAGAATTTCTAACAATAGATGCAGCTCTGGGGGGACAGGGGATCATAAACATTAAGTCCAAACGTCTCCCCTCGGAACACTGCAGTTAGTAGCAAATACTCCCTGCTGTGGTCCCGCACCACTGGCCTAATCTCAAATGGTGTGTGTTTATGGACCATGGTCATTACCCGCTTGGATCTTCTTGAAAACACAGAGTAGGCAGTCCTCTGATAGTTCATTTTAGCAAAGAAATGTGCCTTCTTTCCTGACGAGATATGTCTCCTGGAGGAATAAAAATGTGTGAGTGTGTGTTTTGAGCAACTACAATACGGTATGTGAGAAACCTAGGGGTATTCTCCCATTAAGACCCCAAGAGCCCTCTAATCAGGTGGCCAGGAGAGGGCCATCACTCTTGGATCCCAACCCTGGGGGCAGACAAGCAAGGGAGGATCTCCTGGGTAGGGGAATCTGGGGTTGCCTTTTTGAGCATACCCCAGGCGAGATGCAGTATTCTGACAGGGCAACAAAAGCGGAGGAGGAGGGCCCAGACACCTTCATGGGATACGCAGACTACCATCACCCTAATTCAGGGTCCCTTTTCCCTAAATACAATCCCGTCATCAATGACCCAAGGGGGAGGAAGGAAAGAGTCAATTGCCCAAGGTGGGGAAGGAAGAAAAACAACTAAAACAAAGCCAGGAGTCTGATGTTAACATCCATTTATCCTCTACCAATTTAAATTACAGGGGATACCATCAAAACTCATGTTTTCAACCATCAGGAATATGGAAGGGGGCAACCATCCCCCTGAGGGAAAACCAGCCTACAGAATGTTCCTATGTCCATTCCCTGACAGAAGAGCTGGAAATAGATCTTTCCTCCAAATCCCTTCCCATTTCCAACCAATACCGAGATGAGGAAGAGGCAACCGGGAAAAGTGAAGATTTCTCATAGGAATAACATGGGGAGTGTAAGGGAAACCAGCTGTAGAAAGAACTTAAGTTGTCCCATTGAGAGAGTCGGGCAGAGTCAGGCATTTATTAATTATCACTCACACCTGGCTCCACTTGACTGTTTTTCCAACTATAAATAAAAGTTGTTGTTCTACATAGATGAAAGAGTGATCTGGGATGTTCTCTGAAACAGAGAAACCAACGAGCAGAGAGCAGCAGGATCTATGGCCCAGAGGAGAACGGCGTGCAGAGATGCTCGCCCGGTGTTGGTGAAGGGCTGCAGCATGGCTAGGGAGCCACAGCAAAGCACCCTGCATGCTGCTCTTGGCGGTCAGAACATTGCTTGTTCCTTTGGGACCTGTGCAGCCCCCAAGGAAGTCTGAGGGGGCAGGTGGTAAGACCCTGACCGCAGGCCCGCACACCAGAAGGCACTGCTTGTCAATGTGCTGCTGCCCGGGTGAGTCTCGTGAAACTAAGAGAGAGAGACAGACTCGGGAGCATGCAGTTGACTGAAGCGTAGTGGGCGAAGGGAATGCCTAAAGCGACACGAAGCAGAAAAGTGGAAAGAAATTAAAGGTAACTAGTAAAGCAGTATAGATTAAAAGAAGAGTGACAAGATCAAGAGAGAGCCAGCAAAGCAGAGCGTGCAAGGGCATGAATGAAAGAACTGTTATAAAGAGGGTGCAAGCGACCTGAAATGAGAGAGAAGGATGCAAGCGCCTCGGCAGAGTAGAAAGTGTGCACTGGGAATTTCAAGAAGGTCCCAGTGGGCACAAGAAGGTGAGGAAGGTCCAAATGTGCAGGAGAAGGAAAGAAAGGTGCCAGTGGGCATGAGAAAGAAGTCAAGAAAACAGAGGGGAACAAGAAGGGGTGCAGAAAGCTCCTGAAGGCAAAAGGTTAAGAGAAGGAAGAGCAGGAAATAAAAAAGAGGGGTTAAAGCTCGGAGTGGTCACGCTTAGGAGGAGCAAAGAACCTGGGGTTTTCGATAGTTGCTGATGGCTACTCCTTTAAAGAACTGTATATGAAAGACAATACATCCTGACAAACTGAACTCGTGTGTTGAAACTCAAGAGGGTCCTGAGTTTGGGGAAGGAAACCCTGAGAGCCGAACTTGTATTTGAACTTGGAAGATGCCTAAGCTTGGGGAAGGGAACCCTAAGAGGCCTATCAAAGTGGAATCTTGATTATTTTGTGTAAATGAAGGGATTGAAGCTTGGGGAAGTGGACCCCCAAGACATTAAATACATTTACATTGTTTGAACTATGGAGAAAGTCCTATGAACAGTCCCTTTTGATTGAACTCGTTCTTTTGAAGCTGACCAACCTACACCCGGTGAGCAGACCACCTGAAACCAATTCTGCTTTCCTATTTTTGTTGAACCACCACTTTTCGATTTTGAAAGACTTCCTACCACATTTTTGTCAAAGAGTGAGGGCAGGCATAGGTTTAGACACAGACAGATTTTTATTTTGGACCTCCAGACTTCGACGGCCTTTAGAAACATCAGTTAAGGGAACATCCCTTTAGTGTTAGGGGCAATTAGGCATTACACCAACCCAGGAACTTAAGTAAATAAAGGGTTTGAAATGAACATCTTTGGGTCTATGTCTCCCTTGATACCATGCCTATCTCATAGGTACCACATTTAAAATTGTTGCAAAGTCTGTTTTTGTTCTAGAACATACATGAAAATGCATTGTCACTGTCAGTGCCCATCTGATCGGAGTGATAGGCATACCAAGGGCCATCCACTATGTTTTCTGAAATTATAAAGTAGTGTGCAGATTGAATGACACGTGTGCACTGATAGCAACTTTCCCCCCCATAACTCCCCAGCAACCTATTCCCACCTCATACATCCTTGGAACACAGTGCATCTGTCGGCCAACAGTAACTAGAACTCGCTCAATTAATTGCTGGGGCAGAAGACCCTAAGGGAATAATCTTCTCAACCAGCATGTAGAACCCCCTTACCATGCCATGTATTGATTGCCCTGACAAAGAGGTATCAGGCCTGCCAAGCATCAAGCCTGTAGATGTGACATGGACCCACTGACCTTCTTATTCCCCACCCAGTTTGGTTAAATATCAATTTTCACTGGTGCAGAAGGAGAGTCCCCAGTTCACCATCTCCCACTTGGTCTCGGTCTGGCCTGCTCCTTCCAGTAGTAGCAATCTGTCCTGTGTCCCTGTTGCAACTCCGGCCATTTCAATGCTTGCTTGGAGTCATTTGTTGGCTTAGGTATGCCAGAGGTCTGGCAGTTAGTATGAGCTCACCGTCTCAGCTCCCAGGGCCCAACAAACCTCCCCCAGTATTCAAATGGAGGTCCGGCTAAGGGCATGTTAGAACTGTTGTTTATTACACAAACAGAAAGGCATCATACAGGACATTCAAAAATTCCCAGAATCACCGCTACTAAGCCTGTGTCAGGCTTTTTTGTTACATTTCGATGTTACAACATGGGGTTTTTCCCAAAAACCTAACGGTCCATCTGGTTGGCTGATTGGAGTGGTATCACTTATGGACTGCACCTATAGATATTGTGTTATTGGTCCTCACATGCCAGGTGGCTGGCCTGCCCCTTCCCCAAGAAACTATCTATTACATTGTTGCAGAGTCGCAGGATTGCCATTGTCCCTTACCCTCTGCCATCCACCCCTGGATTTCTGTTCCCTGATTGACTGGAGCTGATCTCCCCAGGCCTGAGACCCAGCTCTGTTCTCAGCACCCTGTGCACCTTCTCAAGGCGATGAGAATGACTGTGTGTGCCCAATGTAACTGTTAGCCCTAGTACCTCTGACTGTGAGAGTGCCCTAACAATTCCATGTTTCACTTCATGAACTTCAACCGTTGATCTTCCCACCATGGGTGAATGACCATTGTCTAGCTTGTCTGCATCACGTGGTTGAGGACCACGAAATTGAGCTCTTCTGGTCTGCAATTTGAGGATTTATTCAGTTTTTCTGCAAATGGCTCCTTTTTGTTTTAGGTTTGGAATGTTTCATTTGTCTTTGAATTTGACTGTGAGCGCCGGTCTGCTTTTCTGTGCAGCCTAGTTCTGCTTTCCCTTGTCTCTCATTCTGCAGATTGTGGCCTCATGTAAACTCATTGTAATTCTACTATGATGTCTACATATATATACCGTACTATGGTAGTCATCTTTGGTCCTTCCAGGCTCTTTACATGATCCTATAGTTCCATAGGGTTAGTTGTTCTAAGCATCTGCAAGCTTGTTCTGCATCTCTTCGTTTGCCTAGTGTTCAGCGTTTCCGCACTTGACTAATGAGAAAAATAATAGAAGCTTTTGACTATATATGTATATATATATATATAGCTATCTATATAGTCCTTTATTTACAGAACGGTGCAAGCATGTTCTTTGTATGTGAATGTGTATGTTCATGTAACTTTGTGCATGGCTGCAAGTTTACTTCAAGACTAATGTGGCTATGTCATGGTGTCACTGATGACATTAGAAGATTGGTTACTTAGCATTAGTCAACATCATCCATCAAGGCATGTGGGTCCGTGACCAGTGTTGACGCATCTGTGTCTAAAAACACATTCATCAGATAAGGGTTGAATGGTTGCCTAAGAGGGTATCTGTCCGCATATGTGGATGTCACTGGCCCTCCTGGTGGCTATCCGAATAGTGAGTTTCTTAATGCATTCTTAACTCTTCGGGCTGTCATGTTCCTGGGTATGAGGAGGGGCATTCCAGGGACCCCCTCTTCAGTCCCCCCTCTGGTCGACTTGTCAACCAAACCACCATACTTCATCACTGTTTTTTTTGGTAGCCATATCTTCATTACTCCTCCAAGATTTCCATAGTAATTTGCATGGTCATCGAAACTCCAGGTCATATAACTGCAGTCCCCTTCCGAGTTGCACCAAACCCATTTCACCCAGTATCTGTTGTTTTCAAAGGGATTGTCGAATGTTATCATCTCAGTTGAGAACAGTGGGCACTCCTTCATATTTGCTCTCAAGTTATTTCTTTCTTCCATTATCTTGTCCTTTTCTTCTTCCACATTTACATCCACTAACACTTTCATCCCTATCGTTTTCTCAGTCCTTTTGCGACATTGTGTAATGCAGATCTTAATCACACACAGTCCCAATAGTCCCACAATCCCACTAGTACTAATATTAGTGCCCTTAGTAATACCTTTAGTCTGTCCTCTTACCATCTTGGCATCCATGACCATATGTATGACAACCAGCTCTGGTCTTTTCCTGTTCCTTTGGATATAAAAATAAATAAAAAAATAAATAAAATATCATATCTTCATCCTCCATTTTGGCGTTCATTTTCAAAAATCGTGTCACTGCTTCTGTCAGTGTGCCCTTCTCTCTGTCATTTGCAGGCACGAATGTGCAACAAGAACTCCCGATCTTGGTAAAAACTCCCCCTCCCATTGTGTGAGAAGGTCTAGAACATATATGTTCTGGAGAGCCATCAACCTTACTGCTGAGAGCTCTTCTTTTATTGCATTGAAGCCTTTTACTGTTGAGTTAATTGTCTGCATTAGCTCTCATCTTGTTATGTGCAACCATTTTGCATTGGCGTACAAATTTCACGGCTGAAACTAATGCGAAAAAAAATTCTGTCCTAGTGAACAGCCGGTGTTCAGGTGGCACATTGTCCAGTGATGCTTCTGATGCTGATGAGAAATAGTTGTCTCTTTTCACTCTACTCACTTCCACTGACCTCTTCTTTTTTCCTTTTTCTTTTACTTCCACTGATCTCTTCTTTGGTTATGTTATCATCCAGCGTGCATCTTGATATCCTTTTGTGACACCACCAGTGCTGGCATATTGATGTGTGTCAACAAGCAAACTCCTCCCCAGTTGGGTGGCAGCTTCTCGTATGGCTTGGATCTGCATGCCCAATATGGATACATTATACTGAATGCTTTTCTATGCGTCTGCACTGTATGTTCTCTCCGACCTTTACTGTACCGTCATTCTGGAAACATAATGCTGGTTTCTTCAGTTGTATTATGGGCATTGGGTCAGCTTCTTTGTCCAACCAGGTCAGTAACTTGGTGTTCGCATCCCATTCCTTCAGGCACTTGTCATTTTTTCCTTGGACTGTGTTTACCGGTGCTTGTACTTGCGTGTGTGCCTTATTATCTACTACTCCCTCCTTCCCTCCTTCTGCTGTGTATACCTGGCCATACAGGAGCATTTGTGGTCTTTCCCAACATCCTGATTCTCCTGATATTTCCTTGACCCCCCTCTTTTGGACAGGGAATTCCATCAGTTTTATTGTTTTTGTCTCTCCTTTCTAGGGGCCGCCAGTTATGTATTGTATAGCCTGGTCTAGTTGCCAGCAATTATTCATCATGTCAAGAGTCTTTATATAACTGTCTTCATTGGGAAAGGTTGCCTTGAACATCCATCTCAATGTTGCTGTTTCCCTTTGGAATCTTCCTGGGTTTGTAACCATGGATAGGTACATAAGCCATTGTGCACTTGCTGCTGGTATTATTTCAGTTGCTTTGAATGTTCTGGGGGCACTCATGGCATAGGGGATTAGTGAGCAGACATAGCAGCTCTCCCCAGTGGTTTCTTTACCTATTTTGGTCAGGTGCTTGTACCACATGTTGTTAGATACTCGAGCAGTATCAGTGAGATATACGTTCACACCTCCCATGTCTGTATCAGCACTGCACTTACCTCTCCTTACTGGGCTTACAGTGCTCCCCTGTCCACCTGACATTGTCATTCCACCTACTGAAGTTGGGATAATATTAGTAGAGGATTCAGCGGTAGCACTAGATACAAGGGATATTCACAGTCCGTGGAGGCTGTGGAAACGCTGGCGTCTCCATTGAAATTGCTGCAACGTTCATCATGCCATTCTGTCACAGTTCCAGCTCATTTCCAAGTTGTCCGCCGCCACTACAAGCCGGCTCCCGGACTGCCAGTTGGAGCATTGCAACCCGTTCATTCAGGTGATTGATATGCTCGTAGTTTGTTTTCCTCTCTCTTTGCTCTCCTGTTTGCCCTCTAGGTGTTCTGTCTCCTCAGAGACACCTCTGCCATTCTGTCCCGCTCCCGCAGTCGGAAGCCTTCCTCTGGCGTACCTGGTATACCACTGGTTTCCCTCTTCTCCCCGGTTCCCTCTCTAGGTCTCCCCTTTGGTTCCCTTCTGTTTACAGAAGACCGCTGGTTGGGTGTGCGCTCCTGTTTCTGGTTGGGCATATCTGTTTCACTTACCCGCTGTTGCTCTCCAGTCCTTCCCAGTGTGTGTTTCCCCTTCACTTTGGTGCTATACTGCCACACCTCTCTGCCATTTCTCTTACGCTGCCTTACCTGAGAGTGAGGGTTTGTTCGGTAAAGCTGGTTTCTGGATTCTTCTGGTACTCCGGGTGGACTTCTCAGCCATTTCTTTCCCATGGTATCAAGAGTATTGTCACTCCAGTGGACACCCAGGCTGCCTAGTCATTTCATCTCAAGGGCTCTCCAGGGATCCCAGGAGCATCTTCATCTAGCTCTAGCGTGTTGCCCACCCAGTCAAGGTGGCCTCCGGAGAAGCTCACCCTTATCTCTTTGAGGAGAAGGAAAAGAAGACATAGATGCCCAAGACAAGCAGAAGAAAGAAGAAGACCTAAATTCCAGAGAGTTCTTCGGAAGAACAAGGTGAGGAGGGACAGAGGGAAGGATCAAAAGGTTTTGAGAAACGTGCATATGTAATGGATGGGATCATACAGAATAATTCCGAGTCCAAAAACCAAACCAACTCAGGAAGATGGCAAAGTACTGTTTTATTAACAATGATCTAAAACAGGGAGTTTACAACGAACATCAACGGATGGACGCTCAGTCTCTCAGTGATCTTTACACAAAACATAGTTTGTTTACCAAAAATACATCAGAAGTGACATCATACTACGTGTCAATAATGATAAACCTATCAAGGGTCGGATTAGCTAAGGGAAACATCTAAGTATACTTTTCTTTAGGACCTTGTATTGTGATTGGCTGCCCATTATCAGGTGAATAGCATGTTCCTAACTCTAAACATGTCATCTTCAGAAACATTAGATACACAGTTTCTCATTGTTCTTCAAACTATAAGGTCATTTGTTATATGGACTAATATAATTAGTTGGCATGCTTGTGCCATGTCTGGAACATTTGGTTCATTTAGCAGCTCAGATCCAGGTGCAAGGAGATGGGGCATGACCCTACCTCCCCACCCAATTAGCCTAGCATCTCTCATCGCCCATGCCTTCTACCATGAAAAGTATCTTTGTACTTGGCCTTGGAAAGTATCCTTGTCTTTGAGAATGCACAGGAGTGAGGACTCTCCCTATCGTGTCTGGGACTCCAAGTTCGAACACTATTTTCATCCTTTGCTCACGTGACAGTAGACCACGATTTGGTCAATTTTGCAGGTTGTAAATGCTCTAAATGAATTGAACTTGGCACTCTTGGTGTTCTTTGTTTGCACTTTAACAAGAGAAGATTCATCCTCCACAAATTCGCTAATTTCCAGAATAGACAGCTGACCTTGGCTGCTTCAGTCTTGACTCCAGGCCAGACAACCTCATCTTACAGCTCCACGATTCTATTTATTCTTGCTGCAAAACACTTTCCCTTCCTGCTTTATGGGCCCTGGCTTACTAAATTCATGGTACCAATGTCCAGCTTCTATATAATGGCAGCTTCGCCTGCGATCTATTCACTACGTATGGCCAGATTCTATGATGACTTAGTCTGCCTTGCATTTCTGCAGCACTTTGTGCACAAGTAATCTTCTTTGTATTTAAAAGTTCACTTGATTCTTTACTTCGCCATTAGTTTCTTTAGGTTATATACATTCTCTTTAGTCAGTATCTCGGGACATCATACATACCTTTTATGACATCCCTAGCTTCTTTTCTCTGCTCTTTCTCATATTCCTCCAGGGAGTTCCTCCTAAATACGCCATGGAAGGGGCAGTGTTAACAAGCACAGGAGGACATGGGGCCCCGCAGACGCAATATGCACCACCTTCAGCAGGAGGTGGGTTCATGCGGTGGGGGGTGCACAGGATTGGTTTCTGATTAAGAGGGGGTCCAACAAATGGGACGCAGGTACGGGCATCAGATGCAGCAGAACCAAGGGGAATTTGTGATGGGGTTTTGAGGATATGGGCAACAAATGTAGCGGGTCCCAGAAGGGTTTTCAGGGGGTTTCAGAGCAAGTGACAGAACCACCCCAGTACTGGGTGTGTGGACAATAGGGCATATTTCTAGGGTATGCAGAAGCAGGGCCGAGACACAACAAAATGGTGGAATGCAATACCAGCCAGCATATCAAGAAGAACAGAATTAGTTTTATGCCCAGGAACAGACACAACACCAAGGACAGACACAGAACGCATACCTGCAGACACGCCAGCCCATGACACAGACACAGCAGATGAAGGCGTCTGTGCAGCAGTATTCACAGACACCACAGGTACCACATAGGCAAGGTAACACAAAACACGCATACACGGCACAGCAAATACTGCAGATGCAGAACATCACACAACCAAATGATGGGGCAGTTGCTTGCACAGTCTCCATGGCAAGGACTCCCATAAGGAAACTAGGAGGGATCACAGTAGTGGGGGGGCAACCCATTCTCGGGAAACAAAATGTTTTATATCCTCAATAGGATAGCCCACAGATGAACTTGATGAATTCCATCAGATTGATTACACCCAACCCTGCGCAGGAAGCACATATAGGGATGACGATAGATGACAAAACTCTTTCCTTTCTTTTAGACACAGGGGCGACTAAATCCTGCATCCGGGAGGGGAAATATAGTATGTCAGGCAATGCCATGAATGCTCAAGGATTCTCTGAGGTGACTGAAGTGGTACCTTTTACAGAAGATATTGCACTTTCAATAGGGGAGCACGACTTAAATGTGCCCCTACTTTATTCTCAACAGACACCTGAAAACATACTGGGGAGAGACATCATAAGCAGACTTAAAATGACCATTTCATTCACTGACCAGGGGATAGTGTGTTCCACACCAGGGATACACCTTCTAAATGTGAGAGAAATCATTCAAGCCTACTGTGGACAGAAGGTACAGAGTGGGTACCAGTAGACGAGGAGCTGTTTCAGTATGGGACTAAAATAATAATAGCATGCCTCCAAGGGATTCAGGGGAAAATGTGGCACCATCCAAACAAGTACTTATTCAGGCCAGAGATACCATTAGATGAGAAGCAAGGGTCGATAGTGCCACTAGAATAAGAGGCTATAATAGTGGGGGGACTACTGATAGCAATGCATGGGACAGATGACATAGGGCGACCATGGCGTGCCGTGATCGCCATGGCACAAGGAAACAGGTTGACTACAGTTACAGATGAAAAACTATTCAAAGAGAATGTTACGCTCACCTGGTCTCTGCAGAGGTTTTGGGGCACAGTTGCTGCCCTCCCTGAACTTGAATCGCCCCCTTCAGGCCTCTCCCTCGGTAGAAAAGCTGTGAGCGGTGGTACCTGGTGATACTGCTCCTGCGTGGAGATAAGCGTGTGTGAATGCGCCAATCTGTGATTGCTGTGCCTCTCGAACCCTTCTCCCTAAAGTACGGTTTCTGTGAGCATACGCCGGCCCATAATGCTCACCTGTGAATTATGGGAGGTAAGCTCTCCATCCTGATACTTCTGGCAGGGGCGCGTTGAATGGGATCTAGTAACTTCACTGATCCCTGGTAAGGATTAGTCCAGTCCAGCTGCAACTATGCTTCTCCTTATGATTGGTTAGTGTCTCTTGAGCTCTTGTTATTCTGTTCATTCTGTTTAATGTCTTTATATGTTGCTCCTTATGCCTGCAATAATGTCTCTCTTCTGTTTTATTCCCTTAGATGGAAATGTGGCCTCAATGCAGCTGTGAGACTCGAGACGCGGCCAGATGGAAGATTGATGCTACTGCAACGTTCGACAGCAGGTAAGTGATGGTTTAAGGAAAAGCACAAAGTATGGCGAAGCGCAACCTTAAACTGATTGTTTTTTCGATGTCTAACCTTGTCTTCTGTTTTTCCTTGCAGGCGCTCTCGACGATGGAGCGTGTCATGCTGTGGTGCCAAGATGACGATTTCGGTGTTCCGGAAAGTGTAAAGATGAATGCTTGGTTCGCCAAAGAGATGTACAGGTAAGAACAGCTTCCCCCAGTTGGTAAGTATGCTGGCAGGAACCAGGATGTCCAGGAAGCAGGGTCTTCAAAGGTAAGCATGTCTGACCTCAGGCGACGGTGAGCGTTACGCTGCTGGTAAGTGCAGAATAACGCAAAGCGTCTCTCTTGAGGATGAGGGCAGCTTATATAGCTGTGAATCCATTAGCAGCCACACCCAAGAATACACTTGGGCTGCTTAATGAATGGAATGTCCAAGGTTAATGCATCTGAAGTGCTTAATGGATGGAATGTTCAAGGTTAATGCATCTGAAGTGCTTAATGGATGGAATGTTCTTGTTTACTTTTGTTCATGAGCCTGGCGCCAAAGGCGCCAGGACAGTGTCCTCCCAGGTCTCCTGTGCATGCGACCCCTGCATGCCTGTGCCCTTGACTTCAAGACCATGACAGCACTCCCCCTCAAGGCCCCTCTCAAGGGTGATTCTCCTCCTGGTCCTGGTTTGGTGGGATTATTGTGATGGAACTGTTTGATTAAACGCAGAGCATGGACATGTTCACTGGGTTCCCATGTTTGGTCTTGAGGTCCGTAACCTTTCCAGTCAATTAGGTAATTCAATTTTGATCGAACCACCTTGGAGTCTAGGATGGATCTCCATCTATTACTTCGGGCTCTGGCGGAGCACTAAGCCTTGTATTGGATTTCATTGGTTTTGAGGAGAGAGACATGAAATTTGGGGTGAATTTTCATGTGAGATGGTAACTCCAATTTCATGCTGACAGGATTGATTATGGAATTTATAGTATAGGGGTCCAGGTAGCTTGGGCGGAAAGCTCTTGGCCCCTTCAGGGGAATATATTTGGATTCTAACCACACCTTTTCTCCAATCTGGTAGACGGGAGCTTCCTTCCGATGCTGATCAGCAAACAGTTTTTGTCTTTCCTTAGCCTTGGTCAGATGCTCTGTCGCCTCCGTAATACCTGAGTGATGGTTTTATGCAAGTTTGTTATGGCTGGCATTTCCAGGGTATCGGTTGGATCAAATACTGATGTCCTCGGATGTCTTCCGTGCACAGTTTAGAATGGAGTTTGTCCTGTGCTTGTGTGAACTGAGTTGTTGTATGCATACTCAGCTATCCAGAGAATATTCTTCCAAGAATCCTCGTACTGTTGCAACATACACCTGAGATATTGCTCTAAAGTTTGGTTGGTTCGTTCAGTTTGCCCATCAGTTGGAGGGTGATGGCTTGTGGACAACCAGAGGTCGATTTTGGCAATCGTACAACACTTTCTCCAAATGGCAGAAACAAATTGAGTTCCGCGATCAGATACTAATATTGATGGAAATCCATGCAATCAAACATTTTGCTCTAGGAACACAGAAGCGAGAGTTGGCGCAGTTGGGAGCCCCTTCAGAGGGATGAAATGGACCATTTTGGAGAATAAATCCACAACGACTAATATGGTGTTGTATCCATTGCAGAGTGCAAGATCTGTAATGAAATCCATCGATAAGGTATGCCAAGGTGCTGGTGGTACTGTTAGGGATGTAGTAAGCCAGCAGAGTTCTGTTTCTGAGACTTGTGTTGTGCACAGACTCCACAGGTTTCAATAAATTGAGCGATGCCTTTTCGCCAGGTTGGCCACCAGTAGTTTTGTTTTACCTTAGCCTGAGATTTGGCTGTTTCTGGGTGTCCTTCCACTAACGAATCGTGATAATTTGTGATGATTTGCTTCTTGGTGTTGGACATATAATCGTCCTTGGAAATATGGTAGATTGTCTTCAATGGTATACTGGTCACCTTTTAACAGCCATTCCTGTTGTGTTGATTGATCCATCGGTGATTGCAAACTGGTTCTTTGGTCATCAACACACCTGGTGGCAGCTATTCTGGTTTGAATCCTTTCCTTAGGAATTATGGGCATGGGGTCGGATGCTGTAAAAGCCTCTTTTTCTTTGCTCATGTGTGATAGAGTGTCTGCCTTTCCATTGCGTACTCCCGGCTCTATAAGTGATAATGAAAGAGTATTCCGCAAAAAAGAGGGCCCAACGAAGTTGATGCAAGGATTGTGCTTTGGCGGTTTTCAAGTATTGCAAGTTAGGGTGGTCCGTGATGACAGTGACCATATGTCTCATCCCAAGAAGGTAATGTCTCCAGGCCTTGAATGCTGCTTTAATCGCCAGTAATTCCTTATCTGTGATTGCATAGTTTAACTTGGGGGCTGAAAATTTGCGGGACCAGAATGCGACGGAGTGTAATTGTCCTGTTTCAGGGTCTTGTTGTGACAATACTGCTCACATGGCTATTTTTGAAGCATCTGTCTCAACTATGCAAGGTAGGTCTGGTCGTGGGTGTTGAAAGACTGGTGCTCTACTGAATGCTAGTTTCAACTTCTGGAAGGCTTCTTCAGCTTCTGTCGACCAATGGAACTTTTGATTTTTCTTTAACAAGGAGGTAATTGGATGTACAATGTGTGAAACCCAGGTATAAACCGACGGTAAAAGTTGGCGAATCCGAGTATGATTTGAACTCCTTTTGTGGAGGTTGGTGAGGGCCATTGGAGGATTGCATCCACCTTTCGTGTGCCCATATGTACGCCTTGTGGTGTGAGCATGAAACCAAGAAACTCGACCTCGGTTACATGGAAAAAACATTTTTCCAACATGGCATACAATTGGTGTTGTCGAAGCTTCTCCAAGACTGCCCGGACATGGCCTACATGTTCTTCCATGGAATTTGAGTAGATAAGAATGTCGTCAATGTAAACAAGAGCACAAACATCCAATAGTTCACGGAGTACATCATTCACAAAGAATTTGAACACTGTGGGGGCATTACATAGCCCGAAGGGCATGACCTGGTATTCAAAGAGTTCTAAGTTCTAAGATGCTGGTTTTCCTGTTCTGTTGGAGCGTAAATTTGGCTGCAAGGGATCTGGGCTCTGGGTATAAGATCTATTTGACAATTGTAGGATCTGTGCAGGGGCAGAACATTGGCTTGCTCTTTTTTGAATACATCCTGGTAATCTTGGTATTTAAGTGGTAAGGAGCTGATGAGACCCAACACAATTCCTTTCTTCGGTTTCAGGTTGGTGTCATCTTTTTTCTAACATGTGTCGGCACAATCATGAGGAAATGTCAGAACTTGTTTCCGCCAGTCTATCGTAGGATTGTGGGTCTCCAGCCGGGGCATTCCCAGTATCATCTGGAACTGAGGAGCACTGATGAGATCGAAAGTAATGTCCTCTTGATGCCCGTCCTGACACAGAAGCTTGACTTTCTCTGTGTTTTGTGTCACTGGGCCGGATGATAGCTGAGAACCAGCCATAGCAGTGACATTTTCCGATTGCTGCTTCTGTCGGAGAGCAAGGCCTATTCGGAGAGCCAAATCTTGGTCAATGCAGTTACCCACACCTCCACAGTCAATATATGCCTCCAAGGCATGTATTTTTGATGGTTGCTTGTGATTCACCAAAAGCACTGGAAGGACTAGATGTGAGATCTGCACAGATTAATTTTTCATGCTGGACAAGCGGACCCCTACACTTGTCGTCATTGGCGTTTCCCGAGTTCTGTTCTTCTTCTTCATCAGTTTTGTCTGTCGCCCCACCGTTTTCTTGGGTGGTTTTACCGGGCAGTCACTAAGGAAGTGACCTGCTTGTCCACAATATAAGCAAAGCTGTTGTTGTCGTCTTCTTTTTTCCCTTTCTGCTTTGGTAAGGGGACTTCGTAATCCACCAATTTGCATTGGCTCATACTGTTCATGTGGTTTAGTCTGATTCTCACAAGGTCATACGTAAACTGACCATCCCACTGAACTAGCTCGATCCATTTTCCGATTCTGCAACCTATGATCGAGTTACACCATCAGGTCTATGTAGTCCGCAAACCTCTCAGGGGGATTCACCACTTGCGCCAGCACATCCTTAAGTTCTCCACGTAACCCTTGGTAAAAGAGTGTAATCCTCTTCTCCTCTGGCCAGTTGGTCTGGGCTACGAGACGATTTAAGGTTGCTAAATAGGTTAATAGATCTTGACTCCCTTGTCTAAGTGACAAAAACTTGTTATCCAGAGCTTGTCCTTGAGTATGACGGGCAAACAATTTCTCCATCTCATGTTGGAAATTCCCAAAGTTCCGGAGTAAAGGGTCATCTTGGTTTAGCAAAGGTATAGACCAGTCTGCCGCACTACCTCCTAAATATGAGAGTACAAATGCCACTTTGGCTTGGTCATTAGGAAAGGCTCCTAGTCTGCACAAGAAATGAAGACGACATTGGTTCCTAAATATAGCAAACTTGTTTGGGTCACCGATGAAGCGTTTGGGAGGTGCTAGAGGCACTGCTCCAGGAAGAACCACCTGAACCAGTGTTGATTGCTGTGGTGTGGAAGAATGAGAAGAATGGGTTACTCTAGGCAGTAATGCATTGGTTTCCTGTCTTGAAGCATGTACTTCAGCCCATTATTCCCCTAGTAAGAGGGCTAACTGATCTGTTTCTGAAGTTGTCATAACACCCAGGCAGAGAGTTTTTGAGGCTTTGGGTTCTGTTACGCTCACCTGGTCTCTGCGGAGGCATTGGGGCACGGTTGCAGCCCTCCCCGAACTTGAATCACCCCCTTCAGGCCTCTCCCTCGGTAGAAAAGCTGTGAGCGGTGGTACCCCCTTGAAGAAATTAATGCTCGGTTTCCATGGGCGCTCTGCGGACGGAAGGCAAAGTGGTGGGATTGGAGAAGGAGTCGATACCGAAGGCCTCGAGTAGATTAACGAATGGTAAGTAGACCAAGGGGAATGGTAATATAAAGGAGTGGGATTGTGATAATTTTGAGTAAGAGGAAATATTGTGAAGATAAGGAGTCCTAATTCAAGAGAATTAGAAGGGGACATTTCAAAGTCCAACGGGAGTAAAATTGAAAAACACACAGGTCAGGACCGTGTAAGGTGATGTTGCAAACCCTATACTGGGTAATATAAAGGCGAGAGGAGAGTATGCCTTAATATAAATGTGAAATAATAGAGGGAAGGTGATCATGGTGTTTTATAATATGTAATGTGTGACTAGTCTAAATGTTGTTTGTTGAAAAAAATATCGAGGAGCGATAGAATTATGAAGAGTTGAAAAGTAACAGTGATTAAAGATAAAGTGTAGCAAAACGATTGGCGCCAATCAAAATAATAGATAGGTCATTGAAATAAGAGGATTGAGCAGAGATTAATGGTGCTTGCTCATATTTGTTGTTTTAAAAAGTTAAAAGCAGTGATTCAAGTTAAAATAAAAATGTTTATTTAACAATGTGGTAAGTATTGGCAGTCAATTAAGACTTGTCATTATGGGGGATGCTCCTCTCATGCACTTAAGCATCAAAACTGTACAGTGCAGAATGGGTAAAAGGCACAGCGGATAAAATGTTCATGCCATGGCCACAAGGGGGTCAAAAGTGATATTGCAACACTAGACCACATACTTGCACGCCGCGTACACAGGGAAGGAATTAGAGAAAGGATTAGCAGTTTTAGAACTATGAAAGATGAAAAAGAAGATCCGCCACCTGAGGCGTGGATGCTTAATCAGCATAAGGGGGAAGGCCTTGACCGCTCAGCCCCCCCTTACCTTGTCTGAAATAAAGAGTGTTATTACGGAAGAAATAGGAGTGTATCCTTTAGTGGAACTGAGAGCAGTGATGGGGTACAGTAATCTGATATATGAACCCCCCGCTTACAGTAGCGATGATAGTCCGGAAGAGAATAAAGGAAAGTAAGAGATTTATAAGATTATATAAGACAAGGAAGAGAAAAGTTAGCAGCCGAATTTGTCAACAGATATAGACCGAGAAATCAAGAGATGAAAAGGAGAAAAAGATAAGGCTGGTGAGGTTGGACTCGTACAAACTAATGGAAGGGAGGACCAATATTACTCAAGATAAATGGGAAAAGTATTCAGGAAGTTAGGTAAAGAGAAGATAAGGATGAACAAGAAAGCAAGGATAAGGAACGAGAGAAAAGATTGAAAGAGGATGAGCAGAAAAGGAAAATCAGGGAGCGATGAGAGCAGATATATCAGGAGGAGTAATAGAAAATTGAACAGGCAGAAGAACAAAGAAAGTACAACAATAAACAACGAGCGATAGAAGCAAGGGACACAATGGAAAGAAAGAGAGGGAAAGAAGCACAACGATTAAAGGACAAAAGATCACAGGGACGAAGAGAAGAAGAGGAAAGAAGGGAAGGAGTAAGGAGAGGAGTAAAACGAAGGCAAGAGGAACAAAGAATTAGAAGGGATACAATGCAGCAAAGGGATGTAGATGGAGAAATAGAATGAAAAAGGAGACAGCAAGGTTTCGATGCCAGTCTCATCCGCAAGGAACAAATGAGGCTGAGCCCAGAAATACAATGGGACTGAGTGGAAGAGGTTCTTCCAATAAAGGAAGTAACGCCATTAGTATCAAGAGTAGCACTAGAAGAAGAAAGATTTGATGCGAAAAGCATTGGAGAAAGGATCGATAAGGTCTATCAACAGTTAAGGCGAGGTAGCGAGTTTGGAACCTGAGGGCATGGTTATCGATCCCCAGTACCTCAATCATGAAGTGAGGAGGGAAACCTGTTCAGTGATGAATGCAGAGCATTGTCTTTGAGCAGACTGAACTTAGACAAAGGTGAGAAGGATGTTAGTCATACTAGTTGGGGACTAGGCATGGCAGATGAGGAAAGAGAGTCCGGTCTTGGGCCAGAAGGAGGGAGCGAATATGCCCCTGAAGGAAGCCTGCAAATGGATAAGGAGGTGAGGTGGTCAGATCGGAAACAGCCTAAAGACAGAATGCCAGATCCCATAGCATTTCCTGAGCATCCCCGAGATGATCACATAGTGGGAAGGGAGAGTCGCCACCATATGTAAGCAGGATAAGGTCCTTACCGGCAAGGAGACAGACCGGGATGATTATACCTGCCATGGATAGAGTAATAGTGGGATCCGACTATGGGATCGGTTTCACACAGTTCCCCTTGTTAGAGAAGGGGGGAGCAAGACTACAATACATGCCATGGCCACAGATGAACAAGGATAACTTAAAATGCAAGCTCCCTCGTTTGACTTAGGGCCTGGGCGATGGATATACGAATTAGAGAAAATGACAGGAGGAAATACGCTGGCCAGAGGGGAAATAAAAGGTCTCCTAGCAGCCATTCTTGGAGAGAGGGCTGATGACATATGTAGGAGAGCCAGATATTCAAGCGTCACTGCACAAAACACAGTGCATGATGGAGCGCCATTTAATGATTGTAGAGCAGACATTTGAAGGGCTCTCAGGGTACATTTGGAGGGCTCCTAGGGTACAGTACCCTGACACATCGGATATGGGTGAATCACTCACCTAAAGTGTAAGCGCAATGTCGCTATACACTCGCATGTGTAAATCGCAGGCTCCTGCATGGCTGCATCACTCTTTCACTTTAGGTGAGTGATTCAGCCACATTACACACTGGCTCACCTGTGTATATAGCAATTGAGCATATACAAAGCCGGCACTTAGTAAGACTATTAACGCTGATTCCAGCTCTTTTATTACAGCTAGCATGCTGACACACGGATGCTCTCTGGGCATGGCATAGTGAGCTGAGACAAGCTGTCCCAATTTCACTACCGTACATGTACGGACAGAACTGACAGGTAATACACCCCTGTGCTAGAAATACGATGCCCACACACAGTATACAATAGGCACAGTACTTGTGTATCCACATCTAATTCCGTACCTCTTGTGTAGGTCCGCGGACAACACCGACTGAGGAAGGGGATATCATTAAGGCATTTTGAAGTAGCCAACAGCAACTGAATATCCAAAGGCATTTACTGCAGAAGAATAGCAAGTGAGGTGGGTGACCCTGTTCTAGACTTTTAACCAAGTTTTTTAGTATCTGTTTTAGTAACATGGGTCTTTACCCTTTGTGGCTTGTTGTAGCGATAATAAAAGCATACCCTTATGCTTTTTCCACTAATTAGATTTCTGCAAAGGACCTATCCTAGTCCTGACCACCATTAATTCCGATGGTTTCGCCCCCTCAAGAATACCAATGCAGGTAATTATCAACCTACAGATGTTTCATACTCATATATTGAGCAAGAATCGAGAATTTAGGAACAGTGGCTCACTCTATTTTATGTCTGTTTTGTCTGACAGGTTAAGAAAGATTAGAAAATCCATGTATAAACCACTTAAAGCACCAGAGCGTACTAACACATTTCTAACTGCTGGGTTATCTACTCCTGATGAATGTTCCACATTTGTTGTAATTGTGAACTGAAACATGTTGAGAGTTCAAACTGTAAAATTATTATACAGTGTTAACATGTCCTAAGAAACCACCGAGTTTCATGTATGACTTCAGGTTCCTTCTTTAATCTGCGAACCAGAAGACAACAGTGCAAAAAAGTCAATGTACATTTCTCGTATGCTATGGTACCCAGGCCACCCTTGTGGTAAACTGTACATGTGCAGGACCAGTGAATATTTCCTGGCGTTTTCTTAAAAAATAAATCATGTGTTTTGATGTATGTACAAATTACTGTTTTGATGATTAAATTGTCTTTTAATAAGACTGAAAGATTCATGTTGTTAAATCCTTCAGTGTTATAACCTATTAGATCAGTCTCTAACTCATTATTAACAATAGTTAACCCCTCCCGGAAATAGATAGAGACTGCACTCAGTCATTTGTTTTATGAGTGCATCCCTGGGGTTCCTCCCTTATCTTAGAGTAAGTATTTTACTGACATGGCTATCTGGCCTGGTAGGGAAAATTGTGAGGATACCTGATGAGTTTTTATTTAGACCACAAATAACTATGGATGAGGAGGGTGGACAGATATTCATATAGGTTGGAAGCAGCTATAGTATGAAAGGAAATGGCAATGCTAGAAGGAGTAGATGATGAGCATAGACCATGGAGAGCGGTGATAGCTCTTGAGGTGGGGTACAGATTGACTGACATAACTGATGATGATATGTTCAGGGAAGACTGAAGCGATGACGAAGTATAGTTCTTCATGAGCATTACATACTGGATAAGAATAGAGAAAAGGGAAGTCCCATAGAGAATGGCGATAATGCAGCAAACGACCAGCATTTTTTAAGGAGGATTTTGAAAAGGTGCTGAGTGCCCTGTGGACCACAGGCCCTTACGACATAGGTTTATAGAAGGGGATAGGGGAGGTTAAAATAAAGCATAAGCCAGGAGCAATTTTACCTCACGCAAAACAATACCCCATGTCTCCAGAAGCTGATGAAGGTATGTTTCAGACTATTTCAGCACTGATGAATCAGGGGATTATGGTGCCTTCAGAATCATTGTGTAATACTGCAGTGTATCTGATTAAAAAAATGTATAGGAGGGTTGTGAAGATTTATCCAGGATTCGAGACCTCTTAACCAGATTGTAGACACTGAGTTTCCTTTAGTTGCTAATCCGGCGACAATATTATGTAATATCCCAGTAGACGCTTGATACTTCACAGTGATCAATTTAAAAAATGCATTTTCTCGATCCCGTTGCATAATGACTCCCAAGACCTGACTTAATTTACATTTCGCAAAAGAGTTTAAAACATACTTGGCTGCCTCAAAGATACTGTGAGTCCCCATTAATCTTTAACAGAGTCCTACAGATGGATCTAGGCAATATTGATTTTGAAAGTGCGGTGATACAATATGTAGATGACCTATTGATTTGAAGTAAAATAGAGGATGAGTGCAGACAGGACTCTATCCCATTCATGACTATTTTAGCAGTCAAAGGATATAAGGTGAACAAAGAGAAGTTACAGTACTGCCAAGAAGAGGTGTTATACATAGGTCAGTTGATTTTGCATGAAGGAAATAAAGTGACACCCGACAGAGCCGAGGCAATCATGAAAACATCTAAACCAAACATAGTGAGACAGATGCAACAGTTTTTGGGTTTGTGCAGTTATGTTAGAGGCTGGGTGTTTGATTCTAGTACGTACACAAGGCTACTCTGGCAAGCATTAAAGAAAGCACAAGTGGGTAAAACAAAACTAGAATGGACCGAAGAAATGGAGGAAGGGTTTGAAGAATTGAAAAAAGTAATTGTACAGGCCCATTTTTAGGAATTCCCAATTACGGTGAGGAATTTTATTTATTTTCACACACAGATGGGTCAGTAATGACAGCAGTGCTTACAGCAGTTATGTGTCATGACCACTGGACAAGGGTCCAGGCCTTCCTCACCCCCAAGGTCCAAATGGACCCAGTCCTGGCACCTCTGGTGCCAGGATCATGGAAAAATGTGCTTTGCACACTCTGTGCCTAGGGCACATGCATCAGGGCATGGGCATGGCCATAGAACATCATTGGAAGGCATGTGCAGGAGTCCCTGGGAGGGGCAAGGTAGAGCCACAAGGCGGTGCCAAAGGGAAGGGCCAGGGCCAGCCTATTTAAGGCCAACCTACCCACATGCCTCCGCTTCGCATTATTCTGCTTTCAGCAGCGTAACGCTTACCGCTGTCCTTACCAGTTCTTCATCTCGTCGTGCATCCACTTGATTCCAGCTGAAGACCATCTTACCTGGATCCTGCTACTTCACCGCGGAAGGTGCACCTTACCTGATTCCAGCTACTCCATCGCTGAAGGCGCCTCTTACCTGAATCCAGCTACTCCATCGCTGAAGGTGCCTCTTATCTGAACCCAGCTACTCCATTGCTGAAGACGCCTCTTACTTGAATCCAGCTACTCCATCGCTGAAGGCGCACCTTACCTGATTCCAGCCGCTCCATCGCTGTGCGTGCATCTTACCTGCATCCCATCGCTATCGAAGTCGGAGCCTTTCCTCACCTGATCCGGGCGGCCAGCAACGCGAGCTTCACTTCTTTTCTTCACCTTCGCGGCACCTTCATCCTGCAGCCACAGAGCTGCTCCCGAGCATCCAGACTCCATTCTACGCCACCAGTCTTCTCCTGCAAGGGGAAAAGAACACAACAGGTTAGAAGCCATATAAATAACAAGCACTTGGCCGCACCATACCTGAGTCTAGAGTTCCATTGTAAAGGCCAATTTACCAGCTAATTCGGGAGCTCCATCATCCTAAGGGAATCCCCGGACTCGCTCCACTACTCCGCTTTTCCATCTTCACACCTATTGGGAAGAGATAAGACATTGCAAGAATTACTATTAATAATCAGGGCAAAAGACATTATAAATTAACAAACAATCCTAACCAAAAGACTTACCTTCTAAGTGGATTTATCGCAGCCGGTCTGGATCACCACTACCATGTGAACTAGGTCCACTCTATGCGCCCCTGCTACAAGAAGCAGGACAGAGCGCTCAACGTTACAAAACCACAGGTGAGCTTACATGGGAAAATGCTTGCGCACTTCATTTTGGCACAAGAGGGACGAGGGAATTCATGACACCACCACGCCATTCTCATTGCCTCTCATCTTCACTCAGGGTCAATACCAGCGTCCAGAACAGCAGGCTCAGCAGCAGCTGGGGGAGAGAGCCTATCCAAGGGAGCCAAGTCGAGGGAGGGCTCCAGCCGTGCCCCAATGCCCCCGCAGAGACCAGTTGAGCGTAACATTATGAGAGCACATTTCCCTTGCGGACAATCTTTGGCAGCTACCGCGTTTGCAATTGAGAAATCCACAAATATTGTCATGGGCTGCTCTATGACCCTTTTCATGAAGCATGCTCTATTTGCCATTCTAGAGAAACCTAAGGGTACATTGACATCCCAAAGAGCCTCAGTTTATGAGGTAATTATTTCTAACTCAGCAATTAAAATCATAAGATGTAAAATAGGGATCCCTGCCACGTTCATAGCTGAACCCATAGAAGAAGGTGATCATGTCCATGATTGTGCTAATTGTGTTGAATTGTATGATGATATACCCTGTGTGAAGGAGAATGCTTTAGCGGGAGGGGAGATTCTTTTTATTGGTGGTATCAAAAATGTATCAAACTAGTGGGGAAAGCCATTCACGTGCCCAGTTGTGAGACACAGATGAAATGAAGAATTCGAAGTAGTAGCAAGTGCAAGACTGCCGCCTCATTTTTCAGCCCAAGCAGCATAATTAGTAGCACTTCTTGTCAGACTTGAGAAACATGAAGGGCAGGAAGTGACGGTGTACGGTGACTCCCCCTATGTGAAAGCCAGTGATGCCAGTAACTTTATTAAAAGTCACGCATGAACAGCTGCATTACCCCACGCATGTAACTAGAGAGAGTTTTGCTGCAAGTGCAGGGTGTTACAAAAAATTAGGGGTTGGGGGAATCCTAATTTTTTGTAACACCCTGCACTATTTATGGTGAATTGAACCGTGTGTCAAAAGTGTACCATTGGGCATACAATGAGAATGATCAGAGGGGTAATACCTGGTCAGTTTCAGCATTTACATGTCAATATGCTGCAGACATGTAATGGATATATGTATCTATTAGTGGTGGTGTGTCCATTTTCTAGCTGGATCGAGGTGGGTCCGTACACACTCCCTGATGCCACTTGCACAGCAAAGATTTTAGTGCGTGAAGTATTCCCGAGGTGGGGTGTGTGTGAAGTGCTAAGACCCGATAATTGCCCGCATGGTGGTCGGTCAAAAAACCGAAAAAAAATATTGAATTACCAAAATCTCGAAAAAAAAAATCTCGAATTATTTATTTATTTATTTATATGTATTTGTGGGTTCAGGTAAGTATAAAAAAGGGTAAAATAAACAAAAAAAATGAAAAAAGAGGGGTTGGGGGAACCCCCCCATTTCGAAATAAAAACTTATTAAAAATAAAATTCGAGATTATTTTTTTCGAGATTTTCAATTCGAGATTTTTTTTTCGAGATTTTTTTATTCGGTTTTTTGACTATAAACCGGCCCGCATTTTGTCAATGAACCATTTGAACACATAAGGCTTCTGTCAAGCATAAAGCATTTGTTTTCTTCTGCTTATGACCCGGAAGTGAAAGGGATATGTGTCATGAATCTCCCCCGTCTCACCTGAGATCGCTTCTTGCAGGTATCCGCGGGAAGATTCTTCTTGCGGGCGGATCGGGTTTTGTACAGGCCCGCACGAGTCTCTTCCGACTCCAGCGTGCGTTCAGCATTCCAGGATACTCGCGGGTTCAGGACGTCCAGGCAGGAAGAAGCGGTCGCAAGGATACGTGGATTCCAGCAACAGGATGGAAAGGAGAGGGTGGAAGGAGTGGGAATAAGGGTCCATGAACTTGGATAACAGAAGGGTTTGCCAAGCTGCGAAGTACACGTCTAGTCACTACCTGTTGATAGCGTTGAGACGTGCAGGGCCGCGGGGGCGTGGCATATTTATGGGATGTACTACATCCGCCGTGAAAGCTGGTGCGAGGCGTGTCACGTGATACGGCCATGTTGGGAGAAACAGTATATGCAAGCCCTGCCGCGATAAGGACCAGGAAGTCCAAAAGGGACGCGTTCTGTGGGTCATGACAGCATGTCTCCTCTGAAAACCTGTTCCACCAGGTTTGCTCGGGTGTATGAGATGATATCTTCTGAGCAACCGAGGGGTGTTCAGGTTAGAAATTGGTTCCCAGTTTCTTTCACTAGGAAGATATCCTTTCCACTCAACCAGGTATTGAAGTTGACCCCGTTTATACCTGGATTCGCATTTTCTGGATACTTCATATTCCAGTTGCTCGTCCACAACCACAGGATTGGGTCTGCAGGATTTCCGGGAGGATCGGATGTAGGGTTTCAATAAAGAAGTGTGAAAAACTGGGTGAATTTTCTTCCAGGAGTCTGGTAGCTTGAGTGGGAATGAGACTGGGTTGATGACTTCTTTTATGGAAAATGGACCATAGTACCGGGGGGCAAATTTGTTTGGTCGTAAATGTTGTGGTAGTAGTTTCGAGGATAACCAGACTTAATCACCGACTGAATAAGAAGGCCCTGGCCTTCTTTTGTAATCCGCATAACGCTTAGTGTGTGTTTGGGCCTTTTCTAAATGTTCTTTGGCTTCCTTGTGTATGTTGATGAGAGTTTCGATCCAGGAGTCGACAGTAGGGACTGGTGTAGGATGTGGAAGAACAGAAGGTAAAACTGACGGGTGGAATTGTTGTAGGCGAATTCAGCCACAGGTATAAGGAGCGACCAATCATCCTGTACCTTGGTGGAGAAACAACAAAGGTATTGTTCCAGGGTCTGATTTACACGTTCCGTAGCTCCTTTGGTTTGTGAGTGATAACCTGATGAAAGAGCACGTTGGATTCCTAGAATGCGACAGAGATGTTTCCAGAATTGTGAGAGGTATTGAGGTCCTTGGTCTGATATGATCTTGGAAGGGAGTCCATGAAGGCGGAAAATGTGTTCCAGGAAGATTCCAGCGAGTTCTGATGAGGATGGTAGTTTATACAGGGGTGTAAAATGAGCCGTATGAGTGAACAAGTCAATGGTGACCATGATAGTCGTGTATCCACTGGAAGGTGGTAATTCCACAATGAAGTCTGTAGCGATGAATTCCCATGGCCTTGTCGGTAGTGTAGGTTGCAGTAGGAGACCCGTCGGTCTCTTTTATCGTGTTTTGACTGCAGATAGAGCAAGCTCGGATGTACAGTTGTACGTCAGTCTTCATTCTAGGCCACCAAAATTGTCTTTGTATAAGACGGCGAGTGTTGGTGATGCCACGATGTCCGGAGTACAGGGTATCGTGGCAGAGGTTTATTATCTTTTGTTGCAGTTTCTGTGTGGGGATGACTAGAGCGTTATCTTTGAACAAATATCCGTCCTTGGTTCTCAGATTCCATTGATTCTTCCTTGAAATATCCTTCCAGAGCTCAGATGATTGGGTTTGCATCCAGACATCTTCTAAAAGACTGACTGCTTCAGCTACGAAAATCGTGTGGGAAAACATCTTGGGATAGGCCCGATATTCAATATTTTCGTAATCAGGACGTCGAGATAAGGCGTCAGCAATTATGTTTTGTGATCCAGGAACATGACTGATGTGGAACTGGTACTGGGCAAAGAAGAAGGCCCAACTGGCCTGACGACTGTTCCTAGACTCCAAGGATTGTAGAACTTGAAGGTTTCGATGGTCCGTGCGAACCTGGACTGGATGTCTAGCTCCCAGGAGTAGATGTCGCCATTCTGTGAAGGCTTGGCGGATGGCTAACAGTTCCTTTTCCAAGACGGAATAATGTGTCTCACTGCGAGTCAGGGTTCGTGAAAGGTAAGCAATGGGGTGTTCCAACTTGTCCTCAAATTCATGCTTCAAGACTGCTCCTATGGCGTAGTTAGAGGCATCCGTCTCCACTAGGAATGGCCGATTAATGTCGGGTTGGGCTAGGATGGGGGCTTGAGTAAACTCTGTCTTTAGGCGTTGGAATGCCTTGTCTTGAGGTGCAGACCAGAGAAAGGGAGTGTCTTTCTTCAAGAGAGCGATGATCGGTTGAACAATCTCAGAAAAGGTGGGTATGAACTTTCGGTAGAAATTGGAAAGCCCCAGGAAGGATTGAACTTGTTTCACGGAAGTGGGAGCGGCCAAGATAGTATGGCCTTTACCTTCAAATTATCCATACCAATTCCTTCTGGACTAAGGACAAATCCTAGATAATGAACAGAAGAAATGTGAAACAGGCATTTCTCAGGTTTGGCTAGGAGTCTGTGTTCACGTAGTCGTTATAAAACTCCCTTTACATGCTCTTCATGCTTTAAAAGGTCCTTGGAGTAAATCAAGATATCGTGCCGGTAGACGATGATGAAGAGAAACAGAATGTCAGAGAACACCCTATCCATGAATCGTTGAAAGACATCAGGGGCATTAGCAAGTCCAAAGGGCATGACCAGATATTCGAAGTGTCCAAAAGGTGTTCTAAAGGCTGTTTTCCATTCGCCTCCTTCCTTGATACGAATCAGATGATAGGCACCCCTGAGATCCAGTTTCATGAAGATTACAGCTCCTCTCACTGCTTCCAGGATATCCAAGATCAAGGGTAACGGGTAACGGTCCTTGAGGGTGCATTGATTTAATCCACGATAATCGAGGCAAGGTCTAAGTTCCTTGGTGTCCTTCTTGGGAACAAAGAACAGCGAGGCTCCAGCTGGGGATTTTGATGGTCTTATGGTGCCATTTATAAGGTTGGTATCCAAGTATTCTCGGAGGGCCTTTTTTTCAGGTTCCGATAGGATAAACACCCTCCCAAAGGGAATCACTGCTGAAGGCTCTGTGTCTATGGCGCAGTCTTCAGGTCTGTGAGGGGGTAGAGCCTGAACTATGGCAGTTGAAAACACATCAGCATAACTTTGATAGGCCTTTGGGACCTGAATGATATTGGAAACCATGAGTGCCTCTTGTTGATCTGTTGGATTAATTTCAGACGATATCGAGGAGGGATCCGGGGATAAACAGTGAGACAGACAATACTCTGAAACAAGGATCCTGCTGTCCAATTGATGTATGGATTGTGTTTCTGCAACCAGGGCATGCTTAGTACCATGGGGTAGTGGGCTGATTTGATTGTATCAAACTTGATCAATTCCTGGTGATGGTTTACTGAAAGTTGTATTTCCTTGGTCTGCAAGGAAATGGGTCCTGAACTGAGGGGTCTTCCATCAATTGCCTCCACAGGTTGCATTACACCCCGGGCTTCATATGGAATGTGGTGCTTAAAGACCCAATCTTGATCAATGAATACTCCCATAGCCCCACAATCCACCAAGGCCAGGATAGGGTAGGTCTCCTTCTTTGATAACGATAAGAAGGCTTGTAAAACCACTAGGTTGTTCTGTCCAGGAGAGTTCAAGGATGGAATAGATGTGGAGCAAACATCTCTCTCCCGACACCTCGCTCCATCTAGGATTGGGATCTGGCGTTTCCCGAACGCCGTGGAGGGGGCTATAGGACATTCTCTAACCAGGTGTTTATCTGATGCACAATACATGCACAAGCCCATGTGGATCCTTCTCATCCTTTCTTGTGGGGAAATGGGCCCAAGGAAGGCTCCTATTTTCATGGGTTCCGGGTCAGTGTCAGGGGTTGGAACAGGATCAGTTTTTACTGAAGTGTTAAGAGAACTTTTCTGGAAGGGCATCTTGGTCTTTTTTCTCTCTGCCTTTCTTTCCTGGATACGAAAGTCTATCTGCATGGCTAAATCCATAAAAGCCTGGAATGAGCTAGGACGAGCCACTCTGGCTAATTCATCTTTTATATCCTCGTTTAGGCCCCTATGGAAGAGAGTGAAACTTGCTTCTTTGGCCAATTGTTTGAATCTTGTGACATACGTTAGCATGTTCCGGGATCCTTGCCGAAAGTCAAGTAGGCGTTCCTGGGCACTATAAACCTGTTCTGGGTGGTCGAACATGGTTTTGAGGGCCTGTATGAATCCGTCATAATCATCTAGGAGGGCATCTCCAGAATTGACTAAGGGAGTATCCCAAGTTAATGCATTTCCTGCGAGGTGCGAGATTATAAAGCCCACCTTTGCCCTGGAAGTTGAAAAATAATAGAGTTTAAAGGTAAAATGCACCAAACAGGAGTCCAGGAATCCACAAAGAGATTTTGCAGATCCATCATACTTGTCTACGATACCACCCAGTAACACTCTCTTTTGTAGCGGAATCGCGAGACAAAATGAGTTGCTTTAATGCGGCATTCTCCGCTTTTAAATTCTGCACTTCGGTTGTTAGTTCTTGCATGCCACGCATGAGATCCTTGGACGGCTTTTTCCATATCGGTTTCAATGTCGGTCGTTCTGCGTCTCAAACTGTCGTGAATCTCCCCCGTCTCACCTGAGATCGCTTCTTGCAGGGATCCGCGGGAAGATTCTTCTTGCGGGCGGATCGGGTTTTGTACAGGCCCACACGAGTCTCTTCTGACTCCAGTGTGCATTCAGCGTTCCAGGATACTTGTGGGTTCAGGACGTCCAGGAAGGAAGAAGCGGTCGCAAGGATATGTGGATTCCAGGAACCGGGTGGAAAGGAGAGGGTGGAAGGAGTGGGAATAAGGGTCCAGGAACTTGGATAACAGAAGGGTTCGCCAAGCTGCGAAGTACACGTCTAGTCACTACCTGTTGATAGCGGTGAGACGCGTGGGGCCGCGGGGGCGTGGCATATTTATGGGGCGTACTATGTCTGCCGTGAAGGCTGGTGCGAGGCGTGTCACGTGATACAGCCATGTTGGGAGAAACAATGAATTCAAGCCCCGCCGCGATAAGGACCAGGAAGTCCAGAAGGGACGCGTTCTGTGGGTCATGACAATATGTGAGAGACTCAACGGCCTCCTCAAAGAAATGATTGGCAAGATTAAAATGACTTTGAAGAAAGGATGGCTGTATTGCCTACCCCTGGCCTTATATGCCCTTCGGAATCAGCCAGGATTGGACCACCACCTCACCCCGCACAAACTAGTTACAGGGCATTGGATGAGAAGGCCCATTACACCTCCATCTAGGATTAATAGTGAGGCCCAGAGTGTAGTCACAACTTTAGGTGATGAGATGCATGATTACTTGACATCTATGACTACCAGTATTTCTTTCATTTCAGATCAAGTCAAGCATCTGGGGGTCGGTCTAAGAACACAGAAGAAGATAATTCAGCAACCAATCCAAGTGAACTATTATCACAACCTAAATGATATGTTGGGGACCTAGTCTTGATCAAGAATTTTACCAGGAAGTGGCATGAGCCACGTTTCCATGGCCCATTTTGTGTTGAAGAAGTGTCCCCTTCTGTGTTTAAGGTACAAGGAAGAAGAACTTGGCTCCACTTGAACGACGTGAAAGTTTATAAAGGCGAGACCTTCCCTCCCACCGTTGCTGATTCAGAAGCAAGACAAGAATAAGAATTTCTGTGTGCGCAGACCCAATTGATGACTAAGAAGAAGGATGATAAAGCAACGAGTGATTAAACACATACTTGCAGAGAATTCCAGGAATTTTTAAATTAACTTTCAGAAATATAAGGAAGCAGAGAATAATGCATCATAGTTATGCCTAAATGCCAGTTCTCAATCAGAAATTGGAAAAGAGGCCAGTACCCAGATTGTTCTCGTTGTCTTTCTGTGCCTCATTTTTTACAGTCTCTATCATCTTAATGTTGCTACAGAGGAAAGAGCTATTATGGTTCTCCTCACTATGAAAATGAATAATGACAAAATCTTTGATCTCTATAAATATATTGAGACATAAAAGAGATGGCGATGAAGATAATGAAGGTATACATACCTATCTAGATAATGCAGATCACCTGGGCAATAACATGTCGTATTAACAAATGAGAAAGGTGGGGAAAAGAGCATCTGATGAGAGTTGCTATGTCTGCTCTCTCCTCCTCTATGCCATGAATACAGTAAGGACTTTCATTTCAAAGGAGAATTCAGAACACGATGCAAAGTGCCTCAGCCATCTCGCAGCATGTACTACTCAAGGACAGTTTCAAGGAAGTTCGGCGACCTTGCGATGGAGATCAAAAGGTTTGTTTCCATACCAGGATGACTATATCAAGTCCACACAGATGGGGAAGGAGCCTGGATGGAAAAGTAAGATGCTAGTGTATCCTGCTGCAGGACAGGATGAGGTGATCATTGAAGAAAGGAAGAGAATTAATTGTCCTGATGTGACAGAAATAGATGGATCACCTGGATGTTGGGAACAAACTCAAATCTTGATCTATGGACGAGTGCATACCAAGCAGGGATGGGAAGAAGCAACGGTGTCCTGTGCAGCTCATCTTCAGAAGGCGGATTACATGCAAGAAGTGCAACAAGTGAATGATGGATGCTTAAAGTCATGGGCTAAGCACTTCAAACTATGACATGGTAGGATGAATCAGGCCCAGTAGTTGTAATCCCGTTGGTTAATGCAACACTATGTTTCGGAAGACACAGAAAGAACCATGTGGGATATAACAAAGAATGCAAGACCACAGTTGACGTCCCCAGGATGGGAGGAGGGATAGCCGTCCTTATGGATCGATATTGGGCTTGTAGATCTCGATCCTATATGAAGTTGCCCAAGGATTGGGGTGAAGTATGTTCCCTGGTACTCATTCACGTTCCAGCATTAGTGATTCCTCAGAGCGACCTGAACATTGGTGAATTTCCAAAGGTGGATGCCCATTTGAGAAAAAGACGATTGCTTGAACTTCTCCGTCGGACAATAAGAGAAAATAATTTCTCAGCCAAATCAATAGTAGCGTATGACACTATTTCCCAAAGGTTACACACCACTACATTGGCTCAGTATCACAAGTCACACAGAATCCCTCGAGGACTAAGAGACTATCTTAGGCCCACATTATGCAAAGGAAATCAGGAATTCATCAAGAAGTGGGAGCAGATCTAGTGCTCCTTAGATCTGATATTACTGACGATTAAGGAGTTGGTCAGGTTACTCTCAGACATACGTCTGGAGGTAGAGGAGATTAAGCAACAACTATATTTATTGAAGTCAGGTGAAGAACTTGGTAAGATTCTAGAAGATACCAACCATAAACTAGATTCATTATGAAAAGACATGGAACAGAGAAAAATCAGGACGTTTCATAGAGATACCTTGGATTAAGCCTGTGACATTGTTTATACATGTCAGGAATTCTATAACAGCCAAAGACCTGTATCAGGCACCCAACTGAGATAACCAAGACAAACACCACACACACATAATATGGATAGTAGTGAAATTACTAGTGGAGAAAGCGCGAATATACCAACTCCCCTTGACCCCAAGTATAATCTTGGAACCAGCCGGACAGGCCAGTGGAAGTGGGATCCCTGCAGCCAACATCCCTGTACAAACACCTTTTTTTAGGCGGAGAAAAACCAGAAGAGGGCAGAAGAAACCAGAGGACAAAGAACAAGTGATCCAGTCCACAATCAGTAATATTTTATCCAAACATCTCAATAAAGAACAGATGCACACACTCAATCTAGGTTTGTTTTATATACCTACTAATAACAGCTCGGATTTTGAGGAAGGGATCAATCTTTTTAAATGAATAAGGAAAATTGAGTTTAAAGTGTTTTTTGAAGGGTTATCTGAGACACAAGAAAGATCTAAAACGTTCAAATTTTTAGAAATGAAAATCAAAAGTTCCTTTAATCCACAGGTTAACCATCCTGTGATTGACATGTTCAAGATCAAGTCCAAAAGAGATCTTAAGAGAATTAATTACAGACCACATACTAAATGTAATCTAAGGAAACATCAGGCCAAGATTCTGAAAGAATTGGCAGAAGACAGTTCTATTATTATGAAACCAGCTGACAAGGGCAGAGCCTTGGTAATAATTGATACATCACAATATAATCAAGGATGTCTCCGATTACTTCAGGATGAGAGAACTTACCCAGAGCTGGATCAAGACCCGACTTATGAGATCAAAACAATTATTGAAAAAAACGATCGAAAAAGCAAGAGCCCAGAATTGGTTTACCAGCAAGACAGCAAAATTCCTAATGCAAAAACACCCCATGATACTAGTTTTCTATGTATTACCCAAGATACATAAGGATGCAGAAAACCCACTGTTCAGACCTATTATAGTAGGGACGGAGAGCACCTTCGATCCTCTCGCAATATATTTGGATGCAGCAATACAACCACTAGTACAACAAACTTCGACATACCTCAAGGATACATCCATTTCCTAAGGTTACTAAGTGAGATACATCTACCAGATGAAGATCAAATACGTTTTTCACTAGACGTGAGCAGTTTGTACACATCTATACCACACAATGAAGGCATCGATGCTTTTAAATGGCTGCTCTTACAACATGATGAAGTACAGATCCACAAGGTCTTTGCCATGCAACCTATGAACGTCATCCCCTACAACAACTATTTTAGGTATGATGGGAAATTTTAGTTACAGACCTCCGGTAGATCTATGGGCTCTTCAGTAGCACCCACTTATGCCAACATCTTTGTTTTATTTTGAAAAGACCTTCACACTACAGAAAGAACCCTGGAGCTCCAAGATCATATTTTGGAGGAGTTACATATAGACAATGTGTTTGCCATTTGGGGAGGTCTTGAACTCTCATGTTTTTTTTTAATACATTAACCAATGTCACAAGCACATACAATTTACCATGGAAGTAGGGGAACCTAGCTTGCATTTCTTGGATATCTGGATCATGTTCTCAGAAGGGTTGATCACGACAAACATATGCAGAAAACCCACGGATGTTACAACACTTTATATTACAACTGTTTTCACCCCCATACACCTGATGGAAAGTTTACCATATAGCCAATTCCTCAGATTGAAATGGATGTGTGTCTAACACAGAAACTCTGCAAAATGAATATGACCTTATGACAGAAAGATTCAAAGAAAAAGGTTACCTGAATGAAATCTTGAAAACGGCAGTGGCCAGGTCAGAAATCCATCAGAGACAAACTTTACTAAGACCTAATCCAAAGGAGAAGGATAGGCTCATCTATACTCTGAAATATTCAGCACAACGCTATCAAGTCAATAGGATCAAGAGGAATTGGAATCAATCTGACCAAATTGGACCCAATGCTGAATAAATAATTTCCAGAACTTCCTATGATGGCTTTCAAGAGAGGAAGAAAAACCTACATAGAGACTTGCATAAAACTAAACTGGGAACTTATCCTTGTTTAAATTGTCAACACTGCTCCAATGTCATCAAAGGAGAACACATTAGACATTCCAACACAGGCAGAAAAATTAAGTTCCGAGATTTCTCAACATGCGACAGTAAGAACATCATTTATGCTCTGAAGTGTCCTTGTGGCAAATATTATGTAGGCCAAACCATTTGGAAGGGCAAAGAAAGAAGTATGGAGCACAAGTCAACCATAAAGTCAGCCAATATAAGATCACCAGTTTTCAGGCCTTTTCAAGAGGAATAGACACACAGTCGCTCAGATGAAGTGTGTGATCCTAGAGATTGTACATCCACTCCCTAGAGGAGGAGATATGAGCAAGAGATTAGCACAGAAGGAATTATTCTGGGTTCACCAACTGACCACGATATCCCCACTGGGAATGAATGAAGATTTCTATTTGGTCCTTTTTTATGAGGGTCTCCTAGGGTACATCATGGTGACCTGTGTAAACACAGAGGAGAATTTACCTTGATTGGGTAGAAGTCAGCGGGATATAGTTACCTGTAGCAATGACTCTGCATAGGGTTTATTCCTATGATTGCATATGGCACTTCTAGGTTTTATTACTGTGTCACATCACCAATCGCACATCAAAACCATGACTATCCCCTTATATAACATTTCAAGATGGTACACCCATGATGGGGGTCCATGTCACCCATGGACAGACCTCAGGACATGCTCACCTCTTAATATGGATTTTACATAGTGTTGTAGCCAGTAGAAAATATAACACCTTTTGATTATTAATAATTGATTTATTCATCAGTTACATTTGGGGACAAGGTCAATCTCCGGACATGGTTGTATTAGACTGTGCATCTTATTGGTCAGAATCTCTTCACATGTACATGTTATTGTGCATTAGATTTGACTGAATATAGGTTCTGTGATTTTACTCTGGAGGTCTCCTCCTCTTACCACGATTCCACCACACTTTGACAATAAATAGATGTTTAATTATTTTTCATTTTTAAAGCACTCACACAGCCCGCGGGCATCGAGGCGCTGTTACAGGAATTGTTTGTTGTTTAGTTGCATAATTGTTTTCTTTGTCTTAGTTGCGTATTTATAAAGTGCTTAAATACCCAGAGGTTTCCAAGCGCGGACCCAGGGATCGAACCTGTGTTGCTTTGTGTCGTCTTGCTTAAAAAGGTGAGCACGTTGCCGCTGAGCTATCCTCCCGGGACCTGTTAAAGAGATTGTGAACCTATAGTAGTGCAAAACATCCATATTAACTATCTCTGACTTTACTATAGACAACATTGCACCTACCCCTAGGAATGGGATATTCTCTCATATTTGGTCTTGGGGAATTGATGTTATCAGATTGTGCACCCAAGAAGGGCAGAGTATTCATATCTGCTAGTTTTTGCTCTACTATATACAACATTATACCCAGCTCTACGAATGTGATATTTTACAAAATTTGAGGGTATTTGTACAGACATGTATTATCTGTATCTGCAAGTTCTTACTGTACTATATACAATATTACATCTAGCTCTACCTATGTGATATTATACATAATTTGAGGTTATCTGTATAGAGGTGATTGGTACAAGTATCCTGAACTAGACGCATTCGATCTTTGCAAACATTGGCCTTTTGTCATTGTCCATATGGATATATAAATAGACTGTTGGTCAAGAAGCTTTATACATAGTGAATTAGCAATACCTCTATTTACGATCTCCCAGCAGTTTGGGGCTTCGTCATTAACAAGCACCTTCATTTACGAGCCGGTGTACATGAGTGATGTAATTCGCGGCATTGCGCGATGATGGCATCGCGTCAGGCATGCCGCAATTAGCACGCTCATTTTGTAAAAATCTGACTGCGGATTTCACCCTGAACGCTAGGCTCCTTACTTTTCGGCCCTCTTTGAGTAATCTTTGCCATTGGGCAGGCTCTACTTTACCCTTATTGGACTGCATATAGGGGAACTCAGACCTTAGAGCAATTTGGAGCCCTAGACTTATGAGTGAATTCTAAATAAGGCAATTGATATTCCATTCTCTACATATACCATCCTTCACACCTCTATTGGGGATACTTTGATGCTATCCGACCATACAAGAGACAGTGTTCAGTGAGGTGAGTGATCCTATCAACACATTTTTTGACTATGTGGATCAGTTGGTCTAAGCACTATATTAAACTGTCACGGCATATTGCAAGGCACATGCCAACTAGCGAACTCCTTCCCCTACAATGGGTGTGGTGCATAATAAAGCGCTTTTTATTTTTAATATACTATGGATTCTTTTTGAGTAGGCCTCCAACCCATTTCGCACCCAACCTCCACAAACCCCTGTGTCATAATTGACTAGGAAATATGCTGGTGTGTATCAATAAGATATTTATTAATTTATTATTTAATGAAAAGGAAAATAATCAAAATACAGCAGCCACCAAAATTGTGGCGACACAAATACAATATCCTATCTAGAGCGACCAAGTGGAAATGGGCTGTTACATTCACTTTTGTTATAATGACAAACAGGAAAATACAATCAGGTTGAAATAAACTGTTACACTCGCTTTTGATTTAATGATAAAACAGGAAAATAACAATTCCACAGAAAGTGATAGCACCACAGTTTAGCAATCCCCCTGCAACACTCACCCCAAATGTCAATTAAACTTGATTCCTTTGAATGGAAGGCAGTGGCAAGGAGTAGGAATATAGGGGGAAATACGATTTTGGGTGAAGCCCACCACCACAAGATGCTAGGGTACAGAATGGAAGAAAATTCTTATTGCTTACACTTAGGAGATATGCAGAGTTTTAGAGAATACTAATCACACACCAGGGCAAAATAGACAAAAAGTGGAAACATCGTTTTTTGGGAGAAAGCACATGCAAAGGGAAAAATACAGTGGCAAATGGAAATTTGTTTACACTGGGACTTCAAATGACAGACAGCTCAGGAAATGAGTTTAGCTTGCAATAAGAAAATCGTTTTTCAGTGACAAGGACAGAGGCACATAACAGGTAGACTTCTAGACAAAGGGATTGCTCACAATGGGAACAACGGTTTGGGTTTAATAGGACAGGTGCAAATAGGAATTTGTTTGGTAATGCACGCAATACAGGGACAAATTCGGTTTTTAATTACAAGGAGACTAATACTTTTGAGGCAACACTTTAATGACTATACAATGAAATACAAACACCAGTAACAAGATGGTTGATTTCGAATTTCAACAATCTTGAACCGTGAATTTCAATGGGGGACCTTTTTCTTTAGTTTTTTTGCATTTTTTTAAAGTGCTCACACAGCCCACTGGCATCGAGGCGCTGTTACGGGAATAGCTTTGGTTTGTTTTTTTTAAATTGCAAAATTGTTTTTTTAAAATGTGTGTCTTAGTTAATACCCAGAGGTTTCTAAGCGTGGACCCGGGGATCGAACCTGTGTTGCTTCTTGTCGTCTTGCTTCCAAGGCGAACACGTTGCCGCTGAGCTATTCTCCCGGGAATTAATTGATTTTCTTAAAAAAATGAAGGATTTACACTGACAACTGAGGTTTTTCAAAGGAGATATGCTAAGCTATGCATGCACACACGAGATTCTTCTATGGGGGATAACTGGATTACACTGGCAATTTGGGGTTTTCATTGGGGTATAGGATTAAATGTATTACTAGTAAAATGAAGGGTTTATGCAATTTAGGGCTGGAGTTATATGCTACTTACAAAGCAAGCCTTGGTTTAGGATCAGGAAAGCCAGCTGGATCTCAGGATACTCTAGACAGATAGGGCAAGGGGTCTGGTCACTTCACTCATAAAGAAGTAAGGTTCAGCAGCCTTCTCTCCGTCCCCCTTCAGAGCAAACTGAATACACAGGTAGGTTTGGTATTTCAGTGCACCTTTTTTGGAGTCTTGTACATAATGCATAACTAGTTAATCTAGGAATACCATTATAATTAGGGTCACTTTTTATTGGCTAGGAGCAGAAGTGAAGAAATCCATGACAACTGTTATAGACAGATAGAAGATTTGCTTTAAACCTACAGGTAACAAGAAGCCCTGCATATTCACACATCAACAAATGTTTTTATATTTGATGAAGTGGATACAATTGTGATATTGTTATTTAATCATTTATAGAAATGTAAGAAGATGAATTTCCCCTGATGAAGAGAGTACCTCTCGAAATGTGTTGGGACCTAACCCTTTATTATGTTGGAATAATGTATGCTGTTTAAGTTGATATTAAAGTTTATTTTTCTTTGAAAGACTAACTACATATACTCTTCAAACAAAATTTAAACCCTTTAATTGAGTGAAATACTTTTTTACATATATCAAGGTTATTTAGCGATTAGCTGAAGAAAGTGTGCGGGGGACGGGAGTTCCCGTCTTGGGAACTTCTCTGTTTTCATGTGTTGTGGCTGTCCATGTGCCAGTACAGTCTTTTCTCCCCTGCTCCTACACTCCAAATGAGTTCAAATTAATTTCCATCTGAAATGTAACTACAGTTATACCTTACTTTAAATTCTAGTGTGTGCATAGTGCATCACTGGATACGAAGAGACTATTCCTGAGGAGCACATGTTGTTCAGCAGGATTGCTATGATAATGACAATATATTCATGCCTGGAATTCAGACAGTAGCAAACGGTTACAGATCACTAGGTGGGAACTTTTGCAGACAATCAATGCTACCATTAAGAAGAGCTGAGGGCCATACTACTGATGACCCTCCAGAACCGATATGTCCTTGATATGATCACAGTGATGGAAGGAGGAGTTTGCACCAAAATCGGGCCATCATGTTGCACATTCATACCTTCTCATGATGACCAGAATGGAACCTTGACAGAGGCCATAACGTTGTTAACAGACCTGCATGCCAGGACGGAAGACGAGACAGAGGAGAAGACAACAGTTGGTTTGCATCATTGTTCTCATGGATTCCGCAGTGGTTGGCAAACATATTCAAGGTTCTTGGAGTAATACTGGTGTTAGTAATGGTTGTCATCTGTGTAGTCAGGATGGTGATTGCCCAATGCAAGAAAACGGCAAAGAAGGTGGTAGCGGTGAAGAACCCGATCAATGTCAAACCTGAACCAAATGGCAAGGAACTGACTGATGAAGCTGTCAGGAAATACATAGAGGCCAGCATCGTAGCACCTGAGTTAACGAAGTTCCTGTATCTAAAGAATCATAAGAGGTACCTTGGACGATGGGTCTATTATACCCCGAATGGACAATGTAACTCCATTACCTGGAGTGTAGATGAACATGTCAAATCAGCAGGCACCTTGAGGGCGGTAATGAAGATATGGACGCCAAAGAAACACTTCAAGAAAAAATACCAGGATGTGGAGACAATTGAGGTGGTTGAGGACTCAACCAAAAGGGGGAATGTAGAGGAGCATCTGCATGCCTCTGCAGGAAACCCTGCACCCCTTTCGCCCATATGTTGAAGACATAAGATTGTGCAGTGTTTGACACCAGCAGTTGTGCCAATGCCGCAATGTGTGTTCCAGAAAAGATACCCATTGAGACAACCCTACTGAATGTATCCCCGCAGGGATGACAACCAAAGGGAGGAACTCCCTGAAAGAATATGAAAGAGAGCAAGGAAAGAGGCTAATGACATCACAAGAGACATTAAGTGATGTCTTGAGATACTAGCTGAAGAGGATGTATGAATCCTACAGAGACTAATGACGAAGTAAAGAATCAAGTGAACTCTGAAATACAAAAAAGATTACACGTGCATGTAGTCGTGCTGAGAATCAACCGTTCAATAATTGTACTGATGCTCAAATGCATAGAAGCTGGCTATACGTAGTACATAGAATGCAGACGATGCAGCCATTGTATAGGAGCTGGACATCGGTGCCAGGACCCATGAAGAGGAAAGGGAAAACTGTGTTGCAGCAAGAATAAGCTGAATCGTGGAGCTGCATGGCGAGGTTGTCTGACCTGGAGTCAAGACTGAAGCAGCCATGGTCAGCTATATATTCTGGAAAGGAGCAAACGTGCGAAGGATGAATCATCCCTTGTTAAGGAGCAAAGAAAGAATACCAAAAGTGGCATGTTTTATTCTTTTAGAGCATTTAAAACCTGCAAAATTGATCAGATCATGTTCTCCTGTCACATGGACGAAGGATGGAAATAGAGTTCGAACTTGGAGTCCCAGAACACGATAGTGAGTGCCCGCACTCTCATGTATTCTGAAGACAAGGATACTTTTGCAAGGCCAAGTTCAAAGACGATCTTCATGGCAGAAGGCATGGGTGATGAGAGATGCTGAGCTAATTGGGTGGGGAGGTAGTGTCTAGCCCCATCTTTTTGCACCTGGGTCTGGGCTTATGTGCTGCTAAGTGAACAGAATGTTCCAGATATGGCATGAGCGTGCCAACCAATTGTAGTGGTCCATATGTAACTAAGGTCCTGAAAGCCAATGAGAAACCGTGTATCTAATGTTTCTGAAGATGATAATGGACAGCCAATCACAATCCTAGTTCCTATAGAATGTGTACTTAGATGTTCCCCTTAAGCCTATCCGGACCCTTAGTAGGTTTTTGTGATGCTGGAAATGCATCGGAGGGACAGGGCCTCCGTATCCTTGTCCTTTACTGCTTTTTATCGTGTGTTCTGTCGTGTTTTCCGCGCAGGAGTTCATGTGAGACTCCTGACGGTGCAGCTCTCTTTCTTTTGGTTTGGTGAACGGACCTGTGGGATACCCTTATGGCACCTATGGGTGGGGGTACAACCCTGTGCCCCTAGTGTATGTTTTTGGGCACCTGTGGGTGGCCCACAGAGCAGGGTATGGGCTGGTGGCAGCCCCATGCTGAATGTGACAGGTGCGCGGCGTATCTTCCATTTTGGGATACCACGGCCCTGCCATTGGGAACAGTTGATTCCTGATGGAAAACAAGATGGCCCTGGTGGCGTCTTACTTTCTATTACCCATTACCTTGTTTTCCCAAAGTCCTGGGAAGCCCTGACTCTGCCAGCCTAGCTGGAGCCTTCCCGGTGATGTATGTTGTGGGTACCTCCTGTGGGTGGGACCTGGGTGAATAGAGTGTGTGACGGATATGCATTCTGTGTTGTGGGTGTCTAGTATCTGGTGGTTGACACAATGACTGAGACAACCCTGCCCGAAACCGGTATGAATGCAGCTTGGAGTGTTGAATGGCTCGGTACTTGTCCCAATACACATAACTTGTTGTGAGTGTCTGGAGAGAAGTGAATGGCCTGAATACCTTGTGTGCCTGATTGGCTGCCTGCCTGCATGAATGCCCGTAGTTGTGATTGGATGCTTGAGTGTGACCCAGCTGAATGAATGGGAGATCAACCGTATATCTGGGGACCTCTCACTGCTAGGAAACGTGTTCAGAAGCTGAAGTCCACTACGACGAGTAACTGGATTTACTGACGCTTGACCTTGAAGCCCCGCTGGACGAGAATAATTGCTGCTGCTCTCCTTCACAATCTGAAAGCTGCTGTGCCTCCAAGGACTGACCCAGAGAGGACCTGGTAAGGCACCCTCTTCCTGAGCTACGAGGGACCATCGTGCACAGCTGATCTTTGCCAACGCTCCCTGGTAGACAGACCTTCGACAGGCTGCCGACCCGATACGGGGACTGCTGTGGAACTCCAAGGAGAAGCACTCGGACTGTTGTCCGCCACTGTAACGACCGCTGTCGCCGACCAGAGCCGCTGTGCTCCCGTTTGTCTAAGAACTTCCATTTGATCATCGGACGCTCTCGTCTGCATTGTCACCCGCTTGTCTCCCGCTGGAGAAGGCCCGACCGTCGACACGCCGAGGAGTATCCACCGGTGGGTTTCCCGTCACCTACAGACCGCAGAGACGCCGACGACTCGACGTCCTTGCTGAGCCACAGTTCTTCCTCATCTCTTTGCGGTCCAGAACTATTGTCATCAAGGTGCCCTGCACGCCTCTTCCTTGCAGGACGCCAACGCTCTGTCGTCGACGAGCACCGCTAGGAACGAAGCTGCCACTTCCCTGCCATAGTTCACCCTGTTCACCGTCGGAAATTCGACGACCCGTGACTCCTGCTTTAAAGGGAGGGCACTCAAGAAGGGCCGTCGATTCCCCGACACTGACGCCAAGTTCCCTGACACCTCTCGACGATCCGTGGCTCCCGCCTGAAAGGGAGGCACTCAAGAAGGATCGGTCGGTGCATCATCGGAGAACTCTACTCCACCAGGTACATTGGGGGGGGTAAAACCTTAACAGGAAGAAGTAAGACTATTGAACATTTGGACTGGGCTTGTGCTATATATCTTCTGCAGGTTGCCCAGGTGGAGGGATCTCCACACAGAACTGTGCCTAGCGGTAGGGGTCAGTATTCTGCCTATTGTTTTAACCATCTTGCGTTCCTTCCTATCTCTATTGCTGGTTTCAACGGGTAACTTTGGCAAAAATAGAGTCGGATCATCAGGAGCTCCTCACGCAGCACGTCCTATTCCATGGCCAGTTAGCCACACCCCATCTCTATTGCTGGTTTACTCGTTATTGATCTGTGTGACATTTTAACCGTACAGTTGATGCACTTTAATGATATTCGATAACATTAGTGGTACCACTCTAGACGTGTATATATTTATCATTATTGACTTCCAAGTACAAAGTGCGTTATTGTGATTGTGTACATACCTTTGAATATGAATTATATAAAGACTGTGTTTTCAGTAATACAGTGTGTGGACATTCCTTTGTGGGGGTTCGGGGACTACACTGTACTTAAGAACCATCCTGCATCACCTCCTGAGAAGCTAGGCCTTGATTGCTCGACCACGTACCAATAATAGAGAATCTTGGCTGGGGTCCTCTGTGCCTCTCCTCTACCATTTAGAGAGCGGAAGTACAGACACCCCCTACCGGTTTTACAGTTTTCCGTGATTTGCCATGTAGTATGATGTCACCTCTGATGTATTTTTGATATATAACTATGATTTGTGAAAAGATCGCTGAGAGAACCTGAGCCTATGTCCTTTTATGTTTGTTGTAAACTCCCTGTTTTAGATAATTGTTAATAAAACAGTGCTTTGCCTCTTCCTGAGTTGGTTCAGTTATTTGGACTCTGAGTTATTCTGTGTGAACCCATCCATTGCATGCACACTCCTAATGGGCTCTAAGCTCAACTGGTACATTCCTAATTTGTTGGAGCATGTTGCACTGTTTATGGTGAATTGCATTATGTGTCAAACGTTTACTGCTGGGCATACACTGAGAACGATTAGAGGAGTCATACCTCGACCGAATCGTCTGCTTCAGTATTTACATATCGACAAACGTTTACTGCTGGGCATACACTGAGAACTATTAGAGGAGTAATAACTTGACCGAATGGTCTGCTTCAGTATTTACATATCGACTATGTCGATATCCTGCAGACATAATGCACATGGGTATCTTAGTGGTGGTGTGCCCCTTTTCTAAGTGGATCGAAGCAGGTCCGTGTGTTCACCCTGATTCCACCTGCGCAGCAAAGTTTTTAGTACACAAGGTTTTCCCGAGGTGGGGTGTGTGCGAAGTACTAACGTTTGATAATGGGCCACATTTTGTCAATGAGCTTTTCGAACAAAGAAGGCTTTTATTAAGTATAAAGCACAAGTTCTCTTCTGCATCTCACCCACAAGCAAATGGGGTATGTGAGATACTCAACAGCCTCTTCAAAGAGAGGATTGCCAAGATTAAATTCACTTTGAAAAAGGGATGGCTGTATTGCCTACCCCTGGCTTTATATGTCCTTCGGAATCAGCCAGGTTTGGACCACCACCTCACCCCACACAATCTAGTAACAGGGCATCAAATAGAATGCCCCTTACACCTCTGTCTAGGATCAGGAGTGATGCCTAGAGCGTATCCAAAACTCTAGGTGATGAAATGCATGATTATTTGACATGTATGACTACCAGTATTTCTTTCATTTCCTATCACGTCAAGCATTGGGTGGAAGGTCTAGGAACACGGAAGAAGATAATTTAGAGACCTGTCCGAGTGAACTATTACCACCACCTAAGTTATATGTTGGGGACCTGATTCTGATTAAAAACTTCACCCGGACATGGCATGAGCCTCGATTCAATGGCCGATTCCTTGAAGTGATAAATGATACCTGCCCATAGTGATGTTCATCGGCTTGTGGTTGCTTCCTTTGTGTTTATATTTCAATCTTACCGCCTCTTGTTACAAGAGACGTTAATATTAACACTTTTTTACAGGATCCTAAAAATGGTCCAGTGATAAGAAGATTCCTCATTGCTATAATTGAATAAATTCTGCAGTTACAAATGTAAAAGAACCTCAATGATTGTATTAAAAATTATTACTGACGAAGACAACATGATCATAGTGAAGGCACAGGTTCAACAAGCAGTGGGATTGTATGAGAAATGGTTGTCCAGATTTCTATGCATAATATATATTTGCAGGATTATTCTCTTTTTCTTTTTGTTCCTTATTTTTCAGTCTCTATTATCTTAATGGTGCTACCAAAGAAAGAGTTCCTATGATTTTCCCCACTATCTGAAAGAATGATGACCATTTCTTTGATCTCGATGGGTATGTTAGAAGACATAAAAGAGACGCAGAGGAAGATAATGAAGGGATAAATACCTATCTAGATAATTTAGCTCACCTGGGGAATAACATGTATCAGCACATGAGAAAGATGGGGGAAAAGAGCATCTGATGAGAGGTATCAGCATACAATGCGAAATGCCTCAGCCATCTTGCAGCCTGTACTATTCGGGGACAGTTCCAGGGAAGCTGGCGACCTTCCAATGGAGATCAAGATGGTTGTTTCCATACCAGGATTACTATATCAAGACCATACGAATGGAGAAGGAGCCTGGATGGACAGACAAAATGCTTGTGTATCCTGCTGAAGGACAGGAGTAGGTGATTGTTGAAGAAATGAAGAGAATGAACTGTTCTGATGTGACGGAAATAGCAGGATCGCCTGGATGTTGGGAATGATCACAACTGTTGATCTATAGACGAGTGCATACCAAGAAGGGATGGGAAAATGGAATGATGTCCTGTGCGGCTCATCTGCTGAAAACGGAAAACGTACAAGAAGTGCATAGAGTGAATGATGGATGCTTAAAGTCATGGGCAATTAACTCCAAGTTACTGACATTGGTAGAAGATGAATCAGGCCCAGTAGTTGTAATCCCATCGGTTAATGTGACATTATGTTTCCGAAGCCATGGAAAGAATCACTTGGGACTTAACAAAGGATGCAAAACAACAATGTTTCCGGAATGAGAAAAGGGACAGCTGTCTTTGTGGATCGATATTGGGCTTGTGGATCTAGAGCCCATATGAAATTGCCCAGGAATTTGGTTGAAGTGTGTTCCCTGATGCTCATCCATGTTCCAGCATTAGTGATTCCTCAGAGCAATCTAAACCTCGATGAATTTTCAAAAGTAGAGGACCATTTGAGAAAAAGATCATCACTTGAACTCCAATTGACGAAAAGAGAAAATTATTCCTCAGCCAAAACAATAACAGCGTATGCAACTATTCCTGGTAAGCTCAAGTTGTTTGGCAAGACTGCTATGATAATGATAGTTATATTTATGCCCGGAATTCAAAAAGTGGCGAGTGCCAAATGGTTGCAAATCACCAGATGGGAGCTTTTGCAGACAATAAAGCTACCATAAAGGGATTAAACACAATTAAAGAAGAGCTGAGAGTCAAGAGAAGCCTCTTGCTCATTTAAATACCTGGCATAACTCCAATCTCAAAACTATGTGTGATACTAAAAGAGAAACAGAAGCGAACTGGAAAAACTACCCAACTAGCCTGAACAAAGAGAAGTTCCCCACTGCCTCCAACAACTACAAAGCATCCCTCATCCAAGCCAAAAGTGCCACCTATAACGAAAGAATCATGAACGCCAATTCTGGCACTAAAGAGATCTTCGCTATCCTTCGCAAACCCAATTTGCTCGTGCCACCACAGGACTCATGTATCAAAGATGCAACCTGGTGTTCGAACATCCAAAAAGCCCTGCTGGACAAAATCTCGCATCTACAAACAGAAATTTAAATAAAAAAACGTCTGCCGAATTCACAATTTGCAGAGCCAAGAGTCCTGAAACCACTGATTCAATTAAACTTTGCCCGGTCTCGGTAACCGAAGTGAAAAAAAAAATCGCAAGCCTCAAACCGTCCAGATGTCAAGATGACATTTGCCCAGCGTTGTCACCCCGTTCATCTTCTCTAATTGCCTCCTTCGAAACAAGTACAAACCTCAAGTATGCCTGGGTACTACCACTACTTAAAAAAACAACATTAGATCCTAACAACCCATCTAATTATCGGCCCATTGTGTCGGAAGCGGCCTCGTTTGTACGCATCATTCGTACACTGCGTACTATGCTGACGGAGGTGCGGCTTGACACGGCTTGACACGCTCACAGCTCTCCTCAGGCGCCTGCGTCGCTGGTGGCACGCTGTTCTCAGGAAAGTGCGGGTTCTTTCCTCTTTCCTCGCTCCGTCCCCGGACCCAGGACCGGCTGCGGCGGTGCTCGACTTAGTGGAGAATGGAGAGAGGGGGTTCGGAGAGCTTGCAAACCGGAGCTGAGCTTGGAGCGGAGCCGAGAGCGGGGAGCTGCTAGGAGCCAGGCGGAGAACGTCTTATGGTGAGCCTAATACCACAAAGGCAGCTGTCTGTGGTGCCCCGAGGGGGATCTGGTGATATTGTCTGTATTATTGTGCAGCCTGCTAGTATCGGCAGCTGGCGAATTGTACTTTGAATGGGCGCCAAGGGGGCTGATATTAGCTTGGATTGGGCCCCTTGCTAAGCATTGCCAAAATTACATGGCATAAGAAATATAACCATATGCATCTTCCTTTTTTATTTGGGTTCTATTATATGAACCAGCATATGGCAATTTTCAACTAAATAGAAGGGTTTGACCTGGCTGCCCTGTATGTAGAGCTTTGTAGCGCAGCTCATATACACCAGGAGCAGAAAGAATTTATAGGTGTGTATTGTGGCCAGTTTGTTAGTAAATATTGGGTATTTTCTAGCCGCAGTTATTTACACCTCCTCCCTGAAAAAGAGCTGAGACACAGCCAGTGGCTGTGGTCAGGAGACTTTGGGGAAACATCCACTTTGGCCCTGAGCACCGATAAAACCAGGAGACTGTGGGGATTCATTCCCTTTGATCCTAAAATTTGATACGACCAAGCTAGATTGGCCTGAGTTGACTATTAAGACCAAATTGGATGGCACCCTCTAAAAAGCCCACTCCTTCCAAGTACAATTTAAGAAGAACGAAGCAGGAGCAAGCCATGGTGGCTAACATAGATGAAATCAAAAGCAAGAAGAATAAACCCAAGAAGGGTATTCCTGCCGTTCAAGGAAGGATCACAGGATTTTTTCCTCTGAATCCTCCAGCGGAAATAAATTCTACAGCTCTGGGGGCACCCTTGGAGCGAGTAACGAACACCTCTAATCTGGGCAGTTCGTTGAATTTTGAAGACATCGACAATAATTCTTTAATGGATCTATGTCTGAACATACAGAGAGGTATGACCCCACAGATAGTGGGTCCTACCGGGAGTATGAACCTCTCCAAGATGGAGAGGCAGTCCAAAGACCATGTAGAACCATCTAACCAACTAGGGGCTCTGGGGAGATTATCTGCCTCACCCAATTTAGTCATCGACACCACCTCAGACATTGGAGCGGAGAGAGTAAGTAACAGCTACCCGGGTGCCTTAGAAACTGCCGAACTACAAGCATCTGTGGCGTCTCTGCAGTTTGCATTAAAAATCTTATTACAGATATCTGGCCGCACATTGGCAAACACGGATGCATTGATTAATGACAACGTACGAAGACAGAACGTGGCCGAGGAGGTGGAATGCAACTTACCTTAAGCCATTTTAATGGCGAATGAGACACATGAGCAACAAGCACCACACTTAGATATCGTTCTACCGGATCACTCAGATGTACCACCTACACGTAAGCAACGTAGGATGGCCAAACAAGCATCTCGGGGGGGCAAGAGAGAGCAGCCATGGTTCACCCCATCCGGAGACAGGGAAGGCTACTCTCCGCTCAAAAAAATCCAAAAAGGGAGCGGCTCGTCCCAAGAAACGGAAAGCTTTGGGGGATGGCCGACTGACCAGCTGGTTGATTGCGGAGAATGATGTAGCCCCTGATGGGACTGGGGAATCAGAGACCTCTAAGATCGAGTCTCTACCAGAAGAAGCTATTATACCTGTTAACACCTCTAAGATTGTGAGTGATCATAGTAGCCTACATAACTCCGCAGTTTTCACATCCGACCCTATAAAAGAGGACGATGAAGTTTGGGGGTAATCGCACTTATCTTATTAAAAACTTATATCAAACTGACAAATGCACATGGCTCTCACGCTCTGAATTTCTGAAGAGACTGCTCTCAGTACCGCAGCTAAGAGTATTACAATCTGATGATTTTCAATACTTGGAGCCCCTGTCAGGATCTAATCCTAAGGTGTCAGTGTTGCATTGTACATTTTTATCTACTGCTCAACTATTAAGGGTTTACAAAAAAGAGCTCAGGACAGTGGATATTGAGATAGATGCAGACTTGAAGTACAATGATCCCAGCTGTCAGGAGTTGGAAATAGCAATAGTTGACCCTATAGTCGCCTGTCCCAATTTACCAACTGGAAAGAAGGTGGACCTGACAGATGTACAATCTGTATTAAAATGGTTGATGGAGACTTTACCAATGGTCACAGCATCTAAATGAAAATTATCGTTGGCGTCATGGAACTGCAAGGGCTTTGCCCACCTCTTAAACTCAAAGGAGCCGATCGCCCAATTAATTCAACATAATTGTATCTGTCTGCAAGAAACTTTGGCTATGAAGCCCCTATTTTTGGATGGGTATAAGGGACATCAGACATTTGCTAAAAGAGGAGAAAGGGGGCGGCCATATGGGGGATTATGGATTGGGGTCTCTAACATGCTCTGGTCTAGGAGGATTGATGTGAGTCAAGTTGAACAAATGGTTGCTGTTGAAATAGTGCATAAAGGCAAGGAGAATACTGACAAATTATTAATGGTTTGCCTATATAATCTCCCTGGGGCAGGGATGAGAGAGTCACTATAGGAAGCTCTACATGAGCTTCTGGCTAAGTGGCTAACTACTCAAGAGAATGCTTATGTATGTGTAGTCGGAGACTTTAATACCCATATGTCCAGGGGAAATGAGAACTACTAACCCGAAATTGCACCCACAATGTGAAATGGTTCATCATTAAGTAGAGGGGGAAGGATTAGGTTGGGTACATTTCTTTCAAAATTGGGAACTTAAGATGTTAAATGGACGAACTAAAAGTGATCATCCGGGCAAACATACATGGAATAATGGACCATTGGTCAGCACATTGGATTATATTTTTGTTTCCCCAAGCATGCGTCTCCTTGTTGATGACATGGCTGTTATCCCAAACAATTGGAGCAACCATGCCATCCTGGTATGTACATTTGAAATACCTGAAGATTATGCTCAACTGTGTATCACGGGGGATCTAAAAATAAATCATACTGGAACTAGTATCTGATGGTCCGATAGGAATGTGCAATTAGCGGAGGAAGCTATAAATAAAAACTATTACCCCAATTTAGAAGAATTTAAAAAAATGTCCATTGATGATGCAGAGGATTGGATTCATTTGTTCTCTGATCAACATGCATCGACGGGCTAAGAAATCTAGTATGACCTGGGAGATCTATCAGTCAATCTCCAAGAAACTAAAGAACAGATATCGGGCAGATATTAAGGCAAAAAGAAGCCTTGATAGAAATAAAACTTGGCAAAGGTTAGTACAGACTATCTGCACAAGGAAAGCAAGTAGCATATGGGCGCTAATTAATGAAGCTAGGGGTAACAAGATACAGCATTTATCTAACCCTATTGCCAGCGCCGAATGGACTAGGTTTCTGGAGAATCAGAATATAGTACTTAAGTGTGAGGAAACAACTGTGATAGGCAACATACCACCTGAGCCTACTATAGACATCTCCTATGATTCTATTCTATCTGAAATTAAATTGCTGAAATCCTCCAGGGCTCCCGGACCAAACGGGCTGGCAAATATTGTAATAAAGAGCAATCCTGACTTCTGGGCTACTCTGTTGAACATCTTGTTTGTGAAGATCTTGAGGTTAGGTAAGGTCCCGTGCTCTTGGCAGTCGGCCATATTAATAACAATATTCAAAAAGGGTAATCGCCTGGATCCCAATAATTATAGACTACTTTCAATGCTTGACACTACAAGTAAATTATTTGCTTCATTAATATTGAAAAAACTACAGCAATGGGTGGACCAGGCCAATATCTTATGTAAGTTTCAATGCGGCTTTAGGCAAGGTTATTCTACCACCTATAACCTTTTGGCTATGGATCATATGCGCAGAAGGGCCCAACAGAGTGGGCAACCACCTCTGTATGCACTCTACGTAGACTTCAAAGCAGCATTTGATTCTATCCCCCGAGAGAAACTTTGGATGAAGCTGCCCAGAAGATCTGTTATATTATCTTAGGTTGTTACACCAGAATGCCAAGGTGAAATTAAAACTAGACCAGGGAGGCCACATGTCTGAAGAAGTCTTACAGAATAGAGGGGGGTCAAACAGGGGTGTGTGACTGCCCCCCCAGTGTATAATTTATATGTACATGACATCCCCCTGACAATAGCTTTGGCAAATAATTGTCCTCCGAGCATTGGCGAAATCCCTCGCCTGGTACTTGCATATGCTGACAATTTGGTGGTTTTCGATCATACCATTGGTGGTCTACGTATATCAGCTATAGCCCTTTGAGAAATCTCTGAAAACAATGGTCTCACTATTAATATTGAGAAAACACATGTGATAAGATACACAAGTAAAAGATCTTCCCGAATGATGCTCCACATTGATAGTGTTGAAATCACGTATGTTCCGGTATATAGATACCTTGGAATCGAATTTGAACCCAAAGGTGAATATCCCATTTGCAAATGTAACCGAATGATAAGAGCAGCACTAATTACTGCCCTCTTTAAAAACTTCACAACAAAGCAGGGAGGCTTCACCCTATGGGGATCTCGCCATCTATATATCCAAGTTCTCTCTCCTATGATGGTGTATGGGTTAGAAGCACTGATTCAAATGGAGCTCAACTGGTTACAAATTATAGAGGGCAAATATTGGAGGAAGATATTGGGACTCCCACATGCATTCCAATGGCTCTCTTAAGACTTGAGCTGGGACTTATATCATTAAAAGCTTTGGTACTGAGAGCAGGGCTCTATCTACAAATGGTGAATGGAACCGGAAATGCCTTATTGACGACAGTTGCTCTGGAAATCAATAAAGAAAGTTCTACTTGCCAACTCAAAAATCAAATGGAACTGTTGTTTAGGGAGATTTGTTGGTCGCACCGAGCTGGGCCTTATACGGAGGCAATGCAGGCTTCAATGGGAAGACGGGTAGAGCTATGGGACTGGCTTGAGAATTACGAACATCTCTGCAAGTTGAAAAGGTATAACTTTGTGCAATCTAGGTTATTCACATTTGAGAAACCGCAACGATACTTGCTATTATGCCCGTCCCACAGGCTCAGAAGATTTATACTTGACTTAAGATTAGAACATCTTCCCATTAAGATGATTACGGGGGTGATAGATAAGATACCCAAAGAACAACGTTACTGTCGCCTCTGTAATAAACAGGAATTACCTGAGACAGCCAAGCATGTCCTCACTGAATGCCAGGCAATGGTGGATGTCATAAAACATCATTTAGCAAAATATGTACATAACTGGGAGACTATAGGGGAGTTGTCGTTTTGGAACCATTGTGTTAATACCGAAAGTATGCGTTTGCCAACGGCACTCTATAATATTTGGCTGAAGGTGGAAGCCAAATTGGGTATTTCACTATGAGGCTTGCTAGGATTCATCTAGACCCAGCTGCCATAAGGAGAATGTGGTATTATGAAGGAGGTTAAATCTGGGATATAATACATCATGATTAAGAGATAAGGATGATTTGTACGTGGTATTTAATTTGATGTTGATATAAATGTATTGTATTATCTTTTATTATATTTTATTAATTAGCGCCCCATAACAATGTTACCCTTCCTACTCAAAATTCTGGACAGGGTTGCATACTTGCAAATACAAAACCACCTAGAATCAAACAATTGTTTGGGTCTACGCCAATCAGGTTTCAGGCCACGGCACCGAATCAGCTCTCATAGACCTACAAATCCAAATGGAGGAGCTTAAAAATAAAGGCAATTTAGCACTCCTCCTCTTAGATCTATCTGCAGCTTTTGACCTTGTCAACCACAAAGTACTCTGTAAACATCCGACTCCGGCGGCCCACCTCTCCAACAAAGCCTCTCTATGGATACAGTCATTCCTCTCTAATAGGATGATGAGGGTACTTGCACCTACGGCTGTTGCTGAGCCTGCCCCAGTCTCCTGCAGAGTACCACAGACATCCTTGCCCCCCCCACCACATTGTATAACATATAACATATTTACCAAGCCACTGTTTGACCACCTGGATGACTTGGGTGTCACATATACAAACTATGCTGATGACAGCAAAATCCTCATCCCTATCACAGGTTCCTACGACACTGACTCCAAAACTGGTAAATAAAATATATCAAACCATACAGGCGTGGATGGCCATCCATGGCCTCTGCCTGAATAACTATACAACCAAGCTACTCCTTATTGGTTCTCAAAACAGACTAGGAAAATTAGGCAACCAATTAAAATCCTTCATCGTTGACAACATCACCATTCAAGTTTCCAAAGAAGTGAAAACCTTAGGCATCTATCTCGACTCAGCCCTCACGCTAACTAGACAAGTTAACACAACGAACTCTGTGGCGGCATATACATCCAAACGTATCAATGCCTGTAGGCCCTTTCTCTCTACAGATAGTTTCATTACACTGGCCAGAGCACTCATACTATCGAGACTGGACTACAGTAATGCTCTGTATGTCGGCACTAACAGCCATAACCTGAAAAAACTCCAGGTTCTACAAAACAATGCCCTAAGAGTAGCCTTGAACATTCCCAGAGCCAGCCACATTTCCTTAGCAAGACGGAATGTCCACTGGCTTCCAGTGAAAGACAGAATGGGCCTCATTACGACTCAGGCGGTAAGGGTTTTATGGCGGCGTAAACAGCGCCGACCCTTACCGCCTGAGTACGAGGTCCCTTAGCGCCATAGCGGACTTAACACCTGCTTTTAGCAGGTGTTAAAATCCATGGCGCTAAGGGACCATGGAGTTAATTACGCCACCGTAATTTACGGTGGCGTAATTAACGCCTTCCCCACTCCCATTATACCCTATGGGGCAAAAATGGGAATGGGGAAGGGTAAATGGGGATTGGGGACTTACCGCCCCGCCAAGGTCGGAATGGGGCGGTAAGTCCGCCAACCACCATGGCGTAAACATAGTTTACGCCATGGTGGTAAAGTCACGGCCCAGGCGGTAACTTACCGCCTGGGTCGTAATGAGGCCCAATCTCCTTCAAAACCCTATCTCTAACTCATAAGTGCCTCTCAAACTCAGCCCCCAAATACCTAGTGACAAATTAACCAGAAACGTAAGCAACAGACCTACCTGATCTACGCATGCCCACCTTCTTACAGTGCCTAGGTTTAAACTACAAAAAGCAAGAGGCAACAGCTTCCCATTGCAAGCAGCTGGACTGTATAACTCTATGCCTCTAGGGCTAAGGTCTCAACCATCCTTCTGGACCTTTAGGAGAAATCTGAAAATATGGCTCTTTGCATAGGATCGGTAAAGTACCTTCAATCCTATTCCAAATTTATAGCTGTACTGAAATGAAACATCTGGCCTTCCTTGTATCCTTTTGTATTTCCACCATAATGGAAATGTTCAACCTGTTGTAACAATGTTGTATGTGTCAAGTATAATGGAAATTTCAACCTGTTGTAACAATGTTGTATGCATCAAGTAATGCTCCCAGATACCTTTTGGTTTGGTGCGCTATATAAATGAATAAATAAATAAATAAATACGACTGATGATCCTCCAGGATAGATATGTCCTTGATATGATCACAGCAATGGAAGGAGGAGTTTGCGTCAAAATTGGCCCATAATGTTGCACATTTATACCTTCTCATGATGGCCCGAACAGGACCTTGGAAGAGGCCATATCGATGTTGACAGACCTGCATACCACGAAGGAAGAAGAGACAGAGGACATTGAAGATGACATTTGGTATACCCCCTTGTTTTCATGGATTCCTCATTGGTTGATAAATCTATTCAAGGTTCTTGGAGTAATACTGGTGCTAGCAATGTTTGGATTCTATATAGTCAGTATGATGCTGGCACAATGCAAGAAAATGCCAAAAAAGGTAGTAGGAACGAAGAATATGATTGATGCCAAAGATGACCTAAACCCCAAGGAGCTGACTGATGACGCTGTCAGAAAGTACATAGAGGCTAGCATTGTAGCACCGGAGGGAACGAAGTTTCTGTATCCAAAGAAACAAAAGAAGTATGTGGGATGATGGGTCTATTGTACCCTGAATGGACAATGTAATTACACGACCTGGAGTATAGATGAACATCATGTCAAATCAGCAGGCACCCTGAGCGGGTGATGAAAATATGCCCATCTAAGAAACACTTCTTCAAGAGAAAAAAGCAGGATGCTGAAACACTCGAGGAGGTGGTTGAAGACTCGACCAGAGGGAGGAATGTAGAGGAGCAGCAATATACCTCTGTAGGAGACCCCGCCCCTCTTCCTCCTGTATGGTGGAGACATGAGACTGTTCCGTGTTTGACACCAGCCATTGTGCCAATAACGCAGCGTGTGTTCGAAAGATGATACCTGTTGAAACAACCTTATTGAATGTATCCCTGTAGTGATGACAACCTAAGGGAAGAACTCCCTTAAGGAATATAAGAAGGAGCAGAGAAAACAAGCTAGGGACATCATAACAAGTATGTACGACGTTCAGAGATATTGACTGAAGAGGATGTATAGATCCTAAAGAAACTAATGATGAAGCAAAGAATCAAGTGCACTTTTAAATGCAAAGAAGAAGATTACTTATGCACAAAATGCTGTAGACTATCAACCATTCAATAAATGTACAGCTGCTCAAATGCAAAGTAGACTAAAACATCATAGAAGCTGGCTACAGGTAGTAAATAGAATGCAGGCAAAGCCGCCATTATATAGAAGTTGGACATCGGTATTGTGAATTTAATAAGCTAGGACCCATTAAGTGGGATGGAAAAGTGTGTTGCAGCAAGAATAAATAGAGTCATGGAGCTGCAAGATGGGTTCTCTGGCCTGGAGTCAAGACTGAAGCAGCCAAGGTCCGCTATCTATTCTGGAAATGACCGAAAGTGCAGGGGATGCATCTTCCCTTGTTAATCATGGTCTACTGTCACATAAGCCAAGGATCAAATTAGAGTTCGAACTTGGAGTCCCAGACATGATAGTGAGTGCCCTCACTTGCGTGCCTTCTCAAAGACAAGGATACTTTGCGAGGCCAAGTACAAAGACAATCTTCTTGGCAGAAGGAATGGGCGATGAGAGATGCTAGGCCAATTGGGTTGGGAGGTCGTGTCTTGCCCCATCTCCTCGTACCTGGCTCTGGGCTTACATGCTGCTAAATGAACCGAATGTTCCAGACATGGCACAAGCGTGCCAACCAATTATATTAGTGCATATAACAAAGGACCTTATAGTTTGTAGACCAATGAGAAACTGTATATCTAATGTTTCTGAAGATCACGTGTTTTAGAGGTAGGCCCATGTTGTCCACCTGATAATGGGCAGCCGATCTCAATCCTAGCTCCTATAGAAAAGTATACTTAGATGTTTCCCCTTAGCCAATCCCGACCCTTGATAGGTTTTTCATTATTGCCAGTTAGTATGTTTGTTTATTTGTTTGTTTATTTATTTATAGCACGCACCACACCCGAAGGTATGACGTCACTTCTGATGTATTTTTGATTAACAAACTGTTTTTGTAAAGATCACTGAGCGACTGCGCATATGTCCGTTGATGTTTGTTGTAAACTCCCTGTTTTAGATAATTGTTAATAAAACAGTACTTTGCCATCTTCCTGAGTTGGTTCTGTTATTTGGACTGGTAATTATTCTGAATGATCCCATCCATTATATATGCACGTTCCTAAAGGGCCCTAAGCTCACTCTTGAATTCTCTGAATATAGTCTAAGGGGACTTCATCTTCCTCCATTATGCTTGCCATAATAGCACTAAAGTCTGACATTTCTGGGTACTGCGTCCTTAGAGCTTGCCATACAGCCGCTTGGCAGTTAGCAAATGGTGCGCACCTAATGTTTTCCTTATCTATATGCTTCCATGGTGTGAATTGCGGTCGCCCCCTCCCTTCTCCAGTAAGGGCAAATGTGTAAACCCGATTTCCCCATTCGATCCTCGTGTCAGCCTGATCTGCCTATCCTATCTCTGTGCCTTTAGTGTCAGTAAATGCCCTTATCGGTTCTCCCTTCTTTCTTCCGCAAAGGTCTCTAAGCCTCTGCACGTATGTGATTGGGTCATCCATACTGCGTGATGTGTCCCTGGACTGTTGTGATCTCTCTTCTTTATCACCCCAGATCTCCCTGTGTCCCTCTTTATTTCCGATGTTACGTTTCTATCTGAGCTTCTCCTCATCGATTGGCACCTGGGTCACCACTTTCCCTTGTCCTCACTTCCCCCAACATCCTCATCTGATTTGGTGTCCTCCTTGTCACTGTCAATATCATCCACGAAGTTTAGCCTTCTTGAGGTTGTGTCTTCGCTTATCTTCTCCTCAAAGTCAATCAAGTTCCTGCTATCCCTCCTCCTGGAGGACTCTGCATCGGTCCTGTCCGATGGTGTAGCGATCCTGTCATATATAGCGCTGCAGTCTTGCTCTGTTCGCCTATCGTCTCCCACCTTGTCATCCATGGTACCCATTCACCACTTTATTCTTAGGTCGCACTCCTCCTCCTCATTGAGTTTGTGTTCTCTTGCAAGTCGCTCTATTTCCAACTTTCTCCTTTCCCTTCTTACTAAAACTTGCTTTTCCTTCTTGTCTTCCTCCCTTCCTCTCTCTAACTTTTTGAGCTCCCTCCTTCCCCTCATCTCTCCCTGCTCCCTCTCCTTCTCTTCTTCCCTTTGCTTTTTTCTTCGCACTCTCTTGCGCTCTTCCGTTTCTTCCCTCTCTTGCCTTTCTACTTCCTCCATCATCTCTGCCCATTCTCACACTTCGCTGCTCCCCTTAAAACCTGCTACTTCTTTACCTGCCCCTTGCTGGTTGTCACATTGTCTTCCCATACAATTTCAAAAGTATCTGCTCTCCTACTGACTCGTTCGATGATGTGCCCTCTAGCCCATCCTTGGTGCTTGTCTGGGTCTTGCCTTGTGCTCCTTTCCCACCATCTGTCTGTCCAACCCCTTTCTGTCCCTCTTCCTGGTATATAGTGCAGGTTGAAATATTGGATTTGTGTACCCCTTCGCTGCCTTCAGCTCCCACATAGGATATAACCCCTGTGCTCCTGCTACAGCCCCTTCTTTCTCATTCTCAGGAGGAGGTGGAGTACGGGGGTCAAGGGCATTGTGCCCGGTGTCTCCTGCTGGCTCGGCATCTCTTCTCATCCCCTTGGAACATCTTCCAGAGCTCAAATATCGCCATGATTTTGGTCAACTGCTTCCCCTTATAGATGTCTTATTTGTGTGTCTGTAATGGTTGCTGCACATTTTTGGAGTAACTTCTGCATTGTGGCCATAGATTAGTCAATTTACCTTCTGTGCTTTTCGTCCATTTTGTGCTATTTTTACAAATTGTGTCCTTATATCCAGAAGAGTCTTAATAGGTGGTGTAGGGGCGTATCCCCTGCACTTCTTCTGATACATTGCTTTATACTTACTTGACCTCAGGTCAAGGCTTTCGACTCTTCCGTTATTGTACAAGCACAAAGAATACTTTCAATTGTGTTTTCATAATTTCACTAATGCCAGTTCTCGTAAATTCTTCCTGAGCCTCTCTGGCTCTCAATCAACTTGTATGGTGTCCACTACGCACCGCCCTTCTACAACTCTCTGCCTCGTCAGGCACACCCACCACTCTCGTGCATGCGCCTTCTGTGCACCGCCACCGAACAACCTACTCCATCCATTTTTAATACTCTGCACCAACTTCTGTACCTCCTTGTGCTGTCCTAGTCCTAGGCACAGGGCCTACGGGTGACGTGCTCACAATACTAATTTCTCATTACATAAACATTTTCCCAACCCCAAGTTGAACCCACAGCTGTCTTCCTCTGCCTCCTAACCGGGGATACCAATATGTTTTGTGTTCAATCTGTACCTACAGCATCGCCTTGTAGATAAAACACCTCTGCAAGACTTAACCAGAAGAACACCTTCCACAATCTAGGCTAGCTCCCTTTGCTAAGCCTTTACGGGGTTATCATCATCCATGACCCAAGCTAAAACACCCAATCCACAGGGTATCCAATATTCACATAACTTTTGTCATCTGTACCCTTAAGTCAATAGTTTAGGTTATTCACCAGAACTTTTTATCTCAAGACCGAAAGTTCCCTAACCACAGAAATGACATCTACCTCAGCTCCTTTTCCTACTATGCTTTAGAATCCTTGACACTACTAAACAATACTTGACAATACTTCACAAGATACTGTACAGTACTCATTATCTTCCAACACCCAACATTACTTTACCCCCCCCCCCTAGTTGGCATGTGATTGCGTCAATACTTGCACTCCGTGATCTGCTGATGCTGTTCTGCTACCGGTTCCCCCAAAACTGTCACATCACCCTTCTGGTTTGTTGGGCTCCTCACGGACCACGGGCATGATATTTCCAAGCTGGCTCCTGACAGCCTTTGCACGGTGGTGCACCTCCCACAAGGCTTGTTTTCCATGTGGTGTCCCACAGCCCTCCAGGAACGGTGGCGGAAGAGCCGTCTTATGCCGAATGGGCGTACATAACCATACCTCGGCTACCAACTTGTTGGCTTGGGTATGCCAGAGATCTGGGGCTCACTACGAGTTCACTGTCTCAGCTCCCAGGGCCCAACAACCCTCCACCAGTATACAAAAGGAGGACACAGCCAAGGGCAGGTTAGAACTGTCATTTATTACACAAACAGACAGGGGTCATTTAGGACATTTGGAAATTCCCAGATACACCGCTCCTTAGCCCATATCAGGCTGTTTTGTTACATTTCGACATCACAACATGGGTCCTTCCCCAAAAACCTGTCTGTCTGTCTGTTTGGGTGATTGGAGTGGTATCACTTATGGACTGCACCTACAGACATTGTGTTATTGGTCCTCACATGTCAGGTGGCTGGCCTGCCCCTTCCCCACAAAACTATTACATTGTGCCAGGGTTGCAGGATTACCATTGGCCCTTAACCTCTGCTATCCATGCCTGGATTTCTGTTCCCTGATTGGCTGGAGCTGATCTCCTCGGGCCTGGGAACCAGCTCTGTTCTCAGCGCTCTGTGCACCATCTCAAGGTGATGAGAATGACTTTGTGTTCCCAATGTAACTGTTAGCACCACCACTTCTGCCTGTGAGAGTGCCCTCAGCGTTGCAACATTGTTAACGATTCCATTTTTCACTTAATGTTTGAGTTGCTGAGAACCGTTCGTCTTCCTACCGTGGGTGAATGACCATTGTCTAGCTTGGCCGCATCACGTGGTTGAGGACCACGAATTCGGGCTCTCCTGGTCTGCAATTTATGAAGATTTATCCTGTTTTTCTGCAAATGGTGCCTTGTCGTTTTAGGTTTGGAATGTGCTGTTTGTCTCTGAGCTTGACTGCCAGCCCTGGTCTGTGCAGCCTAGTTCTGCTTTCCCTTGTCTCCCGTCCTGCGACATGTGGCCTCTTGTAAACTCATTGTAATTATACTATGATTTCTACATATCGTCGTCTTTGGTCCTTCCAGGTTGCTTTCATGAGCCTGTAGTTCCATAGGGTTAGTTGAATCTATGTGATTTTCCTGCAACAGATATATTTGCATGGGAAATGTACTCAATACAAAATGTTTGTATATTTCCCATGCAAACATTTCCATTACAAATCATGCAGATTCTCACACACACCCTCACTCACACCCCCCACCATCAACACACCCCCACCCCCCTACTTACCTTTCCTTCAGACACGCTGTGTCCCTGCAGCACCGGTTCCCTTTCACTTCTGTGATCGGGAACCGGCGCCACAGGCTCATTTTCTTATTTATTTATTTTTGTTGTTGCTCCGGTGAGCTGCAGGGGTGTCCCCTACAACCTGCCGCCCACTATACAGTATGGTATAGTGAGCAGGGTGTTGCGGGGGACACCCCCCCGCAGCCCCTGGCTTTTTGTTTGTTTTTTTGTTGCTCGGGTGAGCTGCAGGGGTGTCCCCTGCAGCCCCTGCCCATTATACTGTCTGGCTGGGGGAGTCCCCCGCAACCCCCACTCACTGCAGCCCCATACCGACCCCACTGACACCTCGAAAACACCTAAACTCATACCACGAAAAGTTCGAGCTTTTGGTAGTTAGAACCTTTCGTGGTGTGTTTTATGTCTTTTGGTGGGGTCGGACTTTTAGATTTGGTAATTTCGTCCTCTACAGGTTAGTTGCGATAAGCGTATGCAAGCTTGTTCTGCAGCTCTTTGTTTGCCTTGCATTTAGCGTTTCTGCACTAAGCCAGTGAGAAAAATAATAAAAGCTTTTGACAGTATATGTATGTATCTGTCCTCTATCTACAGAACTGTATAAGCATGTTATTTCTGTGTGCACGTGTATGTTTGTGTAACTTCTTGCATGGCTGCGAGTTTACTTAAGGACAAACATGGCTATGTCGTGGTGTCACTAATGACGTCAGCACATTGATTTCTCAGCATTAATCAAAGCCATCCATCGAGGCATTTGGGTCCATAACTAGTGTTGAGGTACCTGTCCATAAAAACACATTCACTGGATAAGGTTTTAATGGTTGCCTAAGAAGATATATGTCCGCATATATCGATGTTACTGGCCCGCCTGGTGGCTGTACAAATAGTGTGTTCCTTCGTGCTTCCTTAACTCTTCGACCACCTGTCAAAGTAGATTTTCAGGTTAGCTGGGTAGTACAAGATGTATTTAATGTTCATTGCAAACAGTTTTTTCTTTATGGTGGTTAACGATTGTCTGGCCTTCTGCACCAGCCCTGTAAAGTCTGGAAATATAGCAACCTTGACTCCCTGCCACTCCAGAGTTGTCTTCATGAGGATAGTAGCTTGATCGCTATAATTACGTTTTTTGGCTACAATCACAGTCGGGGGAGTTACAGGAGGCGAGGATGGCCAGAGCGCGGCAAGCCCTTTCGATGTAAAAAAGTTTGATAGACTGGTGGGCCCCAACATTTTGCTGATCAAGCCGACATTGCTTCGCCTGGATCTCCCTTCCACATCTTTGACCTTGTCTCCCAAGGTTATGGTTTATTTGTGAGAGTCTGATAGTTGGGTAAAGAAAGTAGCAAGTGCCACCTCCAAATCCGAGACTCTGGTTTCCATTTCCTCATCTGACGAGAATTTCTTTTCAAATCAGTCCAACATCTATGCCAAGGGAGTCCATTTTATCATCCATCTGGCATCTTTGGCCTGCATTATGTTGTGTGTAGACGGAACTTCAGAGGAGTCTTATGTACTTACATTCACCTCTCTGGCTCCCTGGGGCAAGCCACGTGTGGCGGGTGAGGAATTATATGCCTCCATTGTACCTTTCAGGCTGTACTTGCCTTGCTTATTTTTTGTCATGGATCTAGGTGGATACAGATTCAAAGGGGCAATTGCAGGACCCAGAAAGAAGCTCAGGATGCCCATCTTAGTGGAACCAGAGGAGGGGTAGGGCCCCTCCAGAACAGCCAGCTATTGCAGAATATTATTTTTTGATGTGGTTGGGCTGGGGCGTAACAGTGGATAATGTGCCTTCAATCTGTACCACCATGGGGGTGGAGGGCGGCGGCACAGCTGGAAGGGCACAAGGGCACAGCCAGGTACCGGTCGAGCAGTTGCAGTCAATGCCTAGATCTCCTTCAAACCCGAGTGGAGGTCATATGTCCACTGAACCCCCAGGCCCAGATGGAGTGTTGCATGCACGCAGCATACTGCGGCTGTTCACCAACGATTCCTGGCTCTCCCGGGGAGGGGTGGCATGGTGCTCTCATGTGTCCAACAACCCACCACCGGCTCACCTGCATGGGCAGTTTTGATTCTGCTTCAGACTATTCGGTCGATGTACCGGACCGGGTGATGCTTCCCTAAGGAGCTCACGCCAGGCTGCTGCTTCTTTGTCACCCTTCACTACCACCCGGTCACAGACCTCACTTGGTGTCCCGGGCTCTTGGTCGTCATATCTCATTAGGAGTAGATCACCCCATGGAGCATGGCTACCCCACCACCTGAATCCAACACCACCTGGATCACAGTCACCCACTGCGGCTGCCGATCTCCCTCAATGCCGCGGTTTCGCGGGTGTCAGAAGAGTGAACTGTCTAACAAGCCAGACCATCGGATAAGGGTTTGGGGTTGGATGCTCTGCCACTGCCCACCACCACACACCCTTCAGCGGTTGTTTCCCATGTCAAAATGTATTAGTAGTCAGATTTAAATCAGGATAATATGTAAGGTAGTGCAGAGCCACAAAGACTTGCGACTACACTTCAGCAAAATCATTTCTTGATTTATATTATCCCATGTCGAGGTAAACCTAGCCTGCCCCCTAATAACAACTGGAATATTCCTTGGGTTGTCACTATGGGGTAAGATAATATTTAATTCTGTCAGAAGTGGCTGATGGTTCCTGATTGACATGAGCCTAATTTTAGAGGGGGAGGCAAGGGTGTCTGTCCCCCAAGTTTCGTGGCACACCATTTTGTCCCCTTGATTTGGCAGGGGCCCCTTTCCTTTAGATGTCATGTCCGCCCAACATTTTCAGCAAAGTTACTGTACTGCTAATTGACAATTATATCTCAGGGCACACTTTGGGCTATAGTGGCACTACCAGTGTGCAGGGGGCTCTGGCGGTCTATACATGTTAGTCTTCTTCCTTAAAGAAAGAGGTATACCTCTTTGCTCCTTGTGACAAGCCCCTTCCAGGTCAATGGGACATGGTGGGGCAAACTAAAGTATCCTCCCTAGCCCTTCATGAGCTCAGCATCTCAGAGTGTATGGTTGCATCCAGCTCACACGGCTACACCACACTTTACACAATGAGCCAGGCAGTGGATTTTGTCACAACACCCATGTGGGAATTTAACAAAAAATAATGGCACACGCAACGTGACTTGAAATCTCCCATTCCTCCCAGTACAAACTGGAAGACAGATTAAACATTGGCAGTCATCGTAGAAGAGTGCACCTATATACAAAGTTGTGAAGAGGACCCAAGCTGCACTTCAAATGCTATTCACTGGGGACCTTTTCCTTTGCCCACAAAGCCCCAAAACCACACTGGGAGCATGGGCCTGATGAACAGGGATGACACTGACCTGCAGGCACCTGCCAAACTGACGCACAACTCCTTCAGACCACAGCAGATGCAGCCAGATGCCACGCCCACCAAGGGGCATAACCCCTCCCCTGCCGCTGCAGATCTAGGTGTGTGAGGGAGCTGTCCATGAAACCGTCGCACCAGGGGAGGCAACATTCACATCTTGCAGGCTCCTGTGACCTACCACCGGGAGGATAGCATTTCCAACCAACCACATACTGCAGTGCAACTGCATACACAAAGGTATAAAACATCAAATTCCTCATTGTATTTCGGCAACTTCCAAGTGAAAGACCAAAGAAATATCAAGGCTTAGTACCTCAAAATGAAATACACCAAGCACGGCTGAAAAGATACAAGTATCTTTTATTTCTGTACAGTCAAAGCAAAACGATAGCTATCTGGCTCCCAACACCCAGTGTGTAGCAGCCGACACAGTGAGTAGAGAGTGTACTGGACATCTTTTTTTTTTTTTTTTATATATTGCATCAATTAGTTTTCAAAAAAAACTTTAAATGCATACTAAAAGCAACATTTTCTTACAGAAACACAAATTACATCAATTATATATATAGGGAGGAAAAGTGGTGTGCTGAAAAAAGTGACGCTAAGTGTCCAGTTTTGTAAAAATGTCTTTCACGAAGTTCAACATGGACAAGGTCATGGATACTTTTCCTCCCCTTCTTAAAATTATCCATCTCTCCTGCATGGATAAAGTACTTATATTTTGAAAGTGCGTCCCTAGCCATCTTTCTCTGGACCTGGATAGAGTAGCACAATTCATCACCAGGTGCTGTAGAGTTTCGACCTCATGTCCACAGCAACGACACATCAAACTTGGTTTCTCCTCCTTTCTGTTTCTTCTACCTAGAACTTCTCTCGTGTGGAGAAGATTTAATCGGAATTTTAGAAAGCAGTGCCTTTCCGTGTTTGAGGGAAATTTGTCCAGGTACGGGTGCACGGTACCACTACAGTAGTGCTCATCCGTGCCCTGAGTTATAGACGGGAGGGCACTAAGCCTGTCCAAGGTAACTTTCCAATCCCAATCCAGAAGTTTCCTCTTGACCATGTGTTGGTTTTGCACTAGGTTGTCGGGTTGCAAGGCTATATTATTCAAGATTTCTGTGCAGATTAACTGCCACTTGGGTAAAGCCGGAATCTGTTTTCTTGTCATGGCTTCGTTAATGGCCAAGAAACCGCTTCTTTCCTGTGGGTGCATACATTTGCCAAGAAATGTCAATGATTTCCAAACCATAGATATGTAGAGTGAGGATAGGTCCAGTTCTTTACGGACACTTTCAATTGGAGTGGATGATGGTAGGCTCAGTACTCTTTTCCAAAATAAACCCTCTAACAGTTTCCTAACCTCTGGGGTAAGGAAGAAGTTTGCCTCCGCAGCATAAGTCAAAATGGGCGAAACTTTCAATTTATAGAAGTCTATCAGTGGTCGGAGGGAGAAGGAACAGTATCGCCGCTTGATTAAGAGAGCTTGGGAAGCTAAGTTCATGACTTTGCTTCTAAGTCTTTCGACACCCGGACCATCTTGGATACTGTTGTTCAAGTTTACACCAAGGTATACCATTGTTGAAACTACTGGTACCACTTCCCCGACAGGAACCACCTTAGATTTTTATCACCCAGGATGGGACCTAGCCTCAAGATCTTTGATTTCTTTGGGTTTATTCGGAGGCCATGTCCTTGTATATACGACTCCAGTGCCTTCAGTTGACGCTGTAGTCCAACAGCGGTCTGATCTAGTAACAAGAGGTCATCAGCGAACAGCAACCTTCCCACGGAAGTCCCCGCGATCTTTGGGGGGAAACATCTCACTGCTTCAAAGCTTTCCTGCATGTCAGATATGAAGAGACAAAATACCGCTGGAGCCAACCGACAGCCCTGTTTCAGCCCATTCATAGCCTACACACTGTTTGAAAGGTTGCCCTGTCTGTCCAACCTAACTTTAAGAGTTGTCCCAGTGTGCAGTGCTTCCAAGGGTTCTCTCAGGTTGTTCGGACAACCCCATTTCCTCAGTTTTTGCCATAAAATACAACGGTCGACGGAGGCAATGTAGATGTTCTTGTATTTCTTCTCCTTGACCAGGCATTTTAGTATGTTTATTATTAGAATATTTAGGGATGTCCCAATGCCCTTACGAAAACCTGATTGCCAAGGGTCCAAGTGATTTGCCAACCGACTCCAATCGTTCAGGTGTTTCAGAATAAGTGCTGCAAAAAATGTTCCCACGACGTCCAAGAGGGCAATCGGTCTGTAGTTCGTTGGCACGGACCTGTCACTCTTCTTGAAAATCGGGACCATTATGGACGTCGTCCACGATTTGGGTAACTTTTTAAATCTTTTTATGTCGTTGAACAACAACAGCATAAATGAGGCCCATTTTTCCGGGTCCTTTTTGAGGATGTCGTTAGTCCTGCGGCCCTTGAGGAGTTTGAGTTTTTAATGAGGTCTAGGATGTCTTGTTTTCCAAATTTAATGTCCCAAGACTCGTTGGATAGTAGGGGTATTTGTGGACCACGTGTTTTCCTCAAAAAGTAAAGGTTCCGAAAGTGACTTTCCCATACAGTTGCTGCTATGGGATTCACCATCTTGGAGTCAGGAGGAATGTTTATTTCATTAATCAATTTCCAGATACCAGTGATGTTTTTAGTAGTTAACAATTTTAGCATCGTCTCACTATCTTGTTGCACTAGTTGGTGTTTGTGCTGCATGAGCCAATTCCTGTAGTTGTTTCTGAGTTTTTTTATACAGGAGTAAGTCAACTGGTGCACTGGTTTTAAGAAATCTCCTCCTGGCTTTTCTTACGGCTTTTTTTTTGGTCACTACTTGGTAATTATAGGTGTGCCGAGTACATTGGTAGTTACCCTTGGCAACCCCCTTTGTGCGAAAGATCTTCAATGCTTCAGTGTTTTCAGTCAGGTTGGAACCTTGGTCCTTGATTAAGGAGTCCAACGCCAGGCCCATCTCTTTTCTTCCCATGCGTAGTCTGTTTCCCCCCGGAGTTATCTGAGGGGCTGGTTTTATAGATGTTTAGCAGGAATAATGGGAGATTTGACCCAGGCCTCAGTTTCGAGTTCCAGAATGTTATGGTCACTCTGGATCGTAGGGACCACTTTCAACGATGTTAGATTTCCGAAAAGATTTTCTGATACAAAGATGTAGTCCAATGTGCTCGTTTGGTTGGCCCGTTTCCATGTTGGGGCAGCTGGTTGGTCACCCAACAGGTTCCCATTTACCATATGGATGTTCCTAGCTGCAAGTTCCTTCTCCATATTTACTCCTCTTGTTGTGTTTTTGGAGGCAGTCAAAGGCAAAAACTTGATTTTCCTTTGCTTCTTATCATAGCATTCCATATTGAAATCCCCACATAGAAGAGTTTCAGACACTCGATCCTAGCATCGTCTATGGCTTTCATGAGTACTTCCATAAATTTGTCCTCTTCTCGTGCTGTAGGACCCCAATATACATTGCATATGAGCAACTGCCAGTCTTGCGTTTGTAGTGGAGATTTTATCATAGAAGAAAATCTTGTAAGTTGGATCCAAGGGTTCCTGTTTACTGAGGAGAGCACTTTTAAGCCACTGGTGCGCTTTACCCCTAACAGGAGGCCTGAACTCGGTCTCCCTTGCGAGCCCTTTATTGCTGGATTTAAAAATAGCTCAAACTTGTCCAAAAGGGGAAGGTCACACAGCCAGGTTTCCTGCAGGCAAAAGACGTTGTAAGTTGTCAGATGTACTGCTGAGTTTCCGAGGAGATGCGAGTAGCCCCGTGTGTTCCAACTCATGATTTTTATCCCTTTTGACACGGGATTGAGTTGGCCACTCCTGGGGCACTGATAGCGTTATGATTTTGCGGATAAGACACCTGCCAACCAACTCCAATCCTCTAAACTGTTCTCCAGGTTCGGTCCAGGTTTGTCTAGTTGAGTGCGCACTTGATCTCTTCTATTGTCCACCTCTTGAACACCCCTGTCACTCTTACCCACTTTCATCTCCTGTTTCTTTTTGGGTTCGCTAGTTGGATTTATGGAGTTACTTAATGAGTGTTGCGAGTCTTTTGGACCAGCACGATCTGTGCTGGTCCCCTCCTCCAACTCCTTAAGCACGAACCCACATAGATTGAGTTTAGAACCCAACACTAAAAGTGAGCTTTTGGTATTTCGATCGCCTGTGTGAAGAATCACACTGTCGTGGCGTTTTTCGTTGTAGAATTCAATCCAGTCTATGTCCCGTGATTTTAATTGATCGGGGTGGTCCAGGGATTGCAGGAGTCTCATAACATTGGCCCGATTCATAATCAGGTTATCTTCGTAGGCTAGAGTTCTCTCCAGTAGCACTCTATAATGTGCAGGGGCGTTGTGATCCTCGGACCCTTTGTGGACAGACTGGTTAGTAAGCCCTGATACTGGCTTGAATTCTGTTGTTTCTGCCCATGATACTGTTCTTCTGATTCCCTTTGTCGTATCAGTGTGGGCTCCTTTGCTGTTATCGATTTCTGACATTTTCTGGACCAGGGAGTTCCACCTGTCTTTCAGTGTAGTAAAGTCGAAGGGACTTAATGACTGTGGAACCGTCCTTTCTTTTTCCAGAAAGCAGGCCTTGTCTTCTCGCTCAGATTGCACTCTAGATTTCCACTTGAAATTTTTAACAGACACCGCTTTCGGCATCGACACTGTTGGCAATGGGGGCTTTTTGAGTATCATTTGCGGCTCCCCCTGATCTTTGAACATCTGGCACTCCGTCACCCCTTTAAACTCAACACCTTTACTTTTGTAATATACTTCGGAATCATCATCCTTAGTACCACTTTCTGTTTCAGATGTATTAGATCCCGACTTCTCCTCCCATGTGGTATTCATGTCCGAATAAATGGATAAATCCATGAGGGAAGTGTCAAAGTTTTCGTTCACCCTCTCGATGACCAGGGGGCGACAGGGCTCATTAAGGCACACATTCTGTGAGAGGGCAGAGGCATCACACGTTTTCTTTGACGATCTATTGTAAAACAACGGTTTGGAGGGAGGTGCCAGATTCCTAGGAACAGTTAGACTGCTAACAGTTCTAGTTATCATTGAAGTTTTCCTGGAGTTCAAGGTCCCTTTGTTATGCGTACAGGGTTTCGTACCAGGCTACGCACGCTTCGTGCAATCAGGAAACAAGTACTTCAAAACCCGGCTTTCCGAGGCGGCTGGAGGTTGCCATGGAAGTTAGGCAATACGTTGCTAGGGAGACACAACGTACGTGCTGGGTCACGTCGCTGATCACGTGTTCCTGGTTATTTAACCCTGCCTCCCTGCTTGTTCGGTGCTTCTGATCAAGCATTGTTTTTGGAGCTTTTGCGTTCTTGACCTTGTTTCCTGATTCCCTGTTTTCTTGACTCCCTGCTTTTGAACCCGACCTTGATTTTTGGATCTTCCTTGTCTGTTTCGGTACTTTGATGATATCCTGGTTTTTTTGACCTTCGCCTTCTGTCCCTGGATTTGAAATTGCCTACTCCTTGGTCTATTCTGCCTGTGTGGTTCCGACCCGGTTTGTTTAAAGGATTGCGTTACTAGTTGACTTCTTGTACTTCTTGGTACTGCAACGGCAACGTGGGAAGCGTTAGCCATCCAGCGACACAGCCTCCGCTGCGCCGTGGAACAGCCTCTGCTGCAACGTGGGAGGCGTAAGCCGTCCAGCGACACAGCCTCCGCTGAGCCGTGGGACAGCCTCTGCTGCAACGTGGGAGGCGTTAGCCGTCCAGCGACACAGCCTCCGCTGCGCCGTGGGACAGCCTCTGCTGCAACGTGGGAGCGCTTTCCATCCAGTGACATGGCCTCCGCTGCTCCGTGGGACAGCATCGCCTGCACCGCGGGAGTGGTAACTTTCTGTTGATGCATTTCGTGTAAACCATACGGAGTTTGGTTTCCTCGTTTATCTAGTCTGTGTCAGTGACTACGTGTGCAACAATATTGGAATCTCTGGTAAGAAGTTATTGTACAGTTAAAGTATTGTTGGCAGCCTTGTACTTAAGGGGTTGTAACCAGAAGGGTGGTTTGTTTTGCAGTATTTACTACGAAATATGACCCATGCTCAGAGATCAGCTCTTTCCTTGATCAGGTTAGTGGGGAAGGAGTGTTAGTAACTGCTTGAAGCCTAAAAGTATACTTGGATACTAATTGTGCTTCTTTCCTTCTACAGTTACGTGGGTCTCGACGGGAATTCCATACATCTTTCAATTAATTGATCCCTCTGTATGTGTGATTGGTACCATTCAGAGGGGTACATTGGTGGGAAGAATTCATCTTCTACACTACGGGGTTCAACCAGTGAAGAGGAATTCTGACATAATCAGAAGCCTTTAAACATGGACCCCAACGAGACCTTAACTAACCTCCTCCAATTAGTGGCAGATCTGAGAACAGATATGGCTAATGCTCATGCCACTACTCAACAACAAATTCTGGAACTCCAAACGGCTATACAGCCAATGCCTCAAGCAGCACCAGTACTACCGGCTGCCCCGGTACTGGAACCTGCACAGGCGGGGGCTGGGTCAGTATATGTTACGTCTCAATTTCCTTTGGCCCCACCGGAGAGATTCCATGAGGAACCAAAACATTTCAGGACGTTTCTAAATCAATGTCGCTTACATTTTTTATGTCGACCTGGCTCTTTTCCTGATTCTGCAACAAAGGCAGCCTTCCTACTGTCCCATCTTGGAGGTACTGCCGCTGCCTGGGCTAACCCTCTTTTGGAAGTGGGAAGTCCTTTACTGTTCGATTGTGACGCCTTGATTGAAGCAATGGGGAAAGTATTCGATACTCGATACAAGGCCCAAGTTATGGAGTTGGAATTGTTAAGTTTGCAGCAAGGGGATATGATGCTCTTGGGCTATTTAGCAAAGTTCAATCAATTAGCGGCTGAGACGGGCTGGCCTGATGATAAGAAGGCCTCTTTGTTTTACAAGGGATTATCCGAAACCTTCAAAGATACCCTTGCTATGGTTCCAGTAGTACCAGCTTCTTTTCCAGAACTACTGGAACTAGTCCTTCAGATAGACGCCCGCAAGGCAGCTCGAAAAGGGGAGAAACGAGGTGTGGCTCCTGACGTCCACATCAACCCTGCATCGTCTACTGTTGCACCAGAACCAATGCAGATCGGGGCGGCTACACAAGGTCCTCTTTCACCAGAAGAAAGAGAGAATCGTAAGAAAAACAATCTGTGTTTCAATTGTGGATCATCGGAACATCTATTGAAAGCTTGCACCAAGAAGCCCTCCAAAAGACAGGGAAACGCGAAAGCTCGGCAATGAAAGGAGTCCAATTGCCGAGTAATTACGTTTTCAAGGACTCCCTGCTAGTTCAACCTGTTGAAATGGAGGTGATTTTCAAGCTATCACAAGACAAGATTGTTCAAGCCACAGCCATCATAGATTCTGGCGCTACAGGAAACTATATTGATACCTTGTATGCCAGAGATCTGGGTCTTCCTATTATTGATAAAGTGAATCCTATAGCCGTGAACGCTGTGGATGGCTCTTCCCTGGTTTCTGGAATGGTGATCCAGCAAACAGAGGATTTGGCAATGGAGACTATAATGGGACATTCAGAAATTATTTTCTTTGATCTTATAACTGCACCTCAGTTCAAGCTCATATTGGGGCTTCCGTGGTTACGGTTACACCATCCGTCCATTGATTGGCACTTAGGCAGGATTGAGTTTATGTCAGAATATTGTGAGAATCTGTGTTGGAAGAACAAGCTCCCAGCAAATAGTCCTTGCCATTCTCTATTGGATATTGCCTCTACTTTCGGAGCGGTTATAACCAGTGTTTTGCCTACAGAATATTCTGAATTCAAAGATGTGTTCGATGAAGGAGGTGGTTCGGTTTTGCCCCCGCACAGACCCTACGACTGTCCTATCGATCTGGTTCCTGGGGGTAAGCTACCGTCAGGGAGGATCTATTCCTTAACCCACAAAGAAGATCTCGTTCTAAAAGAATACATAGATCAGTCTCTAAAATCAGGGTTTATACGCCCCTCTCGTTCACCGGCGGCTTCTCCTTTATTTTTCGTGCCCAAAAAGGAGGGGGATCTCCGTCCGTGTATTGATTATAGGGCTCTCAATTCCATCACTGTTAGGAATCAATATCCCATCCCTCTCATCTCTGTGCTCCTGGATCAACTGGGTTCGTTGGTTGTATTCACCAAATTGGATCTACGCGGTGCTTACAATTTAGTAAGAATCCGTAGTGGAGATGAGTGGAAAACGGCCTTCAAAACCAGGTATGGATTGTTTGAATACAGAGTCATGCCGTTTGGACTCTGTAATGCCCCCGCTACATTTCAATATTTCATCAATGATGTTTTTCATGACATGATGGACCAATTTCTGATAGTTTACTTGGACGACATCTTGATATATTCCACATCCTATGAGTTACATGTAACACACGTTGCTCGCGTGTTGCATAGACTGCGTGAAAACAATCTGTTTGCTAAGTTAGAGAAGTGTATTTTCCATGCTTCTGAAGTGGAATTTCTCGGGTATGACATAACCAGTAAAGGAATTCAAATGAGTCAATCTAAGGTTAAGGTGGTTTTAGAGTGGCCCCCGCCCACCTCGTTGAAAGCTCTACAATCCTTTTTGGGGTTTGGAAATTTCTACAGGAGGTTTATTAGGGATTTTTCTACTTTGGTCGCCCCATTAACATGGACAAGCAACAAAAAGGTTTTTTTTGGGACAGGGTTTGTGATCAAGCCTTCCAGAGTCTCAAAGCTGCATTTACTAGCGCTCCGGTGCTTCAACACCCTAATCCTGGTCTACCCTTTGTGGTAGAAGCTGATGCTTCAGACATTGCCCTTGGTGCCATATTGTCACAGGAATGCCCGGAAACCAAGGGGTTGCATCCGGTGGCATTTCATTCAAGGAAATTGACATCCTATGAACGAAACTACACTATTACTGAAAGGGAATTGTTAGCGGTACGGGACTCCTTCCTGACCTGGCGACATCATTTATTGGGTACAGCATACCCAGTTCAGGTTTTCACTGATCACAAAAATTTAGTGGCTTTACAGTCAGTTAAGTGTTCTACTGCCAGGCATGCTAGGTGGCATGAGTTCTTTTCAATGTTCAACTTCACCATAACATTTCTTCTTTGCACACGAAGGCCGATTCTCTTTCGCGCATCCATGGCGAGTCATCTCCTCCAAGTACAGATGGTCGTCCTTTATTGCCATATCAGGTGATTTGTGCTTGTACCTTACAACCTACCTTGCGGGATGAATTACAGAAATGGGTGAGAGTCAATCCTACGGAAGCAGCTAAACTTAATATTGAAGTTATCAACGGTTTGCCTCATATCAAGGGTGTGCTGTTCCTTCCAGATGGTGGTATTCGTAAGAAGGCCGTCAAGTGGTGCCATGATTCGATGTTAGCAGCACACCCGGGTACGAAGAAGACCCTCGATCTACTACAACGGTGGTGCTGGTGGCCTTCTATGGCTAAAGATGTTGCAGAACACATCGCTTGTTGCTATGTATGTGCTCAATGTAAAAGTCGACATTCCAAACCTGTAGGCTTACTTCAGTCTATGCCTGTTCCTGACTATCCGTGGTACATGATTTCCATGGACTTTGTGGTGGACTTGCCCCCGGTTTCTGGTTTCAACACCATCTGGGTGGTCATTGATTATTTTACCAAGCTGGCGTTGTTCGTACCTTGTCAGGGTCTCCCTGCCGCCCCAGCCTTGGCGGATCTGTTCCTAAAGAATGTTTTCCGTTTTTTTGGCCTCCCTTGTATTATCATTTCGGATAGGGGCTCGCAGTTTACGTCTCGTTTCTGGAACTCCCTTACCGCTTCTTTTGGTATTGATGAAAGGTATTCCAGCTCGTACCATCCTCAAACGGACGGACAGACCGAGCGCCTCAACTCAACTATGGAACAGTATCTTAGGTGCCTTACTCATCAGTATCAGGACACCTGGCTTTCGTTACTTTCTATGGCAGAATTTGCCTATAACAACTCTCTCCATACATCTACACGCTCTTTGCCATTTTTTGCTTTCTATGGTAGGCATCCTAGGTCGATGCCTCTCTCTCTGGCTCTTCCTACACGTCACCCCGCGGCTTCCACTTGTATTCAGCAGCTTGTTTCAATACAGACGCAGGTCAAACTTCATCTCAAAAATGCTCAGTCCAATGCCAAACGTTTTGCTGACGTCCATCGTTCTCGGGCCCCTACATACACAGTGGGGGGTAGGGTTTGGGTGTCCACGAAGAATTTGCATATTCCTGGTAGACGGGCACTTCTCCCACGCTACATCGGGCCATTTGTCATCACGGCGGTGATAAATCCTGTTGTTGTATGGCTGTCTCTTCCTGCCAAGTGGATAGTACACCCTGTCTTCCATGTATCTCTTGTTAAGTTTTTTCATCCTGGTACCACGCTCCCTTCCCACCCACCTCCTCTGTCTGTGAAGGGTGAAGATGAGTATGAAGTCCACAAAATACTGGATACCAAGGTTTCCAGGGGTGTCAGGATGTATTATGTGGATTGGAAAGGATACGGTCCGGAAGAGAGAACCTGGGAACCTGTAAGTCATATTCATGCTCCTCGATTGGTTCTGGTCCTCAAGGAGACGGGACCCATCTTTGGGGGAGGGTACTGTTATGCGTACAGGGTTTCGTACCAGGCTACGCACGCTTCGTGCAATCAGGAAACAAGTACTTCAAAACCCGGCTTTCCGAGGCGGCTGGAGGTTGCCATGGAAGTTAGGCAATACGTTGCTAGGGAGACGCAACGTACGTGCTGGGTCACGGCGCTGATCATGTGTTCCTGGTTATTTAACCCTGCCTCCCTGCTTGTTCGGTGCTTCTGATCAAGCATTGTCTTTGGAGCTTTTGCGTTCTTGACCTTGTTTCCTGATTCCCTGTTTTCTTGACTCCCTGCTTTTGAACCCGACCTTGATTTTTGGATCTTCCTTGTCTGTTTCGGTACTTCGGTGATATCCTGGTTTTTTCGACCTTCGCCTTCTGTCCCTGGATTTGAAATTGCCTACTCCTTGGTCTATTCTGCCTGTGTGGTTCCGACCCGGTTTGTTGAAAGGATTGCGTTACTAGTTGACTTCTTGTACTTCTTGGTACTGCAACGGCAACGTGGGAAGCGTTAGCCATCCAGCGACACAGCCTCCGCTGCGCCGTGGAACAGCCTCTGCTGCAACGTGGGAGGAGTTAGCCTTCCAGCGACACAGCCTCTGCTGCGCCGTGGGACAGCCTCTGCTGCAATGTGGGAGCGCTTTCCATCCAGCGACACAGCCTCCGCTGCTCCGTGGGACAGCATCGGCTGTACCGCGGGAGTGGTAACTTTCTGTTGATGCATTTCGTGTAAACCATACGGAGTTTGGTTTCCTCGTTTATCTAGTCTGTGTCAGTGACTACGTGTGCAACAATATTGGAATCTCTGGTAAGAAGTTATTGTACAGTTAAATTATTGTTGGCAGCCTTGTACTTAAGGGGTTGTAACCAGAAGTTGGTTTGTTTTGCAGTATTTACTACAAAATACGACCCATGCTCAGAGATCAGCTCTTTCCTTGATCAGGTTAGTGGGGAAGGAGTGTTAGTAACTGCTTGAAGCCTAAAAGTATACTTGGATACTAATTGTGCTTCTTTCCTTCTACAGTTACGTGGGTCTCGACGGGAATTCCATACATCTTTCAATTAATTGATCCCTCTGTATGTGTGATTGGTACCATTCAGAGGGGTACATTGGTGGGAAGAATTCATCTTCTACACTACGGGGTCAACCAGTGAAGAGGAATTCTGACACCCTTGTTCTGTAGATTTATCCATTGGCATAGGGGTCTTCCAGTAGTTTTTTTCTCCTTTCTTGTTTACTTTGAGTTGTCCTTCAGCCGGCGGGGAAAGGCCCGTTTTGGGTTTTCTAAAAAGGTCAAACACTTTAATGGTGTTTGTGGATACTGGAGCCTTAGTTGGGTCCGGTATCACCTGCGGCATGGTATTTGTTGCAGTGGAAGTCACTGGGCGACCTTCTTTCGGAGCAGGCCCACTCGCCTTCATTACAGGGACAGATGCCCACACGGTGTTGTCCGTGTTAGTAGAGGTGTCTATGTATTTTGGTAGGACAGTTTCCTCAGGAGTACTCTTATTAAGCAGTTCCTCCTGAGAATTTAAGGTTTGTGCCAGGGTTACAAGATCAGTCGGGGGGACACCCACACCCCCGTGCTGAAGGCTTAACCTTTCAGATCTCCTTGTTTCTTTTTCTTTTATTATTGGCTCAATGATGCTTTTCAAAATTTCAGTCGTGCGATCATCGTTTTTTTCCAGTTTCGACTGGATTGCTGAGACAAAGCCTTCTATAAAGATCATTTTGGAGAACAGCATGGCAATTGTTGTATGGTCCCGAAGCTGATTGTTTTGCGTCTCTATGAGTTTCATAAAGGGGGCCACTACAAGAGCAAAAGCTGTGATCATACCAGGGTCAATTTGAGGGTCCTTTTTGGGCGGGACATCTACTTGGGTAGATGCCAGGGCGGACACGAGATCCTCATCTGAGGGGGAGGGTTGACTTCTTTGCCGTTTACTCGGGAAAGGAGCTTGCTGGGGGAAGACTCCTTTATGAGATCTTTGGGAGAGTCCTCCAGATTGGGTTTTGTTTGCTTGGGCTGTGGTATAGGACCCCCAGTGATCCGTTTGGTGGTGACCAAACCGAGGCGTAAGGCGGTCTGGAAAGCGTCCTTGTGGGGTCGCCCTAGTTTGCAGGTCAGCATTAGAATAATCCGGGGGGGGTTTCAGTGTTCAACAAGGAGATCCCAAAGGGTTTCCAACCTTTGTCCGGTCTTTGTGCATAGGTCTGGCCTCCCTTGGTCCCTTTACAAGTACCAAAGACAAAAGGGTTCATATTTGAAGTGTGTGTTGACCTTGGAGGACCCGTCACCTTCTCGAAAGCTAGACCCAAGTCCTTTGGCACGGTAAAGGTAGTGTTGGGAGGATTCAGTTTAGGAAGAACCTCCCGCGGAATTACCTTGGGGGAAAGACCTGTTAGTGGTTCCTTACCCAGTCCTGTGTCTTCCGTGGCCACCACTCTGTTTGGAGATGAGAAAGTTCTGTTTTCATTGAATGACCCCGGGGATAACGAAGTCTGGGGGGGATGTTGGACTTGTAAGTGAGTGTCATCTCTTTCCCCTACTCTCGTCCCTTTCCCCGCCCCCTCTGCCACCCCTTCTACCATATTTAGTTGCAAAATATTTTTGTGTGAAGCAGTGGTGTTTGTGATGGCTATTTCAGGGTAAAGGTCCCCAATTATCCTGAGGGGAGAAAGTTTTTGGGCCTGAGAGCCGGCCATTGTCCACGATTAAACAATTGAACCAGACCTAGCTGGCTTAGATTTCAGGGCTACTTCCAATACAATGTACCACAAGTCTTTCAATAGAAATAGTGCAAGTGAACCCTTGTGTTACACTTTCGTACTTGTAGAGACACACGGGTGAAGTTAGGTAAATATAGGTCTCAAAGTTACCTTCCTGCCTTCGTGCCTTTCTGCCGCAAACTGCCAGAGACTGCACTTAGCAGCTAGCTGCTGCTGCAGCCAGTCGTGTAGTTATTTGATATCACACGGGTAATGTGTTAGCCGCCGATCAGTCTGTACCCGCACCGGCGCCTCACAGAGCCAAACAGGAGCAAAACAGATCTCGTGAACACAGTATGCACCGCCCTTGACTCCGCTGCCGGGTTTAACGCCGCAAGGGTGACTGTGGCTGTCCTTTGAGGTGGATGAAAGTCACGTGATGAGGCTCGTGACTGGCAGCAGTCTCCACCCCCTCCGGGGAGCGAGCGTGATACAGCAAGAGTCTTCCTGACTCGCAGTGCTGGTATCAAGGTAGCAATACGAACGCACGTTCGTTTCAGGAAAAAAAGTTCAAATAAAGCAGCAAATGTACTGGACATCTAAACACAGGCATATTTATAATATTTCTGAAACATTGTCCAGCCCCTCTCCACACCAATAAGTTACTGGCTAGAGTTTGTGCCTAGTTCACATGTCAAATATTACGATATTGTACAAGGGATCAAAACAAGTTTGCATGTCTATGAAGTAACAATAAGATTGTTGGTTTCCTAATCCACGATAAGCCTTGTCCCAAGAATCGCTACACTGTAGTTCAGCCAGACCACACAATCTAAGTTTGTTTTCCATTGTCTCATTGTTTGTATAAGGATGAGGCTTATGAGCGCAGACAACACTTGGATGACAGTTCATTCGAGTTACGAGGTTTCTTTACATTGGTCAACAGTCTGCTCTCGGTCAGCCTAAACATTAACAGAACTCAAAGGTCGTTCAGCTTGGCTACAAGTTGAAAAAACAACCCACCATTTTAGAGCATAGAAACAAGAGTTGAAATCAAAATGGCGGATGATTCTTAAAATGGCAGCGACATCGATCAAAAAACAGAACATTTCAGATGCGGTTTTCTGTGTAACGCGAAAGGGCTTAGGCCAATATTCATAATAAGGAGGCACTTTATGATTACGGTTTAACACAAGGTCTGGATCAGAACCCTGAACCCTCTGATCAGAAGACTCACTGCCACCACTGCAAACCCCTTCGACCCCTACTGGCGGCCCATCACAGCGAAGACCCTGTGAAACCAGCCATACTGTGACAAGTCCACACAGACCAAGTAGAATCCTAACCCACGACTACACACTCATCCCGAGAGTATGGAGTAATTAGGCTCAAGCCTTGGTAGCCAAGAATCACTGCTGATGGATAAAAATCTATCAGCAAGAAGAAGAAGCACCGCGCTGCGTTTCACCACTGGAGGCGAAGGTCTCGAAGCCTAATCAATGCCACGAGGCTCATTGGGCCTCGCCTGAGCGACAATCTTCCATGTCTTTGACTACAAAAATTACGTGTTTATTAATCCGATCCACCAAAAAGCACCAAAAATGCAAGTCCATGTAGGCAAAAATGTAGCAAAGCAACCAAACCTCATAGCCGAAGCAATCCCACCCCCAACTCCCTTCCAGAGAGCTCTTCTGAGACCTGCCAGCTTCCTCCTTCCCTTAAAATCGACTCATAAGAAACACGGACAAATAATAAGCAGCAAAACCCATGCAAAATGTTATGACAACTTAGAATAACATTACAACAACCGTAAAACAGGACCTCGGGTGAACGCTAGGGGTAGCATGAACCCAACCGGAAAAGAGGAACTTTTGTCCTACAATGTTTCATTGCACCCTGCTGTAGAAATTAACAACTTGGAGTCATAGGGGTAACAGTTTGGAATGAAGAGAAACAATTTGTATCAAGTAATCAGTTTCCTAAAAATATTTCCTCAAGGAACGATACAAAGATAAGACACAAGAAGGTGTCCGAACGAAAAATTGCGCGTACGTGATTGTATTTTATTTGGTTTTATAAATGCATGAATATAAATTGACACTAGAGGGCACTCCAAAACTAGAAAACAACTGAATGATAGCCAGTCAGGTCATCTGAATAATGAAACTTGCGGGGCTCTTGCCGGAAGAACAGCTGCCACTGTTATATTACTGCTCCTCCAGTGCTAATTATTGCCAGTGGTTAAAACCAAAAAGGAAAATCGCACACACAATATGTATTTCGGCATTTTGTACCACCACACCCGTTATAGCGTCACATTTCGAGGGAAGAAAAATAACTCGCCGCTGTCATCTAGCAACAAACTTCAAACGGTGCCAGATACGTGTGGGTAATTGGAGGCATTTTACCTGCAGCAGTATTTCCATTTAACATCCAAAGTGGAGTAACCAACCGTTTCTGTAATGCGGTGCCACAGACCACGGTGCATTTCATCAAGTGACACGTTGCAGAATGGCTGGGGCAGAAGTGCCTAACGGAATAATCTGCTCAACCAGCGTGTGTGCCTCCCCCCGCCCCCTTATCATGCATCGATTCCACTGACAAAGAGGTATCAGCCCGCCAAGCCTCAAGCCTGTAGATGTGACATAGACCCACTGATCTTCTTATACCCAGGGACGTAATTTCACCAAAATGCCAGGGGTAGGGGAAGTGACATCACACAAACCTTACACTCTGATGACATCACTTGAAGTGATGTCATTTGACGCCACCCCGAAGTGACATCACAGGATGTGCTGGAACATGACCTTTCACCCCTTGACAAAACTGGAAGTGGCATCACATAGCATTGTTCCTAAGTACACTACGAAAAATATGGTTACAATTTCACTGTAGTGTGATATACATTGTGTACAGGAATGGATCACCATATGCATCGTTAAGATCAGTGTGTATAGGCCCATATTACCAAATCACTGTAAATGCAAGCAAACGTCCAAGGCCAAATAATAATGATGTGTTATTATATAGCACTTATGCTTAAGCGCTTTAGTTTATATAGAACAAATATACATACAATATCACCCAACCTGGAAGGGGAGGAATGGAAAAGTGCTGAACACGTGATCAAAACAACAACAGGTAGTGCGGCCAGCAGGTGGCAAGTGCAAGAAATTAGCGCAGACAATGGGTGTCAATAAGTGCAGGTAAGGGGACTGTAGGGTTGCAGATACAGACCCAAGTGTAAGGGTTGCCGGGAGGCAATGCAGCTATGCAGCGGGATGGGCAGGTATCTGGGCCTGAAATCAGAGGGTCGTCAGATGCCCAATGCAGAAAACAGAAGAGATCAGCAAGGGAGAGGAGGAGAGAAGGCAGAAGCAAAGAGGAAGGTCTTGAGGTCCTTCTGGAACCGAAGATGGTTCTCATCAAGTTTCAGAGAGGCAGGGAGGCTGTTCCTGAGGGAGGTACCAGCTGAAGAAAGATCAACCACCAACTCATTGCTTGGACAACCGACTGACCCTGAGGGGGTTGGAGGTGGAGGAGCGAAGAGCTCAAGTAGGAAGGTATTTCTGAAGGGAGAGTTGAAGTTATTGCGGACCTAGGTCCCAGAAGGCCTTGTGGACAATGCAAAGGATCTTGAACTTAATCCTTGCAGCCACTGGGAGCCAATGAAGGGATTTCAGGGCTGTAGGGATACGATCATATGTTCTTTTGTGCACTGGTGAAAGTTCTCTCATGATAACAAGTCCATCTCGACTGTTAATACTTGCCTGGGCTTTTGCTCTTATCTTTATTTCATCAAATATACCACACTGATCAATTTGGGCTGGCATCATCAATTGCTGCTTGTTTATCCAAAAATCTGAATATTTTATCCACACCTTTTTCATAAATCTTATGCAATGATGTTATTTTTGTTCCTTCATTCACATTTTCTATCAATTTTTATTATATTGTTGCCTTAGCATTTATATTTTAACATTATTTTCTTTCTTTCTTTCTTTCTTTTCTTTTTGATTTAACCCACCTAATTGATGTCAATCTTTTGGTTAGGAACTTCTAATAAGTGCTTTAATTTAAAACATTTTTACCATCATTTTATATTTATTACTCTAGACACAACACAAACTTTTATACTAACATATTATTACCCCATACATGTGGGCACTTTCAATTTGTCGCTTTACGCGAGTCTTCCTTCACTGCCTTAGTGAATGTATTCTCCTCTCTTTTTATTACTCCCTCTGGGAGTTTGACACACGCTCTTCTAATTGACTCTGCCACTAGGAATCCTTAATACTCTGATATGGAGCTATAGCGTGTGCCTTTTCAGTCTTTCTTGAGCCTGTGAATCCAAGGTATCTTTATCTCTCTTCTTTTTATATAATCCCCCCAAAATTCATTTACTCTTATAAGTATACATATATTTACAACACAATGTCTTCTCTTTTTCTTGAAAATACTCCAAATATATTACAACAATAATGTGTGCTCTATGTTCTCTTGGATTGCATTTTAGCAGGACATAATGTTTCTAATTAGTGTACCTATTGTAAAGAGAAGGCGGTCTATTGTGTGTTGGTGTGTGTGTGTGCATGTGTGTGTGTTTTCATTGTGGTGTTGAATGCGTTCTCTTACTACCTAAATCTATATTTGTGTGCATTGAGCATGTGATCCATTGATTGTCTGTGCTTTCACGGGATTGAGTGTGTGCGTTGGTGGTCTAGCTTTATGGAGCTGAGTGTGTTAACTATTGATTTTGTTCAGGGACTTATGCTGGTCTGTTGATTGTGTGTGTGTGTGTGTTCAGGGGACTAGGCATGTGTGTTTGAGCTGAAGCTGTGATATATTAATTTCCTCCACGGTCAGTGTTCAGTGGTCTGTAGGTGAACCCTCTAACTGCTGAATACAACTTTCAGTAAACAAGATTTTGTTTATTAAATTAATCTGGATTCTTCAACTAGAGCCATTACTGTCCTTTAGTTGTATTCCTTCATTAGTGCAACTGCTAGCCTGTTTGCACTCATTGGTCATTATTTCTCATCCATATATATGCTTTACCTAAATAAACACTATAAGTGATCTTAATGATCTACTCTTTAGTCTTGAAAGCCATACTTATCAGGGTGTGTGCACCATAAAAAATACTTTTTTGGGCCCAATGGCACACTCCTTTATATTTTATGCCCTTATGACTCCTTGAGTATTTGCATAATTAAGCCCTAAAAAAGGACATGTTATCACCTAGTCACTTACTGAAATCTCTCCTCAATATATCTGTTTATATGCTACAAAAAATGTAATAATGTTAATAAAAAAGGATCATGCTGCCCTATTCTATAATGTATATATCTCCAGTCTTGGTGCTAGTGAGAATGCTTCCTCTTATTACTATTACTTTCCCATTCTAGATACAAATATTTGCATCAATGCACACGCATTTAATAGCACTACTGCAAAAGTGCTTATAATCTTATTCATTCCTACTGTTCTCCCATAAATATTTACTGTGCTGAATCTAGTGTCACTTGCTATTACATTACCCTTCTTTGCTATGTAATTTTGCATTCATTTATTAATTTGTGAATTTATATAGGGCACATAACTTGAAGCCTAGGCGCAGTTGTTAAGAATACATTGAAGTTACACCAGGAAAAGACATTGCATTATAGTTAGACAGCAAAGTAGATAGTTAACCATTTCAGGTGTACAGTTCATAATTACAGGGGCAGGTTAACATAGAATGCAAAAACAGGTGTTATACAGGAAACTTTTGGTAAAAGCGTAAGAGTGACAGCAGTGGCACATTACCGCTCAAGTGCGAAAAGCCAGGTTTTAAATCTTTTTCTAAAGGTCCAAATGGGTTAATAATTATACTTTTAATGTCGGCGCATGCCTAGCAGCATATGTGATCTTGGACACATTCTTTTTGCTTCTGTACTATGCAGTGAGGGAGATGCTGTCCCCCTCTTTCTATTCTTAGATACTCTTCTGACCCATGTCCTCACTGTATAGTTACTTATGGCACTTCTCATGCTTTTATTGCAATCTCCGTCTTACTGTTGCTCTCCCGATGCCTGTGCCCCTACTCATTATTTCTCCTTCACTCCTCATTCAATCACTTTCCTATTTCGTTCTGCTGACATACTTCCTAGCCTTCTTCTTGTTACAAATTCTATAAAAAATAAACAATATGCATCTGCTCTAACTTTTGGTAGTGCACTAAAACTACTTTAGAGCCATTCTAGTTGTTGCAATCATTTCTATGCTGCTTATCACAATGGTGCAAGGCACCTCCCTGTGCTCAGTCATTATAAATTGGAACACCTTTGGGCAAGGCACCTTTCCTTTTTCCAAATAACCTTTCAATAATGTGCCTACATTTTAAAAATGGTTTCTTTCCATTGCCTCTATCTATTCTCTCTCTCATCTATGTGATTGCCCTATGCATGCTTATAGTATATCCCTTTTAATGATGCCCCGTCGATTATTAATACAAATGCCTATACTGATTGTAATTAAATTAAATAAAGCAGGGATGCTCTGATGTGTTCTAATATAATGGCTTATGATCAAGTCTTTAAAAAAAGAGAGTAACTGGCATAATTCAAAAATAAGGAATACAACCGTAAGGTGGTAAATGGCTTATGTAATTTTGTAAAAGTGGACAAATTCTAGTGCAAAACAGTGTGCTCAAAATATGGTACATTATACATGGCTTTTTTGGCCAAAACAAAAAATATTCCTCAAATAATATATAGACCCCCAACCAAATCAAAAACATGGCCTTACCCACCCCACAATCCCATATATTCCAATCAAGTGCTCTCCCAGCATATCACTTCAACATAACATGCAAAAAACATCAGAACATATTTTATCTTCAAAATCTACTCAATTTCTTCAAATGGTGTTTGTTATATGAAACTAAGACTGAGTTCCTCTACTCAAGAACACCATTACTAATGATATGTCTCATAAAAACCCTTACAAATTAAAGTTAGTTCAATGAGTTCTGGTTCTGGACTACTTTTTCCATGAAAGTGGCCCTCAGTCCCAGCTCACTTAAAGCTACAAAACATCATCTAGCTAAATACAACTATAACTGTTGTCACTTGACCTCTCTGTCATTCCCATCATAAATATTTGTTTTGCTCCTCAAACCATCATTTCAAAATTCTGTCCATATGATTAACTCATAACTGCTACTATACAGCAAACTGCATTTTTCTGTGCATTGGATTTCAGCATCACATGGCTCCTTATCTACATATTTCTATCATCAGCGCCAAACCAAAATTAAAACTAAAATGTTCCTTCTATGTCATACTTGCCTAAAAATTCAAACTCTTCATATAATTTCTCCAAGATTCCTATGTTTTGCTGGCATCTATAAAATAATGTCTCTTAAAGAAACTAGCCTCAATTAAAACTTAAATAATACATTTAAGCAAACTGCATATATAATACCTAACTACTTCCTAGGAGTTCTTTAAAAAATCTACAAACTTGCATAATTACATACTGCTTCATCACTTATGTGCAACTAAGCGACTATTGCTCTTACAACTGAGCTAACTAGCTCGCAGCCTTTGCCCGTCTCCTGTTATTTGCCAAGAGATGCAAGCTGTTTATATTTTCTGTTTCCTACTCCCCCTTTTATTCTCTAGAAGGTCGTAGTTCTGGCCCGTCAGTCACTTGCTTGGCAAAATAAAACATATTTTTTTTTACCTGTATCTGCCTGTCTCTCTAGCAGGATGCTATCAATCTTATAACTAAATCAATGTATGACAAAGCACTATTATTTCTTAAACTCTCATTTGTAGCTGATGATAAATACTGAAAACAGTAACAGTCTGCTGTGCGGCCCTGCCTATCTGAAGTCTTGGAATGACACCATGGAATGTTGTGCCACCTCTAGCAAAAATACTGTATGTACAATTTCCAAAGACTTAAGTATCTTGCTTAAACATAACATTTTTTTTATATAATATGTACATGTTTAAGCCTAGATAAAATACAAATTCTACAAATGAGATTTTTACTCAGAGCTATGAAAAAAGGTGCTCTGTCTTCTATTTCCGACAAGCAAACCCTTTCAGGCTTTGTATTTATTAAACTGTCTTCGTTATTTAGAATATATTATCAGCGTAGCGATTGCTATCTCTTGTTTGTCATTTGAACATGAATTGTGCGCATTTTAGCCAAAAATGCTCCCAAATAGAAAAATCAATATGAAGATTTAACACACAGGGCATAGCTTAACGTGGGACACCTTAATTCCTTTAAACTACACTATGAAATCTTTATCTCTTGTACTCAACGCAAGGTGATTATACATCTTCACTGGTAAAAAATACCGTCCTCTTGCTATCATCAGACAAACACATCAAAACCAGTCATCCCATGTACATGACAAAAGCACTACCACCTCAAAGAATATTTACATGATTTTGTAAACTGAGACAATTAAATCCTCACATCTCTGTTCTCCACACAATGGTATACATTACCACAAGGCTAGCTGGCTGGCTTTCTGCTCTATCAAGCACAGGGAAATGCCCCGAAGCATAGGGCCAACTGTCTTACTGATCTGTCTTCTGCGCAAAGCCCCTGTGTCTGTCAGTGCAGGGGAACATGGGTTCTTGCCATCTTTGAAGTTATTAAGACAGTCCATTCTTGTGCAGTCGCCAAATGTTAAAGATTAACCCTCAGCCATAATTATCTTGCAGCCAGCCATCCTGTCAACCCATACTTCTTGTGTGAGAAAGGGAGACATCAGTTGGCTCTGGGATTGAATTCATTTATTCACTCCTCTTCATAACAAAAAAAGGAACATCTCACACTTACCATGCATATATCATGGGTTATATACACTGCAAATGGATTGTGCAACAATTTATGCTAATGTGGACCTTTCATATTTAACACATTTTGATTGGTCCTTCTACTAAGCAGTCAAATTACCATTGATGCCCTATTGGACAAAAACACTTCCTGTTTAGGATAACTTGCTATCTCCTGGATGACCAGCAATTTTAAAAACTAGAAATGGCAGTTCTGAAACACATGACTCCTTATGCAAATTAGTAAATCTAGGTAGTGTTAGGGGAGTTGTCCTAAAGTCCTACTGGTAGTAAGTCTTTAGTAAGCTATCCCAGTGGTTTGTAGATCTCCAACTCTTAGTATCACTCTGTACTAACTCAGGACCTTGGTCGAGTGGCAGAGTAGTCAGGCTTATATTAAGAGGAAGATGTGAGCTGTAGTTAAGTACACTGAACCTTAGTTAGATATGCACACCAAAGAAACATTTACACTTATAATTTATATAAAATTATATATTTATTATATATACACACACCAGAATCACTTTAAATACTTCAGACGTTTACACTAGAACACTTTGGGATACTTGAGAATACACTTCAAAGGGAAGTTCACTTTTGTGTTTGTTCGCGGTTACATTTGTAATAACGTTAGAAAGGGAAATTACAATGTTATCATATTACCGGTTACTACGCGTTTCTTTGCCCAGTAATTTTCTTGAGTCCCAACATGCAACCTTAGATAAAGGCAGTTTGGAGAGGGCTAAAAGTCTTAACAAGCAGCAGAATACAAAGAGTTCCTGTGGATTTATTCCAGTCTCTAGTGTTATGGAAGCAGCAAGTTAACAACTAACAAGGGAGACCTTGTAAAGGGCTCGATGAAGGGACACAAGCAGCAGCTTGAGTCTGAGGTAAGAGGGAATGATCCTGGACACTTCTAGAAGCACTCGAATGCTCAGGAGCGACTTTGTGGAATCAGGTAAGCAATTCCTTGTTCCCCACAATACCTTAGGTTAGAAGAAAATGTTTGTGCTGGATGTTCTGCGATGTTGCAGCCTCGGACCCGACCTCTGCATTCCTTGGTCTGATGACTAAAGGTAGGATAATGTACAGGGTCTCTCAGCAGCAGTCTCGAGGGAGGACCTGGGGCATGACTTTCAGCAACTTTTTTGTCCACTCTGCGGTTTTGGCGCCTTTTCTGCAGCACCAATAAAGAACATGGCTCGCCCTGTCAATCTTCTTCCCTTCCTACAGTCTCACACTCTGATGAGTGGGTCTGGGCGAGTTGGATCGGATCTCCGGAGTGTCCTTACAGGTTCAGCAAAGATTTGGATGGATTCAGACTTTCCATGATGATGCACTCAAAATGGGCAGCAGGTCTTCTGACATTGTAGTTCCACAGCTCTGAAAACTCATATGACCTCGGGAGATGCCTCAATTCAGAGTCCGTCTTGGGACTGGTTGTTCCCGCCAGCCAAAGGGAAGGAATCATCCTCTTCGGAGCTCCTCTGTCGCACAGGAAGCAGGGCCAGGACAGCAGCAGTCACGTCACAGTGTTGCAAAGGGTCTGCAGGCATCTCTGGTCATCTTCAATTATTTCAGCTTCCAGTGGTCGACTTGCTTTTCACTTCAGAAGCCTCACTTTTTATACAATTCCAGCACACACTTCTCTGCAATCTCTCTCAGCATTTTACAGAAAGGGGCGTTTGACTGTCTAATCAGGACAGCCAGGCCCCCTGTGGGAGCTGGTCCTATTCAGGCACTCTGGCAGACAAAGGACAGGGGTGGAAGACTCCTCTCCCACTTCCTGCCTGCCCAGGCACTCTGCAGCTTAGGCGGGGACATTCAAGGTTTCCCACCGAAGGCAACACATACACACTGACCTCCCCCTCCCACAATGGCAGAAGAAGAGCTAAAAAATAACAACCATGCTAGTAATGGAGAAAAAAGAACAGAGGCCCCAAGTTGGTGCTTGGGTGCCCCTATTGTGCACTACTGAGGTTATGGACAGAGCCTGCAGTATAGAAAATACACAATAGTTGGTAGAACACATCCACTGCCACCTGCCATAACTAGGCAATTGTCTATGTGACTAAAAAGTCACAGGAGCAGAGAGAAGGGGGATACTAGGTATCCCGTTGCCACTCCACTGAAAGTGGTGTGGGCCAATCTCTCAGACTATAGAGTTTTGGGGGAGATACTAAGTATCTCTCTATCCTTAAGAACTGTAGTCACTCGAACATATAGAAAAGGGAATCTTAAAGGAGGACCTTAAGGGTCCCCAGCAACACTGCCCATAAGAAGCTGTGTGCTGCAGTAGTACAGACACAGGTGCCTTTAAGAGCTATGGAGCAGACAGACTCCAATGTACAGGTATAATACAAAGAATAGAGTTCCAAAAGACAGAGCCGACAAGAATGAATAAGTGGAAAAAGGCTCCACTCATTCAGGATTTAAAGAAAAAGGTCCAGAAGTCCAGCAAAATGAGCTCAGGGTTTCACTAGGAGCGGGAAAGAAGCATAAAAATGATAAATCTCCCTAACAGGTATTTTCCCAAATTTCACTTGACCATGCAATATGTTGCAATTCTTACACTGAATCGAAACAAGGTTGTGAGAATTATGCATTTGTTCCAGATTTCTTTAGCACATGATGTTCAGGACATAGATAAGCTGTCTGGCTTTCTATTAGCTCATTTTTCCAGCCTGTTATGCTAGGTTTCACTTTCAAAATAGTACTTTGAAAATACTGTATATTGTCTAATTTAATGCTAAACCACCTCATACTGAGTATTCATTTTAAAAGAATGGATTATCATGCGAGTGTACTATCCTCCGTATCTAAACACGTTCTAACATATTGTCTGTGTTATGTGTGTTTGTGTGTAATGTAAGCATACTGTTTATATCCTATGCTTCCGTATACAGACAATAATCCTGATGTTTAGAATGCTGAACAGGAGAGTGAAGTATTGGCCCTAATTACCATATTTATCTGTCTACCATAAGAGGGGGGTATATACCTCTGCTACAGAGTAATGCACACCATTTAGCCCTATTATTAAAAGAAAATACATAACTAGTAACCACCTCCCAGGTTTTCCCTGTATCCAGAAATGAAATTCACAGAAAACGTGAAATTGTGGTCACTTGGAGTAAGCTTTAGGCATGAAAAGCACCAGGGGCAGGAGAAGGGGGCACACGGGTGGCAGTGGAAGTCTGGTGTTTTAAGGTGGCCTAAAAGTATTTTATTTGCATTTTCTGCCCCCTATTTCCAAGTGGAAATAACAAGATGGCGTCAAACATAATACACCTGGATCAGGCTCTATGCATGAGAAAACCCAAGGTGCCAGAGGATGGATTACAAGAGGGTGTTTTTAGGTGCTGTAGAGGTGTTATTTATTAGTGCCATTTTTCCCCATTTTCATGAGTGGAAATCACAAGAAGGAGGACACTTGGGTGAGGCTTTAGACCTGTAAAGCATTTGGGGGTATTAATAGGGATTGCATGAGGACAAGAAGCAAAAGTAAATTGTTTTTAGGTGTCCTAGAAGAATTTTTTTCTATTTTGTATCTTATTCATGCAAGTGGAAATCATGAAAGATGGCAACATAGAACATTTGGAGCAGGCTTTAAATATGGAAGACACCGGACCGCACGAGAAGGGGTTACAGAAGCAAAGGTATTGTGTATTTAGGTAGTTTAGGGCTTTTTTTTTGCAATCTCTTCCTGTTTTCGCGCAGGAACTCACGAGCAGATGTGCAAAGCCTGCTCACAGTGTCATACAATTTACATGTAAACTCTAAAGGACATGAGAAGGTATTCCATTGGAGGTGGGCGCGTTATAGTTGTTTTACAATGGCAGAGTTATGTTTGCTTTAGAAACAGTAACTGGGATTTGTTTGGGTTCTGTTGCTTTGCGCTGCAACCATAACATTGAGTTGATATCGATTTTTGACTGTGTTGTAAAGTTTTTTAAGGGAACCTTACCCTAATGTCCCTTTAGTCAGAGCTTTGTGTCAATGAATTGCATTATATTGTAAGGATACACGGTATGATAGCTACAGTACTCACCGGGCATACCATGTGACCATGCCTAGTGGCCCCTGTGCATAAAACACATACATCAGATTCACTGTACACAATTTTATGAAGCGGGTGAGGTTAAAAAGCCTGTGTGTATGCTTAAACTGAACTCAGTAATAGCTTTTCAAAGATAGTTATGATTTTTTTTTTAATAATCAAAATCCATGATGCAAACATTCGCTTTTTTCATAGGCTGGTACACACAGCACTGTGATTCCATTTATCGAGGTTTATGTCTGAAATCATAACCCATGATGCAAGTAACACATGTGTCGACGGTGATGTTTACACGATGTAGTGCTTCATCTTCCAATACATCCCACCCACGTCTTCTTCAAGGTTCCAATGTGCCTATATTTATATGGCTTTGCTGTTTAGTAAAATTGGTGAATCCCTGATGTTCTATGCCTTTCTCAATGCACAGTACGTCTCATTCAGGGTGATATGTTTCCCATAAAAAAGCTTTACTGAAAAACGGGAGATAATGTGTCTCCTATTATTGTGTTGCACACCATTTATGGGTCTTGATTTTGTTTGGAATGTGGTGAATGACACCGCATCTTGTCCCGCATCTCTTCGTCTGGTGTACTGTTTTTCGCGGTTTGGCCACTTTGACCAGTGCAAGGCCTTTTGGCCTGTCCTGGCTATGCCTGAGGGTCGATGGGTTCACTGAACGTGGCATGCAACCATGCCCAGTGGCCATTTTGCCCAGAGAATGGCCTCAACCCTGCTGTGCAAAACCCTGTGTCATCTAATGGGCACACTGGTCATAAACTATGGCCATGCAAGCAACCTGTTTTCCAAAGACATGGGGCCTCATTCTGAGTATGGCGGTAGGGTGTTAATGGCACCGGTAAGGATGCTGGTGCTGTTAACCCCCTACTGCCACATTCTGAGGTCCCTTAGGGGGTCCCACCAGGAACAGCCCATGGGGGCTCAGATGGGAATGGGGAATGGTTTTCTGAATGGGGACTTACCGGGTCCTCCAAGGTTGGAATGACCCAGTAAATCCCCATTCAGAGACACCAGACCCGGGTTTGGAGGCAGCCATGGTGCTAATACCCAGGAACTGCCAAACTACCCGAGAGGCCCTCTGAGCGTGGCCAACAGGCAACCACCCAAGTATGAAGCCGCACCTGAGACCCTGAAGAATCCTGCAGACTCATGTGTTGGCTCACGTATCCCTCGGCTAAAATATTTGCCATATTTAAAGGCATTGCACACTCCTGTGTGTGCCACCACCCTCTCTAGGTTGATGGCAACCCACTAAAAGGCTGCAGTATGCCAAATGTTTGTATTTTTTAGTTGTAGGTTCCAACCAGACCCTACAAAAAATGCAATGTGTTATGATGACAGCCCGGCACAAATCTTTGCCTCTTAACAACCAACCAGATTGGCTGTCATTGACTAGCCAACCTGAGCAGCCTTTACCACCTCTGCAGACCTGGTTTCAGGTCATTGGACAAATATAGGCCAATAACAGACGTAGAAAGTGAAAGGCGGGACAGCGGATTCTTCTGAATCAACCCAGATTTCATTAGATGTTTTTTTGTGCCAATTTTGGGCTGAGTTACAAAGAAACCGGTGGCTAATTTAACAATATTTACTCTGAATGTGATCAAATAAGTACCCTTGTGTTAAATTATAGTAACAAATGATATCTACAACTTTTTGATCTAGCAAACGACAGTAGCCAGCGATACACAGCAAATACAAGTTATTAACCTCGTTATTGAAGAGAGCTGAGGGAAGGAACAGGGAAGGGGGCTATGTTAGAACAATGGTGAATGGCAGCGGTAGAACGGGGAAGAAGTAACATGTAGGTGATGAGACACAGAGCGACAGCGATATGGTTGTAAAGTGATGATGAGGTAAGGGTCCCAATATCACTTCATTTAATAAAAAGGTTGCATTATAAAATATCAGTATTCTAGAGTTCCATGACCGCCAGGAATATTCAGCACCTTGGAAACATATTTTAAAGCGCCCATAACTTTTCCCTACGGATATTTATGCAGTGGCACATTGGCCATTGGGCAGGTGGTGCTTTAGTCCCTCCTACCCCTGAAATGTTGGGCTATGTTGACTTGACCTGGCTGACCTATAGAGCCATGGCAGGACAGGACACAGACAATAAATCGTGCCTGTGGCTGAGCAGTTAACAACAACCAGACGATTACTAATCTAAGACGTTCCTTGTTATGCACCTGTATTCTTATGTATGCATTTTTAGGTAATTGAACTCGTGATGGGGGGGTTAGTAGTTGCATGTCCGGGAAGTGGTTGGAAGGGTAAGGGGGAGTGGTTTCAGGCGTGGAGAGAGTTAACTGCTTGTAACATTGAAGCTGCACCAGAATAGTCTCATTACAATGCGTAAAAAGTTTGACACCCCCACACAAGTAAGTTTGTCCCTCCACCATAGTTTCTGATGTTAGCACCTCTCCCAAAATTTGAATGGTTTATTCACCTCTCATCTTCCCAGTGCCTCCCTGCCCCCGAAACGTTAGTCGAGGACGGTGCACACCTGTATTTGTGTTCACACATCCGTGTTCTCAAGAGTGCATCCAATCATTTTCCAACTAAAGACCACCATGTCTTTTCCTCATTCGGGTTCATAGCTGCAAACTCACAAACGGACAGTAGAGGGCGCTCCCACACAATATAACCTTTGACTGGCTCCAGATAACGTCATAGCCAGGAATTTGCCGCTGGCATGCCGCTATCCTCACTTATGCAGGTTTCGCCAATTTATTTTCAAGTGCCATTTGTTATGCTGTACGGATTACGAAACCGGAATTAATACGGAGGACCGATACAATATACAAAAATCGCTCTCTTGTGAACAAAAACCCCTTTCACTTTTCTCTTCCTTAAATAATATGAAGTACAATAATGGCATCAAGCTCCAATATGCAAGGGTATGGAAAACTCGTGCTGTGTGGATTGGGTCTCACCTCGTACTGACGTCATTGTGTTCAGAGTTGATGCGACATCAGAGATTAAATAGTGAGACAAAACAGCTTTAATTACTCCTTGTCTCGTCCCAACAACAATGTTCAACCATCGCCAGAACTTCCATTAAAACATTTGAAGAAACATTAAAAGAAAACTGGTAAGGAAGCTTTCTAGAAACATTTTCGGTTTCTATCGTTCCAAAAATGTAAACGTTCCACGGGAAGAGAGCTGCCGTGCCTGCTGCTGTTTCTCACAGGATACATTAGAGGAGCCCAACGTTGGAGTCCTGCACAAAACAGTGGTTCTGAAAACCCCGCATTGTTCTTCGTGGAACTGCGCCATGACACCGTGCACCAATTCCTTTTCACTTTTGCTTGTTATAAGCATCATCGAATGAACGTGGCAGCTGGAGGCTGCAATCTCGCCCCGAGGGGGCTCGCCAGGCTGACGTTTTCTCAAATACGAGAATTTGATTCTTGGGAGAGTTGTGTAGATGTTTCCGTATTTCTTCACTTTAGGGCCAACATTATGGGCTTGCGCTAGGAGGAATAAGAAGACACATTTGAGCACTTTAGATTTTCTCCTGATGCACCGATTCACAAAGCCTAAAACTGGAGAAAACCTGGGGATACCTGGAGCACCTCTGATATGCTTATGTCCGCACGGGGTTCACGCAGATTTACTCCAGAGATATCGCATAGACGCTTCAGGCCATGGGACCTAAAGAGAACATTCATTACAATAACCTCGTGCGCATTCCCAAAAAGACAGTTCAATGTATGTTTTCAGTTATTCGAACACAAACATCAGTTCCTAAACTTGAACAAATTATCTTTATACTTTGCATATAAAACAACTTAATAATGTAAAGCAATTTTCCAGCGGTATGCAGTGACGTGTTCTATGGTAAAATACATGTATGTGGGAACAATGGGTCTCATTAAGAGTACAGTGGTGCTGTAAAAAGCAGCAGTAATTCTGGTAACACCACTTAACTGCCACATTACCACACTGCTGTACTACGAGTTGTGTTGGTAAGGCTGAAGATTTACCTCCAAGAAAAATCTTGAGGTAAATCTTTCACCTTACCACCAATACTCTTCAGATTTAGAGTGCAGTATTACTGCTTGCGGTCAATACCCCCAAAATCTCCTTTGTGATCTATGGTCTCCAAAAATTAGGACTAACACCAGATAACTCCATGGGACAGATTGATGGTTGATGAGGCCCACTGTTTTATTCTGCAACCATCCAGCACTTTGCCTTCATGTTCTTCTAGGACTGGAGTTTGTTTACACACTTTTATCCATCCTAGAATATGTTGGGAAGGTTGCAACCTTCTTGCGCTTATAGCAAATCCCATCAGTTCAGGTATTATATAAAAAAATGATCAATTATTGTATTAATTTTATATAGTACAAAGATCGGCCCCTCCTGACACCACTATCATGGGATATGGCCATGCTCTGCTCACCTCCATCCACAAGCCACGCAAGCTGGTGATGGAGGCCCTTGAGAAAGAGTCGCTCCAGAGGAACTTCTGATCCAGCATACCATGCTCAGTAAATCGGACATGGACATGAATATCTTAAGGGTACCTGTCACCAACATCACCAACAAGTCCATTGGAATTCCTGGGTTCACAGTGAAAGCCTAGTTCAATCTGGTAACCGCTTTAGCTTAGGCTAGCACCACCCAGAGTCCTAGCATTTTACCCCAGACGATAGACTGTGGAGACTCACCACTCAATGACCGTGATAAAGAATGGTTTGCAGGAACAGTTCATGCAGAGTGTGGATGTGTTCTCCATCTGCAACTGGGATCTTGGAAAGGACCATGGTATACAGAACTGAATATGGGTAACGGATGACACACCTTTCAGAGAATATCATACAAACTGGAACCCAAGAACATTGAAGATGTCGGGGCCCACCTAGATGAACTGCTATGGGCAGGTATCGTCCAGGAGTCTGTAAGCCTCCCTGATTGTGGTGGCATGTAAGAAGAACAATGACATCTGAATGTGCATCGACTACAGAAAACTGAACAGACGAACAATGCCCGACCAAAATGCTATCCCACCCTCATGTGGATGAGACTCTCAACTGTCTTACCGAGAGCCAGTGGTTTAGTGTATTGGATCTTCACAGTGGGTACTTGTGACAAATCAACTTCCGGAGCACCAGTGGTCCAGAGATGAATATCGGTTTCTGAACCATCAATCAGCTCCACACCTTGGAACAGAATGGAAACACAAGCCAATTATAAACCTCCTTGTCCAATTTTGGTTACATGGATGGAACGGCAGGCTTATCTCTGAAAGGTCGTGGATCGTTGGTTAGTTGCAACACAGAGAAAATATAATTATTACCCAATGATACTTTATTATTATCACACCAGACAGTTCTATCACACTACAAAATACAACCCACACTGTGTAGGAATGCAGAGGACAGACCGTTTCAAAGAAGGAAAAGGGATGCACTCTGGATACTGACAGGAGGGTAGTCAGTATAGTAAATATTCAGAACAGTAAACGGATACTTGGTTTCAGCACAAAGGGAGCAATGGGTCATACAATGTCACTAGGTTCCTTCAGAGAAGGACTAAGGGGACAGAGCCACAACATACCTCGTGCTGTAGGAGTTCTTGATGCACGATGGGGTCAAGCCAGTTTCAGGGCCCTTTGCAGCTTCTGCAACAGAATTCGGTAGATGCTTGTCAATGCACTCCTCCTATCTTCTTCACTGGGCTCATGTTGACCTTTAAGGTGGATGACCCAAAGCCTGGGAGCGGGTTGCAGGTAGCTGTCTTTTTCTTGGTTTGGTTCAGAGACTCTCTGGCACTTCCCACCTAGGAAGCTTGCTGCAGGGCCTAGCAGGGCACGCTGTGTGCTGGCTGGATACCGGCTCTGGTGTTGCAGAGGGTCCTCTGGATTCGGTATCTCCCCCTGGGAGATGTTTAGGGGAGGAGTCTTGCTTCCCTCTTTGGTGATCCTGGCCTTCCTTCACTGGCAGAAGATGTAAGGCAGAATGTACCTTCAGCCAGGGTCCAATGATGAGTTATTCTTGCTACTCCTTGCAAAGTCTTCAGATGATCTGCCAAAAGAGGGGCTCAGCCCTCTTTTAAAGCCTAATGGGCCACAGTGATTGGTGAAGACTAAGCCTACCTTACTGAACCAATCCTGGGTCCCCAACAGCAATCGCCTGTATGCGTGAGGTCATAACCAGAGTGCTTTGCAACAGAAAAGGTAAATCGGTGAACACATGTAATAGTAAGTCCCACCCAGCTTCCTGTCTGTTGTGGATCAAAGGGTCTCTCTGGTTAATGGAGCTCTCTGTGGTTCCCGATTAAAGCGGCAGGTCTCCCTAGAAACTGCAGCGAGACTAGACTTTCTGTCTCTGTGAATGCATATACTCATACCTTCTGAATGGGGTCTCCTTGCGGGATGACTACTGTAAACACGTAGTCCCAGAAATTACATTTCCCTGTCAATCGATACTGAAGGCTGGAGCTGGCATCATATCGGCACAGTGCATATGAAAGGGTGTTGGGGGTTTCCTGTCTCCTTTGGTAGCCTCTTCCGCCAGGTCCCATGTGGGCCTGTTTGCCGTAAACATTGATTAGTATGCAAATGCTGCCACCAGCTATAAGGCTCAACAAAAGGACAGGGCAGCTCCATGGAGCCTTTGTTAGCTAATTAGGCTGGCAATGGCAGGGAGAAGGTTTAGCCATCCCCATTGGGAGATGACATGGTTTACTCCTAGCTGTCATATCCTAACTGAATATGACAGGCAGGACTGTGCCTCTAGGCTGCGTCCACCCAGAATATACAGGTCTATGTGTATGTTGTGTGGTGAGCAAAGGAAAATGTGTGCAGATTAGCCCCATACATTTTCCAGACATTGATCTACCATCATTCAATTTAATATAACATTTAAAAAAAACCCAGGTGAGTGAACACCCACCGTGCGGATGGTTGAATTCCTCACCGTACTACCAAATACTGATTCAGCCCGATGATTGGGAGAAGACTGCCTTTAAATGCTCACTGGGGTTCTATGAGTTTGTCTGAATGCCCTATGGCATCTAAGGAGCCCATGCCAACTTCCAGTGACTAATGGAAAAGACTATTGGGGACATGAACCACTTCAATGTGTTGGTTTACCTAGACTACATCATCATCATTGGTCACACCCTCAAGGAGCAGAACCAATGGGTATCTCCCCATTACTCCACAGCAGAAAATACAGAAGACTAAAATCCTGAAGGTTTTACTGCAAATTTCAATGCAATTAGATGTGGGGGGGTGGGTTAGGGTAATAAATAATCTCAGCGGTCTATGGGGGGTTGCAAGGGTCTCGCCCCATATAATTTCATTGAAATGTGAATTTTCCCTATTTTATTTTCACAGTAATCACATTGGGCCTCATTATAAGTATGGTGGTAAGTGGTAAAATTAGAGGTAACGGACCACTACGCCAAATTATGACCCACAGAACATTTGGTGGTAATTCCCCTGGCAGAATTACCTCTGGTGGAATTACCCCCAGCGGTAGCTCCTCCAAGAATTGGCAGAAGTACCGCCAGGGCTAATTCCGTTGGCAGAATAACCTCCAGAAAACAAAATCCCATTTACGCAACATTACAAGTCCAAAATCAGCAGAATTACCTCAAAAAAATCAGCAGTAATTCAGCAAAAACATGGCACAGTTACTTCCACAAAAAGTGGAGGTTATATACATACAGGTGTCACAAATCAAGGCAATGGTACAGCAGAACCCATCAGGAGGAACATAAAAGGGCCACACCTAACCCAAACATATTACCCAACATCCTGCTGCCAGTAGCTGCCAAAAACTGTGACACGCAGCTGCCCCCGCCTCCCACTGAGTTGCACAGGCATGAACATCAGCGCAGGGTACAGGGTGCATAGCGGAGGAAGAGGCGGAGGAACAGTAGGAGGAGGGGACACCATGCACTGCGAGCACCCATTCAATGGGTCATGCCCCACTGTACCCCAACTGACATGCAGCTGAACGCCCTGCTTTGCCCACACACAGAGGGCAACATACCTGGGTACTGTGTGAGTACAAGTGCCATCACACTGAATGATACTGCAGCACCAGTGGAATACAATGTGAAGGCACATATCAGCCACTGACTCACTGGACCAGTACCTGCCGGGCAATGCAATAGTATGTCTGTGATGCATGTTGCACATCTTGCTCAGGTGAAAGGAACCCCTGGCCTCTGATGAGGACATGCCAGCACCAGGAGACAAAAAAGACATAATGCCCCCAGGCGCAGTAATGACAGAGAGCGAGCAGGAGCAGGGAAGGGATGGATGGCTATTGTGACAAAATCTGTAATGCAACCATTGATGGTCACATCAATGTACACATGTTGCTCACCATTGTGCATTTGCAGGTATAGTAGGAATCATATGCACGCAAGAAGGGACGTACAAGCATAGCTCCAAGTCAACTGCCATTTATTGTACACGTTTAAAACATCCCCAACATGATATGCAGCCACACCCCATCCCCAACATGACACCCACTCTCACCCTCATCCCCTACATGAGAACCCTGCATTCAGTGTGACGTGTCCATTACTGCCTCCTCTTGACACCCATTGACGTGGGAGCGCACCATTACGTGAGGTGCAACGCCGAGACCGCCTTGGTGGCATGCTCGTCACAGATCCCTCTGGAGGGGTTTCCAACATGGAACTGCCTCATTCAGAGCCCCAGACATGCTGCTCTAGGGTGAGGGTGACAGACTTAGAGATGTTTTCTTTGGTGGCCAACATTTGGGCACACAGCTGACGTATCCTTCTGCTCATGAGGGTGGTGCTCACAGTCCCTGCATCAGCAAGCCGACACAGTTGGTCCAGGGCAATGGACACCCTCCTGGAGGCATTGAGCACCACCTCATGCAGTGCACGTGCGTTAGTCTGTTGGCGCACCACCAGTCACTCAATTGCATTCTGACGTCGCTCCATCTGCTTGAGCCCCTCCCAAATGTCATCCATGGCTGGTTGTTGCATTGACCTTGTTGATGCATGGTGGTGCCTTTCCTGGTGGCTCGACGCATGCTCACCACGCATGTCACCATCGTCTGCCCGTGGATCATTTCCCTCAGTGTTGGGTCAATTGGGGGCACGGCGAGAAGACAAGGGGAGGGAGAGGACTGCAGGGGTAAGTGACCAGACAGAGGGATGACCTCTGGGACATCTCACTCACAGGGGCGGCTGGGGGGAGGAGCAAGGGGTACCAGTGTCACGTGTCACTGTAACAGCCGGTGTAGTGCAGGTGTCCACAGTGGATTTCCCTTCCACTGACATGACTGAGGTATCCCCAAAGGTGCACGCTGCATGGCCCTTATACTGGGATGTCCTGGAGGTCTCCTTCTGCGGTATCTTCTCCATGGGTGTGACATGCCTTGCAAAATTCCTTGCACTTGGTTCTTCATGTGTGCCGGTCCCACTGGTGTCCTCCATGGGGTCCTGGGTGTCTTGCATACCTGTCAGGAGACAGTAAACAGTGGATCAATTTGACTTGTTGGTTGGTTGTAGTGTGTAGCGCTCACAGGCAGTGTACACATTGTGCAATGGGGTCCAAGTGATACATCACTTTATGGTGTCCTGCTGCATGTGACAGGCAGTTTGATGGAATAAGTATGTAATGCTGCTGTATGTACGTCACATCCTTTGTATGTGGGCCTTGCTTGGGTCGGGTTGGCATGTACTTGGTGACTGTGCAAGGGAATGTGTGCCAATGCAGGGCTGGTACGTTGTTGCAAGCTTGACCTGTTCTCCTGTCACATGAGGGATGCCCTGTTCGCCATGGCAGTGTTAGTGTGGCTTTGATTGGGAGGCACTCTTTGCTGATGCCTAGTGCATTACAATGTTTTGTGGGAGTGTGACCCCGACACCTGCAGCTGTTGCATGTATGCCTTTTGTGTAGTGTGTGGCGGGTCATTGGCAGATGTCATATTACAAGGGTGTCAGGCATGTTCCACGAGATGGCTGCAGTATGCCTTGTACATGGGTGATTGTCCATGGGGCTTACGGTGCCATTGTGGTTGTGTATGTACCACATGTGGCCCACGTCCTTGCTAATGGGCTGTCTTGGATGGGGTTCACGCATGACGTCCCCATCATTGCACTGTACATAAGTGTTTCAGTTCTTGTTCTTGTATTGGCTAGGTGGCTGCAGGTGTCCATGCTGTCTTTTCGTTGGGGTTATTGTGCATGTAGGAAATTATCCACTTATTCATGTACTCACAAGGATGTTCGTGGCAGCCAGCTTCCGGATCTGCAGTGCTCACTGCCTCCTGGCCATCCATATGGAGGATGCTTTTGACCCTCTCCTCCCATGGCGCAGTGGGGTGACATTGCCTCTGACTGTGGCCACTGTGTCCCTGCATTGGGTGTTGATGAGCATTCAGATCCCTGCACCTCAAGTCGTTGCACCACTTACGTATCTCATCCATGTCCCGTGGATGGTTTCTGACGGCAGCCACCTTGTCCCAGTCCATATGGCTGTCTTGCGCTGGGGGGACATCTTTCTGTGGCCTGGCCCATACATACTTTTCCTGAGGACAAGTTCAGGGTGTGTTCAAGGCTTGGATGGTAATCCCTTCTGGTGATTTTGAGTTGGTTATGTTTTTTGGAATGCCCGCCACCATGCTTCCTTTTTCCACGAGGACGGATTTCCACTTGCAGTCATTCTGCCAGTGTATTTTCAATGGAAAGGGTGGGTGGTAACAGTAATTTTGCAAATTATTGGCAGATATTCGCCGTCACACGGGTTGATCGCCGGTAACACCGCTGGGCGGAATTACTCTTACCACCAATGGTGTGTGCGCATCCGCCAGGTTGTAATACAGTGGTAATTCTGCTGTTCCATGTTAGGCAGAATCCTGTGCAGTTCCCTTAGGGAGCACTACAGAAGATTAAGACTACATGTGAGAGCAATAAATCCCCTTTGGTATCAGTCTGTACCACAAAGATTTAGTTGGTAGCTGTGGCTGAGCAGTCAGATTTATCTCAAGAGGGAGATGAGCAGTATTCAGGGTTTGCACAATAGGCCTAGAGTACTATGGCACAAGGAACACTGGCCAAAGCTTTGTATTAAATGTATATATATATTTATTTTATACACTTCTAGTAAAACACATTTATCACAGTCATCAAGCAAGTTAAAGTAAGCCAAAGAAAAATATACACATTCCCTAGTTAAATTGTAGACCAAGTGAACCAGAGTGAAAACTGAGCAAAACGGCACAGTGAAAACCATACACAAGGGATACTCTATCAATTTCTCACAAGGGAGGGAAAGCACAAGTTATTCAGAAATATCTTCTTACACACCCTAGCAACACTTCCCATAGGTTTGTGAACCAGATTAAGCAAGACAGTGTATCAGTATAGGTAATACTTAAATGAAAACTGAGCAAAATGGAATTTCACAAGGTTTAGAAAGGGGAAGAAAAGGGTAGTTATAAGAAGTAGGTGCATCAACAAAGTTCTAGTTGAGAAGCAATCTAAAGAAGGCAGTTCTAACAAATGTCAGTAGGCCTGTGCCAGAGTCAGTGGTACAGGGCAAGGGCCCAGGAGCAAAATGTTCTTGTAGCTGCAGTCAAGTCTTTGGTTAACGATTTCGAAAAGGTGGATGCAGAAGGTGAACGACAATGGGTCTCATTACAGGTCGGGCGGTCCGGAATTAACAGTGGTGGTAAACCTGCCGCCACTGTTAATTCCGGACTGCCTGATCCCGAGTCCTGCAGGCGGGAGGTGATCTTCCCACCAGGTCTGACCTGGCGGGTTGAACACCTCCCGCCTGCAGGCGGACGTGGAAACACCAGCACCATCACGAGATGGTGCCGGTGTTTCCACTTCCCCATTCCCATTGAGTCCTATGGGACTCAATGGGAATGGGGATTTACACCATTCCGCCTCCGGGATTCCCAGGACACCAGGGTCGTAATGCCCTGGTATTTCCAGGAGTCATGGAGGCGGAATGGTAATACGAGTCCTGCGGTAACCAGGCGGTTTTACCACCACGGTTACCACCAGACTCGTAATGAGGCCCAATGTTAAGAGAGAGGGGTGGCCAACCCAACAGGTAGGTAAAGGATTTAAAACACCTTTAGCTCTACCGCGAAGAAAGGGCGGCCTGGCGGAACAATGTACCTTTAAAATGAAGAAGTGGCTCCTGCGGTGTCGGTTGTTCCTGGTAGTTCCTGCAGTTCGGGGGATACAGCAGAAGAAGAGAGGCTCTTGTCGTGGAGGAAGGTTCGAGTTACTGCACTACTGAGGGATGAAACCAGCCGCGGTGTTGCCCGACGAATAAAAGGTATGCTCCTTTAAATCGCGGTCCGGGTGGACTGGTGCCTGGCTATCGAGCCTCAGAGTACAGGGTACTGGTGATTCGACCAAAGCAGGTCCAGGAAGGCGGTTGGCAAACTGGTAGGCCCCACCAGCTCATGGTAAGAAGGCTCTTGTAGATGAAGATCTCTCGTCGTGTGGCAAAAAGTGGTGAGACGCTGCAGCAGGGCTTCACAGGTGGTTCAGTCATTGCAGGGGTCTTTGGCTGCTCTCCTCTTTGGCTTCTTAGTTCCAGTGGCGACGTCTTGCTCTTCCAGTTCTCAGGACCCTTCTTTTTTGCGAAAAGATCCCCATTCATGCAGCCTAGCTGTCACTCACACAGTGGATTGGTCATCTTGGTGGGAGACCCTCCAGCCTATCAGGATAGAGTGCGACATGGGTTGCTGAGGCAACCCTGTCCAGGGGTCCTACTCCCCCTCTCACCACACAATGGACCCACCCCAGACTCAGTGGCGCCGAAAGGAGAGCTTCTTGGCAGAAGCCCGCCAAACGGATGAACAAAGAATCCCCAACCTGGATTAGGAGTTTAGAGAAAGACATGAGAAAGAAGATATATTAAAGTTCTGGCAAATAAAACCTGCCGTAGTAAAGTTAATATTAAAATGCACCGGCGGTATGTTAGAGGCTTTCAGAAAAAGTGGTAGCCTCGAACAATGGGAAAATCCCATAGGAAAATATTCGCAGTCAAATATTTACGGTAGTAACCACTGCCACCAGCCAGAAACTTTTGAGAGAGGGACTGTACGGTACCCTCTCGAAAATGAACATAAGGGAAAAACTATTAACCCTTTCCAGTACCTCCATAGTAAGATGGGTTGTACTGCTTTAGTTCATAAAAATTGACCAGTAAAGTCAATTGGGACTTTACATGCCCTGGGAGACAGTAGTCAGTCCCAGGGTATGAAGTCTATGTTTGGGGGTCGCTACGACACCCCTGTGTCACTGCAATGAGGGTGCTGTGTAACACATGTGAATAAAGATGGTTCCTAAGGGGTTGAGAAAAATCCCATAAACATTAAACACAAAAATAGCCTAGAACACACATAGCAAAAATGAGTAAGAGTGGGAAAAAGAGTCTCACTCTTAACAGGAATAAAGAAAGAAACCCTTCAAATCCAGCAAAGCTGCTGGGGGACTCTATAGGTAAGGGAAATTGGCCATAGAATGAGAATTCTCCCTAACATTCCACTTGGTGGTAATGCTAATCCCGCCAAGGCAGAGCTACCGACAAATTTGGTTCAAACTCATAATGAGGCCCATAAATCCAACCAATGTTTTTGAAAGTCCTGGATCAATCGGTTTTGGGAGCAAGGACTGAAGATCGCCATCGAAAAGTTCAAGATCCAGCCACGTTCAAGCCTCTCCTCATGTGGTAATTCCCAAACATCTGAAAGACCTGCAGAGATTTATAGTCAATGGAAATTAGCACAGAAGGTTTGTGGCATAATTTGCGAAGATCAGGCCACTGATAGAGCTGAGCAAGAGGTCCCCTTACACACAGGAGAAGTTCTGCCAGAAACCACTGAACAAAAAGCCGCTCTACCAGGTTTGAGACTCCCTTTGGAGACTGCAGGACTGAGGAGTGCCAAGAGTATTTGAAACCTTGAACAAGGCTCTGACTGATGCGCCAGTACTAGCCTGTGCTGATCCATATAAGCTCTACACCATTCGTGTGGATGCCACCCTGGATGGCCTTGGCGCTGTCCCCAACCAGTTTCCTACGCAAACTGAGCACTGCACCAGTTTAAGCTCAATTATCTAGTCAAAACCATTCACATATCTGCCCAAATCCACCAGACGGAATGCCATCATCCAGTGTTGACTAGTAGACTCTTTGCATACCAGTTTCAGCTCTTATACTGGACCAGCTGCATGAACACCTACGCTGACACCTCGTACCAACAGCCTTATATTCAGCCAGCCAACCAATCAGAATAGGAGGTGATCCCTGACGGTGTGGTCTGTGAAACGCCACAGCCCCCATTTCAGTATAAAATAAATTATGTGCAATGCCAATCATGGGGACAGGGAAGATTGTGACATGAGGGGGTGGGGTTGAGGGGATTTCTTTGGTAGAAGATAATAAGAGAAGAGAACAATATTTTTGCTGCCTCATCATGACTCCATCCCTGTACACCTAGTATTTATGATTTTTTCGTACAGGTTAGCAGACATTAGTTAGGGTGCCCCAGTCTCTAATGCTACTAGGAATTGCTGGCTGCTCCAATGTGAACTGCGAATGTACGCCCAATGTTGCTGGATCTGAACATTCACCCTGCCTGGGGTGACTTGTGCAAGGTCTCAGGCTCTATGCCAGTGAATTGTGCCGGTTTGATCTGGTCTCAACAAAATGCTATTCATCTGTGCCAGGCGTTGTCATAGGGGTGGGTTCCTTCCGGCCCTCACCTGAGGAGGATGAGACCGGTACTATATACGCACTATCATATTCCGGGGGAGCTGAAGGTCTTCTATCGCAATGAGTGGGCAAAAAACGGACATGTTTAGGGAATGAGATAATATGGTTTGGACGTTCTGGGTTGAGTATGCTGCTTTCATAATTGCTTTTGCCTGTTTTATTGCTATGGTCTTGGAGATTGTCTATTTTCTCCTACCCTGAAATAGATCTGGCAAAATACTGTGAGTGGTAACTTAGGCTGGTTTGGAAGTAAAACCTTGCAGGTCTCAGATATAGGTATCTGGATACAGTGCTCAAAAGAGGCTTTTTTGTCTGTGTTTCTGATTTAGGTAGGGAAAATAAAACGTGAATGGGAAAAACAGGGTATTGTGGGATAATAACACCCAAACATATACAAGGGAGAGACGGATGCTTGCAGGTGGAGTGGCCCTATGCCCTTTCAGACCATTATGCAGAGTCCTTGGTAAATACCCTTTCCACTATCAGGACCGCAGAGGAGTGGAGTCAAAGAATGAATGGTACTGGGGAAAGGGAGCATGGGGCACCCGCGAACAAAGCAAGGGAAAGGAAATGGACAGAGGCCAGTCTAGACAAGGGGACATCCCTCAAAAGGGCGTGCCTGCAGGTTATCTGTTCACTAACTTTAATAGTACTACTTGTGGCTTTTTAGGCTCCTGGAATTTCGTGACATGGCTTAATAAACCCACTCAGTTCCTCATAGAATGGACTTTTAATTTGGACAAATTGGGAGCGCTCCGATGAGCATTAGAAGAACAAAAAAGTAAGATAACCCCCCTAACAGTGGGGGGTATTTTTGCGACTTGGTTAGAAGAAGTGACAGCGTGACACAATAATTGTAAGGTTAGGGACAAAGGAAAATTAACGACAGGTTGCAAGAAAATACCCAATTTCTAAGGGCCAGAGGATCATCAGAGAAATCAACACACCTGTGCACCCAGATAGTGGAAAGACAGACAGAAACTGGGCAGGAGGATCAGGACAGTGCAAGAGCTGAGGACATTGTTGGCATTTTTCACTAGTATGAATGCAGAAGTGAGAGCAGGACAGTCATAGGTGGAGCAGGGAATGCAGGCAACAGAAGCTGACCAGCCCCTTGTGGCGAAACCACCACCACTGGCTGCACCCTCAGCACCGGCACTGATTAGACAGAGCAATTTGGAAGACAAATGGGGCCCCTGTTGCCTGATGCACCTCCCTCATTCACTCTGTCTGCAATGAACAGATCACCATAGACACAAGAGACTCTTAGGGCCTCCAAGTACCCCATAGACAAATGCCGGCAGATGGACACTGGCTGACCTACAGAGCCTGGCCAAAGAATTCACAAATATTAGGGAGGAACCACAGCAATTCTTAGAGGAGCTGTACACTGTCATCCAGTGCTATAATGCATCTCAGGTGGACATGATCTAGCTCATTAGAACAGCGATGCCACCCGAAGTGAGACAGCGACCCTTTGAGATGGCTACCTGGCCCAACACTAATCCAAGTACAGGGGAGGCTGTCATCCCTGAGATCTGCATCTGAAAGACTGACTGCGCCAAGACAGGGAAATGTAAGAAGAACAAAGGCGAATCACCTGCCGCCTATCTATACCAATTAAAAGTACTATTTGTCCAGCACGTGGGTATTACTAAGCCTAATGGGAATGCCCAGGAGGCCATAGAAAACGTTGAGGCCAGCCTACTGGCCCGTGTGCAAGCACAGTTAAAGAACGTATGCATTGGGTGGCAGACTAAATCCCTAGCAAGACTATGTAATTGCAAACCACTGGGTGTTGTGTCAAGAGCAGAAGAAGGAGACCTTTGAGAGCAAATTAATGACTCTCAGATTCACAGTTTTCAGGGACAAGTGCAGGAACATATACAAACTGCACAAATGCGGCCCAAAACGGGGGTAGACAATGGAATAGGGGGAGGGGAGGACCGTCCCCAGGACAGATGGGATTAGGGGGGCAAGCAACGGGTTACCCAGGGCTGCCAAAACAGCAGAGGTAATGAGACCAGCAGGATCATCAGGGACATTGGGGCCCACACGGACTGCAGGGACCACCAGCAAACCTGTTAGTTTGTAATAACTATTAACAGGTGGGGCATTGGATGACTGAGTGCCCATATAGACCACAGAGCCCATATGTTCAGAGTAATCAAGGACCAACTAATGTTCAAGGTCACTCTGTAGACAATTTTGCCTCCTTTCCTGAAACAAACCAAGGAGCCCCAAGTCACTTCCTGAATCTGATTACTCCAGCATTCAGCAAAACAAAGGGGTGATTGCTGGAACGTTTAATATGTGGGCAACCCTCCAGACCATCGTTCTTCACCAGCCAAGCCATTACATAAAGGGGAAAGACCTATTATTCCCCAGGGTGACCAAGACCAGTTCTGACTACATCAGGACGATGGGGCTCCAATGGACCCATTAATCATGATTTTCCAAGACAGCCCATATGTATAATGTAATGAACAGGGTTTATCAGTACCTTGCCTAGTGGACACTGGGGTAATCAAGTCTGCCCTGGAAATGGATAGTTTCCCAGACATACCAGTGTCCACAGAAACCATGAAAGCAGTAGTTATAGCCAAAACTCTGATCATACAGCCAGTTACAGAACCCCTCAGGATCACACTAGGACTGATCCCTTACACATATTCCTTCCTGTTGAGTCCCTTAGTACTAGTTAATCTGTGAGGCAGAGATCTATTATGCAAACTCAGGTGCACAATTTGTTGTACCCCGGATGGGGTATTCCTCAGGGGCTGATTTATGGAATTAGGTGCAGAAATCGCGCAATGGCCACACGCTGAAAAGGCCACTGAACGAGCCTGAGCAATTAAGAAAATCTGTGCTCAATGCGTAGTCATGGAATCGTTCACGCAAAGTAACGGTATTCACTAGTCTCGGCTGGAATGCCCACGACACGCCCACATGCAAAGCAGGAAACTGCCAGATCAGCTACCTTTGCGCGATCCTCCAGGCGTGAATACACACACCCTTCAAGGCACAGGAAACAAGCCAGCGGATATAAACAAGTCCACTATAAGAAGCACAATCCCACCAGTAGTCGGGGCGGTCCCTCAATCAACCCCTCAGATCACTACACATAATACATAACCGAGTTTTTATGAAAAATGTATTTATTTCCTTTATTTAATTAGAAACATTAAAATGATTATTAAATAGATCAGAGCTCATACATGAATACGAGTAACTATAAATATAGGGCATACAGTTATACAACATGAATAAAGTGCAAAATGTGAAGAAAAATGCTAATATCCCAATAGGGCTGCTGGGAACCTGCTGCCCAATTACAAGCTGGGTAATGATCACCATCATCCCAAAATAAGTCCAAGTCAATGTCGGTGGATAAAATCTACTCGAGAGAAGGGAATCCCTCGGGTAGAAAAAATTCTGGTCAACCGAATATAGTCAGTATGGTTTCGAAATGGATTCGAAGTTGGATTAAATCCTGAACGTGGCAGCGAAAACAGTAATTAGTTCCAAATCTAGCAGTTTAAACATTGCAATAGACAAGAAACTGAAAGCTCTTCACAAAAATAATATTAATAAACCCATACTCTAAAAAATCTAACATGGGATGCTATACGTATACACACACCCTTCAAACATTGCGTGGGGTCCCCATAAGCAGGCCTGTGCTTCGGGGATCATCCGCGGGGTCCACTGTAACTGTATCCGGTACCCCGACAACATGTGTATGAAAAATGGTAACTCAGCAAAAACTTGTGAAAAGCGCACAAGAACCCCCATAAAGCGTGCTTGCATCAGCGCTACACAGCGTACGCGCATCCCAGCGTTTCATGGGAATACCTATTCAGAAAACGCTGCCCCGAAATACGACATGCAATCCCACCTGCATGCTGGAAATCCTTAGTGCAAGTGTACTTACACCAGCCTTTGGGTGGCGAATCCTATGTAGGACTTGCGTGGGCATTTCCCAGCTGAGACCTTGCGCGATCGATTCCGTGAACACATCTCTTACAGCGCAATAGTGAGCATGCAAGGGACTGTCTGCAGGCCATCCCTCAGAATACCCACTTCTTCGCAAGTTGGTCCCCATTTCTGGTGTTCCTCCTCATTGCCAGTCCTCTGTGCAGGCCACGTCCACCCACTGCTCGAGTCTCGCACAAGGCCCTCGACGGCTCGCACAGGCGTGCCAGGCCAGCGCAACATCCATGTGCAGATTGGGTGCAGATCGGGCGCAAATACCCTATTTTCTGTGTAAAGATTCCATGAATCGGCCCTTAAGTGTTTCTCGCACCAACGCTGAAGCGGTTGTAGCAGCACTCCAGATAGACCCAGGGGAAGAACTGCCATTTAAGGGAGAGTGGTCAGATCCTTTGAAGGACTTGATTAATTCCATACCTGCCACTTTTAGGTCAGCCCATGACCACAAGGTAGTATACATACATGCAGCAGAATAGGCCAGGGTAAAAGTTGATTTAAGAAGCTTCCCTGAATTTATCAGTAACTTCTGAAGCCAAAAGCAGAGTAGGGAATCACTTCTGATAGCAAAGCAATCCTACGCCACCATATTCATACTCATTGCAGCTGCCTGAGACTTCCTGCAGAGGTCAGGGGACCCACAAGAACCATGCAGGGTCGATTTACAGGCTGATCACATGACCCTGACCAAAACACTGCCATTTTCCATTCTATCATCTTTGTTGGCCACTGCTCGCCATCATATGTAAAGAGTCACTCACACTTAGCAGCCCCACACACCATCACACACATCCTTTGAAGCACTCTCTCACTTGCTCCCCTCCACCCACACTCCACCTTTCTCCACCTCATTTGTCACCTCAACATACAATCCCAACTTCCACACTGACTGCACTGACTTCACAACTTCACAACGGGATAAAAGGCAGAGCACAAGAGCTTACTCTGAGCAAGGCCGAATGCACAAGGAAGCAGCTATTCCAGGATAGCAGTTCAAACGGAGGAGAAGGGCCAGACTTGAAATGATGTCAAGGAGGGAGTTGCCCTTGCCCTTTCCAACCCCCACCTGCAAAGCCTCCACCAAAGGAAACATTAGACCGGGAATCGCAGTTGGCGTATGGTGTGACGGATGTCAGCAGTACATGGAACCCTCCCTTACTGATAGCCAGGGCAGGGAGATGCAGTTGCCTTTGAGGTACCATCCTTGACTCCAGCAGCCAAGGAAACAGCCATGAGTTCCGCACAGCCAGTGATTCGGAAGATCCTGATAGTGGACTGGACTGTGTGAGGCTCAAGGCTGCAGTGACAACATTAAGAGAAATAGACTGAGGTTTTTTTGTGAATGAACTTGGTACCAGCGATAGAGTGGTCCGGCGCCACGAGGGCGCTCAATCGAAGATCTCTAGCTGGTACCCCTCTCCTAAACAGTACAAAAACCAAGAGGCGATAGGGAAGGCCGGCGTGAGGGGTCAAGGTGGTCATACAAGGGTCAAGCCAAACCCCTTATACAATCGAAAGTCCTTGACACAGTGCAGAAGATTTTGACAATTTGGAAGTTTTGAATCTGACACAGCGAATTGTGAACCAGGCATTTGCACCCGGCTGAGGGGAACGCTGTGTGAACTCTAATTTAGCAAAGCCGTACTGGCCATAGGCCTAACAGAGTGACCCAGTGAGACGTGATCACCCCTCGGAAGTCTCAGTTTAAAATTGGAAAGAGTTTTGGAAGGTCTGAGCCTAGATGAGGGGAACCTAACCAAAATGAGCTGGTTGTTTAAAAACACAATGGGCCTCATTACGACCCTGGCGGAAGACCATGGTGCTATTAGCACCATGGTCCATACCGGTAAGTTACCGACTCCGCCATGGAGAAAGGGGGAATTACCACCCCATTACAAGGTTGGTGGGGCGGTAATTCCCCCTTCCTCCATGGCCCTTCCCCATTCCCATTTTTGCCCCATAGGGCTCAATGGGAATGGGGAAGGCGCTAAGTACAGTGCTGCAAATTGCGGCACCGTAATTAGCACCAAGGTCCCTTTCCGGGTCCCTACTTTAACGGCTGGTCTACACCAGCCGTTAAGGTCGGGTCCCGCAAAGGGACCTCCTAATTAGGCGTTAATAGGTTAACGGCGCCGCAGCCTTTTACGGCGCCGTTAACCCATTAGCGCCTGGGTCGTAATGAGCTAATGAGGCCCAATGAGTCTTTTTGTTTGAATATTGCAAGCGGAGTAGATTGTGATTGAACGGCGATAGTGAACCCGACTGAGGGACGCCAAGAGCAAAGCTACGGGAAGTGTATCCCATATTGTAAAGAAGCTAAGTGGACTGCCTTGTGATGACAAGTATGAATCAGACTGATGGATGTCCACATTGAGTGGTTGGTCTGAGCCCGGCTGAGGGAGGCTGACGACTGAGATAAGGATCAGAGCCCAGCGGAGGGGGATCCAAGGGTGAAAGGTAATCACCCGACGTGAAGATTAACCAAACAAACTTTTGTTTTGTTGTTTAGTTGTTTTGATATATAAGGCCATCTGAAGCAAGAGACTTTGCACGAGACGAAACTTGGACACAGAATGCCCTGATATAGAGAAAAGGAACTGTAAGCTTGCGCCAGAGAAGCCCAGGAGTGTGCAGTGCTCAAGAGTCCCACCTTGTCCCGTGCTAAATAAACATGGGGAAGGGAGACCCTGGCCATAACATCCTGACTTACCATTTTGTGAACACTTCTTTCTTTTCTTGTGAATATTATCCCACACTATTTTGTAGCATAGCAGTAAGGATTGACAATAGGTTTTTCTTAGTATAGGCCTTTTTATTTTACGAGACTCCACTAGGACTGTATTACTATCATTTGATGGCTGAAGCTTGCTCCCATCTTAGATTTAGGTTTACATTAGGTGTTTATCTCACCCATTATACAGTTTAATAAACACCCTTGAACTGTGATCACTTGTGTCTGCCTTACTTTGATACCATGCCTTCCTTATATATAGTGTCAGGAGTGGGATGTCATTCAACTGATACAAATTGAAATCCAGGCTGATAATTGTGGTACCACCAGAAGGGGAAAACAGAATTGTTGAAATCATTGACTAGGACCATGTAGCCAGACTAAAAGAGGTGTTGTTCTCCCAACTTTGGGTTCCACGTGGTCAAGAGGATATTTTCTTTAAGAGTCAAGTGTTATTGGACACCCTTCCTCCCTCACATTATAATATACAACAGTGGGATCGAATAGCATTGAAAGTTCGACCCATCTTTACTTTTATTAGACCTAGTGCTCTGAACCCCCCACTTTTGAACCTTTTTTTTTATTGGTACCCAATTTTCACCTGGTGCAGGCCATCACCGTTAGAGATTAACCTATCAAAGCCATTCCTTCTGCAGACTCAGAATCAGAAGTATCAGAAGACTTCAAGACCTTATCCAACAGAGTCAAGAGTTGTTTCTGTTCTGATTCCGAACCATCCACTGAAGGATCCCTTACACCCCAGAAGAAATGGCCAACCTAGCCAATATCATCGCCAGTTAGTGGTCCATCAGATGCAGGCTGAAGCTAGACTCCAAGAAAATTTGACTAAACTAATCAAATTACAAGCAAGACCCTTACTACCATAGTGGGTACTTCAGCCATGTAATGAAGGTGAAGATTTAGGAAATGTTTTCTTGAACTTCGAACGCCTAGCTGAACAATTCGGATTGGAAGAGAACATCAAAAGATGCTATTGTAACGCTCACCTGGTATCCACGGGGACGTCACTCAGCCTGTTCTGACCTCTTACGACCTCGAACCCTTTCCTGGAGTCTACTTGACTGGAGACTGGGCCTGAAACACAGGATTGGTAGAGTTTAACTCCCTATTGTCTCTGTGTGCTTGAACCCCTTCTTCCCCAGGGTCCAACCCTTCCCTTTGATCCACAGCTCACCTTGTTTTCTTGGAAAGTGTGCTCTCTTTCCTGCTTTCAGCGCAGGGGTGCGTTGATTGATGCAGGCTCGTTGCTGCCTAGTTACTTCACTGGCAAGAGTCCGACAGGTAAGTATAATGAGTCTTTGAACAGTTCTCTAACTTCGTTCCTTTCCTTCCTTAGATGATGGCCGGCATCCGGGGATGGCGACGTGCTGCTGAGATGAGTTGCGCTGAAGGTGAGTGAGAGCGCGATGCGCGATGCAAGCCTTTCGTATTTGTATTGAACTAAGTTCTTTTTCTGTGTCTTTTAGGTGCCACGACGTTTTCAGCGTGGATTCGGTTATGAAGAAGAAATGCGGTGAGTAAGCGCTGTATGCGGCGTCTCTAGATGTTTCCACGGTAACCTGGAGTGTCTTTTCCCTCTTGCAGATGGATGAGAAGTTCCGGAGTTCCCCCAGAGCGGCTGGGATTCAGGTAAGTGTTTGAAGCTCATACAGTCTTTAAAAATAAGCAAATATTTGCTGAATGCTTACTAATGCCTTTTTTCTGTTCTTTTCCCTTTTCCTTAGGAAGCGGCGTGCCGGGATGGGAATGACACCGCCGAAGATGCCCGCAGAACAGAAGAAGCGATGAATGATGGGTAGAAGTGCTGCAAGGTGAGGCTGTTCCTAACAGTGTTCTTGTTCTTACAGGAGCTGAGCGCAGAAGAAAGATGCAGGCCTACTGGAGACCGATCCGAACACGGTGAGTGTCACGCTGCAGGTGCAGAAAACACAAAGCATGTTTCTCAGCCTGGGCGTGGCTTAAATAGTCTCTGGGTATCCCAGGTGTCTCTGGGCTGAACCACACCCAAAAGACTAGACTGCAAATGCAGTTCTGGGAACCAAAATATGTGGGGGCATCCATCTTGTCCCCATCAATGCACTACAAGTCCAATCCCCAATGTTATCCTATGGGAGTGAGTGAGTCTGGTGCCACAAGTGCCAAGTCTGACTCCAAGTGGGTCTTTGGAAGGATGGAGAGGCCCTTGAGGGCCATGTAGGTGATCGTGGCCTGGCTCCAGCCTGACATCTTGGAGGGCTGGGGACATGAGGGGCAGGAATCATGACAGCTATTTGGCCCTTTTGTTGAAAGGAGAACTACAGACCTCCTACCAACTACTTAATCTTGCACAGGGTGCCACCTTTCTGTCCATCAAGGAGGGACTGTTAAGAGTGGGGCAAACCTGCAATTTGTATGGGCATAAGTTGAGGGCCATTACATTGAACCCAGAAGAAATCCCCTTAGTAATGGGTGAACGTGTCAAAAACACTATGCCTGTGTGGATTAATAAGAAATCCTTACAAGAACTAACAGAGATGTTAACCCTAGAACAATTCACTAATTCCTTACCCCCTTTTTTGCAGAAAACTGTTATACAGTTCAATCGACCTACCTTCGCCACGGCCTTCGACACTGCACTAAACCATTCAGATGCAGCTAAACAATTCCACTCAGTCCATCGATGGGAGCAACAAAAGGATAATAAGCCTATCCACCGACCTCAAATCTAAGGAATAGATAAACAAGGGAGGTCGTATTAAATTAAAGAAGGGATGCCGCAAGACAAAGTAGAAATCATAAGAACCATTCCTAAAATAAAAGAAGAAAGCAGAAGGGAGGAAATAAAAGGAAGTAGACCACCTCCTCCTGTCTGTTTATCTTGTAGAGAAATGGATGTGTAGCTAGACACTGTCCAAAGAATCTAAGGGATGAGCCTATGGAAATAGGCTGTTTAAAGGGTGAAGATTGGGAAGAACCAGAAGAGGAGCTAGATAACTTTTGCATCTGTTTATGTCAAGCCTATAGTGACTTTACATACAAAAAGGCTTGGTTAAATGCGAGGCAAGTAAGGGCCTTAATTGATTCTGGTAGTAAGCATATTGCTATACGGGCCAATTTAGTTACGATAAAGGTCCTGAAAAATGCAGCCCTATTTAGGGATACCTGTGTGCACAGGGATAATGAGGTGTGTTAGGCAGAATTACATGCAGTACCCTTTGAGAACACTACACACAATTAAGACTACAGGTGTAAGCACAATCTCACCTTTGGTACAATTCTGTACTACACAGTTATGTGGTAGCAGTGGTGGAGCAGCCAGACTTATATCAAGAGGGATGTGAGCAGTACACTATGTTACACAAAGGACTTGCAATCACAGTAGTTCAAACAAACACTATCCAAGGTTTCTTAGTAAAAGAATATACATTTATTTACACATTCAGTTGGAAAACATTCCACTAGTAAGAAGCAGTTCAATATCACACCATAATACACTACAGTACACAACCAAGAAGTTTCTGAACAAGTTAGGCTCCCCTGAAGTGGGAGCAAAATGGCACTCCAGTAAATTTCAAGAGGGGTAGAAAGACAAAGGTTAAAAGAATTAAAGCACAATTACTTTCATAGGCAGGGCAAATAGTTTCAGTTTACTACAACAGGCAATTCAATTCAATAGGCCTGGGCCAAAGTCAATGGTTCAGTGTCTTGGATAGAATAGCACGGTTCTGGTAGTAAACGGTTAAGTCTTTGCCAATGTTCTTAGAAGTAGTTTGCCAGAAAAAGAGTTATATGTCGGTTTAGGAGCGAACAAGACTCCAAAGTTGGGAAAGTTTCACAAAATTTCACAGCAGCAGAAAGGATCTCCACACCGCGTTTGCACAGTACCTTAAGTATGAAGAAAAGCTGTAGCTGAGGCCGTTGTTCCTGGCAATTCCTGCAGATCTCGCTGTTCTTGAGCTTCAGTCATGGGGACAAGAAGGAGGACGTTGGGAGGTTGCTGCACTGTCCAGGGAAGAGGCCACAAGCTTGGCAAAACGTCAGTTTTAAGGTGTTAGTGCCCTAAATTCCACAAACTGGTATCCTTCTCACTGGCTATCCGGTTTTCAACAGCACTCTGATGAAAATTCGACCAGTATGGAGACGGTGTCCAGGTGGCTTATGAGTTGGTTTTTCCCACCAGCTCAAGGGAAGAAGTCGTCCTTGAAGGTGCTTCTCTGTCGATGGAGTTTCAGGCAATTCAGACCAACGGTCCAGGACTTGCAGCAGTTGTCTTCCTTCAGCTCGTCTTCAGTTCTTTCATTCCAGTGGTCGACTCTGCCTTCCAGTCCTGGAGACTTGCCTTTTAAACAGTTTTCTCCCCATCATTCCAGCCTAGCTGTCACTCACCCAGCAGGGTGGCTGTCCTTGCCAGACTAAGTACAGGGAGTTTCGGCACCTCCCTGTCATGATGCCTACTCCCGGGAAGCCAGTTCAGGGCCAGCGTCCCCGAAAGCAGACATCATGTCCCCAGGGAGGGACCCAGCAACCCCTTATAGGGGCTCTTTGGACATTGTCCTGGCGCCTTTGGTGCCAGGCTCATAGAAGGCATCAGACCTGGCACCATAGGCGCCAGGCTCATTATGGGAGTGCTTGGATGGACTTACCTGATGCAGACCATGCTGCCGGATCCAGACCTCCTTGAGGTCTGAAAGGGACTATTTTACCTATGGGACTATTTTACCACTCGGGCGTGGCTGAGGAAGAATGCTTACCTAGAACTACTTTGGGGATATTTAAACCACGCCCAGACAGCAGCTCACGCTTCGCGTTGTTCTGCATCTAGCGGCTGGATGCTCACCATGTCTGCTCCTGCATCCTGGCTCCAGCCATGCCCGCCTGCAACCTGGAACACCTGAAAAGGAAGGAAAGGAGAGAAAGTTGAATAATTGAACTTTACCTACCTCCATCTGGAGTCCGGAACCATCACTCTGACGATCCTGAGAAAAGACATTATTTTTAGAAGCGCATCGCATCGCTCGCTGCAGCGCCGCGTTCCACTCACCTTCACGAAGCGCCCTTGGGCTCTTCAGCCACCATTGGCACCATCCGTCGCCTTTCAGCGCCTAAGGAGAAAAAGAGACAAAACAAAGGTGAGCGAAGGAACAGATTGAGGAAGGCCTGATTCTTCCACCTTAAGACTTACCTGATTTTTGTTGGGACCATCTTTCCACACCTCGGGTCGGTGCCGCTTCTTTGGCACTGCCGTACCCCGGCCCCTAAGGGGAAAAAGAGACAAGACAAAGGTGAGCGAAGGAACAGATCGAGGAAGGCCTGATTCTTCCACCTTAAGACTTACCTGATTATTGTTGGGACAATCTTTCCTCACCTCGGGTCGGCACCACTTCTTTGGCACTTCCGTACCCCGGCCCCTAAGGGGAAAAAGACACACGCATAAGTGGGTGAAAGCAAGATCACTAAGGGAACCATCCATCAAAAAGACTCAGCAGAGTTACCTTCGGCGAATCCATTCCTCTACGAGGATTCTTCATCCTACATCTGAAATAGAGAAAAGGACAACGGACAATTAAGGCTTGAACTTTTGCAACTGAATACTTACGGCCTCATATCGGAAAAGTCAAGTGGAGTTGAATACTCACCAAACCCGAGATCCAGTGAAGTAACTGGAAATCAACGCGCCCCTGCATCGGAAGCAGGATGGAGAGCTCGTCCTTTCAGACTCTAAGGTGAGACTCTACGGGGAATCGCGGAGGGGGTTCGAGGAGTGTGAGAGGGGGAAGGGGGGGTATCCGACACATTATCCTGCAGACAGTTAATCCCCTTTTCCATCTACAGAAGGATTCTTCTACGGGCCAGACAGGCGAGGTTTGGGGGTCCGGTCCAGTCCGTCTTCCGAGTCCTGCGCATCAGCTTAGAAGAGGTCATAGCAGTCCAGAACAGATCAGCGCCTCCGTGGAAATCAGGTGAGCGTTACACTCCCTCACATCCTCATCCACCCCACTCAGGCGCCAGAGGAGGGCTTCAGCACTGAAGCCCGCCAAAGGGCATCGAACAAAGGCACCAAAGCTGGTTTGGCATGCAGAGTTAAACACGAGAAGGACCTTTCCTAAAAGAAACAGCAAAAAAGATGATCAGAGTCTGTTTTTACTGAGGGGTCTTGGGTGCCATATTGAAAAACATGGCCGACCTGATTTTTAGCTACCAGTGTTCGCGGTAGGGAAAAATCATGGTAGTTCATTCTAAAACCACTGCCACCAGCCATTTCAAGAGGAAAGGGTAACATTTGACTGTTACATGAGTGTTTAGACACAGGGGATGCTAGGCAACCCCTCCAGCACTCTATAGGAAGATAGTGTGTGCTGGGTCTATGAATTTAAAAAGACTAGCAAAGTCAATATAACTTTACAGGCTCTGGGAGATGGTAGTCAGTCCCACAGACTGTATTTAAACCTTGCGAAGTCTGAAAGACGCCCATGTGCCACTGCACTGAAAGTGCTGTGTGACACACAAGAAAAAGTTATTTAAAACTCCATATCCAAAGAACACAAAAGTAAAACACACATCAAAATATATGAAGAGTGGGGAAAAAAGGCTCTCACTCTTTCCAGGTAAAAATAAAAATCCTAGAAATCCAGCAAAGTTGCTAGGGGTCTCAAAAGGTAAGGGAGATTAGCACATTCTTGAGAGTTCTCCCTAACACTCATCCCCCGCAGACAAAGGGACAGGAGGATTTAATTCACTCCTGGATGAATCTCCTTACTCCAGTCGGTCAAACATCCTAGAGCGACCATCAGCATTTTGGTGGTGACACCCAGACCTGTGTTCAATAATAAAATCAAACCCTTGCAGGCTGATTGACCATCTTAGTAGTTTAGGATTTTCCCCTTTCATTTGCATCAACCATCTATAGTTCCTATAGTAACCAGTGAGGTCTAGGAAGGCTCTCACTTGGGTTTGAGTAGTAGGGGTGGCCTAGTTCTGGACAGCTTGTTCTTTGCTAGGCAGTGGTCTGATTTCACCTCCTCCTACCTCATGTCCAAGGCAGATCACTTTACTCTGACCAATTTGACACAAACACACCTTTATGGTCAAATGGGCCTGCTCAAGAGCCTGCAAAACATATATTAAGTGATCAACATGTTCTTTGCAAGTAAGGCTGAACACTGTCCATTGTGGGGTGGTAGACTGAGGTTCTTAAGGTAGAAATATGCAGTAATTCCTTGACTCCCATGAGTTTGCTCATGAAATTGAATCCCTGATCCGTTCCAATTTCCTTGGAGAAACCAACCCAAGAAAAGAATGGTAGTATGTGTTTTAAGATTTACTGGGTTGTATTGTTACACATGGGGAATTCCTCCAGGTATCGGGTAGCGTAATCAATGATTACGAGAACATATTTATTACCAAGTCTAGAGATCTCCAGCGGTCTAACAATATCCATCCCAATTCGGGATAAAGGGACTTCTATGATTAGTAAAGGATTTGATTTAGAGGAGCATGTAAGGGAATATGCACGCTGGTTGTCTGGCATATTTCACGTCTGGATGAAGATTTTTATGTCAGCATGGATACCTGGCCAGTACAATTTCCCACTGATGTGAGCTTGGGCTTTAGATTGTCCTAAATGTCCCCCTGTCATATGAGAATGTGAAATCTCTAGTACAATCTTACGATGGGTTTTAGGGATTACTAATTGAATTTTACTTAGGCCTTCTCTGGAGGTTTCCTTTAGTAATCCCTGTTCCGGGAAGAAAAAGGTGCTCCCCTTATCTCAGTGGTCTTCAAACTCTTTTGGCTGGGGCCCCCAGAACAAAATTTGGGCAGGTCGGGACCCCCCCAAAAATGCCAAATGGACAGTATGTATAATATTATATGATAGGTTATTTATAACGCACTTAATACACAGAGGTTTCTAAGCGTGGACCTGGGGATCGAACCTGTTTGCTTCATGTTGTCTTGCTTACAAGGTGAGCACGTTGCTGCTGAGCTATTCTCCTGGGCTGTCACCACTATTGCGTGCTGTCACCACACCCTACTCCCAGTATAGTCCCTGGGCTCCCCCAACTGCTTCCATCACAGTCGCTGGGCTCCCTTATCCCACTCCTACCCAATCCCTGGGCTCTCCGCACCCCATCACACACCATGGGCTTTCCCCACACTGCTCCCACCACTTTTCCATGGTTGCCGCCCATCCTGCTCCCACCACAGTCCCTTGGCTTCCCCCATCCCATTCCTAACACAGTCCGAGGGCCAGTGGTGGCTGATGAATGTTAGAAGTGGAGGGGCACAACTACTTCCACCAAAAAAGCCTAAGTGATCGAGGGCAGTGAGGAAGCCTAAACCAATGAAGGGGGAATCGGGGGGTTTTCCCCTGTGATTCTTTTTTAAAATAATGGATTAAAATGTTGCATTGTAGAGCATACATTACAAAAAGAAATGGGTAAGTAGCCAAACAGTTTGCAGTTGGTGCTGGGGAGCCCAGGGGTCAGGCAAGACATTTTTACTGGACATCTATGATAAATGGCCAGTAAAAAAATACCATCCCTGTCCCCTGGGCCCCAATGGGCCTAACACAATCAACATGATTATGTGTGTATGCAAGGCATTGGGATGCCAAGGGGGAAAGCATGGTATTTTTGACTGGACATCTATGATAGAATCCAGTAAATAAATATCATCCCTGTTCCCTGGGCTCCACAGCGCCTCAGCAGGAGAGCTGATTTTGGCAGGTGGGTAGAGGGATTGTGCAACAAAGGCATTTAGGCATTTTTAAAATGCCTTTGTTGTACAATCCACCTTCCCCCTCTATCCACCACTTGCCAAATGCAGCTCAATGGACCAAAACAAATTAACACACACACACACATTCATACAGCAATCACTCTATCATTCACATGAGCATCCATCACCATACCTTCACTCATAACACAAGCATACACGCATCCATACACATGTTTAAATTTAAAAAAATGAACATAATTGTACCTTCTGCAGCAGCCTGTGCGTGGGTGCGGAAATGCCCCTCTCCAGGATGCTCTGTCCGTATGTGCGAGGAGGCGCAGGAGCTCCCCCTCGCACATACAGACATGTGGTGCCCCAGCCAGCATTTCCAATGAGCTATGAAATGCTGGTTGCATGGCTCAGTGAGCATGTGCGCCTGGGGCACTGAACAGAACTGTCAAAGGGAAATAGTGTTTCCCTTTGACAGTTCAGCCAGCCCAGGAGCACTCCCTCAGCTGGAAAAGGCAGCTGAGGGGAGTGCTCCTTGTTTCACTGGGCTGGCTCCTTAGCTCCTCCATAATGGGTGAGGGGGCCACTAGGTGGGTGCCCCCTCAGCATTATGGATGAGCTGCCAGGCTCGGACTGGCCTATAGGGCAATAGGGCAATGCATGTATCCAAAATTCAAAATGCTAGTGTGGGCCATTTAAAATGGGCCACCTTTTTGGCCAATGTGGGCCAGTTTTATAAGTTACTTTACCATGCAGTTAGATTTTGACCATTGAGCAGTTAGTAATTTTACGCATTGTTGCTGAATAAATATTCTTTAAATATCGCAATTTACTTACATTTCATTTTAACACAAAGTACCCCCTTGGGTACTATTCAAACAGTCTGTGACTAAAGGAATGAATATACATTCACAACTGCAGGCCACATTTTCATTGGTGTCTGAGACAGTTTCATGTTTCTGCCCGACCAGGTGAGCCGCCCCTGCCATTTCTTCAAATCTAAAAAAGAAAAAAAACATGAAAAAAAAACTTTTTTTTTCTGTTTTTGTAGATTTCATGCTGGCCTCTCACGGCCCCCCAGGGATGCAGCCGTGGTCCCCTCTGGGGCAGCGCCCCACAGTTTGAATGCCGCCACCTTATCTAGTCCTTCTCCCTCAGGAATCACTTCCAGGAAAGCCTATGTGAGTGCTGGATCATTTCACTTTCTTCATTAAAACTGGGGAAATAGAGACTTCTCAAGAATTCCATGTGCAATTTTGTCCCCACAATGTATTTCAAATGGAGTTTTGCCATGGTTCTGTAGGAGAACCTTTATGTCTCCCCAGAAATTGGGATCTATGATGCCTGCTAGAACATCCAAACCAAACTTCCAGGCTATGCCAGATCTTGGGGCCAATCTTATACAACAACACTCATGGGGTATGATGACTAAGTCTGTGTGAATCCTGCCTCTTTTCCCTGGAGGGGTAGTATCTTCTCTGCTGGTACAAATATCAAAGCCTATGGATTCTTTCGTGGCGATAGAGGAATCGGAGGCTCTGTGACTAAATTTTTCTCAATTGGTCGCATCCCATTCCTGACCCCACATATGATGAGGCCCAACAAGGCCGAAAAATGTTTGGGGATGCTTGTGGTGTCGTGCAGAAAGGATGTGACTTAACAGTTCGTGCTTTTGGGGTGGGGCCAAGCCTGATTTGCATATGGTCTTTCCCCTTCTGTAATGGCTTGGCAGGTGAAGAACGATGGTCTGGAGGTTTGCCCAGAGCAATGCCAGTGGTTACTATTCATTCTAAACCTTCCAGCCACCACCTCTTTGTTTTTGCATTTGTAAGGAAGGCAGTGATCACAGTTCTGGGGTGTTTATTGAACTTCAATGGGTTGGTTGAACGCCTATCTAAGCCTAAATCTAATGATGGAAGCAAAGAACGACCATCAAATAATACAAACGCAGTTCAAGTGCAGTCTGTGTCAAAATAAAAGGGCCTATACTAATAAACCTATTGCCAATCCTTACTTCTAAATACAAATGGTGTGGGACAATAATGTATGCAAAAAGAAAAGTGTTCAATAAATAATATGTCAGGAAATTTGAGCAATTGGCTTCCCTTCCCCATGTTTTCAGCATGGGGCAAGGCGGCAAGTTTGAGCTTCGCAACCATTCTGGCATCTCTGCCACAAGGATACAGATCAAAGCATAGGTATCAGACCCTTCTGCCAAAGCCTCACTCCCAATAACAGGCTCTTATTGCAGAGGGCCTGTCATAACAAACAAGCATCAAACTTCGTTTCTCATCAAAATGTTCACATTCACAAGTTCTCACTTCCAGTGTTCATCATGGGTTTCGTTCCTTCAGGCTCGGACACCCTTTTAACACAATATTCACAATTGGTCTCTGTCGATCGTACTTGGACCCCTTTGGTACAATGTTCACAATTGGTCTCCCACGATCGGGCTCGGACCATGTAATCTCACTTACTAAGTGTTCCTTTGTATATAAAATCGAAGACTTTCTAATGTGCGATGGGCTTTGCTTAAACCTTCACAGGACCACTTCGATTCACTTCACTTATCATTCTTCTACTTTTGTTTGTCATTTCGTGGCTCGATATCTTACAGAGACCTTCGATTGCGCACCTTTGCGGTGCAAGACCAGTTTGTCACTGGTATTGTATCTTTTCTCAATAATGTACAAAACATCCATCAGCAATTAAGCTTGCCTCGTGTCTTTGATCACACACGTTACCATCTTTGTAGTCAATGTTGCCACTTGCAACCTTGACTTCAACACAGACCATTCTTGCATCGGTCTCCCCAACTCACCAGCTGTGTTGATATCTCTGTCACTGCATTGAACTTGGAGCCAAGGACGGTACCACGGCAGCTGCTGTTCCACCCCAAATCGGTTAGCCATGCAGCAGAGCCCTGGGTATCTCCGACACCCAATACATGATTCTTCAGTTTCGTTTCCTGGCCTTGCGCTTTTTAAACTGAAGGGTTCTGGAAAGAAACAGCTTCTCACCGGAAAGGTCAAGGGTTTCTCCTTCGTACCATACCCTTCTTGGCTTGCCGTCTATCTTCCCTCGTTCAGCTGCCATCGGGAAAATACTGTTCCTTCATGTGCTTTGCCTTGCTCAGAGTGTGCTCTCGTGCTCCGCCTTTTATCTGTGTGGGTAAGCTTAATGTAAGTCACGTGTGAGTGGTACAATAATAGTGTTATAATAGTACAGTGCAATTCTATTGTGACTTGGCGTAACATCCAATTCCGCATTTGTTTTTGTTTTTTAACCAAATGCTAATATAATTTATTGCAGGAATACAGAATTAAACCACTGGGCTCCTTTATTGCACTATATTTCTTAATTGTATACTGGTGTTATAGGGTGGGCAGTCATAATTTCGAAAAAAAATGTCGACAGACAAAAATGTTGACAAAAAATGTCAAAAAAAAAAATGTCGACTTTCGTTTTTTTTAATTATATATTTATTTTAGGGGTTCAGGAGTTAAAAAAAGGGAAAAATTAAAAAAAAATGTTAAAAAAGAGGGTTTTGGGGGGGGGGGGAACCCCCCATTTCGAAAAAAATGCATTGAAAAAAAAGTCGACATTTTTTTTTCGACATTTTGACTTTCGACATTTTTGTTGTCGAAATTATCACTATGAAGCGTGTTATAGGCTGTACACTGGTGGTGGCGCTTTTCTCCTCGAGTCAAACAGACATTTTAGCTCCCTGTACACCAAGCCCAGGGAGTTTTATCGTGCAGGGTTTTCTATTATGGAAATTCAGCAATGGCTCATTACTCTCAAGGTTTTACCTATGCAGTCTGGCATTTTATTACCACACGAGTGGGAAATAATACCCATAGAAGGGGATAATTAAGCATAAAAATGAGTATGGTCCTCATTACAAGTTTGCTGGTCTGGAATTAACGGTGCCGGTAGAACCGTACCAGCACCATTTTCCGGACTGGCAAACTACGAGTTCTGCGGGCGGGTGGCATCCCACCCTGATAACCGGGGCCCTCCCACGTCAAAAATCAAGGCGGGGAGAATCGCGTGATTCCTTGGGACTGTCCTTGGCTCCCACAACAAAGCAGGGCCAGAGAACTCAACAGCCAAGGTGTTCACCAATGCTTTACCCCCTTTTTTGCAAAAGGCAGAACTACAACTAAATCAACCTACCGAGGCCATGGCCATTGAGACTGCCCAAACCACTTGGATGCAGCCAAACATTTCCACTCAGTACACCAAGGTGAGGAACGGTAAGATAACAAACCTACTCACCGTCCCCAACCCTAGGTAATAGATAGGGGAGGAGAATCATATAAAGCCAAGGAATGGATACCGAAAGAAAGAATGGAAGTTAAAAGACAGGGAAGAACCTAAAGGAAGCAAACAACCTCCTCCTATCTGCTTTTTATGTAGAGAAACCGGACATTTGTCCAGACACTGTCCGAACAATTTAAAGGAAGAACCCATGGAAATAGGCTGTCTAAAAGGGCAAGAATGGGAAGAATGGAATTAATTTGAAGGAGTTCTGGTAACATTTAGCATATGTTTGTTTCAGTCCTCTGCTGACTTCACATATGAAAAGGCCTGTGTCAATGGGAAACAAGTAAAAGCATTAATTGACTCAGGTAGCAAACAAACCGCCATAAGTGACAATTTGGTCACGCCAAAGGACCTCTAGAATTCTACCCTAGTTTGCTAGGCCCTGAAGACCCACCATATATGGAAACTAAGGCGTAATCACCATATACTAGTGATACGACAGACACGAGGTTCGATTTTCCAAGTACTATGGTTCATTGCAAAGTATGCTCAGTCGGCCGACTGGGTCTAATATCTCGCAAGTTGTGTCACCCAGACCTCGTGAGATGCAAGAGAGCGAGCATCACTCAAGCAGCAACATATATACAAACATACAATCTTTGAAGGAAGATCAAACCGCCCATAATGTATCTTCTAGAGCTAGGTTTCGGTGATTGACAATCATGACAAATATGACACATTATGACAAGTTTCTTATTCAATCTACTTATACTTATTTTAGCAACAGTTGCAGAGACAGTTCTTTGTTATGGAGAACATAAAGCACTTGTTCAGCAAGGATATCATGTTCGCGAGAGAGACACATTCCATAGCACGTTATCTACCTGTTTCTACTGTGAACTAGGGGTCAGCCTGCTCTGAGGCAGATCCGCGAACGAGGACCACTAGAAGAGTATAATTCATGCTTCAACTGCCTATTGCCACAGCTTTAGTGAGACAGGCCGGCACCAGGGCCGCTGATTAAATGCCGTTTCTGCTTGCCTCCAAGGACTTTGTGAGGGAGGAAAACAATGTATTTCTGTACTGTTTGTCATTCCTGTCTGGGTTATTCTTTCAACATGCAGGCTGTGGCCTCACACCGTGTATGAGCTTTCAGAATGAAATACATTTTGCAAAGCATTTGACAGAAAGGAAAAAAGCAAGATGGTGGATGTTACACAAAATGGACGCCCTGTTGTTATACTGGTTGTACTGACGATTCTGTGTTTGCGATGTTGGTCATATGATGTGATTGGTTTCCGGCGAATATAATATACATATTATACATAAATGAACACAGACAGTTCCCAGTCTCACTGCGCTGAACAGTGCTATAGTGACAGGTGTTCCAAGTAATTCAAAGAAGGAGGGATTTCTCATGAGTCCAATGAGTTTAATAATGAAGTAGCCTGACACGTGTTTCGAGTCATCACCGACTCTTCATCTGAGGCTGAAAGTTTCAAGAGCTAGCCTAACCAATTAAGTATATCGTGGCCAGTGCCAGATGCACTCTCTCACTGCTTCGCAATTGCGAAGCAGTGAGAGAGTGCATCTGGCACTGGCCACGATGTGCGAAGCAGTGAGAGAGTGCATCTGGCACTGGCCACGATATACTTAATTGGTTAGGCTAGCTCTTGAAACTTTCAGCCTCAGATGAAGAGTCTGTGATGACTCGAAACTCGTGTCAGGCTACTTCATTATTAAACTCATTGGACTCATGAGAAATCCCTCCTTCTTTGAATTACTTGGAACACCTGTCACTATTGCACTGTTCAGCGCAGTGAGACTGAGAACTGTCTGTGTTCATTTAGGTTCTTAACTGTGGGTGGCATCTGACAGTGCTCCCACACCCCTCAGCCACCTGCAGCTTTAGTGCTTACCTAATGTCTTCAGTGTACAAGCGCTGTGGACTTTGACTTGTTCTGCCAAACCTGTGTGTTTACATACTATACATGGTTAGGGTAGTTTCTAGACTAACAAACCCCTCCTTTTGGCCGTAAACCAAGAGCATCATCCATACATCACATCTTCATCTGACCTGGGGCCTCATTACGAGGTGGGTGCAAAGGGATACCGGGCACCATTAAGGACATCGGTGCCGGTAATCCCTTTGCGTCTATTCCGAGGTCCCTTTCCAGGTCCGTTATTTGCACCTTCTCCATTCCCATTGAGCCCTATGGGGGCTCAAATGGGAATGGGGAATGGTATTTTCAATGGGGACTTACCGGTCCCGCAAAGGTACGACTAGACCGGTAAGTCCCCATTGAATGAGGGCAGACTCGGTACCGTTATTGGAGGCAGCCATGGCGCTATTAGCACCATGGCTACCTCCAATCTCGGAATGAGGCCCCATGTATCTAATTCTGTACTATGCATGCTACTATAATCGTCATCTTCAACATTAATTGACATGAATTCTTTGTTTCAATTTCGTGATTTGCACCCTTATGTAATACGGGAGAGTTTTTCACTTTCATTGCGTGTACACATTCATTTGTAATTTCGGAGCAAAAGATTGGTAGGCAGTGTATGCAACAGCAACAGAACATGTGGATCCCAAGTATCATGACTAAAACTGCAATTAGTTGCCATCCCCATGAACGCAGTAGTTCTCAAAGCTGTCATGATGTCAAAGAAGAAGGAAAGGTTAGAACACAGACTTTATTTTAATTCCTTACCTGATTCTGGATCCATCATGTCTTCGAACTTGGAAAGGACATTATTTCTGCATGCGTTGCATCGCCAGCTGCAGCGCCGCACCATACTCACCAGTCCTCACAGCATTTTTCGATTCAGCGCTGCCTCCATCATTTTCCTCGCCGAACTCCAGCATCTAGGGGACAAAAGAAATATAAGGTGAGCCGACAGAGCCAACAAATACAATATCTTTTTACCACCATAGACTTACCTGATTTACCACCGGAGGCATTATTCTTTAACATTCCGCAACTTCTTACACCACACCTGTAAGGAGAGAGAAAACAACAAGTTAAATACACGCATCTTTTACCGGACAGTGTTGGGTAATACAGACTCTTACCTGAACGCCATCAGCAGCCACAAGACAATATTGTCTTGGACCCAGCTGCAACACAATAAGGGAATGGGACAAGAGTGAACATCGGACATATTGAAATCTTTTGACTTTATACTTACGGGTTCTCGCCAGGAACCTCGGAGTCAATATTCATCCGGAAATCTTCCAAAACCTTTGAACCAGTGAAATAACTGGTATCTACGCGCCCCTGCATTCCACGCAGGATGGAGAGCTCTTCCTTCAAAAACACAAGGTGAGATTACTGAAAGGGAATATCGGAGGTGATTAGTGGGGAGAAAAGTGGGGTGCCATTACTAGAATCCACGGGTGGCTAAATCTCTTTCTCCACTTGCAGGAGAATACTTCTTCGGGTCAAGCAGACGAGATTAGGCGGTCCAGTCCAGTCTGTCATCTCTGCACTACGCTTCACATTGGAGGAGACCGCAGCTGTCCGGGTCCGTTCAACGCCCCTGTGGGAGCCAGGTGAGTGTAACAAAAACCATGTGCTTATGTTCAGATTCCAACCACCTGTGGGGACATGAATATCAGAACTCAGGACGTGCAATATCTTGATCGCTTCAAAAATCGTAGGGGAGCAGTCACTTACGAATATACAGCACGCTGACCCCATGATTTTGCACACACCCCCACGATCAGCCAAAATTATATCAAGAGCCATTCTATTCTGAAGTGTCATTAATCTAACTGCTTTCTCTTCTTGTGTCATATTATAGAGTATATCAGTAGTTCCATTTATCGTCCTTTCTAACACCCTGGACAGTTTCCTTATATTCCATGCATTTATTCCTTGCCCCCAAAATGATATACATGACTTTGCTATATCGCTTGCAATCAGTCCTGTATCACCCCACTGTGGCCTAGATCTGGATAGTTTAGATATGTCTGAAGTTTTGGAAAGGAATACACCAGGAAAGAGAATTCCTAAGTAACTAGTCCCTCCCCAATTTCTGGGTAACCAGGGATAAGCCTGTTCTCCACATATAAAATAAACTGGATCCCCTACATATATGGGTTCTTCTTCCTTGTCAAGCACTGCAGTATTCATACATCTAGTAAACGTTCCCACCAAATAGGAACCCTTTTTTTGTAAGCAAAATGGGACAGTATGTGGACTGTAATTAATCTTATAGGAGGGAGGCACAACATCTTTATTCCCTACTGGAGTCATGTTGAAAGTGATTACAGAGGATTTGTAGGGCACAAAGAGCTTATCTACTTGTTTTGCCATTGGTTTTATTATTCTCACCCTGTTGAATATGGAACAACCCACTGGTTCCATTACCACTTGTTCAAACTCATCTATGTTTGTTTTATCCAATTGACCAGTGTCACTCTTGTTCCATTTCCCGTAAAATAGTGCACTTAATGATGCATAACATGCCTTGTTAAGCGGTAATGGCTGCACGTACCAACCATTCCTTTTCCGCCATGCTGGGTAAATGGGAGCAGACCCAACAATTCATCCTATTCAGAATAGTATGAATCATATTCATAATCAAAAGCAATGTTTTATTATCGTACCCTCTTCTGTGTCTCACTTCTTGTGAGGGGAGAATATAAGAGAGCACATGTACCGGACTGCTTGTGGCAGGAGCATCTGTAGCAGGCAAAAGAGAGCTTAAAAAATGCACAGTTTCCAAATACCAAAATAATATTGAGACTAATGTGATCAAGTTGCAAAGTGGTGTCATAATTATTAGCATATGTTTCCCGAAACAAATTCTTCTGGGCACTCGTTTAGTCTCTATCTCTATGATATCATCATCGTTGGTGCAGGAGGGGGCAGAGGCGTGTGTAGGCATTCTCTAATGGAAAGTCTCAATGTCTGTCACGGAAAAAAGTTCTCCACAGCAGCACACGTGAAACAGCAAAGTGTTCAGGCCAGTTCAGATTAGCCTGCTTAATACATGATAGCAAGCTTTTGTGATTCTGCACAGTGCTCCAAACGTCAGAGCAAGCATCAATTGTGTTGTTACCATATGCGCCATGTTTGTCCCACGGGGTGATCACACTGGTCCTTCACTTTTCAAAGGTAGCACCTCGAAACCATGTTTCAAGCTTTCAATTTGATGCAGATTGATACAGCTCATACCCTCCATTTCCCTAGGCCTCTGATTCCCATTTCATCCGTGTTGGGAACAGAGACAAAACAAACACATAGATCAGATCACTTCTGATTTTGAGAACGTAGGTTGTACCTTATTGCTCCAGGTACTGTATGATCCATGAAATATGCACTATCATTTCCAGATGCAGGATCAGGCGGCTTTTCAAAGGGAACAGAATTCTTTTCGTATGCGTGGCATGGATCCATGACTTGCGACCATCCACTCGGACTGCAGTCTGTGTTGCCAGGAGGACCTGGTAAGGCCCCTTCCACCGCAGTGCAAGTGAAGATTTCCGCTCAAAGTTCTTGGTTAGGACCCAATCACCAGACTGCACACAATGCCCTGGGCCGGTATATCTGACAGGAAGAGCCTCCTGCACCTGCTGATGAATTAAACGCAAGTTTTGAGTTAACAGTTTACAGTAAGTGATGAGCAATGGGTGTTCGATCTCTCTTAGATGCTTAGGCTGTGGGGCACTCCAAACATTTGCTGGTCTCCCCATTACAATCTCATATGGGGAGAGTCCAGTGTTTGCCTGCACAGCTGTTCTCATACATAATAAAGGCAATGGCAACGCATCAGGCCACTTTAACTGACTCCCTGTGCATATCTTACTGAGTTTATTCTTCAAAATAGTGTTCTGGCGTTCCACAAGACCGGCACTCATCGGGTGTCTGGCCGAGTGGAATCTTTTATCAATCTGGAGGCCTGCACAAATCTGTAGTATCACGGCTGCAATAAAATGTGGACCGTTATCTGACCATATGACACATGGCAAGCCAAAACGGGAAAATAGTGAAGAAGGGAGTGTTCTTTTACAGTACTGTGTGTTTCCATTGGGGGCGGTTAGGGCGATGTCCAAATGCTTAAGTGACATTGTGCAAGAATAGTAGAGTATGGTAAGGGTATTTGAATGAGATATGGTTCGTGGCGACACTGCGCCAGCACAATTGTGTGTATAGAAATGGAGTGGGATCTCTCCTCCTGTGTGAGGTTTGGTCAGTGGGTATTGTGTACACATGCAGAGTTAAAATGAAGTGAGGAATGGGTGTTTTGTAGGCATACAGAGTTAAAGTGAGGTGAGGAATGGGTCAGATGTGTTTGTGACTAAAGGGGGGGCGCCTTCCCATTCACGTGACTAGGAGAAGTGGAGTAGGGGTAGATAAGGGGGGGTGCCTTCTGTAAGAATGAGTGGGTGCTGTTGGAGGAACAGCCAGTATGTTGGGGGGGACGCCCCCGTCTTTATTCTGAGTTGTATCTCTCAAAAAAGATGCCTTGAATGAGAGTTCCCTGTATGTTTCCTTTTGTGGATTTGAGTGTGTGTGAAGAAGGGAGATGTAATGTATCGTTCTTGGTGTGAATGCAGGTGCTTGGGAATGCATGAGAGAATGTTGGTGTGTGAGAGAGACTGTTTGGTTGCGAGTGTAGGAATGCCTGTTTTGAAGTTTCCAGAGTATGTCAGTGGGAGAGGCCCAGCCTGGGCGATCGGACCCATTGTTTCGTGTTTACCATCTTAAAGAGACTTTGTGTAACAAGTAATAAAGCTGACTTATGGAACCTACCCAAGATGGCTAAGGAGCTTTGATTATTACTGTTCCCTTCTACACTGAGCCCCAAGATGGTGCAGCCATCATGGTTGGTGGACTCCAAACCACGACCTCCCCACCCCCACACTATGCGTTTGGATATGCATTCCATATGTAATGGTATCATTCATATGCAACAAGTTCTTTTCATATTTTAATGCTTGATATTTTTTATTCTGCCAGTAACAGTTATGTTTTGTTGTCCTTGAAACGTGTTTACCCAATTCTTGAAGTGGGTTGTGTTTCATTTCTGCAATGTATCTCTATTTAAAAAGCGAACAGTGATTGTTATACATACACCTGAGTATATTTGGACAAAATAACTTGGTGTTAAGCCTAAGGCAGTGTGCAGGGGACAGGAGTTCCCCATCTTGGGAACTCACTTAATTATATCCATCTATTACAATGCCGAAACAATAGGATACTAATACCTCTATTGTTCTTGAGTAATTAATACAAGGTACAATCAGGGGGGGGAATCAAAAATGTAAACCATTAATACATAAGCAATGCATGCTGCTGGTGTAATATGTACTAATTATGAATGCATTAAAAGCAGCAAAGGTGAGCAGATCGAATCCTGGGCACCAGTTACTTATGGGTCCCCCAATTGATAAGGCGCTCACTCAACTGACGAGGCTCACACAAGGTTCAAACCCTGGTCCCCATTCTATCATGGGTATACCAGGTAGGCATTCACCCCAATGACCTCCACTGATACAGAGAGCACCAGGCATCTAAACACTTATGTGCTTGAAAGGACGCCTAACCTACACTCTCAAAATGCCTGTGGCCAGGGCCAGCACATGAAGGAGCGGATGCTCTCTCCCCATTGAATAGCAAGGAATGATAAACAGCACCTTCAAAGACTGTGCACGATCAATACTAAAGACAGACGAAGGCCAAAACAGCACTGAGATATGTGAACAATTTTACTGATAAAAGAGTGATATGTTGAAAATTCACTCACAAGCACTGTGCCTATTGTATGTGTGTGTGTGTAGATGTGGGAGTATGTTTATGGGCAACTGTGCAATTTGGAATTTGCAGTGCAGTGTGTTGCTGTTTCCATGATTGATATTGTTTGTGTTTTTGCTTTCATGATTTTCGTAGTGTCCTTCTCATGTTGCAGTATGTATATGGGTGCTGTAGAGAAAAGGGAAGCAGACCTATGTTAAGTATTTTTTTTTATTTTATTCTGGATATTCAGGTATTTATCAATTATATTCCCATATGCATTTAACCTATAAGGTGTCACACATTACATTTTGTACATTCAGATATGCTTTCTGTCTGAATTTCTCTGCCTATTGTTTATTGTACTGTAGAGGAGGAGACAAATGCCTCTTCCAGGAATCCCACCCCTATTTTCCCTATATGTTGGTACCTGGAAATTGCGACATGCACAAGGCTGATAATGATCTCAATACTGCAAAAGATCTTCGAAACAAGGTATCCATTGAGAAAGGCCTATAAGATGTACCTGCAGAGAGATGAGAGCCTCTTAGAGGAGATCCCTGAAGAAGTGCGAAGCAGTGAACACAAGAGGTTGGTGAAGTCACAAGAAATGAGAGTCACGCACTGAGAAGGATGATCAGAGAAGAGAATGCATCAACCTTATAGAAACTGATGAAGAAATAAGGAAATGAGTAACAGTTTATGTGCGAAATGAAGATTGCATGTGCGAAGAAAATGGAAGTCGCTTTATAACTGTACAGATGCTGCAATGCAAGTAGACTTAAGTAATCATGAAGGCTGGCTATACTCAGTGAATAGACTGCAGGCGGTGCCCCCAATATATATAGTCTGGATGTTCAATGTCGCAACTTTAGTAAGCTAGGACTCGTGAAAGAGAAGGGCTGAAAGTGTGGCGCAGTAAAGAAAAGCAGCTGAAAATCATGAAAGGATCGAGCTGGCTGTCTGGCCCAGTGTCAAGGGTTGGGGCAGCCAAGAATTGAAGATACAAAGAACGTGAGAAACAAGGCAAGCTCCTGTTAAGGTGCAACGGAAACACTATGGGCCTCATTACGAGTCCAGCGGTAGCCATGCCGGAAAAACTGGCAGGCTGCCGCCGGACCTGATATATCATTCCGCCTCTGTGTTTGCCGGAATCACCGGGGCACTACAACCCCTGTGACCCGGTAATTCCGGAGGCGGAATTCCATAAATCCCCATTCCCATGGAGTCCAATAGGACTCCATGGGGATGGGAACAATGGAAACTCCGGCTCCGTCTATGACGGAGCCGGTGTTTCCATTTTCACCTGCAGGCGTGTGGCATTACTCACGCCAGGTCAGACCTGGTGGGAGTGACACCTCCCGCCTGCAGAACTCGGAGTCAGCCGGTCCGGGAACAACGGTGGCAGCGGATTTACCGCCACCATTGTTTCTGGACTGGCAGGGTCATAATGAGGCCCAATGAGTGCCAAGTTTTATTTATTTAATATCATTAAATACAAAGAAAGGAGCTCAAATATGGTCTCCTGTCACGTGGGATGGATGGAAATAGAAAATGGGAAAGCTGCATCAAGACTTGAAGATAAGAACATGCTTGCACTCCCTTCTATTCTCAGGAGCAGTGATACTTTGCAAGGCCGAGTTCAAAGGCAATTCGAATGACAGACAGCATGAGTGATGATGGATGGTCGGCTAATTGGTCAAGTCCACCCACAAGCACCTGGGGTACCAGCTTGCATGCTGCTAGCGTGTCAAATATTCCAAAAGGGTACAAGCGTGCCAACCAATTATAGAAGGCCATGTACTGTAGAGCCCTATAGTTTGAGAGCCAATGGTGTGTCCTGTGTCTAACAAATAGTAAGGATGATTTGCACAAGGGATGGGCATAAGTTGTCCACTTGACTATAGAGATCCAATCACAATCCAATCCCTACAGAAAGTATACCTACATGTTCCCCGTAGACCTATCACAATCATAAGTAGGTTTTCTTAGTTTGCCACGTAGTATGACGTCACTTATGACGAATATTTGCTATATAAGGATATTTTTTCATGTGATGCGTCGAAATTATGCTGTGAGACGTCCGTTGATGTCCGTTGTACTCCCTGTTTTAGACAATTGACAATAAAACAGCTTTTGTTTGCCAACTTCCTGAGTCAGTTTGGTTATTGGTGTGTGAGCTATTCTGCAACCCCATCTATGTAATGATGTGCTTCCTCACTTAAAAAGGACCTAACGGTTCACATAGTAGCATGTCGGATCGTTACTGGCCCATCAATTAAGTAGAACTCCAGAATTTCTGACCCTTCGCCATCTAGCCTGAAGATCGCAGGGTTTCCTGTGGAGAGCGGCCGATATAGAATTCTTGCAAGAAAGTTGATACAGGTCGGATGGGCCCCTCTTTGATGAAATCCCTCCTGGTTTTCATAGGTGCTTCGTGGACATAAGGCGAAAGTGGTCGATTGGAGCGGGGAGCCGATGCCGAAGGCTTCGAGCAGAACGAACAAATGGTGAGTAGACTGAGGGAAATGGCAAACTGCAGGGATGGGATTGTGGTAGTTAGAAAAGTAGTGGGGTTGATTATAAAAGTGTAAACGAAGAATGTTTTATAGTGTAAACAAAGAGCATTTTAAAGAAAATGAAGAGCGTTTTAAGAGATAAGGCCAGAATTCCTAACTCAAGGAGTTTTAGAAGAACTCGTCTCACACTCCAGTTGGGGTAAAACGAGGCGACGCATAAACAGGTTACGATTTAAACTCTAGTCAGAGTATTTTTAGGGGCGAGACAGAGAAAAGGAGTACCATGGTGTAAATGTAAAAGAGTTGACTTGTCTGTCCATCTGTCTATGTGTTTGTTTTAAAAAAGGTGTCGAAGAGCAACAAGAATAAGTTGTGTAAAGTTGAAGTGGAGATAAAAAGTTATTGCCTATTTTAGGATCATTGTCGGCGCCGACCAAAAAGTAACTTGAGGTATTGAGAAAGAGAGGTTTTGAGCGGCAAGTGCTGGAGCACACTCATATTTGTTGTTTTTATAAAAATATCTGTTTAAACATTGGTAAGTATTATCAGTCAATTCAGACTCGTCACAATGGGAGATATTACTCCATTGATGCACCTGTGCAAAACGTTGCCAAAGCACATGGCTAAGCTCAAACAGTACAGTGCGGAGTGGGTAAAGGGCACAGCAGACAACATTTTCATGCTGTGGCCACAAGGGGGATCGCTGTCAAACACGGTATTGCAACACATGACAACATACTTGCACGCTGCGTACACAGGGAAAAATTGGAAAAGAGGTTAGCTACTTTAGAGCTCTGGAAGATGTACCAAGAGGAGAGAGAAGATCCACCACCTGAGGAGTGGATGCTTACTCTGTGTAGGGAGGAAGGTGTTGAGCCTTCTCCTCCCCTTACCTTCCCTGAAGTGAATGGCAAAAGTACAGAAAACATAGGATTGTATCCGTTGAAGGAACTGAAGGTGGCAAGAGGGTATAGTAATCCGATATATGAACCGCCTGCTTATAGCAGTGATGATAGCCCAGAAGAGACCAAAAGAAAGGAGGAGATCTTTAAGATCGTGCAAAACAAACAGGAGAAAAGCGAGAGATCGAATATGACAACAGACATAGAAAGAGAGACAGACAGACAGACATAGAAAGAGAGATTAAGAGATGGAAAGGAGAGAAGGATAAGGCTGACTAGGTAACACTTGTACAGAACAAATGGATGGGAGGACCGATATTGCTCAAGCTCGATGGGAAAAGTATCCATGAGGTCAGGCAATAGGAAGATCAAGACCAACAGGACAGAAAACACAGGGAACGAGAAAAGAGATTGAAAAAGGATGAACATAAAAGAAAGAGCAGACAGAGCTGAGAACTGATGTATCAGGAAGAGCAACAAAAGAAAGAAGGAAGGGCAGAGGAGCAGGGGAAGTATGACAACAGGCAGAGAGTAATTGAAGAAGATAGGCAAGAAAGGAAAAGAGAAGAGGAAGAAGCGTAGAAATTAAGGGATAAAAGGATTCAAAGACAAAGTGAAGAGCAAACAAAAGAAGAGAGGAGAAAAGATGACAAGAGGAAAGAGTTAGATGGGAAGCGAGAAAGCAAAGAGAATTAGACGAAGAATCAGAATGAAAAAGGAGGCAGCGGGAGCGCGATATTGATCGCATTCAGAAGGAGTTAATGGAACCGAGTCCAGTAATATCATGGGGTAATGTAGAGGAGTTTCTTCTGTTAAAAGAGGCCATGCAAGGGCCATCTAGAGTAGTCCTAGAATAGATTTTTGACATTGGGAGCATCAGAGTTAGGATCAATAAGGCTTATCAAGACTTGAGAGAAGGTAGCAAATCAGGAAGCCGAGGGAAGGGGAGATCGATCCCTGGTCTTCTAATCACAAAGCGAATAAAGAGACCTGTTAAGTCTCGAGCATAGAGCCTTGTCCTTAGACAGGCTGACTTTAGATAAGGGTGAAGGGGATGGGAGCCATACCAGCTGGGGGCTAGATATGTCAGACGAAGAGAGAGAGAAACCTTCCGTGGAGGTCTGCAGACAGACAAGGAAGTGAGATGGTCTAATTTAGAGCAACATAAGGATAAGATGCCAGATACTGTAGCATATCCAGAGCGTCCTAGAGGATGATCGTATAGTGAGAAAGAAGAGTCACCACCATATGTCACCACCGTAAGTGAGCAGGCTGAGGTCATTGCCAGGTAGAAGGCGATCAGGAACCATTGTCCCTACTATGGATAGGCAAATGATGGGAGCTGGTTGTGAGTTGGGATTCACGCAGTTCCCTTTATTGGAGAAATGAGGGGCCAGACCACAGTATATTCCTTGGCCACAAATGGATAAGAACAATTTAGGTGCAAACTTCCTAGTTTGACGGCGGGTGAGGGAAAATGGATTCATGAATTAGAGAAAATGACAGGGGGAAATACATTGGCAATAGGGGACATTAAGGGTCTCCTAGCAGCCATTCTTGGGGAAAGAGCTGATGACATATGGATGAGAGCTGGCTATTCAAGTGTCACGGCACAGAGCACAGCGCACAATGGAGCACCATTTAATAATTGTAGAGCAGATGTCTGAAGAGCTCTCAGAGTGCAGTTTCCTGACACATCAGATATGGGTGCAATTATGGCATGTAAGATAAAAGAAGATGAGGACCTGCTTGCTTACATTTAGGACATTCAGGAACGGTGGACTCTTGAAACTCGAGAGCCGTGGGGAAAAAACAGTGGCAGTATTTTACCACATTTTATGGCAGGGGTTGCCCAATCAAGTACAGAGGCAACTCAAGAAACTAGTGAGAATGGAAGCAAAGCCATGGGCAGAGATACAGTTGACCATAGTGCATCACTGTCGGCTGTTGCAGGAAAACAATAGGAAGAAGGGAGATGCTAGAAAACTTGAGAAAGCCAAGTCAGTTCAGAAGAAATTGTCAAAGTATGCCATAGAAGGGGCGGTATTGACAAGTGGAGAGGGACTGGGAATACAGCAAGCAGTGGGCATATCGCAGACAAACAATCAGCACCAAATGGATCAAGGAGGAAATGGGTTTGAGCCACAAGGCAGAGGAATGGGCTACAGAGGAAGGGGGTGGGAATTGAGAATAAACAAGGCGATTTTCAGAATATGCATAATGATAATCAGAAATCGCAAGGAGGATTTAACCAAGAGGGGCCATCCAGCTGGGCTCCTCCTGTATGTTGGACTTGTGGGAAGACAAGGCGCATTGCACGCGCATGCTGAAACCAAGGCTATGTACAGAATGGGAAATTCTCAAGAGGGGGACAGCTTATCCTCCAGCATATAGCTAGCAAGCCAGGGATGGTTTCGCCCAAGATCAGACTGTGTATCAGGCACAAATGCCGCAAATACAACATGTTTTGCAGCCACAGCAAGCACCATTGAACCCACTGAAAGTGCAGTTGCAGCATGCACCCACCCAACATGCACATCAAATGCAAACAAAGAACAATTACTGACACCTAGAATAAGGGGTGTCACTGTGGTGAGAGGAAGTCCTTTCACATGTACAGGGGTATGCATGATATGATATGATATGATATATGATATGATATGATTATTTATATAGCGCCTATACACAGAAGTGTTTCAAAGCGCTTCAAGGAGGGAGGGAACATAGGAAATACAGTACAATCAGTAAAGTCCTTGAGCAATATAGAATGTGGAAAAATAACTACCGTAATAGGCCTGACGACATTTCTGATAGTGCAAGTGCCAAAAAACAAGTAGGGTAGGAGGGAATGGAGAAGGAGAACAAAGCAAGCAGTAACATTACTATATCTGTCGACAATTTACGCAGTGCAGGCGGAATACAAGAGGAGGGTTGGGAGGGGAGGGCAGGGAAAGAGGGGGAGAAGAGGAACAAGACAACTGCTGAGCCAAATTCATCAGATAAATTTAGAAACAGGGGAGGGGGATGGAGAACAAAGGGTAAGAGGGGGGACAGACAAGCTACTATCATCGGTCGAGGAACAGATGATAGGAGTAAGTGCAAGGAGGGAAGACCTTGAGGAAGTGTTTAGGTCCCCAGAGGAGGGGGAGATGCAGGCAAGTGAGAGTAAGAAGTAGAGTGGGAAGTAGAAGAGGAAGGGTTTGAGGTGCATAGTACAGGGTAGGCACCTCAAGAGCGTGCGTAGGGTCAGCGCAGAGCAGGGGTAGGAAGGTCACGAAGGTCCGGAGGCAGGGGCAAGAAGTGGACAAGCAAATGGCAATGTCAGGCCGTAACGGGACCAAGTCTCGACAGAGGCGGGCACGCTTAGGCATTTAAGGAATGAGAAGAGAGAGGGAGGAAGACGATCAGAGGGAGAGGGAATGGGGCAAGGGGTGAAAAGGGGGGCATGGGGGAGAGAGGTGGAAGGGTCAGAGTAGGTGTACAAGGCACAAAGTATGCAGAAGTAGGCAATCAAGGTAAGTTAAAAACAGTGAATGCAACACAGGAACATGCATAGATAATGGATCAAGCATATGCAGTGCGTTTGTTTAGAGGAAGGGTCAATCCCCCAAAGCAATGGAGGGCAGATGTGTGGTATACAAAATTAGTGCAAAGACCACTACAGGCAATATTAACAGTGTTAAATTACAAAGATTCCACTGCGGTGGAATTAGAGACTGTAGATGACCAGCACATGAAGATGATGGCATGCAAAATAACATGTGCCCAAAATGCAAATGATTCTTGTGGCACTGAGGGTTAGGGTCCACTGACGGGTAGAGAGGCCGAAACAGAAGTCAACTGGTGATGGAGGGCAGTGAAAAAGTCACGTTGGTGCTGTAAAGTTAAGATAACAACGGTGCTGGGTTATTCGGTAGGTTCTGAGGGGACGGCGGACATGGAACAGGAGGGGCAAAAACGGAGGTGCGTGCACACCTTACCTTTGTGCCGTGACTCAGCAACAAGGTGTTGCAAAGAACGCTGGGTGACCAGGAGGGTAGGCTGCAGGCAAAGTCCATAGACAAGTCCATGGAAAGGACAGGGAAAAGACAGGAAGGAGCCCTTAAGCGCTGCCCTTAAATGCCGGACCCGGCTTCGCCTCACGGCTAGGTCGGGTCTCTGAATTTGAGGAGGGCAAGGGCCAATCAGGAGGCAGAAGAGGGGGTCGTGCCTCCAAGCACCGAGGACGGTGCAGAAACGAAGAAGGAAGCACGGCGGCCATCTTGGCATGGCCTCGTCGGATGCTGCAGAGATGAAGAAAGCAGCATTCCGGGTCCCACGGTGGTCGAGGGGGCCATCCTTCCAGGTGGAGGGCACAGGGAAAAGACAGGAAGGAGCCCTTAAGCGCTGCCCTTAAATGCGTGGACCCGGCTTCGCCTCGCGGCTAGGTCGGGTCTCTGACTTGATGTGTTCAGTACTATCAGTGACACCTGACCCCCAATAGGAACCAAGGGTTGATGTGACAATAGGAGGAAATCTTTTTCTTTTCTAGTAGACACTGGGGCTACTTGTTCATGTATATGAGAGGGAAAATACCCAATGTCGGGGATTGCCATGAATACTGAAGGATTCTCTGGAGCTACGAGTTGAGTTCCTTTTACTGATAAATTACCAGTTTCCATAGGAGGGTGTGATATGTCTGTTCCATTATTGTATTCAAGGCAGACACCAGTTAATATTCTAGGAAGAGATTTAATGACAAAGCTTAACATGACGATGTCTTTCACTGATGAAGGCATAGTGTGCTCTACTCCAGGGATACATTATATGAACTTGAGAGAAATTATATTGGCATTTACAGGTCAATTGGCACTGCGAAGAATGCCACTAGAGCCAGAAGTTTTTCGTTATGGGGTACACATTCTGTTGACATTGCTACCCGGCTCAGTGGGAAAGATTATGAGAATACCTGATGAATTCTTGTTCAGACCACAGATACCTATGGATGAAGAGGAGAGACAGACTATTCCCTAGAGTTAAATGCAGCCATAGCACAAAGGGAAATGGCAATGCTCGAAGGTACGGATGATGAGGGCAGGCCATGGAGAACAATGATTGCCATTGGGGAAGGGTGTAGATTGACTGACGTCACTGACGATGCTATGTTTAGAGATGATCTGACAGATGATGAAGTAATATTTGAGATGAGTATTACATATTGGATTAGAATAGACAATAGACAGATCCCACAGTGAATGGTGATAGTGCGGCAGCACCCAGCATTTTTTGATGAAGACTTGGAAAAGGTGCCAAGTGCTTTATGACTACAGGTCCCTATGATGTAGGCTTATTGAAGGGGATAGGGGACATTAAGATAAAGTTGAAGCCAGAAGCAATTTTACCTCGAGCAAGAAAGTACCCCATGTCTCGAGAGGCAAATGAAAGGTTTTTTAAGACTATTTCAGCACTGATGGAGCAAGGTATTCTGGTACCATCAGAATCATTGTGCAATACCGTGGTATATCCTAACAAGAAATCAAAGGGGGGTCGTGGAGATTCATACAAGACATGAGACCGATTAACCAGATTGTAGAGGCAGAGTTTCCATTAGTTTCTAATCCAGCAATGATACTATGCAGGATCCCAGTAGAGGCCCAATATTTTACGGTGATTGACTTGAAAAATGTATTTTTCTCAATCCCGTTGTACTAGGACTCACACGACTTGACTTCCTTTTCATTCCACCATACTCGTCTGAAACATATTAGGCTGCCCCAAGGGTACTGTGAGTATCCATCGATCTTTAATAGGGTCCTTCAGGTGGACCTAGGCAATATTGTTTTGTAGAGCGTTGTGATACAGTACGTAGATGACATTCTGATTTGTAGCACTACAGAGAATGAGTGCAGGCAAGACTCAATTCAGTTAATGACTATCCTAGTGGACAAGGGATATAAGGTATACAAAGAGAAACTACAGTATTGTCAAGAAGAGGTGTTGTACATAGGCCAGTTGATCTCACATGAGGGAAAAAGTGTCACACCTGAGAGAGCTGAGGCAATCAGTAAAACAGCAAAACTGCACACAGTAAAGCAAATGCAGCAGTTTTTGGGACTATGCAATTATGTTAGAGCATGGGTGTTTGATTATAGTTCATACACAAGACCTCTTTTGCAAGCTCTAAAGGAAGCACAGGTAAACAATGAGAAAATAAAATGGTCTCAAGAAATGGAGGGTTTGAAGGATTGAAGAAAGCAATTTGTGCAGTTCCAGTTTTAGGAATTCCCAATTATGATGAGGAGTTATTTATATTTTCGCATATAAATGGGACAGTTATGACAGCAGTACTTACACAGAGGACTACACTAGGTTATAAACCTTTGGCATATTACAGTGGGATCTTTGCTCCATTTATAAAGGTTAACAAGGGGGGTCCTGGGAGTCCCTCTGCCAGACATTAGTCCTTGTTACGAGAGACTTACCCAGAGTCTTTAGCTAACTATCTTTCACAAAGAAGAAATATCCCAAACATATCAGTCTTTGTCCTGCCCTGGGGCAGTCCAGCACCGAAATGCTAGACAATTCTCCTCTGAACAAGAGTACCAACAGAAACCCCAGACACGTGTTTCGGTCTGGTTGGACCTCATCAGTAGGGTGGATCTGTGCCTCTCTAAGATGGTGCTGGGCAGGACAAAGACTGATATGTTTAGGATATTTCTTCTCTGTGAAAGATGGTGAGCTAAAGACTCTGGGTAAGTCTCTCGCAACCAGGACTAATGTCTGGCAGAGGGACTCCCAGGACCCCCTTGTTAATCTCCATTTATAAAGGGGCACTTCCCTTGCGAACAGTCGCCGGCGGCAGCCATGTTCATAATTGAGAAGTCTACCAGTATTGTGGTGGGGTGTTGTATGACGTGCTTTGTCGAGCATGCTTTGTTTGCCATTTTGGAAAACCCTAAGGGTACATTGATATCTCAGAGAATGCTTTAGCATATGAGGTGATCGTATCAAATCCAGCGATTAAAATAGTCAGATGTAAAATAGTGAACCCTGCCACGTTTTTAGCTGAGCCTGTGGCAGAGGGGCAAGCATGTGCGTAATTGGGCGAACTACGAATAATTCTACAACAACATCCTGCGTGTAAAGGAAAATGCCTAGCAGGGGTGAGGTTCTCTTTATTGATGGTTCTTCGAAAATTGATCAAACTAGTGGGGAAAGGCATTCTGGCCCAGCTGTGGTGAGACATAGAGCAAATGGCGAATTTGAGGTTGTAGCAAGTGCAAGACCACCGTCTCACTTTTCAGCGCAAGCAGCACAATTGGTGGTGCTTATTGTCGCACTCGAAAATCATGCAGGGCAGGAAGTGACAGTGTAGAGTGACTCTGCCTATGTGACATCAACTATGCACGCAGGATTAGCATAATGGAAAAGGAGGGGCTACCTCTGAGCGGATGGCACGCCAGTGCAGCACACAGCGTTATTGGACAGGCTTATTAAGGCACTACAAATCCCAGTAGCCATAGCAATAGTTAAATGCTCAGCACATACTAAGTGAACTGACTTTATTTCTTGCGGGTTTGAAGCGTAGAGGCCTAGGTTGCATATTCGCCAGATATTTCAGGTTTTGATACTCCTGATGTAAAGGAGAAAGTAGTCACAATTATGGTAGTGAATAAAAGTTTAATCATTTACAGAGAACGCAGTTGATGGAAATTCAGGGCAGTGCACCACAGTAGAGCAAGAGTTGTGGAAACGAAGGGGGTGTTCTTTATACCCCTCCGAAGCATTATGGTGACAAAACAGTACTGGAAAGCCAGTGATGCCAGTAGCATTGTTAAAGGTAGTGCTTGAACAGATGCACTACCCTGCACATTTAACTAGGGAGTGCCTCACAGCAACTATTGTGGAGGACTGGTTCGTACCGAACCTGTTAGAATACGTTGCAATTTATGTAGTAAATTGCATCATATGTCAAAGGTTTACAGCTGCGCATACACTGCGAATGATTAGAGGAGTGATTCCTTGACCGAATGGTCCTTTTCAGCATTTACATATTGATTATGTTGATATGCTGCAAGTCTATAGTGGATACAGGTATATGATAGTGGTGGTGTGTCCTTTCTCCAGGTGGATCGAAGCAGGTCCTTGTACACACTCTGATGCCTCTTGCGCAGCAAAGTTTTTAGTACAAGAAGTCTTTCCAAGATGGGGAGTGTTTGGTGCTGAGATCCGATAATGGGCTCCATTTTGTGAATGAAGTATTTGAACAGTTTAGCCTATTATTGAATATTAAGCACAAGTTTTATTCTGCTTATCACCCACAAGTGAACGGGTTATGTGAGAGACTCAAGAGTCTTCTTAAAGAGAGGATTGCAAAACTTAAATTGACACTGAAGGAGGGATGGCTATATTGCCTACCCCTAGCCCTGTATGCATTACGGAATCAGCCTGGGTCAGATCACCACCTCACACCCCACGAGTTAGTGACAGAGAGGTGAATGAGAACACCTTTGTCTCCTCCATCGTGGAGCAGAAGTGATGCCCAGAAGACCGCAGAAATGTTAGGAAATGAGTAATGTGTGTATTTGACATGTAGGACCGCTAGTATCTCTGTCATTTCAGATCGACTCAAGCACCAGGGGGGTCGGTCTCAGAACACAGATGAAGACCATTCAGCATCTGGAATTTCAGAATTACTACCTGTACCTAGACTTTTTATTGTAGATGCAGTACTAATTGCAAACTTTACAAAAAAGTGACACGAGCCACGATTTAGTGGACCTTACGTAGTGGAGTATGTTACTCCCTCAGCAGTGAAAGTCCAAGGAAGACGTGCTTGGATTCATTTGAATGACGTAAATCTATACGCTGGCGAGGCTGACGTACTGCTAACGATTGATTTGGAAGCAAGACAAGGAGAAGAAGTTCAGAACATGCAGACCCGATCAATGACGTGGAAGAATGACGCTAGGGCTGCTGATTAAATAAATGTAAGTGTACATTTGGACTGTGGCTCGCCCTGGACACTCTTTATAGATATTATAGCAGGAGTGCAAACTCAGTTCTCGAGCCACAGAAATCTTTTGAAAATGTAACTTTAGAAAATGTTGACATATTATGGATACGTTTGAGCGACAACATCTGATAATAGATTGGAAGCCTGAACAATATGCTGATTCTTTTCATACAATTCAATTGTTTGGTTGGCTTTATGGTTTTGACAAACGACGATGCCCATAGGATCCTTATTGCTGTTTTCATATTTATTGTTAGAGCTCATCCTGCTCTTGTTGGGCGTAGTGTCAACATACCTACTTTTCTGCATGATCCTAAAAATTGCCCTGCGATAAGGAGGCTACTTTTGGAAACAGTTGAACAGATCCTGCAGCTACCTGATTGACCAGAATTGCCTGATTAAAACATTTTGTTTCCTTCTTTAAAGTAGCAGACAGGCACAACGAGGAATTTTGAAAATGTTACAGTTTTGGAAAGTGAGCAAGCCCAACGATGTGCTGAGAATCGTAAATGGTGGGGACTAATGTATTGGTTTATAATATATACATGTTCAGCATTTATCCTTGTTTTCCTGGTTCTTTTGATTCATACTGTTTACTTCATTGGTCCAAGCAAAGTAGAAGTCCCTTTGATTCTTCCCACTCCAGTGATCATGGAGAATTGTCTATTACTGAAAGACCAAGGCCATTTGTGACTTTCCCCACACCAGTAGCTTGTGTAGGGTTGCCTATTGCTAAAACAAACGTTCCTATGGGTTCCCCTGTAGGAAGGACCATTACTAATATGCTTCTTGAGTATTATGCAAGCACTCACTTTGTGAAAGGCAGAACACAGGGGAAGATGATAATTAATTAAATAATTATCTAGACAGTACAGCACATTTGGGTAATAACATGTGGTATCAACACATGAAAAAGGTTGGATAGAGACCGTCCAAATAGAGTTGCTTTGTTTGTGCTCTCATACCTTATGCTATGGTGACTTCTAAGATGTTCATAGCTATAGAAGTAGCAGTCCAACAAGCTCAATGCCTGACACACCTTGCACTCTGCAAGACGAGAGGTCAGTTCCACGGTCGAATAGCATCCTTGGTATGGGTGACTGAGAAGCTGTCTCCAAGAGAAGATAACTATGTGCAAGATTTAAAGACAAAAGAGAAATCAGAGACAAGGAATCAAGTGATAAGATATAAACAGCCTGGAATAAACATGGCAGGAATCAGAAAAGAAGAAAACAAAATGCTCAATGTCAAAGAAAGAACCATGAAGAAGTATGAAGATGCAAGGAGAGAGGTCAGCTGCAAATAAAGGGAATGGTGCTGACTCCTTACGGATGGGCTGAAGGCCTGATTGTATGTAACGCATTAGCACTAACAGGATATTATGAACCAGTCATAGATACTGCAGAGAATTAATGCAAGCACCATTGGTCAAAAATTGTGAAACTGCTGACATGGGTCAATGATAAAGGAGGACCTTTGCAGATAATACTTCTAGCTAGTGCATCCTTGTGTTCAGAAACAATGGCATGAGAAAGGTTGGACGGAATCAGCAGTGTGGTCGAATTTTTGGTGTACCAGGAATGAAGGATGGAACAGTAGTGTTAATGGACCACTACTGGGCCTGTGGATACAGAGCCTATATGAAGTTGCCAAGAGATTGGGGAGTGATGTGTTCCATAGTACTTATTCATGTTCTAGCATTGGTGATTCCAAAGAGTGACCTGAACATTGGAAAGTTTCCAAAAGCAGATGTTCACATGAGGAAGAGGAGATCATTTGAATGTCTCAATCAACCAAGGAGGGAGAATGACTTTTTAGCTAAGTCAATAGAAGTCTTTGATTCTATTCCATATGAACAACGGTTGTTCAGTCAGACTGCTGCAGTATTCATGACTATATTTATGCCAGGGATCCAGACAATGGCGAATGTGAAGTGGTTGCAAATCACTCGCTGGGATCTCCTGCAGATGATCAACACTACCATAAAGGGATTCAACACAATTAAGGAAGAATTGAGAGCCATAAGACTGATGACTCTCCTGAATAGGTATGTCCTGGACATGATCACAGCAATGGATGGAGGTGTTGGTGCCAAAATCAGGAAATCATGTTGCACATTCACACCTTCTCACAATGATTAGAATGTGACCTAGACAGAGGCCATAACATTGCTAACAAACTTGCACATCAAGATGGAAGATGAGACAGAAGATATTGCACATGACGGCTGGTTGCATCGATTTTCTCATGGGTTCCACAATGGATGGCGAATATTTTGAAGTTTCTTGGAGCACTACTGGTGATGATCATGTTTGGATTCTGTGTGATCAGGATAATAATCGCACAGTGTAAGAACACAGCAAAGAAAGCAATAGGAATGAAGGTCATGATCAATGTTGAGTCTGGGTTTGTACCCAAGGAGTTGACGGATGAAGAAATCAGAAAATATATAAAAGCAAGCAATCTAGCAGCGGAGGGAACAAAGTTCCTGTATCCGAGAAAACACAAGAAGTTTGTGGGACGATGGATTTACTGCAATCCGAATGGGCAATGTAGCCACATGACCTGGAGTGTTGATGACCATTTAAAGTCAGCAGGATCTTTGAGAGGAGTAATGAAGATATGGACTCCAAAGAAACACTTTTTCAGATGAGGATGTCTAGATGTGAAGACTGATGGGAGAGTGGTCGATGGATCAACCAGAGTGTAGAGGAGGAGCCAAATGTCTCTACCGGAAATCCCTCCCCCATTTTCCTATATGTTGGAAGCTGGAAATTGCGACATGCACACACTTATAATGATCCCAATACTGCGAAAGATCTTTGAAACAAGGTATACATTGAGAAAGGTCTATAAGATGTACCCGCAGAGAGATGACAGCCTCCTAGGGAGATCCCTGAAGAAGTGTGAAGTAGTGAATGCAATAGGTTGGTGACGTCACAAGAAATTATAGTGATGCACTGATAAGGGTGATCAGAGAGGCGAATGCATAGACCTTATGGAAACTGATGACGAAATAAGGAATTGAGTAACAGTTTATGTGCAAAATGAGGATTGCACGTGCAAAGAACACTGAAGAAGATGTAAGTCACTTTATAACTGTACAGATGCTGCAACACAAGTAGACTAAGTAATCATGAAGGCTGGCTATACATAGTGAATAGACTGCAGACAGTGCCGCCAATATATATGTAAATATATGTATAGAGTCTGGATGTTCGATTTCGCAACTTTCGTAAACTAGGACCTGTGTATCATGTAAATCAGAAAACCATGAAAATATGTCTTCCGTGTTACTTGACAAGTAGTGAAGAATATTTGAGCTTCCCACCAAGCGGAGCCTCTGGACGTCTTAATCATACGTACAGAAGGACAAATTGATTGAAATATGGATCCCACGGAACACCAGGCTGAAAAGAAGAAAAAATGCACTTGTTAATGACAATATCGAACAATAGTGCAAAACAAGGAATATCCAAACCCTTTCTAACCTGTACTGAATGTTTGACTTGAGTCAAAATAGTGGAACAGAGAGCCAGGAAGTGTTGAATCTAAAGAATCAAAGCAAGGTATCAGAAATGTTGTTTTATCTGAATACACTAAACATAAGAACTAGGAGTGGATCTTACCCGTGAATCCGAAGACAAGACTCAAGACAGATGAAGAAACAGGTAAACCAAATATGGAGGATGTAGACTGTGGTGAACCAAAGACAGCATAAGTGTAAGGTAAACAGTAACCAAGAGTCTCCCTCGAAGCGCGTGTTTGCGTTTCCTCAGATGGAAAAGAAAAGCTGCTCCTCAGTGCGCGCATTCGCGTCCTCGGGGTAGTTCCAGTAAACAGAAAAGTTGCTCCCTCGGTGCGCGTGATCGCGTTTCCTCAGACTAGTTCAGCAAACAGAAAAGAGTTGCTCCGTCAGCAGGAACCAGGAAACAAAACAACGTCCTTGGAGTAACAAGAACCGAAGAACAGGTAAGTCACAAGTTAGGGAAAAGGCAAAGGCAGGTCATGGAACGTTCCGAATTCAAATACCAGTAAGACAGCAGTAACCAGACAACAAGTCCAACAAGGGCAGAACATAGGCAAAATCCAAAGGCAAAGGTTTGGCAACAAAACATTCCAAGACAACAATAAGGTGTACTGGGAAAGTTCAGAAGCGCCGTTTCCCACTGGAACGGCACATATAAGGACTAGATCACGTGACACTTCTGATCCGACCCAAGCGTAACTGATGCCACTGTTTCCATGGAAACTGCCACCTGTCCATCAGCCGGCCGCTACGAAGGGTTTTGCTTAAAGGAAAAGTGTGCTTACTAGCAGGATAGTGAAAACAGCCTAATCTCATTCTGCTACCCAGTTTTCTTCCACAAGAGGAAGCCAATTTCCTTTGGCCCGAACCATGAACCATGACACTGTGAAAGAAAAGGGCTGAAAGTGTGGCGCAGTAGAGAAAAGCAGCTGAAAATCATGGAAGGATCGAGAAGGATGTCTGGCCCAGTGTCAAGGGTTGGGGCAGCCAAGAATTGGTTATCTATTCAAGGAGCTACAAAGAACATGAGAAACAAGGCGAGCTCCTGTTAAGGTGCAATGGAAACACCATTGTTTCTAGACCGGCAGGGTCATAATGAGGTCCAATGAGTGCCACGTATTATTAATTTATTCATTGAATATCATTAAATACAAACAAAGGAGCTGAAACGTGGTCTCCTGTCACGTGGGATGGATGGAAATAGAAAATGGACAAGCTGCATCGGGACTTGAAGATAAGAACATGCTTGCACCCCCTTCTATTCTCAGGAGCAGTGATACTTTGCAAGGCTGAGTTCAAAGACAATTCAAATGGCAGACAGCATGAGTGATGATGGATGGTGGGGAGGCATGGTCAAGTCCACCCACAAGCACCTGGGGTACCAGCTTGCGTGCTGCAAGCGAGTCGAATATTCCAGAAGGGTACAAAGGTGCCAACCAATTATAGAGGGCCATGTACTCAATAGTCCTATAGTTTGAGAGCCAATGGTGTGTCGTGTACACAACAAATATTGAGGATGACTTGCAGATTTGATGGGCATAAGTTGTCCACCTGACGATACAGACCCAATCACAATCTAATCCCCTACAGAAAGTATACCTAGATGTTCGCCATAGACCCATCACAATCCCAAGTAGGTTTTCTTAGTTTGGCACATAGTATGACATCACGTATGATGAATTTCTGATCTATAAGGATATTTTTTCATAATTATGCTGTGAGACATCCGTTGATATCCGTTGTAGACAATTGACAATAATACAACTTTTGTTTGCCAACTTCCTTAGTCGGTTTGGTTGTTGGTGTGAGAGCTATTCTGCACCCCCATCCATTTAATGACGCGCTTCCTCATTTAAAAAAGGACCTAACGGTTCAGTACCGTGCCTCACATTTGTTACACGTGGATGATCACTGTTTAAGATACATTTTCATGAGTACATGAGTATTGATTTTTATTATGATATATGTTTGCAGATTTTTTTTATGCTGTGTTAGGACTGATTTTCTATACTCTGGCTTGGTGGACAGATATATAGAAGGCCAACCTATATTGTGACAGGGACAGCTCTGGGGAGCTGTAGCCAAACCAGTTTGGGTAGCAGTGACAGGCGGTCTAGGCTAAGTTCTTCAGAGGTTGTGAGCTTGTAAAGGATCCACAATGGGTTCACAAAATGGGAATCACAGATTACACTTAGACAGGATATATGCAAATATGTATTATTTATTAGCCAAAACACACTGTAGAAAAATCACTACTAGCAAGTAGAGTTATCACACAACACAATCAAATAGATACATATGTACATTCACTTATTATAGGGCATAATACATATCACAAACTCCTGCAAAGGAAAGGCAAGATTAGTATTATGCACTCAAGGCCCAGAGAGAATTATCCCTAACTAAAAGTGTCCAGCCTTAAGCTGTCTGAGGCATTTTGCCCAATAGTTCAGGTAAAAGTTCCACAAAATCTTTGAAGCAGGAAATAATGGAGGTATGCTCTCTGCGGTCTAGTGAAGGGTTCTTAGGGTTAGAGTACCAGTTAAACTAGCTAACAGAAGTAGCCACAACGTTAAGAGGTCTTGAGCAAGCAAGAGGTCTTGCAGGGTATAGCTGATCTCCAGTTGGTGTCTTTCACTGTTGCAAGGACTCTCGATAGAAGAATGCAGCAAAACCCAATGCAGGACCCCTTTCCGGACTGGACTCGGGCCAGGTAAGCAATTTCAGACAGTGGTCATCACAGCACGGCGACGTAAAGGGACTCAACTGCTGCGGTGGGACTTTCCCTCCTATCTCGGGTCCCCTTTATACTAGGACACCAACATTTCATAGAGGTCAGTCTCGTAGGACCAGATGAGGATCCCCCAAGTTCCAGGTCCAAATTCAGAACGGTGACGCCAGCAGCACAGTAGCGCAACGGTCCCGGGGCTCTTCTGGAGGCTCTTAGATGCAGGTTACTGAACAGACATCAGGAATGGAGGTTCCCTCCACTCCAAGTCTTTGGTGCTCCTTCCCAGGCCTGCTAAAGATCTTCAGCAAGGCTCCTCCACAACAGCAGCAGAAGTTTGTAGGCAGACCTTCTTCGATGGGTCTCCGATTTCTTTGCAGGTCTCACAGTTGGATAGGATTCTTGGCTCCTTCTGGTTTCTCCAGGATCTCTGAAGAATGGGTACAGGGGTCCGCTTTTTTCCTAAAATCCAGGTAAGAGCTGCAGCCCTCACTAGCCATTGACAGGACTAGAATCCCCCTCCGCCCCCAGCAGTGGTCCAATCAAGACCACTGGCAGGAACATTCATGAATACCACTCAGATACACCGGTATATATATATATATATATATATATATCACTGAGAAAAAATGTTGTTAAAGGGATGTTATGGTTAAGTTGCCGTAAGAAAAACTTATCAAACTCAGTACAACAACTACTTGAAAGGGATATTATAGTTACTTTGCCCTAATAACACCCTATCCATATTATGGTTGCAAGTACAACCAAAAAAAACAAAAATTCATGAGTTATGGTAAACTGAGCAACCATAACTTGCAAAACCACTGTGCACTGCTAAGACTAACACCCATGCCATCAGAAATGACATCACAAATGTCATTGATGACATCACATGTCTGGCTCCCTCTTTTTTTGTTCACTGACATATCTAGGCCAGGTGATTTTCTTCACTGACAGTCAGGAAAAGAAATTCAAAAGGTACTATATTTGTAGACCTTACCCTTCTCATATGTTCTTACACCACTTTCCTTACAGGTCCGGCATATGATATGATACACATACATAGGGGAAGAAGCAAGGCTGAAATACAGCAATGATTTCTGTGCATGAAGATAATCAGTTAGGTTATGAACACTTTTCATTACTACTGCTGCTTTTTTGCTTCATTTACTTTCCCTGTATACCTCATATTTGTATGCGTTGTGGTCTCTTTATGTTTTGTGGGTAGTAGTACAATTATGTAGTAAGGGAGGCATTGGTAGCTACTATTACATGTTTCACAGTACGCAAAACTGTGAAACGAAAGCATTGATAATTTCACTATGCTACATGCCAAGATTTTGAATATTGCAACTCTATGGTGCATGCTGCAGACAATGCCTACGTTTGATCATGAGTAGGGTCATGTACTTGAAAGAAGTCTGTAATGCAATGGTGTTTATACCAATGCATTGCTTAATGAACTACGTATCTCATGATAGTTCTCCCAATGACCTCTGATAGTTTTCTGCCAACATTATAATGACAATTCCTTGTGGAGGATTTTCATGAAAACTAAATGCAGATGTGATGTCATCAGTGATGCCATCAATGACATTTGGGATGTCATGTTTGATGGCATAGGTGTTAGTCTTAGCAGTGCACAGTGGTGGCACAAGTTATGGTCGCTTAGCTTACCATAACTGCCGAATTTCTGGGGTTTTTCGGTTGTACTTGTAACCATAATATGGATAGTGTGTTATTAGTGCAAAGTAACTCAAAGTCCATTTCAATTAGTTGTTGTACTGAGTTTGATAGGGTTTTCTTACAGCAACTTAACCATAACGTTTTTTTCAGTGAATTTCATAGCTTTTTAGTAGGGTACTTTAACCAGAATGTTCCTTTAGCATAGTTTTTTCAGTAAAAGGAGTAGGTTTTTAGTAGCGCAACTTAACCATAACGTCCTTTTAAAAATGTTTTTTGTTAGTTAATTTCATAGGTTTTTAGTAGGGCACTTTAACCATAACATTCCTTTATCATAGTTCTTTCAGTAAAGGTGATAGGGTTTTAGTAGTGCAACTTAACCATAACATCTCTTTAATAATGTTTTTTCACTGAATTCCATAGGTTTTTAACAGGATACTCTAAGTTTGTATAAATGTACTGTACAGCATAATGAAGCCGGTGGATCTATACTAATAGCCACAGTGGTTGCGAACAGTGCATCTGTTCACAGACATCGGGTGGAGTCCAACCTGCCGAGAAAGGGAGGGGTGGTCGTACAAATTGGTACCATGCAACAAAGACAAGAAACATGTACAAACAGCAGGAAGTGTGTGAATGGGAAGGTAAAATGCAGAAGGTGCATTTCTTTCTAAACAAACAGCGCAAAGGCATAGGGTATGCAGCATAATGGAATGCACCAACAAGAAAAGTAACGTTTGCCTTCAACACTTTTACTGCAAACCTGCTTCACATTCCAACAAAGGACGAAGAGGCAGAGTTAGGGCCGCCAACTACTGAGAGCAGAATGTCACTGCAGCGTGGTAAGTACACTAAAGTTTATGTTACAATTGCACAGGTCCTGTAGCGTACAGTAGTAGGAAAGCATGATGTTTTCTGTTTGTACGCAGCAATGCCAAGCACCCTAGAATGGTTGGATGAGAATTTTCTGCATGAAGAAATGAGTGAGGACGATAACCCCATTGCTACCTACCGCAGTGTGAAAAGGGAAAGATTTACTGCAAGGGCAAGCACCTTAGAATGGCTGAGAGGAGAATTTCCTGCATGACGAAATAAGTGACCATAGTAACCCCATAGGTAGGGAACGCAGTGTGAAAAGTAACACAATTACAATATATTGCTTCATATATATATACTAAACACATTTGTTTGTTTTTAACAGAACATACGGGAATACAAAGGAGTATGTAACAGCAGACGTCAGCTGTTCTGCAGGATGCGCTGCAGCCCCCGCATCAGCGCCGAACAAAAGGACACAGAGATGGAGCTAATGCTTCACATGTCTCCTTTATTCGGTAACTTCCCAAACTCCTTATCTCTGCCTTCTGGCGTCACTTTCCGTCTCGCCTCCCACCTCCCAGGCTCCCAAAACTACACTGTCAACATGACATCCCCCCCAATTTAAACAGTTACCCAATGGGGTCTAAACATATGAAAATTATCGCTTAGGCCATCTCCTCGATGAGGCGGCGTGGCGTGGTGCGGGCTCTCTGAGGACGAGAGTTTGAATGTTCAGCAGGGCCTCTTGTTTCGGATCCCAAGTTCAGGCTCTCCTGATCCGACACCTGGGCATCTTCTTGATCACCTTGATAAGAGTCATCTGACTCATAGTCACAGGGTATTACCACTCTACCACTAAGATGTCTGGCTCCCGACAGGGGTACCTTCTTGAAGTGTGACGAGTTGTGCGTGGTCGAGCCCCCATCTCCTTGGGCAGTTATCATGGAACCCTTCTTTTCAGTGATGATGAGAGGCGTCTCTTGGAACACTGGAGTGTGCTTATGGGTATGGGGCTGCTTTACCACAACCAGGTCAACCACAGCTAGGTGAGAGTCTCGGGCCCTTGTACGACAGTCGGCATACTTTTTCATTTGATCCTTGGCTTCCTGATCCCGGTCTCTCAGCTCTGTGTCAGACTGCAGCAGGTCCTCGGGTCGTCGAGCGTGGGGTAACCAAGTCCTTATGTCCCTTCCGAACATGATCTCGGCTGGGTTTTTCCTCGTGGTGCTATGTGGGGTGCTACGATAATCCCGCAACAGCTGGTTCAGTACTTGTTCATAGGGCTTCCCCGTGAGTTTTGCCATTTGTAGCGTCCTCTTTAGATTACCCATAAATCATACGATCATGCTATTGGCCTGAGGCCACAGGGGAGTGACCTTGTGGTGATGGAATCCCATATACTCACTGAAGTGGCTGACGCTATGCCCATTGAAAGGGGGTCCGTTGTCCATCTTTACCTGATGGGGGATGCCATACGCTGTTAATATGTGATCAAGAACTGGTATTACATGATGAGCCGCCGTTGACGATATAATCATGGCTTCCGGGTACCTTGAGTACTCGTCCATGACGGCCAGGATGTACTTTCCCCCTTCAATGGGCCCAAACAAGTCCGCTGCAGCAGCTTCCCACACCCCTCCAGGCAGCTCTGTCATCCTTAATGGCTCGGGTGCCGACTTGGCACAGGAGGCTGCACGTGCAACAATGTTTCAGGAGCTCCTCCACCATGGAGTCGAGCAGAGGGAACCAGACTTTTTGACGCAACATTTGCTTTGTAGAGACCACACCCCAGTGGCCCTTATGAGCCATCTCGATCACCTTTTTCGTCAGCATGGTGGGGATCACGATCTTGTGGCCCTTGAGCAACAGATTGTCCTCGGACATAGCCAATTCTTCTTTCACTTGTAGAAGGCGGTCCACATCCTGGCGCAACTGGTCTGAGGTGAGCCGGCCCCTTTCCTTGGACCTTCTTCAATTGCAAGAGCGGAGTCCTTCACATACAATCTGACAGGCTTGATCAGCGTCCACTTCCTGCATCAGATGAGGAATCTCAATGCCAGCCGGCACCGCTTGTTGTATGAGATACCGCAGGTAGCGGTCCGCCACTCAGGGTTCTGGAGTGCACTTATCTCGGGAGTGATGGGATAAGAAGTCAGCCGGGTTTTCCTCCTTGCCCGGCCTGTGGATTATCTCGAATGCATAGTCCTGCAGCCATACTCCCCACCGTGCGATGCAGGGTGGCATCTTTGCCTGAGGGTTGCCGTACAGAAACAAAAGGGCCTGGTCTGTTACCACTCGGAATGGTTTGCCATACAGGAACAAGTGAAAATGTTCACACGCGCACACACCACTGCAAGGCCCTCTTTCTCTGCCTGCAAGTAGGCCTGTTCGGTGGCTGAGAGGCTTCTGCTGGCATACGCCATGATATGCGACTGGGTTGGATCCCTCTCATCCACTTGGGCCAGGATAGCTCCGAGTCCCATGGGGCTGGCGTCCACAGTGAGCTCCGTTTTGCGTTCCGAATCGTAGTATGAGATGTTTTCCGCCTTGGCCACCCTTTCTCTGATGACTTCCAAAGTCTGTTGACAATCTTCTGTCCAGTTGAACACCACATTTTGCTTTGTCAACGCTCGCAAGGGCTCGCTCACTGTGGCAAAGTTCTTAATGTTCCTCATGCAGTAACTCGCTAGGCCTAAGAAGGACCTCAGTTCAGAGACATTGGTGGGGTGTGGGGCCTCATTGAGTGCAGCCACTTTGTCCGGATCCGGAGTCATACCATGTTCGGAGAATACGTGTCTGAAGAAGCGTAGTGTGTTTTTTCTGAAATTCGCATTTTTCTTGATTTAGCGTGAGGATAGCGGCTTCGAGAGCCATGCACACCTTGGCCATTGTCCAATCATGTTTGTTCACGTCAGTTCTGAACACCAGGATGTCGTCACTGTAATTCAAACAATTCGGTATGTGTTTTATTATGTTGTGCACCTCTGCTTGGAATATTTCTGCCGCTGAGGAGACCCCAAAGCTCACTTTTTTGTATCGGAATAACCGTAGATGGGTGACAAACGATGTAATGTTGCGGGTTTGTGGGCTTAGCACCAGTTGATAATTCCCCTTCTTCAGGTCTAACTTGGAGAAGACCCAGGCTCCGTTGAGAAGATGTATCATGTCAGTGATATGGGGAGCCATGTGTCTCTCTCTCTCTCTCTCTCTCTCTCTCTCTCTCTGAATCGCTTAGTTCGGCCTCCTCATGTCTACACAGAGTCTTATGGCGTCAGACCCCTTTTTGGGCACAGGAACGATGGGCGAGACCCAAGTGGTGGGACCCGTGGCAGGTTCTATAATGTCCTGTTCCAGCAGTTTATGCAGTTCGTCCTCAACCTTTTTTTTAATGTTCACCAGTATGCCCCTGTAGTGTTGTGCCACACGGTGCTCTGACTTGTCCACATGTAGCTTGATGTACCTGTACGGAGCTTACCAATGCCTTTGACGGAGCTTACCAATGCCTTTGAATAGCCCAGGATATAAGTTCTTTATCATGGGCACGGGTCAGGCCCATTTCTATGGCCGTCTTGAAACTTAACACGCAGCCATTTTCTTTACGAGTGTTTAGCACATGGATTAGGACTTTCTTTTCATTACCCTTTTATCTGCAGGACCCTTCAAATTGACCTACATAGGTGAGAGGCGTGTGGTGGCTCTGTATGCATATATTTGAAACGTGGCAGGGGACAGCTTCGGCCGTTGTGGTGTCAGTCCAGAAAAACCAAACACCCCTTGAGGGTCCGGAAAATAATGATAATTGGTTGGCCGAAGACCAACCGCCTCATTTAAAGTGTAAGAATATATATTCATTAGTTATTACGTAGCTATTAGTTCAACTAGAGTGAAGCCATTTTAAGATGAGCAGAATCGCCATTTTGTTTTCTCTCTCTGCTCTCTCTAACGTTGCCACTTTGCCTCATGTAAAACTGCTTTGCTGTAGATATTATTTCGCTTCAATGGTCCAAGGCTAAGAAACATGTTGAAACATTACACTGGAGAGCCAGACAGAAATACCCGATTCCCTCCCTCACATATCCTTGAAGACAGGGAGCAAGGCATTTAATCAGTACACAAATGCCAGCGAGTCTCCTGAAAGAATAGCAATGTACGAAACTAGCATTTAAAGAGTTGAATTATGATCTTCTTTACGGCCCCCCTTTCTGAGCCCAGTGAGGCCCCAGAGAGCGGGCTGACCTCTAGAGCGAGAATCGAAACTAAGAGATAGAGAGGTCTGGTATGTGCCAGTCTCCTACTGGCATCCGACCCATGAAGCGCGTGTCAGTTGAGGCTTTCGCTGCTACCTTCTCGCCCCCTTCTCCCCCCTTGGTCATCCGACCCATGAAGCGCGTGTCAGTTGAGGCTTTCGCTGCTACCTTCTCGCCCCCTTCTCCCCCCTTGGCTGACTCCCACCCTGACACAGCCCTCTCCATGCTCTATTCCTCTATATCTGATACTCTCGATATCCTTGCCCCCGTCATGAGAATCCGCCTGAAGCCCAAAGCCAAATGTAACTCCTGGTATGACTCAGATCTCGTCTCCCTAAAACGCAAGTGCAGGGTGGCAGAGAGGAAATGGCGTGCTTCATGCTCATCCTCTGACAAACTGGCCTGCCGCCTGCTCCAAAGGCAATACCGGCTCTCCGTTCTCACCAAGAAGAGAGCCCTTATCCAAGCCCGCATCTCTGAGGCATCAAACAACTCGGCCGAACTCTTTAAAATCTGCAAGGAGCTGGCCAACCCTGCTGCAGTCTCTACCTCTCCTGTCCCCTCCCAGGCCCTCTGCACTGCACTGGCCTCGCACTTCATCTCAAAAACTCAGGACATCCTGTCCTCGCTCTCCTCCTCTCTCCTCCCTCCCTCTCTTCCCGGCTCTTCCTCTTGCTCTCTGGCAGCCACCCCTCCGCCCTCCTTCTCTGCTTTTCCACCTTTTTCTGCTGATGAGGTTTCCAGACAAGTCCGATCTATGAAAGCCTCGTCTAAACAGGTTCACCCCTGTTCCTCCAAAACCAGCAAGGACCACATCGACTCCCTGGCTCCTGCCCTAGCTGACTTTTGCAACCACTCTTTCGCCTCTGGAGTCTTCCCATCCCCCCTCAAGCACTCCCTTGTGCACCCCCTCCTCAAGAAACCCTCTTCCGACCCCTCCTGCCCGGCCAACTATCGCCCAATCTCCATTACTCCCTTCCTGGGCAAGCTCCTGGAGAAACTGGCCATCTCCCAGCTTAACCTCCATGCTGAATATGTTGGTAATCTTCATGACCATCAATCCGGCTTCAGAGCGGCCAGAAGCACGGAAACTGCTCTCCTGAACATCCGTGAGGACCTGCTCCTGAACCTCGATTCCAACACTCCCTGTGTTCTCATTCTGCTCGATCTCTCCTCTGCCTTTGACACTGTCAACCATGCCATCCTGCTCAACCGTCTCCGTGATAACCTGGGTATCACTGGTCAGGCTCTGGCATGGCTGACCTCTTTCCTTTCCGGTCGACCCTCCCAGGTCCAAATGGGCTCCTTCCTCTCTGACATCTTTTACTCCACCTGTGGTGTCCCCCAGGGATCCAACCTCTCTCCCTGGCTTTTCAACCAGTATCTGGCACTCCTTGCCCACCGCATCGCCGCTCTCTGCCCCCACTTTCAGTGCTATGCGGACGATACCCAGCTCATTTTCAGGCTACCCTCGGCCTCCTCCTCTCCTTCCCTCATCTCCGACTGTCTGTCTGCTATCCAGGAATGGTGTGCCGCCAATGACCTCTGCCTTAACGCCAGTAAGACTGAGATTCTACTCATCGGCACACCCACTCCCTCCTTTCCTGCAGCTCTCTGGCCGGCCTCCCTTGGCCCCCTTCCTGCCCCTACCTGCAAAGCTAAAAACCTCGGGGTCATCTTCGACTCCACACTCTCCTTCTCTCCTCATATATCTGACGTCTCTAAGAAGTCACACTACCAGCTGCACCTCCTCAGAGGTATTCTTCCCTTCCTCTCCTTCCCCCAGAAGCTCACTGTCTCCCGAGCCCTGGTTCTCTCAAGGCTGGACTACTGCAACAGCCTCTATCTTAATCTGCCTGCCTCCACTCTCCGCCCTCTGCAACTTATCCAGAACAGAACTGCGAGACTTGTCCTTGGCCTCAAGCCCAGGGACCGTATCTCTCCAGGACTGAAATCTCTTCACTGGCTCCCAGTGGCTGCGAGGATTAAGTTCAAAACCCTCTGCATTGTCCACAAGGCCTTCTGGGGCCTGGGGCCTAAATACCTTCAACTCTCTCTTCCTAAATATCTGCCTTCACGAGCCCTTCGCTCATCCGTCTCCAACTCCCTCATGGTCAGCCGCTTCTCGAAGCAACGAGCTGGGGGTAGATCTCTCTCCGCAGCAGGGGCCTCCCTCTGGAACAGCCTTCCTGCCTTCCTGAAATTTGAGGAGAACCATCTCCGGTTCCGGAAGCACCTCAAAACCTTCCTCTTCGCTTCTGCCTTCTCTCTCCCTCTCCCTTGCTAAACCTGCTAAACTCCCCACTGAAGTCTGCACTAAACCTGCATCTGGGCCACTCTGTGACCTCGGTCCAGGGCCCAGCCACTCTCCACTTGCACTGCCTCCCTGGCTCCTCCTGCACTGTGGGACTGTCACTGCATCCCTACAGCCCCCTTCCCAGCACTTGCTCTGCACTTACCTCGCACTTGCCACCAGGTGGCCCTTTTATTTATTATTTATTATTTATTATTTTATTACGCTACTTACCTTGTACTGCACTTTCCCCCCCACCTCCTCCCCCTGCACTTTCTCCTTTTCCCCTTACCTCTGCACTTGCACGATCTGAATGACACCTGGCCTAGTAGGATCGTTTGTCTGTCTTCCCCTTGTTTCCCTCCCTCCCTGCCTCGTCGCGCCTTGAAACACTTGTGTATAGGCGCGTTACAAATACCATATCATATCATATCATATATCATATCATACACACAGCTTGCCCATGAAAAACAGAAACGCTGTAGTCTCGCAAATAAAGAATGGTGTCTGTAAAATTGAAGATTGCAAACCGTTACTAAATATGGTGGTCTAAGGTGTCATATTTGTCACACTGGTCAATCATCGCCTCTAATTCAAAGGGAAATGAATTGGGGCGGCATCAAATATGTCATTACTGATTGTAAGATGCTCCGTTTGTATATATGTAACTGATGTACATTTCACGCTCTCTTGCGTCCCCGAGGTCTGTTAGACACACGTCGCGGGGCGTGGGACCACTTGGCCAACTGGGACTACTTTATATTGCAATAAACCCTAGATTTTGGGAACAGAACCTCGTGTCTGGCATATCTATTCATGTGTGGTGACTGTGGGCCTCATCACGGCCTCGGCGGTAACCCTTAAATCCGGCGGTAGCGCTATTACCGCCGGATTTAAGGGTCCGCCGAATCAGGGCCTCGGCGGATTTCAACCCAGATCTGAGCTGGTGTGAAATCCGCCGAGAATTCGCGCTCATACCACCGACGGGAAATCCGCCAGCGGTATGAGCACGAAATTTCCCCATTGAGCCCAATGGGGAATGGGGCATTCCCGAATGGGCTCAATGGGGAATGGGGACTTCCAAGTCTGCCCAACTCGTGATCCCGCGCTATTAGCGCCGGGAGCTATAGCGGTCGCGCTAATAGCCCCCGCGCTAATACCGCCGGCGTTACCGCTGAGGTCGTGATGAGGCCCTGTGCCTTGTTTCCACATCCGAGGGTCCCTCAGGGGCCCCTTCAAGATGGCGCCCGAATAGGGACCCTCCCCCACGTGTTCCATCGTGTACGTTGCAAAATAAGGAAGGCGGTAAGAACGGCGAGGATGGGAGCGATCGAGCCAGGATCAAGAGGTGTTCGGGGTGCCCTTCGTAAGTGATGAGATTCCTTGCTGCAGATCTGCACACAGCTGATCCCTGATTGAGGCCCCTGACCAATGAACAAGGGGGCGAGGCTCCTGAAGTGAGGCAGAGCCGAGATACGCAGACACAACGTCATTGGTTGCGTCAGTATACGGATGAATTGTGTCTTGAAAAGACAAATTGACTAATCAGGTGAGTCATGCCCCGATTCGTAAGTGATCCTGATATTGGTTGAGAGTTGATTTTGCAAAATCAAACACTCAGAGTAAGTTTGATTAGCCAAGGGGAAGGTTAAAACATGCCTGGGGTATTGTCCACCTTAGCGGGATTTTTCCGCTGCAGTGAACAATCTTTGGAAACTGGCCAGGAAGCACGTCCGGGAGGAACGCCGGCTTACGATATGTACATAAAGTATGGTATGGGAGCTCCTGAAATACCTCCTCACTTATGACGTTTATGGTCGCTGCTGTGTCAATGAGGAACTCAGTGGGTCTTTCGTTGAGTTTTATGATAAGGGTGGGGCTGTGTTCCAAGGCCACGGCATTTTCTAGAGCATAGACATATGCTTTCCTTGGGTGTGCATTTTTTCTAAAGAGCTGCCTTACGTCTCCGACGGAGACTGTTCAACTAAATAACGCACACAGTGGTGCGAGCGTCTCTCTGGTCGTACCCGGGTCACGTACCTTCTCCTTTCCCTCCCCTCTTTTCGGCTTTTCTCTTCCCCTAAGTCTCGATCTTAGATTCAGGGTCATTGATCTTGCTCGGACCTAAGCCATCTCCACTGGTTGAGGTGTGGTGGGTCGGGGCTTGGGCTTATATTTCAGGGGAGCCTCCCGGCCCCATATCTTTGCCTTTGTTCCCCTGTGAAGGCGACAGACTGCCTTGAAATGACCTTCCTCACCACACGTGGTGCACCACTGTCCACTTGCCGGGCAAGATCCGTAGTGAGGATATTCAAATCCGCAATTGAAACAGTACGGTTCCTGCGGTCTCTTACCTTGTTGCAGTCGGTGTACTGTGTCACCCGTGGTTGGGGTGTTAAATCTCTCAACCTGTGAGTCAACCGCCCTCTCCGCCCTTGCCAGCATTAGGATCTCATCTAAGGTGCAGGCCTTCTGCAGCAGTTTCCTGCGGAATGTCTGAGATTCACTCCCGGCAAGGATCTGTGACCGCAGGGCCTTGGCATTTGAATAGTTTGCAAAGTTGTAGTGTTTCATCTTGATTCTAAGTCTCATGACATATGCGTCCATGGTCTCACCTTTGGCTTGCTTGGTACTGTGAAACAAGTGACTCTCGTAGTCCACGTTGGTATGTGGAGTGAAATAAGCCGATAGTACATCTTTTAGGTCCTGCAGGGAGCCTATAGACGTTGCCGGCATCTCATCAATGATGTCAGGTGTGGCCGGAACAACTAACTTTAGCAGACATTTTTGTCGGTTTTCTTCAATGGGCCCCGTGGCCCCCATGTACAGTTCAAAGCCTCTCATCCACCGTGACCATCTTGGCCCCATGTTGCTAGTGTCCACCACATCAAATGCCCCCGGCATTTGGACAGTTAACAAGTCTGGGAGCCTGTATTGAGGCTGCTTCTGCAATTTGTCCCTGATTCCCCACCCCTGGGGCCCCATCCTGGGCTTGTGCCCCCTCCTGACCGGACATTGCTTATCTTGCCTGGTAACTTCATCCTCCTCACACCTTACAGCCACCTGTTGGCACGAGCATCGTAGATATGAGGGATCTGTAGCTTTTTGGGGCTGCTGGGCCTCTCAATGGCTGCCTTCCGGCACAAGCACAATTGATGTATGTATTCCCCCACTCACTGTGTGCGAGCCAATCACTGCTGCAGCCCAGGGATATGGCTGCTCTTTTGTGAGTGTCAGTGTTGGTCAGCCTTCCCCCAAGGAGGAATCCACACCTCCTCACGGCGTGTGAGCGAGGGCACCACCACAACTCAGGCTTTATTACACCTCTGCCGAGCGTTCCGGGGTATGCAGGGCTTTATGTTCTCCTTGCGGCCTCCAGCCACAATGTCGCAGTTTAATGTGGATGCGACCGCCATCTCCAAGCCACTCTTTCCAATGGCATGTGGGTATACACTTCATCAGCGTTACCCCTCGTCGCCAGCGTAACAGCTGAGCGTCAGTTGTTCTGCAGGATGCGCCGCAGCCCCCGTATCAGTGCCAAACAAAAGGGCACGGAGACGGAGCTAATGCTTCACACGTCTCCTTTATTCAGTAACTTCCCGAAATCCCTATCTCCGCCTTCTGGCGTCATTTGCCGTCCCGCCTCCCGCCTCCCAGGCTCCCACAACTAGACTGTCAACATGACAGAGTACATCAGAGGCAGCACCTTTTCCACAGCAACATATGGCCACAGAAACTGAAGGAAAGACTGTAAATATAAACCTAGACTGCCTGGATGCCAAAATGGATGAATTGATGAACAATTTTGCCGCCTTGAAAAATGTTGTGCAAGACCATAGTATGGAGAAAATAAGATACCACTGTGTTACGCTCACCTGGTCTCTGCAGAGGTGTTGGGGCATGGTTGCAGCGCTCCCTGAACTTAAATTACCTCTTTCAGGCCTCTCCCTCAGTAGAAAAGCTGTGAGCGGTGGTACGTGGTGATACTGCTCCTGTGAGTTATGGAAGATAAGCTCTCCATCCTGCTACTTCTGGCAGGGGCGCATTGAATGGGATCTAGCTCCTTCACTGATCCCTAATGATTAGTCCAGTCCAGCTGCGACTATGCTTCTACTTATGATTGGTAAGTCTTTCTTGAGCTCTTGTGATGCTGTTCGTTCTGTTTAATGTCTTTATATGTTGCTCCTATTTATGCCCTCAATAATGTCTCTCTTCTGTTTTCTTCCCTTAGATGGAAATGCGGCCTCAATGCAGCTGTGAGACACGAGAAACGACCGGATGGAAGATGGATGCTACCGCATTGTTCGACAGCAGGTAAGTGATGGTTTAAGGAAAAGCGCGAAGTATGGCGAGGCGCAACCTTAAACTGACAGTTTTTTTCGATGTCTAACCTTGTCTTCTGTTTTTCCTTGTAGGCACAGTTGTCGCCAATGGAGCATGTCGTGCTGCAGTGCCAAGATGAAGATTTTGGTGTTCAGGGAAGTGTAAAGATGAATACTTGGTTCGTTGAAGAGATGTACAGGTAAGAACTGCTTCCCCCAGTTGGTAAGTATGCTGGCAGGAAGCAGGATGTCCAGGAAGCAGGATCTTCAAAGGTAAGTCTGACCTCAGGCGACGGTGAGCGTTACACTGCTTGCAAGTGCAGAATAACGCGAAACATCTGTCTTGAGGATTGGGGCGGCTTATATAGCTGAGATCGTGGGCAAGCCCATTAGGGCGGGTTTACCAGTCACAGCCTGCCACCGCTAGCGAATGAGCACGTGCAAAGGCAATCCATTAGCAGCCACACCCAACAATACACTTGGGGCTGCTTAAATGATGGAATGTTCAAGGTTAATGCATCCTGCTTAATGGATGGAATGTTCAAGGTTAATGCATCTAAAGTGCTATGTCCATAATAAAAGCTTTTTGGTGTTAGATGGATGTTCTTGTTTACTTTTGTTCATGAGCGTGGTGCCAAAGGCGCCAGGACAGTGTCCACCCAGGTCTCCTGTGCATGTGACCCCTGCATGCCTTTGCCCCTGACGTCATGACCATGATACACTGCCCCACCTGCACATGCCCCCTTCCCCATTTCCCAGTCCCCCATCCCAGCAGATTGCGTGTCATGAGAGACGCTTCGATGAGACCTCAATCCCTTCTTCCCCTCACCACCAACTTGTAGAAATGCCAAAATCCCTGGTATATGAATCTGTTTCTGGTCCCCCTTCCCTTTCTGAAAAGTGACTATGAATGTGTGCTAATAAAGGTTGATATGTAAATTGTTACTGAATTTGTATGTTCCTTTTGCTTTGTTTTAAGAAGCCCATTGTAACTGTGAAGGACACAGCACTGGTGAGGATGATGGCACATGAGGGAAATGGAGCAGTCGTACGACTGCCGCACCTGACTGCCCTATGCGCAATCACAAGGGAAGCATCCCTAGGATGCCACTACAGGCCGAATGTTTGCATGCACAGAACCGCCTGTAAGTAGTTGTACGACCGTACGTTTATCGGTCGCACAACTTCGCACATGTGTATCTCTTCCTGTGACCCCTGGTAACGCCGCCCCTGGCCAAGATATGCGAAGAAACGTGCAAAGTAGTTTTAGCAGGTGGAAGTGCTCACCCACGTCCTGCGAGTACCTCTGCACATGAACATTCCACCTAGTGTACCATGCACATATCAAGCTTATTTGGAAATGTTCAGTGACGTGTGCTGTACATTTAAGTAGTCTGGAGATGCCAAGGGTATCCGTAGGAGACCTTTGCGCGTGGCCACAAAGTATTCCGACCAATATGCGTCCTGCGGACAGCCGTACAAATGGATAACAATCATGCCTTGAAACACTTGTGTATAGGCACGTTATAAATGCCATATCGTATCATATCATATCATATCATATCATGGGAACGGAACCATGCTGCGCGTGGGCCCTTACTTGGCTGACACAATCCGAACACATGCACATCAAAAAAGGACTATTTTCTGCAATGTTTGGCGTGTTACAGTGAGAGTGCACCCTTACAGATTTCCTACACGCTCCCTTCTGCATGTAGTTATTGTAGGGAAGGATTTAGGGCCACTTTCCGGTTGCACATGCTCCACAACAGTCCTATAAAAGGGCACACCCCACAACTGCACTGCAATCCGTGTTTGGCTTTCCAGAGAAGAGCAGCGGTGCACATTCGTTCATGCAGAAATTGCTTTCTGACCAATTCTGTGACTGCAAAGGATCTCTGTAAGTAATGGCCACCAGGGCTTCTGCTACTACCTCTGACTCAGGAGCACCCACACCCTCACTACTACCACCACCTCCTTCTGAATGGCCTGAGCAAGGGAAAAGGCGTGATAATGTGGATGGACATCAAAAAGGAAACAAGTATAAAGTACAGAGAATCTCCATTGCCTGCAGCCAGCATGAGTCGTGGGTGTGGAAACTATTTATGACTGTTGGAGATGTGCTCAAATCTAGTGAAAACCAGGTAAAATGCACTGAGTGCAACTCAGTTGTGGAAAACCTGGCTTGTACAGCTACGGCACCGCCTCCATGCGGCAGCACCTGAAATCGTACCACAAAGCAGCTGTTCGGAGAGTTGTCTGCTTCCAAGAAGGCAGTGGGTTCAGTAGGTTACTTTCCTCTACAGCATCCTCCGCATCTGCTCCTGCCACCACTAGGGACACTCCAATGGGCCAGCACATTCCGCAACCAGCCTTGCAGGCCATACGCTCCAAAACAGACCTGTACCATTCAAAGGTCACTGTCTTGTGCTTGTACTGCGACGCGGCACTGTGCAGGGGGGAACAATTTCAAAGTGCTTTTGAGTCTTCAGTCTGGGAGCAGGACAAAGAGTGCCCTCTACCCAGGTAAGGTGCATGCAACATCTTGTGCTATCCACAGGCATTTTCTTATCCCTGTGGTTGGTACCCTTTGCCAAACCTCCCTTCCATTCTTGTCCTTCTGTGGCGTGTCTTATAGCAACAGGAAAAATGCAACACCACCACAATGGGTGGGGGACAAAAAGGCTCTTTTCAGTGCCACCTTGCACTGTTCAAAGATCGAATTGGAATGAAAGCATGCAGGCAGTGACGCAGCCTATGAGCGCTGCATACATGCCTGTCAACAATGGGAAGCGGGACTCCATCAAAAACATTGTATGCATTTGCAAAATGAAGTGGTAGCTCTGAAAAGAGCCTTTTTGTGCTGTTTGTGTTTGCAAGGTTCGAAGTGGTGAACTCCCACAGGGAAAATGCGTGCTAAACTTGCAGGAAGCAAATAGAAGACAATGAGGAATCCCAATAGTTTCAATTAGCTTTGTACGTTATAGCTGAAAGCAAATACGAATTTATGAACACCTCCATACTGTGCACATACTGCACTGCAAAACTTGACAATAACCAAATGCCTTCACGAGAAATCACTAATAATTTGGAAGTATTTCCACTGCCAAACACACTGAAGCAGCTTAATTTGTATGAGAGCATTATAATGCAAACAGTGCACCCATTTCAAACTATAAAATGACTTTAACCGACAACTGCAAAATTGCCTCCCACCGAATTACTGAAAGGCATTCGTGGGAAAGTAGTTTATTTGCCATTAGATCTGAAAGAAAATGTAGACACTCTACAAGTACAAAGGCCAATAGAAGAGTCTTTGGTTATCCTAGTAAATGGTGTACCTACAAAAGACAAAATAAATTGGCAGCAACTAGTGGACTTAAACAAAGATAGGGAAGCCTTGCAATACCTTAAAAACCACAATGAATACTACAAAGAAATAAACGTTGAAGAAAACCTGAGAGAAAAGACCGAAATAATTCAGGGCTCCTCAACAACTAGCCAATTTCAATGGCTACATCCAACTGCAGCATCCAATATTTTAGACCACTATACAATTCACCCATAAATGATGCACTAGAAACATATCAAATGCGGCAAGCCAAAGGAGCGCCAATCAGTATATGGGAAAAAGTATAGAAGCACAAGCCTTTCCTCTACTCTTCCCAACTGGAAAAGGTGGAAGATATGATGAAAGATGCACACAAATAACAGCATCTGAATACTGCTGCTTACACATGTATTATGAAGACCCTAGATTTTCCACCTCCTCTTTGAAAGTGAAATGCTATGTTATTGAGTTCCACACACATTTAAAACAGGTTGCCATTTTAAAAACATGTCTGCTGCACAGCTACTTCAAAAGGTGCAAAATAAGGACGAAGTTGTTCAGTCAAGTATTACAAATCTCTTGGCAAACATGCGTGGTGCGAAAGAGTACTGGTTCCGATGGCACACAGAAATACAGTGTATGCTACGCATCCTTGGTTCACCCACATGGTTTGTCACTTTAAGTTGTGTAGAGTATGCATGGGAAGACTTGCACACTTTCCTATGCATAGCAAACACAAACAAAACAGGTGTAGACATGAAATCACCAGGAGAACTTTGTTCGCTTGATCATGTAAATGTTTCACGCTACTTCCATCATCGCTTCCTTGGCATGCTGCACTTCATCTGCAAGAAAGCACTTCCTCCCCTTTGAGAAGTGGAACACTTCTTTTGGCGAAAAGAATATCAAGCCAGAGGAGCACCACACATCCACATGCTTATGTGGATTAAAAATGCTCCCACATTTGGTGAGGAGAGTGATGAAACGATTTTGCAGTTCTTTCACAAATATGTCACTGGCAAAATCCCTTCAGAAACTACACATAGTAACCTACATGCACACATTTTGCAGTTCCAAAGACACGTGTGGCAAGTATTGTCAGCGCAAATATAAAAACAGAAGCAAATATTACACCAATTGCAGCTTTGGTTTCCCTAGACCAGTTTCAGCAACAGGGAAAGTAAACAGCTTCATGTCTTCGGTTCGGTACAGTGTGAAAGGGAAATCTTCTAAGAACACATACTACATGAAAAAGGAGTGAAGCATCAAAGTACATCAATAATTACAATAATTGCCCTCCTATGGAATGCTAATGTTGATGTACAGTTTAATGTTGAAGACAACTCCAATACAGAGAATTAACTGAAAACATGCGTCAGTCTGCAGACCTGACCTACTCCAACATTTTAAGAAAAACATACGGATTGGTGAACTATCAAAGGAGGCGCAGTTTACCCTCAACACTAGACACATCTATGAGCAGTTTGGGCGTAACACATGTGCTACTGATGTCATAGAACAATTAGCTCACAAAAATTTCACCTGTATGACCGTAATGCCAAATCTAGCAAGCTGTGCACAATTCAATGCAACAATGCTAAAAAAAGAAAACCAACCACTGGTGAAAAATCAACGCCACAGACAAACTAGACGTGCACGGTATGACAATACCTATGTGTCAACAAGCCATAGCACAACTAAATACCTTAGAAAACTCTACCTCCAACACAGTTGGTTTGGACAAAATGTTAACATTATGTGTGAACTGTAGAGTAATGCTAAAGCATAACCTTGACGTTGAGCAAGGTTTAGTTAATGGAGCACTTGGTACAGTTGTTGGCTTCCACACATACCCACGGGACGACAGCATTCAGTTTGTCAACATCCAGTTTGACAAATGTTCAGAAGTTAAAAAGATAGGCAGCACAATGGCTTAATTCCTTCTTTTCAAAGACATGTATGTACGCAGAGAATAGTTTTCTCTGTCGCTAGCTTATGCAGTAACTATTCATAAATCGCAAGGTCTAACTTTAGATCAAACATTGATTGATGTTGGCAGCACAGTCTTTAAAGAAGGCATGAGTTATGTAGCACTGTCACGGCTGCGTACACTGGAAGGACTATATCTAGTGAATTTTGATGCAACTTCAGTCAGCGCAGATATTCCTTGTATCATAGAGTACAATAGACTACGTGCACTCTACACACCCCATCTCAAAATGTACCCTGTTCCTCACAAACACAAAGTTTTGAAAAGAAAGCTCATTCTGTCAGAACTGCTAAATAATTTAGCAACAGTACCACCAAAGAAATTGAAATCAACTCATACTACATCAACTACCAGAAGCACAGACAAAAGAAGTAAAAAAGACAAGACATACCCAACTCCAGACACAAAGAAAGTCCCTCTTCAAACACACGACATACCCTTTCATCAAAGTACTCAGACACAGAAGGACCTGGTCCATTCAAATTTTCTAATACAACAGGTGTTAATTCCTATGCAAATGTAAAAATGAATGTTCTATTCCAAATAGCAGCAATCGTGGAACACATTTATTTAAATGGCGCAGACCAGTTGTGTTTGCAAATGTGCGTCCTTCACAGAAACGCAGTAAGTAATCCAGACAACGGTTACAGTGGGCCTCATTACGAGTCCGGCGGCAACCGAGCCGGAAAAACTGGCAGGTTACCGCTGGACTCGTATTACCATTCCGCCTCTGTGATTCCCAGAATTACCGGGGCATTACGACCCCAGTGACCTTGGAATTCCGGAGGCAGAATTGTGTAAGTCCCCATTCCCATGGAGCCCCATAGGACTCCATGGGGATGGGGACCATGGAAACACCGGTTCCATCTATGACAGAGCCGGTGTTTCCATGTCCGCCTGCAGGCGGGTCGTGTTGAACCTTCCAGGTCAGACCAGGCGGGAGTGACACCTCCCGCCTGCAGGACTCTTAATCAGCCGGTCCGGAAAGAACGGTGGTGGCGTTTTACCACCACCGTACTTCCCGGACCGGCTGGGTCGTAATGAGGCACAGTGTCTCAGGAGTAAAACAACAATCAGACTACTGTGCTGGAATGGTGAAATTCACGTTAAACCGACATGAAGATCCACAGTAATTTCTAATGTACTTACTACAAATACTGGAATGAAAAAACATACTCATAAATGAAAGCTTTCACATTTCCTACATGTGGAAACATACATGCAGTCTCTGTAACCATGCCATTCAGCAGCAAGTCCCCAAAGAATGCTTTGTCTATGTACCAATACCTAACTGTGACACAATTCCATTTTAGCAACTTTTGCAAAATGCAAGACATAGCATATTGTGTACGTCGTGCAATTCTGATAATCGTTCAACGCTACATATACTCGCACATAGTCTATATGTAATTCTAATGCTCTTAAGATACAATGCCGATGGAACCAAAAACAACTGCAAACTTACTTCCTTCACACATGGCCAGGTATCACTTCGCAAGAAAACCTTCACAACAGTAGCCATAATCTACCACACAGGCAACAAAACCAGTGGAGGCCACTATAAGGCATACATTAGAAAGCAATGCTCATGGTTGGATTGGAATGATTCTTCCATCATTCCAAAGCAGAGATTACCTGCAAATCTTGCAAATGCCTACTTAATATTCTTGCAGCCAAAATGTAGGCATTGATGTACAAAACTACTATACCTTACTTCCCAGCACCAACGAGTACTCTCGTAATGGCACAAATAAAGAATTCCCTTCCACACTGTCGACCTGAAGCAACTTCGCATACAGCAAGCATTCAAAAAATGCATTAAAGTGTGTGTTGGATAATTGTATCCTCAATGAACCTAATGAGTACACTCAGACAAAGAATAAGTGTACAAAAATGACAGTAGCAGTATTTTTCACATGGTACGTAAAAGGGAAAGTACTAAGTATGAGGGTTCAAAACTATCCTCAGTAACCTCTGAAACCACCAAATACACAAATGAGTCACTGCCTCTCTAAGAGTACTCATGCAAATGCTATACATATGGAACTATCACTATATAAACACCTAATGGTACACCACCACTTCCGAATGCACACAGATGTGAAAGTAGCAACAGGAATGCACAAGCTTGTAAACGTACCCTATAGAAATGGGACACTGTAAAAATTTAGAATACGCCACCTGGTATCTAACTGCAACCAGAATACTACAATGTTATTTGCTGCATTACAACAACCCAACTCAACCTGCAACAACGACTGTGCTACAAACATATCGTCAAACACTTCCAAAGTATTAGCAGTTACACTACGCCAACAGGACATAACCACCGTCACAATTATTCAGTAGCACAGTACAATGCCACAATACTTGCACCAACCAAATGGATAAAGAAACAGTGCTACAAAGACAAAACAGGTAAACATTTCCAAAATACCAACTGCTATACAACACCACCCATCCTACCAACATGTATAGGCCTGAAATCGTAAACCATTACATTTCCTCCTACTTCAAGAGTACACCTTAAAAAGTACCATAACCACTCCAAATGTTCCTGTAATTCATTGTGCACCATAGCAGCAAAGACATTTGGAAGTTTTTTTTTAAATCCAGCATAGATTTTTTTCCCCACAGATCCAATGATTATGCTAAGAAACACAGGAACTGTGCACATTGCACAGTACACTGGTTCAAAGCTAGTACTTATGAAGTATTAGTTATGAGGGTCCACAAAGTAAATAAACATATGAAATGTAGTGGACTGCAAAGTAACGAAATACCTGCTCTAACATGTTCTGTTCTCTTTTCCCACAGATAATGCAGCAACTATTACTACAACGTTTCACATTCCATACACAAAAAACAGCACAGGCCCTCCCCAATCCAAACAGTAAGTATGCAATTATTGGTATCATACTTCTCTACAATGTCCACAGTGCAATGTGTGCACTTATTTCTGCAATGCACATAGCAATGCCACAATTTGCCATGCACACCTATATTACACTACAGAGTGTGTGCCTAAGCCCTATACGCTTCACTAGACCCAATACAGTGAAGGGGCTCCAGCCATGCATTCAATATTATACACCCTGCCCACAACTGCTGCTGCACTGTACAACTATGCATACAAACATCTATCCATGTACCAGAAACCCCACACATGACACAACCACCTACCCCTTAGCCACTTCAGTTGACATTACCTGCCATTTCTTCCACACAATACATATCCTGTTTGCTACGTACACTGTTCACCTAAGCCTATAATAAGTTGACACACTCAATGCACTACACTACAGTAACCTACCCGATAATCTGCACAATCACAACAATGCAAATTGATCAATGCATCCATATATCTTATGAAACTGTCCTAACAGCTGCAACATTTGGCTGCTCCCACTCCACTAGCACCGTTTAGGCCATTACCTCATCTTCATTGTTATGTACACCATTTCAAAAGAAGGTCTACAACACAGATTTCCCTGCAGCACATGGTACATAGCTCGGCAGCCATATTTCAAACACTGTGTTACGCCTTAAATTTTGTAACTTCTGTGTCCCTTTCTTATTGTAAAATGGAAACACCATTTGAACACCCTAACCTCCTTACAATGTTTGAAGGACGTATTCAGTAATTCCTTTTCTTTGATCAACGACAGCCCCAAACATGTTCAAGCTGCAAAACACCAAACTGTGTACGATGGCCCAGCCACCCACGTATGCTGAGGCAGCGCACACACAGTCTGCCATTGTCCACCGTTGCCTCGTAACACACTGCACATGTAAATGTTCCTTACGGACTGTAAAAGCACATTTTATGTTTATTGCCACGTGTGCATTCAGGGCAGCATTTGTACGGCACCATCATCTCTACTTATACGTCGTAGTAACTTCGCCGTAATGACACTACCAACATAGAGAAATGAATGTTACAATCAAAACACATTGCCGCCTGAATCCTCTTTTTTTCCAGCATCATCTCCGGAAACCGAAACCTAACGTACCTTTCCTTCAACAGGACAAATGCTCATTGTAAAACAGCCCTGAATGGGAAGCATAATTAGCTCCAAGGGCAGACATTGTATGGAATTGTAGAAAAAAAGGATACATAACTTACATTGCAGATGCTCTGCCCATGTGCCCCAAAGGTAGTCTGCAATGATTCCATACGCCGTACAGTGCACTTTGTCACCCACCCAATACAAGCATGGAATTTGCCAAAGTTATGTAAGTACAACTTTACAGCACATGTGTATTACGATTACAATTTATTAAGCAGCAGTTCTTTATGCATAATTTTAAACTTACTTTACCGCACACTTTCTCTGTGTGCACTGTACAGAGGTTTGTGATGGCACTAGTCATGAGCCGTTACAGTGCATTGTCTCCACCATTCCCCGTAAATTGAAACTGTAATTGTACATCCTTTTGTTGCCATTCTTCCCCAGCCCCTGAAATCCAGACATAAAGGACAAGGCGAAAAGGGAATGAAATTTGTGCAGTGAAACAGCACACTTTATGCTCACTCGTGCAGTGCTACATTCCCTGTTTTGCCCTTACTATGCCTGTTCAAATAATTACCAATTCTACGCATCCTCATTGTATTGAAAGTAATAATAACCACAGTTGCACACAGCAGTCAACCGGCACACAAACATTGACAGCTCGCATTTCAATGTTGCATTTTTTATCAAACCAACTCCTGCATTCTCCTGCAACCTGAGGGGACCCCCATGAGGGTTGTTTTTAAAAAAAAAATCTTTGGACACACACAGAGACATTATGCCGTGGCTCTAACAACACTCGCTAGCACTTCCATTTTTTGTAAAAAGAAAAAACATGAAAGGAGCGTCTAGTGGCAACGTTTCAAATACATTTTGCGTGTGTGGAGCTGTACAAGGACAGTATCACCTACAAAACAGAGAGCACAGCAGTGGGTTAACATATGACGCTATTCAGTAACACACACTACATGCTCCATGAGGCAGCCACCTATTACGACATCGTTCCCGCAAACTCTTGTCCTGTACGCTGCCACTAATAACGCCTACTTACATCTATTCTTATTCCTCTTTCTTCTCAGCTACCTTGCACCTTACTGTGCGTGCCACCCCTTCCAAATTCCAAAAGACGGGTGGTGGACCAAGCATGGCAAGAATACCGTAAGCAATGTGTTTTCTGTCGTTGTTATCTTGGCCGGCCGATATGGGCCTGTATGTCCATTTGCGGTTCCAGCAATACGAACCAACCTTCAAACGTTCATTATGTTAGGCATTCCAGAGGCAACAGCAGCTACCTGGTCTACCTTGCAAAGAAAATGTGTTCTTCCACACGGTCCACGAAGGACAACAAAGTACTATTTTTTTTCCACTTGCTAGATGACAAAAGAAGTACAGAAGTGCACAGACGGTATTGCACACTGGATTTTTTTTTGTGAAATAAAAGAGCGGTGATTGCAGCCACCTTACACGTTCTCGTGAACATTATGTAAAAAAATAAAGCACCTGCAACAATTCACAGTGCTGTTGCTAAAGTATAAGAATTTTCTAGAACCGTACACTCAATGTGCGCATGTCTGCTTTTGCTTTTGTTTATGTTGACCATTTCCAGAGCTAGATGCTCACATGACAGAGTGTGCTATGCTTCGCACGCATGTAACATAAATACCTGGAGTGCACGCCGTGAGCAACAATTCTCCACAACTAAAGTCAGCTATGCCAGTGACTGTTGCGATGGTGTATGCCGCACACACGTATAGCTAATGGCAACGATGCACACATTACAATTGCACACAACAGGAACGCCAACCGTGATCATTGGCCATCTCAACAAGTACGCAAAGGAAAGCGAACAGTCAGATGGCCTACCGTCCTGTCTGGCGGGACTTAATTGCATTGATGATTTTGTCCGGTGCAAATGTATGTGGGTCGGTCTGTACATTATCCATACTTTAAATGTGTAATGCTTAGTAACTCGTGTCATGTGGCAATACCTTCCTTTACTCTCAAAGTACAAGATATTATCACGGGCACACCATACCAAACACAAATGGTGGCATGTCAGTCTGTGAATGGCAACCAGTCCAATGACGTACACCATATGCAAGTGCACACACTTGACGCCACGTCTGGTGGTGTACCAACTGCAAAATGTCCTCCACAACCATTCCGTAATGGTCAGCACCCACAGGAGACATGCATATTTCCAAGAGTGTATGCTGGAGTTACATATCACTACAGGAACTGACCACAAGAAGGCTACATTCTGAAACCTACTTCCAACCAATGCCCAGACTGTTACCTCAAAGGGCCCTAGCCATGCACACAAGGCCGTAGGGACTTGCCACTCCCAACACAACATAGTACACTGCATGGATATATCCTGATACCATCTGCAATACTCTCCCCATCCCCAATGGGCTCGGAAGGTGCAGATACCCAACAATGAATTATATGTCAGTAGCTGCGTACATGGTCTAAGGCACAAAAGTGTGACGGTAAAAAAATACTTTCATGTTCCACTGTCTTAGTACACTCCCTGAAGCAAGGCTCTGTTCACGGCCACACCATTCCAAATGCAAATGGTGGCATATCTCACCAATGCTGCTGTAGCAAGTCTAACATGTCCTCCACAATGATTCTACAAAGGCGAGTACCTTAGGACATTTGCATATTGAAAAGTGTGTGGTATGGAACAAGGTATAATTATATTAACTTACCGAAGTCAGAGCAAGCAAATGAAATGCACACTGTATAAACATGTGTGCACTCCAGATACCATTATGACAATGCTCCCATGCATGTTCCAATGTCTTCCTGCACTCCCTGAAGCAAGGCTCTGTTCACGGCCACACATTTCTAAAGGCAAATGGTGGCATGTCTCACCACTGCTGATGTAAGAACTCTAACATGCCCTCCACAATGAATCTACAAACTTAAGTACCTTAAAACACATATTTAATAGTCTGTGGGATGTCAGAAGGTAAGGTTATAATTACTTATCCAAATGAGCTAAGGCAAAGAGAATGCACTCTCTATGCATATGTGTTCAATCCCCATACCAATATCGCAGTAGTCCCATACATGGCTGCATTCCGTTGCGGGGATTGTGCCCAAGGCCTAGGCTCTTGGGTACTTGTGGAGGCCTGTGGCCTCCACCCATGCACCCAAAAGCCTAGGCCTTTCCCTCAACCACTACAGGGCAATGCAGCCATGCATGGGATCATGTGGCCACGTAGCTTTCCTGACTACAGGTCGGGCCTTTGCAGGCACAACACAACATAATACACTGACTGGAAATATCCTCATATTGTTTACAATTCACTCCCATCCCCAATGGAGGCTGCCTGCACTCTTCAAAAAAGGATAGTTGCCTGTGCAGCTACCCGCCAATGAAGTATATGTGACTAGCTGTGTAAAAGGTCTATATTGCTAAACTGTGATGGTAAAAAAGCCTTCCAAGTGGCAATGTCTTACTGCCCTCCCTGAAGCAAGGCTGTGGAGAAGCCCTAGCCTCATGGGTAGATGCGGAGGCCTATGGCCTCCGCCCATGCACCCAAAAGCCTAGGCCTTGCCCACAACCACTAAAGGGCAATGCAGGCATTCATGGAAACATTTGGCCACGTACCATACTTCACAAACATACCACTGCAACCAAAAGCCCAACCCACCGCCATAACACAATGGAAACCCACAAAGTCAACATAAGCACCGGCACCCCTAGTCAACAGCACAACACATTGTCAATTTCTTTGCATCATCTGCAATGCAGTCCGCATTCCCAATGGGACGTCCATGCAGTCGCCACAGAAGGTTTTCGCCTGAGGAGCTACCCGCAAATTGCTGCATTGCTCACGTACACCTCTCGCACTCCACCGTCTTCTTTGACCTGAACAAATGTATCATATCTTCCACTTTTCCCTCACCCAAACTTTTCCTCACCTCCTTCACCCACCCGATCCTGCAAACCATTTTTTACAACCCCTTCTGGTGCGGCAAAACTGATGCAGTGCTTGCGTAAACCACTCGCCCACCACCGTCTTCTTCGACCTTAACAAATATATCATATTTTCAGCTTCTCTCTCCCCCACCCTTTCCATCCCTTCTTCCCACCACAAGCCATACATTATGTTTGTCAGTCCCTTTCGGCGCCGCACTGTCCTCCGATAAACCATGCTGGCGTTTCCCAGAAAATGTTGATGCACAGCACGCTTCCCTCCAGCCAACCACTGGTCGCGTCCAAACTTCTCTGACACCACGCCGTACCGTGATCCAATGACACTTCTGTCCGAGGAGCGAACAGGGAAATGGGTCCGCAGAATGGACCCAGATAGCACTAATTTGTTGAGACATACATTTCAGTGTTTTGCAAAAAATGTACTGTCTGATTTCCACCGAACACACAAAAGCACGCTTTCTGGGCCAAGCCCCCGCTCCTGGTGCAAATTTGGTGAAAATCCATCCAGTCGTTCGACCTATAGCTGTGCCCAAAGTTTTTCCCCATTCAGGCTATGGGAACAAAAGAAATTGGCACCCCTCCTATAAATTCCCCCCCCCACACGAAACTTCGCTCAACTTGGCCAAAGAATTCAGAGCCACCCATATACCTTTTTTTGCAAAGTTTGGTGAGGATTTGTCCATGGGCAGCAAAGTTATAAACCGCCGAAAAAGCGCTCCTCCTATGAGTTTAGCAACTGAACCCTAACTACACGGCCGCTACCATGGGCCATGTAATACATATATATATATATATTTGCCAGTTATGGTAAGCTAAGCAACCATAACTCGCGCCACCACCGTGCACTACTAAGACTAACACCCAGGACATCAAAGATGACATCACAAATGTCATGCCATCCTCATCACCCCTCACCTCCCCAGAGATTATTTGATATGTTTGACAAGTGGAATGGCCGTGTAATATATATATATATATATATATCAGTAAAAAAACTTGATTAAAGGGACGTTATGGTTCCAAGTAAAACCGAAAAACCCCCTGAAATTCACCAGTTATGGTAAGCTAAACAACCATAACTCACGCCACCACTGTGCACTGCTAGGACTAACACTCAGGACATCAAAGATGACATCACAAATGTCATTGATGACATCACTGGTTGCTTAGCCTACCATAACTGGCGAATTTCAGGTTTTTTTTCGGTTTTACTTGGAACCATAACGTCCCTTCAACAAAGTTATTTTTACTGAATTTCATAGGTTTTTAGTAGTGCAACTTAACCATAACGTCATTTAACAAAGTTTTTTTACTGAATTTCATAGGTTTTTAGTACCGCAAATGAACCATAACATCTCTTTAACAAAGTTTTTTTACTGAATATACATTTTCATAGTGTAAATTTGATAGATGTGTACTAGGGATCCTTTACTTTATATACAATTAACTTAGAGCATACCGAACACCCCGCTAATGATTTTGATGTCCGCGGACGGTCACGGACAACATAAACACTGCCCAAACAAGCAGGGGGTATTTGAAATTGGTCTATCATACCATATGAACACTACGCAAGTTGAAAAAGCAGCACATATACACATTATATATATTAATAAGTAAGCAGTGGAGACGACATATTTAACACATCAACCAGCCATTGAAATACTATATGTAATAAAATGGAGTATACATAACAAAAAAGATATACCTCCACATAATTACCTCACATAAACTGCAGAGCTAGAAGCAACAGTAGACCTACACAACACAACAAATACAACTTTCCAGAAACTTCATTTTTTGTATATATTGCTCTACTTTGTGTGTGAGGTAGTATTATTAATATATTTTTGTTTTTCACACAGAAATGTGCAGTACTTTGGAGTGGTTGGAACAAAATTTTCCACATGAGGAAATGTCTTAAGAGAGTGATAATAATGGTAGACACTTGTCAATACAAGGAAATTAATAATCATTACCTAATGTGTACTTAACATATATATGTTTATATTTTACAGACCATACAAAGATTGAAAATGTGACTCCAAAAGACACAATGGAAAAGACTCTCGAACGCATTGAACAGAAAGTAGACATTCTTAAGGAAAATTTCAGTAGTTTGAAACAGTGGAGGACCACATCAAAGAAAAAATTAAGTACCATTGTCCCACCTGTACCTGTGCCCCCTCTCCATGTCCCAGTGAACTATCCCCAAACTGTGAACAACAAAATAAACGTTTTGATGAGATTTCCATCCCTTCATCCCCTCCCATCCATCCTCTCCAAACCCCTAAATCCCCTATTTTTGTATCAGTTTCTGCTTCCCCCTCTCTTTCATAATTTGTGTATATGTATATAAATAAAAAAATGTTATATTTCTTGTAATGAAAATCTTTGTATCTATTCTTTTTTTTTTAAAGCAGTTAAAATGTCAGCGGACAGCGCGCCTGTCCAGCCTGTCCATAATTAATAAAATGTGGATGTCCTAAGGACACTACAGCTCTCCGTACCATTCGCAACCAAGAGGGAACTGTTCTTAAAACGCACAAGATGTCCGGGATGTCCTTAAATCAACAAAATGGAAGTGTCCGAAGGACACTATTCCTGTCCGTACCGTTCACAACTAAGATGGAACTGTCCGTAGATCAGGCGCGGTGTCCGGGATGTCCGTATGCGAACAAAATGGAGGTGTCCTAAGGACACCATACCTCGCCATACAGTCTGCAGGACATCTACGCACATGCGCACCATACCCATACGTCCTGCAAACATCGCACCTGTCCGTAACTGTCCGTCTCACTTGTGTCGCACTTTTAATTAGTTTCAGGACCCAAACACTGTCCGTAGAACACCCACGCGCATGCGCACAACCGCCCCTGCGCATTTGCTGTCCTGTGGGCACCTGTTCCCTTCACAGACGTGTTCCCGACGTCGTCATGTGACCGCACCCAAGCTGATCGTGTGTCCTAATTTGCAGACTCTGTCCAATGCCCAACATTTTAAAAGAACTTATTCAGACAATCCACATTATTTTACAGTAAATAATCACCATTTCACATGTCCTAGACAATGGCCCTGGATTCCACATATTTTTTGTAACTTTTTGAATGCTTTTGAGTGTTCGATATTTTCTCGAGGTGCACCCCTCCACCCCTATAAAAAGCCACACCCCAGAGCTGATCTTCATTGTGCTTCTGGCTATTGCAGATTGACTTTTGCTGCCTTTAGTGCTCTAGCTGAGATTACCTCATCAACCCTAATGGCATCCATGGCTGCTTTTGCTACATCAGCCTCAGCACCACCCCCAAACCCTCCACCACCACCACCTCCCCAAGGGCCTGCAGAGGGGAACACGCATGAGGATGTAGAGAACGAGGATGAAGAGGATGAAGAGAATGAGGTGGAGGAACGCCCTACCACCAGCACTCGCCGGGAGTCTTGGGTGTGGTGGTTGTTTACCATTTATGGTAACGTACCAAAAGCATGTGCGGACAAGGTCACCTGTAACGAGTGTAAATTAGTGCTGAGTCATGGGAGACGTGGTTCATACAGCTTTGGTACTACATCCATGAAGCGACACCTAACTTCGTTCGACGGTGCGGACATTCGCAAGGTTGTACCTTGTGATGAAGGTAGTAGGTTGAGTTCCTCCACAGCATCCTCCGTTTCTGCTCCTCTCAACACAAGAGACACTCCTGTGGGAGAGCACATCCCTCCAGCTGCTTCAAAGGCCATTTGCGATGCTGTTGACCCTTACCTTTCAAGGGTCACAATATTGTGTATGTACTGTGACGCAGTACTCTGCAGGGGGGAGAGTCTTCAAAGTGCTTTCGAGACTACGGTCACGGACCACCAGAAGACCTGCTACCTACCTAAATAAGGCCCACCCTACATCTTCCTCTTTCCACCTGCCCTTTTTTATCCCCGTGGTTGGTGTCCCTTCCTTACCCTCCTGTGCCCTCCTCTCCTAGTGTGTCATGTGTAAAAAAGGCAAAAATATATAAAACAACAAAAATCCCCCCAAAAAAAGGCTCTTTTCAGACCCGCCTTTCTCAGTTTAAAAATAGAACTTTCAAATAAACAGTGCAGGTCCCTGGGCATTTTTTTAAAGTCTGCGGACAGTCTTAGTATAGAAAACATTTTGGGGTGCTGCCCAAGCAAAACCAATGTACTTTTCTCTGGGAGTAAGTGGTGGCTCTGAAAAGAGCCTTTTGGTGGTGTTTTTGTGTGTTTGAAAAACTTGGAATCGTCAACATCTACTGCAAAATAGATTACTATAATTCCAAAAAAGGTTGCAATGCATTTTGTACATTTCTCAGAAAAATCTGATTGCCAGCATATGTAAAATGGACTCCATCTCTGCGAAAAATGAATGTGCTACGAAACATAATATATTCATTGTGAAAAGAGGACATGCCATCATCTCTTAGAAAGGCACAAACAGCCTTATTGACATTGCGCCTTGCTTTCTCCATTTGTGGACCAAATGAGGAAGAACGCAGCCACATTTGTCTTTATGCAATACGAGAAAAAATTACTTGGGACTTTGGAAACATGTCCATGACCTTCTCAAGTCATTCTTTCATTGCAAATTGCAAAGACATTCCAGCCACATGTCCTAAACTGTTCCCTCCACAATTAATTAAAATTATGTCAGGATGACGCTCTATCTGTAAAGTAGCACAGAGAGGTACCAAGTCCACCCACTTCATTCCACGCACTCCATGCCAGTGCACTTCCACACGAGAGAATCCAAGATCTGCAGATACACCACAATGTTCTACATGCACCTCCAACCAATGTATCCATGAGTCTCCTAAAATCCAGGTAATCTGTTTTCGAAAACACACAGCCATAGCTATCTCTTCTTCTCTCAGGAAAAAGACGTCCTCACTAAATCTCTCCTTACAGAACACACCCACTAAACTTTACTGACCAATCCCTAGCTCCACTCATTCTCATTTGCATGCCTCTCCACCCCAGAATGCCCGTATGTAATACGCGCTGTCCGCAGACTACCGCCATGTCCGCGGACATGTAGAAGATCTGAGCGTGGTGAATATACATTTAAAGGGTGTTCCCCATTTCCCCTTTAAGGGGGGCTCTGAAAAGAGCCGTTTTTTTTGGTTTTTTTGCAGATGCCTGACAGACACCTGTTATTTTGTATTTTTTGTGGGCTTTTTTCTTCTTACTTTACTCCTAAAATCTTCACATAACCTGTTCCAAAGCAACTTTACATTCCTAAAGAACATGGCATTTCCCAAAAAAGATAGAGAAACACCATTTGCTTCAAAATAAGCAGCATTACTCGAAACAATATTCTCAATGTTACAGAAAAACATACCGGCTCCTAACATGAAAGCACGCATGCCTCGATTGATTGCACACCTAGCAATGCTTTGATCAGGACAAAAAACAGAACTGTTGTCCCATTTTGCTCTAGGAAGTAATCTAGAAAAAAATACTTTCGCATTTGGAATGATGTTGATTACTGCTTGAACCAACTGTTCCAAATCTACCAACAAAGTAGGGGAACTTATGTAGCCCAAATGGAAAGCACCATGGTGCAAAACTACCACATGGGGACTGTTCATCCTACGCATATCTCTACAAACTTGGAGAATTGCCTCTACATTGCAGTCAGTCACAGCGCTCCACACCACATCTTCTCCTCTAACATTGAAATTGTTTGCCGCATGCCTGCATTGAGAATACTCCTGTAAACCATGGACAAACATATCTCTGAGCACCAACACCCTGACTTTCTCCACCTCTGCCATCTTCACTACACATACTCTCTTTGTAGACACATCAACAATGTCAACATCTGATTGGCTGATCCCTACAGTCCCCTTTCCATGCTGGATTTGCTGGAAAACCCTGTATGTGGCATGCCATACCCATGGACAGCCGATGTGTCCATGCGGCACCTAACTCTTAGCCAGCCCTTCTACCCTTTCCACATTACTCTCGGTTCCATTCCCTCATTGGATACAGCTAAGCAGTCACACAACCATCCACCAATCACATCCAAGACCTCTATATCTAACTTCATCATCAGAGCTCCGTACTTCATATGTACTGTTGAACACTCTGAATACAAGTCTCATATCATTGGAAAGCACCTACTACAAAAACTACTGAGCAAGTCTCGAAGATTTCTACTTACAGCTCCATACATATCCACATGCATGATTACAAAGTACAGGTATGCATATTTTATTCAGAGTACATGTACAACTCTTATGATTCCATATAAACAAAGTAATGCCACTAAATCTGCATAGCCAATACATACATGCCAACCCTCCCGATTTACGCGCAAGACTTGATTTTTTATTGAAAAATGTCACAATTTTTTACTGTCTCCTGCCTACATTAATGCTAATCCCAATGCAATTGTATGAGAAAAATAAATGTTCCCGATTGCTGTGGTGCTCCCAATTGTTTGCATGTCTAGTTATAATATGAAATTATTCAAATGTTTCCCATCTACTATAATGACCTATCACTTCTAAACCTCTCTGCTATCTAGAACACAGCTGTAAATAATCAAGTGAATTTCATGAACTTAAAATTCTACTCATTTGCGAAGCATGTTCAACTAACATACTGTAAATAACATATAAAGACTGCACATAGTCAAATGAAATGCATGCATACAGTATGTTCAAATATCAAACAAGAATACTACCACAAAAACATAAAAATCAACGTGTACATTAACATCAGTGCTGTAAACACGCAAAATGACTAACTTCTTCCTTTTACAATTGCAGTGAAGACCACTCACCTGAAAATCAGCAGCATCTAAACTACAAACAACATATCCAAAGAAACCTGCTCATTTGACAAATACCTTTATATTCTTACTGTTCCTCAAAGACACTGTGTGGTTCATTCATGTAATTTGCGCACCAAAAAAAACATCGATTTCTGAACCATTCTGCCCACAAATCTGCATTTATTAAACAGGAATTAGCAGGCAGAATGGCACACAAATCCCTGTTTTTTTGGAACACAAATAACATACTCACCCTTAGAATATTAGTACTACAAAACAAAGAACTGTTTTAATTTTATACCATTTACTATTAATGCTTCTCTTCACCCCTAGCTCACTTTCTACTCTCATCTGAACCACAGTGTAGTAACATACAAACAGAAAAATAGCCTTCCCAACTCATTGTAACTGCCCAATGCGCATTCATACACCACCACATACATCTTTCCCATCAAACTCATACACGCATGCACACAGCACACATATATTGGAAAACAAACCAATCTATACCTTCTTTTTTTTTCAACAGACCCCAAAGAATGCCTACCAAAAAGCAAGTCTGTAGAAAGCAATGCAGAAATAGAAAATGAAAATAAAAGTGTCCAAAATAAGCATCCATTTCTACCAGAGTTTGTACAAAACGTTCAAACAAGACAGCTAATGCAGTCATTTAATGAAACAAAAGAAGCTTCTAGTACAGAAACTTTGCCAACTCTATCAAAATGTAAAACGAAAAAGAAAGTGATTAACAAGAATTCAGCTACCACTACTGCTAACACTGCTCCTATAAATCTTGATGTAGTGACAAGTAACCATACAAAAAAGTATTTTAGCAAACATTTTCCGCCACAGAGTCCTTCAGAATCTGATAAAAACAGGATCAAAATCATGCACAACCCTTAAAACCTACCATAGAAAATGTATTCATGAAGCTCTCGTAGGCAGTGTAATCCTTTTGAAAAGGAAGTTATTTATTTAAGTTTTCAACAGGATGAAACCACTAACAAAACTAAGTGCTAAACTACAAAAAAAATCTCAATAAATGCAATGTCAACAAAAATAACTTCTTAAATATCTGTGGAGGTGAATGGAGTCACACCACAAGCACATAACCATATTTTAATGAAGAAGCATACAAACAAAACCAAACAAACACAATTGCCATCCATAGAAGTGGACGAGGTTATGAAACAATTAATAATACCATCATGGAACAAGAAACACTGATTACAAAAATATCCCCAGAAAACTCAGAATTACCTCTCCATTCCACTGAACCAGAACATCCAGTATACAAATGGCTGTGCACGTCAATATGTAACGTTAACAACAAATCTTTAAAATCTTTACGCCAGTTCCTCAATCAGTATGTGAAAGGTAAAGACAAAATCAAAATGAAAGTGCTGCAAAATATGGATACCTGTCCAGTGCGCAAATACACAGGACTACAAGGACATTCATTAGCCTGCATTTCAGGACTTATTTGCAGAAGCACCTTCCATTATATCAAAATGATATCAATACATCATTCAACTGTAAGAATTCTAGTCTATAAACTGTACTATGCTAAAGGTCCTGCTTTAGAACTACCAATTTAAATAACACTCTTCTACATGGTACACCCAAAGACCTACAAGAAGAAATCAACCATATCCAGAGAAAATATTTTGGAAGTGAAAGTCACTTACAAAATCCAATAGCTTTAGAACAGACTAGCAACAATTCTGCACATGGCAACCTTCTACTACACACATATAAAAAAGAAATACTAAAATTTAAAAGTACATCCGCTGAAGTACCAAACCATGTGTGTGTGTGTTGCTGCGGAACTTTTTACAAAAGTAACACAAAAACTATAGACGTAACAGACAAAATAGAAGACAATGAAGATTCCAAATGGTTTGAATTAGCTCTGTACCTTTTAGCAGAAAACAAATACGAAATAAATGACCCGTTAATACTTTGCAGTTACTGCACTTCAAAACTTGACAACAACCAAACTCCTTCACGTGCTATCACAAATAACTTTGAATTATTCCCACTACCAAAACACCTGCAACAACTCAATTTATATGAGAGCATCATAATTCAAACAGTACACCCATTTCAAGCAATAATACGCCTTCAACCAAAAATAGCAAAATTACCTCCCTCTGAATTGGTAAAAGGCATTTGTGGCAAAGTAGTTTATTTACCATTAGATCTGACAGAAAATGTGCACACTCTAGGAGTACAACGTCCAATAGAGCAATTTTTAATTGTCTTAGTAAATGGTGTACCAACAAAAGACAAAAGAATTTGGCAACAACTTGTGGACTTATATAAAGTTAGACAAGCCTTGCAATATCTAAAAGACAATAATGAGTACTATAAAGAAATAAATATTGAAGAAAACTTAAGGGGAAGAACTGAAATAATTCAAGAGTCACCAGAAACTGGTCAATTTGAACTTCTGGATCCTGCTGCAGTATCCAATATTTTAGACCATTATATAATTCATCCATTGCACTCTAAAGACAGCATAGATGACGCACTAGAAACATACCAAATGTGACAAACCGAAGGATCACCAATGAGTATATGGGAAAAAAGTATAGAAGCAAAGGTACGATGATAGACCCACTCAGATAACAGCATCAGAATACCGCTCATTACGAATGTATTCTGAAGATCCCAGATTTAGACAAAATGTGGAATACATATTCCACCTACTCTTTGAAAGTGAACTAGCAACTCTATGTTATGGAGTTGCACACATATTGAGATCGGGAACCCACTTTCAAAATATGTCAGCTATGTAATTAATACAAAAAGTGCAAGAAAAAGATGAGGTTTTACAATCAAGCATTACAAATCTGTTTGCAAACATGCATGGTACAAAAGAATACTGGTTCCGACATCACGGAGATGTACGTTGCATGATCAGAAACCTTGGACCACCCACATGGTTTGTTACATTAAATTGTGTAGAATATGCATGGAAAGATTTACATGATTTCATACGCATATCAAACTAAAACAAAACAAACATAGATATACTAACACCTGGAGAACCTTGCTCTCTAGATCCTGTTAATGTTTCAAGATATTTCCACCATCATTTCCATCAAGTGCTATGCTACACTTCATTTCTAATAAAACTTTTCCTCCCCTAGGAGAAGTGCAACCCTTCCTTTGGAGAAAAGAATACCAAGCCAGAGGAGCACCACATATCCACATGCTTTTATGGATTAAAGATGCTCCTAAATTTGGTCAGGACAGTGATGCCACTGATTTGAAGTTCATCCAAAAATATGTCACTTGTGAAATCCCTTCACAAACGAGACATGGGGGGTCATTACGACCTGGGCGCAAAGGGATACCAGGCACCGGTAATGACACCGGTGCCGGTAATCCCTATGCGCCCTATTCCGAGGTCCATTTGCGGGTCCCTCCCTTAATGCCTGGTTTTACCAGGCGTTATGGACGGGACCCGCAAAGGGATACCGGGGTCAATAACGGTACCGCAATTTGCGATAGCGTTATTGACGCCTTCCCATTGAGCCCTATGGGGGCTCAAATGGGAATGGGGAATGGCTTTTCAAATGGGGGCTTGCCGGTCCCGCAAAGGTCGGAATAGACCGGTAAGTCCCCATGCCACCAAGTCGGTGGCGGTACCGGTATTGGTGCTAGTCATGGCGCTAATAGCGCCATGACTAGCACCAACCTCGGAATGAGGGCCATAGTGACCTTCATGCTCAAATTGTACAATTTTAATGACACAAATGTGGCAAATATTGTCATTGCAAATACAGAAAGAAAGGGAAATACTACACCAAATGCCGCTTTGGTTTCCCTAGACCAGTTACAGAAACAGGTGAGGTGAACAACTTCATGTCTTTAGTTAGACATAGTGTTAAAGGTAAATCACCTAAGAACACGTATTACATGAAAAGAACAGAAGAATCAAAATATATCAATGATTACAATGCAATAATTGCCCTATTATGGAATGCAAACATAGATGTGCAGTACATTGCAGACAATTCCACTGCAGTTGCACAATATATTACAGCCTACTTAACAAAGGCAGAAAAAACAGACCTCTGGAATGACCTATCATCAGACAAAACACTATCTCAGAAATTGTACAGCTTAGGCATAAAAATGCTCACTCATAGAGAATGTGGCGCTTACGAAGCTGCAGATCGTTTAACCGGTACTGCTTTGTATGGAAAATCTGAAAAGATAGTATGGCTAAGACTTGGTCCTGCTAAATCTAGAAAAAGAGTTCTCAAATCATATGACGACATAGAAACAATAGCCAAAAATGATCCCAGCAGCCAAGACATTTTGAAAAACAATTACTAGACACATACTACCCGAACAGGAGTACAACTTTGGAAAACATGTGTCTATACCACATAGCCCAAAACTTTGCATACAAAAATAATATAAAACCTGATGAAAACAAAGGTAGATATAGAGTGACAGATTGTGAAGGCAGCTTAGTGAAACTTATCAAACAAAGCTTAATTAATCATATCAAATTGTCATTATAAACTCCTCAACAGAAAGAACTATATTACATGTCCCTGCTACAACTTTTTAAACCATGGAGAAAAGAAGAAGAGATCCTAGATAACTATGACTGCTATGAAGACGCTTTCAAAGCAAATGAAAGCACTATCACCGATGTGAACTTTATGCAGTACAAAACAATGTTGCAAAATGAACAGCAACATGAAGAAGAACTCCAGGCCCAACTAGATAAGGACACTGCCAACAGTAGTCAACCTTCTGTAACAGGAAGCCAGGAACCACTGGGACAGCCACTAATACCAAATGAGGCAGAATTAGCTATGACAGAAGTAGAAAACACCATGTGTCACTATGAAGAAGATACAGAAGACTTAACTGTACTACAATCAAAATTTAACAAAGACCAGCACACCATTTTTGAAAAAGTAACAAAAGAAATTGCACATGGTGTACAACACGAAAATAAAGAATGTACCTGCTAAAATTACAAACCTATACTTCTATACGTTAATGGTGAAGCTGGTTCAGGCAAAACATTCTTAATCAAAATCATCAGCACGTTCCTTCAACAATTGACAAACAACAAACTGTCAGCTGTTGTAACTGCCCCCACAGGTTTAGATGCCTACAACATAGGCGGTTTCTCTTTACACCGATTACTACTCCTTCCAGTAGAACACCAAAACAAATTATACTATTACAAACTTTCTACAGAAGCTGCAATGGAACTACGCAGAGTATTAAAACAAATGAAAATGCTACTAATAGATGAAGTGAGCATGGTCTCCAACCTAATGTTTGCTTTGATTCACCTCAGATTGCAAGAAGTACTTAAAACAAACTACGAAGAACTCTTTTGAGGAAAATACATTATTGTTTTCGGAGATCTTCAATTGACACCAGTGAAAGGCGAACCTATTTTTAAAACATTAGGACACAAACTCTGCCCTAAAACTGTTGGCAGCATAGGACATTTCACCCTTTGGCAACATTTCCAATACAAAGAATTAACAGAAAACATGCCCCAATCTGCAGACCTCACCTATGCCAACATTTTTAAAAGTATTAGAATTGGTGTACTATCTCAAGAAGCACAAACAATATTAAAAACCCGGCACATCCATGCACTTTATGGCAATAACTACTGATGTTATGGAACAATTAGCGCACAAAAATGTCAATTGCATGCCCTTAATGCCAATTCGTGCAAGCTGTTCCAAATTCAATGAAACAATGTTAAAAAAGGAAATGCAACCATTTTTTCCACAGACAAACTGGATGTACATTGTATGACACTACCAATGTGTCAACAAGCCACAACAAGACTAAATACCTTAGAATGTTCTATCTCCACCACAGCTGGGTTGGAGAAAATATTACAATTATCCTTAAACTGTAGAGTAATGCTTAAACGTAACCTTGACATGGAGCAAGGACTAGTTAATGGAGCACTGGGTACAGTTGTTGGCTTTCAAACATACCCACATAACAACATTCAGTTTGTCAATATTCTCTTCGGCAAACTTTCAGAAGTAAAAAGGATAGGGCGCTCAACAGCTCGATTCCTTCTCTTCAAAGACATGTATGTACGCAGAGAACAATTTTCTCTAACTCTTGCATATGCAGTCACCATTCATAAATCACAAGGTCTTACCCTAGACAAAGCATTGATAGATATTGGTAACAAAGTCTTTAAAGAAGGCATGACCTACGTAGCACTATCACGCTTACGTACACTTGACGGTCTATTTCTAATCAACATTGATGCAATTAAAGTCAACGCTGATATTCCTTGCATTCTAGAATACAATAGATTACGTTCACTATACACCCCCCACCTAAAAGCATATCCTGTTAAACAAAAAGGAAACAAGTTGTAAAAGAAAACTAATTCAAACTGAAATGCAACAGAATCTGACTGCAAATCCTCCAAAGAGAGTAAATGAAGCCAATACTTCATCAATTACCATAACAAAAGAAGAACCTATTAGTCAAAGTAACTCAGGTACTTCTTCAAAGAAGCAACACACACTCTGAAAAAATAACTTGGACACAGAACTATCTGGTCCATTCAAATTTTCAAATGTAAATGGCGTAAATTGTTACGCAAATGTAGCAATGAATATTCTGTTTCAAATGCCACCAATTGTTGACAACATTAACTTACACAGTACAGACCAATTGTGTTTGCAAATGTTAGTCCTTCATAGAACGCAACAAACAATCCTGACAACACGTATAGTGTTCACGGAATAAGACAAGAATTGGACTACTGTGCTGGAATGGTGAAATTCACTACAAACTCACAAGAAGATACACAAGAATGTCTAATATACTTACTACAAGTACTGGAAAACAAAAACATACCTATAAATGAAATCTTCCAGATTTCATACATGTGGAAACATACATGCACTCTCTGCAACAATGTGACACAAGAACAAATCCCTAATGAGCGCTTCATGTATGTATCGATACTTAATTGTGAATCCATTCCATTTCAGAAACTTGTACAAAATGCAAACCATGGCAGAATATGTACTACCTGCAATTCAGATAATCGCTCCACCTTACTAATACAAACACATAGTAACTACGTAATACTAATGCTTCTACGGTACAATGCAGATGGTATCAAAAACAACTGCAAGCTGACTGGATTCACACACGGTCAAGTATCACTTGGTAAGAAAACCTTCACAACAATAGTTATAGTCTACCACGCAGGAGCCACAACCAATGCAGGTCACTAAACTGCATATATTAAAATGAAATGTGGATGGTTCGAATGTAATGATAGTACCATTACTCTAAAACAGAGATTAGCAGCAAATCTTACAAACGCTTATTTAATCTTCTTAAAACCAAAATTTTATAACTAATATGTACTTCAACATTAACAAAAATTCAAATAAAAAACTATAAACAGTTAGAAATACGCCAACAGGTATCTAACTGGCCCAAGATTCTATAACAACCAAACAGATAAATGAATATCACTAAATTGTAACAAAAAATAGACAGTTAGAATACGCCAACAGGTATCTAACTGCTTCAGAAATCTGCAACAATCCAACAGATAGAACATTAACGAGAAACAACAAATGACCTTTGAAAGGAAACAAACAATTAGACTGTAGCATAACAAAAAAAGTGTTTTTTTAATCCAACAAGGATTTTTTTTCCCACAGACCCAATGATTTGAAAAACAAACACAGAAACTGAGCAAAATGCACAGTACACTGGTTTGTAAACCAAATATGAGGGTCAAATGTCTATTATGCAATGTAATAAGTCTTTATAGAATACATACACTAACATGCTCTTTTCTTTTATCACAGAAATTGAAAAATAATATTTCCTCCAAGTACCAAACTCATGTAAAACATATATTGAATCTCAACAAATGAAACAGTAAGTATAATTTTAAACATTTGATAGATATTCGAATCTATAGATGTGATCTATGGCTGTGATGTGGTGCAGTGGTTGTGGTCAGGGCCTAGAGTCTTGGGTGTATAGCCTACAGCCTACGGCCTGCGGCTATGCACCCAAGACTATAAGCCCTGGCTACAACCACCGCAGCATATCACAACCACAACCACTGCACCATATCACACCCATGCTACCTTATAACTTCAGTACTTATAACTTTGGTCTTGGGTGCATGGCCTTTGGCCATGCACCCAAGACTCTACGTCCTGCCCACAACCAGCACACTATATGAAACCCATGGTGGCTCATAACTTCAGTGCTTATAACTTTGGTCTTGGGTGTGTGGCCTTCGACCATGCACCCAAGACTCTAGCCCTGCCCACAACCACATGATAGATATTCGATTCTATGGGTGTATCTATGGGTGTGATATGCTGCAGTGGTTGTGGCCAGGGCCTAGAGTTTTGGGTATATGGCCTACAGCCTACAGCCTGTGGCCATGCACCCAAGACTCTAGGCCCTGGCCACAACCACCACAACATATCACACCCATGATGCCTTATAACTCATTATCACACCCATAGAATGAAACATTTTAACTGCGGCATATACTCAATTTGCACCCAAGACTCTAGACCCTACCCACAACCACCTAATAGTTATTTGCTTCTATGGGTGTGATCTATAGGTGTGATATGCTGTACAGCCTACGGCCTATGGCCATGCACCCAAGACTCTAGGCCCTGGCCACAAACACCACAGTATATCACAACCATGGTGACTTATAACTCAGTATGACACCCATAGATTGAAAAACTTTAACTGCGGCATATACTCAATTTTAAAGTCTGCTGACACCACGTGTGACCTTAGAACAGTTTCAAGGTGCCTGCGCACAGCACGGACGGGAATACTATCCTTAGAACACCCCTCATTTTCAGTTATTACAAACATCCCGTACAGCGCTGGCATGGCTAATACATCTGTACACCTGCCACCTAAACAAATAACAAATACAGTATTTCACCCATCACTTCCTCTCTAATACTTCCCAAACACTCTTGCACACCAAAACACTCCCCAAACCTGCATTTCGCCTCTGTTCGCCGCTGCCATGCACCCAAGACTCTAGGTCCTGGCCACAACCAACGCAACATGTTGTCATGAGCCAGGTCCGACCCAGCAACCCCAGAGGCAGGCATCATTTCCCCCAGGGGAGTGCCAACGGGCCCAAGCTGGGGCCCTTTGGACGCAGTCCTGGTGCCTTAGGCGCCAGGCTCATGTTGGACCTCTGTCCTGGCGCCTTAGGCGCCAGGCTCATAAAGCTAGACATGTGTTCAAGTGTTTTAATGTGCACTTACCTGATGCAGACCATGCTGCCACATCCAGGCCCTCTTGAGGCCTGAATAGGAACTACTTTACCTGTGGGACTACTTTCCACCCGGGTGTAGTCGGGGAAGGATACATACCTGATCGGAGGAAGGATACACACTTGGAACTTCTTCCAAAGCTATTTAAACCACACCCGTTCAGCAACTCACGCTTCGCGTTGTTCTGCTCCTCGCAGCTGGACGCTCACCGTGTCAGCTCCTGCATCTGGACTTCAGCCACGCCTGTCAGCATCCTGGGTCACCTGCAAAGGGAGACAAGAGACCTACCAGCTAATCTGAACCACGGAGACATCACCGACGATCCTGAAAGGGAAGACATCATTTTTAAAAGCATTTCGTTACGATCGCTGCAGCGCTGCATTTCACTCACCTTTCCTGGGTTCCTCCATCTTCAGCAGCGATCATCCGGATACACAGCCACTTCCCAGAGCCTAGAGAAAAAGACAAGAATAAGAGGTGAGAGAAGGAAGGGAATAGGAAAAGCTCAGTTTCCTTCTAAGACTTACCTGTTGGGTCATTCCCATTTCATTTCGGGTCTTGCTGCTTCCAAGCATTTTTCGGACCCCGGCACCTATGGGGAAAAAAGACAAAGACATTAGATGAGCGAATGCAAAAACATTACCTGAGCGTTCATCTAGGACTTACCAGATCTTTACTGGAACTGCACGTTTCACTTCGGGTCGGCGCCATATCTCTGGAATTCTGAACCCCGGCCCCTATGGGGAAAAGACATCAACATTAGCGCTTTGTTGCAAGAAGTCTCCAAAGGAATCTTCATTCATCACCTGAAAAAAGACAATGAACATTATTATTTAAAGCTTGAACTTTTGAACTTGCAACAGAACTTTCACAGTGCCTTACCAGTATAATCAAGCTTACCTGAACTCCCATCCAACCTCAATCCAGTGAAGTAACTGGGTTCAACGCGCCCCTGCGTCAGAAGCAGGATGGAGAGCTCGTCCTTTCAGACCCTAAGGTGAGACTTCACGGGGAATCCTGGAAGGGTATCGTGGAGGGTTGGAAGAGAGTGGGAGGCTTGAGCATAACTCAGTCAGTAGGTAATACTCCCTTTTCACGCACAGGGGTATATTCCTACGAGCCGGAGAAGCCAGAGTAGAGGGCCCTTCCTGTCCATCTTCAGAGTCCTGCGCTTCACCATTGAAGAAGCATCAGCACTCAAAGCCAGACCTGCGCCTCCGTGGGAACCAGGTGAACGTTACAGAACGCGAAGCCTACCCACAATTTCCCACCCGGGCGCTATGGAAACTTCCGAGACTGACCAGCTGGCCCAGCTTTTGGGGGAATTACGGGCAGAGGTGCACTCAGCCCCCCAGGAGACTAACGCTCTCAAAAGAGAACTGATCTTATCTAAGGAAAGAACTGATGACCTAGCCAAAAGGTTATTACAGGCCCAGGCAGGGCACACTTCTTTACCTAATTCTGGAGACATTTCCACATCAATGGGTTTGAGTCACCCGGTACAAATTAATCTACCTGGACACATGCCTTTGGCCCCGCCTGAACGTTTTGCGGGGGATCCCAAGAAATATGCCGTCTTTATGAACCAATGTCGTTTACACTTTCTATGCAGACCCGGAGCCTTCCCTAACGACCAGACCAAGGTAGCCTTTATACTATCTTACCTCAGTGGCAGTGCTGCCGATTGGTCTATTCCATTGGTAAATCAGGATGATCCCATTCTCCAGAATTTTCAGGGCTTCCAGGCCAGCATGGAAAGATTGTTCGCTCGACACTCTCAAGGACAGGCCCTTGATAACGAACTGCTATCTTTACGACAAGGTAACCAGGATCTTCTGTCCTACATAGCCACCTTTAACAGACTGGTTGTGGAAACTGGATGGCCAGAAAGCAAAAGGATCACATTGTTTCATCGAGGCCTGCGCGGAGAGCTTAAGGATGTTCTAGTTCAGATAGTAAACCCACCCCAGGTCTGCGCAGACTACATTGACTGGGTGGTTCAACTTCATCACAGACTTCAAAATAGAAAAGCAGATCGGTTCAAGTATGAAAACCGAGCACCGATCAAAACCCACGCTACCTCCAAGAGTACCGACGTATCTGAACCTATGCAAATCGGTGGTGTTAAAGGACCATTAACGCAGAAAGAACGAGAGAGAAGGCGGCAAATGCAACTTTGTCTGTATTGTGGGACTTCCGGTCACTTTCTTCGAAATTGTCCAGTTAAACCACTTAAGAAGGTGGTTGGAGCTACTGATAACAAATTAGTGACACCTGATTCGGGAAACGACCTAGCCCGGCAAGCGTAGGGGTCCGCTTGCCGAGCTTGAAAACTAACTCTTTGACCTCGCATTTCGTCATGCCAATGGTGCTCGTGGACCCAAAACAGCCTCAGCAGTTGCATGCTATAAAAGCATACAGCTATTGGAAATTACATGACCGTGAATTGGCTTCCAGGATTAAGCTTCCTCTCCGCCGAAAGTAACCCAAGATGTCATTACTACAGGTGATGGAACCGAAATAGCCTCAGGGCCTGTAACGCAGTCCACTGTTGAAGTGACACTGGTGGGTCAGGATGGACATCGGGAAGCAATCGTGTTTGATGTGATCAAGGCCCCACAATTTCAAGTAATTCTTGGAATTCCTTGGTTAGAAACACATAATCCCAGAATTGACAGCCGAGAAAAGAAGATAAGTTTTCCTGATTGTGAACCAACTTGTTATCCAAGAAATCCAGCTATGGGTCTAGCCACAGCAACTTCCACCCCTGTACAGCTACCGTCTGAATACCAAGAATTCCAAGACGTTTTTCAGAAAGAACAGGCTAACACGTTACCTCCCCATCAGTCTTATGATTGCCAGATCGATCTGGTACCCAATGCTCAACTACCTTGTAGTAGGATTTATGCTCTTACGGAACCTGAGAACCTGCATTTGCATCAGTATTTAGATCAGTACCTAGCCAATGGTTTTATTCGCCCGTCCAAGTCTCCTGTCTCTTCAGCTCTGTTCTTCGTGCCAAAAAAAGAAGGCGACCTTAGAACGTGTATAGACTATCGTGCCCTAAATCAAATAACGATTAAGAATCGTTATCCTCTGCCCTTGATCCCTGAGCTTATCGACCAGGTGAAAGACGCTTGTGTGTACACCAAGTTAGATCTCCGAGGAGCTTATCACCTGGTGCGCATAAAAGAAGGCGACGAATGGAAGACTGCATTCCGCACCAAATTTGGGCTCTTCGAATATCAGGTGATGCCCTTCGGTTTGTGCAATGCACCTGCCGCCTTTCAGTACTTTATGAATGATGTTCTTCGGGAAGTTATCGATGTCTGTGTCATTGTTTACATTGACGATATCCTGGTGTACTCTTCTTCAGAATCTGATCACAGAAAACATGTTAGGGCAGTTCTTGAGAAACTGCGCCAGCACAGACTATTTGCAAAACTCGAAAAATGCGTTTTTCATACCACAGAAGTTGAGTTTCTCGGATTCATCCTGACACCTCAAGGAGTCCGAATGGACTCGCGAAAGGTGGACGCCATCCTCAAATGGCCATCTCCAAGCTCGGTGAAGGGAGTTCTGTAACGCTCACCTGATTCCCACGGAGGCGCGGGTCTTGGCAGGAAGGTGTCTGTAACACGAAACGTGATGTGCAGGATTCGGTTGGCTTCTGGGGTCGACCCTCTCCGCACTGTGTGTCGAACTCGAAGGGTGAGGTTTCTGCAGGTGAAATAATATGGGGATTAAAGGTCTGGGTTGCTGAATGTCCCTATCTCTCTCCTCCCAGCTTGACCGTTGAACCCCCCCTCCCAGGTCAACGTGCTCACCTTAGATAGGTGAATGCTGGGCTCTCCATCTGCGTCTAGTGCAGGGTGCCGTTGCCAGTGCCTTCACTGGTGAAACGTGGGCCTCTTGACTTCAGAGGATGGGTACCGTCGTTGACTGCATGACCGGTAAGTTTCTGGACACCTTTAGTCTTTATAGTCTTTTATGCATGGCACAGAAGCGCCTGGAGTTGCGTAAGTATGGCAGCGCTCTTACTGTCTCTTTCTTTGTCTTTGCAGGAGACGATGCAGAATGAAGAAATCCGGAATTCGCCACGTGCCGGTAAGTGTGACACTGCTGTTGTCTTTGCAGGTGAAGATGCGGCGTGAAGAATCCGGAATGCACTGCGTGCCAGTAAGTAGAATAATGCTGTTTATCTTTGCAGGTGCAGATGCAGCGTGAAGAATCTGGAGTGCACAGCGTGCCAGTAAGTATAATAATACCGTTTATCTTTGCAGGTGCAGATGCAGCGTGAGGAATCTGGAGTGCACAGCGTGCTAGCAAGTATAATAATACTGTTTATCTTTGCCGGCGGAGGTGCAGCGTTAGACACGGCCGCTGCCGATGGATCAGGTAAGCAAGCACTGCGTGTGAAAGTTCGTTCTGCTAACCTGTTGTTTCTGGTCTTTTGCAGGTGCTGATGTTGCTCAGGTACAGGAATGGTAAGTATAATTCTTGCAGGTTCAGGATCCCAAGAAGAAATGCTGGAACAGACTCGGTGAGCGTTCTGCTGCAGATGCAGAATAACGCGAAGCACGTTTCATCAATCGGGTGTGGTTTAAATAGCCTTGGAGTGATGAGGCGTCTCCTTCCACGGCCCCGCCTAAGTAAGAAAAGAGTTCCTGCTTCCAGAAGAGTTCCAGTGCTGTATCCAGGGAGTGGAGCTGCTCCACCCAGGTAAGAAAGTAGTCCCAGTTCACCGAGGACTTCTAAGAGTCTGGCAAGTAAGCAGCATGGTCTGCCGCAGGTAAGTCCACCCAAGCACCTTCACACCAATGATGAGCCCGGCGCTTCCAGTGCCGGGACCGATGCTTCTGATGAGCCTGGTGCCACCGGCGCCAGGACAAGGTCCAAAAGGTCCCTGTGGGGACCGGCTAGTGCCTAGGATCAGGGTTAGGGGCCTGCTTCCAAGGACGTTGGGCTGGTCCTGGCTCCTTGGAAGCAGTGATCATGACAGTATCCCCCCTCAAGGCCCCTCCTAAGTGTGTCTTCTCCGGGGGCTTTGGCTTGTCGGGGTGATTCAGATGGAATCTCTTGACCAGACGAGGTGCGTGGACGTGTTCTGAGGGTTCCCACGACCTTTCCTGGGGACCGTATCCTTTCCAATCAACCAGATAGTATAATTTAGACCTGGAAATCTTGGAGTCTAGGATGTTCTTCACTTCAAATTTGAGTTCTCCGTCTACCAAAACGGGTTCTGGGAGTTCAGTCAATCGGGTTTCTGGTTGTACTGGTTTTAATAAGGCGACATGGAATACTGGATGTATTTTCATATGCGTAGGTAATTCCAATTTGGCAGCCACCGGATTGATTATGGCAGATATGAGGTAGGGCCCAAGGTATCTCGGAATGAAAGTGCGGGGTCCTTTTAAAGGCAGGTGCTTCGTGGATAACCAGACTTGATCTCCTACAGCGTAGTGAGGGGCCTCTTTACGGTGCCGATCGGCTGCCTTTTTGAATTGAGCTTTAGCTCTTTGCAGATGGGCAGTGGCTTCCTTAAAAGCACAGGTAATCTCCGAATGCAAGTGATCCACAGCAGGTGCTTCAATTTCTTGGGGAGGATCCAGGTTGGAGGTTCTAGGATGGTGTCCATATAATAGGAAAAAAGGAGTCTTCCCGGTTCCAGAATGAGTCGAATTGTTGTACGCGTATTCCGCGATCCAAAGAATGTCCTTCCAGGGGTTTTCTGTTTGTTGGAGCATGCAGCGTAGATATTGTTCTAGTGTCTGGTTTGTCCTTTCGGTTTGTCCGTCCGTTTGGGGATGGTGACTGGTTGAAAGTCTTACATCGACTTGGGCTAGACGACAGCAACTGCGCCAGAAGTGGGAGATGAATTGACTTCCCCTATCGGAGACTAAAACCGAAGGAAAACCGTGTAAGCGAACGATGTTCGCCAAGAATTCCCGGGCCAATACTGAGGCTGAAGGCAGACCCTTCAAGGGTATGAAGTGTGCCATTTTCGAGAATAGATCCACGACTACTAAGATGGTAGTATATCCCAAGCATGGAGGTAAGTCCGTGATAAAATCCATGGACAGGGTATGCCATGGACAGGGAGGGATGTCAAGTGGCTGTAATAGGCCGGCTGGTTTTTGCTTTTGACTTTTATTCTGGGCACACACACCACAGGAGATTACAAAGTCTCTAATATCCCTTTTCCACGATGGCCACCAGAAATTTCTTTTAATCTTTTCCATGGTTTTGGTAATGCCAGGGTGCCCCTCCATTAGAGAATCATGATAACCAGAGATTACTTGTTTTTGTAGTCTCTCACAGGGCAAGTGCAATCGTCCTCGGAAATATGGTAGGTCTTGATCTACTGAGAACTCTTTTCCCTTTAATTGCCAGTCCTGCAAATCGGTCGGAGTTAGGAGCGATTTCACCGTGTTCTTGATGTCTTCAAAAGATTGAGTGCTGACCAAACCCAAAATCCTTTGTTCTGGGATTATGGGTATTGGATCTGGATTGATCAACTGTTCATCTACTCCCATCCGGGAGAGGGCATCCGCCTTTCCGTTCTTACTACCTGGTCGATAAGTAATTATAAAGTCAAATTCTGCCAGGAACAGGGCCCAGCGAAGTTGTCTGGAAGACTGAGCTTTGGCTGTCTTTAGGTATTGTAGATTGCGGTGGTCAGTCATTACGGTGACTGTGTGTCTGGCTCCTAGAAGATAACGCCGCCAGGCTTTAAAGGCCGATCTGATGGCCAAAAGTTCCTTGTCCGTAATTGAATAGTTGATCTCAGGAGGCGAAAACTTGCGGGACCAAAAGGCAACCGGATGTAGTTGGTTTGTGACCGAATCTCTTTGTGATAACACTGCTCCCATAGCAAGACTAGAAGCATCCGTTTCCATGATGTAAGGAAGTTCTGGGCGAGGATGTTTTAAAACAGGTGCAGAAATGAATTTAGCTTTTAAGTCTTGAAAAGCTTGTTCCGCTTCAGAAGACCACTCAAAACGTTTGTTCTTTTTCAACAGAGCGGTGATGGGCTGGACTATCCGGGAAAATTCAGGAATGAATCTGCGGTAAAAGTTAGCGAATCCTAACATGCTTTGAACTCCTTTTACAGAGGTTGGTGATGGCCACTTGATAATTGCATCAACCTTCTTTGAATCCATATGGACTCCGTTAGGTGACAATATGAATCCCAGGAACTCGACTTCTGTTGCGTTGAAGACGCATTTCTCAAGTTTAGCAAAAAGACTATGTTGACGCAATCTCTCGAGAACCTTTTTAACATGTCTCTGATGTTCTTCTTCCGATGATGAATAGACGAGGATGTCGTCAATGTAGACAACTACACACACGTCAATGAGTTCCCTAAGGACATCGTTCATAAAATATTGGAAAGCAGCAGGAGCATTACACAGTCCAAAGGGCATCACTTGATATTCGAATAGCCCGTACTTGGTGCGGAAGGCCGTTTTCCATTCATCACCCTCTTTGATCCTTACCAAGTGGTAGGCTCCTCTGAGATCCAGCTTTGTGTATATACGGGCGTCTTTGACTTGACCCAGGAGTTCAGGGATCAAAGGTAACGGGTATCTGTTTTTAACAGTGATCTGATTCAGGGCGCGGTAATCTATGCAAGTTCTAAGGTCTCCTTCCTTTTTCGGAACGAAGAACAAAGCCGATGAAGCTGGAGATTTGGAAGGACGGATAAACCCGTTAGCTAGGTATTGGTCCAGGTACTGTCTGAGGTGAAGGTTCTCTGGCTCGGTGAGGGCATAGATCCTGCTGCAAGGAGGAGTTGTTCCAGGTATCAGATCTATTTGACAGTCGTAAGACCTATGAGGGGGTAGGGTGTTAGCTTGATCCTTCTGGAAGACGTCTTGGAACTCCTGGTATTCGGGAGGTAATTTGAGAATCTCCTCAGAAGAGATCGCTGCCAGTGAAACATCAGGTCGAGGATAACACGTGGTAGAACACTCTGGAAACTGAACCGTCTTTGCTCGCCAATCAATCTGAGGATTGTGCTTCTCCAACCAAGGGATTCCCAGAATGATCTGGAACTGAGGGGCCTTGATTACATCGAACACTATTCTCTCCCGGTGTCCATTATGACTCAACAGCGTCACTTCTTGGGTGGCATGCGTTACTGGTCCGGAGGCTATCTCCGTGCCATTCATAGTAGTGATGACGTCTTTTACTGCCTTAGGGACAAGGGGTAGATTCATCCTTGACACCATTTCACGGTCCACATAGTTACCGATTGCTCCGCTGTCAATGTAAGCTTCAATTGCGTGCAAACGATCCGGACGTTCAGGACTAATGAGGACCATGGGTATCACGAAATGCGAGGTCACGGGACAGATCTTAACGCTCGGCAAGAGGACCTCTACTCTTGTCGGGCGAGGTCGTTTCCCTGCTCAGAATTTGTGGTACAGGTATCCGCGGCTCCTACAGTCTTCTTAGCTGGTTTCACGGGACAGTCCCGAAGAAAGTATCCTGAATTACCGCAATAGAGGCATAATTGCAGCTGCCTTCTTCTTTCCCGCTCTTTCTGGGTTAAAGGTCCTCTCATGCCCCCTATTTGCATGGGTTCCGCAGTGTCAGCTCCCTTATTCGAGGTCTGTGGTTTGGAAAACACTCGGGTATCAAATCTGGAGCGATCTGCCTTCCTGTTCTGTAGTCTATGGTCTAGTTGAACAACTAAGTCAATATAGTCTGAACATTCTTGTGGAGGATTCACAACCTGCGCTAGCACATCCTTGAGCTCTCCACGCAGACCTCTGTAGAAAAGCGTTATTCTCTTGTCCTCGGGCCATTGTGTTTCCACTATGAGTCTATTGAAAGAGGCTATATAAGTCAAGAGGTCTTGGTTACCCTGTCGTAATGAGAGAAGTTCATTGTCCAAGGCCTGCCCTTGTGCATGTCTTGCGAACAGTTTCTCCATGCTGGCCTGGAAGGCTTGAAAATCGTGTAAAACCGGATCATCCTGGGTGACTAAAGGGATCGACCAATCTGCAGCGCTGCCACTGAGATAAGAAAGCACGAAAGCCACCTTGGCCTGGTCAGTTGGGAATGCAGCTGGTCGACATAAGAAGTGCAGGCGGAACTGGTTGATGAACACTGCGAATTTCTTTGGATCACCAGCAAAGCGTTCGGGCGGAGCCAAGGGCACATTACCGGGCAGATTGATTTGCACTGGATTTGAAGCTGAGGCAGAAGGGTAACTTCCTCCTGGAACGGGCAAAGGTGTCTGTCCTGCCTGCGTTTGTAACAACTGCCTAGCAAGGTCCTCTGTTCGCTCCTTAGAAATTATCAGTTCTCTTCTTAGAGAGCTCGTTTCCTGGCGAGCTGCATGTACTTCTGCTCTTAATTCCCCAAGCAACTGGGCTAGTTGATCAGTATCTGAAGTTTCCATTGCGCCTGGGTAGGAGTTTAGTGGTGGGCTTCGCGTTCTGTAACGCTCACCTGATTCCCACGGAGGCGCGGGTCTTGGCAGGAAGGTGTCTGTAACACGAAACGTGATGTGCAGGATTCGGTTGGCTTCTGGGGTCGACCCTCTCCGCACAGTGTGTCGAACTCGAAGGGTGAGGTTTCTGCAGGTGAAATAATATGGGGATTAAAGGTCTGGGTTGCTGAATGTCCCTATCTCTCTCCTCCCAGCTTGACCGTTGAACCCCCCCTCCCAGGTCAACGTGCTCACCTTAGATAGGTGAATGCTGGGCTCTCCATCTGCGTCTAGTGCAGGGTGCCGTTGCCAGTTCCTTCACTGGTGAAACGTGGGCCTCTTGACTTCAGAGGATGGGTACCGTCGTTGACTGCACGACCGGTAAGTTTCTGGACACCTTTAGTCTTTATAGTCTTTTATGCATGGCACAGAAGCGCCTGGAGTTGCGTAAGTATGGCAGCGCTCTTACTGTCTCTTTCTTTGTCTTTGCAGGAGACGATGCAGAATGAAGAAATCCGGAATTCGCCACGTGCCGGTAAGTGTGACACTGCTGTTGTCTTTGCAGGTGAAGATGCGGCGTGAAGTATCCGGAATGCACTGCGTGCCAGTAAGTAGAATAATGCTGTTTATCTTTGCAGGTGCAGATGCAGCGTGAAGAATCTGGAGTGCACAGCGTGCCAGTAAGTATAATAATACCGTTTATCTTTGCAGGTGCAGATGCAGCGTGAAGAATCTGGAGTGCACAGCGTGCCAGCAAGTATAATAATACTGTTTATCTTTGCCGGCGGAGGTGCAGCGTTAGACACGGCCGCTGCCGATGGATCAGGTAAGCAAGCACTGCGTGTGAAAGTTCGTTCTGCTAACCTGTTGTTTCTGGTCTTTTGCAGGTGCTGATGTTGCTCAGGTACAGGAATGGTAAGTATAATTCTTGCAGGTTCAGGATCCCAAGAAGAAATGCTGGAACAGACTCGGTGAGCGTTCTGCTGCAGATGCAGAATAACGCGAAGCACGTTTCATCAATCGGGTGTGGTTTAAATAGCCTTGGAGTGATGAGGCGTCTCCTTCCACGGCCCCGCCTAAGTAAGAAAAGAGTTCCTGCTTCCAGAAGAGTTCCAGTGCTGTATCCAGGGAGTGGAGCTGCTCCACCCAGGTAAGAAAGTAGTCCCAGTTCACCGAGGACTTCTAAGAGTCTGGCAAGTAAGCAGCATGGTCTGCCGCAGGTAAGTCCACCCAAGCACCTTCACACCAATGATGAGCCCGGCGCTTCCAGTGCCGGGACCGATGCTTCTGATGAGCCTGGTGCCACCGGCGCCAGGACAGGGTCCAAAAGGTCCCTGTGGGGACCGGCTGGTGCCTAGGATCAGGGTTAGGGGCCTGCTTCCAAGGACGTTGGGCTGGTCCTGGCTCCTTGGAAGCAGTGATCATGACAGTTCAGAGCATGCTCGGCTTTGCCAATTTCTATCGAAGATTCATCCCGGAATTTTCCCGAACAGTCCAACCCATCACCGCTCTCCTAAAGAAAAACAAACGCTTCAAATGGACTCTTGAGGCCGAACAAGCCTTCCAAGACCTGAAAACCAAATTCACCTCTGCACCTGTATTGAAGCACCCGCACCCAGATCTCCCGTACATAGTGGAAACCGATGCTTCCAGTTCGGCCATGGGAGCTGTCCTGTCGCAAAGAGACCCAAAAACTAACCAACTACACCCAGTGGCCTTTTGGTCCAGAAAATGTTCTCCTCCTGAAATCAACTACGCAATTACCGATAAAGAGTTACTGGCCATCAAATCTGCTTTCAAGGCTTGGCGTCACTACCTTCTCGGGGCAAGACACACCATCACCGTAATTACGGACCACAGAAACTTACAGTATTTAAAGACGGCCAAAGCTCAATCTTCACGACAATTCCGATGGGCTCTATTCTTTGCGGAATTTGATTTTGTAATTACCTATCGCCCTGGCTGCAAGAATAGAAAAGCAGACGCCTTATCCCGGATTGGCATGGAAGAACCTAATTCGAGCTTAGAACCTGTGCCCATCATACCTGAGCAAAGAATCTTAGGCTTAACTTCATTGCAATCTATTGAGGGTATCCAAACGCAAGTAAAACAACTTCTAGACTCTTCAACCTTATTGGAATGGAGTCAAAAGGGTCCTCATTACACCGTTAAGGATGACTTTACCCTACTTCCAGGAGCGGTTGTTTCTGCCAAGTAAAGAATTGCAAGAACTTGTTCTTGCCCATCATCATGAATCTTTAATGGAAGGACACCCTGGTATCGCTAAAACGGAGGAAAAAATCAAACGCCACTTCTGGTGGCCTTCTTGGAGAAAAGACATAAAGTCTTTTGTACTGTCTTGTGGAATTTGCGCCCAAAACAAGGCTCAAAAGAAAAGGCCAGCCGGCCTACTTCAACCCTTGGATATTCCACCGGCACCATGGCACACCCTGTCAATGGACTTTATAACAGATCTGCCTCCTTGTGCTGGTTACAACACAATCCTTGTAATTGTGGACCTATTCTCCAAAATGGCCCACTTTATCCCTTTAAAGGGTTTGCCTTCAGCTTCCACCTTGGCCAAGGAATTCCTGGAGAATATAGTTCGCATACATGGTTTCCCTTCCATTTTAGTCTCGGATCGTGGAAGTCAATTCATCTCACATTTTTGGAAGAAGTGTTGCCAACTAGCACAAATAGATGTGCGGTTATCCACCAGCCACCACCCCCAGACCGACGGACAAACCGAGAGAACCAATCAGACTCTCGAGCAATATCTTCGGTGCATGTTACACCAATCCGAGTTAAATTGGAAAGACATCCTTTGGATCGCAGAATATGCATACAACAATTCAGTGCATTCTGGAACCGGACAAACCCCCTTTTATACTTTGTATGGTCACCATCCTCGGACCTCTGACCTAGATCCACCTCTGACCCTGGAAATGCCCGCAGTAAATCATCTGCATTCCACAATAACCCGAGCCTTCAAAGAAGCTACAACTCATTTACAGCAAGCCAAGAAAAAGTATAAAGAAAATGCTGATTTGCACCGAAGTAAAACTCCTCCTTACCAAGTAGGAGACCAGGTATGGCTAGCAACTAAACATTTACCCCTCAAGGGCCCGCGAACCTTCAATCCCAGATTCATAGGACCTTATCCCATCAAAGCTATAATCAACCCAGTGGCCTTTAAACTGGATCTACCGTCCAACATGCATATTCATCCAGTTTTTCATGCATCACTTTTGAAGCCAGTACAACCAGGAACCAGATTGTCCAAGCCTCCAGATCCAGTTCAAATTGAAGGGGAATTAGAATTCGAAGTTAAAGACATTTTAGACTCCAAGGTGGTAAAGTCAAAACTCTTCTATCTTGTTGACTGGAAGGGATATGGACCTCAGGAGAGATCGTGGGAGCCTAGTAACCATGTCCACGCACCTCGATTAGTACAAAGGTTTCACCGGAGATTTCCGAACAAGCCCAAACCCCCGGAGGGAAGAACCTTGGGAGGGGCCTTGAGGGGGGGTACTGTCATGATGCCTACCTCCAAGGAGCCAGGTCCGACCCAGCAACCCCAGAGGCAGGCATCATTTCCCCCAGGGGAGTGCCAGCGGGTCCAAGCTGGGGCCCTTTGGACGCAGTCCTGGCGCCTTAGGCGCCAGGCTAATGTTGGACCTCTGTCCTGGCGCCTTAGGCGCCAGGCTCATAAAGCTAGACATGTGTTCAAGTGTTTTAATGTGCACTTACCTGATGCAGACCATGCTGCCACATCCAGGCCCTCTTGAGGCCTGAATAGGAACTACTTTACCTGTGGGACTACTTTCCACCCGGGTGTGGTCAGGGAAGGATACATACCTGATCGGAGGAAGGATACACACTTGGAACTTCTTCCAAAGCTATTTAAACCACACCCGATCAGCAACTCACGCTTCGCGTTGTTCTGCTCCTCGCAGCTGGACGCTCACCGTGTCAGCTCTTGCATCTGGACTTCAGCCACGCCTGTCAGCATCCTGGGTCACCTGCAAAGGGAGACAAGAGACCTACCAGCTAATCTGAACCACGGAGACATCACCGACAATCCTGAAAGGGAAGACATCATTTTTAAAAGCATTTCGTTACGATCGCTGCAGCGCTGCATTTCACTCACCTTTCCTGGTTCCTCCATCTTCAGCAGCGATCATCCGGATACACAGCCACTTCCCAGAGCCTAGAGAAAAAGACAAGAATAAGAGGTGAGAGAAGGAAGGGAATAGGAAAAGCTCAGTTTCCTTCTAAGATTTACCTGTTGGGTCATTCCCATTTCATTTTGGGTCTTTTTGCTTCCAAGCATTTTACGGACCCCGACCCTATGGGGAAAAACGACAAAGACATTAGATGAGCGAATGCAAAAACATTACCTGAGCGTTCATCTAGGACTTACCAGATCTTTACTGGAACTGCACGTTTCACTTCGGGTCGGCGCCATATCTCTGGCATTCCGAACCCCGGCCCCTATGGGGAAAAGACATCAACATTAGCGCTTTGTTGCAAGAAGTCTCCAAAGGAATCTTCATTCATCACCTGAAAAAAGACAATGAACATTATTATTTAAAGCTTGAACTTTTGAACTTGCAACAGAACTTTTACAGCGCCTTACCAGTATAATCAAGCTTACCTGAACTCCCATCCAACCTCAATCCAGTGAAGTAACTGGGTTCAATGCGCCCCTGCGTCAGAAGCAGGATGGAGAGCTCGTCCTTTCAGACCCTAAGGTGAGACTTCACGGGGAATCGTGGAAGGGTATCGTGGAGGGTTGGAAGAGAGTGGGAGGCTTGGGCATAACTCAGTCAGTAGGTAATACTCCCTTTTCACGCACAGGGGTATATTCCTACGAGCCGGAGAAGCCAGAGTAGAGGGCTCTTCCTGTCCATCTTTAGAGTCCTGCGCTTCACCATTGAAGAAGCATCAGCACTCGAAGCCAGACCTGCGCCTCCGTGGGAACCAGGTGAGCGTTACACATATCACACCCATTGTGGCTTGTAACTTCAGTACTTATAACTTTGGTCTTTGGTGCATGGCCTTTTGCAAAGTTTGGTGAGGATTCATCCGCAGGGGGGGGGGAATTATAAGCTGCGCAAAAAGTTTCCTATGGAAACAGCAACTTAACCATAACTACACGGCCGTGTAATATATATATATATATATATATATATATATATATATGTATATATTTATATTACATGGACGCGGTAGCGTCCATGTAGTTATGGTTAAGTTGGTGTTTCCATAGGAAGAGCACTTTTTGGGTGGCTTATAACTTCGCTCCCCCTGGACGAATCCTCACCAAACTTTGCAAAAAAAAGTATATGAATTTTTTTGCAAAGTTTGGTGAGGATTCGTCAAGGGGGGGAATAGTTATAGGTGGGGTCCCAAAACTTTTGTTTTTTCCCATAGACTGAATGGGAAAAAACTTTGCGCACGGCTACAGCCCGAACCGCTGGACAGATTTGCACCAGATTTGCGGCAGGAGCGGCGGCCTGGTCCCGAAAGCATGCTTTTGCAAATTTGGTGTAAATCCGTCCAGTAGTTTTTAAAAAAATGACCAAAATGTAAGGGAAAAAAATTAGTGATATCTGTGTTCGCTTCGCGGACGGACTTCCCTGTTCGCTCCACGGACAGCACCCCGATTGGCCCAGCGGCTTTCGTCATGTCCGCGGACATGCGACGTGTTCACTGATTGGGCGGCGTGGTGCGTGATGCGCGTCAGATTTTCTGTCGTGCCTGCCATCTTGCATTTGCGGACGTCCGCAGACAGCGCGGTGAAAGTTTGTTCAAAATGTGTATTTAGTAGAGTGTGCTGGTGTGTAGAAGTCTTTGGGGAGGATGGGGGAGTATGAGATAGGTTCAAAGTTGTATTTTATTTATGTGCTAGACGCTTTTGTTGTGTTCGATTTGTCTGCGGACAACACGGCTGTTCTGGAATGTTCGTAAATAAACAGAATGGATTCGGTGTCAACTTGAAAGTGTTCTAAGAACACTCGTGGGGTCTTGGAATGTTTGCAGGGGGTGTCCTGGAGACGTTGTCTGTATTGTTCGTTGGCAAGGTGAAAATGTTTTAAGAACAATCGCGGTGTCCTGAAATGTTCGTACATAAAGAAAATGGGGGTGTCCTGAGGACGCTGTTTGTATTTCCTCTGGCAAGTTGAATGTGTCCTAGGACCTTCCCTCTGTCTGCGGACATAAAAATGGGTGCAATGCTTGCATCTATGGGTGTGATATGCTGCGGTGGTTGTGGCCGGGGTATAGAATGGCCATTTGGCCATGCACCCAAGAGTGTATGCCCTGGCCACAACCACCGCAGCATATCACACCCATAGTGGCTTTTAACTTTGGGTCAAAAACTAATTTATAAGGAACAATGTTATAAGCTCGTATGGGTGTGATATGCTGCGATGGTTGTATTTATCTTGTTATTCGTACTATTTGGTTTAGTAACGGGAGTCCATGTTTTTCTTGTTCATTTCTGTAATAAAAGAAAATAGCATGTTAGTATTAGTATTTTATAATTACTTATTACATTGTACAATCAACATTTTCTTCTTTTTATTGACTCTCATATTTAGTTGATTACAAACCAGAGTACTGTGCAATTTCCAAAGTTTCTGTGTTTGTTGCTAAAATCATTGGGTCTGTGGGAGAAAAAAATCCATGTTGGATTAAAAAAAAAACCTTTTTCTGTTATGCTACAGTTTATTTATTTGTTTGTTTTCCGCGTTTACTTGTTCTTTCTGCCTAATGCTTTATGCATTGGATTGTTCCAGTTCTTGTGAGCAGTAAGATATTAGGTATTTGTTTGGATATTGTAAAATTTTGGCCCAGTAGGCATATTCTAACTGTTTATGTTTTGATATAATTTTGTGGTATTAATTTATCTGTTTGCATATTTGTAAATTTTGGGACAGTTAGATACCAATTGGCGTATTCTAACTGTCTATTTTTTGCTCTATTTGAGTGGTATTAATTTATATGATTAGTTGTTGTAGAATCTTTGGGCAGTTAGATGGGTTTTGAAATATTGTGACAGTTTATATTTTTTTACTACAAGTGTACTTAAGGTTTAAGTACAGTTCAGTTATCAAATTTTGGTTTTAAGAACATTAAATACGCGTTTGTAAGATTAGCTGGTAATCTCTGCTTTAGAGTAACGGTACTATCATTACATTCAAACCATCCACATTTTTTTTTATATATGCAGTGTAGTGCCCTGAGTTGGTTGTGGCTCCTGCATGGTAGATTATACCTATTGTTGTGAAGGTTTTCCTACCAAGTGATATTTGACCATGTGTGAATCCAGTCAGGTTGCAGTTGTTTTTCGTACCATCTGCATTGTAACGTAGAAGCATTAGTATTACGTATTTACGATGTGTTTGTATTAGTAATGTGGAGCGATTATCCGAATTGCAGGTAGTACATATTCTGCCATGGTTTGCATTTTGTACAAGTTGCTGAAATGGAATGGATTCACAATTAAGTATCGATACATACATGAAGCGCTCATTAGGGATTTGTTCTTGTGTCACATTGTTGCAGAGAGTGCATGTATGTTTCCACATGTATGAAATCTGGAAGATTTCATTTATAGGTATGTTTTTGTTTTCCAGTACTTGTAGTAAGTATATTAGACATTCTTGTGTATCTTCTTGTGAGTTTGTAGTGAATTTCACCATTCCAGCACAGTAGTCCAATTGTTGTCTTATTCCATAAACACTATACGCGTTGTCAGGATTGTTTGGTGCATTTCTGTGTAGTACTAACATTTGCAAACACAATGGGCCTCATTACGAGTCCGGCGTTAACCGAGGCGGTAAAACCGCCTGGTTAACGCCGGACTCGTATTACCATTCCGCCTCCGTGATTCCCGGAATTACCGGGGCATCACAACCCCGGTTTACCGGGAATCACGGAGGCGGAATGGTGTAAATCCCCATTCCCATTGAGTCCTATGGGACTCAATGAGAATCGGGATCATGGAAACACCGGCAGCATCTTGTAATGCTGCCGGTGTTTCCTCGTCCGCCTGCAGGCGGGCGGTGTTAAACCCGCCAGGTCAGACCTGGCGGGAACATCACCTCCCGCCTGCAGGGGTCGGGATCAGGCGGTCCGGAAACAACGGTGGCGGCGGGTTTACCGCCACCGTTATTTCCGGACCGCCACGGTCGTAATGAGGCCCAATGAGTCTGTACTGTGTAAGTAAATGTTGTCAACAATTGGTGGTAATTGAAATAGAATATTCATTGCTACATTTGCGTAGCAACTTACACCAACTATATTTGAGAATTTAAATGGTCCAGGTAGTTCTGTATCTAACTGCTTTTTTGGAGTTTGTCTTCCTTCTTTAAAGAAGTACCTGGTTTACTTTCCCTAATTGATTCTTTTTTGCTTGTGGTACTTGATGAAGTTTTAGTTTCTTTTAGTCTCTTTGGAGGATTTGCAGTGACATCCTGTTGCATTTGTGTTTGATTTAGTTTTCTTTTAGAACATTTTCCTTTTTGTGGAACAGGATATGTTTGTAGATGGGGGGGTATAGTGAACGAAGTCTATTGTATTCTAAAATGCAAGGAATATCAGAGTTTACTTTACTTGCATCAAAGTTTATTCGAAATAGACCATCAATATTACGTAGGCGTGACAATGCTACGTAGCTCATGCCTTCTTTAAAGACTGTGTTACCAATGTCTATCATTGCTTTGTCTAGAGTAAGACCTTGTGATTTATGAATGGTGACTGCGTATGCAAGAGTTAGAGAAAATTGTTCTCTGCGTACATACATGTCTTTGAAGAGAAGGAATCGAGCTGTTGAGCGTTCTATTCTTTTTACTTCTGAAAGTTTGTCAAAGAGAATATTGACAAACTGAATTTTGTTGTCACGTGGGTATGTTTGAAAGCCAACAACTGTACCCACTGCTCCATTAACTAGTCCTTGGCCCACGTCAAGGTTATGTTTAAGCATTACTCTGCAATTTAAGGATAATTTTAATATCTTTTCCAAGCCTGCTGTGTTTGAGATTGATTTTTCTAAACTATTTAGTCTTGTTGTGGCTTGGTCACACATGGGTAGTGTCATTCCATGTACATCTAGTTTGTCTGTGGCGCTAATTTCCATAATTGGTTACATTTCTTTGCTTAACATTATTTCATTGAATTTGAAACAGCTTGCAAGAGTTGGCATTAAGGCCATACAATTGACATTTTTGTGGGCTAATTGTTCCATAACATCTGTAGCACATGCATCATCACCATAAAGTGCATGAATGTGTCGGGTCTTCAATATTGCTTCTGCTTCTCTAGAAAGTATACCAACTCTGATACTTTTTAAGATGTTGCCATAAGTGAGATCTGCAGATTGGCGCATGTTTTCTGTTAATTCTCTGTATTGGAAATGTTGCCAAAGGTTGACATTTCCAATGCTGCCAACAGTTTTACGGCAGAGTTTGTGTCCTAATGTTTTAAAAATAGGCTCACCTTTTACAGGTGTCAATTGAAGGAGATCTCCGAAAACAATGATGTGTTTTCCCGCAAAGAGCTCGTCATAGTTTGTTTTGAGTACTTCTTGTAATCTGAGGTGAATCAAAGCTAACATTAGGTTGGACACCATGCTCACTTCATCTATTAGTAGCATTTTCATTTGTTTCAATACTCTGCGTACTTCCATTGCAGCTTCTGCAGAAAGTTTGTAATAATCTAACTTGTTTTGGTGTTCTACTGGCAGGAGTAGTAATCGGTGTAAAGTGACACCACCTATGTTGTAGGCAGCTAAGCCTGTGGGGGCAGTGACAACAGCTGACAGTTTGTTGTTTGTCAATTGTTGAAGGAACTTACTGATGATTTTGGTTAGGAATGTTTTGCCAGAACCAGCTTCACCACTGACATACAATAGTATAGGTTTGTAATTTTGGCAGGTGCATTCTTTGTTTTCATGTTGCACACCATGTGCAATTTCTTTTATTTCTTGAAAAATGCTAGGTTGCTCTTTGTTTAGTTTTGATTGTAGTGTAGTTAAGTCTTCTTTATCTTCATAGTGACACATTGTGTTTTCTACTTCTATCATAGCTAATTCTGGCTCATTTGTTATTAGTGGTTCTCCCAGTGGTTCTTGGCTTCCTGTAACAGAAGGTTGACTACTGTCAGGAGTGTCCTTATCTAGTTGGGCCTGGAGTTCCTCTTCGTGTTGCTGTTCATTGTGCAACATTGTTTTGTACTGTGCAAAGTTTACATTAGTTATACTGCTTTCATTGGCTTTGAAAGCGTCTTCATATGAGTCATAGGTATCTAGTATTTCTTCTTCTTTTCTCCATGGTTTGAAGAGTTGTAGCAGGGACATGTAATATATTTCTTTATGTTGAGGAGTCTTTAATGACAATTTGATATGATTGATTAAATTTGGTTTGGTGAGTTTTTACTAAGTTGCCATCCCAGTTTGTCACTTTGTATTTACGGTTTTGCTCATCAGTTTTTATATTATTTTTGTATGTGTAATTTTGGGCTATGTGGTATAGACACATGGTTTCCAAAGTGGTACTCCTGTTTGGGTAGTATGTGTCCAATAAATTGTTTTTTAAAATGTCTTGGCTGTTGGGATCATGTTTGGCTATTGTTTCTGTATCTTCGTATGATTTTAGAACTCTTTTTCTAGATTTAGCTGGACCAAGACTTATCCATACTATATTTGCAGATTTACCATACAATGCAGTACCAGTTAATCGATCAGCTGCTTCATAGGATCCACATTCTCTATGGGACAGCATTTTTATGCCCAAGTTGTATAATTTCTGAGACACTGTTATATCTGATGACAGGTCATTCCAGGGGCCTTGGAGCTCTGTCTTTTCTGATTTGGTTAAGTATGCTGTGACATATCGTGCAACTGCAGTAGAATTGTCTGCAATGTACTGCACATCTATGTTTGCATTCCACAAGTGGGCAATGATTGCATTGTAATCATTGATATATTTTTCTTCTTCTTTTGTTTTTATGCAATATGTATTTTTAGGTGACTTACCTTTAACACTATGTCTAACTGAAGACATGAGGTTGTTCACTTGACCTGTATTTGTAACTGGTCTAGGGAAACCAAATCAGCATTTGGTGTAGTATTTCCCTTTGTTTTTGTATTTGCGACGACAATATTTGCCACATTTGTGTCTTTGGAATTGTAAGATTTGCATAAAGATCACTATTTGTGGATTCTGACGGAATTTCACAAGTGACATATTTTTCAATAAACTGTAAAACAGTGGCATCACTGTCTTGACCAAATCTAGGAGCATCTTTAATCCATAAAAGCATGTGGACCTGTGGCGCTCCTCTGGCTTGGTATTCTTTTCTCCAAAAGAATTGTTGCACTTCTCCAAGGGGAGGAACAGTTTTATTACAAATAAAATGTAGCATAGCAATGAAGCGATGGTGAAAATATCTAGAAACATTAACAGGATCCTGAGAACAAAGTCCAGGTGTTAGTATATCTATGTTTGTTTTGTTTTCATTTGATATGCGTAGGAAAGCATGTAAATCTTCCCATGCATATTCTGCGCAACTTAATATAACAAACCAAGTGGGTGGGCCAAGGTTTCTGATCAAACAACGAACATCTCCATGGCGTCGAAACCAGTACTCTTTAGTACCTTGCATATTTGCTAATAGATTTGTAAGATTTGCATGTAAGACCTCATCTTTTTGTTGAACTTTTTGCAATAATTGTGTGGCTGTCATATTTTGAAAATGTGATCCTGATTTTAATATGTGTGCAACTCCGTAACATAAAGTTGCTAGTTCACTTTCAAAGAGTAGGTGGAATATGTATTCCACATTTTGTCGAAATCTGGGATCTTCAGAATACATTCGTAATGAGCGATATTCTGATGCTGATATTTGAACAGGTCTATCATCGTATCTTCCTCCTTTGCCAGTAGGAAAGAGTAGAGGAAAAGCACGTGCTTCTATACTTTTTTTCCCATATGCTGATTGGTGATCCTTTTGTTTGACGCATTTGGTACGTTTCCAGTGCATCTTCTATGGTGTCATTAGAGTGCAATGGGTGAATTGTATAATGGTCTAAAGTGTTTGCTATTGTAGCAGGATCTAGGAGCTCAAATTGACCGGTTTCTTGTGTCTCTTGAATTATTTCAGTTGTATCTTTCAAGTTTTCTTCAATATTAATTTCTTTGTAATAATCATTATTCTCTTTGAGATATTGCAGGGCTTCTCTAACTTTATGTAAATCTACCAATTTTTTTGTCTTTTGTAGGTACTCCATTTACCAAGATAATTAAAGATTGTTGCATTGGACGTTGCACTCCTAGAGTGTGCACATTTTCTTTTAGATCTAATGGTAAATACACTACTTTTCCACGAATACCTTTCACTAATTCAGAGGGAGGTAATTTTGCAGTTTTTTTTGGTTGAAGGCGTATTATTGCTTGAAATGGATGAACTGTTTGAATTATGATGCTCTCATATAAATTAAGTTGTTGAAGGAGTTTTGGTAGTGGATGTAATTCCAAGTTATTTTTGATAGCACGTAAAGGAGTTTGGTTGTTGTCAAGTTTGGTAGTGCAGTAACTGCAAAGTATTATAGGGTCAGTTATTTCGTATTTGTTTTCTGCTATAAGGTAGAGAGCTAATTCAACCATTTAGAATCTTCATTGTCTTCTATTTTGTATGAAAGGTCTATAGTTTTTGTGTTACTTTTATAACACGTTCTGCGGCAACATACACACACGTGGTTTGGTACTTCAGCTGAAGTGCTTTGAAATTTTATTATTTCTTTTTTGTATGTGTGTAGTAAAAGGTTGCCATGTGCAGATTTGTTACGAAGTTGGTTGACAGCTAATTCATCTTGTAAGTGGGTTTCATTTCCAAAATATTTTTTTCTGTATATACTCGATTTCTTCTAGTAGGTCTTTTGGTGTACCATGTAGAAGAATGTTATTTAAATTGGCTAGTGCTAAAGCAGGACTATTTGCATAATACATTTTATAAACTAGATTTCTTATACTTGCATGATGTGTTGATATCCTTTTGATATCATGGAAGGTTGTTTTGCAAGTAGGTCCTGATATGCAGGCCAACGAATGTCCTTGCAGTCCTGTGTGCTTGCGTACTGGACAAGCATCCATATTTTGCAGTATTTTAATTTTGATTTTGTCTTTGCTTTTCACATATTGATTGAGGAATAGGCGTAAAGATTTGAACATTTTTTTGGGAATGTTACATATTGACGTGCATGGCCATGTGTAAATTAGATGTTATGATTCAGTCGAATGGAGGGGTAAGTCTAGGTTTTCAGGGCATATTTTTGTAAGGAGTGCTTCTTGTTCCATTATGGTATTATTAACTTTTTCATAACCTCGACCACTGCTATTTATGGCAATTGTATTTGTTTGCTTTTGTTTGTACGCTTCTTCATTAAAGTATCGTTCTGTGCTTGTAGTGTGACTCCATTCACCTCCACAGATATTTAAGAAGTTATTTCTGTTCACATTTCGTTTATTGAGAAGTCTTTTTTGTAATTTAGTTATTAGTTTTGTTAGTGGTTTAATTCTGTTTAACACAACAATAAATAAGTTTCTTTTGAGAAGAATTGCACTGTCTATTAACGCTTCTAAGATTACTTTCCTACGATAGGTTTGAAGTGTTGAACCTGGTTTCTCTCCTGTTGTTATCAGATTTTGAAGGACTTTGTGACGGAACATTTTGGCTAATATACTTTTCTTGGTATGCTTACTTTGTACTATATCAAGATTTATAGAAGACATTTTATTTGTAGTTATAGTTGATTTTCTGTTAATAGTTTTTTGGGTCGTTTTACTTTGTGATAGAGGAGGCAAAGTTTTTGCACTAGAAACTTCTTCAGTTTCACAACATGACTGTATTAGCTGTTGTGTTTCAACGTTTTTTTACAAATTCTGCTATAGATGGGTGTTTATGTTGGAGACTTTTCTTTTCATTTGCTCTACTTCTGCGTCCCTTTCTGCAAAGTTGATTTTTGGTGGGCATTCTTTAGCGTCTGTTGAAAAAAATACGGAAGGTATGGGTTGGGGTATTCTGCAATGCATGTGTGTTGTGTGCATGATTGTTTGAGTAAGATGATGAAGATGTATGTAATGGTGTGTGATTGTGAATTGGGAAGTTGAACTACTAGGGATGGGTATTCTTCAATTAATGCGTCACTAAACTGGGGTTCAGATGACAGAAAAAAGTAAGCCGGTGGTGTGGAGAAGAATAAATAATATAGGTAAAGCTATACAATTAAAACAGTTGTTTGTTCTATAACATCTACATTTTAGCGGCTGAGTTGGGTAATTTGTGTGCCGAAAAATAGGAATTTGAGGGCCATTCTGACAGGAGATCACTGTTTAAGATGGGGGGGATTTTTGGTCAGAATGGTGCAGAATCTCTATTTTTAGGCACAGAAATACCATGAATGCACCATACAGTGCGTGTGAGTTATAAATCAAATATTATGGTAAACAATCTACTTACTTTTTTCAAAAATGAGTAGTTTGCTTCTTAGTTGTTCTTTGTAAATCAAAATCGGCTGCTTCTATTCAGGAGAATGGGCTTAACTGTAATTGTAAAAGAAAGAAATTAGTAATTTGGTTGCTATATAGCACTGTTTTCATTTTAGACATAGATTTTTTTTAAATTGAAATGCTCAGCGCCTTCCTGAAAACCATTAAAACTATATTATGACTAAGAGTAGGAAAGAAAATATCTTTACTATGGTTTATGGAATTCATAATCTACCAACGTATACCACTATTCTTGTAACTAAGCTTTTCCACGTAATAGTCATTGTCATCATAGCTCTCAACCATGTGTGTCGCAAAGGCAGGTGAAATCACCTGATTTTGTTTTTGGCGGGTGAGACACCCATTGGAATGAATGGGCGTGCAGGAGGCTTGTCGGGTGAGTCAGTCCTTTACAAGGCGGGTGACACCCGCCAAAAGCGTGTGAGTTGAGAGCTATGTGTCATAGCCTGCTTTTGCACGTAACAGTGAGTGAATGTCATAGTCTGCTTGTCCTATATAAATGTATGTAAGTACTTATACAAATGAAGAAAATTAAAACCAATTATGTGTTTGTACAAATATTATTGTTTGAGATTTGATCATAGAGTGTGTATGTTATTTTGTGTGATTATATGTTGTGTATATATTTTATTTCAAAAATGTTAGTTTAATAGTATTTGCTTGTGTGTGTGTATGAAGAAATTAAACGATATAAAGGTTTGTAAGTGACAGGTCATTTTAGGACAATGAAACAATGATCGTCCCTTCATTTTTCAGATTATAGAAGGTAAAAGTCGGTTAGAAAATGTGTTCATGTACTGTGTAGAAAATATGCATACCTGTACTTTCTGTTCATGTATATGGATATGGACCAAGCTGCAAGTAGAAATATTGGAGATTTGTATAGTATTTCTCGTAGATCGTGGTTGTCAATGGTATGAGACTTGTACTCCGAGAGATACACCGTACATTTGTAGTGCTGCTCTATGATGATGCAGTTACATGTATTTGATTGGTGGATGGTCATGTGATTGCTTAGCTACATCCAATGAGGGAATGGCACAGAGAGTGAAATCGAAATGGTAGAAGGGCTGTACATGTTACGATACGTTCGCGGACATGGCGGTAGTTCCAGGACACCGCGTATTACATTCCGGGGAATTTGGGGAGGGGAGGTATGGAAATGAGATTGGATGGAGAAAGGGATTGGTCAGTAAAGTTTAGTGAGTGTGTTGTGCTAGGAGAGGTTTTCTCAGATTTTTTTGCAGAGAGAAGAACAGATAGCTTTCAAAACACAGATTGTATGGATTTTGGGAGACTCGTGGATTCATTGGTTGAAGGTGCATGCAGAAAGCTGTGGAGTATCTATAGATCTTGGATTCCCACATGTGGAAGTGCACTGGCATGGAGTGCGTGGAATGAAGTGGTTGGACTTGCTACCTCTCTGTGCAACTTTGAAGATAGAGGAACATCCAGACATAATTGTAATTCATTGTGGAGGGAACAGGTTAGGACATGTGTCTGGAATTTCTTTGCAATTTGCAATGAAAGAAGGACTTCAGAAGATAATTGACATGTTTCCAAACTCTAAAATAATTTTTTCACGGATTGCGCAGCGACAAGTGTGGCTTCGTTCTTTCTCATGTGGTTCACCAATGGAGAAAGCAAGGTGTAATGTTAATAATGCTGTTTGTGCCTTTCTAAGAGACTTTGTAATGTCCTCTTTTAACAATGAAAATATTTTGTTTCGTAGTACATACATTTTTCGCAAAGATGGAGTCCATCTTACATATGCTGGCAATCAGATTTTTCTGAGAAATGTACAAAATGCATTGCAACCTTTTTTAGAAATACAGCATTCGTTTTGAAGTACGTCTTACATAGTTAAAATGTTTTACATTCAAACACCTCCCAAAGGCACTTTTCAGAGCCACCACTTCCTGTTAGAGAAAAATGCTTTGGTTTCAATAGGGTAGCAATGCCATTGTTTTTCTGTTCGCGGACCGTCCGCGGACTTTCACGAAATGGAAATGGCTATGCTTTATGTATCTTCACTTCTATTTTTTAACTGTGAAAGGCGGCTCTGAAAAGAGCCTTATTTTTTTTTGATTTTTGTTATTTTGTATTTTTTTGTTCTTTTTTTATACACGACACACTAGGAGAGGAGGGAAAGGAGGTTAAAGGGGGGGGGGACACCAACCAAAGGGATAAGAAAGGGCGAGCTGAGAGAGGATGATGTAGAGTGGGTTTAATTTGGGGAGTGAGCAGGTGTTCTGGTGCTCTGAGACGATTGTCTCAAAAGCACTCCGAAGTCGCTCCCCCCTGCAGAGTACTGTGTCACAGTACACACATACAACTGTGACCCTCGAAAGGTAAGGGTCATCAGAATTCTGTATGGCCTGTGAGGCAGCTTGAGGAACACGCTGTCCCACAGAGGTGTTCCTTGTGGTGACAGGATCAGAAACGGAGGATGAAGTAGAGGCAATCAACCTACTACGCTTCTCGCAAGGTACAACCTTGCGAATGGCCCCAGTGTGGAATGAGCGCAGGTATCGCTTCATGGTAGTGGTCCCAAAGCTATACGAACCATGCTTCCCGCGACTGAGTGGCACTCATTACAGGTGACACTGTTCGCATGAGACTTAGGACCGTTTCCATGAACGGTAAACAACCGCCACACCCAAGATTCATGCCGACGGCGGGTAGTAGGGATTTCCTCTACCTCATTCTTGTCATCCTCTTCTTCCTCCTCTGTATCCTCACTCCTGTTCCCCTCTTCAGGCCCTTGGGGAAATGGTGGTGGTGGAGGGGGTGGGGGTGGTGCTGAGGCAGATGTAGCATCATGTGGTAATAGTCGAGCCATGGATGTCATAGGCTTGGAGATGGAAATCTCAAAATCTGCAAAGTATGCAGCAAAATGCAGTGTGCTCTGTGGAATAGTCAGAAACACAATGAGAATGCGCTCTAGGGCGTGGTCTTATATAGGGGTGCTTGTGCGCGGGTCGCGGACAAGCGCGCCGTCCGCAAGACAGATTGTACATCAAAAAAGGTTCAAAAAGTCACAAAAACTATGTGAAAAGTTAGGATTAGTATGTGGGATTTGTGGTATGGTGATTTCTTAATGAGAAATATTGTGGATTACTTGGAAATGTACTTTTAAACTGGTCGGGGACACAAACAGTGTCCGCATTTAGAGCATGAGATGAGCGTGGGCGCGGTCACATGATTGTTTTGTGAGCATGTTCGCTAAGGTAGCGGTCGTCCGCAGGACACCCAATGTACGGACATTGTTTTGCGCATGCGTGTTGATGTTCTACGGACAGTGTTCGGGTCCTGAACTAATTAAAAGTGCGTCACATGTAAAACGAACAGTTACGGACAGCCGTTTGTTCTTAGCACAGTTTAATTTATTTGGTAACAATACGGACAGTCATAGCGTTTCAAGCACACCTCCATTTTCGTTTATTTATGAACAATTCAGGACACCACGAGTGTTCTTAGAACAGTTTCTGCTTGCTATCGAACATTACAAATAGGAATAGTGTTATTAAGGACACCTCCCTTTTTGTTTATTTACGAACATTTCAGGACACTACGAGTGTTCTTAGAACATTTTCAACTTGCATGAGAACATTACGGACAGATGTACTGTCCTCAGGACAGTTACATTTTCGTTTCTTTACGAACATTTCCGAACAACCGCGGTGTCCGTGGACACCTAAATTGGTTTTATCACAAGGAACTGAAAGTAATTACAACACAATATAAGAAAAGTAACTTTATTTCATATATATATACAATTATGACTGGGAAGGTGGGGCATAAACGGAAACAAAAACAGGAGAATTAGGGATTTCTAGATAACTGGGATCAGGTGAAGAAGGGAAGGAAATCTCATCGAAACGCTTTGGTCCATAGACAAGGTTTATGATGTCATCAATGACATTTGTGATGTCATCTTTGATGTCCTGGGTGTTAGTGTTAGCAGTGCACAGTGGCAGCGCGAGTTATGGTTGCTTATCTTACCATAACTGCCGAATTTCAGGGGTTTTTCGGTTTTACTTTGGACCATAACGTCCCTTTAACAACGTTTTTTCACTGAATTTCATAGGTTTTTAGTAGCACAACTTAACCATAACGTCCCTTTAACAAAGTTTTTTTTACTGAATTTCATAGCTTTTTAGTAGCGCAACTTAACCATAACGTCCCTTTAACAAAGTTTTTTCACTGAATTTCATAGGTTTTTAGTAGCACAACTTAACCATAATATCCCTGACTTCATATACATGTAACATAGAACATACTAACCCCCTCGTAGTGATTTTCATGTCCGCGGACACATCGAAAATCTGGGCGTGGTGAATGTAAATTTAAATATTGTGCCCCATTTCCCCTTTGAAGTTGGCTCTGAAAAGAGCCGTTGTTTTTTTTTTTTTTACAGATGCTTGACAGACACCTGTTATTTTGTATTTTTTTCTTGTTTTTTTTTCTTACTTTACTCCTAAAATCTTTACATAACCTTCTCCAAAGCAACCCTTACATTCCAAAATAGAAAGGCATTTCCCGTAAAAGATAAAGAAATGCCATCTTCTTTAAAATTAACAGCATTACTGGCATCAATATTCTCATTGTTACAGAAGAACATACCAGCTCTAAGCATGAAGGCACACATGCCTCGGTTGATGACACACCTAGCAATGTTTTGCTGAGGACAAAAAACGGAACTATTGTCCCATATTGCCCTAGGTAGTAATCCAGAAAAAATTACTTTCGCACTTGTAAGGATCTTCATTACGGCTTGAACCAAGCGTTCCAAATCAGCCAACTGACGTTGCCCAAATGGAAAGCACCATAGTGAAGACCTACCACATGCGGACTGTTCATCGTGGCCATATCCTCACAAACTTGTACAATTCCCTGTATATTGCAATCAGGCACAGTGCTCCACACCACCTCCACTCCTTTCACATCAAAGTTCTTTGCAACATGCCTGCATTCAGCGTACTGCTGTAAACCATGCACAAACATATCTCCGAGCACCAACACCCTGACTTTCTCCACTTCTGCCATCTTCACCACACACAGTCTCTTTCAACACAAATCCACAACCTCAACATCTGATTGGCTGATCTGTACAGTCTTGTTTCCATGTTGGATTTCCTGGAAAAACCCGGATGTAGCACGCCCTGTCCACGAACAGCCGCGGTGTCCGTGGACGGCGTCCCCTTTACTCTCTGTGCCATTCCCTCATTGTTTTCAGCTAAGCAATCACACAATACGAATAACGTCCTCAGAACACCCCCATTTTGTGAATTTTCGAACATTTTAGGACAATTATCATTTCTTTATTCAACATATTAACATTACAAATATTATACTTTCATCTTGTGCTCTGCACGCATTGCTATGTTTCTCCATTAGTAGCTCAGTATACTAGATAGAATCCCATAATACAATGCTATTTATATCAATTCATTGTTCAAAGCACTAATAACGGTATGATATTCATTGCAATATCCTTGACACTTTTTTCGCAACATTATAATAAAAATCCCTAGTACACAAATTCCATGAATAGTACATACACATATGATGTCATCAGTCATTTCATCAATGACATTTGCGATGTCATCTTTGATGTCCTGGGTGTTAGTCTTAGCTGTGCACGGTGGTGGCGCAACTTATTTTTCATAGCTTACCATAACTTGCGATTTTCAGGGGTCTTTCAGCTGTACTTAAAACCATAACGTCCTTTAAACAAACTTTTTTTAATATCACACAAAAAATATACAAACATGGCATGCAAAAACCAACTTCTCACAGATGGCTTTACACATAATGTTGCAAAGTAAGAATGTATGCTCGTTCACAGTGAAGGTCAGCTGCTTCCATTTTTTTCTCAGGCCCTGGAGAGGCTCACGAAGCGGACTATAAGGTTGTATTGTGTTTTGACCTTGACAGACAGAGATTGTGATGAAAGACTTCTCTTGAAGGAGTGTTGCTAAAACGTAAGAGAAGATAAGGATGACATTTATGAAACGAAAACACTTTAATATATTATATCACTATGCGAAAGATCGTTGGCACACGAGGAGTCGTATTTTGGGACTGCACCACTCGTAGACAATGGAAATTACAATTGTACTGTAAGTTACCCTTTGGATTATTTTATACCAAATATAATTACAATAGCGTAGCATTAAAGACCGCTCAAGTTGAACTTGTTTGTTGAAAGTGGCATAATGATTTCTACCGCGCACTATCACCGCCGAATTGATCTCTGAAAAAGGCAGACGACACAGGGTGGGTTAATACAAATAATTTAACCGGTCCATAGGCGGTCAAGCGCTCTACTCGCTGTGCCACTTCACTGTAGCCTGTCAAATGGCACAGCGAGTACAACGCTCGCTTTGACATCTGTGCACAGCTTGCTAACGCAAGTTCGAATTCCGGCAAGGCCAAACTCAGCCTTTCATCCTTCCGTCGTCGATAAATGAGCACCCCACATCGTGGTTAATAATAAGCACCGCTTAGATACCTCACGGTTCTTAGCACTATATGAATGGGAAAATATTATTATTTTATTATTAACATACTCCGTTGCACTATCTTCGATAGCAAATAGTTTCACGCCCTAATAAATAAAATGATGATTTTTAATGAAGATCGGCTGGTGAGACTGATTTATGTTTTTTAAAACAGGTATGTGGCCCCATTTTGCCCATGTCACGATTTACAGACTCCAGCGGATGGGGTCTTCAACTGCCAGGTGCAGGTCCAAATATGCAACTTCATGACCCTCACCATTTTATGGAACAATCGCCAAGGACCAATATGCCCTTACGCAGTACTAGCGGCTACAAACAACATACCAACCAATAGGGTGGTCTAATGGCTCGTTTTTGCAGCAACCTTCCGATTATCAGAGCGACCATTTACTGCTTTTATCATAAACCAACAGCCTATCTACCACAAAGGAACAATGCGTGGCTCCAAATAAACTTTTGCTGATCGACAGCAGAGACAATAGCAAATCGCTGAATATTCACTAAACATTTCATGTGAAATAAATGTACTTTACCAAATGTACAATTCTGCTGTTTACTTTTAAACCACAGTTTCATATTCCGAATTGTGGCGCACTGAGTTGTAAGCTGATCTAACATCCTCTGTACCACAAAGAAACATCGCGTGCCTCAACATGAACTTTTGCGGATCGACAACAAAGACAAATGCAAATTGCTGAATATTCTCTTAACATTTGCTGTCAAATAAATGTACTTTACAAAATTTACAATCTTGCTGTTTGCTTTTAAATCACTGTTTCATATTCCGAATTGATTTGTGGCGCGCTGTGTTGTGACATAATATGTGTTGTCTTCCGGGTTCTGTGTAAAGTCACTTAGGACTGGAGAGGACTGGGCGCGTTTGATGACGCACCCTGTAACGTCACGGAGAGAGGCAGGGAATATGAATGCTTTGATAATATCAGGGTTAGGGGCGGGAGATATAATTTAGTGTTGCAAAAGCAAGTCAGCCAGGTCAATAGCGCCAGTCATAGGATTATCACATAATGTCAGCGCACACCAGCCGGATTTATCGTTTCTTTAGTGGACACAAAGTCGGTTGACGCCCATAGGAAATTGTACTATTAGCGGACAAAAGGAATGGTGTTAAAACACTTTCACCCTGACAACGAACAATACAAACAACGTTCTCAGAACACCTCCATTTTGTGTAATTGCAACCATTTCGAGACACCGCGAGTGTTCTTAGAACACATTCAACTAGACATATTACAATACGGACAGCGTCCTGAGGACACCCCCAGTTTGTGTATTTACGAACAATTAAGTACACCGCAAGTGTTCATAGCTCATTTTTACCTTCCTTGCAAACAAAAATGACACATACTCCGTCCTCTAAACACCCCACCATTTACTTTATTTACAAAATGTCAGAACAGCCGTGTTCTCCGCGGACAAATCGAATGCAACAAAAACGTCTAGCACATAAATAAAACACAACTTTGAACCTATCTCATACTCCCCCATCCTCCCCAAAGACTTCTACACACCAACATACTCTACTAAATACACATTTTGAACAAACTTTCACCGCGCTGTCCACGGACGTCCGCAAATGCAAGATGGCGGGCGCGACAGAAAATCTGACGTGCATCACGCACCACGCCGCCCAATCAGCGAACACGTCGCATGTCCACGGACATGACGCAAGCCGCTGGGCCAATCGGGGTGCTGTCCGCGGAGCGAACAGGGAAGTCCGTCCGCGAAGCGAACACAGATATCACTAATTTTTTTGCCTTACATTTTGGTCATTTTTTAAAAAACTACTGGATGGATTTACACCAAATTTGCAAAAGCACGCTTTCGGGACCAGGCCGCCGCTCCTGCCGAAAATTTGGTGTAAATCCGTCCAGCGGTTCGGGCTGTAGCCGTGCGCAAAGTTTTTTCCCATTCAGTCTATGGGACAAAAAAAAGTTTTGGGACCCCCCTATAACTTTTCCCCCCCTGGACGAATCCTCACCAAACTTTGCAAAAAAATTCAGAGTGTGCCATATACTTTTTTGCAAAGTTTGGTGAGGATTCGTCCAGGGGGAGCGAAGTTATAAGCCGCCCAAAAAGTGCTCTTCCTATCGAAACACCAACTTAACCATAACTATATGGCCGCTACTGCGGCCATGTAATAGATATACATATCTCGGATCCTCTTCTACTTCCATTGCCAGCATCTCAGAAAGCCAGTCTGTGGCAAAAGAGATTGGATTGGCCCCTTCTGCGCCAACTGGGAGATATATAAACTCTGATTTATTTGGCTTAGGTCATATTCTACAGTTATTCAAGCCTGTGTTACATGTTTCTATGGCCCTTGACCACTACTTCCATTTCTGTCCCCAGGTGGTCCACTCTCAGGAATATTTGGGCGCACTGCTGGTCCAACTCTGTGGTTCTTTGCTCTAGGGTGGAAATCCTGGATCCCAATTGTGCCCTCTATGCGAGACATGTTTTTTTTCTACGTTCCAAACCCGCCGTCACTGGATCCCTCGAATGTGAGGAGGGCCTGGACATTTCCTGGCTGGATGAACCTGATTTAACTGGTACCACATGAGGTGAAAAAAAGTCAGAGTTCAGTCTTTCTTCTTTGTTTTACCTCTGGACATGTTTTGGGTTGCAAGGGCGCAGCGTTGTAAAGAACATGTAGGGTCTGTTGCGTGAAGGGCACTCAATGCATGATCCGACCCTATATTTCCAAGAGAACTACTCCTTCAGTCTCTTCAACATAGCAGTATTTGAAAGTGGAGCCCCTGACACCCCAATGAATCCACTTCCACAGCCCCTGCACCAGCAAGCTTTAAAATGCTAAGACTTAAGGGTAAGCAAGATTGTCCACCAAAATTACCACTTTGGAACTTGTATTTTGCCTACCCGAGCGGCGGAATGCAGGCAATCAGTCTTGGATTGCATGAGGTTGCTTAAAACTGTTTGATCTATGCGCCTTTACCTAAGATGGCGGTCCTTTGTCTTTAGCTTCATGGCTCCATTGCTGTTCCATGCTGAGGGGAAACATTTGGCGAGAATCCTCCCACTACCTGAGCACTCTTGCTGCTCCTCCAAGATTCACAATAGGATTTTTCCGGTGCATCTCTCCCTCCGGTGTATTCGCTGCATGGAGGGACCTTTCCATGCCGCCGCGGGAACCTGTAGGCCTTCCAGGGAGCCGCATCCCTGCACTGCAGCATTAGCCCGGGCGCAGCCCACATGGTAGCGGTGAGCCTGCCACCCGCTGGATGAGATCACCCCAGGAGTCACAACCCCATACTTCACTGGTCACTCTCCAGCCTCTATCCTTCACCCTTGCATGGATTTAGGTCACCGGAAGAGAGGGTCTCATTCATCTGCCTTCGTTCACATCTCTGCTGAGCCCCAAGATGGTGCGGCCATCATGGTTGGCCTCCAAGCCTCCAAGACACACCCCAGAGTTTTGATATTCATTCCATATATAATGAAGTTCTTATCATGTTTTAATGCTTAATATTTTTTATTTTGCTAGTAACAGTTATGTTGTGTTATCCTTGAAACGTGTTTAACCCATTTCACGAAGTGTTTTGTGTTTTATTTCTGAAATGTGTTTGTAAACATATGAGGTTTTATAGTCTGTACCACAGGATACACATTGTAAGGAGTAAACGTTCAGAGTTGGTTATTTGCACTTTCGAATTGACCAAAATATGTCAAGATAGTGTTAATGTACATTTACTATTATTTAGATTCTATGCTGTCAAATGTGTTTGGTACATTTGGTATTTAATTGGAGTCTCATTTTCTAATTATTTTTATTTTGTGTTTAGTTAGCCATTTTTAAACCGTGCTAAGTGTTAGTTAATCTGGGTTTTCGTCTGCACATAAAATGGAAGATATCATGTTTTACATCCATTGCTTGTGGTTATTATTTTTCCTGAATTTTTAATGCTGTGTTATTTTCACCATCATGAGACAATTCCAGTTTTGCACGTTTGCAGATTATTTTCCAAGCACATAATTATTGTTTGACATTTTAATATTATATCAGGTTGTGTTTTGATATAGGCTACTACTATTATATGTGATTGTTCTTCCATTTGAGATCATTTTTTTCACCTACAAAAAGTTGATAATTGAATAATTGATATTCTTTGAGGTTCCTAAGTCACAATTTCCTTTTGTGTACACGTTTGAATTGAGGTTGCCCAGTTTTTGCTACATTATGTACCGCTTGACACCTTATAGAAAGGGTGAACATTCAGAACTGGCAAACCACACTTTTGTATTTTAGTAAAAGTGTAAATATAGCATTGCTGTAGAGTTGTTATTTTACAATGTCATTTTTGCTACGTTCATCACATTTAACATTAGTTACAATGATGGGTTAATTTTCTTTTGTCATTTCTTTTTATTCCTTTTTTGTTCCTTATTTCAATGGACTTTTTGGTGTTTATGTTTATGTATTTCTTTATAGAAGTGCTTTTTAGGAATTTTCCAACAGTTTAAGCAGAATAAGGTTTTGCAAAGGTACGGATCTTTCCTGTTCGTGATTTGCAAGTGAAAATTGGGTAAGATGCCTAGGCAGCTCTGCAGAAAGTACATTTCCGTGATCGAAACCAACGCATGGACTAGTAATATGTGACTGTGCAGGCATAGAGCTATTGATTTCACGGTTACTATCGGGGAGGAGCGCCGCTGGCCTTTTCACATTGCAATCAATTTCACAGAGCAGAGATTTAAGGACACTTGTTGCTTTTTCGGGGATATTAAGGGCACTTAAATTGACTTTAAGAACATTTGGAATCAACATCAGGATCCTCATAGTCATTTTTCTGTAGTAAACTTTATGTGTGTCATATAAAAAAATGACTCCCTCATTTTTCTCATGCTTTAAAAGCTGGTGCATTTTGTAGTCGTTCAATCATGTGGGATTTTACAATGACAATGCAAGCATATTTTCAAAATGTGTTTTAGGGCCGAATCCCTAGAAAAAACAGTGCAGCTCTTTATCAAGTGCCACGGCCTCTACAAACATGAAGAAAACAGAAAACAACTCTTTTAAAGTGCAAATCGTGTTGCTAAATTCTTCGTTCCTTAAGACCTTGCTTCGGACAAAAACGCATAATTTCTCCTACCTGCTCAGTAGGAAACACACATAGAGATAGGATTAGATTGCATAACATGCACTGGATGGGGGCATCTAAGATCACCGTGTTAAATTGCATTTCTGCGTTATTTTGCTCCAGCGGTGCTAACTTGTTCAGGGGTGTTGCACATGGGGCATCTAAATCGCAGAGGGTGACTTGCTCCAGCGATCATGTGCGCTTTTATTTTCCTTCGCTTTTTTCAATGCTAGTTAACGTGCGCTCACCTTGACTCGAGAGTTATGTTTTTAAAAACGCACATTACAACTTGAACAGACCAACAGGTGCGATTTACAAAATTACGCAATGGCACAATGCTCGCAATTTGCAGTAGAGAGTTCACTCATGTAAACGAGTTTCCTATTCTGTCATTTGTCCTTTTATAACTTAAAAAGCGGACTCGATGTTTTCCTGTGCTGTTGCCTCATGAAAAGCTAGTCTAGGGTGTATCCCAGGCTGGCTGGCCCGGGTCGGGTCGCTGCTGGTATTTATTCAAGCCACAGGTACAACAAGCTTTCTGTGGGACCGTAGAAGCAAAGTCTGCTTAAGAAAGTGAGGCCCGCGGCGGGGGGATGGGAGCAGAGAGTCGCTGTTCACATGGCCGCTGACGATCAATTTCCAGTGTATTTAAACAATGCCATTGCTGCGCCCTGTGGAGACAGCACGACAGCAGAGTTAAGCATCATCCCCCAGATAGCAACCGGAGCCAGGCTCATAAACCAATCCCCAGGGCGTGTTTCCCTTTGTACAGCCATGTAATTAGTAACCAATTTCCACTCTCAACACATTCGAGAAATTGAGGGGAGATTACATGAAGTGGTGATAAGGGAATGGAAACGTGTAAACACCCTAAATAGCCTCTTGTAGCAGCTCAGCAGGAGGAGCTGCTTCATTTGTTCTGCTTGGAGCATAGAAGAAAGTCTGAAAATACGCGGCCTGTGGTGGTATGATTTGATATGACATTTATAACGAGCCTATACACAAGTGTTTCTGGTCGGGAGCAGCATTAGGGTATATCCGAGTGGGGTGCAGAGTAAGTCAGTGGTATAATTCCAGCCAGAGGGACACAAAAAGTGAAGTGTAAGAGGGATGGAACAGTAAAAATGGCCAGTGAGCCTCTAATGGAGTGAGATGTAACTGGGCTGTGCTGAGAGTGCATACTAATTGAGGCTACGAGGGGGTGGGCATTATGTAATGCAAAGTCATGCAACTGGGTCTTGTAAAGTGAAGCCTTTCCCATTTTTTGGGCTGACTCTTAGTGCTGGGTCCTTCAAGAAGAGGTGTGGGAAGGGTCATTCGTGAAGTGAAGGAGGGAGAGGCAAGGGTTGTGTGCAGATAGGAAGAATGCAGGTTCTGTGGTCACTTGCCAGTATTTGATATGAAGGTGGGTGCCTTTTGCTTGAGAGCCCACACTTCCTTTTGATCTCAGTCCATTATTCTGGATCATATCTGCTTGAAGGTTCTGGAGTCAGGACGTGTGGTGTGGCGCAGTGAGTGCGGAGAGCGCCATGTACTGTGCATCTGGAGAGTGTTCCAGCTGGTGTGTTCCTGGTTTGTGTCCTCAAGTCTGGCTAGTGGTTGTGAGGAGGTGATTAATGGGAGTTAGGCTCAGTGGGATGGGTAGAGAGTGAAGAGGTTTGGACGCTGGAGGCTGTTGCGTAGTAATACGCCAATGTGCGCATGCGTGAGCGGGAACGAGGCGATGTATAGAATGTATAGAATTATAGCATGTTCTGGGTCTTGTACGATTGCTGACTTCTGGATTATTGGCTGGTGTGTAGTTTGCTTAAAAAAAAGGGGACATTTCAGCTGGACAATGAAATAAAAAAGTAACGTTGTGCCAGGGAGGGATTTAAAGTAAGAGTGTGCTATAGACATCGGTGACTAGTCCATAATGCATCAAGGGCAGTGTCCCTAACCCATCCGCCCATTATGGCAGAGACACAGACCCAAATAAATGCAAGAAGCGAGAAGAGGAATCCCAATATGACACTATGCATGCCCAATCGGCCTTGCCCGTTTGGGGTGCACAGCTCTCCCAGTCAGACGTTTTTCAACAGGGCATTCTGGCTTTGTCATTGCAGGCAGAATGGGCACTCCTATGCCGCTTCTACTCCTATGCCGCTTCCTGAGTGTGCAGCCCAAAAGAAAAAAACAGGGGCAATAAAGTTTCAAAGTCACAATGCCCTCATGCCGGGGCTTGGAAACCTAATGCTTCCTATTCAGAGGGACCAGGCCGAGGCACCATTAGCCCCCCACCACACCAGCTCCGGGGAGTCTTTCAAGGGCTCCTCCGAGCTGGCGTAGTGGGAGAAGTTGCGACAGGCGCCCTATTGTTATTAAATGCGCCAGTGGCAGTGGGGCGCGTTTGATAACAATAGGGTGCTGATGCAAAAGCATCAGCACCCTGTGGAGATGATTACCTCCCCACTCCGATGCGGGAGCGAAGCGGATTTCATCAGAAAAGGGCGCTCATGTATTAGCACAAGCACCCTATTCCAGTGATGAACTCCCTGCTCAGGCGCCGGAGCAGGGATTTAAACAAAAATTGGCGGGGGAGCCCACATTTTTCTTAAACCACCTGGGGCGCTGCCGCAGTTAAGGCCGTCACTGCATGTTATGTTTTGTTATGCTATATATTTCAGCATCCATGTTGAATCTTCTGCAGTCCAAGTGGAAATAGTCAATCCATGCCTTTCTGGTAGCCCCTGAGAGTCAGCACAAAAACCTAGGCAAGGGGGTTTTGATCTCAGAAAGGAAAAAGGTCTAAGAGCCTTCCCATCACACTGTCATAAAACACCACTTTGACGCGAGCTGTGAGCTGAGACGGAATATTTAAACTATGATGTGTGTGACGTATTTGTGGGGGCTAACATAGTGTTCATTAATTGACACAGTAGAAGAGTCGGGTGTAAAGTGATAACTGTGTAGTAGCCTTCAGTGTGAGGTTGCTGGGAAAAGGATTTTCACCTGGGGTCGTATTACAGTGAACTGTGCATCGAGGCGATATATGTTATGTTAAGTTGTCATATACTGTTACCATTGGCATAGTCTCCAGGTGCTCACATGGTTCTATGAGAGAGTGGGTCAGGTAGGTTAGTGAGGGAAGAGGAAGTAGGATTGAGGTTGGCCTTTCTGTTGCTGATTGTAGAAACAGGAGAAACTGACGTCTTGTTCTGGTCAGGTTTCAAGATGTGTCTGGATTGTGTGCACTGGGGCTATTGTGTCCAGATGGGCAGCATCGAGTGATTCTGTGTTTGTTTAAAGCAGTTGGATGGTGGATGTGTGTTGTTTGTTTCAGTGGGAAATAGGCTGATTCCGTGAGGTAAGTGTGGGGTATGCTGGAGAGGAGTTGGAGGCAGGGAGTTTATGTGGTATCGCTGGCAGTGTCCATTTTGTGATGATCATTGGTAGTTAAATAGCCATGTTTTCAGTAATTTTCTGAAGGTGAGTTAGTCTTCTGTTGTCTTCATTTCCTTTTGTATTGTGTTGTGCAGATTAGTTATTAGACCTGAGAATGCAGTACCTCTGAATTTCCTTTTTTCGTATTGTTTTGTTTCGACGGGAGGTTGTTGCTTGATCTTTGGTCTCTTCCTGGTTGGTAGTGGCTGATCTTGGCCTGTAGGAATATGGCTCCTTGTGTCTGTATTTATTTGTGGGCTATGCAGAGGGCTTTGAATTTAATCAATTTTTTACTGGGAGCCACTGTAGGCGTCTCAGAGCTGGTTTGATGTGGTCTCTTCTGTTTAGTCTCAGGAGTATCCTTGCAGCAGTGTTTTGGATGCGTTGAAGCTTGTTGGTGCGTCATTCTGCGTTCCGAGGTAGAGGCTGTTTGCATAGTCGATTCTTGACAGTACTGGGGAGATGATTGTGAGTGCTCTTTGTGGAAAGGAGAGTTAGGGGAGCCTCCCTCTGAGTAATCTCAGGAGTTAAAAGCATTTTTTTCATAGTCTGTTGTCAATGAGTATGCCTCAGTTTGTTATAATGCTTGATATCTCCGGTTGGGTTTCCATGCCAAGTGGCCAGTGCAGGTTTGAGGTGGTATCGTTGCCTTCTGGGGGTGAGATAATTATTTCTGTTTTGGCTTGATTTCATTTGAGGTTGTTCATTGTCATCCAGCTATATATGTTGGTGAGGCAATTGTTGAGGGTGATGCTTGGTCTTGGGTCGTGGTTATCTTGACGATGAGTTGTGTGTCATCTGAGTAGTATTAGGTAGACAGTCTGTGGTTTCAAATGATTTTCATGAATGAAACAATTAATGAATGCTCGCTCCTTGGAAGCCCATAAGTTTGAAATGTTTTCCTTTCTGGAAACCCACAAGTCTGACTTGGTATGTATAACTGAAACTTGGTTAACAGTGCCTTCTGATTTATTCCATGTTCTTCCACCTGTCTATGCTATTCTCCACTTGGATGGTGGAGCATTACATCCAGGAGGGGGAGTGCCTTTGACATTTAAGGACTACCTCATCTGTAGCCTCTTACCTTTCGTCTCTGTGGCCGAAATGGAGGCCATGCTTGTTAGGATTGTTATTAACCCATCGACGGTGTATCATTTTCTTATTGTATATCGCCCCCTTCTTCTAGACTCCCAGCATTTGAAAAATCCTTCTATGATGTAGTATCTGACCTAGCGATAAAACCTAAAAACTTTTGTGTACTGGGGATCTCAATATTTGGGCTGAGCAGTCAATAGCTCAGTTGTTACCTCTCTCCTACCGGCAATGGATAGTCTTTCATTGCAACAATGTGTGGCTGGGCCGACCCATGAGAAAGGACATACATTTGACCTCATATTTGCTGTGGGTTTACCCTTGCCACGTGTTGACCTGGTCCGAACATTATGTGGTACCTTTCCAACTAACCTCAACAGTTTCTTCTTGCATAACGAGCAAGACCATAAAAGATTTTCAGAGAAACTGGAAGCAAGTTAAGCCCACTATTCTGTCCTCTCAGATTACCTCAATTTAGGAGAATTTAAAGGATGGCCCTGCGCCATTACCTCCAGCCATCTCTCGTTTTGTGACAGCTTGAACTTTAGCAGCCGATGAGCTGGCCCCTTTTAAGTGGATATAAAAAATGTCTCAACCCTTGGCTGCCTGGTTTTCAGCAGAGCTATGTGCTTTTCGTTTAATGGTGCGACAAGCAGAGCACAAATGGCGGGCTGCTTCTCACTTGCATCTGAGAGAGGAGTTTAAGAAGCAGCTTGCATTATATCGCATATCCCTTCAAACGACTAAACGTGTGCATTTTACGGCCACAATTCAATCTGCAGTCAACATACCTAAGAAGCTTTTTCAACCAGTTAAAGAACTCTCCACTCCTGGCACAGTTTCTATTGGACCTGGGTACCAGTTGCTGTGTGACAATCTATCCTCGTTTTTCTGTCAGAAGATTGAGAAGATCAGAGCTAGTATTCTGAATAGCATGGCTCTGGCTCCATTGGCTAGTTCGGATTCGGCATCGTTGATGCCTCTGGCACATGCTACTTTTGATTCTTTTCAGTTTACCGATGGTTATTAAATTGTTTGAATCGTTACCCTTCTTAATTCTGCATTGCCTCTTGATGACATTCTTCTAAATTTGCTCAAATCTGTTATCATGAGCATTAATGATATGATAGCAGAGGGAACTAACTCCACGCTAGATTTTGGCCAGATATCAGCCATTTAAAATAAAGCTCTAGTGATCACTATGCTGAAAACACTGTCGTTAGACGCAGCAGTCTTTGCCAACTATCGGCCGATTACCCTACTCCCTTTCCTTACGAAAGTTTTGGAAGCAGTTATTAACCGCCAACTTTGATCTTTTCTGGAAGACCACAATATCCTGGACCCTTGTCAGATGGGTATTCGGCCTTTAATGGGGGCCGAGTCTGTTCTGGTGTCAGTCCTTGATGACTTAACGATGATCAATGTTCAGGGCGGTACAGCAGGCCTTATTTTATTGGACCTGTCTGCCACCTTAGACACTATTGATCACACTCTTCTTTCATCAAGAATACAGAAGGCTGCTATTTCGGGCAGGTTCTAGAGTGGTTAAAGGCTTTCTTGACTCATCAGTTGTAACTGGTATCTCTTGCAACATTTAGTTCGTCATCAAGAATAGTGACCATCGGAGTGCCACAGGGTTCTTCCGTCTCCCCTTTGGTTTTTAATATATATATCTAGCAGCTGGAAGCTCTCATTAACTCATTTGGGTTTACATTTTACTCTTACACGAATGATACCCAGATCCGGTCTAGGCTGGATCTGTACCTGACAGGTACTGCGGCTCAGCTTAGATCCTGCCTGTCAGTGATTGGAGGATGGATGGGAGCTAATTGGCTCAAACGTAATGACAAGAAGAATGAGGTCCTTATTATTGGCCTGACAAGCACGTTAGAGAGTTAGACCCCAGACTTCTGGCCATTAACAATTAACATTGGGGCCTCTCTCTGCTCCGGTTAAGGTGGTAAAAAACTTTGGTGTGAAAATGTTAGCCTTCCTGAAAATGGACTGATTAATACTGTGTGTGGATTGGGTTTTCACAATTTAAAGCAATTGGTCAAAATCCTTTCAGTTTATTCCTAAGGATCTCCATGTGCAGGTAGTAGCAACAAACCTTAACAGTAGCCTAGACTATTGTAATGCAATTTTTCTGTCTCAACCTGCTTACCTATTGCATTCCATCAAGGCAGAGTCGGTGACTGCAGGCCCCCAGTTTAAGGTATCTGAGCCCCTCCGTGGGCCGTGTGTGTTTTCTGCCTAAATATTTGGGCTGCCACCATTGTTTTCCCTCGTGTGTTCTCCCCAGCCCCCTCTCTCCACTTCCGTGTTTCTCCTGGTTTCCCCTCCCTCCGTCCCTCCCGCCTCCAAGCCTCCCAGCTCCCCCCTGATTGGCTGTAGCCCCGTGTCTCCTCCAAGCTAGGCTGCCTACAGTCCACCACGCTCGCCACTTCCATCAAGGCAGAGCTGGTGACTGCAGGCCCCCAGCTTAAGGTATCTGAGCCCCTCCGAGGGCCGTGTGTGTTTTTTGCCTACATTTTTGGGCTGCCACCATTGTTTTCCCTCGTGTGTTCTCCCCAGCTCCCTCTCTCCCCTTCCGTGTTTCTCCTGGTGTCCCCTCCCTCCCGCCTCCAAACCTCCCAGCTCCCCCCTGATTGGCTGTAGCCCTGTGTCTCCTCCAAGCTAGGCTGCCTGCAGTCCACCGCGCTCGCCACTTCCATCAAGGCAGAGCCGGTGACTGCAGGCCCCCAGTTTAAGGTATCTGAGCCCCTCCGTGGGCCGAGTGTGTTTTCTGCCTACATTTCTGGGCTGCCACCATTGTTTTCCCTCATGTGTTCTCCCCAGACCCCTCTCTCCCCTTCCGTGTTTCTCCTGGTTGCCCCTCCCTCCCTCCCGCCTCCAAGCCTCCCAGCTCCCCCCTGATTGGCTCTAACCCCCTGTCTCCTCCTCCTCTTATTGGTGCTACCAGGGCAGCCCCTGCCCGGCAGCCCCACAGCTAAGGGCCCATTAGGCAAAGGGCGGCTCCCTCTTGTGCGGCTCCTGGTGTGTCTGCAGGTGTCCGCAGGTAGACGCCAGGTGCCATTTCATCCTCCTCAGGGTTTGCCTCTCGGCCTTCTCCACCTACTGATTCATAACACAGCTGGGTGGTCCCCTAGGCTGATGTAAATCAACACTGTATCAGTACCCACTCCTGCACTGTGTATTTGTAGGACTTTTCTCCCCACAGGATTCTCAAATTTAAGTGGTTCCACGCATGTTGTTGCATTACGCACTGTATCAGTACCCACTCCTGCACTGTGTATTTTTAGGCCTTTTTCTCCCCTACAGGATTCTCGAACTTAGGTGGCCTCATACTGGTTCGAGATTTGAACTACCGCTCACTTCTTGTCTGCCTTCTTCCTGACAGTTTCTCCCCCACCCCTTCCTCACCCACCTACTCTATGGTGCTTTCTGTCTCTCCTATCTTCTCTAACTGCTTCTCTATTGACTATCCTGCTCTCCTCACTAAATCTGGCAGGAAGAAGTTTAAAAAGGACATCCTGGTCTCAAACCCAGGCCTCCCTATCACTGACAACTACACCAGTGCCTCCTCCAAGGAAACTCTCACCGACATCCTCTTTTTCGTGCCTTCACCTAACCTATGGACCCTTCATATGGTCTATGTGCTCTCTACATTCTCCTCCTCTCCCATTAATGGTGGCACCAGTTGAGATGTCCTCTTGGCCTCCTTCCACTCCTCTATAGCCATCATTAATGTCTACTCTAATGGGACGTTCTGGTCCAAGGCCCTTAGGCCAACCTTCACCTCTTTGATAGACGCTTCCCGCACCTCATCAACTTCCTTTCCTCTCCTGCTGTCCCCTCTCCTCTGTCCTCGGCTACCTTGCCTTCCCCCTCCCTCCCTGCCCCCCCTCGTGCTCCTTCTTCTTCTCCGCAGGGCGTACCTCTGATCTGTACTCCTCCCCGGAAGTCCTTCAAGGATGGCAACCTTCTCCACATTGCCACTCTAAACTCTCACTCTGCTGTCAAACATTCCTCTTATATCTGTCGTCTTCTAGAGGAGCTGGAACTTGATGTCCTCGGTCTCACTGAGACATGGTTCATGGCCAGCTCTGTCACCAGCTTTGACACACTCCTTCCTGACGGCTACAAAATCCTCTCCGTGCCCAGGCCCAACCGTACTGGTGGGTGTGTTGCCCTCATCTTCCCTGAGTGGATTCCTGCCACTGTCACTCCTACGCAGACCTACTCCTCCTTTGAATGCCTTGTCTGCCAACTCTCTCTCTCTCCTAGCCATTCCCTTACTGTGGCTACTATCTATCGGCCACCCGGGCAAATTTCCTCCTTCCTCTCCAAGTGGGCGGACCTCTCCTCCTCACTCCTGTCCTCAACCACTCAACTCCTCTTTCTTGGAGACTTCAACATCCACCTGGATGCCTCCTGTCCCACCTGTGGACAATTTCGCGACCTCTGCGACTCTCTCTCACTTTCTATTCTCCCATCTGGGCTGACTCATTCTGCAGGGCACACTCTTGATGCCCTGATCTCTTCTGACCCCCCCCTCTCTGTCCCTCTCTCCACTCCTCTCTCCTGGAGTGATCACTTTCTCCTATCCTCCCACCTCACCCTCCATCCCCCTCATGCAAAGCCACCTTCATCACTGCCAACCTCCTTCTCGGTCATCCGACCCATGAAGCGCGTGTCAGTTGAGGCTTTCACTGCCACCTTCTGAACCCCCCTCCCCCTTCAGCTGACTCCCACCCTTACACAGCCCTCTCCACTCTCCACTCTGCTATATCTGATACTCTTGATATCCTTGCCCCTGTCATGAGAATCCGCCTGAAGCCCAAAGCCAAATGTAACTCCTGGTATGACTCGGATCTCGTCACCCTAAAACGCAAGTGCAGGGTGGCAGAGAGGAAATGGCGTGCTTCATGTTCATCCTCTGACAAAACTGCTCCAAAGGCAATACCGGCTCTCCGTTCTCACCAAGAAGAGAGCCCTTATCCAAGCCCGCATCTCTGTGGCATCTAACAACTCGTCTGAACTCTTTAAAATCTGCAAGGAACTGGCCAACCCTGCTGCAGTCTCTACCTCTCCTGTCCCCTCCCAGGCCCTCTGCACTGCATTGGCCTCTCACTTCATTTCAAAAACTCAGGACATCCTGTCCTCACTCTCCTCCTATCACCTCCCTCCCTCTATTCCCTGCTCCTCTGGCCCTTCTGCAGCCACCCCTCCTCCCTCCTTCTCTGCCTTTCCCCTTTTCTCTGCTGAAGAGGTTTCCAGACAAGTCAGATCTATGAAAGTCTTGTCAAAACAGGTTCACCCCTGTTCCTCCAAAACTATCAAGGACCACATCGACTCCCTGGCTCCTGCCCTGGCTGACTTCTGCAAACACTCCTTCACCTCTGGAGTCTTCCCTTCCCCCCTTAAGCACTCCCTTGTGCACCCTCTTCTTAAGAAACCCTCTTCCGACCCCTCCTGCGCGGCTAACTATCGCCCAATCTCCATCACTCCCTTCCTGGGCAAGCTCCTGGAGAAACTGGCCATCTCCCAGCTTAATCTCCATGCTGATTCTGTTGGTAGTCTTCATGACCATCAGTCTGGCTTCAGGGCTGCCAGAAGCACGGAAACTGCTCTCGTGAACATCCGTGAAGACCTGCTCTCCAACCTTGACTCTAACACTACGTGTGTTCTCATTTTGCTCGATCTCTCTTCTGCCTTTGATACTGTCAACCATGCCATCCTGCTCAACCGCCTCCGTGAAAACCTGGGTATCACTGGTCAGGCTCTGGCGTGGCGGACCTCTTTCCTCTCCAATCGACCCTCCCAGGTCCAACTGGGGTCCATCCTCTCTGACATCTTTTTCTCTACCTGTGGTGTCCCCCAGGGATCTAACCTCTCTCCCTGGCTGTTCAACCAGTATCTGGCACTCCTTGCCCACCGCATCGCCACTCTCTGCCCCAACTTTCAGTGCTATGCGGATGATACCCAGCTCATTTTCAGACTACCCTCGGCCTCTTCCTCTCCTTCCCTTATCTCTGACTGTCTGTCTGCTATCCAGGAATGGTGTGCACCAATGACCTCTGCCTTAATGCCAGTAAGACTGAGATTCTACTCATCGGCACACCCACTTCCTCCTTCCCTGCAGCTCTCTGGCCGCCATCTCTAGGCCCTCTTCCTGCTCCTACCTGCAAGTCAAAATACCTCTGGGTCATCTTCGACTCCACACTCTCCTTCTCTCCACATATATCTGACGTCTCTAAGAAGTCACACTACCAGCTGCACCTCCTCAGAGGTATTCTTCCTTTCCTCTCCTTCCCCCAGAGGCTCACTGTCTCCAGAGCCCTGGTTCTCTCCAAGATGGACTACTGTAAGAGCCTCTATCTAAATCTGCCTGCCTTTACTCTCCGCCCTCTGCAACTCATCCAGAACAGGACTGCAAGACTCGTCCTTGGCCTCAAGCCCAGGGACCGTATCTCTCCAGGACTGAAATCTCTACACTGGCTCCCAGTGGCTGCGAGGATTAAGTTCAAAACCCTCTGCATTGTCCACAAGGCCTTCTAGGGCCTGGGGCCAAAATACCTTCAACTCCCTCTTCCTAAATATCTTCCTCCTCAAGCTCTTCGCTCATCCGCCTCCAACTCCCTCAGGGTCAGCCGCTTCTCCAAGCAACGAGTTGGGGGTAGATCTCTCTCCGCGGCAGAGGCCTCCCTCTGGAACAGCCTTCCTGCATCCCTGAAACTTGAGGAGAACCATCTCCGGTTCCGGAAGCACCTTAAAACCTTCCTCTTTGCTTCTGCTTTCTCTCCCCCTCTCCCCTGCTAAATTCCTTACTGAAACTGCACTGATTCTGCAACTGGGCCACTCTCACCGATCTCGGTCCTTGGCCCAGCCACTCTCCCCTTGCACTGCCTCCCTGGCAACCCCTGCACTGCGGGACTGTCTCTGTATCCCTACAGCCCCCCCTTCCCAGCACTTATCTTCACTTTCCTTGCACTTGCCACCAGCTGGCCCTTATTATTTATCTTGTTATTCTTCTACCCCTGTACTGCACTTTCCCCTCACCATTTCCCCTTGCACTTTTCCCTTCCCCTCTACCCTTGCACTTGCGCGATCTGAATGCCACCTGGCCTAGTAGGATTGTTGTCTGTCTTCCCTTTGTTCCCCCCTCCCTGCCTAGTCGCGCCTTGAAACACTTGTGTATAGGCGCGTTACAAATGCCATATCATATCATATCATTGGCTGCAGATTTTGCAAAATGCAGCAGTTTGTTTGGTAAAAGGTATTCATTTCGGACAGCATGTCTCTAATGCTCAGTGGGAACTTCATTGGTTGCCCATGCAAGCTCACATTCCTTTCACGGTCCTGTGTATTATTCATCAGACTCTGAATTAATAGTGTTGGTTAGCCATGCAGGAAGAAATCCAATGGTACTGTCCAGGCCGTGCACTTTGTTGGGATGGACTTTTAAAAATAATGGCTTATCGCCAGGAAAGGATAGGCCACCAGGCTTTCTCCATCTCAGTCCTAAATTGTGGAATACTCTTCCAGTTGAGATCTGCTGTCTTTAGGACGTTGGTCTCATTAAACAGAGCCTGAAGACCCATTTATTTGCCTAAACCGCGTGTATCTCTGTCCCTGCTTCTAGATAGTGCTATGATGCCTGTGGCGAAAGAGCGATCTACAAGTGTGGTGATTGATTGATCAAGGGGGATATGTAGATGTTGGCAAGGAAAGATGGGAGGCTTGAGTCTTGTGGCACTCTGCATCAGATGTTTTTGCTGTTTGAGGTAAAAGGCGGTAGGTAGGCTCTTTCGGTTCAATTTGTGAGGAAGGATTTTAGACATATTAAGGCAGTTTTTTACACCGCATTCTGCCAATCTTTCGATTAGTGTTGTGTCACTGATTTTGTCGGACACCACTGATATGTCTAGTAGTATGAGGGCCAAGTGACTGCTGCTGTCTGCATTTGTTTTTAAGTCATCCCATATGGATAGGAGTGCTGATTCCATTCCTCTCATGGGTGTGAAGCCGACTTGCGAGTGGTCGTGTATTCCGTTCATTTCCACATATCTAAATAGAATTTTGTATGCCATGTTCTTGTGAGTAATTCGACCATCCGCACGGTGTGCTCACCTGAGCTTTTTTGAAATTTTAAATGAAATTGAATGATAGTAGATCAACCTCTGGAAAATGTGTGGGGCTAATATGCACACATTTGCCTATGCTCACCGCACAACATATGTATAGACTTTTGCCCTCCCTGTCATATTTATTTAGGATATGTTATGTTATGTTAAAGGATATTTATATACCGCACACTGTCACCACTGGAGTGGTCCCCTGTCGCTTTCGATATGACAGGAGGAATACACAATGCATCTCCAGAAGAGGGAAGGCCAAACCTTCCCCCTGCCATGGCCAGCCTAATTAACTAACAAAGGCTCCATGGATCTGCCCTTTCCGTTTGTTGAGCCCTCCAACTGCTGGCAGCGATTAACATAATTAAATATGAATTAGAAAGTAATTCAAACAGGCCCACATGGGGCACAGCTGCAGAGGGTAACAAAGGAGACATGACACCCCAAAAACCTTTCATATGTAACTCTGTCAACCTGATGCCAACTCCCGCCCTCAGTATTGATTGACAGCGAAATGTCATGTCTCGGACTGCATGTTTACAGTAGTCATCCCTGCTGGGGGGCCCCATTCAGAAAGTACAAGTATGTGGTTTGACAGAGCCAGAAAGTCTGGTTTCGCCACAACTTCAAGGGAGTCCTGCCACTTTAATCAGGAACCACAGAGAGCTCCATCAACCAGAGGGACCCTTTGATTCCCAACAGACAGGAAGATGGGTGGGACATAGTATTACATGTTGACACCCCTTTATCTTTGCTGTTGAAAAGCACTCTGGTTATGGCTTCACACATACAGAAGATTGTTGATGGGGACCCAGGATTGGTTCATTAAGGTATGTTCAGCTTACACCAATCACTGTGGTCTGTTTGGCTTTAAAAGAGGGCAGAGCCCCTCTTTTGGGAGATCATCTGAAGGCTTCACCAGAAGCAAAAGGAGGTACTCATCATTGGACCCTGGCAGAAGGTACAGTCTGCCTTTCATCTTTCGCCATTGAAGGAAGGTCAGGACCTCCAAGAGGGAAGCAAGATCCATCCCCTAAACATCTCCCTGGGAACAGAGGGAAATACAGAATGCTGTGTACCCTCCAGCAGCTCTAGAACTGGTACCAAGCCTGGACACAGCATGCCCTGCTAGGCTCTGCAGCAAGCTACGAAGGTGGGAAGTGCCAGAGAGTCTCTGAACCAAACCAAGGACAAGACAGCTGCCTGCAACAATCTTCTCAGCTTTGCGCTGTCCGCCTTAAAGGATGACATGAGCCCAGTGAAGAAGCTAGGAGAAGTGCATCAACAAGCATCTACCGACGTCCACCTTAAAGGACATTTTTGAGCCAGTCCAGCCTCTCGAGCTGCAACCAACTGCACTGTTGACTGCTGTCATGCCACAGTCGCTAAAGCCTTCTGGGACGCCTTGACCAGTGCTTCAGAACTGCCGACTTGCACTGAGACAACAATTTCTGTCCCTGAGCTGCTATGTAGGCCAGCCTGCAGCCATCAGACCAGCTTAGCTCTCCAAACTGCCTGCCTCCTGATACCCAGAGCTCTCTTCCGTCTTGAACCCTGTTGCAGAAGCTGCAATGTGCCCTGAAACTGCCCGGACCCTGTCGCGCACCAAGAACACCTACAAGCGCCAGGTACATTGTGCTTCTGTCCCTCTTGTCCTACTCTTTAGGTCCCTAGAGACATTCTATGACCCATTACTCCCTTGGTGTTGAAACCAAATATCCTTGAACTATTGCAATTAATTACTTTACTGACTACCCTCCGGTCATTATCCAGAGTGCACCATTCCTTTAAAGAGTGGATTGTATTTTGTAGTGTGGTAGAACTGTCTGTTGTGATAATAATAAAGTAGATATTTGTACACAACCTTGACTGGACAGTCCCTTTTATCATTGGGTAATAATTGTGATTTTCACAGTGTTGCAACTAACCAACGATCCATGACCTTTCGGAGATAAGCCTGCTGTTCCATCCACATTACCAGAATTGCACAAGGAGGTTTATAATTTGCTTGTGTTTCCAATACGTTTGGATGCCTTCTGTTGTACTAGAGGGGTGGGGTTGATTGATGGTTTTTTAAACCAATATTCATCCGTGAACCACTGGTGCCCCAGAAGTTGATTTGTCACAGTTCTCCAATATTTTTGCCAGGTAGGGCAAGTTGGATATAGGTCTGTAGTTACTTGGGTCCTGTGTACTTTTTGTTTTGGTTTTTATCAGTGGTTTGATGTAAGCCGATACGAATGATTTCTGTAGTATTGTTGTGTTTAGGGATAGGTTCATCAGACGCTGGAGGTGTGATGCGGTGCTGTGGTTGGGAACTTTTTTGTAGATGCCCAGTGGCAAGGGTCACTTGGAGATCCTGCAAGGTTGGTGTCCTTTATTAGTGTGGAGAAAACTTCCTCATCTATTGGCTCGAATCGGACGGGTGTTGCTGTGGTTGGAGTATCACCAGTTATCAGTGTTTCTGTGGTTGTGTTTGTTGTTGCCTGGTTTGTTTCAATGGTATGTGGATTGTTTCAATTTTTGTTTTAAGGTAGTTGGTGAAGTTTTAACATAGTGCTGGTGTTGGGATGATGCCTTTATTGTAAGATGTATGGTTTGCATCTCTTCGATGATTCTGTAGATTCCTTTTTGTGGGTTGGTTGCTGATTGGATTTTTGTTGCATAGTATTTTTCTTTGCTTTGAGGACTGCCGATTTGTATATTCTGAATTGTCTTTGGTATTTTATTTTGTCCGGTTGATTGTGATAGTTTCTTTATATTTTTTCCAATTTGCGTTTTTTCGTAGTTCTCCCAGCACTCAGGTAACCAGCTTGCTGCCATCTGTTTTTGCTGTGGCTTTGAAAGATTTTGCTGTTGCTAGTTCGTCTAGGGCCTTGGTGATCTAGGTGTTGAGTATTTTTCCCACTTAGTCTGGCATCATTTTGTACTAAAAAAGACATGGGATAGATCTGACTATGTCTGATACTGGACAAAATCTGCTTACTAGGAACTCAGCAAGTGCAAGTCTGTGGTATCAAAAGTACTAATGTATTAGTGACTTAAAACATATAAAAGACATACAGCACATACTGAATCTCAGTTTGCAACCAATCAACCAAAAACCCATGAAATCACAAAGTCAAAAGCCTCAAACACATTCAGGATCAAGACAATATATATATTGCATTCAACCTAAAACAATATTTCAAGTTCACAAACTCTTCATTCATACCCAAAACAACACCCTCCTAGCGCAGGCCATTGTATGCCAAACCAAGGTAAATGCACGCTCATTCAACGAACAGAACAATCTATACTGATACAAGCTTCATGTTGATTGTATCTTTAATGGCAGAATGCTGTTGGGGCTACTCCGATAGATAACTCAGGACTCGACTCTCCGATCTTCACTAGTTTCGAAAAATGTATGATTGGCTGATGATCCTTTCTTGACCAGGGATATGGGCAACTACAAACAAAACAGAACATTGGTATAAACGCCATAGACTATGGGCCTCATTAGGAGTTTGGAGGTAGCCATGCCGTTTTTAGCAGCATGGCTACCCCCAAACTCGGGTCCTGGTCCCGCAAATGGGTACTTACTGGGCCATTTCGACCTTGAAGGGCCCGGTAATTCCCTTTCGCGGGACACGGACCCGGTACATCCCCATTCCCATTGAGCCCTATAGGGCTCAATGGGAATGGGGAGGATGCTAACAACGGGCCTGTTAACGACAGACCCGTTGTTAGCATCCTGGACTGCTAGCGGGTCCCGCTCTGCACGTCTGGTCTGGCCAGGTGTCCAGAGAGGGACCCGCTGAAGAACTCGTAATGTGGAGGCCGGAATGAACGGTGCCGGTCCCTTACTGGCACTGTTCATTCCGTGGCTGCCACACTTGTAATGAGGCCCTATGTCTTGCTGATTCACCCAGTGCCAATTGTTTAAAATACACATTACGGTGTGTAATTAATTTATATTAGTTGGTTAAAGCTGAACCCTAGTTCTGCAATAGCCCGTATACCTCAGCAAAGCTCCCTGTGTACATGCTCAATGGTAATTCTGATGACACAGCATGCATCGCAAATGCTCACCTTCACCAGTGCACGAACACGGTGAACCTCTAAAACACACACTGAACCTAGGTATCATTCTCTTTTGTTTGTGTGCATGCACCTTATGGCTTGCTCAGTGGTTCATAATCCTCAATTTGCTACAAATAAAGGACTCGTTGTACTGCATAGGTACTGTGCACCACAATTCTTCTCGGCACATCACTAAGTGCAGGCTGCTATGCACATTTGTGTTGTTGTGCCTGGAATAAAAACCTTAGCGTATATTCACTTCTGTTACTAAAGCATTAAGCAAACGGATCTACTCATTTTAATTCTGACCTCACTCGATTATAACAATCGCTTACCCAAACTGTGCAGGTGAAATCTGCACTACTCTGCTCACTCGCCTACTCGAGCTTGCCTTAACGTGCCTTCTGTGGCTCTGCGTCTGCAACAAAATACATGCCGTTTGGAAATTAACATCACCTGTTGCGCCATATTTCGTTCAGAACTTAAGCTGCAGCGATTGTCAATAAATGTGACCTCAAAGGTCCTGTACGCTTATCCCACATTATCAGATTGGGCGGCTCGCCACTTATCTATATCCCATCTCTCTCAAACTAGTAGAGACCAAATTCAATTTCCTCAATTTGCTACACATAAAGGACTCTTTGTACTGCATAGGTACTGTGCACCACAATTCTTCTCAGCACATCACTAAGTGCAGGCTGCTATGCACATTTGTGTTGTTGTGCCTGGAATAAAAACCTTAGTGTATATTCACTTCTGTTAGTCAACATACACGCCTACAAATTAGACATAGAAGAGAGACCATTTTGATTATAACAGTCGATTTTGACTTTCTTTTAACAGCGTGCCATTTTAAAAGGGTCTTCAAAGGGTCCTTGCACACCAACAAGAGCTGACTAAACTGATCTCCAGTATTCAAAGTGACCTCACACCAGGAGACAAGCCCACCTGTTCCCCCATGTTCGACTTCAGCGCTATGAGTGAGAAGGAGGTTTCCTCACTTCTCCAATTCATCAAACCCTCCAATTGTAAGGGTGACACCTGCCCCGCACAAGTCATTAAGGACTGTGCCCCCTCCCTAGTCCCAATAATCACAGCATTCATCAATGTATCCTTCCGTTCTGGCTACGTCCAGTGGGACTCAAGGAAGCGTGGGTTTGTCCGCTCCTAAAAAAGCCCTCCCTCGACGCCTCCAACCCAGGGAACTACAGGCCCATCACCACCGTCCCGTTCCTGTTGAAAATTCTGGATAAAGTAGCCTACCTGCAAATTCAGAAATTCCTAGAAGACAACCACCTCCTAGGACTCAGGCAATCAGGATTCAGACCTCGCCATGGGACCGAGACAGCACTCCTTGACCTCAAAATCCAAACTGATGATCTCAGAGATGCAGGCAAACCTGCACTTCTCCTACTGCTGGACCTCTCAGCAGCTTTCAGTCTGGTCGACCGCAAAACCCTCTGCCAGCACCTTTCGTCAGAAGCCAACTTCTCTGATAGAGCTTGCAAATGGATTGACTCATTTCTTATGGACAGAGCAATGAAAGTCTTCTCTGACTCTTCTAGCGCCAACCCCAGCACCATCATATGTGGGGTCCCGCAAGGCTCCTGTACTGCCCCCACCCTCTACAACCTCTTCACGAGGTCACTGTTCATAATCCTGGACTCCCTGGGCATCTCATACACAAACTATGCTGATGACACCTAGGTACTCATCCCCCTCTCGGGTGATTACCAGGCCGACCAGAACACCCTCAATTCCATCTACACAACAATCCAATCCTGGATGGCAGAAAACTGGCTATGTCTCAACAGTGAGAAAACCGAACTACTGCTAGTTGGTTCCCCCTCCACTTTGAGCAGATTGGATAACAAATATTCCACCTTCTCCATTGACAACATCCCCATCACTGTGTCACCCTCCATGAAAACATGTCATGATGCCTACCTCCAAGGTGCCAGACAAGACCCAGCTACCCAGAGGCAGACATCATGTCTTCAAGGGAAGTCACAACAGCCTCAAGTAGGGGCTCTTTGGACTCAGTCTTGGCGCCTTTGGCGCCAGGCTCATATCGGGCCACAGTCCTGGCGCCATAGGCGCCAGGCTCATAAAAGGGGACTTTGTGTTAAAGGTGCTTAGTGTTAACTTACCTGATGCAGACCATGCTGCAACATCCAGGCCTTCTGAGGCCTGAATGGGACTACTTTATCTTTGGAACTACTTAACCACACACACGTGTGGTCAGGGGGAGGAATACATACCTGAGAGGAAGGATACATACCTGGAACTACTTTGAAGGCTATTTAAGCCACGCCCAAGCAGCAACTCACGCTTCGCGTTGTTCTGCATCTAGCAGCTGGACGCTCACCGTGTTTGCTCCTGCATTCTGTCTTCTGCCACTCCTGCCAGCATCCTGGAACACCTGCAAAGAGAGAAGAGAAGAGAAAAGGCTAAAGAAGAGTCCTTACCTGCTAAATCCGCATTCCGGAGACATCTCGCCGACGATCCTGAAAAGGAAGACATCCATTTAAAAGCACATCGCATCGATCGCTGCAGTGCCGCATCTCACTCACCTGTACAAGGTACCACCACGTTCTACGGCGACATCTGGACTCGCAGCCACATCCCCGCGCCTAGGGAGAAAAAGACAAGAATAAAGGTGAGAGGGGAAAGAAAACAAGGAAACCTTAATTTCCATTACAAGGCTTACCTGTTGGGTTATTCCAACTTCATTTCGGGTCGGTGCCGCATCCTGGCATTTCCGGACCCCAGCCCCTAAGGGGAAAAAGAGACATCAGCGTTAGTTGGCGCATGAAAAGACGTTACCCAACGCCCATTAAAGACTTACCTGATTTCTTCTGGATTGATCTTTGTTTCGGGTCGGTGCCGCATCCAGGCATTTCCGGACCCCGGCCCCTATGGGGAAAAAAGACTTCAGCGTTAGTGGGCGCATGAAAAGACATTACCCAAATGCCCATTAAAGACTTACCTGATTTCTTCTGGATTGAGCTTCGTTTTGGGTCGGTGCCGCATCCAGGCATTTCCGGACCCCGGCCCCTATGGGGAAAAAAGTCATCAGCGTTAGTGAGCGCATTGATACAAGGACACTGAGAGAACTCTCATCAAGATCACCAGAGTCTCATTCTTCGGTTCCGCAGCTCTTCTCGGAATAGTTTCCGCACCTGAAAAAGAGACAACGAACAATTATTATTGCGGAATCATACTCATTAACAGAATCCTTACGGTACTATACCGGGAAAACAAAACTTGAACCCTCTACAATCAAAATCCCAGTGAAGTAACTGGATACAACGCGCCCCTGCATGAGAAGCAGGATGGAGAGCTCAACCTTTCAAACCCTAAGGTGAGACTTCACGTGGGGGTCGCAGGAGGGTTTCGTAGAGGGGTGAGAAGGGAGCGGGAGGCTTATACTTTCTCCCGCAGATTGTTAATACTCCCTTTTCACATACAGAAAGATATTCCTGTGAGCCAGACAAGCCAGATTCGAAGGTCCGGTCCAGTCCATCTTCCGGGTCCTGCGCTTCACCATAGAAGCAACAACACTCCAAACCAGACCTGCGCCTCCGTGGGAGTCAGGTGAGCGTAACAAAACACTAGGTGTTTACCTTGAACCAGACCTAACCATGGAGAGACAGGTCAATGCCATAGCCTCCTCATCTGCCTATCATTCTAAACTCATCAACACAGTCAGACCCTTCCTGTCTCAACAGAACTGCCTCTACATCGCCAGGGCCATAATTGGCTCCGGGCTTGACTACTGTAATGCACTACTCATCGGCGCTTCCGCCAACAATGTCGCCAAACTCAAAATCATCCAAAACAACGCGCTCAAATCCGTCACCGGCCTCACGCGTAAAGAGCACATTTTGGTACTTAGAAGACAGGTCCACTGGCTCCCAGTCAAGGAGAGGATCACATTCAAAGCCCTGTCTTTGACTCACAAGTGCCTTCACGAAGTTTCCCCCCTTCTTGTCATGCAGAATCACCAAACCCGCCTCCCTTTACCTGGATTCTATGACAATTTGCACCTGCATGTACTTTGTGTTACTCTGTAAACACTTTCTCTGAACTGAAGTGTAACAAATAATACTGGGTGGCTACTTTGTAACCCTTAATCAAGCCTTGTTAAGCTCTGACATAGCGCCTCGATGCCTGCGGGCTGCCGTGCCTTCTACAAATTTAAATAAAATGTAAAAAAAATGTTTGTGTTTATTTCTTTTCATTCTTCCATTACAGAAAGAGGTGCACAGCTCATTCTATATGGACAAATGTTGCCACTTTAGAAATTCTATGATACATTATCCTGTAATCCAGCAGATAGCCAATGTTACATTGGAAAAATGTACCAAAGTTTCTGTGTCCAGTAAATAATTCTATTCAGCTGTCGCCACACCCCTAGCTGTGCCACTCCACGATATCATTCAAACCTTCACTGAATGATAGTAGCTGGTACATCCAAGCATGCTCTTTTCTGGCTAATAATGCAGAAAGAGATCTATATCTCATGGTGGTATGCACCTTTTCCAATACACCCCATCTTAGATTGTCCTCCGTATGGCCATAATTTTTAAAATGCTGCACCTGCGGAGCATTCATTTTGCCTGTTCTAATACAGGACCTATGCTCTTTGATTCTGATGTTCATCTTCCAGGTAGTTTTCGCCACATATATTGTTTCACATGGGCAAATAATCGCATATACAACTGCTGTAGTTCTGTAGTTAGTAAGATGACGTAGCATCCAGTTCTTGGGGTCATTTTGTTCAGTTCGGCAGTGTGTTCGGTTGAGTCAATACCAGCAGCTCTGTTAAGGATTCCAAGTCTAGATTCTTCCAGTTTCTTTTCCTTGCAGCATGGAATATTGCATTTTCCGGTGGTATGCAGGTTTGAGGTTTGATGAAGAATGGGGGCAGTGATCGCTGTCATGATGCCTACCCCCAGGCATCCGGACCAAGCCCATCAGCCCCGGAAGCAGGCATCTAGACATTTAGTAAAACCTCTGCAGCCCTGGCTAAGGGCTATCTGGGTTCAGTCCCGGCGCCTTAGGCGCCAGGCTCATAGTCATTACTTACCTCAGACAGACCATGCTGCAAATGACTCCAATCCAACATGAAGCCTGAAAGGGACTATTTTTCTACAGGGACTATTTTTTACTCGGGTGTGGTTCTAGGGACTTCTTACCTGGGACTACTTTTGAGGCTATTTAAACCACACCCGACCAGCAACACACGCTTCGCGTTATTCTGCATCCAGCAGCGTAACACTCACCATGCCTGCAGCCTGCATCGTCTTCTGCCACGTCCGCCTCGAATCCGGAGCTCCTAAAGCAAAGAGGAAAGAAAGGGACAAGGTTAGAAAACAAACTTATTTCTATTCCACACCTGATTCTGGATCCATCTTGTCTCTGGACCTGTAAAGAACATCATTTCTGCACGCGCCGCACCTCCAGCTGCAGCGCCGCGCCATACTCACCAGTCTTCACAGCATCCTTCGGGTCGGCGCTGCCTCCATCATTTCTTCGCCGAACTTCGGCACCTAGGAGACAAAAGAAAACCACAAGGTGAGCCGAGGGAACCAACTAATATAATTCTTACCACCATAGACTTACCTGATTTACCACCGGAGGCATCCTTTTGTGACTCTCCATATTTTCACGTGCCGCACCTGTAAAGAGAGACAAAACAACACGTTTTCCTCGTGCAACATTTACCGGACAGCGCCGGGGGACACAGACTCTTACCTGAGCGCCACCAGCTGCCACAAGAGCATCTTTTCACGAGCCAGCTGCAAGACAAGAAAGGAAGGGGGGAACAAGAGTGAACATCGGACATATTGAACTCTATGAATTTAATACTTACTGGTCCTCACCAGGAGCCTCAGAGTCAATACTCTCCGGAACTCTCCCGAGCCTTCAAACCAGTGAAGTAACTGGAATCGACGTGCCCCTGCAAATCCATGCAGGATGGAGAGCTCATCTTTCAAGAATATAAGGTGAGATTGCTGTGAGGGCATTTCGGAGGTGATTAGTTGGGGAGGACTGTGGGGGTGCCATCACTTGAATCCACAAGTGGCTAAATCCATCTCTCAACTTGCAGGAGAATATTTCTACGGGTTAAGCAGACAAGATTAGGAGGGCAGATCCAGTCAGTCATCGCTGCACTACGCATCACGTGGGTGGAGACCGCAGCTGTCCGGGTCCGACCGACGCCCCTGTGGGAGCCAGGTGAGCATAACAATCGCTCCATACCATTGGTGTCGGTGGGGTAGAAGCACAGAGTCCTTCTCTGCAGAATATTGTGAACAAGGTGAGTCTGGCATTGTGGGTGGATCTGTTTGCTATTAGCTTGAAGCGGGGTGCTTCCAGGAGGGTGCAGACTGAGTTAGCTCTGAGTTTGTTCTCTCTTTCAAACCAGATGTTGAAGTCTCCTAGGATGATTAGGTTATCATGGTATGTGGAAAGTTTGGCGATGGAGTCTGTGAGTTTCATTGCATAGTTCAAGTTGTAGGATGGCGGTCTGTAGATCAGAAGGAACACTATGTTGGCTTGATCGTTGAGCTTGATCTTGACGAGGAAGTATTTGTAGTCTACTATGTCAGTTGAGGGGAGTGGCGTAGCACAGATGCACTTTTTGTGCGCCATTGGGATTCCACCTCCTCTTTGTTTTTCTCTGTTGGCATTTATTAGTTTGAAATTGTCTGGTATGGCTTCATGTGCAATAGTTTTGTAGTTGTCTGAAAGCTGTGTTTCTGTGAGGGAAAGTTTGTCTGTGCCTCCCTCGCTTAGGAGGTTATATATTTCTGTTTTGTGTTTAGCCAGAGATCTTACGTTGAGTGCATTTTGTCTATTTTCCCTTGTAGGTGAATAGCAGTTATTTCGTGTATCCCAGCCGGTGCAGCATTTGTCGGATTTCCATTACAAGGGATTCTCTCCTGGGTGGGGTTGTTTGTTGAGATTGCACTTTGATGTTCTATCTCCTTGTTGAGTAGTCTCAGGTTGATGGCGGGGTTGCTTAGTTTTGGTTTGAGCAGGTTGGTTGGTTGTTTGTGTTTTGGCACCTCATCCCAGTCTCTGGTGATGTAGGGTGTGTTAATGTTTATGGACTCGAGTTTGCCCCTGATACTTAGTAGGGTATTTCCAAATGTGTTTTCCAAATTGCTGTGTTTTGCTTTTTGCTTTTTGTTGTATTTGGTTTGGCATACTGGTGGAGTCCAGGTTTGTTTGGGTTCTTGCTTGTGGGTTATTTTTCAGTTATCTGTAATCCATTGAGTTGGAGTCATAGGTAGGGGGGTAGCATGAGAAGTATTCTGTGCTTCTTCTTTTCTTGGTCTGTATCCTTAGCCTGTTTAGTGCAGTCCCCACAGGGTTCCTTGCTGTTGTGAATTCTGGTGGGTAGGTTCCATCCTGTTTCCGTTTTCCTTTCTTGCTTGTTTGTCTTTCTTGTATTGCGGCATGTCAGGGGTATGTGTATATTTTTTGTGTTGAGTCTCTAATGTAGTTTTTCCCGGGGCTGGGTGTCCTCTTATGCCGGAGGCTTCCAGGTTCCCAGGTGTTTACTGTGGGGTTGTATGATGATCAATATTCTGTTTTAGTTGAGTGAGTTGTGAAGCAATATTTTTAGAGTCAAGTCAACATGAGGTTATGGAGAAGGCAGTTCATTGCTGCTGGGTTTTATAAAAAATAAAATTGTTTTGTAGAAGAGTATAAAGGAATCGGGGTGTTAAGTGAGATTATCGTAAAGCAAACGGTTAAATGATGTGGAAGTTGATGTGAAATGAGATTGCAGTAGACTCTTAAGAGAGATTGTAGTAGGGTTGATGATTAAAAGCAATTGTAATTAAATTGGGTATTAAGTGGGGTTGTAGGACAGCGGAGCGTTACACAAGGTTGTATTCGAGTGGATTGTTGAGTGATGCTGAATTACCACTAAACTTCACATGAAGATGCACTTGACTGGAACGTGATATATGATAGTAGTACTCCCTAGGATAAAGTGATATTATGGATTCTAACATGTGGTTACTTTACCTAAAGTAGGCGTGCCGTATGTAAGAATAAGGTGAGACTGCAATACGCTAAACTGCTAGATGAGTCTACAGTGCATTGCAATGTTATGTGGTATGTTAAAATGTATGGTGTCAGGGTAGGAAATGGCCCGGAAAAGGTCTGAGCACCACTCAGTCTTGAGGCCCTGGGGCTAGCCCAGGAAACTCTCAGGTATGTTCCCAAGTCAAACTCTCAAGCAGGAGCAGCACGACTTCAGAAGTCTTGGCCCCTGAGACTGAATGCAGAAACAACCAAAGCCTCACGTCCTGTCCAGAAGCTGTCCAAATGGGAATATACGTCTAGCAATTTACAGACTTTTTTTGTTAGGGTGAGTCTAACTTGCATTACTCGCTCAAAGGGGTTTGTTGCCGAATTACTATTGCAGACATTTTTTGAATAAAACATTGTGGGCATTCTTATGTTCCTAAAATGCTCTTTGTTTTTATGCAAATCGCCAGGTTTGTGTTCCATGAATAATTACTGTGTTGCGTGACCTGGGGCAATGCAGCCTCTACCCCATCTTCCTCCCTCCAGCTCTGCCTCCCAAGGAGGAGAGGGTTCCCAGAGTACATTGTTTCCATTTCCAGCACTATGGTGTCACATTAACAATCCACTACAAACAAAGCTGTACTACACTACTATTTAAATCCATGATGTAGTGAAATGTAATGCGAGTGGAGAGTAGAGTGGATTTTAATGGGAAGGTGTGATACTTTAAAGTGAAGCTGTCCTCCTGTGCATTGTAATGTGTAACTGTGTTAAAGCAAAGGCTTTGAATGGGTGTGGTTTCCCACACTAGACATTTTGCATTTTTGGCTGAACAGAAAGAGCTAGAATTTCTCCCGTGAACTGCACTACTATCTAAGGGGCTACTTGCACGTGGCTGCGAGTGGAAAACACTGGACAGCAGTAAGTTGTTACACTTGCACACCATGGGCCTCATTACGGGATGCACAATTACGAGGTTCCCTTGCGGGATCCGGAAAGGACGTCTGGTAAAACCAGACGTCCTTTCCGGGTCCCGCGAGGGGAACAAGGAGCTAATAACGGGCCCGTTATTAGCTCCATCCCCATTGAGCCTTCCTTCAAGGAGGAATTACCGGGTCCTCCAATGTTGGAATGACCCGGTTATTCTTCAGTGAAGGAACCTGATATTGGAGCCCGGTATGGAGGCAGCCATGCCCTTACTAAGGGCATGGCTGCCTCCATACTCGTAATGAGGCCCCATGTAAGGCAATTGTAAATGGAGGACAAAGGCCAATTGACGCTGCAGTAGATTAGATTAAAAATTGATGTTTATAATGAGGCTGCAGTAACATGCACTCTTTAATATAGCCTTATAGACAGGGAAGGCATCAGTGTCATAGGATAATAACCTGCTGACAAGTTATGGTCCGAGGCTAAGGGTCATGATCCAAAGCGATAAAGAACCCTCCCAAGATCTTTAAAGTTATCCGCAAATAGTTTCAGAAGCAATGCATATTTTGGAGTTTTGGTGGTGGAGTATAAAAATGTTGCTTTAATAGTGGGTGGAGTAAATATACAAACTGAGTTAGTAAATTAAATGTGCTTTTATTTGGTATATTGGTCAATTCCCATTGCTACATGTTAGCAGCAGGTACCCATTATGTAGAGAGCGAACGTTCACCAATTGCTCAGCGACACCTCACATTCTTTATAGCACATACATGCAATGTGCTCTTGAGTGGGACAGGAAGTGACTGTGTTTTGCGGTTGGTGCCTTATATAACAAATATAAATGTTTAAAAAAGGGTATAAATAAACGAACACACCACTTTAGAGGGCGCGTCACTTACCGCCACCCTGTGAGCCCTTGAGTGTACTGTACATGATCTTGGAATGACCAAGCAGAACGCCCACGGCACATGTCCGTGAAATCACTCAGGTGCTCTTAGAGAGTCAAGCTGCAGAGTGCAAATCAATCAGGTAGGCCTCAAACTGTTAGATACGGAACTACTCACCACCTAAAGTCATGGCATATGATTCAAGATTCAGGCAAGTCGCGTGGGGCGTAAGAGCTGAGTGAGCAAGGTGGGCCTTGGGTCGGTCAGCACCTAGCATGACCCAACATTTGGGCCACTAGCCAGCCAAAGCATGTGCTGAGCCGGGTCTCGAGCTCAGCATGCTAATGCAGCAGGAAAACAAAATCTGTCTGACTGCACCATCCGCCTGACTTCCTGTCCCGCCAGTAACAACTTCTGTCACACACTCTTTTAGCAGCAAACGAGTCACATTTTTTGCCATAGGAATTTCATATCCTGCAGGAGCTCAAATAGCCCCATCACCATAATATTTACAGTTGTTAGTGCCTGGTATCAAACCAGTTCATAGTCTCAGTGCAGCTTCCGATATAGATAGAATTGTAAAGGTTAGCTTGCGTCACATCTAGTCAGAATTGTGAAGATTAGCATTGCATCACATCTAGACAGAATTATAATACTAGCTTGCGTCATATCTAGACAGAATTGTGAAGATTAACATTGTGTCACATCTAGATTGAATTGTAAAGATTAGCTTGCGTCATATCTAGACAGAAATGTGAAGATTAGCATTGCGTCACATCGAGATAGAATTGTAAAGATTTGCTCGTATCCTATCTAGACAGAAAAGTGAAGAATAGCCTTGCATCACATCTAGACACAATTATAATACTAGTTTATGTCGCATCCAGATACAATTGTAAGGATTAGCTTGCATCACAGCTAGACAGAATTGTGAATGTCAGCTTGCATCACATCTGGATAGAATTGTAAATATTAGCATTGTGCCACATCTAGACAGGATTGTGAAGATTAGTATGGATCACTTCTAAATAGCGATGCCACTAACCAACCCCACTAAATAATCTCACCCCAACACCATCACACCTCCAAAGCACTGGAAACTGCACTCACTTCACTACATCGCAACAACAAAACATAACACACACAGCCTCGCACAACAGCGCATGATGGCTACCTACCGAAAAGCACACCTAAGCTCAGCGAACGGTGTTACCCGAGGTGAGGCTGCCAACAGTACATCACAGCTCTCTTGCTCTTTTTTCCGCTCAGCCTTACTAACCCATCCCACCCTCTTTCCGGTGGTGATAGTGCACGCTATAAATATCCTTTAAGATAACATAACAACATTTCCACTAGTTTCTCACAAGCTCTTATAAGCCACGTATATGCATGTTTTAAGGCATCTTGGTGTAGCTGTCAATGTTTGGGTTCCAGATGGTTCCTTAGTGCTAGCTTTGTGACAGTATTAGCGGAAAGTACACAGCCATTAACAGGGGCCTGTTGTTTCACCTGCATTAGATTATCCCCCTTAAAACATGGCTGAGCCTATCTGTGTGGGTCTTAGGGTGGTTGCTGGAGAAACGCCAACCACGGCTTCCTATGCAGCCCGGATCGCAGGAGAAATGGTCGAAATTCGTTTTCAGTGTTGTCGGTTAAGCAGGGACCTTCCACGCGCACAAAGGATTTGCTACAAAAACGCAAAAGATACATAAAAAAAGAAGAGCAGGCGCCGACCTCACCTGCCATGCTAATATTCCTATCTTTGGAATTGCTCCAACCTTGAGCTTTTCAGATGTCTCATGAAGACTTAGACACACACAGGGCAGACTGGGGGCAGAAGTTAAGGAAGCACCCAGCTGGTTGTGTACATTTGGATTTAGTTTCCAGCAACTAGAACACCATGCATGTGCCCCCCTATAGCGCTTGTCACAGCATGCCCTGTTACCACATTTTGTAAATTGCAGACTTGGTTTACCAGAAATAAAAGCCGACCTATTGTACAAATAATCCTTATTTATACTACCAATTACAGTCCTACATGCGCAGACTATAAAGGCAGGAATGCGCACTAAATCTACCTTCCGCATCTCTCTCGCCAAGTCCATTGGTGCCCTGTCTTTTTACACATCTTTTCAACTTTTCGCGTGTAAATATTACGCAGTCTGCATGGATATAAACTCGAAGGCGAAGGTGCCTTTATTTGCACAGAAAGGCACACCTAGAATTCCTGCCATGTTTGAAGTGAGTCACCGGCTCCATTGCGCTGCTACTGAGAATTCCCACAGCTGAATAGCGAGCCTTTACTCGGGAGACATTTGTGCAGAGAGGAGAAATCTCTGTGAGAGTTAACATTCTTCGCTTGGAGGAATAAAATAGGAACAAGACAGGGAGGCGTAAAGAATGCGTTCCCAAAAAAGGCATTCCAAAACTGTTCTGGGGCCTCGAGTAAATATTTCTTAACACAGCTTTCTGTGCATACTAAACAATTTTTTAGCACTTCCTGAGAGTGTGCATCTCCGAGATGTTTTCTTTGAATTGTTGTATACTGCACTGTTATCTTTTTCTGTGCATTTTAGTCCACCTTTGGTATAGAGATGCAGTCTGAAAACGTTGGCTGACCAGATGTTTTGTACTTCAGCTACTATCAGCTCCAGCCAGCAAAGTCAATGGTGAGGTGACAAAATGACGTCTGCTCTTCAGGAAACAGGAATTAGTAGGGGCTAACCCGCCTGCTAACCCCCTACTTTTCTACAAACCAAAAGTTATTCCAAGCAGATAGTTAAAATAGGCACAGTCAAGAGATATCCCTCTTTCGCCTTTTGCCGTTACCGTGGGACGATGGAAGGCTAAGCTCTTAGACGGGGTGTTAATGTGAGACAGTAGCAACACAAACAGCAATAGTCCAAGAGTTCCAAAATAAAACAATGTCCCAACAAAGTTCTATCAAAATATATATACTTTAATAAAAACAAATCAATGATACAACTCATTATTAAAAACTCTATAAGACCACACCCCTGTAAAAGAAGACAGAAAATGCAGAACAAATATGTGTCCGTATACCTCAGGGAGGAAAAAAGGAAGAATTGTAGTGAAGTCACTCAAAAAGATATGTTCTTGAGGAAAAAGATGCAACAAGGGCCTTAACCAGTACTTAAGGCCCACAAAAAGGGACCAAGAGGACAGGAGCTCTCAATAGTACCTGGATTCAGGTATATGTGGTACGACTTGGGGAGGAGGCTTTGAGATCTGATGCTTGTGGATCAAAACAGGGAGAAGGCAGTGAGTTAATTGATCTCATGCTGCAAGTCAGCGTCGTGTTGGGTTTGAGTGGTGCTCCATGCAGTTCAAAGGTGGCGTGGAGCGACGCAGGTTAATGGATCACCAAGAATGGTTTGACAATAGTCAGTACCAATGTTTTTGGTTGATGAGCATGGTGATTCTCCAGCAGTTTGAGTCGAGCTCCGATGCAAAGTCTTGGGGCTTCGATGCTTGATTCGCTGATGCAGCGGATTAATGTTGTCTGCACAGCTTAAGTTGGACAGCTGACAAGGCTCTTCTGAGGTGATGCAGCAACAGCAGTATGAAGTTCAAAGGTGAGTGCTAAAGGCAGCAATGTGGGTCCTGCTGGTTTGAAAGTGCCGAACATGGTCGAAATGTGGTTTGAAGTGGTTTGAGCAATGAACACAGGACACCTTGTTGCTTTGGTCCTCTGGTAGCTGTGAGTCCCACTACAGGGGACTCTTGGGCAATGTTAGTCCTTTTCAGTCCCTGATCTCCCAGGCTAGGGATTTTTAGTAGCAGAGTGGTAGGCCTTGGTCCTCAGGAAAGGCAACCCAATGTGCCCTGGAGATGCGTAGGGAGCAACGCTTTCCCCTGCCTTGGAACACCCGTCCTCACCTCTGACAGAGCACTTTGGAAAAAACTGCTTTCTCAAAAGGGGCCAAATTAATTCCTCCTGATGTCCTTGAAAGTCCAAAAGTGAATCCATGATGGAGTGGGAGACCCCGTCTTTTATAGGTTAAAGGCCACAGGGAATTGGATGAAAGCAAGCCTCCTTTAAGGGGTCCAGGCCCTTACCTGGAGACAAGTGACCCTTGCCTTCTGATGTCAGACCCAGAGGGCTTTGTCCTGAAGGGGGTGGAGGGGACAGGAAGGAAAGATGGTGGAATTCTTACTCAAGCTCACCTGCACACTCTGATTGACCTAACTCCTCCCCTTTCTTAGTCTGCAGCTTCAAAGGAGGCTCGCTGCGGTGGCACCCCCTAGTGTGTGGCAAGCTTTTGTTATGGAAGTGCTTTTTTGAAGCCAGGTTCCCATGAGATCACCTCGTGGGGGGCTATTGGGCCTGCCAGAGAGGAGTTACCAATCCTTCCAGAGTATCTACAGAGGCAGGTGTCCTGTCTTTTGTCTCATTGATTGAAATGTATACAGTCAGGCTGCATGGAATCCACATAGCCGCTCATAACTGGTCTGAGCTGACATGATTGACACTAAGATGTTATAAATCAGCTGTAGCTTTAAGAAGTATGTGAACTACCAGCCACCATACCAAAACCTAGGTATGGCTTTTACTTCAAGATTGTCCTGCCACCAGGTGGTAGTTTAACATAATTATTATGTTATTTCAGAGCAGAATAGCAGAATAGCAGACTTAAATGCAACCTCTGCACTGCAGTAAATGTGCTGTTATAGCAGCTGTCAAAGAGACATCTGTACCTGCTCTGTGCCACTGGAGAGCAGGTGCTGCAGATCAGGATACTGATGCAGCAAGACACGGGTGTACACTAGGCTTTTAACATGGAGTGTAATGGAAGGAGGGTCTGCTTAGCAGACCCCCCTTTCTGAAATTGATTATCCACATCATTTTATCATTAATACAAATATGGCTTTTATCCACTGGCCAGACTGCAATCCTTCAGAGAGGCTACCTGGGAGTCACAGTGCAAAACATCTGCAGAGATAAAGGTTGAAGATGCCTTGTTTAGCGGGAGAGGGGTGGACACAGCTGCTTTGCAGTGTGGCATTTGCCCCTGCTATAGTGCATTGTGGGTAGGATGAGAGGAGAACGCTGGGCTGCAGAGAGAAGAGGGATGATGAATGGCAGAGCTATTTTTTTATTTTTTTTTTTTTTTATTTTTATACGGTTTATACAAACCTTTAAAAAAAAAAAAGAAGAAAATAGCCACAACCCAAAGCTATACCCGTGAGGCAAGCGCAACACGCGACACAACTTCTTTCAAATTCAAATTAAACCCTCTCCATGTATTTCTTCAAACTCCTAAGAATAGTCATTTACCGGTGCAAATTATCATCATTACACAGTAGATACAAGTGATTTCTCCTTGGGGTGTCATTGAGTATAATGTTCCGAAGCTATTGTTTCTAAATCTGTGTTTAGACGTTTATTCAGTTCCTCCAGAAATGTTATTAAAGCAAACATCAACGGGCGGTTTGAACCTTCAAATATCCCTTCCCACCAATCATCCGCACACCGTGTCTGCATTTTTGCAAACACCGGACCAAACGTGCGAGTTCTTAGTGTACGTAGGTTAGAACAAAAGAGTGTAAGGTGTTTCAATGTCTCGTTTCCAGTTTTGCAAAAGCGGCACCATAACTCTGTGGTAGGGTTGTATGCATAACGGCGCTCTTTGGTGTCCATTAAGTTTAGTCTGAATCTTAGGTAGATCGATCTAGCTTGCGCGTTGGGAAATAGCGTCAAGTAAGCTTGCAAACTCCCATGCGCTCTGGCCTCCCCTGGGACATCTGCCATCATTCTGCAATTCCGTCTTTGTTCGCATGTTAAGTGCCAATCTGAGCTCCATACTTTTTTCTTCGCTAGCATCGGATTTTCCAATAACGTTGATAGCTTAATGTCATACAGGTCTAATATCTCAGTACAGTACTTTTTCCATAGTGCTAAGGTGGAGCAACCGAGATCCTGTTTTGTTTTTAGTATTTCGTACTGCAGCACAGGTGTGTTTAATGAGCATTTCCTGAAGAGGCATAGAATGTTCCAACACACCCTAGCATGGATAGATATTAGCCCCAATTCATATCTAATACATACTGTTGGCGTGCCACGGGGTAAGTGTAGCACTCTTACCCAAAAAATATTTTCTAGAGTATTCCAGAGCTTGTGGGAGCATCCTAGGGCATTTTCGGCCCCATAGATTATTGCTGGCATAGCTTTTTGTCGATAGAAATCAATCGTTGGTTTTAGCGAAAATTTTCCAAACTGTCTGTTAATGATAGCTGCTTGGCATGCTAATTGTCTACATTTTGATTTTGCAACTTCTGCCCACGGTGCATCGTCTAGTTTGGAACTTATTCTCATGCCTAAGTATCGTGTGTCATAGACAGTGTTTAACTTTGTCTTTTCTATGTACCAATTTTGTTTATTTTGTTTTTTCTTCACGGATCTTAAATTTTGGAGTGTTATTATCTCACACTTTTGCTTGTTAATCACCAGTCCATTTTGATGTACGTATGTTTCCAGGGCATCTAGTTTTCGTTGGAGACCGATGTAAGTCATGTCTAGAATTATGAGGTCATCCGCGTATACGAGCCAGCTCACATGAGTGCCATTCATCTTTGGTGGAAAAGTGGAGATTTCGCTAAAGGCTTCTCCTACGTCGGACAAAAACAAATTAAAAATTGCAGCGGCCAGAGGACATCCTTGTTTCACGCCCTTAAAGGTTTCTATAGGCTTTGATAAGGTCCCCTGCCGGTCCAAACGTATTCTGATATTTGTGTTAGAATGTAGTTCCTTGATTGCTTCAACTAAACTTTCCGGACACTTCCAGGCTCTTAATTTTTTCCATAGAATTCCTCGATCGATACTATCGAAGGCATGGGAAAAGTCTATGAGGGCTAGGTGTATTTTTGTATTTCGTCTTATTGCTTCCATCTTAAACAGATTCAATATTAGCAAATTTAGGCCACACCCCACGCCCTTCACAAAACCAGCTTGCCTTTGATCAATGTGGTTGTTTTCTCCTGCCCACCTTACCAACATCTGCTGTAGTTGTGTCGCGTAGATTTTACCAATTACATCCAACAAGGCGATAGGTCTGTAGTCCCCAGGATTGGCTCTATTGCCTTTTTTGAATATTGGGACCACTATGGCACTTTTCCACGATGTTGGCGATAGTCGCTTGTCGACTATTCTTTGGAACAGGGTCATGCAGAAATTGGACCACGCTTCTGGGTTACGCTTGATCGTATAGTTCGTGAGGCCATCAGGGCCAGGTGCTCTCGATGCGTTTGCTCGCTTTATTGTAGTTAAAATGTCGTGTCGATCAAACTTTAACTCCCAGGTCACTAGATTTGAGTGGACATCATCTTTCACAAGCCCATTCGCACTGAACATTTTGGTGTAAAAGGAAGTCCAAGTTTCTTCCGAAATACAGTTTGCCTGCATAGCATCCTGCGGGGCAAATTTGCTGTTTATAGTTTTCCAGAAGTTCGCAGAATTTTTGTTTCGTAGATTTGTCAACATAGCCTCTGAGTCATTTTGAAGCATGATTGCTTTATGAGACTTACACCAGTTCTTGTAAGTTTGTTTGATTGCTTTTTTCTTTAAGACCATTGCGTCTTTATCCCCCGTAACTATGTTTCGCAGGTCGTGACGCATCAGTCTTTTACGCTGTTGCATTTTTAAGTCGAAACTGTGTGTATGTTTAAATTTTTTATTCCTAAGACCTTGTTTATGTTCTGTGAAGTCGGTCAGTAGGTGGCAGTATTCGACCTCGTTTATAGCCGAGTTTAGATTAGACACAATTTTAATTACCTCTGCGTCTGCAAGTTCGAGCCGTATTCTACTCGATCGAACTAATACAGGCCATGACCAGTGGTCAGGCAGTGTCATACTTGATACATTTAGGTTCATTACCACCATATCATGATCACTGTAGGCCATTGGTTTAACTTCAAACTTAGTTGTTCGTAGGTGAAGGGCCTCTGACACAAATATGTAATCCAAGACGGATTGTTGATTTAGTCTGTTCCATGTAGCGTTTGCTGGAATATCACCTGTCGTATTTCCATTCAGCATAAACATGCTTCTTGCTTCCATCTCCTGTGACCATTTTGTCGCTGTTTTTTTACAGACATTAGTTACTACTTTCTCTTCATTTTTCACATCTACATGCTTTAGGCAGTTTATATTAAAGTCTCCACATATAATCAAATTTGGAGTTTCTATAGCTTCAAAAAGGGCGTCTATTATTGTTGTTATTTGATCAATAAACTGTTGTGTTTCTGTCCTAGCATGGTTCCAGTAGATGTTGATGATATTCAGAGCTTCTGATTTATTATTAGTGCCATTTAGGAATGTCACCTTGGCGGTCTGAATGAATGGTGAAACGTTAGTTGCTGAGACAATTTGCAGGCCCGTTGCTTTCCTTACCGCAATCAGCAGTCCAGCCATTGGTCTTCCTTTGTCTTGTTTTATTGCAGGGTTGGATACAATTTCAAAGTCCTGCATAATGGGAGTGTCAGCTAGCCAAGTTTCCTGCAAACAAATCAAGTCCAGATCATGTGCCCAAGGTGTGTGAAAGAGATGACTGAAACCTCTTGTGTTCCAGGATCCTAGTTTAATTAACTCTTTTTTATCGCGCACCTGGCATTATAAGTTTGACTTATCGTTTAGTGCAGCCGCCATCCAATCCCATTCATTCCTCTCATTATTCTTTTTTTGGTTGGCCTCAGAGCTACTCTTAACAGTAGATGACCCGTCGATTGTTATTTGTATTTGCCGATTTTGCTTCATACGTATTTCTTCCTTGTTGCAAAACTCAGAGGTAGTTATCTGTGCGTCTTTACCGTTATCTTTGGCATTTGTTCTTTCAAGGGTAGATTTGTTGTACTCAAGCTTTTGAGCGGTCTGTGACGTTTCTTCCTCACCTTGGTCACAGGTTCTGTAAGTATCAAACCCTAGTGATAGTAAAGTGGAGCTAGCTTCCAATATAATCTCCGAGATTATATTTGATTTCATATGTAGGGTCACTTTGTCATTCCTTTTTTCGTCGCAAAATTCAACGATTTTCAAGTCCTCAGACTGAATCGTTCTTAAACTAGGGATTAGTTGGAACAAATACAGCACATTGTGTCGATTTAGAATCAAGTTGTCTACATTTTCAATTCTTTCCAAGGTCACTTTATGAGGACTGAACCATTCTGATTTGTCCACTGAAGCTTTCTGGGCATTCTTTCGAGGGCCCACGTATCTCTTCGTGTTATTGCATGGTGTCACTTTAGGGAAGTTGGTGACAGTATGTGGTTTTTCGTTAAACTTTTCCGTGGCGATTTTCGTGTCATTTGTGGCAGTGCTGAGTTTAGATAACCTGTTTCGTTTTTCCTCCATTGTTAGGAATATGGGTGAGTGAGCCACAGCCGTTACAGTACTGATATCAACTTCTTCGGTAATTATACAAATGCGCGGATTATTTTGAGGTTTCAGTTCCTCTTGAATAATTTTCCCATCATCTGAAAGACACTCTTCTTTTGCCGTTTCTGCGTTAGACCTTGCGGTCTCCAACAGTTCGATGTCCTGGGACAGAGCTTCGTCATCGTACGTTGACAGATTTATCTGTTCGAGTTGCTCAGCCACCTGCTCTTCAGTTGACTCTGTGTTATTCTCAGGTTTATTTTTCTGCGAGCAGGCTTGTGTTCGTTCGTTACGATCATTTGTGTTCACAATGACGTTTACCGTTTTCAGATTGCGCAAGAATTTTCTTGAGTTGTTGGTCTGTTTCGTTTTTTTTGAGAGTTGGTTTTTTGTTTTCTTTGTCATCTGCTTGTTAACAGCAGTAGTTGCCGCGGTTGATCGATTTTGCCCTTGTGTGTTCTTAAAAATGTCGAACACAGAGGGTTTCGTTGTATCTGAGTTAGTAGATGCTTGGCCAGAGTTAGATACGTCTGTTATCAATGACAGTGGCTCAGCAAGTGGTGTAGGAGCGACTCGTGTCGAATCCTCTGTCATATCATTCTTTGCACATCTCTCATCAGGTGGTTGGTTACCCACGTATTTGTCATCTGATGTTGAGGCAATCTGTGGGTTTGCGAGGGCCAGATTGTCCATGGCCTTACTAGCGCTCAGTGCTTCGTCAAACGAGCTGATTTCGCTAGGCTTTTGAAATTCGTCGCCTTTATTTTCAATGCTTTGGTGGTCAGATCCTGTTAACAATTCTGTGGTCGTGGCTTTTGAGGTGTCGTAGTTACGTGGAGTCTCTGATTCCGCCTGCTCAGTGAGGCAAACCACACTGCTTGGGCAGCTTGATTGTGTGACTTCTTTTGTAATATGTTTATGTTTAAAGATGCTCAAGGCCTCCCTTGCCACTTCAGCCAGAAGTTTTTTGTCCATATTGTTGTTTTTTAATTGGGCCGTTATCGCAGTCATCATGTGATCTTGCTTAAGGGCTAGGTCATGTTGAGCAGCTTTTGTCAGGTCACAGTTAGATTCCACGGCTACAATTTTTGTGTTTAAAATAGCTACCAATGTTGAGAGGTCTTTAGTGTTTTCATTTAGATGTTCATATAGTTTTGTGAAGGGGGCCAGAGAAATGGCCATGGATGATAGAATGGTTGCTTGCATATCGCTTATCCAATTGGGATTCATTGTAGGAGGGGCCCTGTTGTGATCTTGGGCACGCCTGTCTTGCGAGGCAATTTTGGTTTTATGCCCCTTTGCCTGAGATTGTTTCTTTAAGTAAGGTTCGTCCACTGAAGAATCGGAGGATGTGGAGGAGGAAATCGAGTCTTGTGTGTCCAAGTTGATGTTTAAATTGCTGTTCCTTATTGTTCTTTCTGCAAAAGGCGAAGACCGCCTCACAGTGCTTTCCCATTTCGATTTTTTTCTTTGGGAGCATCTTAAGCTTTCAATACTGCTTACATCTCTTCTACTTCGTTTTGTGAACCCCGTTCTTTGAGTTGTAGTAAGTGACGACCGTACTTCATGTGTGGAGTTGTCCAAATTTGAATGTCCTGTAATTTGTAGTGAAGTTGTTGGTATCATGTTTGGGTCGCACCTCAGGGCACGTGTTTTATTAATTCGGGTTAGATCAGACAGCAGTTTGTTTACTACTTCCAGTGAGTTACGACGGTTTTCAGTCGCGTCTTGCTTTCGGAAAGTATGGACATCAGTATTTGTTGTCGTGTTTGGAACTACTGTGCTCAGCGCATTGGAATGCGGTAAAAACACCTCCTCATCTAAGTGAGCTAGTACATCGTCATTAAGTATTTGTTTAGAGAGAGCTTTATCACTTTGGGTTTCTAGTGTGCTGTAGTAGACTGATCTTGACTTTACCGGACCAGTAGATAGGGGGATGCTGGTGAGATCTAAGTGTGTCTGATGTGTGGATTGCGTGCCAGGCTCCTGACGTTGTGTTTGATACACGGAATCTTCCTGTTGTGTGCCAGTTAGTGATTTGTAGCAATTCCAGGCTAGAGTTTTTAACACTGGGACCTTGCGTTGTACAACGATAGCGATTTCGCCTTGCTTGTCATTAGTTGAACTTTGTGTGAAATTTAGTTGGCTACAGTATCCACTATTTTCGCCTATCCCCTCTATTGTTTGAGTGTTGCCAACAACGGCAGTCCCAGCGTATCCGCGAAATCGACTGTGCTCTTGCTCACATAAGGGATCGACTTCTCCTGTTTGATCCATGCTAGCACTATTCAAGGTCGCAACGTTCATCAGTGTAAGCGAGCATGTGATAGGATTATGCATAGTAGTCGGAACAGGCGACAGCGGGATAACGGTTACCTTTGTGTTATCCTTTGGTAACGTAACACTTATACTTTCAGCATCCGTTCCATAATTATCACCACTATGTATTTGTAGTGGACTGTTGGATGATGGTGGAGTGGTTACTGGGTAGCTTACCTGGTCTGTGAGTGCATAGGCCAGCTGCACCGGTTCTTCTGTGTCCTCCCCTATCGGCGTCCAGTTCTTACATTGGGCTCGTGTTTTTGGCCGTTTGGATGGACTTGCCCCAGCATGTTCGATTCTGCGGCTCATTTTAACAGACTCCGCAGGGTTGTGGGTTGCAGGCAGCAGTTTAGTCACACCCGCTTTACTGCAGTCGATAACCCCTGTCCTGGCCGCACTCCCCGCACAACAGCACAACAGAGACGACTCGCCCTTTCGCCGAGGGCTTACGCCGCAAGGGCGTTGAGGCGGCCTAGATAAGGGCGGCTGCAGAAGTCAGCTGACTCACCCTTAAAGGCACACGCACCTCGCAGTCTCCGGGTCCGAAGTCAGGTCCGTAGAATAATCACAGTTCGCAATGCAGTCGAACCAATCCAGCAGCACAACAGAGACGACTCGCCCTTTCGCCGAGGGCAGAGCTATTTAGCTGTCCCTGGGCTGCGTTCACCTTCAATGATGCTGCCCGTGTGCTATGAAGGCCATAATCTTTCTGGTGTTCCATCATTTATGCCCTCTTCATGGGTGAGGGCATGCCTACAGGACCCTTGAGATGGAGTCCTGAAGAGCAGAGCATCGGTTCAGTGTGTCTGTGACATGGGAGCTTCAGACACTGCCATGGCCTCGAACCCCAGCACCCCAACCCACCTACATCCCATATTGTTAATAACAAGAACTAGATTCTCAAAAAGTAACCTAAATGAAAGGGGCGCAGGGAATGCACTCCATTCTAGAAGATGGCCTCCACATTTCAGGAGGGGCTGGACAGTAGCACAAAGATGCACACATTCAGATCCAATTGGTGGATTGGAGTGCACCTTTTTTGACGTGTGTGAGATGTAGCGCATTGCATCTCATGCTCCAAAAGAAGTTTTGAGAATCTGCCCAAGGTTGTCTAAGCTCACTCAGGGGGAGCTGGGAGTCTGCAAGAGTGTTGACGCCTTGCGGCCATTTCTTTCTCTCCTGCCCCTTAGCTGTCAAATCTGTGGTGTCCTCACAACATTAAGTGAGGAGACAGGTATAACCTTTTTCTTTGCCACTATGTTCTTCCAGTCTTTAGCCTTCCCCTGTGTACTCTCTAGGAATTGCTGGGAGCCGCAGAGGGCCCCCATAGCTCTGCAACTGCTGCAACGTATCATATGTCACCCCTGAGAGAGAAACATAACTAGCCAAATGTTTTTAACCATCCGTGGAAACTTCTTTTTTGCCATCTTCTTTTTCATGACTACACCATTGTTGAGGTTCCTTGCTCTTGAACTTTCACTGAAGTTGTTCCTGAACTTTATGTTGAGGGCTGTCTCCCAGCCCAGTGTCTTGATTTCTGGTTTCCAGCTCCCGATGAGTTTGGCACAGTTACATGAAGAGGGCACAGAGGTAGCAGATACCACATGCCTAAAGTAGCAAAACGCAGTTCCTGAATATGGTCAAGTCGATAGCATTTTATGACACTCTAGTAATTGGAAAATCTGAAAGAAGTTAATCCGAGCCTTTCCTATTTTTATGTTTGCTGGGTGACAGATGCACGAGGCTGGTGAAGTGAAAGAGCATGATGATCGCAGGAGAAGCATGGGCTGCATCTCAGCATATTATGTTTGAGCTTGAAATGCACATAGACATGGACCGTGGGCATAAGAGGGCAAGGACACACAGTTAGAACAAACAATTATGAACAGAAATCATGGGCATGCAGAGACAAAGAAAAGGTTTAGCAGAAACGGTTTAGCAGAAAACCAAACCATATATCAAAAATCATGATAACTCGCATTAGCACCCCGACTGGGTGCCTCTGCTAATCCCCTCACTCATTATCTCAGCCCATATTTGAAGCAAGCTGATGATTGGAATCAACAATGCCACCATTTCCTCTCCCTCTTCGCCACCCTGCAATGCACTTCCCTGCTGCACCCATTGTCCACCCCCCATTTCCACCCACCTTACTCTTCCACCCCCCACACAACTTACCTTTCACCCTCTGTCACCAGACTACCACTGCTCTCTCAGCTCAAACATGAACACCAGGGAAATGGAGAAGGAACAACTGGACATTCTGCTCTCCTTTTTTCTATGGAGGCCATTTTCTTTTGTTGTCCTTTTTTCGCCCTGGGGTGCTAACAGCAACATTCCCCTCCTGTGGGCTTCAACTGTCAGTAACTCAGCCGAAACCCAGGGCATCATCTGCACGTGATGCCCGTGGGAGGGAGTTGTATTGCTATATTAGCCTTACTTCTCATGGTCAGGCCTGGCCCAACTTGCCACTGCCCCGAGGGGTTCAATTGGATGTTGCCAAACTTGGAATAATGTCTAAAAACCTCTAAGAATGCTTGTCAAAGCCCTTGCAACATTTTTCCCACAAGATCTTTGAACCATCATCCTAAAGGTTTCCAAATACAACATTTATAAATGTCACATTGTCTGAATCTCTAGCATGGCTTAGCCTATATTATACTGAACTCTGATGGCTGATAAACCAGGATCCTTGATTACTGACCATCAAAGAGGATATTGTCCTCAATTGCTCTCAACTACTCCCCCAAGAGGACTTTGGGTCATCATCAAGGATCGCTCTATTTGTCCTTGCTTCCCATTCCGAAAATGTCCTCAGCCTCACTGGGCACTACAAAGAAACCAGGTCAATTCCATGAATATTGTGATCCTGAAACCCATCGTCCCAGATGAGTTTGACTCTTACTGAATATGTGTCCCCCGAAAGTGTACCCCCTTTGAAAGTGTGGCTTTCACCAACATTTTGTTACCCCTTGAAAAGCCCCTTCACAAATTGTGTTCCCCTGTGAAAAGTGAGCTACTTTTATCTTAATATTTCCACTGATACTCTCTGTTGCCCTCAAAGTGTTCCCCACTTTACCTGTGAAAAGGTGCCCCTTTCTGAAACTGGGACCCTTCGGAAAGGTCTTCATCTGACATTGTGGAATTATGTCCATCACTAATATTTTGTCTATGAGAGGCTTCTAGCTGAATGGAATAACATATGACTTGCCTGACCATTGGTTTAACCAGCCTTCTTCCCCGATGGAGATGTCAATCTCTTTGCAGGGTACATCTCAATAAAAAGGCACAGAATGTAACAATGTCACAGAAGGAAACTGACATCACGGGCCAGAAAAGCACAGAAAATGTAGTGTCGGACTTTGATCACATAATGTTTCCTTTTTTAATGCAATATTTATTTGATGTTTGACAGGTTTATCTACAATGGTAGTATGGGATGTGTGACAAATTGGATTCTGCTCTGCAGGAGTACAAGGATGAGTAGGGGTGAAAATGCCCACTCAGCTCTCACACTTCAACAGCGCAAGAGCCGAAACCTTCAGAAAGGTAAAATAGGCACAGTTAAGAGATATACCTCCTTTGCCTTTTGTGGTATTGTGGGCCGAGGGAAGGCTATAATTATAATTATAATCGATCTTTTAAAACACGCTTAATATCAGAGAGCAGTTTCTAAGCATGGAATCGGGATTCAAACCTGTGTTGTGCTGCATTGTCTTGCTTCCAAGAAAACACTTTGCCCCTGAGCTATCCCCCTTCACTATGCTCTTAATAGAGGTGTGAATGTAATCCACTAGTGACCCAAACATCACAGTAATACAATCCCAAATACATGGACTGCCCAATCAAGGTTCTATAAAAATATATATACTTTAATCACACACCATCTCTAATAGAACCATCTAGGAAACACTGTGCAAACCCCACCCCTGTGGAACGACAGAGAAAATGCAACAGACTGAAGAAAGTAGCACTCTGAGAAATAATACAGGGGTGATAGGCAAATTACCAACTGCAAAAAAAGGATATGTCTCTGGGTGAAAAGGTGCAGTAGTGACTTAGCCAGTCTCTAGGGCCCAAGTGGACCATGGCAGCAGTTAGTAGTCAACTGTACCTTGTTTTAGTTCTTTGGTGGGTTGACAGTGTCAAACCCGGTTTTGAACATTGATGTGAGTGTATCGAGCTCAGTTCGGGCACAGTGGATCATGTGGTCTCAAGCAGCAAGTAGGCATTGAGCAGGGGCAAATGCGGTTGCTCTGTGTGGTTCGAAGGGGGGCTTTCAGTGATGCAGGTCAGGATGTTCACCAGGATCACTTGGAGGGGGTGCCAAGCTGAGTTGCTTTATACCCGCTGGGAAGGGTAGATGAGTTTAGTTCCAGCGGTGCAAGTTGGTGGACAGCGGTCATCGAATTGGTGATCAGGTTGCTCCGACGTGCGGACGGTGAAGCTGCCATTTGGGGGCAAGTTGGCCCTGGTGTTGAGCAGTTGATTCAAGCCTAGCAGATGACAGGCTTAGCACAGGCAAGATACAGCCTCTGGCTGGTTAAAGATGGTGATGATACAGTTCGAATGGCTGGAGGAGCACAAAAGACAGCACTGGCATATTCCCGCGGGTTCTATGGGTGGAGGACACAGTGCAACCAGTTTAGTTCAGCAGAACAGGGTGCTTTAGCTGGTCTGGTCCTCTGAATGCTGTGAGACCCACTCAGTGTGACTCGAGGACAATATGGTTCAATGTAGGCTTTGCTCCCCCAACTTTAGGACATTCTGACGCATAGTGGCAGGTCCTGGTGCACAGCAAAAGCAGCCCCCAATCTGCCCTGCGAGTGGGTAGGGGGCAGAGCTCTCTTCTCCCTTGGAGTGCTCCTTCTTCACCTCAGGCTGAGGGCTTTTGGAAAGTACAACTGTGACAAATCAACTTCGGGGCACCAGTGGTCCAGGGATGAATATATCGGTTTATAAACCATCAATCAGCCCCACAACTCTAGTACACCAGAAGGGATCAGAACAGATTGGAAACACAAGCAAGTTATAAATCTCCTTGTGCAATTTTGGTAATGTGGATGGAACAGCAGGCTTATCTCCGAAAGGTTGTGGATCGTTGGTTAGTTGCAACACAGCGAAAATACAATTATTACTCAATGATAAAGGGGACTCTCCAGTCAAGGTTGTAGACAAATATCTACTAGACAGACAGCTGCACACTGGCCTTCACAGCAGCTAAGGGTCAGAAATGGTTGTCTCAGTGATGATCGGCAGGTCTGAAGCACTGGTCGAGATGTCTCAGATGGCGTTAGTGACTTCAGCATAACAACAGTCAGCGGTGCAGTCGGTTGCAGCTCGAGGGGCTCGATTGGCTTGATAATGTCCTTTAAGGCAGACGTCGGTAGATGCTTGTCGATACACCCCAGCTTCTTCACTGGGCTTGTGTTGTTCTTTAAGGCAGACTGTCCAAAGCTGAGGAGAGTGTTGCCGGCAGCTGCCTTGTTCTTGGTTTGGTTCAGAGATGCTCTGGCCTTTCCCACTTAGGGAGCTTGCTGCAAAGCCTATCAGGGCACGCTGTGTGCTGGCTGGCAACCGGTTCTGGAGATGCTAGAGGGTCCTATGGATTCAGTATCTCCCTCTGTTCCCTGGGAGATGATAAGGGGAGGGATCTTGCTTCCCTCCAGGAGGTTCTGGCCTCCCTTCACTGGCAGAAGATATAAAGCAGACTGTACCTTCAGCCAGGGTCCAATGCTGTGTTCTTCTTGCTACTCCTTGCAAAGTCTTCAGATGATCTGCCCAAAGCAGGGGCTCAGCCCTCTCTGAAAGCCAAATGGGCCACAGTGATTGGTGTGGGCTACGCCTACCTTAATAAACCAATCCTGGGTCCCCACCAACCATCTCCTGCATGTATGAGGTCATAACACGAGTGCTTTGCAACAGAATGGGTACAGGGGTTAAAACATCTAATACTAAGTCCCACCCTTCTTCCTGTCTGTTGTGGATGAAAGGGTATCTCTAGTTAATTGAGCTCTCTGTGGTTCCTGATTAAAGCATCCGGTCTCCCTTGAAGCTGCGGCGGGACCAGACTTTTTGTCTCTGTCAAATCACATACTCCTACCTTCTGAATGGGGTCTCCCTGTGGCGATGACTATTGTAATCCACACATTCCCAGCCATATAATTAAGCTGTCCATTGATTTTAAGGGCAGCAGCTGGCTTAAGGTTGACACAGTGCATATCAAAGTGTGTTGGGGTTTCCGGTATCCTTTGTTAACCTCTGCAGACAGGCCCAGTGAGGGCCTGTTTGAAGTATACTATGTTAGTATCCTAATTATGTTAATCGCTGACACCATTCTGCAGGGCTCAACAAAAGGACAGGGCAGATCTATGGAGCCTTTGATAGTTAATTAGTCTGCCCACAGCAGAGGGAAGGTTTTGCCCTCCACCTTCTGAAATAACATGGTGTAATTGGCCCAACAACAACTAAGAATGTACAAATCAGCAATCGTTAAAGCCAAAAGAGCAACAAATCCACAAAAAGAACTATTCAAAATCATCAAAGAACTGAAAAACCCAACAGCTTGCAACAAAGGCGTCATACCATCACAATCACTATGTGACAATATCACCAACCACCCAAGAACAAAAATAGAAACTATTCAACAGGCCAATGACGCAAGCCACTCAAAAATAAACACAAATATGGAATCGCCAATAGCGTGCACACCCCCAACCGCAGCAACACTCAACCAATTTGAACCCATTGATGAAGACGTTTTCACCACACTAATAAAAGACACCAACCTTGCAGGATCCCACATGATCCATGCACACCAGGCAGCTACAAAGAAATCCTCAACCACAGCACCCCAGCATCTTATTTCCGGCTACTGATGAACCTATCCCCAAACACAAGAATAATACCTAAAAAATGTCAAATCAGCATACATCAAGCCCCTCCTAAAAAATGAAACAGGGAGTGTGGAAATACCCCACCAACTACAAACCCATATCGAATCTACCCTACACTCCGGAACTATTGGAGAACCACAACTTCAAAATCCTACTCAACCACATAGAAATTAATGGAATACTCGACCACTCGCAAATCAGATTCAGACCATCAGAGGAACAAAATCAGCACTTCTATCCATATGGGACGACCTAACAATGAATGAAGACAACAGCACCCGGTCAGCCCTCATACTACTGGACATATCAGCCCCCTACGACATAATCAAACACAAAACATTAATCCAGAGACTAGAGGAATGCGTGTGTAAAAGACTCCACTCTACAATGGCTAAAATCTTTACTAACCAACTGAACTGAAAGTACCTACCCACTACCATTTACACCCAAAGCATCTCCTGCAGCATACCACAAGGTTCTAGTCTCTCCCCACTCCTGTAACATATACCATGTCCCCCCTAATGAAACTTATTCAAACACACAGACTGACCACCTAACACTACGCAGATGATACCCAACTCATCTTCAAGATGACCTCAACCCAAGACCAAAGCAACACACTCGACAAATGCCTCACTGAAATATATTCCCAGATGACAACCAACAATCTCAAATGAAACCTGACAAAAAACTGAAATAATGGTCTCCCCCAGAGGATAACGCAACAGGCACACAATTGAATTGGCTACCAGTCATGGGAACTGTGAGAATCATGGGATCACATCACTCCTCCCCATGGGGGAGCCCTTACCTGTGAGGCTAGGACGGTGAGGCTGCTACCTAATATTCCCACTAGGGGTGGTAAAAAGTGGGAGGACCTCACAGGAGAGACTTCCCTCACGGGGATAGCGACTCCCATTCCATGATGGAACTTCCTAACCCTCTTACCTTTGAGTCCCTGAAATCCCTAGGATCTGTAAGAAAAGCCTCTGACAGTACCACTGTACGCTATTTTGACACTCCTCCTTTTCTGACTAGAGAAGCTAATTCATTGTGTTATGGAAATACAGTGAAGACGATAACGGAAGTTATACAAACTACTCTTTTATGTGACATCCAATGTACTGAGAAGAGGTAGCCCAGAGGTCTGACGAGTGCATCATTGATACAGACAAAGGACTTTGACATTGCGCTGAGGAGGACCCAGCTACTGAGGAGGACACAGCTACTGACCATAAAAGCAAACAAAGGACTGCCCAAAAGGTTACCTGGGAAATCACTGAGAAGCTAGCGTGAAGACGGACCTGTCCCTGAAGTACAAACCTGGCAACCAAGATGCCAGATGGAGAAGCAAGTACTCGGTCAAGAGGATACAGAAAGATGATTGGAAGAAGCCTCGGGAGTTAGAAGGAGGCCAGCCAATGCAGAAGTCATAATCTGGTTAACGGTGGCATGACCTCAGCGAGGTGGACCTGTTAGTCCCTTAACAATGCTGATACCAGTGAACCGTTGGCCCTGCAGAACTGAAGTGGAGTGGAGAGAACCGAGGAAAGAGTAGCAACGAATGATGAATGCAGAAGAACCGGTGACGTGATCCCAGGAAGAAAGAGGTAACTGAACCACGGCAGACGTGGTAGGGGCTTGTGGGAAAATAACGGTGTCCGTGCAGGTGTATGTGTGTCCCTGCAGGGGGTGGGTGTGATGCAGTGTGCAGGTGACACTGGGCCTTATTACAGGAAACAACAGACACAATGGAGCCTTCGACCTGCTTAAATTCGCACATCTCCAGTGATACGTAGCAATCAGTAGTACCTACATAGCAAAGGTCCAGGAACGAGTTCTACTATTATTAATGCCTTTCTGTGGAGGAACTTTGAGGCAAAATTGGTTATTGAAAGGCATCTTTGGGTGAAAAGTAGTATGAATTACAAAACAATATCCATTTCAGAGTTAAAAATATATTTTCACTTGTCTAAAAAAGAACCCATAGTGACTGGGAATTACTCCCTGAAAAATCATTTTAAATCCACTTCAAAAAACAGGAACTAAAATATGTTCACATAAAATTTTATCCAGAGCCCTAATGGTCGGTGAGCTAAAATGCGACCTTTGTGAACGAGTTAATGTTGTCTGTCTATCACCTCTTCCCAAACCCGATTATTTTTTGCTGCCAAAGCCCCTGTGCCCCTGTCCCTCAGTATATGTGACTTTGGTGAAGACTTTCCTTTTTACGCCGCCTCATTTACCACGTTCTCCATTGGAAGATGCTAGTAACAGGGGAAGTCATTTGTGACACCACGGAACCAGTGGCTTCTGTAAGGTGACACCAGTGACAGAGACAAAAATCTAGCGTTTTCTCTAGTTCTTTATTTCTACATTTCCTGTCCTAGTGATGGGATCTAATCAGGCTTGTCTTCTTTTCACCCTCATGTTTGTGTAACCCTGTCTCCTTTCCTTCCTGGTCTCTCAACTTCTATTTGACTAGAGACTGTGTTATGAGTCATTGTTGGGTTTAACTGTCGCTCAGAGCGATTGCATGGAGCATTACGGAGAGCAGCGTAGACTTTCTTGTAAGTCAACCCTTGTCTGAAGCCTGCGTGAATGGGAAACAGTCACTCGAAACAAGTGCCACTCCCTCTTAAAGGGAGTCCAGCCTACTCAATAAACGTATATAATTTGCCCAAGACTTTCACGTTTCTTGATCAATAGCCCTATTTTGTACAAGGTGACGCAGTAGGAGATTCCCAAACCAAGTGAAGTTTGATTTAGACAAGATTGTTTAACTAAGAGGAGCCCTAGAGTCCCAGGGACAAAGTTTCACTAGAGACAGTGGAATGCACTTTTCGACTAGTATACCAAATTCACAAAGAGATGCAAAGAATCTAAGGCCGTATTCAAGGGATACTCCATGAGCAACTGAAGGAACTGAAAGCAGAGTGAGTGATTTTGACAGTCCCTAAAATCGGGAAAGGTTATAGTTAACTTTATCCAGCACACTACACCAAAAGGATCTAATTAAGACATCCCTTACTCTTATTACACTGCAATATTGAATCCTATTCCTTATCAGGCATTCAAGCAATCTCAATCACCAGAATCTGCTCTGCCATCTCCACCAGGTGGGCAGATCCAATTCCCAGGCTCATAACTCAGTGAACTGCCAGCCTATAGTCAATCTACCCCTATGGATTCACTGGGAGGTTCCACATAGTGATTTCTCTCAGCCCTTGATAGATGGCCAATCTCTAACTTTTTTGGTATCTCACCCACTGTGGGTGCATCTTCAAGTTTCAAAGGGTATACTAACACCCCTCCTGACACGAATGCTGCAACTCACTCCTAAAAACAAATGCTTGTGGCTGGCACTACAGTAGTGACTGTTCATGCACCGTTGAATCTCCAATGATTTCTTTAACATTGTTCAAAGATTCCCCAAAATATGTGAGGATTCTGTCAAGTTCCAACTAGAGCATCAGGTGATAATATATTGTTATAACCTCACCTGTGTGGATCTGCATTAAAATGTTATGAGCTGTTAGTCCTCCAGAGAGGTAATTGACTATTATTGTCCTGCTTCCTCTCACCTCCCGCCCAGACTTGTAGCCAGGCACCTTGTACGGTGTGCCACTGCTTTAATCCTTGCTACGTTCTGAAGTTAGCCATTAATTAAATCCAGGGGCCTTGTGAAGTTTGGCACTGCTTACCTTGCTGCGCTCTGAAGTTAGCCTTTTGAAGAATCCAGGTTCCTTGTGAAGCTTGCCCCTGCTTAGAACTTGTTGCACCCTAAGGTTTGCCATTCCACCCTTCCACAGTTTGTTATTGCTTTTAAAAGTTAAAGTTATTCATTGATTCCAAGTTCTGTGTGAAATTTGCCACTGCTTATAACTTGCAGCACTCTGATGTTTGCCATTGTGTCGTTGTGCAGTGTGTCACTGCTTTAAAAAAAGTTTCTGCAATCTGAAGTTAGCCGTTTTGTTGAATCCAGTTTCCTTCTGAAGCTCACACCACTCTGAACCTTGCTACACTCTAAACTTGCCATTGTGTCCTTGTGAAATTTGCCACTGCTTTAAGCCCTGCTGCACTCTGAAGTCAGACATCGTATAGAATCTGGGCGCCCTTGCTTGCTTTAAATCTCACTGTGCTCTGAAGTTAGAAGCTGCACTGAACCTAGGTGCCCACAAAAGTTTGATATCTGCTCTAAATCTTACTGCACCTTGAATTTAGACACTATGATTGCCACTGTTTTAAATCGGGTTGTGCTCTGAATTTAGACTAACTACTTTAAACCTTGTTGCAGTCCAAAGCTAGACATTGCGTAGAACTCAGATGCCCAATACTCCTGATTTCCGCTACAAATCTTATTACGCTTCAAAGTTGGACACTGTGATTGCCATTGCTTTATAACTCACTGTGCTCTGAAGCTAGACACTGTGATACTTGCTCTAAATCTTGCTGCGCTGGAAAGTTAGACATTATGAATCCGGGGTTCTCCACTGTTTGGGAGCTGGCTGCACACTCATCCCCGCAAAGCATAGCTCTGGCCGTCTGCAGCGACGCACAGGTAAGGTACTTCACCTCAGAGCTAAGGTTGCATCCAGAATTTAGATAATATTGTGTTCCTTCCTGTGATGATAGGTTCTTTTGCACAGTAAAGAGACAGAGTCAAGGGAGTAGTTTGTGTAGATTACGAAGAGAATCCACAAATTTATTTACTAATTTGTTATTTCTTTTCTCTAGTTCTGCTGAAAAGGATATGTCTTCTTCATCCATCGGCTGTTCCCAGTTTGCCTGAAGGTAGGGATTAAATCAAAGTGTCCAACCCCTTTCTTTCTTTACTTTGCTTTCATAGTCACTTATTTGGCACACAGAGTTTACCTTGTATCTCTCTCTCTATATCCTACTTCCTTCTATTGACTCCCCCTCTTAATCTTTATTTTACTGTCCACTTTTCACTTTACTGTATCAGTAGTGCCTCTTGACATTGGCCCCGTATATGTTAATAGTGTTCTGGCGAATAAAAAACGTCCTTGTCTTACTTTCCTCTTCTTCACGTTGCTTAGGTATTTGTTTCCACACTAGAGCCTGGTCAATTACTCCTGGACTGAAACGATTTCTTTTGGGCCGGCTCTTCCCTGGGTACACACAAGTTCAAAAGGAGCAGGTCAGGCTTTGTTTTCTAGCCGACACTGCCCTTAAGAATCTGTGACCCTTACTTCATACAGCCCAGGTCGCCGAGTAACCCTTTCACTTTATAATAATGCTGAGCACTTGTCTTGTCTTTACTTGGCCAGCCACTCACAATACGTTCCCTTGGTCTTAGGTGGAACAGGTTCGTATCTTTCAAACGCTTGGAGCCGAAGCCTTCATTCCGCTCTGCCACTTTCTTAATCAGACAAACAGATCCCTCACACCGAGCGACTAGTCACTACAGCTCCTCCCAACCGTTCGTTACTCACAGGGCTTAGCGACGGCTTGGTTTTAAACGACGGCTTCACTTCTCCTTTTCGCTGAGCGGGAGACTCACTCCACTGACAGTCTCCTTTCCCCCCCGCTCGTACAACAAATGAGAGAGCCTCCGGAACACAGATGTCCTCTCTTCTCACAAGGCGGCTCATCAACGGGATGGCTCGTCCTTTTCTCAGGATTTCCAACAGCAGCGACAACAATCACTTTTTCTTCAACAAACTTCGGGCAACTCTTACTGTCAAGCGCAACGGCGCAACTTTAAAACTTCAGCTCTTTCAGGCTAAAGACGGCGACTCTCCGCTAATATGCCCAACTGTAACCGTCCTCCTCTCGCTCTTGCTCCGCAATGCTTGTCTCCTAGGAAACACCAAGCAGAGTCACAAGCCATTAGAGGAAAGTCCCTATAGGCAGGACTTCCTGGTTTATGCCTTCATTAATTATTATGATGAACGTGAGACTGCCCGGCCTCAGCACATCGTCACACCCCCTCTACTAAACCCTTACGTTCAGGAAGGGTTTCTGCTCTGGACAAATAATCAGCTTGTGACAGCAGCTTCCCAGGTCTATGAACAGTTTTAAAGGGGAAGGGCTGGAGGGAAAGAAACCACCTGAGTACTCTCTGGTTTGAGTTTTTGTTACGGGCCAACCAGACTAGGGGAGCGTGATCTGTTCTTAGCGTGAATTCTCGGCCAAGCAGGTAATACCTAAGAGCATCAATGGCCCACTTGACTGCCAAACATTCTTTTTACATGGTCGGGTAATTTAATTCGTGAGGTAACAATTTCCGACTGATGAACAGTATTGGCCTTTCACCTTTCCCTTGGTTCTGTAGAAGAACTGCCCCGAGTCCTGTTCCTGAAGCATCAGTCTGAAGAAGAAATGGAGACTTAAAGTCGGGGCAGTGTAGAATAGCTCTTCTGGTCAGGGCATCTTTTAAAGCCTCAAAGGCTTTTAGTGTTTCAACTGTTTGCCAAACTTTCTTATGTAAAGTGGGCTTCTGCAGTAGGTCTGTAAGGGGAGCAGCTAAAGTAGAAAAATGGGGAATAAATCTTCTGTAGTACCCTACAAATCCAAGACAGGCTCGTACCTGCTTTGGGGTCTCCAGGAACTTCAACTGCTTGATAGCCTTCACTTTCTCCTCTTGGGGTTTAATCATTCCCTGGCCCACATAGTATCCCAAATATTAAGTATAAAACGTCGCTACATGGGTCTTCTTAGGGTTTATGTGTAATCCAGCCCCTTTCAGAGTCGCGAGTACCTTTCTTAGATGAACCAGAATTTCTTGCCAGGTGTTACTATAAATAATGATGTCATCAAGATATGCCCCGACGTAATTTTCATGTCCTTTTATCAGGTAATTCATCAACCTTTGAAATGTTGCAGGTGCCCCGTGTAAACCGAAGGGCAACAGCGTAAACTGGTATAGGCCGGTAGGAGTAGCAAAGGCCATCTTTTCCTTATTATTTGGTGACAACGGTATCTGCCAATATCCCTTGGTTAAGTCAATGGTGGTCAGCACTTGGCATTCCCTAGATTATTCAACAGATCCTCTATCCGTGGCATCGGGTAAGCATCAAATTTAGAAATTTCATTCAGCTTCCGGAAGTCCATGCAGAATCTCACACTGCCATCTGGCTTCGGAACCAAGACTATCGGGGAACTCCAGTCACTATATGATGGTTCGATGATTCCCAAATCCAACATTTCCTGTACTTCTTGGTTGATGGCCTTTATCTTCGACTCAGGTATTCGGTAAGGTCTGAGCCTTACTATAAAGCCAGGTTTAATATCTATGCAATGGCAAGTCAGTTTAGTTCTTCCTGGGAGTGAGGAGAATATCTCGGCAAAATCTTGTAGGAGGTGAGACAGTTCGGACTTCTGCAGCGCTGTTAACTCAGAGTTAATATTTAAACCTTCCACACCTATTCTTTCCTTGACTTGTGGAAAGTTTTCTTCTGGCGGTACTTCGTTAGTGATCATAGGGATGTTTTGTACCGGAGGTATCCACTTTTTAAACAAATTTACATGATAGGTCTGACAAGACATTCTAATACCTGGCTGCTTCACTCTGTACGTTAAAGGCCCCAGGACTTCCTGAATTTCAAAAGGTCCCTTCCAGCTGGCCAACATCTTATTGTCCAAGGTGGGTAGTAACACTAGTACCTGATCCCCTGTTTTAAAGGTACGTAACTGGGCCTTTTGGTTGTAATATTTTTCTTGGTTCATTTGAGCTTGAAGAAGGTTGTCTCTAGCTATAACCTGTAGCTTTTCAATCCGTTCCTGTAGCTGGGAGGCGTATTCTGTTAGGGTCAGCTCACGATCTGGTTGCTCCTCCCAATTCTCTTTCAGAACATCCAATAAAGTTCTCACTGGCCTTCCGAACAGTAAATCGAAAGGTGAGAAACCTGTTGATGATTGGGGAGTGTTTCTTAGGGTCATTAATATCCACGGCAACAGCCTGTCCCAGTCCCTGTTTTCTGGGTTGGTTGTTTTCCTTAGCATCTGTTTGATAGTTTGATTATAGCGTTCTACTAACCCATCCATCTGTGGATGATATACTGCTGTCTTCAGGTGTTCGATTTTCAGGGTATCACAGACTTGCTTCAAGACATTGGACATAAAGTTTGATCCCCGGTCTGTGACGATTTCCCTTGGAATCCCCACTCGTCCAATGAAGGGAATCAATACGTCGCATATCTGTTGCGTATTAGTGGCTTTTAAGGGAAAGGCTTCTGGGTATCGAGTGGCATAGTCTACCAGTACGAGGATGTATTTATGGCCTCTCCTCGTGGGATCTATAGGCCCGACAATATTGAGTCCAATTCTACTAAAAGGTTCTAGAACCAGTGGCATAGGTTGTAACGGGGCTTTCTTTATATTGGCTCTATTCTTCTTCTGGCAGTCCGCACAGGATTGACAAAACCTTACCACTTGTTGGTATACCCCTGGCCAGTAGAATCTACCCAGAATGTTCTAGTAGTTTTTTCCGTTCCGAGATGTTCCTCCCCAACTTGCACGTGAGCTACTTCTAGGACTGTCTGATAATATTTCCTTGGAACTAAAAGTTGCTTCAGTTCATCTCCACTCCGGGACTTACTCACTCGGTACAACAACCCCTTCTCTTTTATGAAGTGTGGACCTTGTCCCGTAGGATCTTCCAAAGCTCGCTCTCGGGCATATTGGAGTAACGGATCTAGTTCTTGTGCGGACCTAAAACTATCACCATCCTCTTCCAACCTCCAGTCCACTGCTACCGGGAACATATTCTTGCTCTTCCATTCCCTTTTTAGGACTCTCTTTAATTTTTTACTCTTAGGTGGTTTACAGGAAGGGGCAGAGATTTCTTCTTCACAGAAAGGTGCCATTTCCCACCAGCTCTTCTTAATTTCATGTATTAATTTAGGAAATTCAGGTATAAGGGCTTTGGTAAACTAGGTAGTAGGGTTGCTTTCACACCCAATGTTTCCCCGCCCCACTTAACTTGGATGTTCTTTGATTGATAAGCCTTTACATCCCCATGGACACAACGAATCGGAATTTCTCCGGAGGAATGAAAGCTTCCACCTATCAACTCCGATGTCACCGCGGTCTGAAGGCTCCCTGAATCGATCAGGGCAGTTGTAGGTTTTCCATCCACCTCAGCCTCACAAGTATACAGGTACTGCAACTGTCTTCCAGGCCTTTGTTCAGAGTATTCACTTTCTTTTATGGAGTCGAAGACCCCCACCTCCATTGGTTCAGTTTTTGGGTTTCTTTGGGCAAAATCTGGCAAGGTGGCCCCAGTCACTGCAGTCAAAACATTGAGGACCCCGAACTGTTGATGTAGAAGGACAAAGATTGATAGGGCCCTCACTGTTCGGTCTGGACCGTAGGACTTCCCCTTCAGGCTTCCTCAGCATGGAGTGAGGCCATCTTGATTGCGGCACAGCTTTATTTATTGGTGTATGTGGTTTATACCCTGCGGAACACGAGATCAACTGGCCCTGTCCCACTTTCTGATAAGCGGAAGCTACATCTACTGCTTCCGGTAGATACAGTCGATGATGTTGCTTGACCCATCTCTGAACCGGACCAGGAAGCGCTTCAACGAACTGCTCTAAGATCACTTTTTCTGTTATTTCACTTGGGGACGACATTGTAGGCTGTAGCCACTTCTCTGCCAGTTCTTTTACCCGGTAGAACAACTGTCTCAGAGTTTCCTCTCCACCCAATTTGACTTCTCTGAACTTGATTCGGTACGTTTCCTCATCGTGCCCCATCCTCTCCAGCACCACTTTCTTCATGTCTCCATATGGGGTGTCTCCCATTGGGTTTGCGGCTTGATAAGCTGACTGCATTTCACCGGTCATCAATGGTGCGATGTAATGGCACCATCTCTCGGCTGGCCACTGTGCATTTTGTGCTACTCTTTCGAAATTTACAAAAAAATGGGCGGGATCTTCCCCGCCCGAGTATTTTTGCAACACAGACGTTGGCACTGCAGCGTTGTTTCTGGTATTAGTAACTTCTAGTAACTGGGCTTGTTGCATTTGTAAGGCTTGCTGAAATGCCAGTCTGTCTGCTTGGGCCTGTTGGTTCTGCATTTTCAAAGCCTGCTGTAGCAGTTGTTGTCCCTCACTCAGGGTCTTGATAAGGTCCTCCATGGCGTTCTCAGGATCCCACTTCTGACACCAAGCTGTGATGATAGGTTCTTTTGCACAATAAAGAGACAGAGTCAAGGGAGTAGTTTGTGTAGATTACGAAGAGAATCCACACATTTATTTACTAATGTGTTATTTCTTTTCTCTAGTTCTACTGAAAAGGATATGTCTTCTTCATCCATAGGCAGTTCCCAGTTTTCCTGAAGGTAGGATTTAAATCAAAGTGTCGAAGCCTCCATTCCGCTTCCTGCAGCTCTGCCACTTTTGTAATCAGACAAACAGATCCCTCACACCGAGCGACTAGTCACTACAGCTCCTCCCAACAGTTCCTTACTCACGGAGCTTAGCGACGGCTTGGTTTTAAACAACGACTTCACTTCTCCTTTTCGCTGAGCTGGAGACTCACTCCGGTGACAGTCTCCTTTCCCCCCCGTTCGTACAACAAATGAGAGAGCCTCCGGAACACAGACTCCCTCTCTTCTCACAAGGCGGCTCATCAACGGGACGGCTCGTCCTTTTCTCAGGATTTCCAACGGCGGCGACAACCATCGCTTTTTCTTCAACAAATTGTGGGCAACTCTTACGGTAAAGCGCAACGGCGCAACTTTAAAACTTCAGTTCTTTCAGGCTAAAGATGGCTAATATGCCCAACTGTTACCGTTCTCCTCTCGCTCTCGCTCCGCAACGCTTGTCTCCTAGGAAACACCAAGCAGAGTCACAAGCCATTAGAGGAAAGTCCCTACAGGCAGGACTTCCTGGTTTTTGCCTTCATTAATTATTATGATGAACGTGAGTCTGCCCGGCCTAAGCACATCGTCACACTTCCACATTACTCTTTTGTCCACAACAACTTCTAAATCGGACTGGGTTTCATTTGTCTTTAGTGGTGCAGCATTACGCCACATCGATACCCTCCCATCGCGCAGTTCTGACATAAGGAGGGCTACATATTGAAACCCTAGTATTGGCCACCGAAGGGAGGCTTTCACCACTGCAAACCTGATGCAAACACAAAATCCAACCACTACAGGAGAGGCCTTCACCACTGTGAAGCAATTAACTACGCAAGACCCCATGGAAGAGCAAAACCATCAGGAAAAAAAACAAAACAACAATCTAAGTCACGCATCAACACAAGCTGATCAGGAGCCATAACAAAAGGGACTCTGAAAGGAAATACAACTACAACAGGGAGGCTTTCACCACTGTGAACCAGAAAGCCACTAAATCCCCGACCACCTGAGGAGCCCAAGCCCAATGAGACTCTCAGATTAAGACACAACCATCTCAGAGAGAACTATGCCACTGCAAAGTAGAAAACATACAGAACCCCATAAGGCAAGACCAAACCAGCGGGAGAACAAACCAAATCTAAGTCACTCATCAACACAAGGGGATCAGGAGGCAAAACAAAGAAATGGAGAGAAGGAAATACAACCACCACAGAGAGGCTTTCACACTTAGAAACCCATGCAGCGACAAAACACCCAGCTACCAAAGTTCCACAACCCCCAAGAGACACCAAGAATGAGAAACAATCAGCACATACTAATATATAGATATCACAAAACCAAAACAGAGACACAACATAACAATCACAGCACGGCAGATGCAACTGCGTGTCGGGGCACACCGATTTAAATGGAAATTGGGAATGCATGAAAAAACACCCATCTAATTAGTGGCCAGGAAATAACTGATCCAGGAGGGCATCCTCTTCCTGTAACATTCTACAATATATCACAACTCAAATCTGTCTTCAAAACATGAGCTATATTCTACAGCCAGAGTGAGGCTGACACCAGGGTACACCACAGCAGATGGCCCCACCACTAATTCCAAGTAAAGAAAGTCACAAAGGAGGGCACCTATCCCTGGAACATATTGCCAAACCAACCCCAGAACAATATAGACATAGACCACATGCATGCCACTATATAAGAAAGACAAAGAAACAAGAAAGGAAAACAGATGCAGGAAGGAAACTGTATCACCACGGAAAGGAAACCACTTACCAGAATTTGCAACACCCCAAAATCCACTGCAGACACCACCAGATGGACTAAGGATACAGACCAATAAAAGAACTAACTCACAGTACAGATTGCACAACCGCTCCACCGACGACCTGACCTCAATGGAAACCAAACAACCGACAAACAATCCCCAAGGAAGGATCCGAGCAAACCTGTACCCCAAAAGGACTCCTAACCTAACATCTCAACACACAGAACACAGCAACTCAAAAGATATTTTCAGTAAGACCCCCAACAAGAATCAGAGCCAAACTTGAATCCCCAACCCTCCACACCCATTACATAACCAAAGGCCCCACATACAAACAAAGAACTTTCCACCATAAACCAGAATAAAGAAACCATCAATTCCATCAATTTAATTGATCTCCTCAACGAAGAGGCAGAGGCGCCAACCACAATAACAGCGAACAACAGCCTAATCCAAGAGAGAACCTCAGAAAAAGAAAAACCAACACACACTACCCCGACCAAGATACAAGAAAGGATAGGAAACAACAAACAAGAAAAAACACACAAACTACACTGCAGCCACTCGACGTAAGATCCATGGCAAAACACAAAGCAGATATGTATGACCTCCTAAATGAGGGTGGTACTGACACACTCTTCTTCACAGAAACATGGCTATCAGAAAATCACAAAACAATCACCCACAAATCCATATCAAATAATTTCAAACTAATTCACACCAAAAGAGAAATATGAAGAGGTGGAATTGCAATGGTGCACAAAGAACACATCTGCGCCACACCACTGCCCTCAATTGACATAGAAGAATGTAAATCCCTCCTCATCAAAATCAAGCTCAACAAACAAGCCAACGTACTGTTCCTTCTGATCTACAGACTGCCATCCTACAACCCGAACATTGCAACAACAAAGAGCATTGACTCCTGTGATGAATACAAGGTTGTCATCACTTCTTTCCCAGCGGTGACCTCTCCACATGTGGCCATGGGACAGCAGCCTCTGCTTGATCCTGACCCTGGCGGTGGCTATATGAGGGAGGATCACATGGGGGAGGCAACCCTTAAGGAGTGACACATCATCGGGTGAGATGCAGGATCCCTGCCAATCAATGGACCCTAAACCCCCTTCCTATAACCCTAAAAACCATCCCTTCCCTAATGGACTCATGGGTTGTACTTATCCAACCATTTCCCTAAAAAGTACTGGGACGAGGAAGAATGGGAGTATCCTGAATGAAGATCACTTTCCCAATACTATGAGGAAGATCCCCTATGATTCACAGGGGAGTTATATGATCAGTACTGTGACGAGGGAGAAGAACAGAGGAATGAGGATTACATGTAAGACCTACATACAGCGGTCTAGTCTTCCCCAAAATCCTATTGGCCAGAGCCAGTATAAAAGCAAGGGAAGACTCAGACAGGGTGAGAGAGGCCTCCCCTGGAGGACCTGGCTGCAGGAATCGTTTGTTGCAAATCAAGGGGCTTTGGACTGCTGTTCCAGAGGAGGGAAGCTGGAACCCTTGCACCCCAACAGCCTGTGGAGGACTGGGTAGCACTGGGGGAACCCAGGGAACTGCTGAGGCCCCCAAAAAGATGAAGGACCCTGGATGCCAGCATTGTGCCAGATAGAAGCTGTGTAAATGCAGCTGAAAGCAGGAGGAGTTCTCCAGCTCACGGCAGAGCAACGTACTGGCGATGGTGAAGGAGTGCAGACAGCTACAAGGTGCAAAAGGACAGCCCAGTGAGCAACATGCTTTGGAGAGGCTCATGGAAAGGGGATGCCATCCAGAGTACAGACGCTCACCAGAGATGCAGAGAACTCATAAAGAGAAAGCTGGTGAACCCAGGAAAAGGGTTGGGAATCGAAGCACTGTTGGGCAGTGTAACGAAAGCCCTAGACAGTGGGACTGGGGTCGGGGCCCACAGTACAAACTTTGGGAAGACCAAGAAGGTTCTGTAACCAACAGTACATACTTGGGGAAGACCAAAAAGGAGCGCGGACCCACAGTACTAGTCTGGGGAAGCAAAGCCGGAGAGAGGTGAATCCGGAGAGAGGTGAATGGGGAGAGAAGGGGAAAACCCTTACCATGGGACCTTTAATTGATTCAAAAAATATTTTATCTGGATTCTCCCTTACAACGGTGTGGATTCTCAGCATTTATAACATCAGGTGGGGCAACTAAAAGGTTCTACGTCTAACTTTCAAACGCTGAAAGGAAACTGAAACGCTAGTCTCCATCGTAAGACTATGAGATAAAAATGCCAAAAATCCACACCGTCGTAAGGGAGAACCCACATAAAATATTTTTCGAATCAATTAAGTCCACACTAAGAAACCAAGGGATATTTTGCACAGCACCATTGGAATTGCTGGATAAAGAAGGAGATAAAGCTTTCTCATCTCCTACCAAGACACAAAAGTTGGATATTTAAGACCCAACTAATCGGGCGACTATTAAGAATCGTGCAGAATAATCACTCAGTCACTCAAAAAGATTGATAACGCGAATGAATATATTGTCACTCTACTGTCCTGAAACATTAAAACTTAATGAATGTGCTATTGCTACACTCTCCTGAGGAACCATAATTTGTGGGGAAACACACGTCGAGGGGACCACATAACGGCTCACTTCCACAACGAATAAAATAATATTTTTGTCACCTTAATCCAATTTCGTGGAAAGTTTGATTGCAAATAAGTTCGCTAGATTTCAGTGACTAGAATCATTAACTTTATTCACTTTTTGGCATATCAATTTCTTGAAAGCCTATAATATTGTGCAACATCATGAACTACACCTGGAATAGTGTGTTGGACTGGATAATTAAGCAAAGCTAAACCAGATTGTTGAGAGGTAAATTAATGTGTCATTCAGTACGTCGGCCCTGCCCCTGTCTCAATGCTATAGAAATGGGCATCATCCACCTTCTCTCTGCCACCATATCACAGATGCAAGATATGTTAATCTCTAAGGCAACCCTTGCAACCTTATCCTGGATCAACTGAAGAAGAGATACATTTGCAAACTATGGAAGACATGAATACACTGTAGCCAAGGACGCAAATGGCGTCACCACTGAAAGTGACACACGTAAATGCATTAGACATGAAGCAGATATGCATTCACCTTGAAGCTACATGAACAATAGGTGAAATTGCACTTAGACATGAAGAATATGCTTGCATTCAATAGGCCAGAAAACATATGCGCCATATATATGCTAAAACACAAGATGCATAGGAATACACATAAAGCTTGCTTAACGCAGAAACGCAGCAAGAATGAGTGGCCATTTTAAGCAAGATTGACAGTGCAGCCATGTTCGAGTGAATGCAAGATACTGAGAAGCCGGGAAGCTGCAGGGGGACCTGACTCACTGAGGTTGCAGAATATTCAGACTTGAGCAGCCGAGACAATAATCGTACAGCCTGTGCCAAGGTTATCATGCATAGTGAAGGGTTGGATTGGCACCCAAGAGAACAGACGAAGACAGTTCCCAGGCTTGAGGAACATTTCTCTTAGATTAAGCTAAGAAACAAATAATGCCGGAAGGTCAGATTTCCATTAACTAAGGCTTAATATTGGGAAAAAAGCAACTCAAACAAGTCTCTACAGGCTAGGAAGGGTAATGACACCTGCATGAATAAGGGCTAAAATCCTAGCAAATGCTGAGCAGAATAATTCAAAATGTGGTCTGTACACACGTGAACTACAGTCAGAGAATAATGACAATTTATCAGATTCAGGGCCTTCATTCCCATTTAGTTCTTGGGACAAATGATACAAGATAATGCAAAGTTAAAATCTACACGTCCTGGCTTGTAGCCTAGTGAATAAGAAATGGTAACCTTATTAGGAAACGTAGCACGTTGGTGCCATTCTCAACAGCCCCTATTGTTGTTCATGTGCTGGTAACCTTCCGAATTGCTGCTGAGGAAGACATCACTAACCAATCCCTACCCACCAATAACGCTGTCCTATAACTGTTGCATCGGCCAATAGTATTGTATTGTGATATGTTTTCACCTGTATCCATTTGGTGGGTGGTCTCAACGGAGCCATCAGAGTGCAGCCAATGAACGTACTAACCCCTATGAAACATATGTCTAAAAATATATTGTAACTACAGATAAAGTCTGCTTTTAAGAGCCTTGCGAAAAACACTACAAACACTCTCAATGTCCAAGAATGTTTAATTTTGATAAAGGTTTCAGAAGATATTTTTGAGAACTACCATGGTTACTTAGAATTTACTTTACAGAATATCTAAGTAAATTATGGGAAGATGGTTGAAAATAGCCTCAAAGGGAGGAATTCTGTTGAGGAAAAATTCAAATAAGAATGTAGATCAGATTGTAATTTTAAGTGGATATAATGTAGTTATGAAATATGTGTTCATTTGAAAGATTAGGCTTCGACTCAGCTGAGAAATGGAAACCAAAATTAGCTGATATGTGCTCAAGAAAAGAAAAACTGTGAGGCAACAAGATTAACAAAACGTTTTCTTTTGACGTTTTATATTCGAAATGGGGGGGTTCCCCCCAACCCCCCTTTTTTTTACCATTTTTTTTTAATCCCGGACCCCAAAATAAATATATTATTAAAAAAAGAGAAATTCTACTTTTTGTTTTCGGTCTTTTTTTTTCGACCTTATTGTTAGTCGAGATTTTTTTTTCGAGATTTTGACCGACCACCTAACAAAACATTTACTCATATACATGAATTGGCTGTGCTAGCATTGTTATTTTAGAAGAACGCTGTTCACTGTGAAATTGTATAAGGAGTGTACTGATACGATGCTATCATGCCCCCGCCTCTAAAGAGTGTTCAATGTTTAAATGTATGTATTGCTTGCAACTGCGCAGTTATCTTACATAGACCTAGTTTCTGACCTTGGGTGTCTGGGATCATCTGGGTTCACAGTAAATGCATTGTGTTAATTGGAAAAGACCAAACATGTTTTTAAGAATTTTCAGTTACATGAAGCAGAGCCAGGAGACAGCAGATAAAGTGTAAGGCAGGCTTTATTCCAAAAGCACTGGCTACAGACTCAGTTAAAGCCTTTTGGACATTTAAGATAAAAGGCCACCCGCCAGCCACCTGACTCCATCAGCTCAGCCCCCATCTAACAATCCACACAAATCTGCCCTGATGAAATGTTGGGAATATTCCACTTCCTGTATTTAAATTAATGAAGAACAGAATGTATAAAAAGGAGTTGATTTATGTGGGTGGGGAGCATGATTTAAAAATGTACAGCGATCTGTGTTTCTGTAACTTTTTCATGTCTGTGTCTATTGCAGTGGGTGGATTAAACGGATCACAAACTAACCTCAACCCATAATGATCTCAGGGTTTGTTTTTCATTACACTACACTGTAGAGGAGGAGCCAAGTACCCCCACTCCAACTGCCCCTCCTACATTACCTGAAAAGTATGAACCAAAGTATGTGACGTATACTGAACAGTTAAACAGATGGCCATTTGAATGAGATTCCTGAAGAAGCAGAGAAACTAAATGGCAAAGATGAATGGTGACGTCATACAAAGTTGAATCGGCACCCATATAGAAACATAACCAGACCAGAAAGGCAGATGATTTATAAAACACAAAGAAATACCAGGGATGAGTGACATCGTGGGATCAAGATGAAGAAACTTATGGCACAATCCTGATGAAGATACTTAGTTTAAACGTGTACAGATGCAATGAAACGCAAGCAACAAAGCAATCATGAAGCTAGCCACATGCTTTTAAATAGATTACATTGCGGCAAGCTATGAAATATATATATATATACGTATTTACCTCTATAGAAACATATGGACAAGTAAAGGATGGATGTTTCCACTACGCATATAAGCAGTACTAAAGAAAGCAAGAACGCCTCATTTCAGTGTTGCAGTTAAGAAGAGCAATTGAATTAAACAGAATAAAAGTTCAGCTAAGGAGTTCACTGAGCAAGAAAGCCAAGGTCTTATCAAAGTGGAATTGCCTGACATTGGATACAATTAAAGTGAAAGAACAGAAGCTCCTGTTCAGAGAGGTCAAGCAAAAACAAAAGACCTCAGAGGACTATTGAAGAATAAAATCAAATACACAAAAAGGCTCAATTTCATGGTGTCCAGTCACGCGATAGGAGGAAGTTGGACAAACAAGATGATCACACCTATGCACAGAGGCTGGCTGATGCCCATACTCCTTAACAATTCTCAGATAACAGTGCAAACTCAAGGCCAACTTCAAAGCACTAATTGACAGTGGACCATTGAAGTGATGATGGTTGATATGCTAATTGGTGGGAAGCTGGTGCTAATACGAGCTCATCTGCACCTGGTTTGTTCAGTCTGTGTGCTGCTAACGTAGGTGGAAAAGTACTGACGGCTGTTAGAAGCCAACCAATTGTAGGGGACCACGTAGTTGGGGGTACTATAACTTGTATAGCCAATGGGACGTCGTACATTCATAGTGGCCATTTTGAAAGGAGGGCTTAGTTGCCCCACCTGATGTTAACTATCCAATGGCCTCTCTCCGTTACACTATACAGATATGGAACCTATGCTTAGCTATTCACTTAGAACCAATCCCACCTCCCGTTAGGTTTTTGTAGTTTGCCACATAAGATGACGTTGGTAATGACGCAGGTCAAAACGTCAGTTCTGACCAATTTTGGGTACAAAAGCCCAGTTTTTTAATGAAGTAGAGTCAGAGTATCGAGTGATTGCTGATGTTCGTTGTACTCCCTGTTTTAAATACTTGATATTAAAACAGACGAACTTTGCCAAGCTATTTGTGTCGTCTTGATTATTGATGTATGAATAAAATCTGCATCCCCATCCATCTCCAGGGTATTGCTACTCATCTTAAAGGGCTGTCTGAGGAACACCCAGCTCAACACTGTACTTTTAAGGTGTTTTAGAGCCATTGGGAATGTGTGAGGTCAGTGTGGAGGCACTCAGATTATTTAGTTTAGATTGCATTGCAAGCAATGTCAAAATTATGCACTGAATTTTTAGTTCCCAATGTTAAGTAAGATTACTCAATTGAAAAGATTCCTCGGGTTAAGGTGTATATAGGCACTACATTTTAGATTACTTTGAACATAATACAGTGGGATGCCAACTGATATTGGTCTGTAGTATAAATCAGTTGTGTATGTAGGGAATATGTGGGTGTTTTATGCTCTAGATTGTGAAGCCAGTGTATTGTGGGGTATGTGATTGTTGCCCCCATTGTTCGTGGAGCCTGAGTATGATGGGCGAGCTTGGGGTGTCCCCCAAATTGGCATGGGATATGAATGCATTAGTAAATGAAAATTCACATGGAGTGTGAATATTTTGTGTAAAAGTGATTTTACGTTGAATGACACTGTTTTGTTAAATGGGAACGTTGTGTGGAGTGTGAATGTATATGTATATTTTTGCATATGCTTTCCTTTGGCCTACATTGTAAGTGTTACTGAAGAATTGTGTTGGACTTCTTATTTTGGGGGTAAACAGCAGAGCCATACAACTGGTTTTAAGAGTGTTGTTTACATTTGCAGTGGCACTGTGGGCACTATCTGGTAGTGGCAGGCCTAGGCGTGCATGTAGTTTTTGTTTTCTATGATAATTATGGTGCACATAATGGTGCCTGTCTGTGTGGGTTGATTGTATTTTACAGTGCCTAGGTTATTAGGTACAATTTCCCTTCTGTTTGAGGGTGGGTGAGTTGGGCAATGTTGTCCATTCGTGGTCTGCAGTCAGCCACTGAGGGGGGTTCTCCTCAAAGTTCAATATCTGGCGTGTGATCGTGGTTGGGCAGCTGCTCTCACCCTTTTGTTTCCTTGGTGTTTGTGCTTTGGAATGCATGGTTGGTGTTAGTATCTGTGTTTACAGGTTGTTAGTCATATGCATGGAGTTTGCCTCTGCACTGTCTATTTGTGTTTGTGTTTCTGAAACTTGTCTGTGTGCTGTGGGATGTTTGTATTGTTCTGTCTCCATATTGGTAATGTAAAGGAAATTAGTGTTCTATTGGGGGGCAATGGTGAGTTGTTGTGGTTGTGAGTGCTGTACATGTGGTGTGAATATTTGGCTCAGAGTCTAATTTTGGGAATGAGGTTATTATGTACTGCCGTGGCTGTTTTTTTGGGCCATTCTGAGTTAGATTGAAAATGTTGGTTTTTCCAATGTGCATGAGACCTTAGAGAATGATCAGTATATGATTTCATTGAATTGTCCATGTGTATGTCAGTTGGGGGCTGAGGTATAGTGTGTGAGATATACATTGGGTGTCTCGTGTGTCTTAATAACTTAAGACACTTATACGAGTAACTGAAGAATTAATGTAAGTAAATGGAATAAAATCATCATAGGTGTGTGACGAATCAACTTTCGGGGCACTAGTGGTCCAGGGATGAATATCAGTTTCTAAATCAGCCCCACACCTCTGGTACAGCAGAAGGGATCCAAACAGATTGGAAACAAAAGTAAATTATAAACCTCCTTGTTCAATTTTGGTAATGTGGACAGAACGGCAGGCGTATCTCTGCAAGGTTGTGGATCATTGGTTAGTTGCAACACAGGAAAAATACAATTATTACCCAATGATAAAAACGGACTGCCCAGTCAAGATTGGATGAAGATATCTACTTTATCATTATTAAAACAGACGGTTCTAGAACGCTACAAAATGCAGCCTACCCTGTAAAAGAACACAGAGGACAGACAGTTTCATGAAGGAAATGGATGCACCCTGGATACCGACAGGAGGGTAGTCGGTAAAACAATCAGTCTTAACTGTTCAAGGTTATTTGGTTTCAGCACCAAGGAAGCAAGTGGTTGTAAATGTCACTAGGGGCATTCGGAGAAGGACCAGGAGGACAGGACCACAATATACATGGTGCTTGAGATGATCTTGATGCTTTGCAGCTCCTGCAACAGAATTCAAGGCGGTACGCTGCTGTGGGTAGCAGGCAGCCGGCAGTTCGGCAGGCGAGGCTGGACGGACAACTGCAGGCTGGCCTACACAGTGGCTCGGGATCAAGATGTTTGTCTCTGTGCTGGCTGGCAGATCTGGAACGCTGGTCGAGGCATCTCCAGCGGCTTTAATGACTGCAGCGTGACAACAGTCAGTGGTGCAGATAGTCGCGGTTCGAGGGCTTGACTACCTCAAAAATGTCCTTAAAAGATGGATGCTGGTTGATGCTTGTTGTGGTGCTCCTCCTAGCTTCTTCGCAGGGTTTGTGTTGTCCTTTAAGGCGGATGGCACAAAGCTGAGGAGGGTATTTGCAAGCAACAGCCTTGTCCTTTGTTGAGAGACTCTCTGTCACTTCCCACCTAGGAAGCTTGCTTTCATACCCTAGCGGGACACACTGTGTGCTGGCTGGGTACTGGATCTGGAACTGCTGGATGGGTCCTCTGAGTCCAGTATCTCCCTCTGTTCCCTGGGAGATGTTTAAGGGAGGGGTCTTACTTCCCTCATGTAAAGCCTGGCCTTCCTTCACTGGCGGAAGCTGTAAGGCATACTGTAACTTCATCCGGGGTCCAAATGAGTCCTTCTTACTCCTTTCAAAGTTGTCGCATGATCTCCCAAGAGGGGCTCAATCCTCTTTTAAAGTGAATTGGGGCCCAGTAATTGGTGCAGGCTAAGCCTACCTTAATGAACCAATCCTGGGTCCCCACAAACAATCTTTTGTTTTGCAACACAAAAGGTAAATGGTGACAGCATGTACTACTAAGTCCCACCCATCTTCCTGTCTGTTGTGGATCAAAGTGTCTCTCTTGTTAATTGAGCTCTCTGTGATTCCTGATAAAAGCGCAGGTCTCCCTTGAAGTTTGTGACGAGAACAGACTTTCTGTCTCCATCAAATCACATACTTCTTCCCTCTGAAAGGAGGTTGCCTGCAGGGGTTGCCTACTGTAAACAGTTGCCCCAGACATGATATTCACTGCCCTTCATACAGAGGGGAAGGAGCTAGCTTCAAGCTGACACATTGCATATAAAAAAGGTCTTGGGTTTGCCTGCCCTTTGTTAGTTCTGTGAACAGGCATCTTCGCAGGCCTGCTTCAATTAACTCTCATTAGTATGCGCTGCCACCACACAGAACTTAACAATACGCAGGGCGGATAATTGAATTAGGCTGGCCATGGCTGGAGGAAGGTGTTGTCTTCACCCTTCTTGAAATGCTTTGATGTACCCGTGGCTGTCACATTCCAGCTCGTCATGAAAAGAGGACTGAGCCGGTAGGCTGCGTCCCCAGAGTACACTTCACTATGTGTTTGTTGTGCGATGAGCTTTGGAAAATGTGTGCGAATTAGCCCCACACATTTCCCGGAGGTTTATCGGACCAACATTCAATTTCTTTAAAACAAATATCAAAACAGCCCGGGCGAGTGCACACTCCCCGTGCGGATGGTCGAATTCCTCACAGTGTCTGTGTAGTGCTAGGCAGTGTGCATGCTGTTCCGGTGGTGTGCATGTATGTGAGTAGGTGTCTGGTGTGTGGGTGCTCGCAATACTGTGGCTGTTTCAGTGAGAAGTGTAGTGCTGGGCAGCGTGTTTAAGCAAGTGCTAGAAACAGTGTGTGTGGACAATGCTGGAGGTAGTGTGTGCAGAAATGTGGGACTTTTTGTGTGTGTATATGCTTTAATTCCACTTTACCTTAGTAAAGATAGCATAAATAACAATGATCTCGACAAAACAAATAATGCTTTGTGTTAGATGCTTTGCAATAGAGAGGCTCCCATGGGATAGGCTAGGCTGGGAAAGACTCCGTTTCAACACAGCCACTCAACTTGCCATGACCAAACAACACTTGAAGGCTGCATATGCCTCCTCACTTCCATCTCCCCTTTACCTACACTCTTATGCCAATAGTTTCACCAAACTAGATGCCATATTGTGCTACACATGGGCTCAAACTAAAAGTTAAGATGATCTAAGGAGGGGTTTTACACATGCAAGCATGGTGACTACCTTAACTAGTCACTGACGCAGGTTGCCCCAAGTAACATGCATGTCTTGGACTCAATTAGAGAGTCACCCTGTCTTTTCAATGGGACGGAGTGGTTAATCAGGGCCTAAAAGAAAAGCGCCCTGCTTTTATGCCTTGATTTACGTCCCTGCCCCATTTTCCACAACTGACAAGGCAGAGGAGGGGCACGGAGGGCAGCTAAACTCTTGACTTCCTATGTCTGGTCAGTGCATTTCGTTTTATGGCTGCACGAGGTTTTAATGTAGGCCTAAAACGAATGGATTCCTATGCAAACTGCATTCTCGAGACCATAGGAAGACATTAATAAATACTGCCCCAAAGTGTAATTTGCAGGAAGTATGTATTAATTCACAAGACAGAGAGGACAATGAAAGAGTAAAAGTAATGCTGCCTCACTTTACCATTTCTTATTCCTCTCTGCCTTTTGAACGTTTAAAATTGCACACAGGGGACCCCACAGCGCTGCTAGCATTGGGGTCCTCTGCATGCAATTAACATGTCATATAATATGACCCTTTGGGGGCAGGTATACTGCTGACTTCTGACTAAGTACTGCCATATACTTTCCTTGCTTAACTACAAAATATGTTTCAAAGAGTGGGTGTCGTTGGGTGCTACAGTAAGCGCCTTGCCACAGAAAGGATATGAGAACACGGGGGGTGGCCCCTGGTTTGGTATTGTTTCGTAGGCTAAGCTGTAACCTCTTCCTGGCACTGTGTGCTTTAGACAGAAACTGTGCAATTCCTCAAAATTGCAACGTGGTGGCATGGTGTCGGGGTCTACCTATTTTGTTCCCAAAGGCATGCTGGCTACATTTTTATGTCTTATTTACGTTGTATTGAATAACCCCACCTCTTGCTCTTCACGGAGTGGTCCTCCGCCATACCCCCACCTATTTCTACTTTACCTCACCTCCCCGCCTATGTATACCCCCACTACAACACTTACTGACTCAAATACTATTTTCCATATTAAGGGAGTTCTGCTATATTTTTAGAAATGTTCATTAAATAGATGCAGGCCCATGGTGGTGGGGTAAGGCAGTGTTTACACGTTGTCCAGTTCCCTACAGTGCTAACATGTCCCCCCTGTGCAAATAGATGTCAGATTGCCTGTACCATGTAACCTCCCACCCCTTTTGTTCTTGTACCCTAGGAGTCACGTTCTTCCCCTCATTCCATTCTGTTTAGGTCTTCTGAGATATGTTGTATGTTCTTAATAGAACAGGGCCATCAACCTTCCATAAAACATAGCCCAATTGCTCAGCTTCACAGCCATAAAGTTTAATTATGGGTTCTTGTATCCTATTGTTTGACCTTGGACTAACAATTGCATATGCTGCTGCATCATAAAGGTTAATGGAGACAAGCTCTTGGCCCGCCCAAATCTCCCGAGGGGGCTAACAGACTATCTCCTGGTATCATGCCTTCAAATAATTCTTGTTTTGGTACATTATTGCTGCATTGCTTTTCAGAACAATTGCTCTATGTGTTCCCTCTCAGGTCAAGGACTCACCATCTTGCTGTTCATTTGATTTTCCAGGGATTATGAGCTGAGAGGTCAGCCATCTTGTGTACTTTGCTGCAGGGTGGATTTAGTTTGGGTATCAAGAATTCCAGTTGCCCATGACGTTCCTCTTCAAATGTGATTCCATTGTTCTATTTGGTTCTACGTTGGTACATCGACCCTTGTTTGGTCTGTCATTTCGGTTGCCACTTTTTCATGACCATGGTCGACCACTCCCTTATTTTCTTCTTTTATGGGGGTGGACAACCCATGCGGACCTCTGTCCCTTACGCACTCTCCCTTTCCACACTCTACTCCTTGCTACCCCCTATAAATGTGGTTCTGGTCGCCATGATAAAAAAATTACATTTACCTAACAGAGGGCGATTTAACAATGATCAACCGTTGGTTGATGAATGCGTTGATGACATGAATAAGCTTGTAGATATGGAAAGGGCAATTTACAAGAAGGGTAGGAGAATGATCATGTATGATAAAATCTGGGGGAAGTTTTCAGATTTGTACTAGTCTCATTTTATGTTTTGTGTCTTCTGTATTTCTATGGGGGGGGAGGGATTTCTGAAATTGCATATATGTTTACTGTGCTTGTATATAGTTTTAGTGCTGACATTTAGAGTAATTATTGGTTTCTCTGTTGCAGATCTTTATATGTAATGTACATTTCTTATGCAAAATGTTAATAAATAATGTTTAAGAAAACAATGATCAACCATTGTACTTCGAATGGGGAGCACTCCTGCATGTTTGTCAAGGAACCAGAACTATTTTATAGGGGTAATTTGTATCTGTACGTCCATTTGCCCGCCTGCATGTCACACATTTCCTATGTAAGCTTATTTGTCATGTAACTGGTTTGCAACAGCACCCTGACCAAAATGACAGAAAAAAACCCCAAATGCGTGATTTGCCCTATTTTCGGCCGTTCGAAAAATCTGATGCCCGAAAAGTTTGACCAAATCACCCATTCTGTGCTGGGGGCTGCGGAGGTGTCCCCTCCACCATTGGTCACTATATTGTGAACAGGGGTTGCAGGGGTGTACCCTGCAGCATCCCCCAAAACAAACAAAAAAAGTGCTGCGGGGGTGTCCCCCGCAACACCTGCTCACTATACTATAGAGTATATATTACTATAGAGTATAGTGAGCGGGTGTTGCTGGAGACACCCCCGCAGCTGACCCGAAAAGAACTATGTAAAAACATTTTCAAAAAAGGGCTGCCGGGGACACCCCCGCAGATGACCCAAGACAAAAAAAACAAAAACAACCACAAAAAAAAGTAAAGGACTCTGCGGTGCCAGTTTCCGATTACGGAAGTGAAAGGGAACTGGCGTTGCAGGGACCAGCGAGTCGGAGGCAAGGTAAGTAGGGGGTGTGGAGGGGGTGTGGAGGGGGTTGGAGGGGGTGTTATGGGTGTGGGCAGGGGTGTGGGTAGGGTTGTGGGCAGGAGTTTGGCCAAGTCACAAATGTTCAGGAGAGAAAAGACCGAAGGTTATTTTGAAAAACAAATCTCAGTCTTTCCTCCCTCAAACATTTGTCACTCGGTCTTTCAACCCCAAACCCCCTGGTGCCTCAACAAAATAAATAAATTATTAATATTAGAACCTTCTCATAATCACATTGCATATTGTAAATATGTTTTAAAAAATTATTTGTGCTAACTAAAGTCACCTTCTGTGTGTCCTGGAATCAACTGATACATGTTCGGAGAACTAATCCACTCAAGACTGGAAAGAGTCCCTAATGTAAAAGTGACACAAACGGGAGCACTTACCTGATTGCCCAGTGACTAAATGACATTGTTACTAGCCAGCATCACGTGCAACTTATAAGCTTTCAGAAAGAAAAAATAACATGTTATGACAAAGACTCAAAACAAGCACTTGGACAAAGGGGTTAGTAGGAAGGAACAGAATTATCTACAACAAACAAAAGAATGCACGATATCATTCACATGTTGTATGCGAGGAAATGCAATAAAAAGCTGGCAAAACATTTGGTAAATGATCTACAACCTCGCCAAAATTCTTCTCTTCCACTTGGTTGACGTATGTGACCTCAGGGTTACCTTCTTGGTCTCAATGGAACGCCACTGTCGGCATAATGATCATAATGATATGTATATAATATGATTGAATAGTAGTACAGCTTGAAAAGGTTATCGACGAACACCTCCCACATAATGACACTAGCCAAGCTCTCTATGAGGGTCAATGGTCCAAAGGTTGTGCATTGAGTAAACTGCACACACCCTTTTTTCAAAAATGTTTGTTAAATTCAAGGACGTCGTGTGAATTGGCAGCAGTGTGAATTGGCAGCAACACTGCTTCCTTGACCAGTTGATAGCATCTTTATAATGGGCGTAACAGACACAATTATAACACCATGCAATTTAAGGCCCTCTACTCTGTGAAATGTGCCCCTGCACTCAACAATCTACAATTGAGTGGTTTCTGCATGTGAGTGTTCTATTACAGCTGGCCAGTATTTCACTCGGTTGTACTCTGTGATACAACAGATCAGCCCAACTCTGATGGTTTCTTTTTGTGTGAAAGGGCATGCAGCTTGCGTTTCATTAAGCATATATTCTACTAGTTACTTTAATCGCCCATGTGTTCCTAAGCGGGTGTATTTCCCACATGGGAATATTGAGTGATAATACATATCAACCGGTGAAGTTTTTCTTTTGCACTATATGCAATTCAAAGGACTTGTTTTATCATTCCTAGAATGTATGGAAAATAGTTAATGGGTTTGCCTCACTGCCTTGAATTATTGATTTCAAGCCAGGGCTATTTGTTCCCAATAGCCAAGCATGTGAGATATACATGTATATATATTGTTGATAAAGTAAGAATTTTTCATGGTATGTGATTGGTCAAGAGTGAGACGCTATTTTATGTTATTAACTGATCTTCGTTGAATATTGCAAGTTTCTGAAAATCTACTTTGCATATTTGAAAAAAAGCCAGAGAAGGCAAAGGTGTTTATAACTGCACTGTTCTCATTGGATTGTCTCAATATGCTCAGTTTTTTATTTTCACATGTCATCAATTTACCTAAAACAGCGAGAAAACATATGTCATAATGCACACTTAAGTATATTGCAAGTCACTGAGGAGATTGATGACAAAATAGAGGAATGAGCCCAAAGGCTGAGTTCATTTATAAAGTCACAGAAAATCAAGGTTTCAGTGGTTTCCCGCCATAATCAGTTGCATCTTTGCCGGGACAATAATTGACCACTAAACCTGGCATTAGGCTGGGCCTAGACTTCCTTTATCCTCATTGCCAGTCAGTTGACACTAAATAACCATGGCCACCCTCTCAACAATGTTTCCAGCCTGGCCACCAATCCGGGAGCCCTTAATGGGTTTGGGGTCCCAAATCCGGTATCAAGGACCCACAGAAAATATCTGTGATATTTTGCTTCTCTTTTTTAGGTATATTTGACCTCTCTACTCCCCCCCCCATCCCTCTACCACCTTGCTAAGAGTCATGGGGCCACCTGGGAGATGCAATATGCATCTTTAAAATGTTATTAAAGGGTGGGCAAGTTCAGGGATCCAGAAAGGGAAAGTGGGAAAAACAGCATTTTTTCTGTCAATTTAGGGGTCTATTGCCCCCCTCTGTGGTACCCACTTCATCTTACCTAGGATGGGGAGGCCCAGGGGGGTGCAATAGGCCCCTTTAAAAGGTTTTAAAAAGCACAAACTTGAGGCCTCAATAAATGTTTACAAAAAATGGCAGATCTTGCGACAAAGAAATTCCCCATTGGCCACCCTGCAGATTAGCTTTCTTTCATAATTACAAGCTAGTTGCCCCTTCTTAGGTTGGCACAACCAGAGTTAGGTCCCCCAGAAGACGGATGGGAACCCGAACACAATGTCTCAAATGGGCAAATATAGGTCAGCGAAATGTAGGAGTCAATATTTGGATACATTGGAGGAACCTTTAAAAGAAATCAGAGATTTGCACCAAACCACTCCAGCAGTCGAGTCAGGGTCAAGGTCCTCGTGAAGGTTTGACTGACTTTGTCCAGCAGATCCAGTTGTAAGCACAACCAAAAATTGCTCTCTGGGGAATGTACAGGAAACCAATAACCTTGCCACAAAATTGCAAGAAAGTTCAGAAAAAATATGTTAGGTCTTTATTTATGGGTAATGTTTCATGCAGATTACAGCACCGAAGTTATAAGGCACCCAAAAAGTGGTTGAACGCAAGATATAATATATGTATATATGCAGGATAGTCCATTTGAGTCAAGTCACACATTCCACAATGCCATCGCTGGAAGTTCACCTCCAGTTCTGAGCTACATCAGCAAAGCATTGTGGGTATGCAAATTAGGCCAAATGCAAATCTTTCTCTCTGGGAAATTGTCTTGGAGAGCAGTGTTACTTTATGCAGACCTTAATCAACCCAAGACACACATTTTGCAAGGCAGACAGACAACTACATAACTGGTTTCAGTCTCATTATGGATCATCAGTGCAGTATAGTCGTGGCAGCGTTGTGGTCGGAGCATGCTTTCAAAACACCAGAAAGGTTATGGTGGATTTATAAAGACTTTAAATAAAATCTTTCACCAGAATAATACATTTGAGCCAAGTCATTCATTCCACAATAGTAGCCATCGCTGGAAGTTCACCTCCAGATCTGTGCGACATCAGCCAAGCACTGTGGGTATGAAAATTAGTCCAAATGCAAATATTTTTCTCCAGGAATTTGCCTTTGCCTTAGAGGGCAGTGCTGCTTTATACATAGCTTGTATGAGGCACAACTTAGAAGACATTTACCTCAATGTGACTGAGCTGGGAGATCACATCCAATCTGTAATAATCTCTCTTTTTTTGGAAGGCGCAGTCTGGGAGCTCAATACAGCACTCAAGATGAGATTTCATCAATGGTATGTGAACTAAATATCTGGTTCCCATCACCCAAAGTTGAACCACATGGAAAGTCATAACCTTGTATGCGGCGCTCCAAAACTCCGAAAAACCTTCTCTGATGTCAGATGTTAAGGTCTCACCCCCCCTTTTGCTAAGCGTACTAGAATTTTGTAATCTTACCTATTCAATATCTGCTAGCTTTCAGGAAAGTGCTGAAAAGCGACCTCTTGAAACAAAAGCTCAGACCCATGACTATGAAAAACAATGCATGTGACTCCATCAGGGACAAAAAAACAGGTGTTCTTGAAGTTCTAGCCCAAAGGATTATGTTGACCCATGAATCCATCACATGGCCAACTCTGCCTCTTGAACCAGGCCTCCTAGATAAACCCGAAAAAAACCTTAAGCCATGCCACGCTGGAATCAAAATGCTGAACTGTGTCTTAAACGCATACCCAGTAGGTGAACTGTATAGCTACCAAGTAACCGCTTAAAATATTACTCTATTTCCTGTTGTATGTGTGCCCTTTCGAGCAATATTGTGTGTAACACCTCTTTATAGAAACAAAATTCCTTTTTTCCACAGTCATTACTACTCTTATGTATCCCAAAGTTACCTCTGCCCTCCTGTTGGTCTTGTCACATTGATCAGTCACTCAAAGGTGTGATCGAGATCATTTCTTATTTCGTGCCCAATAATAAAGACACCCATGTTTCTGCAGGCCCCCTAGATTCTTACTAATTTAAGGATTTTTATTTATTTAAGAACAGGATGCCGTTTTGAAAACAAATGACTTAAAAAGTAGGCAGTAATAGAGAGCTGAGGCCGTCCTAGTGTTAGGTGCCTTTCCATAAGAACATTGTTGTTCCTTATAATGCATACTGGGTGGTAAAGGCGTAAGGGTAGGAACATTAACGAGAGACAAAGACTGCAAGTCATTATAAAATGTTTATGACTGACAGCCTGGGATCAGCATTTACAAATGTACAAATTACATAGCGTAGTCCTGAGGGCAAAATGCAGGCAAGGTGGGTGGGGTGGTTAGTTTGTATACGAGGGTGGGGCCTTTGAGGGGCTCCCTCCATTGCTAGCTGAGTTACTCACAACGTACAGCTTCATTCCTTTCTGGAGGGATTGGCTGATGGAAATTGTCCGACTGATACCACAACTGGAGGTCGGGCTATTCAAAGGCCACTCTTGTCCCTCTTCTTCCCATTCAGATGGAGACGGATCAAGGAGTCTCTACTTGCCTGTGCCAGTGCCTGTTGTTCGGTGCTGTCACCACAGTTATGCAGTGAACCCTTCACAAATCTCTGACGTGAGCAACACCGTGAACATGTCCTTGGCAAGGATGAGCAATGGCGGCTGCACATTTGCAGATTGTGCCAAGATTTAGCCGATTGCGCCAAGATTTAGCCGGTGCAATAAAACCAGGCAGAATCCACCAGCATGATCCCATATTGTGGTAAGAGGAATACTCATGTTTCTCCAAATGTAGTGCCACCACCATGCATGAGGTGTTGGCATACTTGTGATGGGCCTCCATGTGCTGAAGTTTGGAATGTCTGGTTGGGATACATTTGCGGATAAAATGCTTTGCATGGATATTTACCATAACTACTCGTCTCATAGGGAGACGTTTGCTTGCCACCAGCCAAAGGTCCTTTCACATTTTTGCTATCCCTCATTTATTTTTACACCCCTACTAGGTGTTATACATCCCATGAAAAATCAGTGTATTGTTGTCAAAAACCCATATCAATTATATATGCATTATAGAGCACTAGATCAGGCACTGGCCCTTATGAAGTGTGATACTCCCCACGCATTTCCAAGGCATACTCGTGCACGTCAACGGTTAGGGGGAGTGATAAAAGGGAGAGGGTGAGAAAAAAAGTCATAGCAGAGAACAAACTGCAAAATATAGGCCGTTCTGTTATAGAACCCTAGTTGCTGCATTAAGGAACTTGAAACTGATTTATAGTTTCATTATTTCTTTCCATCAATGCCTGATAATATTGTTGTTTTTTTATTGAACCCGTAGATGTGCCCTACTGTTTTTTGCTGGTGATCAGAACTTTAGGTCACAAGCAGACATTGCAACCCTCGTATGCCTTAGCTGGAATGCCTAGAGTCCATGTTATAACTGGGAGATTGGTATTTAGTGCTAGAATACACACGGTGCCAAATGCTCTGATGTGTTGAAGAGAGCCCAGCGAGTAGTGTCAGCTGCCCAATTACAGTGGTGTCTACTGTGACCAACCACCTGATTGCTGGATAGTTTACTCAACTGCTTTGGAGACAATTTCAGTGGATTGCAATTGCTTCCTGAGACCGGGTGTCGCGGCAGTCAATCTTTTAATTTAGCCAGAATCCCTCCTCAACATTAGTCCAACTGTGGGTGGCTTGCCGGCGCACATTGCCACCTGCCTGGGATGTACATCTTTAAACAACAGCATAGTCCAGTGGGAAAGAACATTGTTCACATTTAACTAATATGAAATTTGCCAAAAATGTACGTCATTCTCTAAAGGCATAGAAGATACAGCCTGGGAAGCACCCACCGGGGCTCAATGGAGCCTACTATCCATGATGGGCCCAGGCTGTGTTAAAATGGTTGTGTGGGGCACGGGTTACGCCATAGAGTCGATAAGACCATGGGTTCCGGTGTCACAGAAAGGCCCGGGCATTGGCTGCGAACCCTGCAACACCGAGAGATCCTTGTTAGTGCTGCGCAACAGTTGGATTTATCGGCCGCCCTCTGCTCAAATCAGAGATTACACTTCCAAGTAGGACAACAGAGTGAGATGTGCTGCAGGGCAGCGGAACTTAAAAGACATGGCGCAAAGGAGGGAACGTAACGTCTCTGTGCGTGCTCCGCCCTCCTAATGGTGTTGCAGCCGCGCGCGCAGGTGCACCGTCCATTTAGTTCCTCCGGGGCCCTGTAGTCTGGAAAGAGTTGGGGGTGGGCATGCCATGGCTTGCTGCCAGTGGCCACATTTCTCGCTTTATGTGGCGTGTGGCGAGTAACGCCCCTCTTGGTAATATTGACACGTTTTTACAGTGTTGAAATGTCCCCCAGCTATGAAAAGAAGCCTACCCTGGCACGCGCACTTCCAGAAGGCGATGAGTGGTCAACCGTAACTCGGCCCTTTAGGTTAATTTCCATAAAAAGAGGAGTCCCACATATACATCAAAAAGTGACCCGACCCACATGGCAAAAAAATCAGAAGGTACCCCTAAAAGTTAACGGTTTGGTAAACAGAAATCGTGCGCTTTTTGCACACCCAATTCTTCAATACTTGACTTCAAAAATAAGACTCAATGAACCAGAATACATTTTTGTTATATCCTAACCAGGTTGTGCATGGCACAATTTTATTACTATAAAACTATTACAAAATATTAAAAAATACATTTTAGTAAATTTACAGCAGTTACTCATCAATGTATTTATGTAAAACGGCCGTGTATCCCCTCTGCACAAACTACAGCCTTCATCCTCAGGAAGTTGTCACCGTATGTGCGCGTTCTTTTTTTTAAAAAATATTATCTTCTAATATACTCTTTTCGAAGTTCAAAATAACAGTTACTGCCGGCAAATAAAAAGTTTGTGTAACAGTCTTAACTTTATAGGAAGGGGTCGAAACATTTAGAGCGGAAAATATTAAAACACAAATAGAAAAAAATATATAAGGGATGTCGTTACGTTTTCGAAACTATTTTTTTAAATTAAAATAATATATTCTCATATTTTACACTATTTCAGAAAACGAAATGTGATTTCGGTAAGTATTGATCTCGCAAAAAAACTAATTTACAATTCTGTGTATAAAAATATAATTTAAGGAACCTCGAGAAATATGACTTTTTAACAAGTTGCCTTAACCGACAAGACAGGTTTAGAGAATTGCGAGAAAATTGTTTGTTCTACTGAAAGTTCCGGGACACAAATGATACATAGAAAAATAGACTCTGCGCATGTTTTTTCCTCTTGGCCTTCCAAACCCACCGCTTTCTGCGTGTTCCCGATGCGGCCGGAGAGAAAAAAAATCATGTGACAATAAATTATCAAAACAAGTTATTAAAGGCTCTTGAAAGTCCCATTCACATCGTTAAAAACATCAACTCAAACGCCAAACAAATAAATATCCAGTAGGCTGCAGAAAACGGAACAACAAAGAGAATACAAACAAAGGCAAATAATATAGGTCTACAACACAAAGGACAAGAAAACGTCTGGGATCTATGTTTACTTTGTCTGCTTTGCTTTAGAGTGTCCTATTTTCATTTCTTTTGTTTCGGAGTTCTGAAAAGCCTGGTTTTCAGCTTGACGTGTTTGCCAGTCCCATACCAATAAATATCCAAGTTGCCGAGTGGAGAAGAAAAAAAATGAAGGCTATTAACGGGGTATAGAATAAACAAAGAAATCAAACTTCCGGGGTCTTTGTTTCTTTGAAGTCTACTTTGGACAGTCCTACTTTTGTTTTTATTGTCTTTGAGTCTTTCTCCGGCCACGAAGAGGTGGGCTTTCAGCTGGACTTTGCAGCCATTCCCCAAGGGTGGATGGTGTCCGAGTGTAACACCCATGTCCCTATGTGGTAGAGGATTTCCGAGTACCAGTGCACGCCCTCTTTTTGGGAGGGTGCCGGTGGGGAGTGGGGGGAGTAGTCTTGTGGGGAAAAGATGGACAGGATGCCATAGCCCAGTCTCAAAGGGGCAAAGGCCCAGTGCGCCCAGCTGTGCTCCTCTATGACGGCATAGCAGGAGGCCAGCACCTTGTCTATGACCACGGTGCCGTGTGAAGTCACAGGGGCGTATGCACCTGCACCCTCCTCCAGGTACACACGCGTCACCGTGGCCTCCTGCAGACCGCGACCCTCCTGGTCTACTGTGAGTACCCGGTGGCCCGGTCGGACTCTGCTGGCAAATATGGACTGGAAGCCGGTGCTGCTGCTGCTGTTCGCTGGGTGCCTGGCCGCAAAGAGGAGGTGGGCCGCGGTCAGGCGCAGCCTCTGCCGGGGGCGCTCCGTCTCTATCACGTAGAACACTTTTGTGACAGCCTCCTCCTTGTCCAGGAACATGAGGAAGTCGCTGTAGACCAGCCTGCCCTGGCCATCCGCGGCCAGCACCCTGTCACCCGGCCTCAGGTCTTTCACCGGTCTGGTCACTCCATGCTCCAGGGTTACCTTGGCGGATGCGGGAAAACAGCCCCCTGACTTCGCAGCCACCGAGTTCTCTGTAAAAGAAACGACACGACACATATTAATGCATTGCTCTGCAGAAAATGGACTGAAATAGCTGGTTTATGCGTTTATTAATAGCGAGAGAGAGACGGGGACTCTATTGCAGTGGTTTCCAAACATGATGTTGACTCTCGCTTCAGTGAAAATAATGTCGGCTACCCCTCGCCCCCAAAGTCCAGAAGTACGTATAGCTATTTTTTTTAAAAAAAGTCACTAGCCTCCATTTTGAAATAGCCATGCACGACCCCCTCTATCCACTCTTACTGATCCCCCCTAAGAGTGGGACCAGCCCCACATGTTTAAGATCACTGGACAATGGAGAGAGAGGTGTTGACAAGGAGAGAAAAGGTAACGTTAAAGAAGCTGAGGCGAAAGAGGGCGGCTGTGAAAAGCGTAGACGGAGGCAGTAGATTGAGAGGTTGAGTTTTACAGACACTCGCGGGGAGTCTTTTTCTTATATATGATCGCGCAGAGAGCGCCATTAAACATCTCCAATTGTTTGGGTAGTGGCGCAGATATGCGCACTGACTGTTGTTTTTGGCTGCACATTTATCAAGCTGACTTGTATCCACGCATTTGCGAGTCCCGGGGGTGAGGGTTGGCAAGTGCGCGACATTTCGTGCTAGAAAGAAGATACTGGCCCTTTGACAAATAAAGCGCCTTGCAAATGCTCATTCAAATAAAATTAAAAAATTATGCGAAGGCAGGCTTGGACGGGCCTATTGGGCAATAGGGAAATGGCCGAACCAAAAATGCAAAATGCTACTGTGGGCCCGTTTTTTTTTGGTCAAAGCGGGCCACTTTTTGGACCCATTTGGACCAGTTATGAGAGACTTCAGCATGCGGCTAGTAGCTTTGACCAGTGTTACTAAATGAATATTCTTTAAAATGCACAATTTGCATCACATTTTATTTAAAAAAAAAACCTCTTGGGTATTAGTCAAACTGTCACAAAAGGAATGAATTGCCATTTGCAACTGTGGGCCACTTTTTCATTGGTGCCCGAGTCAGGCCTTGGGCAGAGGTGAGCGTGTCCCGCTGAGTTCAACTCATAGATTCATTTATTAAATAAACACTACAAGGCCAGACTCGTTTGTAACAACACTAATGACAATTCGGAAAAGGGCGGGCGGGGCTAAAATTGGATTGGATTGATTTGCTAACGACTTTATCGCACCTGCTTAGCAAGTTAAACAAATGAGAGGGGGTTCCTGGGAAAGACATGGCCACAAACAAGCTCTGCGCCTTATGTGCCGAGAAGTCCTGGCGGGCAAACAGCCCCCCTGGGCCGCCGGGGCCCTCGCAGGCCGCCCCCGCCGGGGCTTTGTTTGCACATCCAGGCCGGGTTGAATGCTTCGAGTCGGGTAGCAACTCTCCAAACACGCCCGGGAATGGGCAGAGGTGTGGAAATTGCCTGGGCTCCCCCCTAATTAAAACCCCACAGTGGCTGGCCATTGTCATTCGGGGCTCACGCAATAAATGGAGCCACTCTTGGGCGAGAGAGGGGCCACTTGCCTCCCCGCGCCCCCTTTCCTCCCCCCTGGCTCCTATTTGCTCAGGTGCAGATGCCTGTGTGCCAATTCACACACGGACCCTCCAAAAGCCGGGCCCCCGCAACCCCTGTTTGCACAGCAGAGGCACTTCAGATGGGTATTTCAATGTGAAATGCAAAGGCTGTTCAGGAATAATTTCTGGAGCCCCTTCTCAACCGAGCCTCCAGCACCCCCTGCCTCTTATCCCCGTCCCGGAGAGAAGAATGCAGGGCTTTGGGGGGAGATGGGCCTTCGCATTCCCCTCGACGGGCGCTTCCTTTCTGCAAACAGAGAAGTTCAGCAAAGAGCCTGCTCGCCTCGGAATAACTCCGTTTTAATCTTCCCATCAAATGCCCGGCCATGACACGAGCTCTGGACAATTCCCCCTCAGACTTAGGCAGCGGGGCGCCGGCTGGGCCCCCTCTGTGCCCCGCGGTACAGTCACACGACCCCGCATGACACACTAAATATCGCCCCCCATGGCCCGGGTTGTCCCACATGCGAAGCGGGAGCGTTAGCTGCATCGATGAAATGACAAGAGTTTGGGATTAGGCTGTCCTTAACCGTGTGGGGGCTGGGGATCGGAGGGGGGGGGGGGGGGCGAGATGCCGAACTGGTGGCACTAAGGGGAAGCGGCCTACACTACACAGAGGGGGCAGACGTGTGACATGTCTGAATAACCACTCGGCATGGACACATACACAGGAGACACGAGGAGATTGACAGAGATTAGCTAATATATAGAGGTGAGATAGATTAAACAGGCAGACTGCTAGAGCGATGTAAAACAGTTGAAAAATAGACGCAGAGAGAGACAGTTAGAAAGGACATATTTTAGACGGATTGATAATATGTAAATGGGGAGACAGATCAAAAGATAGGGATGAGCTAGACAGAGATTAAATAGATAATACTTAGCAAAAGAGGAAGATAGATAAAGAACCAGTAAACGACAAGTATGTTTGGCCAGGCTGAGGGGGGCCAGACAGAACCGTATGGGTCGATAGATGGGCACATGTTAGGTGAGACGGGCAGATAGACACATGGATAGAGTTCACATATATTGATTCGGAGGTGTAATAAAAAAGATAGAGACAGACACATAGTCAGATAGAGAGATAGCTACAGGCAGCCAGTAAACAGACTGAAATGTTGAGTAACACACTCATAGAGAGATGTGCACAGATAACTAGTAGCTTTTAAGCAACACAACAATTCCCCACTCTTAATAGCTAACGAAGCAGTTAGTATTACACCACTCGAATCTAAATATTATCTAGGATAGGTTTTTACACGCTTTTTTTGGGGTGGGGGGTGCTTTTTACCACTTTCACACCACAACCCACCAGTGCAGGCCACATCAGACTAGAGACTAGACCACAATACTCTAGGCAAGACGATATCACAACCCAGCACAGCATAACAAAAGTATACCCAGACGGCAAAGCAGAGGCGCCCCCTGCATGCATGCCAGGCTGGGTATGGCCTCTGTGCTACCACTGACCCCGAACTGCCTGTCTCAGGACCACTCAAGACCTAGAATTCTGCATGGGCACTCACAAATGTAGCTCCCAAACGAGGGCTATGTCGACAAGCAGGGTCGGACTGGGGCATACAGTTGTCTCGGGCGCCAATGGAAAAAGTGGGCCGCAGTTGCAAAGGGCAATTCATTCCTTTTGTGCCCGACTGTTTGCGTATGACCCAACGGGGACGTTTTTGATAAAATCTGATGAAATTGTGCATTTTAAAGAATATGTATTCAGTGACACTGGTCACAACTACTAGCCGCGTGGTGAAGTAACTCATCAAAATGGGCCATAAAAGTGGCCCCCTTTCACCAAAATCACGACCCACACTAGCGTTTTGTGTTTTTGGTTCGGACATTGCCCTATTGGCCAGTCCGAGCCTGTTGACAAGCTATTCCTTGCCCATTGCCCAGCAGCACATGGGTCAGCACCGCGGTGCAGGCCTTGTATGGCACCAGTGCGGTGCAGGCTATGTGTGGGACCAATATGTTGAAGGCTGTTAGAGGTGCCAGCACAGTGCAGGGTGTGTGCAGAACCGGTGTGGTGTCAGCACAGTGTAGGGTGTGTGCAGAACCTGTGTGGTGTCAGCACAGTGCAGGGTGTGTGCAGAACCTGTGTGGTGTCAGCACAGTGCAGGCAAAACGCCATTGAAAACTGCTTTGTAAATCAGGCCATGTGTATGGTGCCAATACTGTGGAGGTTGTGTATAGTCAGCAATTCTGTGTCTAGTACTAGCACAGTACATTATGTGTGTTGTGGCAGTACAGCACAGGTTGTGTGGCAGGCTGTGTGGCAGCACGGTGCATTCTGTGCGCTAGCACAGTACAGCCTTTGCCTGGTGCCAGCACGGTACATGCTGTGTGTTGTGGCAGTACAGTGCAGGCTGTGTGTGTGTGTCAGCACGGTGCATTCTGTGTGTTACGGTGCAGGCCTTGCATGGCACCAGTGGGACTATGTTGAAGGCTGTTAGAGGTGCCATCACAGTGCAGGGTGTGTGCAGACCCCTCGTGGTGTCAGCACAGTGTAGGGTGTATGCAGAACCTGTGTGGTGTCAGTACAGTGCAGGCTGTGTATGTGGCAGCACAGTGCATGCTCCCTGTGGCATCAGTACGTTGTAGGCTGTGTGTACTTCCCGCCATACGCGAGAACACACGAGTTGTGACTAAGAGCAGCCACTTGACAGACAAATCAAGCTGTTTGACCAGATGGCGGCGGGGATGAAAGCCTCCTCATATTTTCACGGCCCTGTACATGTTTTATAAGCAATTTAGCCGAAGGAAGGCGCAGAGGCGGCCGTGGCTCGGTGGAAATGAATGGAGCCGGACCCATAAATGACCCGGCCACTTGTCTTGAGCAGTTTTGACGGTTGGAGGTTTGAAATAACCCACTTGCTTTTTTTGTTGCTGCGGTGGAAATTGGTTTTGCCCCAGACCGCTGTAATTGTGTTGCCGCGGACGGGGCTCAGCTTGTAAAGTCATGTTCCACATCCCCAGCCCAGCTAATCCCAAGGCCCTGTATGCGAGCGGGGACGTGGGCGGGGGGCAGGACGGTCCTCACCCTCCACTCCACTCCCTGACTCATTTACTTGCGAGGCCAGCTAATAAAGCTCGCGGTCAAGCCCGATAATTATAACCTGAAATAAATATGAGTTTGACAATATTGTTGACCGTCCCGGGTCGCAGCTGATGGAAACCATGCGGCGGCGGCGGCAGAGAGAAGGAAGCGGCCCGTCAAGAGATGGGACCTGCTTCTGCGCCCGGACAGGGACGAAGCGCCTTCATCTGACACGCTGCTCCCGCCGCCCCAACAAAAACTCATTTTGCAGATATAATTTAGCCAAGCCTGCGATATTTTAATTAACTGTTACATGAGTGTTAAGTTATCATCAAAAGGAAGTGCGCTAAATTGGAAACATGTTTCTTTTACGGCCAGCTCATGTCCTTGGAAGGGCCTGCAACATCTCAGCCAGGGCAGGTCCGGCCCGCGACTACTGTAGATGTTCCCGCCTTCCGTATGCTGGGAAACATTGTGTGTGTGGCGTAGATCTTCACAGCGATGCACATTGTACAAGTACACCACTAAAAGGAAAGGCTATCAATTGCCCATCTATCCATCTATCTGTCATCTGTGCTTGCTATCGGATATATTCAGACATGGCTCGGTTTGGAATCTTTTCAATACCTATAAAACACACGCACGTGCCCGCGTTTACATATGCATGCATTTTGCTGGGATTGGAACCCTCCTGTACGTTGGCGCACTGGATCGGATGTTAACCCGTTTTCAAATGACAGTACGCTAGGTTCTTCTTCAATAATATTGTACACCTTTTAGTTTTTTGAGCAATTATTGTATTTTATTGTATCAGTTGTTTACCCATGTTCGTTGGTTGACATTGGTTGTCACTTATGTGACATACATCCTAGTGCGTATGTTGTTCTCAATACAAATCATAATGCTACATGCTTAGGATTTCTAAGTGCCGACACGTGTTTCAACCAATGGTATTTACCAAAGCAGTTGATTGTATTTGGATGTCCTGTGCGGGTCTCCGAGTTAGCTATTGGTAGGTGGTCGGCTGGATAGAATCCGTTCCCGGTTGGGTTGTTGTCCTCTAACGGTCTCGCAGTGATCTGCTAGTGTTAGCTAACTACCACTAGCTCTCTGTTTCAGTGATGCCTCACCTACCTTTCTGTGTGAGAAGGCTATATATACCTGTCAACCTGTGTAGGTGGGGTCTCACGCGCCTCTCAGTGTCAGTGTTGCTTCACAGCCTGTCTGTGTGAGTAGGATCTAACCTGCCTATCTGGATAAGAGCGGCCTCTCTCACCTATTTATGTGAGTGATCCCTCACCTGCCTCTCAGTGTAAGCGTAGCCTCCCTGCCTCTCTCTGTGAGTGATGCCTCGCCTGCCTGTTGCTGTGAGTAGGGTCTGACCTACCTATCTGTGTAGATGAGGGCTTACCCGCCTCTATATGAGGGTGATGCTTCACTATCCTGTCTCTATGAGCAGGATATAACATGCCTATCCTTGTAAGTGTTGCTTCCCCACCTCTCTATGTGAGTGAGGCTTCACTTTCCTGTCCTGTGACTAGGATATAACATGCATATTTGTGTAACTGTAGCCTCTCCACCTCTCTATGTGAGCGCTGCTTCTCTTTCCTGTCTCTTTGGGTAGGATATAACATGCCTACCTGACTAAGTGGGGTTTGTAGGAGAGGTTATGATGTAAATAATGTGTGCAGTATAGTATATTCTGTGTGGTGTAGTTTACATTGATACTAACACTCCGTTTTGGGAAATAGAGTGGATTAGATTTGTTAGGCCAGAAAAGTACCAGCACAGCACCAGGAGCATGAACAGGCAGCTTTAAAAAATAAAGCAGAATTAAAAAGCTGAATGTGGAGGAAAGAGTCAGAGCATGCAAAGTAACAGCGTGATGGCCCTTGAAAAGAGCATGCTTATTGTTAATACAAAGGCAAATGCAGGAAGAATAGCAGAAAGTAAAAATGTTGCATATTCCTACAGGCAGCAGGTTGGGGTGATTAACAAAAATGCTGTGCAAAGGTCGCCAGAGTAAAGGCTGGAAAATTACGAGGGGTAATGAACGTAACATCACAGAGTTGGAGTGAAACTGTTGAAGAAAACATACAGAGGCATATGAAGGGGCAGTGGTGGTTGAAAAGGCTTTAAAAGGTGCAGGGAGAAGAGAAAAAAAGGATTTTTGACTTTGGTTTGGGCTACGTAGGCTGGGCTCTTTGCTGAAGTGGGTTGAAAACCTTTGGATTTTTGAGTAGACTTGATCTGCTGCCTCCCTCCGATTGAATTTAGAGACAAACCTTGGGACTGGCTCTTTAGTTTTGCTATTCGGAAATATAAAGTCTTTGGTTTTCTTGCTATTCCTGGTTCAAACTGGGAGGTTGCGAAAGACTGGTGCCTTGGGGTGCTGGTGGATGCGAATACTCGCTATCTTTTGGAAGCTTCTTGGAAAGAGAGATTGCTGTGCTGTCTGGCTGGGGAGTTTGGCGATGATTGTGTGCTGGGCTGCAGATCAGTGTAGCTGGGAGCTGGAGTTGCCAAGAGAATTCTCAGGAAATTCCAAGTTTGACTCTGGGGCAGTGTCCTGGCAGGGATGGACCGAGACGTATCTAGCTGCAGGAAAGATGCTGGTGAGCCAAGGGAGGGGCAACCCTTCTGAAAGGCAGAGAGTCTAGAAATCATTTCAGGGGTGAATATGAATAGGTGAACAATTAATTAGGACCCCTCCTACAGGCTAATTACCAAGGTGTCAAACTGGACACTAAGGGCATAACTTCCTTAATCTTGTTATTTACTGAATGTTTAATGGAGTATCCCGTTTCAAAACTTTGAAGGGGAATTCGTCCCTTTAGTGCGGGGGGGGGGGGGGGTTCATAATGTAACAACCCCTCCAATGATAAGCAAGAGAAGGGAGAAATATAACATAACCCAGAAAATAACTGAATCCATAATGCTTTTATAGGGCCTGCATACTAGTTGAATATGTGGGGTTCTTCTAAACTAAGAAAAAGATATGTTTATTCTAAAGTTGTCATAATAATGTAAGGTGTGTTTTGTGCATGTACCCCCTGATAAAGGGGTTCTTTCTTTGTGATTATACCCATGCATGAAAATGAAATAATGATAGTAGTTGTTTCTTGCTGATAAAATTGAATATATAAATTGTCTTACTGTAGAAGTGTGTAGTGGTCATTATTGTGTCTATAGCCTGTCCTTTTCCTTGCATCTAGAGGTAAATGGGCATTATGAATGAAAGGCACACTACGAAGCCTGAAGATGCCTAGCGAAGGTCCTGAGGTATAATAAAAGTAATAGAAAGGAAGAGTCGGGCTATTTCTTCCTACAAATATTTGGTACATTGGCTGGGAATCGAGCCCAGGTCCTAGTGTAAATCTGTCCCCTGGATGTGCACCTCCCCTTAACAAGCTCCAAACTCAAAATAAACATACATATTCACATACATTCCTGCCTATCTACCTACCCAATCTATAAAGACATGTGCAATGATGCCAGGACGTCAACACATATAGTATGTGGGAGGTATTTGGCCATCTGCATGGGGAGTGTGCGCTCGCCTGGGCTTTTTTGAAGTTTGTAATTAAAATGAATGATGGGAGATCAACCTCAGAAAATGTGTGGGTCTAATCCACAGACATTTTCCTTTGCTCGCCGCACAACAAACACATAGGCCCTCATTACAACACCAGCACTAAACCATGGCGCTATTAGCACCATGGTTGGTGCCGGTGTTGTAACGGGTCCGCCATGGTTCAATGGGTAATTACCACCCCATTCCAAGGTTGGCGGGGTGGTAATTCCCCATTGAACCATGGCCCTTCCCCATTTCCATTTTCGCCCCATAGGGCTCTATGGGATTGGGGAAGGCGCTAAGTACGGTACCGCAAATTGCAGTACCGTACTTAGCACCAAGGTCCCTTTGCGGGTCCCTACTTTAACGGCTGGTGTAGACCAGCCGTTAAGGTCGGTTCCCGCAAAGGGACCTCGTAATCATGGGGCTAATGGGTTAACGGCACCGCAGCCTTTTATGGTGCCGTTAACCCATTAGCGCCAGGGTCGTAATGAGGCCCATAGTCAAGTGTACTTCGGGAGAACACAGACTACAGGTGCAGTCCTCCTTGTCACATTTAGCTGGAATGTGACAGCCATGGGTACATCAAAGCATCTCTGAATGGGGAAGACAACACCTTCCTCTGGCCATGGCCAGCCTAATTAAATATCAAAGGCTCCATGGATCCGCCCTGTTCTATTGTCCAAGTTCTGTGTGATGGCAGCACACACTGATGAAACTTAAATGAAAATAGGCCTGCGAAGAGGCCTGGTCACAGAACTAACAAAAGGGACATGAAACACCAACACCACTTTGATGTGAAATGTGTCAGCTTGAAGCTAGCTCCGACCTCTCTGTATGAAGGGCAGTAAATGTCATGTCTGGGACAACTGTTTACAGTAGGCTGCCCCTGCAGGGAACCCCGTTTCAGTGGGAAGAAGTATGTAATTTGATGGAGACAGAAAGTCTATTCTTGCCACAAACTTCAAGGGAGACCTGTGCTTTGATGAGGCGTCACAGAGAGCTCAATTAACCAGATTGACACTTTGATCCACAACAGACAGAAAAATGGGTGGGACTTGGTAGTACATGTTGTCACCCCCTACCTTTCCTGTTGCAAAGCACTCTGGTTATGAACTCACGCACAAGAGAAGATTGTTGGTGGGGACCCAGTATTGGTTAATTAAGGTAGGCTTAGCCTGCACCAATCACTGGGGCCCATTTGGCTTTAAAAGAGGGCTGAGCCCCTCACTTAGCAGATCATCCGATGACTTTGAAAGGAGTAAGAAGGACTCATTTGGACCCTGGCTGAAGGTACAGTCTTCCTTACAGCTTCTGCCAGGGAAGGAAGGGCAGGATTTCCAAGAGGGAAGCAAGATCCCTCCCCTAAACATCTCCCAGGGAACAGAGGGGGATGCCGGACTCAGAGGACCCGTCCAGCAGCTCCACAACCAGTACCCAGGCAGCACAGAACGTGCCCTGCTATGTTCTGTCAGCAAGCTTCCTAGGTGGGAGTGCCAGAGAGTCTCTGACCAAAGGACAAGGCCGTTGCCTGCAAACGCTCTCCTCAGCCTTTGGCCGTCCGCCTTTAAGGATGACATGAGCTCTGCAAAGAAGCTATGAGGAGTGCCACAAAAAGCATCAACCAGTGTCCATCTTTTAAGGACATTTTTGAGACAGTTGAGCCCTCGAACCACGCCCGGCTGCACCACTGACTGTTGTCACGCTGCAGCCACTAAAGCCGTCCAAGACGCCTCGACTAGCATTCCAGATCCACCAACCAGCACAGAGATGACGATTCTTGACCCTGAGCCACTGTGTAGGCCAGCCTGCAGCGTCCATCCAGCCTCGCTTGCCGAACTTCCTGCTGTCTGATACCCACAGCTGTCTCCCATCTTCAACTCTGTTGCAGGAGCTGAAAAGCATCCTGCAACCGACTCGACACTGTCGAGCATCAAGATCACCTCAAGCACCAGGTACATTGTGGTTCAGTCCCCCTGGTCCTTCTCCGAAGGCCTCTAGTGACATTTATGACCCCTTTCTCCCTTGGTACTGAAACCAAATAACCATGTACAGTTAAGAATGATTGCTTTACTGACTACCTTCCTGTCAGTAGCCATAGTGCTTCCCTTTCCTTCATGAAACTGTCAGTCCTATGTGTTCCTTTACAGGGTGGGTTGCATTTTGTATTGTGCTAGAACTGTCTGTTGTAATAATAATAAAGTAGATATGTTTATACAAACTTGACTGGACAGCCCCTTTTATCATTGGGTAATAATTGTATTGTTGCTGTTTTGCAACTAACCAACGATACACGACCTTGCAGAGATAAGCCTGACGTTCCATCCATGTTACCAAGATGGGACAAGGAGGTTTATAATTGATTTGTGTTTCCAATCTGTTCAGATCCCTTCTGGTGTACTAGAGGTGTGCAGCTGATTAATGGCTTAGAAACCGATATTCATCCCTGGACCACTGGTGCCCTGGAAGTTGATTCTAAACATTGGTGGCAAGCGATTGGATCAGTTGAAGCCTTGCGCACAGCTTCATTACTAATGATCAAAGTACTGTTCCAGGCAATGTTTAGTCACTGCTAGGTTTTGTCATGGATCTTGACATTGAGACTGCAAAAGGCAGGCCCAAAGATGTCCTGCATGTCCTAAGAGAGGGGACTTCCCCACAGCACTAAGGTTAATAAACCTGAGTCGCTGACCAGCCTCCAAGCTTGGGTAGAAGCGAGGGTGGTTGGGGAGAAGACTCCAGGGGACGGGCGAGGCTCTGTGTACCCAAACTGACAAAACCTTCCGGAGGGGGAAAATAACGTGTCTCGCCAATCATCCCGCCAGGAGGCAAGTGTGGTTTCTCAACACTCGACAGTGTCAGTGAGGACAGAAGCTAGTGTGGTATCCCGGAGGTCCCAGGCCTCAGCACAGCCTCTAAGTGGCCCAGTAATTGTCCCGGCTGTTAATGAGGTAGTGGCTAGGAAGCTCCTGCTCAAGAAGAGGAGACTAGCGCTAGAGGAACAGAAACAGCAGGACAAGGCCACCATAGAGCGGAACAGTGCCGCCATAGAGTTGCTCTAGCTGGGTCTTGAAGAGAAGAAGCAGGCCAACAGATCCACCTCTAGCGAAAGCAGCAGTAGGTAGTGGCGCAAACCAGAGTGCCCGGGATAAGCTCCGGTGGGACATCCTCAAAGACTTAGTGCAGGCATATGAAGTGGGAAGGGATATTTTTGACTGGTTTGAAGCACTCGAGCTGGCTTTCCAGCTGAACGTGGTGGATGAAGTACACAGGGGTGCGTCCCTGATGAGTCGCTTATCGACACCAGGGACTGATGCAATTCTTCAGTTAACTCCAGAGGAAAGGCCCGTTTATCAGATCATAAAGGCATCCTTCAGGAAGTTCTGTAAAACCCCAGAACAGTATCTCAAGAGCTTCAGAGAGCTTGGAAAGAGAAGTGGGCAGACATTTGAAGCTTTCTCACACTTGTCATTGGTATATCTGAGCGGGTGGGTGACTGGTAACAAAGTTGACAATTTTAAAGGGATGTACAATTTGATTGCGTGTGAGCATGTGTTGAAAAATTGTGAGGTTGACCTACACCAGCATCTTGTGGACAAGAATATCACACACCCTAGGGAGCTTGCAAAGGCTGCCGACAGGTTTGTGAGTACTCGAGTCCAGAAAAAGGCTCAGGCAGGCACACCCAAACCGGAAGAGAAATCGGCAGACAAAAAAGTAAACAAGGATGGGAAGGGCAAAGGTCCAACCCAATCATATTCAAAGTCAGGTCCCCAAAAGGACAAAGGGAAACCCCAAAACTCCAGTTCAGCCGTGCACACTGAAAAGAAGATCGCAGGCACCCCTAACATTGGGACACCTGCGTTCTCACCACCCAAAGTTTGTTTTGTATGTAAGGAGAGGGGCCATAGGAAAGGGGATCCTGCTTACAAGGGCTTTCCCAAGCAAGCCATACTGAATGTTGGACTTGTGGAAGAGTCCATCATTAGTGTGGGCCTCTTAGAGGAGGTCTTCCCACTAGGCAAGGGAGTGGCCAAATGTGGATTGGTTACACTGAGTAGGAGCGGTACTGGGTCTCCAGAAGAGACCCCAGTTCCCAATAATACTCAACTCTATATAGAACATGTGTATATCAATGGACACAAAACTCCTGCGGTCCGAGCCACCGTGACTAGCATCACTACTGTCACCTGGCAGTTGGTACAGCCAGGCCAGTATATTGATGGGCCTGATTTGTGCGTCAGTGGGTTTGACGGAAAGAGTAAGTGCCCCTTGGTGATAGTAGAGTTCAGCTGGCGAGGTGAAATGACCCAGCCCCGTGTAGCGGTGAAAGACTCCTTAAGGCGTGGAGTGTTTTCAGTGGGCTTGTTGGAAGGATCCACATGGCTGGTAGCCTGTAGTCCAGTTCCACAGACTACTTAGTTGCCAACTACTGGGCGAGAGGGGTTACTAGCCACTGAGGATCCTACTTTGGTAGCAGGGTACCCAGGGACTTCAGAGTTGTCTGGCGTCAGTGCAGGAACCTGAGGTGGAGTACCAGGTGGGCGCAGATCTGAAAGGCCTGCCCAAGCTGGATGAGTTTGTATCAGCTGGGAGACCAGGTCCTACTGATTTATTTACAGCCCAGAAAGAGTGTCCCACTCTGGCGGGTCTGCTGAAGCAGGCAGAGGAGCAGGCTAGGGGTGAGGCCCTGGCTTGTTCAAATTGTACTGGGAGGATGGACTTCTGTACAGTGACCCAAAAGACTTGGAGGGCAAGGGCACTAGGGGGTTGGTGATTCCCCAATGCCACAGAAAGTTCCTTTTGGATGTGGCTCACCAGATTCCTTTAGTGGGTCACTTGGGAGTGACTAGGAAATCAGGCCAGTTGTTTGCACACATTTACTGGCTGCAGTTCTGCGTAAAGGTTAAAGAAGTTGTCCCGTCCTGCCTGACTTGTCAAGCTTCTGGTAGGTCAGCTGGTGCCACAAAGGCCCCCTTAATTGCACTACCCGTGGCTGGGCAGATTTTCAAGAGAATAGGCACGGATAATGTGGGTCCTTTGGATCCTCAAACCAGCTCAGGGAATAGATATATCTTCGTTGTGGTAGACCACACAAGATACCCTGAGGCTGTCCCTCTGAGGAGCATCATGGTTGTGAAGGCTCTGATCGGGATACTCTCCCATGTTGGATTCCCCAAGGAAGTAGTTTCTGACAGGGGATCAAACATCATATCAGCGTATATGAAGGCCATGTGGGAAGAGTGTGGAGTCACCTATAGGTTTTCTACATCCTTCCATCCACAAACAAATGGGCTTGTTGAGTTGCTCAACAAGACCCTGAAAGGCATGATAGGTGGCTTGGAAAAGCACCTGAGGAGAAAATGTGATATTCTCCTGCCATGCCTTCTGTTCGCCTACAGGGAGGTGCCACATAATTCGGTAAGGTTTAGCCCCTTTGAGCTTCTGTTTGGACAACCTGTACGAGGTCCGCTAGTAAAAGAGAGATGGGACGCCAACACTCATACCCTACACGAGATGTGGTGGACTACGTACTCGGCCTTCGGTCTAGAATGGCAAAGCACATGTAACAGTCGACCAAGAACCTAAAGGCCAGTCAGGAGCTGAAGAAGCATTGGCACGACCAGAAGGCCACAGTGACAGTCTATTCTCCGGGCCAGTGGGTGTGGATTATGGAGCCTGTGAAACCCAGTGCCGTTCAGGACAAGTGAACTGGGCCTTACTGTGTGCTAGAAAAGGTCAGTGAGGTGAATTATCTCATTGACGTCAAAGGACCTAAAGAGATGTGCAGGGTCTTTCATGTCAACCAGCTAAAACCCCATTATAGGTGGGATGACTTGGTCATGGCATTAGAGACTGATGGAGAGACTGAGGAGGAGACCATTCCCCTCCCAGACCTCTTGCACACTGAAGACACAGATGGGTCAGTTGAAGGTGTCCACCTTGCAACGGACCTGTCAGAACAGCAACTGACAGACTGTTGCCATTTACTGGAACAGATTGCCGGTCTGTTTTCTCTGACTCCCGGTCGCGTAGGTTGGTGCACCCATGATGTGAACACTGGAGACAATAAGCAGTGAAGAGTAGGATTCACCGGATGTCTGATGAGGTCAGGGACACCACCAAGGACGACGGTTCCAAGATGCTATCCCTAAGTTCATGAGCACCTTTGACCTCACAGCGGGGTATTGGCAGGTTGGCTTGACAGATGGATCAAGAGAGAGGCCAGTATTCTCAACCCCCGAAGGATATTATCAGTTCACTGTGACGCCCTTCGGATTGAAGAATGCCCCTGCCACTTTTCGGCAGATTGTTAACCAGGTTTTGTCTGGTCTGGAAAATGCCTATTTAGACGACATTGCTGTGTTCAGCCCCACCTGGGAGGATCACTTATCACACCTGAAACAAGTCCTTCAGGTGCTGCACAATGCAGGTCTGACTATCAAGGTCACAAAGTGTGAGAGAGCGCAGGCTACTGTCACTTACTAGACCACCTTGTCTGTGAAGGTATGAAACAACCTCTTGAAGCAATGGTACAGGCTGTGATGGATTGGGACATCCCGACCACACAGACGCAGGTGTGAGCCTTTCTAGGTCTCACCCGGTACTACCGGATCATTCATCAGAGGGTATGGGACCATTGCCATGCCCCTGAATGATGTAACTTCTAAGAAGATGCTGAAGAAGGTAACTTGGACCCCGCCTGTCAAACTTTTCATGATTTAAAGGATGGATTGTGTAGGGCCCCAGTTCTGAAAGTGCCAGACTATCGTCAGGAGTTCATTATCCAGACAGACATCTGTGATTTTGGGATTGGAGCAGTGTTAGTCCAGCTTAACTTTGAAGGGGTAGAGCAACCTGTAACCTACATTAGCAGGCGATTGACAAAAATGGAAAGAAACTGGGCTGTCATAGAAAAAGAGGCGCAGTTGTGTGGGCCTTAAAGAAGCTGAAACCCTACATCTTTGGGTCTCACTTTACGATCCAGACAGACCACCAGCCTCTGCGATGGTTAATGGCCATGCAAGGGGAGAACCCTAAGATTTTGCGTTGGTTCATATCCCTACAGGGATTAGATATGGACATCCAGCACAAGCCAGGCTCCCAGCATGGAAATGCAGGTGGCTTTACCGGTACTTTCGCTTTGATGATGAACCAGACCCTCAGTAGGATGATGGCTCACATGTTGAGGCTGGGGTGCATGTGAGGAATTCGGCCATCTGCACGGGGAGTGTGCGCTTGCCTGGGCTTTTCTGAGACAGTCGAGCCCTTGAACCATGACCAGCTGCACCACTGACTGTTGTCACGCTGCAGTCACTAAAGCCGTTCGAGACGCCTCAACCAGCATTCCAGATCTGCCAACCAGCACAGAGACAGCGATTCTTGACCCCGACCCCCTGTGTAGGCCAGCCTGCAGCCATCTGTCCAGCCTTGCTTGCCGAACTGCCTGCCGCCTGATACCCACAGCTGTCTCCCATCTTGAACTCTGTCGCAGTAGCTGCAAAGTGTCCTGGAACCGATTCGACTCTGTCGAGCATTAAGATCATCGCAAGCACGAGGTACATTGTGGTTCTATCACCCTGGTCCTTCTCCAAAGGCCCCTGGTGACATTTATGTCCCCTTGCTTCCTCGGTACTGAAACCAAATAACCTTGAACAGTTAAGGATGATTGCTTTACTGACTAACCTCTTGTCAGTATCCAGAGGGCTTCCCTTTCCTTTGTGAAATTGTGTGTCCTCTGTGTTCCTTTACAGGGTAGGTTGTATTTTGTAGTATGCTAGAACTGTCTGCTGTAATAATAATAAAGTAAATATTGTTATACAACCTTGACTGGACAGTCCCTTTTATCATTGGGTTGTAACTGTATTGTCGTTGTGTGGCAACTAACCAAAGATCCACGATCTTGCAGAGATGAGCCTGCCGTTCCGTCCATGTTACCAAAATTGGACAAGGAGGTTTATAATAGACTTGTGTTTACAATCTGTTCGGATCCCTTCTGGTGTGGGGCTAATGTCAAAGTATGTATATGCAAACAACAAACCCACAATGCATACATACATACATGCATGCTTATACTTGCACCCAAACGCAACCCATTGTTTTGCATGTCCCAAAGTGCCAATCCATAAAAAAGACAGAAGTGCGCTATATAAATCCCAGAACTATCCACACAACACACAATTTCACTCTTGTGGATGCCTCCCAAAGATACCATTAGCAACTATTTATATTTTCAAATGCTGCATCCTCCTGCTGCGATGTCATAGTCACCGCAGGGTTTAAAGCCGTTTGTTCAGTCAGGTATTTTTTTTTCTCATTTTTAAGGTGCTGCAGGGAGAAGAGAGAGTGAACTCGGGGCCCTGTCACAAGTGTGGCAGTATTTCCATTGGAAACACTGCTAAACTTATTCACCATTTCCGCCACTCTCCATCTGCCATGGAAAGTGTGGTGGAGTGGTGGTGTTGATCCTCTTTCCTGTAGTGTGTTGAGAATCTTCATCAGACGGTATTCTGTCTGTGGTAAATCCAGACAAGTGCTGGAGGTATTTCCTCCACGTGACCCCAAACTGGGAATTTGTTGGCACAGGAAAGAGGTGGTAAAGCAGCAGAAAGAGACTTACCACCACTTTAGCACCGTCTTTTCCTGCACTGCATAAAGTTGTAATGAGGCCTTGGTATTTTGTATGTTATATGCAGTCCCTCGTGCCTCCTGTCTATACCTCCTGCAACGCTGGGCCATAATGGGCAGCACAGTGGTTGGCAAAAGGGCAGGAGGGCATAACAACTTAAAATGAAAGACCGGTAGCTTTCAACTATGGGGTGCATTTCACCTAGGGGTTCCAAGTGACAACGTGAGCTTTGCTCTTGTGTAACCTCTCAGTGGAACATATCCCTGTAGCTGATAGTCACGCATCTATAATTCTATAGATCACCCTTACGCATACATGCACAGTGCTAAGGCATACAATCATCTCGTCTCCTCCGCCATTTTGATTTCATCAGAGCAATCCACCGGCTACCAACAGTCCCTGCATGTTACTGCTGTGATGATCGGTTGACATCTTACCTGCTTTCACAGAGCAATGAATGTGGGCCTTGGACTCGAAGTAAACCCAATCAAAGCCGGCCTCCACGGCCAGCCGGGCCAGCATGCCGTATTTGCTTCGGTCTCGGTCTGAGGTTGTGATGTCCACGGCCCGGCCTTCGTAATGCAGGGATTCTTCGGAGTGGTGGCCGTCTTCATCCCAGCCTTCAGTCACCCGCAGCTTCACCCCAGGCCACTGGTTCATCACTGAGATGGCTAGGGCGTTCAGCTTATCCTTACACCTCTGCAGAGGGAGACAAGAGCAGGGTTTTCTGTTAAAACATGGGCAGTGCACAAAGACCATGACAGATACACAGCAATCTAAACACCTTGCCCTAGGCTCTACAGGTTGTCTGTGGGTTGTGGATGGGGCGGGCGAGAGTGTTGCTACGGGTGCTCTGGGCTGATAAGAGCCAAAGAGCTTCCAACCACAGGAACTGCCCCTATCCAGATTCTGACAGATGGGGAGGGGCTCTGATCCCTGCTTCTACCTCACCCACAGTGATTGCTTTTGTGCAAACCTCTCTCTTGCCCTGTGCCTCATCGGCTCTATTACCTGCAAGAACTGGAAGCGCCTTGAAAAAGGCTCAGTACTGTGTTAGGCATCACATATGAAAGAAAAACAAACCAACTAGACCTGTGCATAGCGGCCATGCAGTGTGTAATCTAGCAATAATGTGTAGAACACATTAACTTTGTTGCTAAGTTATATGAACGTTAACACACTATTTAACCCCATTCATGGATCCATGCATCCGTTAATCCATCCATTCCTCTCTTTCCCTTACCCACCAAGCAATCCAGGCAGCATTTGCATCTATCTAGCCACCAACCTATCAATCCATGAACCTACCTATCCATCAACATTCATCTGGCTGTTTGTCCATCCATCCATCTAGAAATCCATCCTCCCCTGTCCATATTTTGTTTCTCCAACCTAGAAACCAAGCCTCGCCCTCTCCACCCTTCCGTCCAACCACCCATCTTTTCTCTCGTTCTTTCATCAACCTAGAAATCAGTCCATCTGTCCACCCATCCACCCAACCTCATTCTTTCACCCAACTAGAAATCCATCCATCCATTGATCCATCCATCCTCTTACCCACCTAGAAATCATTCCACCCATCCATCCATCCATCCATCCTCCCTCTCATCCTCTCCTCAACCTTGAAATCCAGCCTCTGCCCCATCCAGTAGAAGCCCCAGCGTTTAGCAGGGTGACGTATTGGGAGGCGTGGTGGTGGGTCAGGAAGGGAGTGGCGTCAGAAAAGAGGGGTGGCCCACCCTAGCACCGGGCGGCATGGGATGTCACTGGCAGGTGACGCCGGAAGTTGGAGCCAAAGGGTCCCGGGCGGGAATAAAGAACCAGTGAGCTGCAAAGGCAGCATTCGTTCATTTTCCCACCCAGCCACCATATTAGATCAGGGGTTTGTCATGTGTTGCGTTAGGTTGGGGCACATTGCATTGACATATGCTAGGAGCTCAACCATTTGGGTCACTGTAAGGGAGATGTATTGCTGATTTCGGTTATGGTCCTAGGTTTGGTGTGGAACGGTGAGGTGTCATGCCAGGGGCTTAGAGAGCGGGCAGTCATCATCAGTCTAGGGGAGCCGGTCTGTTCGGTTTAGGGGCTCACATATTTCCCTCAGGCCCGTCCCGGAGCATGGGGGTGGTGGCCACTACCACTCCCCCACACTCGAATACGTAAATGTCGTAGTAACCATCTTTGCCTTCCTAGGAATATTTGTGTCTGCTTGTTTCTGGTGTCCCTCGCGGGCCCTGCCGCATGCGCCACCCACATCTATTCATCCATTCATGCATTCCCATGCCAGTGTAGCCACGTGTCTCTTTTGCAGGTCAGGCTTATGTGCCGTTTCCTATGCAGCAGATTGCTTGGAATCGCACAGATGGTGCTTGTATACATTGAACTTTGGAAGTGTTCCTCTTGGAAACACGCTTAAAGGAGCCCCATATTCAGTACAAGTCTCCAGGAGCACGGCTATGCTCTCAAACATTCAACTCCCTTAATTAAACTTGCCCTTTGCGGGGCAGGACCGGCTTCGGAATTTTACATTTACGGCCCCGCACCACTGGCACCCTGTTTGAGTTACAGGAGGACCCTGGAGTGACCTAAATGGCTCGTTTTGTTGACACGGCGCAGGCTTGTCTTTAAAACTGCGTCACGTGCCGCAGAATAAAACGCTTCTGAGGAGACCTCTCCCGTCCGAGCTGCGAATCCGAGACGAAGATTTGCACGGGAATGTCTCCGGGTCTGTGCACCTTAAGTCCGTGTTGAAAAGCCGCTCAACGCTTTCGTGGCTGGAAGGAGCCGGGCTTGGCGCATCACTCACTAGAGCACTTAGAAATCGCAGGTATTCGCCGGGATCTCCCAACAGGAACCACTCACCCGTCGGCAAACCCTTTCACACATTCTTGCCTTAAAGAAACCCACGCCCCATTCTATTCCTCCTCTGCCCCCCCCCCCCCAAACCCGGGCAGAAAGGGGCTGTGAATGATGTGGGGAAGCAGGTGAGTTATAGGACCGAGCAGCAACGGCAAGGACAACAAACAGCCTTTCTCTGAGGGGCCTACGCACGCTTTTAACCGTGGCCGGATCTCGGCTCACAGGGACGTGGCCGCCTGTGTTTTCTTTGCCAGGTCTCTCTCTATTCTAAGAGTTAACAAGGGCCGACATGGTCGGACTGGCACGGAAAAATAGTCCCCACCATAAAGCCGAACCCGAATTTTTGACTTGTCTATAGAGTAGTACCCGGGGATGAATGTGTTGGGGGCATAAAGGACGCTGGCTCGGCAACATTGGTTAGAACTGGCAGCTGCACGGTGCACCGTGCACTGTGCCCTTACACAGCAATCTGGCCCTCGGTGCATCAACCCTTCGGTATTGCCGTGTTTCCTTTTAGGCCAGTGGGCGTCTGGGGTCAGTCAGATTGGTGGACGGGTTAAATAACATGCTAGGCCGGTGGAAAACATAAGTATGAGTGCAGTAATCTGCTGCACCAGGGCGTTTGAAAGGAGACTCACCGCCACGGAGGTGCAATTAGTCCCACTTTTCGGCCGAGTTAATTCATAACGTGTAATTTGCACCGCACCGCCCATCTCCAACACAATCTCCGAGGACGGCTCCTGTGCTGCTTTTTGATCTGAGAACGTGGGCCATGTTTTGGCTGAGTTTGAAGGCAGCACAGACACACTGGCAATGAAATACACGGAATTGCTTCGATGCGCTGTTTGCTATTCAGGAGAATTGCGCAGCTGTGGCCAAATACCGGGCCAATTGCGCATCCAGACCCACGGAGCTCTACATACCGCGGTTTGACTCCAGTGGGCGCAGATGAGCATTTAGGACATCTCTCTCTCTCTCTCTTCACCTGGTGCCTGTGCGAGTTCGACTCACGCACTCACTGCACGCACTTCCGTTAAAGAATTACTTATTGAGTGAGCATCGCAAAACGCGAAGGTGCGCAATGTGCGTTATCTTATAGTGATAACCTCAGTGGTGCACAGTTGGGGCCATCGAGCCTAAAAGTCGATGGGCTGTTTGTACCCATTGAAAAACCCTGAATATGTAAATGAATTCCATACGACTCCACTGTATGCAAATCTATCTCCTGAATATTCACGATGATTATCCCGAAAACCTAAGGGCCACGCAGATCATAGACACCACTACTTGCAAAGCCTTTTCTGTTGGTCCTTGTATGGGGTTGAAGCAGTGGTGGAAGTGGAACAAAGAAACTAGTGGTACTCTGGCGACATCCAAAAAGGTGGCAGTGGGATGGTGGGGCAGATGGGGGAGGGAAAATGTTGGGGGGGGGGGCACAGTGCAGGGCGGGTCAGGGCTGACCTTTGGTTTGCAATGTTCATGTTGCAAGGTAACTGGTGCTTTGGGAGGTCTTTCAGTTGGAAATGTTCCATCATGTTTATGAAAGCCTTTGCTGCTGAGAAAAGAAAAGTGTTTGCAGGGGGTTTAAGGCTGCAAAGCCATGGATGGACGGACATGCCTGGCATTGCTTTAATGTCTGGGCCCAGCTGATTCCATATTTAGCTCGGGTGCACCCCAAAAAAGCAAAGCAAACTAGTGGTCCAGCCTACCAATGATTTATAATACACTTCCATCTCTGGGTTGAAGTGTGTGCTGGCATCAGGGGCCAGTTGGGTGCATGTGGGTAGCCCAGGACGGGGTGGCAGCTGGTGATAGTCTCTGTAACCTTTGCTGGTAGTGTGAGTCCGCGTGCCTGGCCTTCACCAGGACAACTCTCCCCACACGGCACCCACATGTAAAATAACTCACCACAAAGGACCTTTTCAGAGCTCCCGCAGGAGGGGGCGGGGGTTTCTCGCTCTGCTCCTGGTCTAACACTAGTGGACGTGACGAGAATAACTGAGCGAGACTAGTCCTTCTTCCACTCTATACTGGAAGGGCAGCCAAATGGACACCCTCAGGAAGGAAGGCCCGAAACTCGGCCGGACTCTGCGCCTGCGCCGCTGACCTGCCATAGAGCAGTATTAGTGCAATGCTCCACAGATCGCTGCATTCCAGGGAGAAATGGGCTGGCTTAGCAGAGGCAGCTTATAACTTTCCTAGGGGGTTGGGGAGGGGGTGCCGGTGGTTAAATTTTAGGGACATTTCATTGAAAGTATAGGGACATTTAGCACAGATTGCTTTTACCAGGGGGTGCCTGGGCCCCGGAGCACCTGACTACGTTAGAGGGAAACTCATGGCATCAAACGCCCATCATCCATGGCCTGACTGGAGGTCTGTTTACTGTTCTGCACGTTTCTCTCGGGCTCTCTTCCTCTGCATCTCAGCCTGTTTAATCATGCAGGCCTACCTGCTTCTAAGTATGTGGGCGCCTCTCCCACTGCCTATATGTGGGCCCTATCTATCTATGTTTTCTGTGAGTGTCTATAGATCTATGTATTTATCGTTGGGCCTATCAGTCTATCTATGTCTCTGAGTGTCATTCTACCTATATTTCTATCTCTGGGCTTATCTACATATCCACCTACCCATAGTTCCACATATCTAGCTATCCCTCTATCAATCTATGTCCGTGAGTCTCGGTCTACCTATATTTGAATGTATCTGTGGGCCTATGTATCTACCTAGCCCCAGATCTACCCACCTATCTATGTCCATGAGTGTCTATCTACCTATCTCTGGGCTTACCTATATATCCACCTACCCATATCTTCATATAGTATGTCTGTCTGTCTGTCTATCTATCTGCCTTTCTGTCTATCTACCTGTGGCTTTATCTGTAAAACCAATCTACAGGTTGACAGTAAGTTTGCTCTGCAAAGTCTGTGTTGCCAATATAATGCCTCCGACTCATACTAGTCAGGGTCAGACTGGGGCCAAAATCCTTTCAGGCACCAATGAAAAAGTGACCCACAATCAGCTGTAGGAGGTGCCGAACAAAGTAGTGGAACTGTGACCCGAATGGGGGACTGAGTAGGTGGGAAGGGAGCAACATCCAATACATTTTTCAAGGGTTGCAACCATGCTTTTTGACAGCCTATTGAGTTGAAACATATTTCAGTTTAGCTGTAACTGCTATTGGGTGGTAAAGTGAAGAAGTGTGCTTTAACTTAAAAAAAGAACAGTTGCAGAATGATGAAAGGGGGTGCAAAAAGTAGTGGAACTGTCAACACTAAAAAATAAAAGTAGTGAAACACTGCTCCCGACCGTTACCGCTCACTTTTACTACTGCCCACAATCACACAATGCAATTCATTATCGACAGAGGTGTTTTTGGTAAAGTATTTGTCAAATAATGCATTTGAAAACATTTTTGCTTAGTAACATTGGTTAAAACTAGCTTGGTAAAAAATTCCATCCTACAATAATGGGCTGGCACTTCGGGCATTGCCCTATTGCCCGATAGGACAGTATGAGGCAGGTACCCTGCAGGTCTGGGCTCTGCTTAATGTGTTCCGACATTTTCCCAAGTGGTTCCCACTTCACAGTTAATATAAAACCTAAGCGAATGCACTCTAACACTTACTCTCCTCATAGATGCCTAGGCGGTGTGCCGATTAACACCTTCCTTGTTAGCGCCCAGTTGAGGGGCGCATTTGTAGTAGGGCCATTGGTACCCCAACTGTTAGAAACGCAGGGGCGTGTGTGGAGCACGTTTTAAACAATTCTGCCTAAGCTTTGGCGGGATAAAGAGAGTAAGGAAGAGAGACAGAGAAAGACAGAGAAAGACAGAGAGGGCAGGGGGTGAGGGGTAATGAGAGGGGGCGAGGGAGAGAGAAAGAAAGTCGTAGGGCTCGATTTATGGAATTATTTGCGTGAGAAATAGGGTACTTCTGGGCCAAACTGCGTGCAAATCAACGTTTGTCGATTCATGGAATAGAATGCGCAGTACTTTTCCTGGACTTGCATGGAGTTCCTGCAGGCTCAGCACGTCTCTGCGAGCTGTCGAGGGCCTTGCGTGAGACTCCACGCAGAGCGTGGGAATGGCTTGCGCAGAGGGCTTGGAAGGGGGTAAAACACTAAAAATGGGGAAGAACTTGCAAAAAAGTGTTTGTTCCGAGGGACGTCCTGAAGGCAGTCCTTCGCACACCCACAATTGCGCGGCATTATACGTATTCATGGATTCGATCGCGCAACATCGCGGCTGGCAAATTTCCAATCAAGTCCTTCATACTAGCTGCCACCTGAAGGCAGGCGTAAGTACACTTGTGCATAGGAATGGCAGCGCAGTGGTGGGTTTGCATGTCAGATTTTTGGGTGCGTGTACCCAACCAAGGTTTCGATCCAACCTAGGAGTGCATGTACGCAGTTTAGCGGGTGCAGGTACAGTTTACGGGGGTTCGCACACAGAATTTTTGAGATTTCAACCAAGTTACGATTTTTCATACGCATGTTGTCGGGGTGCCAGATACGGTTATGGGGGACTCTGCGCCGGGTCCCCAAAATGCCAGCCTGCTTGCAGGGGTCCCCATGCACTTTTTGAAGGGTGTGTGTATTTGTGCTTGGGCGAGCACGCAAAGGTAGCTGTCCTGGCTCTTTCTGCTTTGCGTGGGGGTGTGCCAGGGGCGTTCCAGGCACGGCTTGCGAATATGGCTACTTTGCCCAGTAAATTCCATGAATATGCGGTGTGCGCAGGCTCGCACAGTGTTCTTCTCGGCGCGCGGCCCCTACCGGATTTCTGCGCACATTTCCATGAATCAGGCCCATATAGAGAGGAGATTTAAAGAGACACAGAGAAACTCAGAGAGTGAGAGAGAGATGGGGAGACATTCAGGCCCTGATTCATGGATTTTTTTGCACTGTTCAAAGTGACTTTGCACTGCTGACACACCCTGATTCATGGAACTATGCAAAGTGTATTTTTGCAGTGCAAAGTTAGTGCAAAGTCATTTTTACAGTACAAAATGACTTTGCACTGACTTTGCAATGCACAAATACGCTTTGCACAGTTCCAGGAATCAGGGTTTGTGTCGGCAGTGCAAAGTCACTTTTTAGCAGTGCAAAAAAAATCTGTGAATGTCTGTGTGACACAGAAAATGAGGATGCATGGAGCAGAGAAAGTGTATGTATGAGACAACGAAAGAAAGATGAAAAGTGACAGGAGAAGGAGAGAGAAAGTGAGAGGGAGGATAAGGGAGAAAGATACCGGAGATAGCCGGCTTTTACATCCGTGCAGAGCTTGCTAACGCAGGTTCGAATCCCAGCAGGGCCAAACTCAGCCTTTCATCCTTCAGAGGTCGATAAATGAACACCACACACCGTGGGTAATAATAAGCAGCGCTCAGATACCTGAGGGTTCGTAGCGCTATATAAATGCTAAATTAATTATAGAGACAGAGAAAGAATGTCTGTGTGTGACACAGAGAGACCGAGTGTGCATGGAGCACAGACATGTGAAACGGAGAGATAAAGAGAGACAGCAAAAGAGAATGGATGGGGCTGAAATAAAATGCGAGACAGTGAAACAGAGCGAGAAATTGCTAAATTGGCACACACAGACACTCGAGAGAGAGAGCGAGCTAGGGAAGCGTAAACAGAGAGACACAAGCGACAAGACGGAGTGAGAGGCGAGACAATACATGTGTATGCGTGTGTCTGTGTATGTGTGCGCGTGACAGGCTGAGAGAGAAGGGGGCAGTTGCTGTGTTTCTGAGACAGGGGCGAGAGAGAGTGTATGCAGCGGGGAGTTTGAGTGGTGGGGTGAGAAAAGGGAGGGTCTGTGAGAGTGACCGACTTCCAGAGCAGAAGAGAGGGGGGTTGGAGCTCGTGTCTGCTAGACAGTTAACAAGAAGCGCGTGAAACAGGAAGGAGAGCGGAGGGCAGATGCACTGATGGGGGAGGACAGTGCGTGGTGGTGGAGGCCGACACGTGGGCCTCCGAGGGCTGAGCGCGGGAGTTGGGGCACTCAAGCGGCAGGCAGCACGCGGAGGGCGTGAGCGGGAGGCGCCCTGCCTGCACGACTTGCCTTTTATTGCCGGCTCGCGCGGGATTGTCAGAGTTAAAAGCCGTGAAGCCGGGGCTATTTATTAATTCATTGGGTCGTGTGCCGCAAATCAAGCCGACTGTGCTCAGCCACCGTGAAGCGCAACAGGGCCGTGCCGGCTGCGGTGGGGCTCTGCGATTAGCCGGCCCTCTGTGCCTGCCTGGCCCAGCATCCTCAGGCGGGCACTGGGCTAGAGGAGGCCCTCCGAGCACACACAGCCGGGCGAGCACGCTGGCCCGGGACCGGCTCTTACCTTCTAGAAATGACCGGGTCCATCGGACCTGGGCAGCGCAGGCGTCTGGCGGGCTATAAGTGCCAGGGTGGGCGTTTCCCACCTATAAACAAGCTTCCACACATGGGTCTGCCACTGCACACGCCTGAATGGGCTCCCAGTGCCAGGGCACGCTACGACCCCCACTCCCACACCCCTTCCGAAACGACTGCCCCATAACGCCCTGCCAGTGCAGAGTGCCAGGCTGAGCCAAGGCCACGTATAATCGAACTATCCCACAGGTGTCTGCCAATTCTCCCAGTGCCAGGGTCATCTATGACCATCTAGGTGCGAACTACCCCATATGACCCTGCCAGGGGGGCACATACGGGTGGGTCGGGCTCACCCAGTGTCAGGGTGGACCATGAGTATCGTGAAGCGAAGTGTCCTATATAGACCTGCCAGCGCCCACTGCCGGGCGGGTTCACAGTGACTGGGTGAGATATTAACACCTGGGCGTGATCTGGCCCCCTGGACCATGCCAGTACCCACAGGCAGGAAGACCACAACGCAAGGGTGGCTAAGACCACCTAGATGCCCTTCCCCCACGAAGACCTGCCAGCAGCTAGAGCTGGGAGGGGGGGGGGTTCTGTGCCAGTCACCCACAGACACAACGGCACCCCAAGCACCTAGATCCACGTGGGGTTCACGGTGCCAGGTTTAGCTATGAACCCCCACAATGCCCAAAGACACATGCCGCTGCACACAGCTTCTGGGCACCCAGCGCCAGCGTGGGTAGGTGCATGTACAAATAAAACGGCCCAAAGAGACCTGCCAGCGTGCACAGTCTGTGTGCGACCTTGCCTTTCGGCACCCAGAAGCTAACAGGCCCAAAGAGACCTGCCACTGCACAGAGCCCGTGGGCACCCAGTGCCAGCGTGACTGTGTGAACCAAAAAAAGAAAAAAGCTCGAAAGAAACTCTCCGTGGGCACAGTGTGTGGGGCACCCAGCATGTAGGCACCCAGAAGCTAACAGGCACAGAGACCTGCCAATCCACACTGCCTGCGGGCTCCTAGTGCCAGGCCGGGCTATTGGCGCTTACAAGCGAACAGCCAATTGGCGCCTGCCAGCGCAAAAAGACGGGTGAGTTCTCAGTTGCAAGGGTTATAATATAAGCGCCTAGAAGCCCTTTCACGTGTGGTGTAACGCCACCTAGCAGCCAAAAGCCCCGCTGGGATTTAGCAAGCCCCGCCACGGTCATGCCCGAGTGAGCTCTAAGAGGCGGCTAGGGCACGCTCGGCCTGCCAGCGCTACACACACAGCCCGCTGGGCCCCCAGGGGCAGGTTGTGCTAGAAGCGAACACCCCCTTAGATAAATCAGTCCCTTTCCTGCTAGACTGGCACTGGTGTTTCGGAGTGATCACCGGCCTGCAGGGGGAACCACCACTCCCCCCGGCAGGCCGACAGGCATGCTGCCCACCGGCCAGCCCGTGCGCATCACACGCGAGGGGTAAACGTCGCGAGGTTCGTGGGGACGAAAGGCGACCCGCGTCCCTCGCCTGGGCCTCCTTCGCCTGTTATCTAGTTCACACACAGCTCCAGCCTGGAGCTGCTATTCAGAGAAAAAATGCCCGGCCCTTTATCAGCTGCTAAATTTGGACCCAACTACCGGGTTCTTTGTTTTCCCTCTTAAGTTAATATTAACTAGTAGCTAACGCATTCAGCAAATATTTTGAAAGTCGAAGAACTCCATTCAGCGGGGATCTTTACACCGCTGATAGGTCTGCGAGGCAGGTACTGGCGCTTGCCAAGAATGCGGCAGCACAAGGGTCTGCTACATTATAAAAGGGAAGCACGCAGTCGCCACTTGACAAGTTTGTTTAATGTTAATATCAGGGCGGTAGCGTGCCAACCCGGGAGGCGTGCGTGCGTGCGTGCCCACGTCCGTCCCTCTGAGACCCAACCGGCCAACAGCGGGCTGAGGCGTCCGCCGCCTGTCATGGCATCTGGAACGTGTGTCGCTTGCTGCGCCTGGGCGGGAGGGGAGCGGTGTTGGCGGGAGGTCAGAAGTTCAGGTTCTGGGAGCTAATTCGGGCGAATCGTTCCGTGCCTTTGGGGGGGTCTATGCGTTCTCGGAGCTCGTGGTACCGCCGGCCTGTGCATTAGTGGTTACCGGTGTATGTGGGGAGTAGGAGGGGCCGCCACCCACACACGGCTGGATGTAGCAGTCTGACAGTTGCGGAGGACGAGCCGGGATGTGCAGCTGTGGCATGCCAGTGCAAACCCTATAGGCGGGCTGAAATGGAGAGCGTGGGTGCGTGGGGATCTCGAATGTAGGACGTGGTAATGCGCTGGCACGCACTTCGATGCGTGACATCCCAGGGAAGGAAGGGCACTTGCGCTCTCGCGCACACTCTGCGGGGGAAGGAAGTGCACTTGCGCTCTCGCGGTGACATCCCGGGTAAGGAAGGGCACTTGCGCTCTCGCGCACACTCTGCGGGGGAAGGAAGGGCACTTGCGCTCTCAGGCACTTCCCTGGTGCGCCTGTAATTACGGGAGGCATCAGGACTGGAATGAGTGAGACGCGGTATTGTGTGTCTCTGATTCCTGCAGGCAGCAGGGCTGGCATGAAGGAGAGGGGGTGATGGCAGGAAATCTCAGACGCGAGGAAGAGCAGGCGCGGCTTTCCCACCTGCGGTGGCAGCGTGTCCCGCCCGAATCCCTGCAGGCAGCGGCGCTGGAAGGAAGGAGAGGGACGCGTGCTGCTGCTCTCCCATCCCGGGGGCTGTGGAATCGCACGGTGAAGACGAACCGCTGTGCGTGTGTGTGTAATTCCTGCAGGCAGTGGGCCTGGGATGCAGCGGAGGGGGTGGTTGCAGGAGGTTTCAGAGGCAGAGGGACGCGTGTTGCTGCTCTCCCATCCCGGGGGCGGTGTGCTTCTAATTCATGGAGGCAGCAAGGCTGGCATGCAGAGGCGGTGGTGTGTGCATGGGATCTCACAGTGGAGACGGGGGCTCGATGCTCTCCCTCCCCGACACGGGGGAGCGGGGGGGGGCTGGGGGTCTGATTCCTGTAGGCAGCGGGCCTGGGATGAAGTGGATCCGATGGGTGCCTGGCCATTTCCAGCGGAGGAAGGACTGGGTAGGATGCTGAGTGAGGGACTGTGATTAGCGAGGAGGGACGTGCGGGTTCGCCGCGACTCCGGTGCATGACGCCCTCGCTCCCTGGGGTTGCTCTGCCCCTGACCCCCACCCCATCGGGAAAGAACGAAGCACCAGCAGAAGCGATTACTTGGAGGAGACGAGTGCAGGGAGGGCCAGGAGCTCCCGTGGAAGAGGCTCGCCAGCGCCTCCCTTTCCCCAGCGAGAGGAGGACAGAGGGTGGGATGGAACAGGTGCAGCAGGCTCCAGAAGCCGACGCCGCGGCCCCGGGGGGCGGGCCCAGCCAGTCTTCCCGACTGTTCCATCCCCTGCAAACCTCAAACCCGGCCGGTCCATAAGAGCGAAGGGCGCAAGTGGCGCAGAAAACACGCGCAGCGCCTGGGGGGGGGGGGGGGTGGGGGGAATTGCCTGCGCTGCCCCCAGGCTGGCGATGCGCAATAGCGGGGAGAGAGCTCCACGGCTTCACACTGCGGAAGGCAGGGCCTCACCCATCCAGGGGAAGAGGGAGATCTGATGGACCAGAGCACGGGAGCACCATGAAAGGATGCCCCGTGGATGCTGCGCTCCCAGAAGGAAACAGGCTCGGTGTGCCTTGACATGCGCCTCGTCCCGCGACCCCCTCGCGCAGGGGGACACACAATAAGCATGACCTATATTTAACAGGAACCCCTTCACTTCAGCCACATCCAGGGGACCTGCACTGCTGGCTGGAGTTCGCCTCCCGCCTGACCTCAATTGCGCGCATCGGAGAGAAAACGGCCCTCCACGCGCTCAGCCTTATTCAATATTTATCCGCGCGCATCCCGGGTAATGTGATTTAAAGCAGAAGTGATGCAATGCCGATAACTTGCAGGTTCCTCCCAGATGGAAGAAGCGCGGCTTCCTCTGGGGGTGGGGCGTCAATAGATTCACGCTCCGGTGGGCAGCGCTGCTAGGGGGATGCGCTCCCCCTGAGCGCTAGGGCTTCTGGCGGAGGGGTCGATTCCAGCCGAGCTGTCTTCTGTGGCTGCCGGAGTAGGCGCATTTTTTTCCTTTCATGTAGGAAATAAATAAACTACACGAGTCGGCTGCGTGAGTAGAACGGACGCAAAGCAGCCCTAACCAGTATCCGCAGACCGTTAGCTGCGCACACGCAGCGCAAAGTGCGGATGCGGACCTCAGGAGCCAAAGCGCGAACTCCAATTCTAGGCAGACACTGCACACCGGCTTAGGGGGTTCAGTGGAAGCAATCATTTATGGAAACGGCTATGAACACCCCTGACAACTTTTTTTTAGTTAATTAACATCTTATAATAATGCACGGGGCATCATTAAGGGTGTGGCTGGAGCTTGGCATTTACATTGGCATCAGGTGCAGAAAGAACACTTAGGTCGTTACAAAAGCAGAAAATTGTAATTTATCTGGCTCTACCTGGGTCATTAGCCTGTCCGCTCCGGTGTTCTCTTCGTCCTTAAAAATGATGTCCGGGTTGTAATTGGGGGTGAGCTCTTTGAAGCGGTCGGAGTTGCGGGTGATCTTGCCTTCGTATCGCCCGCTGGCCCCCAGGGTCTTCTCGGCCACGTTGGGGATGAACTGCTTATAGGCGAGCGGGGTCAGCTTTTTGGGCTGCCGCCTTTTCCCAATGCCCCGACCAGGTCCGCAGGTCAGCCCGGAAGGGACCAGGAGGGCCCAGACCAGGGTCCCGAGCAGTAGCCGCCTGAGCAGTAGCCGCATCTCGCCCATGGAGCACTCCCGGCTGCCCTCCGCAAACAGCACCGCTCCTTTCTCCCTGGCTCCCGGGTCCCCCTGGGCTGCTCTCGGATCAGCGCTGCGAGGTCCACTGGTCCCTACCAGAGCAGGCGTGGAGGTCGCCGCCAGCTGACCACATCGGAGGCGGGTGTCAAGACCGCGATCAGGAGGCAACCAAAAAACAAAACACAAAAAAGAAACAGGGATGTGATTTTAATGGAAGCTGCCAAGCTAGGGACGCTTGTGAGAGCAGACCTGGCTAAGAGCTATATTATAGCAGGCTGGCGAGGCTTCTGATTGGCCCAGGCGAGGCCCTTCTGATGTTTATGAATCGTCGACGAGGCACGGAGCTACCGCCCCCCCCACACCCCTCTCCCCAGATTTTCCTTTTACCTGAGACTGTGGTGCTGGCGGGGCGGGGCGGGCGTCTCTTTCTTGGGATAACATCAGTGACACGCGGCTGCGCGCTGTAAAGGTTTCTTGGCATCACCCGGGAGCATTGTGTGCAGGAGTGGGTTGCAATAGGTGACATCCTCTGAAAGAATATCCCGAACTGCTCGGTGGTTTTCCAAGGCGGCTCCCCCCCCCCCCCCCAGTCTTCTGAGCAGACACACATCAAACAGAGTTGCAACAAAATCTTTAAGCCGCAACAAAAAAAATCTGCCAATTGAAAACATAATTCTAGTTAAGCAGCTTTTATATGTACGTCCCTGCCCCCCCCCCCCCTTTCCCAAAGGAACACACATGAGGAAACTTATCCGAACTGCGCGGTGCGGTGCAACATTTCGTGCAGGTTTTTTTTCTTTCTGTGTTGGATTAGCTGTGAGTAAGCCCCGTGTCATGCCCCCTGTAGTGCTGATAGCAGCGGAGCGATAGAAACATGTATGCGACTAAATAGGTGTGCGCTCTGGGTGTGTTTGCACAGATGCACATTTGGGATGTTGGTGTGCTTTATCATGAAAGAAAGTGCATATCCGCCCAGGTCCCCTGGGGTTGTGGGGGGCAGGTCGTGTTTATTTTGCACGGGGATACCATTTAAGTCGCTGGAGGTGAGCTGGAAGGCGGATCCCACTGAAGTCTATGGGAGGCGCTTGACACAGTGCGAGAGTTTAGATTAATCGACGGGCGGGGCGAGCGGAGGGATTGCACCCTTCGAATGGTGGCAACCCTCCATTCTTCCTCCTTTCAGTGTATTGGGGATACACACGGCGGGCGCCGGGGTGCACGCCAGCCAGGGAACAAGGTGTTAACAACTTCCAATCGGGAGACATCGATCCAGGGGCAGAGGAGGGGCAACACCGCGTTAATGGCCCGTGTCAAACCGTATCTCCAGTGGCCGGCCTCACAAAGCGGTCCGTCCCGCAGAGGTGCTGATGGGCAGGAGGGCCCGCGCGGCAGGGGGCGACAGCGAATGTGTGTGGGGCTGAACGGGCCGCATGTCATGTCTTGGCAGGTGACCCACCGTCCCCCTAACCGCACGCACCCTCCCACCGAGTTGTTTGGGGTCTTTGAAGAGATACGTTTGTAGAAACAGAAGCAACAGGTAAATAACACAGCACCGCTCAGGCCAACCAGACCTTCTGCGTGTGTGCAAACACACCTTTACAACTCGGTTTTCTGGAACGCTCTGAAGTTCAGTTGAACCCGTGGGGTGGAGGGAGGGAGTAGGGGGTGGAGGGAGGGAGTAGGGGCTGGAGGGAGGGAGTATGGGTGGGGGGGGGGTGGCGGGTATTCATCCATACGGAATTAAAAGGTACCTAAATAATATCTTTTTTTTTTAACCAAACAGCTATATTGGTCTTTTTGGCTTACTGCACAAAAACCCAGACTCATTTAAAAGTGGAAAAGGTCGCTTTAATGTGACAGGCCAAAGCTTACAATCAAAAACGCTTAACTGGCTCCATGGCCTAACAAGCTAAAGAGATGTTTGAACAATTAATTAAATAACTTAAACATTTTCATTTTCATTTTCCCCCCAACAATTAAATAATTAAATAACCAATTTCCTCCCTAATGATCCCTTGGATCCTACCGTCTCCTTGCCCCTTTTCCAGGCGTCCCGCTTTCTCCCAGGGGGCATGCCCCTCCAGGCTCAATACCTGTTCCCCCGGGGTGACCTGCTTGTGCAAACAGTGCCACCACCTCCTTTTCCGTGTCATTCCCCCATTGTGCTTCCCTCCCCCCACATCAAAAGGGGCCATGCCCCCGGCACCAGAAAAACCCTCCCCCGAGGAGTTCTTTCTGCCCCAAACCCCCCCCCCAACTTTCCTACCTCAAACTCTTTACCCAGTCTCCCAGCCAAGAACCCAAGTCCGCCAGGTAGTGACTATTCCCATACACGGACAAGTGTACCCCATCCTCCCTAAAGATAAGAAAACCCTCATATGTTATTTCCTTATGGTCCATGACCCTCACCGCCACTGAGGCACAAAATGTTTCCATTTCCCTGTTTATCCCCTTCCGGGCCCGCTCTATTGCTCCCTCACTTCTTGCTCCCCTCCACACTCTTCGCGGCAACAACTTAGTCCACACCACCACCGCTTGAGGCCACATATCCCTAATCCACACTAAGTCCCTCTTCATTTTCCTTAGCAGAGCCACCCCCGTATCTCTCACCAGGTCATTCTCCCCAGCATGCAGCATCACCACCCGTGGAACTCCATAGCGTTCCCTCATCCCTGCCAATATGGGCAGCAGCTGATCCCACCGCAAGCCCCCCAAACCGTGCCACCTCACCACCACTTCCTTGTAACTGCACCCCAACTGCCTTCCAAACACCCTTTTCTCCGCCTCTTTACCAGCCCACTTCACAATTGAATGGCCAACAATCCAAACTTGTGCCAACTCCCCTTTCTTTTGCACAGCATCTGAAACAGAAATCACAAAATTACTGACAAGTCAAATTATTACAACAACAACATCTTGCCCACAAAGTCCTCCACCATCTTTCTTCAACAATCCCCTTTCCCAAAATCCCTGACGTAACCCTTGTATTTCCCCGACCTCCAACGCCCCAAACTTTTCACTTTATCTTCCGAAAAACCCAATCTGTTACCCTCAGATGCTGCGCCCATCCTAAAAGAATGAGTCCCGAACTCCTCAGACTTTTCTCCCACCGTGGCCAGCGCCTTCCGCAATACCCCCAGCACCTGTGCCGCTGTAACCGGCGATCCGTCCGCATGCTGGAAAACCAAACCTGACTTACCCCCACAGTGCTCCTTCCACACCTTACCTGCCTGAACTGGGCATAAAACCTCGCTCCCTCGACCCAGCAGGACCCAAGCGCCCCTTCCCTTCTGATCCGTCTTAGACCTTTTAATCTTGATGTCTAAACCTTCTTCTGTTATTCGCACATCTTCCCATTGCAGTCCCCCTACCCCCCCATTTCCCCCAACCAACTCAGAAACCCAGAAGGCCCCAGAAAATAACCATGTAAAACAAGCCGCAAACAGTTCCCCCTCCCATATCGACCAGCAAACTCCCCCCACCACCTCAATCAACCTCTGCAACAATTCAGCCGATATCGGCCTCCTCTTATCCTTGTCCCTCTTACTCTCCCGTGCCCATCCTTCCAACATCCTACTCGCCATTTCCCCCCCACTTGGTTGAAAACCCCAAAACCATTTCCCGTAAAAGGCAATCCCTGCTAGCTTTCCTGCTATCGTTGCCCTTGACCAGCCCCTGTCCATGCATCTCAGAAGGAAATTCGTGACATCATCCCTCCTCCGCTCTTCCGCATCCCATCTACCCTTCCAACTACAGGCTCCTCCTCTAATAAAATCCTCCCAAGCCCTCCTGTATGACTTCTTAGATGCCGCGGCCATTGAACCCTCCACCAGAGCAAGCGCTCTCAGCTTCCTATCTTCCACAGCTCCTCCGGAATCTGCTGCCCCTCCTGATCTGCATCTGGAGCCAATCCACGGAATCTCTGCCATTGAAAACGAGATAATGCATCAGCGATGCCATTATCCTTCCCTGGCACATATGTCGCCTTAAACACCACATTCCATTCCATACAACACAGGACACATTCTCTCATCAGCCTTGCCACCCTCTGATCCCTAGCTGACTGTCTGTTTACCACATGGACCACGCATTCGTTGTCGACATTGAAGTTCACCTTCTTGTTTTGCAACTCCTTCCCCCCCAACTCCAATGCTACTAGTAATGGAAAAAATTCAAGAAATGCTATACTCCTCCCTTCCTTCAACCATCTCTCTGGCCACTTTTCCGCACACCACCCCCCCCCCCCAAAACACCCCAAAACCACCAGCCCCCGCTGCATCCGATAGTATCTGAACTTCCCATGTCACCGGGTCTCCCTGCAACCACATTGACATTCCATTGAAACTCTCCAAGAAGCGCAGCCAAATGCTGCAATCCTCCCTCACTGCCCCCGATACTCTTATCCGATGATGTGGGCACTTTGCTCCCGCCATGGCCCTTGCCATGTTCCTGCAAAACGTCCGCCCTGGGGCCACCACCTTACATGCAAAATTCAGATGCCCAACCAATCTCTGCATCTCCATCAGCATCATTTTCTTGGCCCCCACCGCTTTCTCCAACAGTACCACCAATTTGCTCACCTTGTCGTGCGGCAAGCGTGAGGTCATGGCCACTGAATCCAGTTCAATTCCTAGAAATGTCAACACCACTGCCGGCCCTTCTGTTTTGTCTTCCGCTAATGGTACACCTAGCTCCTCCATCAATTCCTGAAACAACTTTAGCATTTCTCTGCAATCCTCCTCTCTTTTTTCCCCCCTAATGAACAGAACATCATCCAGATAGTGCAGCACACTCTCCCAACCCGAGCTGAATGAGAAAACCCACTGTAGAAAAGAGCTGAACCATTCAAACAAAGCACAGGAAATTGCACACCCCATTGGCAATGCTTTGTCTATGTATATGAGGTCCTCAAACTGCAAACCTAACAACCAAAAGTCCTCCGGGTGCACCGGCAATAACCTAAACACCGCCTTGATATCGCACTTGGCCATGAAGGCCCCTCGCCCTTCCTTCCTTATCAGCTCAACCGCTTGGTCAACGCTTGCATACACAACCCCACATTCGTCCGGGGCAATGAAATCATTAACTGACATACCCTCCGGCCATGACAAATGATGAATCAGTCTGAACTCCCCCGGAGCTTTCTTGGGCACCACCCCCAATGGGGATATCACTAAGTCACCCGATACGTCATCAAATGGGCCCACTATCCTTCCTGCCGCTATTTCCTTGCTCAATTTTTGTCTTACCACCTCAACATTTTCTCTTGCCGACTTCAAATTTTCGGCCCACCGCCGCACCCTTGGACCCTGGTAACCTAATCTGAACCCCTGACAAAACCCCTCACTCAAAATCTTCGCCCCTTCCCTATCCGGATAAAATTGCAACCATTTTTCCAACACACCCACTTTAACTGGAGTAAAAGCTTTTCCCCCCAACCCCTTTTCCTGCACCTCTCCCCCTCCCCCTGTCTCCTTGTTGGAAACACTGCGTGAGAGGGTGTTTTCCACCGCACTTGCTACACTCGTGCCTGAACCTACACAGGGTCCTTGCGCAGCTATCCTTATTGTACCCCCAGCACGCTGCTGAGGACTGTCCTCTGCCTCCTCCGCCCACCCCCTCATGGGCGGGGCGACCAAGAAAGGGGCGGAAAGGCACAGGCAGCCCACTTGCTGTATGTAATGTCGGGGCAGGCCTTGTTGGGGCCATCCATTGCAGCCAGAGATCCATATCTATCTCCCCCCAGACCGCCTGACTGTCCTCTGCCATTCTCGCTCTAAATTCCTCATCATACCTTACCCAGGCAAAGCCCCCAAAGCTCGTAAAAGCCTTCCTTATTACATCAATATATTTAAGCAGGGCCACGCAACGCTCCGGGAATTTTTCGCAATACATACTGGCATAAATGATAAACGCCGACGTCCAATTCTCAATGGTCACCGGGACCCTCGGGCGTGAAGCCAGTTCCCTCTCTTCCTCCTTAGACCCCTCCTTCGCTCTAACTTCCCTATGGAGCAATTTGAAGACATCCACAAATTCCCCTGCCTGGATCTTTTCCCTGGTCGCTGCCATCAAGTGCGCCCCCAATGGTTTTGTTATCCCCATGAATGGCAATTTCTTCTCCTTTCCTTTCAGTTCCGCCTCTTTATCTTTACCAGCTTGCACTTCGAGCCCCAATGGCTCCACCACTTTGTCCATTTGGACCTCCACTGAGCAAATGCTCTTTTCAACCCCCTCGGCTCCAATGGCCTGCACACCAACTTCTTTCGTTACACCTTGAAAACCAGCCCGTTCATCCCCTATCCACCTATTTGTTACCCCTCTCTGCCATGCAGATGACCATTCCCTTTCCCGCTCACCTCTTTCCACACCTGCCACCTGTGGCCTGGCGTCCACACCGGTGCTCCTCCTCTCCATTCTTAGAGGGCTCCTGCTGCGGGGACAAAACATCTCAGCACACTCACCCAGCCAATAGTTCCCTTGACCCCTTTCACTCCGTCCACCCTGCACTTCCCTTTCCCTATCCCACCTTGAACTTCTTCTCTCCTCCCCCTTTCCCTTTCCGCCCTGTACTCTTCCAATTCCCATTGCCCCATATATTCCTCCCAACCAACTTCATCACCCCTTAAATACCATTGTGGATGCGAGCTCATGCCCGAGATGAGTTGATGATCTTCTTGCGAGCCCGGGGCGTCCGCCCCGCCACTCCTTTGACGTCTTCTCGGCGGGGTTGTGGGAACCCCTGCCTGGTCCTCTTCTCTCGGGTGAGGCGTTCCGATCTCCACCCTGGAATCCTCATTGCTAGGGGCTATGCTGCGCCCTCTAGGCTCTCCTTGCGTTGACCGAGGAGGGGCCGTACTGAAACCCTCAACCTCCACCTGAACAGCGGGGGCTGCGCAGCGCCCTCCGCCCTCACTCCTCCTACCCGGGGGGCCGTTCCGCGCCCCACCCTACCCTCCTCAATTGAAGGGGACCTCTCCCTCCTTCTCCCCCCTGCACTCTTCTGCAGGTATTTACCCCCTCTTCCCCTCTGTCCTGACACCCCCTTTTGTGCCCCATCCCTGCCCCCCCTGTCGTTCCCTTGAGCCCCACCCTCTTGAGCATTCCCCTCTTCCCTCGGGCTATCATTCCCTTCCTCCCTCCCTGGCTGCCCACCCGACATCCTTACTCCCCCATCCGCCCTCCTGTCTATCTCCCTCCTCATTTTCCTGCCCCTGGATTCCCAAACCTCCCCCCCCCGCCGTAGGGGTGCAAGCCAACACTGCCGCAAGCGCCCCATCAGCTGCCGCTCTACGCTGCGGTCTTCCTCCCCCTCACCCGTGACCTCCCCCACCGCCCCCTCCAACTGGGCCTTCGATGCCCTGCTGATGATTTCCAGGGCCTCCCTAAGAGCCCTAGCATCAACCAGCCCCTTCTTGCTAACCCCTTGGCCCACCATCGTGCACTACTACTCAGAGAGCGCACTAAAACTTCACCCTGACGCTCACTAGCTCAATATGCCCCCGAGCCGGTACCTACCCGTGGAAAAATTACTACTAGCCGAGGGAAAAACCAGCAGAAAATGCCCTATAACCCTAATAACACAAATGGGTTAAATAACCCCAAAATAGCAATTTCTCTTTTTCTTTTTTTTTTTTCAAGAATTTTTTTTTTTTGTATTTGCCCCCCCACCTAAATAAATACCCCTCTCCCCAAGAAACCCCCCCCTCTCCTACCTCTACTTCTTCCCCTGCTAAATGCACACCACCCGGGAGCCCCCTGCTGCTGCTGATAATCACCCCTAATTCCCTTGAACTTAATCCCTTTTTTTTTTTTTGAAAAACCCTCTAAATCAGGTAACAGCCCACTATAGCACCGCCCGCTCTGCCCCCTGGTGGCCCACGAGCTGCACCGCACTACTGGCAGCCCAGCAAAACAGCGCGGCCCCTTTAAGGCGCCTGCCCTGCCCCCTCTGACAGGAGGCTGTCACCGCGCCGGTATATTCCCCACAAGACAGGGCCGCCTGGGCTCTGCTAAACACACCCCCGCAAAACCAAGAGGATCCGGGCAGGGAAGACCCGGCGCCGTGGGGAGAGAGAAAATGGAAATGTCCGCGGCTCCCGCACGGAACCACCCGATGTGCAGCCCCCACCAGGCCTGCACTCCTCCCCCACCCGCGCGACGGAGGAAGAAGCCCTAAATGGGCCCGACGAGGAGAAAATCCCCTCTCCCTCAACAAGACCCCGTTCCCCAGAAGACCGAAGACTGCGCAAATGAAAAAACCCGCCCACACGATCCCGCCGCCCCACCGTGCACGGACTCCAACGGTAGCTCAGGTAAGGAGGGGGGTGGGGGGGTAGCTTATTTACGCTACTCCCCACTGTGTGAAATTCGCCAACACAAAGTTGTTTTTTTTTTTTTATATAACTTCTAAATAACTCCTAACTACCTGCGCCACCCCCAAAATACTAACTAACCCTCCTCACCTACTCTATTCAGCACCAAAGGCCCAGCTAGCTTCAGGGAAGGCTCGGGAGCGGGCGACAGGACTGATACAATTACCAAGTCCTAACCATCACCTGCCTCTCGAACCTTCCCTGAGCCCTTAAATACCCCTAGGGAGGCGCTCTGCCCCCCCACGGCCACTCGCTGGCCGTGTGCAGCGCCAAAAAACTCCCTGAGGGGAAACGCTTCGCGTTCCCCCCGGATCCCCCTTGCGTCAGTGTGTAACCAGGAGAGCAGAGCCTGCTTGAGCGACTGCAAACGCACCGTTCTGAAAGGGCCTCTTGTTTTACAGTTCAGGGTACCTGTGCTGCGACTCAGAAAGCTTCCCTTTCGTGGCTTTTCAGCGAGGCGAGGCACCTGGGAGCGAGGGGCCTACAGTTTACCTGCCAGACTCGCACCGTTTCAACTCTTCCGCGCTTTCTGGCGTGAACTCCCGGCACCAAGGCACTGCGAGCCTCTGCGAGCGAGCGAGAGAGAGAGAGAGGGCTCGGCCCGTTTGATGTGGTTCCCTGCAACAGCACGTGTTGATGTAACAGATTATTAAATAATGTCGGGTAGGGCAAAAAAATACTAAGGACGCTCCTGATGGTGTGGGATAATGCAAAGCTTTTAGCCTGTCCCTGATCCCCGCCCCCCCCCCCCCAGCAAAGAGGATCGATACAGGCAGCCAGGCAACTCGCGGAGGCTGCCAGGGCGAGAATAAGGCCAGGCTCCTCATTATCTGCCCAGCGCCATATGCACTGAGCAGTTACCCGCAGATTAAGGGGAGACGGAACACAAAAGAAGGAATTAATCAAATTGGGACGATCAGCGCGCCAATAAACGCTTCACAGCTAAGCGAGGTTTGGGAGGAAGGGCTCGCGCCCAGCGCCCTTCGCCCCGCCCTCAGTCACCTGCCCTGTCCAGGGTCCTCATGCGTAAAGTACATGTTGGCTTGACTCAGACTCCTGGTTTTCTGTGGGATGCAAGAAGTCCCCGCTTGACTGCACAGGCTCTGGGAATTAGCAGTTTTCCCTGCCAGGTTATAGCCCACCGGGCAGATAGCACCCACAGAATGTCCAGGCTCCCAGTGCAGGGGTGCACCACCCAGATGGAAGGCTGAAAGGAGGCCCTCTCTCCGTTGGCTGAGCTCTGTCACTTGATTGCCTCCACCGGCCACACCCAGGGTTCAGTCCACAGTTAGGTGGCAGCCCGTGAGCCCTTGGCCCTCAGCCCCCGCCCTCCTTGACGTCAGTTTCTCCCTGGGTACTGATTCACCAGTAGGAAGGCTGGCATGCAAGGAGTGGGCCTCGAAGACTTCCTGCCAGAGAAGACACACCATTGTTGTGAGTTTAGTAGGAACCTGACTTAAAGACTCATTAACAGGCCGAGGACAATGGGCGTTTCTGGGAAAGGGCCGCTGCTCGTGTCCCTGCATACCTGTATTCCTAAGCACGTGACATTTGCGGAAGCAACCCATGAACTCTCTTCATCTTTTCACAATCTTAGTTTGCCTGTTCTGTTTTAAAACGGGTTCCTATCTTTCTGCTCGCACCTTCTCTGTCTCCTGGCTTAATCAATTCTCTACTACTTTTCCACTTGCCTATGGGGCCCCCCAGGGTTCGATCCTATGTCCTTTACTTTTTTTTCTATAAATACAAGGCCTCTTGCTGCTATTATGGCCTCTTTCGGCATCCTCCATAATTTCTGTGGGGATGACTCCAAGACCTTCCTTTCCTTTTCCACCTTTTCTTTAGAACTGCAATCTTATCTCTCTGTCTGTCTACTTGCCACCCAGTCCTGGATGGCGCCCCATTATCTTCATTTGAATCCTTCTAAAACCAAGATCATCTTCCCCACTTCTACTATTCTGCCTCCACTGCCTCCCCCTCCATTCTCTTCCCCACTCTTCTATTGCTCTTTCTTCTACTGCCTGAAAGCTGGAGATAATCTTTGATTCTTATTTATCCTTTTTCTAAACACATTTACACTACATCTTGCTACTTCCGGCATCAACTCTATAACATCCGCAAATCTTGCCTTCTCCTCACATCTCATGCCATTACGATCTTGCATTGTTCTTTGTTCTTTTTTTGACTTTTTTGCTGTTCATGTATTTTCTTTGGTCTTCCTGCTTACAGACTTGCCCCTCTTTGCTCAATGGACAATCCTTCTATACGTCTTCTCTTCTCCCTCTCTCTCCGGGATTCTACACGCTCTGCCTTGTTTTCGCTCCTTTCGCCCTCTTTCGACGCTCGTCTCATCTACCAGTTATATAGTTTTTAAAGGTCTTGATGATATTGCACCTCCTTATCTTTCTTCTTTCATTTCTCTCTATACTCCCACTAGTACAGCCAGGTCTCAGTCTCAGTTTCTTCTGTCGGTCCCGCGCCCAACATGTGCGCCTTCCAGATTCAGTTCCTTTTCCTTGTCTGCGCCAAATCATTGGAATGGTCTTCCCTTGTCTCTCCGTTCTATCTCTACTTTTCAGCATTTTAAAACTTGACTTAAGGAGCACCTAATTTCCTCTTGATTCATCTTCTTTTCTGTTCAATTTTCCACCCATCAGTTATTGTACTGTACTGTATTGTTTGGTAGCGCAGCACTTTTGTGTATGGCGCTATACAAATCTAATAAAATACAAAAATACAAATACAGGGGGTGTGCATATGCTTTAATTCCAGACATTATGCTGCCTTGTGGCTGATGATGCCAGCGCCAAGTTCTGTCTTCAAACAGTACATCTGTACATCAATATCTGTACATCATTTGGGACCTCATTAAGGATATAACCCGTGGCATTGAAGCAGGCATTGGCAAAGGCAACTACTTTGGCTTCTGTAAGCAAAATCGTTTGCTTTATTGTTACCATTACCAACATATGCCAACTACCTAAATGATATGCCAGGGTGTGCTATAACATGCAACCATGCTCACATTTGACACGTTTTTCCTTCATTTGGTCCCATACTCACATCAGATGCCATGTACCCCAGGACATACACCGGTACACGTGCCATACGTTAAGTACAGCAATCTACTGGAAAGTACTCACATTGTATGCCAGGCATTATCATCAAATGCAAGGCACACACATTTTAAGACCGGTATTTGCATACATTCTTATATATTCCTAATTTTTGCCAGAATTTCCATTATATGGCCACAAACTGACATCATATCACAGGCATATCAATTACACATGCCCACACTCACACCACTGGTCAGTTAAAGGACAGCTGTGGATGTTATATAGAAGATGATTCAATTAAATGCTAAGGTACTCCAGAGGAGCAGTTAAATGCCTCTGCAGGAATTCCCGCCCCCCTACCTCCTGTATGTTGGAAGCCTGAGATTGTGCCATGCTTAACACCAGCAGTTGTGACCATACCACGGCGAGTAGCCGAAAGAAGTTATCCACTGAGAAAACCCTATCAAATGTATCCCTGAAGAGATGATAATCTGAGGGAGGAACTCCCTGAAGGAAAATGAAAAGGAGCAAAAAGAGGAGATGGTGACTTCTCGAAAGACGAGCGTGACACCCTGAGGATACTGGCTGAAGAGAATGTGTGGATTTTACAGAAACTCATGACGAAGTTAAGAATCGAGTAAACTTTCATATGCAAAAACAAGATTGCGCGTGTGCAAAGCACTCCAGAAGATGCAAGTCATTCAATAACTTTACAGATGCTGTAACGCAAGTAGATTAAGTAATCTTAGAAGCTGGCTATATGTAGTGAATAGACTGTAGGCAAAGCTGCCATTGTATAGAAACGGGACATCAGTGCCATGAATTTAGTAAGACAGGCCGCATGAAGAGAAAAGGTGACAACTGTGTCGCAGTTAGAATAAGCTGAGATTGTGGAAACGATGGGGCGAGGCTGTCTGGCCTGGTTTCAAAATTGAAGCAGCCAAGGTCGGTTATCTATTCTTGAAGGCAACGAACATGTGAAGCTGAATCATCCCTTCTTAAGGTGCAAAGAAAGAACACCAAGCACGCCAAGTTTTATTAATCTAAGACATTTAAATGCTGCAAAATGGACCAATTCGTGGTCTTCTGTCACATGAGCCAAGGATGGAAACAGAGTTGAGCGTGGAGTCCTAGAACAACGATAGAGCTCACACTCCCATATATTATCAGAGACAAGAATACTTTGCAAGGCCAAGTTCAAAGACATTCTGCATGGCAGAAGGAATTGGGGATGAGAGATGTTGGGCTAATTGGGTGGGAAGTTAAGTCGAGTCCACCTCTTGGCACCTGGGTCTGAGCTTACGTGCTGCTAAGTGAACCAAATGTTCCAGACATGGCAAGAGTGTGCCAACCTATTATAGAGGGCCATATAAGAGAGGTTCTTATAGTTTGAAAACCAATGATATATTGTGTACTTAATGTGTTAAATATTACATGTTTTAGAGGTAGGCATAAATTGTCCACCTGACAGTAGATGGTCAATCACACTCCCAGTCCATATAGAAATTATACTTAGATGTTTCCCTTGAACGTATCACAATCCCTCATGGGTTTTTCTTATTTTCCATGTATTATGACGTCACGCTTGACTTTTTTTTTTGCATATAAGGATGTCTTTATGAGAAATGCACTGATAGCTCGAGCAAACGTCCATTGTAACTCCCTATTTTAGATCATTGTTAAGTAAAAAAGCACCATTGCCAGCGTCCTGATTTGGTTTGATTATTTTATGTCAGAGTTATTCTGCATCCCATCCATTGCATGCACGATACCCAATGGGCCATATGCTCAGTACTTCAATGAAGCACTCAGCATTGTTATCAAAAGTCAGATACTCACATCGTATGCCAGGTGTTTCCATAAAATGCCCATTTACCCCTAACATATGCCAAGCATTGATATCAAATGCAGTTATGCATATCAGGGGCCACAGATCATCAAATGTCAGGTACTCACATCCTGTACCAGATATTCCCATCCAATGACCAGGTGCACAATTACTATGTTAGGGATTACTATTAAATAAAATAAAACATTTATGTACTCCCAGCATTCGCTAGATATTGGCATCATTTGGCCAGAGACTCACATTGTTTGCAGCTTATTCCTTTCCAAAGGCCAGGTACACACATAGTATGGCAGATGTTACAATTACATGCCATCATTATATGCCAGATATTGCTAGCTAGTGACATGGATGCATATATGATTGCACATATTGTCATCTAATGCCCAGTACTCACATCATATTCTGGGTGTTTCCATTAAATGGTAAATACTCATATCAGATGTCAGATATTCCTGTGCAAGGCAAGAACGTACTTTCATATGCCAGGTACTCATCAAATTAACAGGTATTGTTCTCACTAAGTTTCAGCGTTTCCATTAAATGGGCAGACATTCTTACCATTTGACATGACGGGTATTGCCATTATTTGGCAATGTGCTCACCTTATAGCAAGTTCTTCCCATACTTGTTACAGACGTTAAATGCTAGGTCTTACCATCCGATTTATTTCCAACATACACCAAACTAAAAGTATTGTCACTAAATAGCAAGTAATTACATCAGATGTCGGATATTTTGGGGGTACATATAAGCTATTCCAAGCATTGCCATCAAATGTCAGGCACTCAAACTATTTGGCAGTTATTTACCTCAAATGAGAACTACTCACATCTTACACCAGATATTAACAGCACATGATCAGGTACTCTCACCAGTTGCCAAGTATGCCATCATTTTGCCAGGAACAAAAGCCAGATACTTCTAATGACAGGCTTTGCTATCAACTGTCAGGTACTCACATCATGCTCTAATTGCTACATTTGAATGCCACATTGGGGAAAACTTGTATAAATACTTGTGTTTTTGAAATGTCCAGCTCTCTCTCATCTCACTTTGTCTGCTTGCACATGCTGTGGGGTATTGAGACCCAGACAGATGCCTGTTAATAAATGTACATTACACTTTGACCTTGTGACTGGCGTATTTCTATTATGTGGTATTCAGCCTCGATATTCTTTAATGTTTCAGATGGTGCCCGAATAGGGACCCTCAATATTGATGTCACATCGCTAGATGAAGATGAGGCTACCGGACCGGGATCGGAGAATGACGGGGGCCCCTGCAAAGTGAGACGCAATTCCCCCGCAGTACTGCATGCCCGATCCCTGGACGGTGAGCAGCGTTTAGTAGGACATCACAACGAGGGTCCCCGTATCGAGATCTGTTTGTCGAAAAATGCCAGCCACGATAATTTGATGTCCAATCGGACCCTTTGATTGATTGAAATCAGGTGAGTTGTACCCCGATTCCTAAAACATTCTGATATTTGTTGCAAGTGTTGTCTCTGCAGAAACAAACATAGCCAGGTAAAATCGCGATTTAACTATGCCTGGGAAATTGTCATCCTGTTTCACGGTATTATTCCGCAGGGAAAGACAATCTTTGAAACAAGGCAAACTAGCGCCACCCGAAGTGTCGCCGGCATATTTAATGTATTGTAAGTATGGCCTGGGAGCTATCGTATTTAATTAAATTTGGCACAGACAGACCAGACATGTTTCTGAACTACAGTGACCAGTTTATGGTAATTTTGAAATTGCCTGCCTAGAGCATTTAGAATCTGTATTGAAGAGAAAAAAGGCTAGGCCTGCAGTATTTAATGCAGTTAAAGATTGGAGAAAGGAAGCTATGCAGCAACTCAAAGTAGAGAAAAGCATGCACGTAAACACATGACGAATGCTGTGAAAGCATTATTGCATGGTCAGCAGAAACAGTCAGAATCCGTTAGAGGTATGGATAGGGCTTTCCAACTCTGAGGCCGATTCATGGAATAATTAGCGCGGCGCAAGTGGGCAAAAACGTGCGAATCGCAGTGGAATAGCGAAAATCGCAGTGAACGTGCGAAAATCGCACGAAAAGCAGCGCACGTCGATTCATGGAAGGCCGTGCGCGAGAAAACCAGCGGATGTGCGAAAAAAAAGTGCGCGGCGCACGTTGGCGCACGTTGGCGCACAGGCCATCTAACAGCGTGCGCCAGGTCACAGCGAAAATCGCACAGGCCACAGCGAAATTCGCACATAGCGCGGCGCACGCAATAAAAGTAGGCGGAACACGGGCGTAACACTCGGAATGGGGAACAACTTGCCAAAACGTGGGCGTCACGGGGGAAGTACAGGGCACAAGTGCGCGGAACGCCCACACGCTCGCCTACAACACGTATTCATGGAATAGAATAGGGGAAAAAAGCGCACGCTCAAACCAGCGCACAGGCACAAACACGACCGCCACAAGAAAGGAGGCGGTAGCGTCTCTGCGGCTGTAAGAAATGTGCGCCAAAAGGTGCGCCAACAAATAGCACCTATATACTGCCATGATGAATGTCCCATACTGTGGCCCTCCAGGAAAAATGACGTGCAAAGGGGTACCCACAAACACGGACACCCGCTGACAAAAAATACGTGTGCATGTATACCGGGGTGCGCGGGAAGTGTCACACGCGATTTGCAGGGTACGTGCATCACAGGGGTTCGCGTGAAGTTATTCACACGATCGGGCCTGGGGGAGCGGGCTACGTGTATTACAGGGGTTCGCGTGAAGTTCCTCACGCGATCGGGCCTGGGGGAGCGGGCTACGTGTATTACAGGGGTTCGCGTGAAGTTCCTCACGCGATCGGGCCTGGGGGAGCGGGCTACGTGTATTACAGGGGTTCGCGTGAAGTTCCTCACGCGATCGGGCCTGGGGGAGCGGGCTACGTGTATTTCAGGGGTTCGCGTGAAGTTCCACACGCGATCGGGCCTGGGGGAGCGGGCTACGTGTATTACAGGGGTTCGCGTGAAGTTCCACACGCGATCGGGCCTGGGGGAGCGGGCTACGTGTATTACAGGGGTTCGCGTGAAGTTCCTCACGCGATCGGGCCTGGGGGAGCGTGCTACGTGTATTTGAGGGGTTCGCGTGAAGTTTCACACGCGAATAGCCTGGGCGCGTGTATTTCAGGGGTGCGCGGGAAGTTTTACACGCGATTTCTGCACGGTACGTGTATTTCAGGGGTTCGCGTGAAGTTTCACACGCGAATAGACTGGGCGCGTGTATTTCAGGGGTGCGCGGGAAGTTTTACACGCGATTTCTGCACGGTACGTGTATTTCAGGGGTTCGCGTGAAGTTTCACACGCGAATAGCCTGGGCGCGTGAATTTGAGGGGTGCGCGGGAAGTTCCTCACGCGATCGGGCCTGGGGGAGCGGGCTACGTGTATTACAGGGGTTCGCGGGAAGTTCCACACGCGAATAGCCTGGGCGCGTGTATTTCAGGGGTTCGCGGGAAGTTCCACACGCGAATAGCCTGGGCGCGTGTATTTCAGGGGTGCGCGGGAAGTTCCACACGCGAATAGGCTGGGCGCGTGTATTTCAGGGGTGCGCGGGAAGTTCCACACGCGAATAGCCTGGGCGCGTGAATTTGAGGGGTGCGCGGGAAGTTCCTCACGCGATCGGGCCTGGGGGAGCAGGCTACGTGTATTACAGGGGTTCGCGGGAAGTTCCACACGCGAATAGCCTGGGCGCGTGTATTTCAGGGGTTCGCGGGAAGTTCCACACGCGAATAGCCTGGGCGCGTGTATTTCAGGGGTGCGCGGGAAGTTCCACACGCGAATAGGCTGGGCGCGTGTATTTCAGGGGTGCGCGGGAAGTTCCACACGCGAATAGCCTGGGCGCGTGAATTTGAGGGGTGCGCGGGAAGTTCCTCACGCGATCGGGCCTGGGGGAGCGGGCTACGTGTATTACAGGGGTTCGCGGGAAGTTCCACACGCGAATAGCCTGGGCGCGTGTATTTCAGGGGTTCGCGGGAAGTTCCACACGCGAATAGCCTGGGCGCGTGTATTTCAGGGGTGCGCGGGAAGTTCCACACGCGAATAGGCTGGGCGCGTGTATTTCAGGGGTGCGCGGGAAGTTCCACACGCGAATAGCCTGGGCGCGTGTATTTCAGGGGTTCGCGGGAAGTTCCACACGCGAATAGCCTGGGCGCGTGAATTTGAGGGGTGCGCGGGAAGTTCCACACGCGAATAGCCTGGGCGCGTGTATTTCAGGGGTGCGCGGGGAGTTCCACACGCGAATAGCCTGGGCCCGTGTATTTCAGGGGTGCGCGGGAAGTTCCACACGCGAATAGCCTGGGCGCGTGTATATCAGGGGTGCGCGGGAAGTTTTACACGCGAATAGCCTGGGCGCGTGTATTTCAGGGGTGCGCGGGAAGTTTTACACGCGAATAGCCTGGGCGCGTGTATTTCAGGGGTGCGCGGGAAGTTTTACACGCGAATAGCCTGGGCGCGTGTATTTCAGGGGTGCGCGGGAAGTTTTACACGCGATTTCTGCACGGTACGTGTATTTCAGGGGTGCCGGGGAGTCCCACATGTGATTTGACAGTGTGGGTCCTCCCAGGTGTACCCTGTACACCCTCCACGGCCCCTGCAGGCAGCCCACACCACAGGGGACTACCCTGCATCCCTGGTCATGTCCCGCAGGCAGCCCACCCAACATGGGCATGCCCCCCAGCAAAGGCACATGTCTCCTTGAACTAATGAACACCAACACATGTCCCCTTGCACCCCCACCCCCCAGCACTGTGGGGCACATGCCAGCAGTCCCCCACCCATGTCCAACTCATGTCCCCCACCACCCCCACCCCCCAGCACTGTGGGGCACCTGCCAGTAGGCCCCCACCCATGTCCAACTCATGTCTCCCACCACCCCCACCCCCCAGCCACCAGGGTCACCCTCCACCAGGGCCCCACTCATGTCTCCCACCACCCCCACCCCCCAGCACTGTGGGGCACCTGCCAGCAGGCCCCCACCCATGTCCAACTCATGTCTCCCACCACCCCCACCCCCCAGCACTGTGGGGCACCTGCCAGTAGGCCCCCACCCATGTCCAACTCATGTCTCCCACCACCCCCACCCCCCAGCACTGTGGGGCACCTGCCAGCAGGCCCCCACCCATGTCCAACTCATGTCTCCCACCACCCCCACACCCCAGCACTGTGGGGCACCTGCCAGCAGGCCCCCACCCATGTCCAACTCATGTCTCCCACCACCCCCACCCCCCAGCCACCAGGGTCACCCTCCACCAGGGCCCCACTCATGTCTCCCACCACCCCCACCCCCCAGCAGTGCAGGGTCACCCTCCACCAGGGCCCCACTCATGTCTCCCACCACCCCCACCCCCCAGCACTGTGGGGCACCTGCCAGCAGGCCCCCACCCATGTCCAACTCATGTCTCCCACCACCCCCACACCCCAGCACTGTGGGGCACCTGCCAGCAGGCCCCCACCCATGTCCAACTCATGTCTCCCACCACCCCCACCCCCCAGCCACCAGGGTCACCCTCCACCAGGGCCCCACTCATGTCTCCCACCACCCCCACCCCCCAGCAGTGCAGGGTCACCCTCCACCAGGGCCCCACTCATGTCTCCCACCACCCCCACCCCCCAGCACTGTGGGGCACCTGCCAGCAGGCCCCCACCCATGTCCAACTCATGTCTCCCACCACCCCCACACCCCAGCACTGTGGGGCACCTGCCAGCAGGCCCCCACCCATGTCCAACTCATGTCTCCCACCACCCCCACCCCCCAGCCACCAGGGTCACCCTCCACCAGGGCCCCACTCATGTCTCCCACCACCCCCACCCCCCAGCAGTGCAGGGTCACCCTTCACCAGGGCCCCACTCATGTCTCCCACCACCCCCACCCCCCAGCACTGTGGGGCACCTGCCAGCAGGCCCCCACCCATGTCCAACTCATGTCCCCCACCACCCCCACCCCCCAGCACTGTGGGGCACCTGCCAGTAGGCCCCCACCCATGTCCAACTCATGTCTCCCACCACCCCCACCCCCCAGCCACCAGGGTCACCCTCCACCAGGGCCCCACTCATGTCTCCCACCACCCCCACCCCCCAGCACTGTGGGGCACCTGCCAGTAGGCCCCCACCCATGTCCAACTCATGTCTCCCACCACCCCCACCCCCCAGCACTGTGGGGCACCTGCCAGCAGGCCCCCACCCATGTCCAACTCATGTCTCCCACCACCCCCACACCCCAGCACTGTGGGGCACCTGCCAGCAGGCCCCCACCCATATCCAACTCATGTCTCCCACCACCCCCACCCCCCAGCCACCAGGGTCACCCTCCACCAGGGCCCCACTCATGTCTCCCACCACCCCCACCCCCCAGCAGTGCAGGGTCACCCTCCACCAGGGCCCCACTCATGTCTCCCACCACCCCCACCCCCCAGCACTGTGGGGCACCTGCCAGCAGGCCCCCACCCATGTCCAACTCATGTCTCCCACCACCCCCACACCCCAGCACTGTGGGGCACCTGCCAGCAGGCCCCCACCCATGTCCAACTCATGTCTCCCACCACCCCCACCCCCCAGCCACCAGGGTCACCCTCCACCAGGCCCCCACTCATGTCCCCTATCACCCCCACCCCCCAGCCACCAGGGTCACCCTCCACCAGGCCCCCACTCATGTCTCCCATCACCCCCACACCCCAGCAGTGCAGGGTCACCCTCCACCAGGCCCCCACTCATGTCTCCCACCACCCCCACCCCCCAGCAGTGCAGGCTCAACCTCCACCAGGCCTCCACTCATGTCCCCCTGCACCCCCACCCCCCTGCCACCATGTGCAGCCCCCACCAGGTCCTCACAATCCCCAATCATGTGCGTAATGGTCAGCCTCCACAGCCAAAAAGACATACCAAGTAACCCATTCACCCACATGGAAATGGAAATCACATGTTACACCCCCAATGTACATGAAGCAAATGAACCCATGTCCGTCACACACATATTTTCAAATTGAATGGGAAAACACACAACATGACATGCATGAAACCAATGAGATGAAACCACACAGTGAACAATGTAAAAAAAAATGTATTGAAAAAAATACAAATGCCAAAGAAAGAAAACTAACTACAATGTAAATGTGAAAAAATAAGCTGCATGTCCGCATAAAAACACAAATCTAGAAAATCAAATCAAAAAAATTATGTCCAAAGTGAAATGTAAAAACTCTCCATGCAACAAAGAACTATGTACAAAAATAACAAGGGTCCATCATCACAACTGAACTAAGGAAACCTCCTAAAAAACCTACCTAAATATCAACTATATACAAAAAGTGGAGCAGTGTCCGTCGACTCCAAATAATAATAAGAACGAAAGGAAACCTAAAACTAAAGAACTATATACAAAGGCGGCGGGCAAGTCCAGCGGCTCACTCTGTGGTGTTCCGGGCCAGGGCATCATCGAACTCCTGTTCGATGTCCCGGAGGCGGTCCAGTTCCATGGCCCCGAGGGTCCGCAGGGACGACGCTGTGTCCTCCTCCAACCCCCTGCGGATTGCCTCGAGGCACTCGGCCCGCCTCAGGGCCCTCCGCATGGAGTTCTCCGCCCTGACCATTGTGAGCCGCGCCTCTTCCGCCCGCCGCCGCTCCGCACCTATGGCGTGGCCCAACCGCTGCCACACGGAAGACACTCTCTGTCCTGGGTCCTCCTGCCCTCCGGCCGATGCCTGCCCCTCCGATGTCGAAGGCCCCGAGCCTTCATGGCTCCCACCATCTTGCTGCTGCTGCTGCTCTGCCTCTGCCCGTGCACTGCCTCCTGCTGCCTGCACATCCTCCGCCGGCTGGGGTGCACCTGTTGATGTGGCCACCCCTGCTGGACGTCCGACTCCCGACTGTGGCAGGGATGCCTCCTCCACCAGCCTGGCCGCACTGTCAGAGGCAGCTCCACAGGGCACCCAGGTGACTGATGGGTGGGAAGATGGCACAGAGGACGACTTGCGCGTAGGGGGTCCAGTTGAGGAGGGGGTCGGAGCAAGCCCCATCAGACAGCGGAATCCGGCCTGGGTGACCTGTCCCAGCAGGCTGACGTGGTCAACGAGCCATTCGAGATGACGTGCAGTCTCTCCATGAAAAGACTGCAGGTCACCTCGCATGGCCCGTTGACGCAACGCCACACCAGCCAGGACAGGCTCAACCCGGACCTGGATAGCCACGTCCGCAGGCAGAGGAAGGCCAGTTGACGTCAGCTCATCCCCTGCCTGAAAACGGGTCTGGACGTAGGCATCCCTGCTGGTGCAAGATGATGCAGGGACAGGATCGGGGACAGGATTGCACACAGGCACCTCCGCGGCCGCCTGTGCTGCCTCCTGTCCCTGGTCCTGGACTGCACCACTAGCACCAGTGGGATCCCCACCTCCAGACCCTGTCTCTGGTGCTTGCGCGGCCCCCTCCTCCACCAAACCCCCCACCAACCTGGATGACTCTGTGCCATCTTCCCCTGTTGGGCCCTGTGGGGTCCCAGCTGCCCCTTCTGCTGCCGAGGAGTCCAACTGCAACCTCCGCCTCTTGGACCTCCCCCCGGCAGCTGCGGCCTGGGACGCGGCACCGGACTCCTCACTCCCCGACGAGATGACAACACGGGAGGGGAGCCGGGCCTTGCGTCTCCGGCTGGCGGTCGGATCCCCGCCGCTGTGCTCCACAGCACCTTCTCCGCCCTCTTCATCAGTTGACGCTGCAGACAGGGAGAAACAAAACACAGGCATCAGGGCACTGTACAATGGACACATACACGCATGACAGTTGCACATGAGTGGCATTGGCAAACCTCAGACATGTCATCACAATCCCCAACACACATGTCATTGCAACTGGCACACATGAGCCATACCACAGCCATATCGCAACTGCCACCACCATCCCCACACATACAACAGCATCAGCAGCCAAAGGGGAGCCATACATCACATGCAACACAGGAAGTGCACCACACATGTACACACACCACCACACTTGCATGCATGTCTACACCTCTGCCAAGTGTCGCACTGTTCAGACGGGCATCCATGTCACATCTGCCAATCAGGCTTCCACATACCGCTGTCACATGCATCCATGTAGCATCACTGTTGCACCTTTGACAAATACACACACATGCACATGTACACAGTGCTCATACATGCAGCCGAAAACAACATACATGCCTGACATCACGGACATGTCTACTTACATACACATTCATCCAAACATGTGTGCACGCACAACTGCATTTGCCATGCAAGCCCACACACACAAGCACCATCCATGTCTCACACATTACAGCCCTCGCATGTGTCAGCCCCACGGCCCTGTACACCCCCACCCATACTCCACCCCATACAAACAGATGTGCAACTGGCACAATGGGGAATGATCACCACACGCCCTGCTCACAACCAGGATGCATGTACACTCACCGCTCGACTCCAGACGGCTCTGCTTCTCTAGGACCTGGACGTGGAGCGCTGGGGATATGCGTTCCAGGACCCCCATCTGTTCTTCCGACAAGTGGCCCCGGCGCCTCTTGGCATCCGCTGCCTTCAAGAGGCGCCGGGCCTTGTTCAGGGTCCTGGACCTGAAGTCCTCCCAGCGCTTCCTGACATGTTGTAAGTCCCGGACTGCCACCCCCTCCGCGTTGATGGCAGTCACGATGTCTGTCCAGATCCGAGTCCGTCCTTCCTTGTCGGCGCGGGAACTTCCAAAGAGGGCATCATACTGCCCCAGGACTTGCTCCACCAGGACACCAACTTCGGTGGCACTGAAGCTGGTGCCCCTCTGCCTCTCTGGCCGGGGGTTGTCAGTGGTCACAGATGGTGTTAGCCCCGACATGACAACCCCAGAGGCAGGAGTGGGTGGGCAACTGGGTCCTGGGGCTGGGCTGTGGAGCGATGGAATTCCAGTCGGGAGTCTTCTGTTCCAGCAGGGGTGGTCACAGCAACAGCACCCCTGGCTGATGTGCAGGCAGCAAATGGCAGTGCACGTGGGCAGCAGGCAGTCAGGCAGCAGCAGATAGCAGGTGGGAGCGTGCTCGGGGCTCTGGGGGGCAGTAATTCGGCCTTCTGGGCAGGAGCGTGAAAATCCTGCACGTCAGCGTGAAAACCGAGGAAAGGCCCTTAGCGTGGAAAGACTGCACGTCAGAGTCTCATTGCGTGTGATTGGTGGAAATGGCCGTACACCGGGATACAGGTGCGCTGACGTACTTGCGTGTGTAAGTGTCCGCGCACACCTCATATACACGTACATAGGCCAATCGCGTGTACACGCACTTTTGTCCAATTACACGCGATGAGACTCTGACGTGCAGTCTTTCCACGTGTGCTCTGTCATCACGTGCTGTGTGGGAAACACCCGTGCGGGTCACGTCACAGACGCGCTTACGCGCTGAGGGCCTTTGGTCCAATGGAATCGCGTATGCGTGCTGACGCGCTTACACGCTAAGGGCCTTTCCTCGGTTTTCACGCTGACGTGCAGGATTTTCACGTGCCAATTCACTCCGTACCAAGCTGGCCACGCGTGAGCACACGGGAGACCACGCTCCTGCCCAGAAGGCCGAATTACTGCCCCCCAGAGCCCCGAGCACGCTCCCACCTGCTATCTGCTGCTGCCTGACTGCCTGCTGCCCACGTGCACTGCCATTTGCTGCCTGCACATCAGCCAGGGGTGCTGTTGCTGTGACCACCCCTGCTGGAACAGAAGACTCCCGACTGGAATTCCATCGCTCCACAGCCCAGCCCCAGGACCCAGTTGCCCACCCACTCCTGCCTCTGGGGTTGTCATGTCGGGGCTAACACCATCTGTGACCACTGACAACCCCCGGCCAGAGAGGCAGAGGGGCACCAGCTTCAGTGCCACCGAAGTTGGTGTCCTGGTGGAGCAAGTCCTGGGGCAGTATGATGCCCTCTTTGGAAGTTCCCGCGCCGACAAGGAAGGACGGACTCGGATCTGGACAGACATCGTGACTGCCATCAACGCGGAGGGGGTGGCAGTCCGGGACTTACAACATGTCAGGAAGCGCTGGGAGGACTTCAGGTCCAGGACCCTGAACAAGGCCCGGCGCCTCTTGAAGGCAGCGGATGCCAAGGGGCGCCGGGGCCACTTGTCGGAAGAACAGATGGGGGTCCTGGAACGCATATCCCCAGCGCTCCACGTCCAGGTCCTAGAGAAGCAGAGCCGTCTGGAGTCGAGCGGTGAGTGTACATGCATCCTGGTTGTGAGCAGGGCGTGTGGTGATCATTCCCCATTGTGCCAGTTGCACATCTGTTTGTATGGGGTGGAGTATGGGTGGGGGTGTACAGGGCCGTGGGGCTGACACATGCGAGGGCTGTAATGTGTGAGACATGGATGGTGCTTGTGTGTGTGGGCTTGCATGGCAAATGCAGTTGTGCGTGCACACATGTTTGGATGAATGTGTATGTAAGTAGACATGTCCGTGATGTCAGGCATGTATGTTGTTTTCGGCTGCATGTATGAGCACTGTGTACATGTGCATGTGTGTGTATTTGTCAAAGGTGCAACAGTGATGCTACATGGATGCATGTGACAGCGGTATGTGGAAGCCTGATTGGCAGATGTGACATGGATGCCCGTCTGAACAGTGCGACACTTGGCAGAGGTGTAGACATGCATGCAAGTGTGGTGGTGTGTGTACATGTGTGGTGCACTTCCTGTGTTGCATGTGATGTATGGCTCCCCTTTGGCTGCTGATGCTGTTGTATGTGTGGGGATGGTGGTGGCAGTTGCGATATGGCTGTGGTATGGCTCATGTGTGCCAGTTGCAATGACATGTGTGTTGGGGATTGTGATGACATGTCTGAGGTTTGCCAATGCCACTCATGTGCAACTGTCATGCGTGTATGTGTCCATTGTACAGTGCCCTGATGCCTGTGTTTTGTTTCTCCCTGTCTGCAGCGTCAACTGATGAAGAGGGCGGAGAAGGTGCTGTGGAGCACAGCGGCGGGGATCCGACCGCCAGCCGGAGACGCAAGGCCCGGCTCCCCTCCCGTGTTGTCATCTCGTCGGGGAGTGAGGAGTCCGGTGCCGCGTCCCAGGCCGCAGCTGCCGGGGGGAGGTCCAAGAGGCGGAGGTTGCAGTTGGACTCCTCGGCAGCAGAAGGGGCAGCTGGGACCCCACAGGGCCCAAAAGGGGAAGATGGCACAGAGTCATCCAGGTTGGTGGGGGGTCTGGTGGAGGAGGAGGCCGTGCAAGCACCAGAGACGGGGTCTGGAGGTGGGGATCCCACTGGTGCTAGTGGTGCAGTCCAGGACCAGGGACAGGAGGCAGCACAGGCGGCCGCGGAGGTGCCTGTGTGCAATCCTGTCCCCGATCCTGTCCCTGCATCATCTTGCACCAGCAGGGATGCCTACGTCCAGACCCGTTTTCAGGCAGGGGATGAGCTGACGTCAACTGGCCTTCCTCTGCCTGCGGACGTGGCTATCCAGGTCCGGGTTGAGCCTGTCCTGGCTGGTGTGGCGTTGCGTCAACGGGCCATGCGAGGTGACCTGCAGTCTTTTCATGGAGAGACTGCACGTCATCTCGAATGGCTCGTTGACCACGTCAGCCTGCTGGGACAGGTCACCCAGACCGGATTCCTCCGTCTGATGGGGCTTGTTCCGACCCCCTCCTCAACTGGACCCCCTACGCGCCAGTCGTCCTCTGTGCCATCTTCCCACCCATCAGTCACCTGGGTGCCCTGTGGAGCTGCCTCTGACAGTGCGGCCAGGCTGGTGGAGGAGGCATCTCTGCCACAGTCGGGAGTCGGACGTCCAGCAGGGGTGGCCACATCAACAACTGCACCCCAGCCGGCGGAGGATGTGCAGGCAGCAGGAGGCAGTGCACGGGCAGAGGCAGAGCAGCAGCAGCAGCAAGATGGTGGGAGCCATGAAGGCTCGGGGCCTTCGACATCGGAGGGGCAGGCATCGGCCGGAGGGCAGGAGGACCCAGGACAGAGAGTGTCTTCCGTGTGGCAGCGGTTGGGCCACGCCATAGGTGCGGAGCGGCGGCGGGCGGAAGAGGCGCGGCTCACAATGGTCAGGGCGGAGAACTCCATGCGGAGGGCCCTGAGGCGGGCCGAGTGCCTCGAGGCAATCCGCAGGGGGTTGGAGGAGGACACGGCGTCGTCCCTGCGGACCCTCGGGGCCATGGAACTGGACCGCCTCCGGGACATCGAACAGGAGTTCGATGATGCCCTGGCCCGGAACACCACAGAGTGAGCCGCTGGACTTGCCCGCCGCCTTTGTATATAGTTCTTTAGTTTTAGGTTTCCTTTGTTTTTTCTTATGATTTGGAGTCGACGGACACTGCTCCACTTTTTGTATATAGTTGATATTTAGGTAGGTTTTTTAGGAGGTTTCCTTAGTTCTGTTGTGATGATGGACCCTTGTTATTTTTGTACATAGTTCTTTGTTGCACGGAGAGTTTTGACATTTCACTTTGGACAACATTTTTTGGATTAGATTTTCTAGTTTTGTGTTTTTATGCGGACATGCAGCTTCTTTTTTCACATTTACATTGTAGTTAGTTTTCTTTCTTTAGCATTCGTATTTTTTTCTAATACATTTTTTTTTACATTGTTCACTGTGTGGTTTCATCTCATTGGTTTCATGCATGTCATGTTGTGTGTTTTCCCATTCAATTGGAAAATATGTGTGTGACGGACATGGGTTCATTTGCTTCATGAACATTGGGGGTGTAACATGTGATTTCCATTTCCATGTGGGTGAATGGGTTACTTGGTAGGGCTTTTTGGCTGTGGAGGCTGACCAATACGCACATTGTGAGGACCTGGTGGGGGCTGCACATGGTGGCAGGGGGGTGGGGGTGGTGGGAGACATGAGTGGGGGCCTGGTGGAGGGTGCCCCTGCACTGCTGGGGGGTGGGGGTGGTGGGAGACATGAGTGGGGGCCTGGTGGAGGGTGACCCTGGTGGCTGGGGGGTGGGGGTGGTGGGAGACATGAGTGGGGGCCTGGTGGAGGCTGCCCCTGCACTGCTGGGGGGTGGGGGTGGTGGGAGACATGAGTGGGGGCCTGGTGGGGGCTGCACATGGTGGCAGGGGGGTGGGGGTGGTGGGAGACATGAGTGGGGGCCTGGTGGAGGGTGCCCCTGCACTGCTGGGGGGTGGGGGTGGTGGGAGACATGAGTGGGGGCCTGGTGGAGGGTGACCCTGGTGGCTGGGGGGTGGGGGTGATAGGTGACATGAGTGGGGGCCTGGTGGAGGCTGCCCCTGCACTGCTGGGGGGTGGGGGTGGTGGGAGACATGAGTGGGGGCCTGGTGGAGGGTGCCCCTGGTGGCGGGGGGGTGGGGGTGATAGGGGACATGAGTGGGGGCCTGGTGGAGGCTGCCCCTGCACTGCTGGGGGGTGGGGGTGGTGGGAGACATGAGTGGGGGCCTGGTGGAGGGTGCCCCTGCACTGCTGGGGGGTGGGGGTGGTGGGAGACATGAGTGGGGGCCTGGTGGAGGGTGCCCCTGGTGGCTGGGGGGTGGGGGTGGTGGGAGACATGAGTGGGGGCCTGGTGGAGGGTGCCCCTGCACTGCTGGGGGGTGGGGGTGGTGGGAGACATGAGTGGGGGCCTGGTGGAGGGTGCCCCTGGTGGCTGGGGGGTGGGGGTGGTGGGAGACATGAGTGGGGGCCTGGTGGAGGGTGCCCCTGCACTGCTGGGGGGTGTGGGTGGTGGGAGACATATGTGGGGGCCTGGTGGAGGGTGCCCCTGGTGGCGGGGGGGTGGGGGTGATAGGGGACATGAGTGGGGGCCTGGTGGAGGCTGCCCCTGCACTGCTGGGGGGTGGGGGTGGTGGGAGACATGAGTGGGGGCCTGGTGGAGGCTGCCCCTGCACTGCTGGGGGGTGGGGGTGGTGGGAGACATGAGTGGGGGCCTGGTGGAGGGTGACCCTGGTGGCTGGGGGGTGGGGGTGGTGGGAGACATGAGTGGGGGCCTGGTGGAGGGTGCCCCTGCACTGCTGGGGGGTGGGGGTGGTGGGAGACATGAGTGGGGGCCTGGTGGAGGGTGCCCCTGCACTGCTGGGGGGTGGGGGTGGTGGGAGACATGAGTGGGGGCCTGGTGGAGGGTGACCCTGGTGGCTGGGGGGTGGGGGTGGTGGGAGACATGAGTGGGGGCCTGGTGGAGGGTGCCCCTGCACTGCTGGGGGGTGGGGGTGGTGGGAGACATGAGTGGGGGCCTGGTGGAGGGTGACCCTGGTGGCTGGGGGGTGGGGGTGGTGGGAGACATGAGTGGGGGCCTGGTGGAGGGTGCCCCTGCACTGCTGGGGGGTGGGGGTGGTGGGAGACATGAGTGGGGGCCTGGTGGAGGGTGCCCCTGCACTGCTGGGGGGTGGGGGTGGTGGGAGACATGAGTGGGGGCCTGGTGGAGGGTGCCCCTGGTGGCTGGGGGGTGGAGGTGGTGGGAGACATGAGTGGGGGCCTGGTGGAGGGTGCCCCAGCACTGCTGGGGGGTGGGGGTGGTGGGAGACATGAGTGGGGGCCTGGTGGAGGGTGCCCCTGGTGGCTGGGGGGTGGGGGTGGTGGGAGACATGAGTGGGGGCCTGGTGGAGGGTGCCCCTGGTGGCTGGGGGGTGGGGGTGGTGGGAGACATGAGTGGGGGCCTGGTGGAGGGTGCCCCTGCACTGCTGGGGGGTGTGGGTGGTGGGAGACATATGTGGGGGCCTGGTGGAGGGTGCCCCTGGTGGCGGGGGGGTGGGGGTGATAGGGGACATGAGTGGGGGCCTGGTGGAGGGTGCCCCTGGTGGCTGGGGGGTGGGGGTGGTGGGAGACATGAGTGGGGGCCTGGTGGAGGGTGCCCCTGCACTGCTGGGGGGTGGGGGTGCAGGGGGACATGAGCAGGTGTGCAGGGTAGTCCCCTGTTTTGTGGGCTGCCTGCAGGGGCTGTGGAGGGTGTACAGGGAACACCTGTGAGGACCCACCCAGCCTAATTGCGTGTGATAATTCCCGCACACCCCTGTAATACACGTACCAAGCCAAATCGCGTGTGATAATTCCCACGCACCCCTGTAATACACGTACCTGGCCAAATCGCATGTGAAACTTCCCGCATACCCCTGTAATACACGTACCCTGGCCAATCGCGTGTTGAACTTCCCGCGTACCCCTGTAATACACGTACCCTGGCCAATCGCGTGTTAAACTTCCCGCGTACCCCTGTAATATACGTACCCTGGCTAATCGCGTGTATAACTTCACGCGTACCCCTGTAATACACGTACCCTGGCCAATCGCGTGTTAAACTTCCCGCGTACCCCTGTAATACACGTACCCTGGCCAATCGCGTGTTAAACTTCCCGCGTACCCCTGTAATACACGTACCCTGGCTAATCGCGTGTTAAACTTCCCGCGTACCCCTGTAATACACTTACCCTGGCTAATCGCGTGTTAAACTTCCCGCGTACCCCTGTAATACACGTACCCTGGCCAATCGCGTGTTAAACTTCCCGCGTACCCCTGTAATACACGTACCCTGGCTAATCGCGTGTATGACTTCACGTGTACCCCTGTAATACACTTACACTGGCTAATCGCGTGTTAAACTTCCCGCGTACCCCTTTGATACACGTACCCTGGCCAATCGCGTGTTAAACTTCCCGCGTACCCCTGTAATACACGTACCCTGGCCAATCGCGTGTTAAACTTCCCGCGTACCCCTGTAATACACGTACCCTGGCTAATCGCGTGTATAACTTCACGTGTACCCCTGTAATACACTTACCCTGGCTAATCGCGTGTTAAACTTCCCGCGTACCCCTGTAATACACGTACCCTGGCCAATCGCGTGTTAAACTTCCCGCGTACCCCTGTAATACACGTACCCTGGCTAATCGCGTGTATGACTTCACGTGTACCCCTGTAATACACTTACCCTGGCTAATCGCGTGTATGACTTCACGTGTACCCCTGATATGCACGTTACCCGCTTTGCGTTCCTTGTTTGGCTGCCCTGTAAACTGGTCCAGGGTTAGCGCAGCCCTTTGCGATGATTTAGCGATTTTGCTGGCTTTTCCTTGCGCGAGGGCGTTCTTGGGGGCGTTACTGGCGCTGCTGCAGGGTCGCTGCGATACTCTGCGCCACGGCTGGTTTGGGTGCATGAAATCCATGAATACGCTGTGCGCGGAAATCGGTTTTAGCGCACGTGCCTGGCGCAGTCAATCGCACGCGGACACTCTGCGCCAGCCGCTTGCGACACTTTTCTGCGAAATTCTATGAATTACCCTGTCTATGTGCAAAAGATATATCCCTCTCAGGATTTTCATACATCAGACAAGTTAATTAATAAATTATTGAATGAACGTAGAACGGTTTCAACTGCACCACCTCCTTATGTGCCTCCCCCATTGTTGTTCCTCTTCTTCCCATTGTTGTTCCTCCTCCTGCACCTCTACCCATGCCAACAGTTGCCATCCCCATAATTCCGTCTGCACTGCCAGCGGTCTTGCCTCCGCTACCTATTGTACAAGATTTGTATGAACTCTCTTTGCCAGGTGGTTCTACTCCACCTGTAGTGGTTGAAGGGGCGGGAATTGATCCAAGAATAGTGACTCGTGGTACAGTATCTAAAGAAAGAAAGAGAGAATTGTATACATGGGCTAAAAAGTACATAGAAGAGGGTGATGAATCGGCTGTTTTAGTTGCAATTCAAGGGGTTATTCCTGAACAGAATATTTTGATAGAACGGATGGGAATGTATTTAGTTGATATATGGAGTGATTTGACGGACAAGAATGTCCCATAGGGGTTGAGGGATTTCAATGTCCTTGCCCACTCAAGGGACACTGTGGAGAAAGTATATGAGCATGTAGAGAAGGTATTTGAGTTTAAAAGGGAGCTAGATCGGTTACAGCAAGATGAGATGGATGATAATGGACAGCAGGCTTCATACGTGCAGATGCAATTTCTTCCTCCATTGAAAACAATGAGTGAAGAAATGCGCATTTGCACAAGAGACGCTCTTAGATGGATTTCGGATGTTTCAATTTCTCCCATTGAAGTGCATGACACTTTTAGTCAGTATGCTCCGGCAATGCAAAGGAAAGTGTTACAAGTGTTGGTTGAGTATTTATAAGATGAATTTATGAGGAAAAAGGTATGTTGTCCTGCAGATTTGATGGTTATTTATAAATGAGCATTTTCGCCCGATACTGCATTGACTTCTTTGTCACTTGATTTAGCCTTCTTGCTTAATAGACGTTCAGATTTGCCTTCTTTACAATTGCAGATGAGGGAGTTTCCTCCGACATTTGTTCCGAAAGTAGAGATTCCAGCTAATGCTGCAGCAGGAACACCTGCCACTACTATTGAAGCACATTATGTCTCACAGTTTGTTCATGTCCCGTTTTCTAGACAGTAAGTAAATACCATTAGGCAATCAATTCCAGATATGAGGAAGAATCCAACAAGATTTTATAAAGAAATTGAATCTGTCTTGCATTTGTCATTTTTCATGCGGATTGATGTAAATTTGTTGTTTCCCGTGACCCTTCATGCAGTTTTGTGGAAGCAGATTAGAACTGTAGATGATCAGGCAGGAATGGGTGATGCATGCGATGCCGTAGTATGAGTAAATGGGGGGAAAGGAATGCCAGTGAAAAACCTACACAGATGATATTGATGTTGCCAGACAGAATAGTGACTAAATTAAAAACTCTGGTTCCTGAAAAAAGAATTATATGGGATGAGCTCAGAGCTTGCATGCAAGGGAAGTCAGAAAGTGCAACAGACTATTTGAACAGATTTGAGCAAGTATTTTCGGTTTTTAGTGGTCAAGATTTAAGTACAGAGCCAGGAAAGAGGCTATTTGTTGATAAGTTTGTGCGTGGATTGTTGCCTGAAATCCAATCACAGATCATGACTTCTGAGAGTGCGCGGCAAGCGAAATCACAATCTGAAGTGTTACACATGGCTCAGTATTATGAAAATAGATTTAATACAGAGAAGGAGAAGGTGAAAAAGAAGATAAGAGACCTGAAGACTAGAGTGTTATTGCAGCAGATAGCTAGAGGAGCCAGAGGTGGGAATACACAGTTCAGAGGCCAATTTACACCAAAGGGTGGCGCACAAGTGGGTCCCGTACACATAAACCCATGTGCATATTGTAGACAGGAGGGTCATTGGCGAGCACAATGCCCGATCCTTCAGCAGAGATGAAATAGCACGTATGGCGCCATGAGATCCAGAGGCCATCCTGAGATAGGGGGTCCTGGAAGAAGTCATTTTGCACAGAACCAACAGACACCATCACAAGATAGTCAGCAACAGAGTCTTAATAGTGGGAATATTTCTGATAATCCTTCGCATGTCTACTTTTCTGAAGATTTCTCCTCTGACGATATACTGTTCCATTAGGACAGGCCGAAGCAGGGTCTGGAACCGGTACCTATCCCCATCGATCAGAAAGGGCCCTGCGTTGAAATGAAGGTGGGGAGTAGGAGCATCTCTTCTTGATAGATACAGGAGCACAGAAGTGTTCTATTGATCATTCACGGGTTCCAGACATTCCACTCTCAGGGCAAAGCAACATTTCTGTAGGGTTCTCTGGTACGCCAGTGCTTAGTTCCGTCTCTCGGCCGGTACCAATTTCACTGGGACCATTCACTGATTCTTATCCATTTCTATTGACGGCAAATTGTGGCGAAAAGTTGTTGAAATTGAATGCTGTGATTTATTGTTCTCCAGATGGAGTGTACTTAACGATTTCGCCCCAACAAACTTCCGTCCCACAATTTTTGTTTATGCCTTTACCAACTGAATTGAATAAGGTTCCGACATGCTTATGGGCAGTTAATGATAATGACATTGGAATTTTTCAAATTGAGCCAGTTACAATTGTGTTGAAACCAGGTGTTAAATTGCAGAGTATCCTGCAATATAAAATTTTGGTTGAAGGTGAACAGGCTTTGAAGAGTATTATGTCTGATTTCATACACCGAGGTGTAATTGAGGAAATTGCGGGGAGCATGTGTAATAGTCCGATTTTACCAGTTTACAAAAAAGGGGATAATGGGATTCCTTTTCGTTTTATTATTTTATTATTGATTTGCGCGCCGTTAATAAGGTTGTTGCTACACAGTTTCCAATTGTACCTGATGTCACCACAATTTTAACTATGATTCCAGCCACGGCTACACATTTTAGTGTCGTGGATTTGAAAAACGCTTTCTTTTGTATTCCTGTGCATATTGAAAGCAGATATTTGTTCGCGTTCACCCTAGGCAGAAACTCCTTCACATTCACTTGTGTGCCACAAGGGTACACTGAGAGTTCAAGTATCTATAGTAGAGCGTTAAAGGAACAGGTTGATATGCTTGAGTTACCTTCCACTTGCACATTGTTGCAATATTTTGATGATCTACTACTAGCTGCTGATTCTGAAGATGCTTGCAAAGAGGGCACCGTGTTGTTGCTTATTCATTTAGCAGAAAATGGGCATAAGGCTTCATTGAAGAAGTTTCAGTATTGTTGACAGGAGGTCCCCTATTTGGGCTATCTCCTGTTGAAGGAGCGAAGAAGACTGACACCTGAACGGATACAAAGCATATCTTATATGTCTGTTCCAAATACACATAAGGAGGTCAGAGCTTTAATAGGCATGGCTTAATATTGTAGATAGTGGATCCCGAGTTGTTCTTTGTTGATAAAACCTTTGTTGGCATTGACAAAGAAGGATTTTTTTTTTGCCTTTACCATGGAACATGGATTGCCAGAACGCTTTTGATTTGCTAAAGGCTGCACCAGTTTTGGCCACACCAAATTACGAAAAAGGCTTTGTTCTGTATGCGCATGAACTTGATGGATGTGCTTTGGATGTTTTGACACAGGAACATGGGGGCAAGAATAGGCCGTGCTGCTATGTTTCCTTCATGTTAGACCCTATTGCATGTGCTTTGCCAAGGTGTTTGAGAGCTGTAGCTGCTGGTGCTGTTGCATCTGTGAAACAAAGTGAGGGTATGGTTTTAGGTCACTCTTTAACCGTGATGGTACCCCACTATACACTTTCTATTAAACAGAACGCGGACGCAACATCTCACATCAGCCCGATTAACAAGGTACAAGCTGATTCTATTTGCATTGTATATCCAAATTAAGAGATGTTGTTCATTGAATCCGGCTGAACTATTGCCTTCTCCACAAGATATATAAGGGCACCTGGCTAGGCCCTGAAAAACCCAGGTGGGTGTACGTATAGGTAATCAAAAAAATCGGGGTGAAAGGGCACACATTCATTTTATATTTGTTTCATGGTAGCATATCTATCATGTTGAAAAAAGGAGAATCAATCACAGAAAGTGTTTTTGATTCTATGTATTCAATTCACGTTTTATTATAAAAAAATGGGGATAGAGCACCCAACCATATTCAGAATTTGTTTCACAAAGTGTACGATACAAGTAAGCACAACCCAGTCAGGTGGACTATATTTTGGTAAGTACATAACAAGTTTTGCTTTCATTCGACGACATAAGCGCTCTATAAATCAATCAATCAATATTGTGTTTTGACAAATACATTGTGGACACAGAATACATTTTAGTGAACATGACAAATAAGCGACAGTGTTTGGTATCAACACTGAGATGGTAATGAAATCGTCAACACTATGGTGTTTCAGCCCAAAGTAGAGCTGTTCAATGGAGCTTGTGTGTGCAGGCCTTCATCAGGACGTGTGGAAGATGGTAGATCAAAATCCTGGGTACTCTATCTACAAGTATTACTGGAAGAAGTGTTGGACAAAAGTGGTGTGACCTCATAAATATTTAGTACATAATTTTAAATGGCTCTAAAAGATGCTTATAACTGAAGAGAAAAGGAGACGCTGTGTATATTGACTCAGCGTCTGTCTTACCGTAGACACTCCTGTGCTAAGGTAAGTCCGATGGTCCACTCTTTTCCACTCTTGTGTGGAAAGAAGCAGGTGTGTAAATCGCCAAAAAAGAAGAGATGGTCGTGGCAGGGGAGTTACTACCTATAATGACACAAGACCATAAGGAGGAGAGTTATGTCAATGACCTCACATGTGCCAAATGGGAATGAATAATGCGGGACATAGGTAAAATCCATCTGAGCTAGAATTGAAAAGATTTTTCCGCAATATCAGGCTGAAATATTTCTTCGAGATCTATTTACCAAAGAATCAAGAAGCAAGGCTCAGTGCAGATACACTAGGCAGTGAAGTGATTGAAAATCCCACTGGATTCAAACCAAAATCCATATTTATGCCCCCACCATATACCATACTGGCAGAATTTGAAACCTTTGAGAATCTAGTCATCAAGACATTATCAGAAGGACTCGCCCAGAAGAATTACTACCAGGATAATCTGGGCAGGGAAGAAAGGAAATCGGTGATCGAATTAAATCAAGATTCCTCCATCACCTTCAAACCATCAGACAAAGGCAGTGGAATTGTGATCATGGACACCATAAATTACAACAGAATGCCACCTCATACAAAATACTGAATCATGACCCAACATCAAGGTTACAGAAAGAGATCATCAACCTAACCAAACATGCAGAACAAGAAGGCTGGATCTGCGAAAATGAACGCCAGTTCCTAAACAAAACACACCCGAAGGTACCAGCCTTTTATATTCTACCCAAAATTCACAAGAATGCAAGACAACCACCGGGGAGACCAATTGTGTCGGCATGCGACTCACTCCTAGAACCACTCTCTTTGTATACTGATTTCTTCTTAAAACCCTTTGTGGATAAAATGCCAACATACATAAAAGACACCACAGACATCATTCAGATCCTACAAGAAATCGATGTACCGCAGTGTTGCATTCTTGCAACCATGGATGTTGAATCCTTGTACACCTCTATTCCACAGGCAGAGGGATTATAAGCTCATAGAATCTGCCTAGACAAAAGGACAGACGTCAACATGACCCCCACAAATTTAATTCTTGAATGTGTCCGGCTTGCTATGCCCGAAAATTTTTTTCTATTCGGACAAAAACTATACCAACAAGTTAAGGGAGTAAGCATGGGGGCAACCTTCACCCCCGATGTCGCCAATCTTTACATGGCCCAATATGAAGACAACCACATACATGATGACCACAATCCTTTCAAACATCATATCCTGCTTTGGCTACGGTACATTCATGACATTCTGCTAATATGGACGGACACTGAACTAGATCTCGGATGCTTCCACCAGTGGCTCAATGCATGTAATGAGCACATCTGCTTCACCATCGAATGGAATCACCAAGCAGTAGATTTTTTGGATCTACATATATACAGATCAGGCAACAGCCTTAAAACCGAACTGTTTAGAAAACCTACCGACAGGAACAGCCTATTACATTTCACTAGCTACCATCCCGAAGGCCTCAAGTATAACTTACCATACGGCCAAATCCTTAGGATCAGAAGAAACTGCTCGGACAAAGACAAATATGACCCACATGCCAACAGCCTACAACACCGATTAACCAACAGAGGCTATCTGAAAAAATCCATAAAACATGCACGAAAAAGAGCGGCAAACACAGACCGGGAGATCTGTCTCACACCAAAAGAAAAAACAGCTATGAACAGGGTTGTGTGTGTGACCACAAACAGCCCTCTTAGTGATCTCACCAAAAAAGCTATTAATAAACACTGGCACTTAATCTAAAACCCAGGTACCCCTGAAAGAAAACCAATTTTTGCTTTTAAAAAAAACCAAAAACTTCAGAGACACCCTGGTTCACACTTATGTAGAACCTAGGAAGGAACCCAACACACTATGGAACTTACAGTGTGGAGTGGGCCACTATAGATGTGGAAACTGTATGGCGTGTCGCTTTACCATTCCCACCAAACCATTTGACCACCATACACACCACCGGATTTTACAGAGTCACACCAATTGCAACAGCAAGTTTGTTATGTATGGCATCAAATGCCCCTGTGATCTGCTGTATGTAGGGAAGACTATCAGACCCATTAAACAGCGGATCTCAGAACACAGATCGTGCATCGAAAATAAAATACCAGATAAACCCTTGGTTGAACACTATAACTGATTGGGGCACTCCAATGAAGATATCAGCTGGACAGTTATACAACAACTGACCCCACAAAAGAGGGCAGAGATATAGACCAAGCACTGACAAGGCTACCTATACATGCTTTTCTCCCGGAGACTTTAAACATCATGAATCCAGAGTCCTAGAGTAAGATAACTGGTACTGCCACCAATGTAACATGGATCTTTTTTTTCTCATATGTATAATCCAATAACTCTGATTGATAAAGGGTACTAAGATTTGCACCCCATTCTACATGTCACCATTTTTCCAATCACTACAACTTGGTTTACAGGCACTATCTGTGTCCGTATGTTGTACTCTAGTTGACACACATAGGCGTCCCATTGTATACTCCATACATGTCATGAATGTAGCAACCATCCTAACTGTGTCCGCATGCATACATTTAAGTACTCAGAAGGGGATTTGTTGCCCACTCAACATATGTCACCTATATTTCATTGATTATACCGGGGTTTATATGTATAGCCTGAGGATACTGCACCATTTGTTCAAATGTAAAACCTATAATGATGAATGGCCTATAGGCATAGCTCTGTACAATCGAAAAATTCTGAACGGCCTATGCCAACCAAGATATGCACTCCATCGTACCCATTGGGAAATGCCATCATGTTTTAACTACCAGATTGGTTTCGTATGCACAGCTCGTAGATGCTACATCATGTGTTGAGTCCAAGAGAAATGCCTTGTCATGTATAAAGAATGGTGAACTCTGAACGGTCGATTGTCACCAAGATATGCACTCCATTGTACACATTGGATAATGTCATCATGTATTTTCCATAGTAGATTTCATAGGCACAGCCCATAGATGCTATACCATGTGTTGAGTCCAAGAGAAATGCCTTGTTATAAAGAAATAACTGTGTCATACGTCATCACAGCAACTACGACTCTGACCTCACCAGGCACAAATATGCAAAACTCTGCCAATTAGATCACGCACCAAAGGATGGTTCCCCTACACGTTCAATCACATTTTTGTAATCAGTGCACACCCCCAACGTGGAGCACGCATAGTTCTTTTGTGACTACAGCGCACGATCCATGGAAAATATCTCTCAGAGACACGGTCCATACAGAGGACAGGATCCCAGGGGGCTCGCTACTATGCAGCCAACAGACAGGGTTTTATTCCACCTAGACCACACGCCATTTTACAATGAACACATAGCAGCTCTGATAGGCGGCATACAGTGCCCCTTTACTCCCACACGGGCGGTCCTGCACACGCCTTTCTCCGCATGGCCTCACAGGATGGGTCAATAGGACGCTGACAAAGGCGGTCCTGCACACACCCTCCTCTACATGGCCTTTCAGGATTGGACAATAGGATGCTTACACGTCCAGGTAGGCGGGCCTATTACGGCAGCGACATGACTGCACGCTGGCTTTTTTACACAGCGGCGTCTGTGGCAATGGTTACTTGGTCTCTCCCATCGCTGAGACGGCAACCAGAGGAAGATGACTGTACTCGCGCTCCCTGTCTTATTCAAGTAAGTCCTCCGTGCACAATTACACTAGCCAGTGAACCTTTTGACATGGGGCCTTGGAACACATCAGCCCTGTTCCCTCATGCCAATACCTTTGTGAGGACTTGGAACCTCTACCATGGGTGTTGCATTTTGAGATATATCACAACCCGCAGCAACTGTTCACTCATGTAATATACCCTTTTTGGGTTTTTCCGTAATTTTACCATTGGTTTGGCATTTTTAGATAAACCAAAACCCGTAGCCATCCTGCTATCTATGCTGACTATTGCACACTTACTAAGAGTGTTCCTTTTTAGAATACACGTAGAGGGCAATGAGATACGGTATTTGACTACTTTTTTCCTCATTACTCCTTTCATAGATCACATGAGTCGATGGCTGCTACACAGCACAGCTGTCACATCCATCATTTGATGAACCATATAGCCGCTCAAGATTCAGTGAATAGTAGAAACTTGGAGGTAAGATTTTACCTATGTCCCACATTATTCATCCCCATTTGGCACATCTGAGGTCATTGACCTAACTCTCCTCCTTATGGTCTTGTGTCATTATAGGTAGTAACTCCCGTGCCACAACCATATCTTCTTTTTTGGCAATTTACACACCTGCTTTTTTCCACACAAGAGTGGACCATCGGACTTACCTTAGCACAGGAGTGTACGGTAAGACAGATGCTATGTCAATATACACAGCACCCCCTTTTCTCTTCAGTTATAAGCATCTTTTAGAGCCATTTAAAATGATGTACTAAATATTTATGAGGTCACACCACTTTTGTCCAACACTTCTTCTATTAATACTTGTAGATAGAGAACCCAGGATTTGGATCTACCATCTTCCACACGTCCTGATGAAGGCCTGCATACACGAGCTACATTGAACAGCTCTACTCTGGGCCGAAACACCATAGTGTCGACGATTTCATTACTATCTCAGTGTTGATACCACACACTGTCACCTGAAATTTATTCTGTGTCCAAAATGTATTTGTCAAAACACATTTTGCCGTCGAATGAGAGCCAAACCTGTTATGTACTTACCAAAATCTAGTCCACCTGACTGGGTTGTTCTTACTTGTATCGTACGCTTTGTGAAACAAATTCTCAATATCTTTGGGTGCTCTATCCCCACTTTTAAAAAATAAAAAACATGAATTCAATACATAGAATCAAAAACACTTTCTGTTATTGATTCTCCTTTTTTCAATATGATAGATATGCTACCATGAAACAAATATGAAATGAATGTGTGACCTTTCACCCTGATTTATTTGATTACCTATACCTTCTCCACAAGAGACAGATTGCAGTGACAAGATGTCACATGATTGTCTCTATAATACAGAACAAGAAACTAAGGGCAGAATTGATTTAATTGATACACCCTTAAAGAATCCTCAAGCTATTCGGTGATGGCTCCTGTTTTAAACTTCCGGATGGTACATCCACCGCTGCTTAAGCAATCAGCACATTAAACACTGTTGTGGAAAGTAAACGCAGAGATTATTGTGCTAACCAGAGCCTGTGAAATTTCTGAAGGGCTTAGTGTAAACATATACAGATAGCCAGTATGAATTTGGGGTGGTTCATCATTTTGGCCGACTATGGGCTGAGAAAGGATTCTTGACCTCACATGGAACAAAAATTCAACATGGCACTCTGATAGTCCGGTTGCCGTCAGCACTTGCGCTTCCTACACAACTAGCAATAATGAAGAGCGCCGCACACCAGAAAGTGACGGGTGATGTAGGAAAAGGAAACGCTTTTGCTGACAGAATAGCCAAACAGACTGCTACTGATTTGCACTCAAAAATGTATGTGCTCGATCCAGCAAGATGGGTCACTGACACTTGTATGATGGACGAAGGGATTAGCAGTGTAAAAGAAATTCAGGTTGAAGCTACTCCAGAAGAAATCAAACAGTGGGCTGCAGGGGCAAACGATGAGGGTTGTTGGGTGGATAATGAGAACAGCAAAGGTAGATGCTACCCAATGCCTATGTCACTGCTATGGTCACCATGGCTCATGGCCCAACACACATATGTGCTAAAAAGATTTGTCAACAATTAGATCCTGTCTGGTATAACACTAATATCTAGAGAACTGCTGAACTTTTAGTCCAGAGTTGCATGATATGTTTGCAACATAACATTGGGAAGAGAACACTGACACCGAAGGGCAGTTTTGGTCCCCCCTCCATGCCTTTTGAGGTGATCCATTTTGATTTAATTGAGATGGAACGTTGCCAAAACTATAAATATGTCTTGGTTGTGATCTGTGCCTTTAGTAAATGGGTTGAGGCTTTCCCACTGAAAGACGCCACAGCAATGTCAACGGCAAAGACCACGCTTAAGGAATATTTTCCTAGGTTTGGCTTGCCGAGTGCAATTTGGTCCGATAATGGCCCACATTTTATCGCTGCTGTCATCCTGCAAGTATGTGCGGGATTACGGATTGATAAATGGTTCCACTCGGCCAGACATGCTCAGAGTGCTCAGAGTGTTGGCCTTGTGGAACGCCATAACGGAATTCTGAAGAATAAAATTGCTAAAGTCTGGGCACACAGCAATCTGAAATGGCCGGACGCTTTGCCAATAGCCTTACTATCGATGCGGACGACTGCACGGTCAAAGACAGGGCTCTCCCCCTATGAGATTGTCATGGGGAGACCAGCAAACGTATGGAATGCACCACGGCCCAAATAGTTGAAACATATTGAGTATCCACTTTTGTCTGATTATTGTGACCAGTTGACGCAAAACTTGCGTTTGATTCACCAACAGGTACGAGCAGCCCGCCCTGTAAAATACAAGGGTCCAGGTCACCGACTCCGACCTGGTCAGTGGGTCTTGGTGAAAAATTTCGAGAGGAGCACCTGCCTTGCACCTCGTTGGAAGGGACCCCATCAGATCCTTTTGGCTATGAAAACTGCAGTGTGAGTGACCAGAAAGAAACACTGGATCCATACAACACATTTGAAGAGGATTCCTTTTCCTCTGCCCTATGATGAAGGGGAGGAAAAGGGAATTGATGATCCTGACACTCATAATGAGCCTGCTTTGAGCGACACTGAGGGTGCCACGAAAATTGTTCCGTAGCCCGTGGGGCCTGGGGGCCGTGGGGCCTGTTGCTTCTTCTTCAATTTCTTCTTCAACGTCAATCGATCTTGTTTCTGCTTCCTTATCTTCTTCAGGAACGACAATGCTTTGCTCCCTGATCATCATTCTGTAACTGGAGTTTTAAGGTACAATCTGCGACCACGAAACAGGATTTAGATTTAGGGCCTGCTGACATTACATGAATGTAATTAGAATAGGAAAGTGCAGCTAGGATTCTGTACCCACAAGAAACCCTCAAGAAACCAATGTTGAGCCAGTCCCTCGTCATTCCTCTGCTGCATACGATAAGAGGCAGGGACTGGCAAAGTTACCTTCAATCAAGATAGGCCACATGCTCAAGTGCCACCCACGGATGAACTAAAAAAGCCTAAAAGTTCTTAAGAAACTGAGAAACTATGCCTATTTTAGGGGCCACTCGTACTAATAAGGATACTGATCATTTTGCTGATGATGAATCTGCCCATCGAGGGCCATGGTCGCCGAGGACCAAATGGGTACTGATCACAATAACAGCTTGTATTGTAATTACATTGACATTCAGGTTTTGGTATCTGGAGGGTGCACATCCGCTTGATATTTTATTGCCAACTGCAAGTGTCCCCACTATGTCTCTACCATATGTGCATTCGCACACTCTTCATCCTCGAGACCTCCAACATAGAGGGGGTTATCACAAACAACAACCTCTTGATGATTATGAACGCCACACATGCCATTCTAAATAAGACCAATTGTTGCATATGTTCACATATGCCGCAACATGGGGAAAAAGTATTGGGCTGGTATATACACCCTTTCCCTCTAACTACTGCTTGTTATGCTTCACGTAGGACATTATTCTTTGGCAGGTGGAACGATAGTGTCACTGGGAAGTTTGATGGGACTAATCTCAACGAGTTTGAAAAACGAGTTTTAGCACCTTTAGGATGTTATCTGTTTGCAAGTAGGAGCAAGCTAAACGTTGCTTCTATTAGGCCTTCTGATAGACTCTCCAGACCTTTCCAATCTATGATTACCTTTAAAATGACTCCTGTAGGTAATAGGGATGCCATGCCTCCTTCCTATACCAGTAACCATAGTCCACACTCTGTTCCATTTTGCATACAAAGAGAGGGTTCCCAGCCAATGGGTACATTTGAGGGGTGTATGAATACTTCTGTACTAACCAGTGAGGATAGACCTCTGTATGTAGGAGATCCCGTTTATTTCATTCACGGTAATGAAGCATATCCATGGTTGCCAAGAGACTGGGAGGGTACTTGTTATTTAGGAATACTGTTACCATGTGTGTATGTCACCACCACTGCTGAAGTGTCTAGAACTCGTCAAAAGCGGGATGAGGATGGTGACACTCCCTCACAGATTCTGGGTGATGTTGGTAAATCCTTTGTACCATTTTGGGGACAGATAATAAACTCTCAAGATATTAGAAAATTGGCAAGGGTTTTAGAAAAATACATCAATGAAAATACTGACATCCTATATAACATGATACTAGAGCAAAAGGCTATATTAGATTAGTGGCTCTCCAAAATAGGATGGTGCTAGACATCATTCTAGCTGAGCGTGGTGGAGTGTGCCAAATGGTGGGATCTGCATGTTGCATTTTTGTACACAATTCCTCCCCCAACATATTTAAGGCAATTAAGAAATTGCACACCTTAAGTACAGAAGTACACGTTACAGAGGGAAACTGGGATATTGGCACATGGTTCTGGGACTTGTTACGATCTTGGGGCTGGGAAATCTTTGCAGTTCTGATGGTGATCCTTGGCATTGTACTGTTTTGCTGTTGTAGCATACAGTGTCTTCCTGTTATCTGTTCTATGATAGAGTTAAGTTGTGCACAAGCAGTTGGTAAACTAGAACCTAAGACACATAGGCCGGGAAAAATTACTAATGCCTTGGTAATGCAGGACATTGCCATAAAGGAATTAATGGCGATCAATGTTTTTGAAGATAGCGATTCAGGATGCTCTGATGATGAGACATGGTTTTTGGATGATGCTAATGTTTGAGTAATGCTCTTGGCTTGAGCCAAAAGGAGGGTTAGTAAAAGTATATTTTGCATAAATACTGCCTAATAGTAAATGATTGGCCTAAGCACATTTGCATTGCACTATAAATTGTATTGAATGAACCTGAAACAGGCTGACTGGGCCGCCATTTTGAGTTATTCGCCATTTTGATTGCCTCTTGCTTTCTGTCTCAGGTTTAGAATTGTATTTTTGGCTCTACCAGAGCAAAATGAACTTTGTTCTGTTTCTATGATGTCAACGTAGATAAGAATTTTGAAGCTGCTAAAGTGTATTGTTTATCCTACACTGAGAAACCTTGGAGTTACACAAAAGCTGTACTGATCAGTAATTTAGGTACCATCTGTTCCAATAGTGCCTTTGCCGTTCAAACAGCAAGGTAGAATGATGAATAGTTGAACGTTCTCTTCTTACAGAAATCTTTGTTTCACTCCTTGAAACTAGGCTGACTTTAAACTCAAGAACAAATTATAGACAAATATAAGTGAGCAAAATAAGGAATGTTACCTTTTTGTCTTATATATGGAAAACATGTGAAATGTTTAAAGGAAAACAACAAACTATTCAAAGATGTTTAAGCATGACTTTGTTATGTGGATAGGCCATGAACCATAGGTAAATGTATTACACGAAGAGGGGCTGGACGATGTGTACGGGATTGTGGAAAACCTGTATAAATACTTGAGTTTTTGAAATGTCCAGCTCTCTTTCATCTCAAGGTGTCTGCTTGCACACATTGCGGGTGTTGAGAGCCAGACAGCTGCCTGTTAATAAATGTACATTATACTTTGACCTCGTGACTGGTGTATTTTTATTATGTGGTATTAAGCTTGATATGCTTTAATCTTTCAGTACTCCCAATATTTGCCCATGTATATGGGCATCTATTCCTATGAAAAGCCAGGTAATTAAATCACATGCCAAGTATTGACATCAATTACCATCTGCTAAAATCATTTGAACGTTGTCAACAAATCGTCAGATTCTGACAACAAACACCATTTTTGTGCATCCAGGGGTGGGGCATGGTAGTACTGGGTGAGCCGCAGATTTAGCAACTCCTAAAAGCATCAAAAGTAGACCGAAGCATCATCACACACCCCTTCCCCAGTCCAGAGCTCCTGCTTTGCTATAAAGGCCACAGGACAAGAGTAGTCAAGCAGATCCGGGGGTCGCTCAATTGCAACAGGAAAGATTCACTGCATGCCTTCTGTTCCTCTGCTCCCCTTACCACCATGTCCACGGGCATAACCCACAGAACCAAGCAGGCTGGATGGGTAGGGGGACAAGGAGGGAACAGTCTTTCTTTCTGTTGGTATGGGCCCTCCTAAATACAGCAACCCACAGTAGCGGTACGCACAGGAAACAGAAGTCCTGCACCTGCTCTCCAGTAGGAGATGGCTCTATGGTGCTTTTCTTTCTCCCCTACCTGCAATGTGCAAGCAGGGCCTTCCATGGAGGGAGCGTGGGGGAGCGCTTTTACTTTCATAGAAACAATGGGAAGAAAAGACACACAGTGTCATAGGTTTTACACAGACAATAATTGTGGTGGTCTTCGAAAGCTACTGATGTAGGCAGTGAAGGTTCTTTAGGCTGTAATTGGCTCTCTTATTGGTAGCATTGATTGGGAAATTAATGCTAAGGTCTTAGAAGGGAAGTGAGCGAGTTAGAAAATAAGGGAACACTGCTATCATTTTGAAGAAAGGTCTAGTCACACTGAAATATATCTCAAATACTACATCACTATTTAAGCTAAGTGTAATGTTTGTGTACTGCACAGGACAAGGTAAATACATTGAATCCCAAGTCTTGGGGTTGGAGATTTCTATCGTTCCTAATAATCACGATTATAGTCAATAGCTTGTCATAGTTGGTAATAGCCTTACCAGGGTTGGGTAAAGTCTTTGTTCAGCGATGGGCCACCATGGCGATCTAGCCATCGCTGTGTTCATCCAAGGATCAAGTCGTGAGTAAGGAAGGAAGATATGATTGGGTTTCTGATTAGTTGAATAGGGATGTCCTGAGGCATTAGGGTTATCATGGGCTGGTTATCAGGTCCTGCTCACACTCCTATGGAAGTTCTTTCCAAAGGTGCAAGACTGGCCAGTATAAGCAATATCTGCTTGCACTCTGGCAAAAGACATCTGGGATTCCTGTTTGATTACTTCTTGTTGTACATCCCACAAATGAACAAAGCGCCCCACAAATTGCATTTCCAATCCCAAATGATCAAGTGAGTCATGCCTTTCTTTCCCCAAAATGCGCTAGAAAATGGAACTAGCCCAAGAGTTTATCCAACAATGCTAGCCTATTACAATTCCTCCTTCATGGGGTCATATAAAGACCAGGTTCTTTACTTGCAAATCTTACAAAACAAGGCTATTAGACTCTTCTTTCTACCAAAAGCATGGGATCCATTCACATCTTCTGTAAAAGTCTTGAAATCATTTCATGGGGAATAACTAATTCTCATTTGGATGGGTTAGAACACAAACATGTTCAAACTCTGGTCCAAACTATTATTTTTCGGTTTTTAACACTGGAACATTCTTGTCTTGGATATTAGAAATGTACCTCCCTACGTGTTCATTGGTACAGTCAAATGGATACAGAGTTTGGACAGTGGAAGAGTGGAGGTGGAATCCAGCAACTTCAGATAAGGAGGCACTGGCTTGAGAGTGGGATCCTAGTTGGTAAGCCTGCCTAAGGTTCAATGTAAGGAGCTTTTGCTGAGGTTTTGCAGTCTGTGACAGTCTCTCTGTTGTACTTTCACTTGCGTTCTTGCAGGTACCTGTTTTATGTATTCACTGCACCCTACATCGGTATTTGCCTGCAAGCCACTGAAGCCAGTAGTGAGGTCCATACAACATCCTCAGTATATTTTTTCTACCTCCACTTTTGTCTCTTGCGCAGAACAACGCTCAACACTACGACTACTGCCCTGGGCCTGCCCACCTTCCAGTAGGACCCAATTGAGTACTTTCTTTGCCCAGCCCTTTTGCCCTTTGGTGATTGAAGACCGAGACTTTGGGATTTCAGCACCGGCAGGTAAGCCGCCACTTCGGTGCTTGAGAGAACAGACATATTGTCACATATGCCAAATGACTATTGGCATGATTATAAATCACTCACTGTAGCACTCTATCCACATTGCAGGGTCGCCCCTACGGAGCCCTGAAGAAGGCGGACGCTACCTTAATGCACTTCGGCCGAAACGTGTCAATCCGGGAACAGCCACATGCATTTGTTCCCGCCTGAATCAGACTCTGTTCACTCAGTCTCTGCCACGTTGGCTATCAAGATATCTTATTCTCCATAGGACCCTGGAAACACATACTGTTGTAAAGCAATACCTGACTAAGAGACTTTCCTTTAACAAGGATACCCTTATGAAATTGGGCGATGGTATAGCCTCCCTCGCCTTTCACTTTTTTGACCTTGGGATTTATTCACAAAGGACCTGTGTGTTCACATGAATTGGTACACTGTTATGTAAAAAACGAAAGATAAACACCTTTGCTCAAGATTGATCTGTATATTGTTAATACAGCATTTTTTGTTCACTTTGTTGTAAATACTGCACTTCTCTCCCTTTTTCGGAGTATTTATTGATGGTATTATATGTTGTCTTTACCTTTTGTTCATCTATGTTGCATTTTTCAACACCTTCTTTTAAGCTTTATGTACTGAATATTTACCTGTACGATTAGCAAATAAAACCCTTGTTTGCTACCCTCTGGTTTGTCTTAGCTCAGTGAGAGGTTAATATACCTTTTTCCTCAGGTTTGGATCTACCACTTAACAGACCAACCTATATACTAATCAATGGACAGGAGAATACTCCTGTACCAATAAAGTACTATAGCCTTGAGCTTCGTACACTACGAAGGGTACATCTTCTTGTTTACAAGTCTCTCTGTTGACCTGCTGTCTGTTTGCCATTTCAATTGAGGAAGAGGAGGATCTTATTAGCCAAAAACCTCTCCACAACGTGGAGCATTCCCAGAGCTTTTGCTGAGGTTGTGCAGTTTATGGCGGTCTGTGACGAGTGTGATGGTGGGGTTCGACTACGGTTACTGCCCAGAGGGCATGGCCCCTGGAGCCAGCCGCCCTCAACAGGAAGACGTTCCTAGGGCAGGAGGCCCAACAGAAGTGCCATTGGCAGACCTGGCTCTCACTGGTGTGTGTCGATCGGACCCTGGAAAGGTGAGTGCTGGGAGTCTGCTCTCACACGTCTCTGGCGCTGACATTGATAATGACACTGAGAATGAAATCAACCCTCTCATAGACTCGGGAGCAGAAGTCGAAATGGTTGAAACAGACAATCATGCAAAAGTTTATAAAGGGGTAAAACCTCTGAGAACTCACCCACACCCATTCAATATAGAGGTTCAAGTAACTGCAAGTACAGTGCAATACATCATTAGTCTTAAGGAGGCATTACAGGCGAGGAAAGGGGAGGAGACAGCAATATCGACTAGTGAAGATGGGTGTGAGCCGCTCCAACAAACTATTATTAAAATCCGTAATATCTCCCTCATAACAATAGGCACCCCTATTACAAGCCTACTTGCAGAAGAAATGGAACTGATATCTTGCCCTTACCGGTTTGTAAAGCCAGCACTGACATGACTCCCAGCCCCACTATCAATCCAAAACTCTTAGGGACCTCCACAGCTGACATAAACTGGCATGCCCATACTGCGCTCAATTGTAACCAGCAAGACCATCAGGGTTTCATACACGATCCTCCCCGCGAGTCTTTCTCGGCAACTCCACCGGTACAAAAAAGAGGATGTGTCCAATGCTCCAGTGTCCAAGCCACAAACGCCTTAAGTGAAATCATCTTGGGAACAAAGTCAGTCTGGGAGGGCCTAGAGACTGAAGGCTTTATAGTCTTTGCAGCTTTTTCTTTTGCTGCTATTTTGACAGTTTCTGGCCGCCTGATGCAACGGAGGCCCTAAGCTGGTCCTCACAATCAGGAACACAATCCAAGTGTACACAATCCATCAAGACACCCCGAACTTAAGTCCACTTTGATGGCGACGCATAGCTGCGGGTACAAAATAGTGAAGGAAAAAAGGGGAAAAAGTTGAACAAACAACTCAGACCTTTCACACGCTATCAAAATCCATTTGGCACCCAAAGGGATTGATTTAAAGTAAAATGCAGAAAAACCAAAGATTCATCTTCCGGATAGTTGCCCCAACCATTGCTGGTGACTTGTCGCCCCTGCTAAACCTTCAAACAGCAGTTAACGGTAAGGTGTATCACTGCGTGCTCCTGGAAAGCATGGAAAATCTAGAGAGAGGAGCGCTTGCCGAAGGAAAACATCCCGGAATGCCGAGATAGTGCCTAACAAGGCAAGAGGACAGGAACAGAATGCAGAACAAGGATTGAAAACCTATAACAAGAGCAATGAACATTTTGGCTACAGGTGGGTTGAAGGGCATCACCCCCCCCCTTTGATGGCAGGGGACAGAGCAGTGATTAAGGACGCCTTGAGTAACCTGGCTGGGTCTTGGGAGCAAAAATATTGCTCACCTCCAATTCAGGAGGAAGCACGACCGCTAAACATCAGCAAAAATAACACGAGAGGGAAGCCAACTGTGCATTCAAACCCTACACTGAGAAGGTCACAAAAGGCAACTAAAAAGAGAACCAGGTTCACCTCCTCTGCAGGGGGCTCTGACATTGAGTCCTCCAGCAATGACAACAGGGGTGACCTGGCAGGCTTGAAACTATCCCCCCGCAACCTGCTCAGGCCTCTAATCAAGTGAAGGATTTGTGTTGTCAACTATCAAACATAGACGCTAACATGATAGCAGCTTTTAAGATCACTATGGCTCCATTTATGAAACTATATGAGAGCATCAAACAATGGTGATGGCGATGTGGCACTCAAAAATCTATTTTGTTCATGGAAGATTTAATCTCAGCCATAAATATGTAATGGTTTATTGGGAAGCCACCCTTAACACATGGTGTTCCTTCCCTACCCACTCAAGTGGTTACTCAACACATTGTTTAACAGATTCTTTTCTTTAGCCCCATCTCAGACATGTCATGCCCCTTGGATCCCTCTCCCCTGAGCTAACAATGAGCCAAGAAACAGGCCTGTGTACAGGAAATACATGGGTATTTATTTAAATAAAAGTAATAGAAATTAGCACTAAAATGGCTAACACCACTTAATCCGTGGCACTACACAATCAACTTCTCTCAGCATAAATAAATCACAAAAGTGAGTTGAAAAGAACACAATCTCAATTCTTCACTTTCTGCAAATTTCACTTCACGAACAAATTACACTGATCAATAACAAAAGCAGTTATTATGTTATGTGCAATTTTGATTTTCCTGCCGGCTTAAAAGGTAGGATTTAAAGATTAGTTCAAATACATATGGCAATTATGATTTTGCCGACACGTTTGGTTTAAAATAAACACAGGGTGATTTAGCGGTTTGTTTTTCAGACCCCCCTTGCTTTGGTCTATGTTGGGAAACCAGACAGAAAAATGTGAATGATTTGGGGAATGTTGGATTTCAGACCCTCACTTACTGAAATGCCTGTGTTGGGGAAGCAGGATAAAATGTTGGACTGATTTAAGAACAAATATGCCTCTCTTCCTTAAAGAAGTCAGGGGTCAGCTAGACAACAAAGATTACCCAATTAAAATATAGGCTATAGTTTTCAACGCACGCTGAGAAGTAGGCTTTAATTTCAAATTTTAACATAATTCCCCCGTAGTGTTCTGCCAAAGGGGGAATTAATTAAATTAATATTTCTGGTTAAATAGGCTAAGGATCTACACAGTTTTGCCCCCCCCCCACTATAAAGGGAAAGGATTCAAGGTAAGCAGTCTCCTCCACCTTTTAGTTTCCAAGGACTCAGTTCTACTTGCATAGCAAGCCTCTGTTTAAGGTTCAGGAAAGTCAGGTGCATCCCAGGACACTCTGGCAAGATAGGGCATGAGTTTGGTCCCTCCACTTTCAAAGATGGCCTCCCGCTTTCTCCCACCTAGATGCATGCTCAGTAATCTCCTCTGGTGTCTCCTTACAGGTGTCAGGTGGTAAGATTCAGCAGCCTTCCTCTTGGTCTGTATCCTGCCTGTCTGTTCCCCTCCTTTTTCTGTGGGTCATTTTTCTGTCCCCTGTCCTAGTGCAGTCCCCCTTATATAGCAGCAATGACACAACTCATTTTACAATCTTGTGGAAGTACCCTGCAATAAATCCTGCCACTAGGATTGAACAGTTACCCGTCCCCCTAACCCCCAAACCCAGCCTCCAAGTCAGGATTGGTTTAGGGGGCTGGAGCAACATTTGGCAATTCCCATTTGTAATTGCCCTTTGTTCTCCTTTCAACATTTTGGCAAAAAACGAGTTATGTATCACTACTTCATAATTTTACTAGCAACTGGCAGACTAAACATATTTTCTGTTTCAGCTATTCATGGGGAATTAGATACACCAACCACTAAATTCATATCATGTAGCACAGCCGCGTGTCACCTTTCTGCTCTTTCCATAAAAAGCACAACCACTATGAATATGTAAGTTATTAAGCATATCCCTAATTTCTTTTTCCACCGGCTCACCAACTCTCACATTTGGAACATGTTCAGAGCAGCCAGAAACCTAGTCTAACAGGCCATTACAGCTCCCAGAGTCACAGGAAGATGAATTTGATGTCCCTAAAATCGCCTGGAAATTATATAAAAATGGTACAAAAAATGAAGTCAATTCGCCTTCTGGTTGCTGAGAAAAGGCCTAAATGATAATAGTCCTTTTAAATTAATTGTGGATCTTAATGTGAGACAGATTCCTGCCTTCTGGCCATTTGTTTACACTGGGTCAGCTTGTACCTTTATCAGTCTCCTTTGTGTTGGAAGCTTGCTCTTTAAAGTGGGTGAACCCATTTTCACACATATAAGTCATGCTCCAGCCAAGGGGTAACTTTTCTTGAAGTCAATGCTTTCAGAGCCAGCAGGTCTTGAGAAAACTGAATTCTGACACATTTAGCAGGACTGTCATGATCTCTGCTTCCAAAAGGTCAGGGTTTTCCCAACTCCCTTGGAAGCAGATCCATAACCCAGGTTCCGAGTGCCAACCAGTCCCAATTGGGACCTTTTGGACCCAGTCCTGGCGCCAGTGGCACCAGGCTCATAAATATGCCCAGTCCCAGCGCTGGAAGCGCCGGGCTCATAATGCTTGGGTGGACTTACCTGCAGCAGACCATGCTGCTTACTTGCCTGCCAGTTGAGCCTCTGATCCTCTTCTGTTTGGAACTACTTTTCCTGTTGGGTGGGGCAGGAGCCACTCCCTAGATTCAGAACACTGGAACTCTTCTGGAAAGCAGGAACTCTTTTCTTAGGCGTGGCTGTGGAAGGAGACACCTAAGCACTACAGGAGGCTATTTAAACCACACCCGATGGATGAATCTTGCTTTGCGTTATTCTGCATCCTCTGCAGCAGAACGCTCATCGTGTCTTCTGCATCTGATCCTGGGCCTAAGGAAAAAGGCTTACCATCCTGAATCCAGTCTTCAGCAACACCTATAAAGACAAGAAAGAACAGGTTAGCATTACGGTCTTCAGTGACAGCTCTTCACTTACCTGGTCCATCGGCTGTCACCAACGCCTCGCGCTGCGTTCCGGCATCTGAAAGACAAAGGCTTACCTACTCTTTGTGCGCTCCGGAGGTCTTCACACTGCATTCCGGCATCTGAAAGACAAAAGCTTACCAACTCTTCGCACGCTCCGGAGGCCTTCGGCGCTGCATCCCGCATCTGAAAGACAAAACAAGGTGCGTTTAAAGACATTGGGGAACTTTAATACTCACGTGCCATTACTCCTTTCCACATCTAACCCAGTGGGTATTCCGGCACCCTGCAGCCGCTCCGAACTTGTACCTGCAAAATAAAAAGACAGTTAGAGCGCATCGTGAAGCAGGCAACAAGCGCTTACTTACGTGCTTCCAGGCGCTTCTATTCATCACACGGGCTCCATCTTCAACTCACTTCAGCCCGTCATCCGCCATAGCCGGAACCCTGCAAAACAAGAAACATCATTACTAAAGACTTTAAAGACATTAGAATTACTCGAAACTTACCGTTCGTGCAGTAAACGACGGACAGCAGTCCTCTGAAGTCAAGAGGCCTGCTCCCCTTATCCAGTGAAGAAACTGGTTACAGCACCCTGCCCCGAGGCAGATGGAGAGCATGGCGTTCTCTTACCTAAGGTGAGAGCGTTAACCTTTGGGGTTCTACAGGAGAAGAGAAAGGGAAGAAGAGAGAGACATTCAATAACCCAGTTCCTTAATCCCATATTTTCTATCTGCAGACATCTTACCCTTCAAGTCAGACACACAGTGCACAGAGGTCCAGCCCAAAGAGCCAGCCGTGTGTTACACATCACCTTTGCAGATACGGTATACGCCCAGTCAAGACCGGCGCCTCTACGGGAATCAGGTGAGCGTTACAAGGACATTTTATTGTGGTTGGTCCTTACATGGGAGATGTGAGATCCAGGCTGGGAGTGTGAGATTTTCATGTGACGTTTTTGCCCACAGCCAGCAAAAGGGTCTGCCTGGGGCTGAAATTTCCATGAAGACAAAGTGGTGTTAACGATTCTAATCGGACGTTACACACCAGCCCAGGACTCTTGCCACTGGCCTAGGATGCAGTGCACAATTAAAACATTCTTACTTTATTTCCTAAGAATTCAAATTGAGATGGCACCCAACCCGTCTCACACCCCCTTTTACAACTACCCCGGGTCACAATGGACCATGAACCAGGCCGGTGGGTGGTAAAACAATATTTATTTATTTTAAATTAAAATAAAATCACACATTTATTTAATTTAATTTAATCACACAGCGTGTAAACATTTGCAGCGTGTAATTATACTTCTGCAGCAGGGGTCAAGTCCTAAAAATGTAGCTGGGATGCCGGATGTGTGACCCTCCCACCATGGTTGGCACAGGTTGCTTGAAATTACAGGTGACCACGTGGCAGCCAGGGGGCGAAGAAGGGATTAGGGAGAGGTAGTGGATGGGTAGAGGGAAGTAGGGAAACCGGGAAGAGGGTTAGGGTAACAGAATTGAATAGGTAGAGGGATGTTAGGGGAAAACACACCTTGATACTCTGCATACCTACTTAGCGACCTGACCTCACCTAATAGTAGTAACCAGACCTGTCTGAAAAAATAGCCCACTGCCTTCCTAAATCACTACAAACAAACATTTCTCTGACCCCTTGTACCTGAACATTAGAAACAAAGCATCAGACCTGTAACACCCCCTTAATGGGAGTTGAGGCAGCAAAATGTACATGGCAACATTATGATGGCAACATAATGAAACAAAGCAGCAGGGAGCTTCTCCCCTCATGATTGACAAAACCCATGGAAATGGCCCAAGGGTTCTGCTTGAGCGGCTGGGGGAAGAAGGGCACAGGGTAAGTGGCAACATGGTGCAACCTATGTCAAGGGCTTGAGGCTGGTACAAGTTAATGGCCAAGTGGGTAAACCCGGAAAAACAGGGTGGTCCCCCAGGGGCAGCATAAGGGCCTTTCAAACATTTCATTCAAAAGGGGCCTCAAACTTCCAGATGACATTGACCCCCCGTTTTTCCAGTCAGCACCTACAACATGGCAATAAACTCCTTTATATATCACATTTGTTCTGGGGCTTACGATGTGCGCTTTGCTGGAGACCTTACAGACGTCACTTCTCTCAAGTCCACCTTGGGGACTTCCCTCATATACAAAAGCAAAGTCCCCAAGGTGTCCCCTGTCCCCCCCAGATTTTATGTGACTCCTACGCCCCTGCATGGCAATCCCTTTTCTTCCTTCTTTTGGGTGTGGGTACTCCAGCCTCCCCTTCCATCTTTGGGTTGGAGGGTGTGGCACAGCACCCCCTTTCTTCATTCCTTTCCAGGTTGCTGGGGTTCTCACCGGACTCCACTCTCACCTCCAGGCTGGAAGTTAAGAAGGTTAGTTCTCTAATAAAAGATAGAAAAAGAGTTTCAGTACTTTTTACACACATTTTTCCCCGCACAGATTTACACAGAACTTAGAACAACAACAATAACATACTGTTATAACATGACATTTCTATTTCACAAAACACATTCTATTTATTTTCTTCATTTGCACAATAACACCAAGTAAATTACTCCCTGTTATATATATTTCCATTCGATTTTTCATCCTTCCTTTTCATTCTTCAGATGGTTCCTCTGCTCAACTTTCATTTGGCTCATCAATCAGTCATAAAGCATGTCTGGGATGACAGCTTTTCAAATGGCTGTTGTGGACCCATTTTTCTTCTGTCAGTTCTCATTTTGGGATGCCGATCTTGTAAGCAACATGTGATATTGTATCTACAATTTCAAAGGCACCATGCCAAGATGGGAGGAATTTCCGCTCCTTGGCCTGATTCCTTTGAAAATTGTACAGGTAAACCTTGTCACCTATTTCATATGCTTTCTTTGTGGTCTTTAGATCATAGTAGGTCTTCATTCCGTCAGCCGAATTTTCAAAATTGCGCTGAGCATAAGCAAAATCATGCTGGAGGTGCTTCCTTAAATGTTCAATCTACTCATGAGTAGTGGACACATTTATTAGTGTCTGATTCTGAGTACTATAGAGAAGATGGTGGTAAAACCACTTTTCATCCAGTCATGAACTCAAATGGAGACATCTTTGTTGCAGCAGATGGTGTAGACCTAATAGCCAACAGGACAAGTGGCAATCAGAGGTCCCAGCTGGGTACAAAGTCAGCCACAAACTTCTTTAAGATACTCACAATTGTTTCGTTGTATTTCGCTACCCTCCCACTTGATGCCAGGTGGTAGGCAATGTGGAGTTTTCTTTTTACCCCTAGAATCTCCCACATCTTCGTCATCACCTCACTGGTAAAATGGCTTCCTCGGTCCGACTCAATCCTTTGCGGGAAGCTGAAACGACAGAAGGTGTGGTTGATCATTAGTGCAGCAGCCGTCTCTGCCTTACAATTTGGGACTAGAAGACATTCTACCCACTTCGTGAACAATCATGTGACAGTGAACATGTACTTGTTTCCTCTAGAGGAGCGAATCACTGACCCGATGAAATTGACTTGCAAATCTGACCAAGGCAGTGTCATTTTCCTTTTCTGTAGGGAAGCTCTGTGTGTGAGTGAACTGCATTTAAATTGAGCACACACAAGACACTCCTTTGGGTAAGTGTTGAGGTCCTGGCCCATGTGTGGCCAGTAGGCAACCTGGCGCAAGGTTTCCAATGTCGTATGAAACCCCCTATGACCAGCAGTGTCTGCATCCTGGGTGTGGTTCAATATCAGGCTTCGGAATTGAGGTAGGTACCACCCACTGGTCACAGTCAGATAGGTCTCTTTTTACCAACAAACGGTCTTGGATCCGGAACATCTTGGAAAACTTCATCAACACCTGGAGATCCTCTTTACTGGCATAATCTGATTCTATTATTAGAAAGCTTACGAGGGTCTTCAATGTGTCAATACAATTTTCCCAATGATCGGGTCCTCTTTCTATGCAGTGATCAAATCTGCATCTGGGGTATCTTTACTCCACTGGGCTGTTGAGAGTTCACTGTTAACCAGAGTTTGTGACCTGGTGACAGTTTCCATTTGGATTTTACCCAGCAGGGATTCAATTTCTATGAAACCCCCTGCAGAGCTCTGGTTTTAGCCAGCTGTTCAGCCAGGTCATTCCCAGTCTTATCTGGCCCCTCTATCTCGGAATGACCTCTTATCTTCTTCCAATAGATGGTCATCACATTGGAGGCCACCAGATCATTGATTGACTGGATCAGTTTGGCATGCTTTAGGGGTTTGTTGTTGGCACAAACCATGCCCCGATTCTTCCAGTTAATCAGGTGCTCCACAAACCCATTCCTGACATAATCAGAGTCAGTGATTATGACAAGTTCATTGATTTGCTGGTGCACTGTAGTGAGGATGGCTTGATAAACAGCATCACCTCTGCAGCCTGATTACTTTGGGGTCCTATTTTATAACCACCAGAGGGTTCTGGGGTATCATTCACCCAGGTATTCCCAATGCCAGCCACCAGTTATTTTTCCCTGTTGTTGTCAGCATGGTAGGAGCACCCATCCACATAAACTGTCCGTATCCCCTGACACGTCTCTTCTTCATAGACCTCGTGTGGGGAAGTTAAGTATGCCTCCATGTTGTTGTTGGTCATTAGACTTTCATCCTCGCGAAAGTTTTCTTGAGCACAATCATGCAAGTCCGCCAACCCTTGCGTTAGGGGACTCTTCTTGTTTTGACCATATCTGACCTCCACAGGAAAGCCTTGCATGGACAGAATCAAGGAAGTAATTCTGGCATTACTAATACTCCCCGCCCGGTTTCACTTTGTAGATACTGCAAGGTTGGTCTTGACAATTATCTGCTCCCCCTGTATGAATGGGCAATACGTTTTCAGTGCCCACACCATTGCCAGGAGTGCCCTCTCGCAGTCATTTAATTTTTCCTCCACTGAGGGTAAAGTCTTGCTCGCGTATGAGATGACTTTGTTGATCTTGTCATGTTTTTGGTACAATACCGCTGTTAGGCAAGTATCTTAGAACCTCGTCTCCAAGAAGAACTCCTTGTTCTTTATGGGGCAAGCCAAACAAGGAGCCTGAAAAGGCTTGTTTTCAGTTGTTTAACTTCCTCAGATTGTTCTGGACCCCACTCCCACTTGACTCCGGCTTTTAAAAATGGACCAAGGGTCGAGTGACCTCTGCATAGTCTTCAATGAACTTTTGACTATAATCAGTAAGTCCAAGAAGTCTTCTTAATTCTCGCAGAGTGGTAGGGTCTTTTAATTTTAATAAGGCTTCCACCTTTTTCGCTTGGTGATTAAGACCCTCAGGTGTAATATCGTGCCCTAAGAAGTTCACTCGGATCTTACACCACTGTGCGTTCTGAAAGGACAGTTTTGCTCTGTCCTTCTGTAACTGGGTAAGAACATAGCAGATTTCTGCTATATGTTCCTCCACAGTTGAGCTGTTGATCAAAACATTGTCCACATAGGCCATGTTTCCCCTTTTCGCATGGCCTTATGTAGGAAGATGTTGAAATCATTGCCGGAGTTTATGTATCCAAAGGGTTTCAGGTCCACATGTACTGCTGCCCCCAAAGGTAAAGGTAAGATTGTACTGGTCTTTCCTACTCACAGGTACTGTCCAGTAACCGTTGGTCAGGTCAATGGCGGTGCACACCTTTGACCATTGGATCTGGCCCAGTCCATGATCAATGCAGGGAAGGGGCCATCTTGACATGTGGATCATTTGTTGAACTCCTCAGGTGTGTACATAGTCTCCATTGGCTGTTTGGTTTGAGGATGCCCAGTACCGGGTTGTTGAAGGTACTGTGGATCGGACAAATTATCCCATGGGATTCTAAATTCGTAATAATCTCTGTGAGTGACTCCATGGATGTGAGAGGTAACTGGTATTGCTTCACAAATACAGGAACCATTTCAAGGTCCATGGGAATGGTGGTTGAGTGAAACGATGTGCGTCCACAGTCATATGAGTCCACTGAAAAGATATCTTGTAATTCCAGGAAGACCTGTTTTAGCTTTTGTCTTTGCCCCTCATTCTCACAGGCTCACATCAGCCAGATTGATCCTTTCCTCGACCATCTGCTTGAAACCTGGAAAGACTTCAGGCTTGGCAATGTCAGTGGTATCCTCCAGTTGGGTGGAGAGTGCTCTTTTGATGGTGTTGACCTGGACAGGGGATTCAAGGTAGTGGTCCTTGACTCTGAACACTATCTCCTCCTTCCTAATGCCACAGGTCACCTCTTCCACACCATAGGGGCAGGAAGAGTACACCAGGAAATTCCCCCATGCCTAGTAAATCTCTCTTCTAGAGGAATACCGTCACTGATGTTGAAGCAGTCATTTGCGATTTGTCCCATGATTTAATGACCTAAATCAATAGAATAATCTTGGGCATTACTTTATTTATTTTGTCATTTATAGAGCGCACATAACCCAGAGGCATCTGGGCACTTTTTGCTTATGAATTCGGTTACAGTAGGTGCTTATAACTACATAAATTACAGTCCATGCATATGAAGGTATGATAGGTAGCAAGTTACATGTGACATAGTAGTCTTTTGTTTGTTACAGGGCATGTGGCAAGGAGGTTAGTTACATTGCTTACAATAGTTACAGACAGCCAGTGAGTCAAGAGCGTGCAAGCTGGGATACAAAGGATACCTACAGGATAGGGTACATACAGGATTCCCTAGGTAACAACTGTAGGCTACCTGCAAGACCACCACCTTGAGTTAAGGGAAGACTTGGGTGAGCATTCAAGTTTTGAGGCCTTTGCTGAATGACCATAGTGATGTGTCAGTCCTTAAGGCTGAGGGCATGGGGTTCCACAATTTGGGGGCAAACACCGGGAAGATGGAGCCACCCATTTTTTGTTGTCTGAACCTAGGGATAGCGACAAGGCTGGTGTAGGAGGAACGGACAGGTCTATTGGACTGGGGTTTTGAGACTTGATTTCTCACGTATGCCGGGGCGTTATTGGAGAGGCATTTGTGTGTGTGTGATAGGGTTTTGAATTTGATCAAGTCTCGAACCGGGAGCCAGTGGATGTTGCGTCTGGCTGACGAGATGGGTTCATGTTTAGGGATGTTGAATGCTGCTCTAATAACATTGTTTTGCACAATTTGTAATTTGTTAATGTTTCTTGCATTAGACCTACAAAGAGGAAATTGTAGTAATCAGCCCTTGACGTGCTCTGGCCAGAGAGATGCAGATGTCTGTGGCTAGAAAGGGTCTGCTGACTCTGATCAATTTCGAGGTGTAGGCTGCTGCGGAGACTATCGCATTGACTTGCCTCGTTAGGGTAAGTGAGGACCCGATGTAGACACCTAAGGTTTTTAACTCCTTGCCTACAGTAATGACGTTGCAGTCAATGTTGAACGCTTTGTAACAGTGGGGTAGATTATTCAGTTTGGATTGGCTGCCGATGAGTAGTTCGCTTTTCTCATCATTGAGACATAACTCATTTTGCGCCATCCTAGCTTGGATGGTGAGGTATATTCTGTTGTGCGGGATAGAATCGGTGTCGTAAGTTCTGGTGATTGGTAAGAGTATTTGGGTATCGTCAGCCAAATTTGTGTACGTAACACCAAGTTTGTCTAGGCAGTCAAATAGAGGCGTGGTAAATACATTGCACAATGTGGGCGAGACACATGATCCTTGGGGGACTCCACAAGAAACTAGGGCTGGTTCAGCTGCAGCTGTGGAGGAGAAGACTCTCATTGTGTGGGTGGATAGGAATGATTCAATCCACTTATGGCGTTCAGTGACTAATGAGTAGCTAGGGCTAGATGTTGACATATAATGTTGTGGTTAACTAAGTCAAACGCTGCCGATACGTCGAGCAGAAGGAGGGTCGCTAATTCCCCTTTGTCTTTGATTAGGTCCATTTGGATTTTGAGGTCAAGAAGTGCTGTTTCCGTTCTGTAGCCAGGGCGAAAGGTGGATTGTTGAAGGCCTAAGAGATTGTTGGATTCTAGACATTTCTGTATTTGTAGGTAGGCTACTCTGTCGAGTATTTTCAGTCAAAATGGAACCGTGGTGATGGCCGGTAGTTAGTAGCGACGTTGGGATCCAGTACGTGTTTTTTAAACAATGGGAGTACCCGGGCTTCTTTTAAGTTGTAAGGTACTTTGCTGGAGGAAAATGAGTTGTTGATCAGGGTTGCGATGAAGGGCGCAAACTCATTAATGCAATCTTTAATGAAGGTGACCAGGCAGATGTCAACTTGACATCTTGAAGGCTTCCATCCCTTGATCATTTTTATAGTTTCTGTAGTGGACAAAGATGTGAATTCAAATATATGTGTGATAGACGGTGGCATTGTGGGAGAGTTGGCTGGTGGGATCTCTAGGGAGAGTTTAGCTTTCTTAGTTTTGATTTTGTTTTGGAGAAGGGTGATTTTGTCAGCGAGGGAATTTTGGATGTTAGAGCACCAAGGCTTATCCTTGATGCAATGATCAGGTACTGGAGCAGGAGATTCCAGCTCTCGAAGTATAGAAAAGAGCTCCCTAGAGCATGATTGAGCATTTTCAATTCTCTGGTTATATGAGTTACCTTTAGCTTTGACATGTTTCTTCTTTGTATGTGGTAGCTGCAGTATTGAAGTGTGTCTTGTTTGCGTTCATTTCACTGAGCGCAAGGTTTGAAGGTTCTCAGAGAACCAAGAGTGAACGTGGGCTCTAGGTTTCGTTTTCGGGATGCCCAGGGGAGCACCTTTGTTGATGGTGCTAGGACAGTTTGGTTGTATAATGTCACCATGGAGTTGAGGTCAGAGTTAGTAAGTGGGGGGCTAATTATCTGTAGTAGGAAGGGGAGCATATTGTCTGGGTTGGTGTTCCACTGGTTTCTTGAAGGCGTAGCTGTGGTAAGTTGGGTCCGTCTATCAGGCTTGGTTCATCAACCGCCATTCCAACAATGGTGTCTGCGCGCCAAAGTGATACTTCGAGGGTCGCTGTTATCAACCAATATTCAAATGGTGTTGTGTTCTAAGTCTACGAGAGGTGTCGGATTTAAATATATCCCTTGTTGCTGTATATTGGAATTTAGATTATGCGTCCTGATGTTTGAGGTTCTGTCCTCGCTTAATTTTGAGGGGAAGAGTAAATTGTCACACCTGTCCTGGGATGGTAACCTCTTCTAGCACTTGAACTTGAATCGCATAAGGTAGCAATTGAGCTGACCAGAATGCTTTTTCAATATTGTAAAAGCCCATGGGATTACTCCCCAGTCGGGACCAGGCTTTATTATAAATTAGGTCCAAATTGACTGATTACTCCTGTAAGAGGATTCAATTCAACACTACAGCTAAGTCAACGCCTAGTCTATAATACTGAATGAAAACCCTTATTGATATATCTTTATGTCCAGTTCATGCGTTCTGGATGACTACCCCTATATAACACCCCTCTCTTGGAATCCTCCTGACCCCACTGATCCAAGAAGTAGTTCTGTTTTGCAAGTTAAAAGGTTTATTTGATAAATTAAACAATATATATATATATCACGCTTTATAATAAATTAATAATTGAATAGCACACTTAATCTGATATGATAAAGATTAACAACGGAGAATCTGGCCCTAGCACACTTCTTGATAATCACTAAGGAGTTGACATGAAATGGATAAGATAGCAACAATACTTTTATGGTTTCAAATGGATGCAATGTGGAATGAAATGCAGTACAGAAAATAACTTGATAGGATTTCAGCAAAGACAATGTAATCACTTTCTTGTACAATTCACCCCCCCCTTTTATGCAATGCAAGGAAATGGAAGGAAGGCACACAGTTCTCGGAAATGCAATTCAAATGTAATTCAGTTCACCCAGCAACTTAGACTACAGAAGTTTAAAACACAGGCAAAATGCTTTTATATGTGCTGGCAATAAAGTGAAAAATATGCTAAAATGCTTTTAATTCCCTCTAGAGGTTCAGGGTGAGTGAAATCAAGTTAATATTAGTCCAGGCTCACTTTAGCAAGGATCTAGGAGTAACTAGCAGGTTAAACGAATTTCTGGCAAATGGAAGGCAAGCAGCAGCAGATTTTTACACGTGAAGAAATTTGCAAATCGCGGCAAAATTCGCGAATGCGCCGGGCGCTATTACAGAAGAACTACAAGGGCTATCAATATGGTTTTGGGGGCCTAGGAAAGCCTAGGATCTCAGCTTTCAGATGAAAGTTACTGCAAGTCTCTAGCACAAACGGTCGCGGAGATATGAGCGATTGAATAAAGGTCGTTTTTCAGATTGAAATTTTAAAGTTCAAAAAGACAAGTGCAGCTTGCAACTAGCAAATCACAGGTGACAGCTTTACAAATGACAGGTGACAGTTAGGAGACAGTTCTACTTAGATTAAAATAGGATTGAATTATATTATTTTAACTAAGAGATTGGTTCTGCACAGTTTTCTAGGTACTCACACTATATTCTTGAGTGAAATGGGCCACGCCACGGATCTGGTCAGGTTTTAGACTGGACTCTGGTCTCTGCACTTCATAGTGATCTGGGTCAGCTCTCTCTGGTTCTGCTAACAGGTCAGCTCTACTCTGCTGGTCTGGTCTGGGTCTCTGAAGGTTGATGGAGGTAAAGTATGGATTTTCCCGGCAGAGCTTCCAGCTGCAAATGGATTTGAAGGTCCCTATCTGTCCTGTCTCTCTGATTTTATGTGTTTTTAAAATGGGTGTGTGTGAGCAGCATCACTAGCCAGCCCCTCTCCACTTATCATTGGCCAAGCTTTCATTTCTCCCCTGATTGGGGGAGCTAAGTTGTGTCAGAGTGATGTCATTTTACAGCCTGCAGAAAGTCCACTCCTCCTGTCAACTTGCACACAAATCTAGATTTGAACCAAATACATATTTGCAGAGGTACATATTGTTTTAAAATCATATGCACCCATCATGCATTACAGGAGGTATACCCTGTTCCAACTCTGCTCTTCCTGGGGGCTTGCATTCAGAAATGGCAATATTTTGCACTTTTTAACTGGTTTGCAATACCGGACATTACCCCAAATTTACACACATGTGCGCAAGGAGTATGGACATTAGTTGATGAAGTGTCAGATTTTTCACATGCACACATTTTGAGTAATATCCTCTTTTCCGCTAAAACCCCCCTGAACATGCCACCGGTTCTAAAAACCTCTTAAAATGTGGGCAGAAAAATCACAAGAATTATGGTGTCATTTAAATAATTTTCACAAGTCCGCTCTATGAGTTATTCATCTTTTTCTAAAACCATATTCTGGCTATAGAGGTGTGTCTTTTCATGTCACATGGTACAGAAACCAGTCTTTCCAGTTTCTGCCAAGCTCAGAGACCCTGCCCCTCCCAGCTTCTGCCAAGAGGAAGCTCCATTTACGACTCCCGCCAATAAAACATTTGCCTGAGTCAGGACAGGGCTTTGTTCAGAGCTCCTGTATTCTGTGGGGGCTCCCCTTAATTCAATTATCAGAGAGATGGCATATCCTTAGTGTGGCCAGCAAAAGGCAGATAGGCCTGGGAACACAGCTGTGACTCAAGTTTCACTCCTGATGGGGGTAGTTGCCAGGCAGAATTCAGTTCCTTAAGCCAGGTTTCAGATAAAATGTCACTTTTTGTTCCCCAGTTTAAGTCAATACAATTTTTTTACATATGCAGCTAGAATGCTGATTCTAAGTTTAAAACTATGACATTTAAACAATTGAAACCTATGTGACACACAAAAGTAGGTCACTCAGTCAATTTAAACATTTAGATTTTTTAGTGTCTTTCAGTCCAAATTTACTTAAACTGCTGAAATCCACAGCTCAGCCAGTCTTGTTATAAACCTTCAAGTCACTTCAGAATATAACTTTACATTGGATCCACCTCTTAAAATGTCTTTCTTTGGCGTGTTTTGGGTTCATTTATTCAGTTTTCTACAAAATCTGGTGGTTTTAAAACGCCGGCTTTTGGATAGTGGTGAGTACTGGTACTGCACCCCTTTTTGGGATTTAAGAAAATGAATTCCCAACAGTTATGGGTTTGCTTTTGGCAATCAGCATTGCCATTCCAAATGGTTTCAGACTACTGTGTGGTTAGTCCAATGGTGGTTTTAGGCAGCGTCCTTCTGTGCCCATAACATCGGCAAAAATGAGTGGCAGCCTATTCTTCATGCATTTCCCTGTGCATTTTCTGGGAAGCTCTGGCCATCATGATGTTTTCCATGTCAGTACTGCACAGTTTTGAGGTAGGGCTCGGATGCATGGGTAAATACATCCCACACTCCCCAGTCCGGACCAGGCTTTATTATTAATTAGGTCCAAATCGATTGCGAATCGGTTGAGAATGTCACTTCCCACTCTCACAACCCAACTATTATGGTCTATGCTTTTGTTGCCAAAGGGCATTTTTAGCATACACCTGCTAGGCAGGAGGTGTTTGAAATTTGGGGTTTCCAGACCTACTTCCCATTTGTCAATCAATTTAAATGTGGGAATGGTCTGATCGTTTGGGAGTTTACTGAATAATTCTTCGCTGATGAAGCTCCTTCCATTATTGAGGCATACTCTGGCGAGCACCGGTTCCTCCCTCTCATTTACCTGAATGGGGAAAACAACTGCTTGCCCTTTTTCTGAATGTTTGTCAGACTCTGAGTGGATTCTTCCTTGTCTGGTTTCACGGGACTCAAGGTTTCTTCTGATTTTGGACTGATGTAACATTTTAGGGTGTTCCAGTGTGGATTGCCACTTACAACTGGAAGGTTGATTTTTGAGAATGGAGAAGGGTTCCCATCACCAGTTCGTTCTCCTACAGAGATGACAGTGATGTCTGGGACTTGGTTATTTTTTAAATGGAACTCTACATTCTCCGAGCGTTGATCAATTATGTGACAGGTACCATTCAGGCTTACATAATTGGTACTCCTTTTTAATTTGATGGGGCGGTTAGTCTGAATCCAGAGGACCTTGTTTACACAGTCGATCAGAGGTGATAACCTCCTCAGGAGATCGTTCCCCAGTAATAAAGGTGTGCCCTCTGGAGTCACAACGATCACAGGATGTTTCAGCCGATGCCGTCCAATTTGTATGTCCAGATCCACAGTCCCTTTCACAGAAATATAATTTCCGTTTACATTTTGGAGTTGTCCGGGAAGTGGTGTGAGTGGAATTTGGTGACCCTCCTCCCGTCTTGAGTTTAGTTGGTCAAAGGCCCTTTTTGACAGGAGGGTGGCTTGAGATTGAGTATCCACCAGAGCTGATAATTCACGCTAATCTTGCACCTTAACCGGTGCATACAATCAGACTTCTTTCTCCTCCAAGGTGCAAAGAAAGTGTGAGTTATTTGACAGCCTGGTGGCCATTTTCTTAATATTGAACTCCGACAAACACTGTGTGATCTTGGCCAATTTTCTGTGTCGGAGTTTGGGAATCTGTAAAAAAAAAAACTTTGCAGCTTGCAATGTGAGTTGTTGGGGGATCCTCCTTTTCCACAGCTCCTTGGCTGTCCCCCGTTACCTGGCAACAGTTCTCAGAACCTATTTGGAGAAAAGACACCCCCTCCTTTTCACTTCTGTTTGGCTCACTTGTTTGGCGTTGAATAGTTTCTGGTTCTGGGTCGGTCTCTATACTTACCCTGTCGCACTCAGAGTCTTTTGGGACCCATTTTCCTTTGGGAGGGAGCCCCCATTTTCAAAAGGGATAATCCATAGTTCCTCTACAAAGTGGGTTCTTCTTTGGCCTCTCCTACATTCCCTTTGCTCTTTGGGTTCTAACATTTCGGGAGTAGAAGAGACTCTTTCAGGCTGAGAGCTTTTTAGGGGTTATTTTTGGGTGAGAAAGGAAGCTTCCTCAAGGGCTTTGCATCTCCCCCCCACCCAGGTCCCCTGATCCACAACCTGTGGCTTGTTGGAGGTTTCCTTCTGTCATTCCCCTCTATGGCATCAAACCTGGGTGTTGGGGAATTCTGGGAAGCAGGGTTAGGTTGAGAGCTGGACTGAGCCCTCAGCATACACCCCAGATCATTGATCAGTTGCTGGACCTGTCGCTCCATTTGCGAGACCTTGTCTGGGTAGTAGTGTGGTCTCAAGTCATACCTCTGCTGCTCCTGAAAGGGATAACTGTCTCTTCTCCCGGAGTAGTTCGGGTAGTGGAAATTCCCCATAATTTTCCATCCTGAATCTCCCTTCTTCAGGGATCTATTGTCATGGAACCAGGGAGAGAGAGGAGGATTGTTTTGGAAGTTCTGGTTTGGGGGATATCTGGGGAAAAAAGTACAGATTGGCTTGGGGGATATCTTGGAAAAAAGTTCAGATTGGGGGTTGGAGTGATACTTCTCTCCTTAGGGAAGTTCTGGAGGGACGTTTCCCTGGGCAGTACTTACCTGATTAGTTCCCCCAGCTTGGGCCGGGGGAGAGTATACATACCACATGATTGGTTTAGTACCCTTGTACCTAGAACCTACATAGGTGGCAGGGTCAAAGGGATCATTGTTCTGGGCTCCTGCCTGACTACCATTCGATTGGGCTGGCTTGGGGGGTCCCTTCTGGTTTCCATTTTGCTTGCTGGCAGGAGGGTTACTTTTAGGCCCCCTGTCTCCAGATCCAATGGAGGGGTAGTTTTTACCTCTGCCACCTTTGCAGCAGTAGGGGTGTTAGATGGTTTAGGGGTTTCGACAGAATTTACACTCTCAGCAGGCTTTTGGACCGCATAAATCCTGGTGGCCTGTTCAATCACCCAATCCAGGGCCCTATGCTCATGAAAGTCACACACTAACTAAGTCATTGGGCCTCATTACGCGGTAGGCGGTAGCCATGGGGCTATTAGCGCTATGGCTACCCCCTTACCGCATTCCATGTCCGTGTTCCCGGTATATGGATTTACCGGGTCATTCCGACCTTGGAGGACCCGGTAAGTCCCCATTCCGGAAACCATTCCCCATTCCCATTTGAGCCCCCACAGGGCTCAATGGGAATGGGGATGGAGCTAAAACGGGCCCGCAGTTAGCGGGCCCGTTATTAGCCCTGAAGTCCCTTAATGGGTCCCTTGCATACCGCCTGGTAAAACCAGGCGTTAGGGAATGGACCCGCTAAGGGACCTCGTAGTAGGGCGGTAAGGGATTACCGGCACTGGTGCCCTTACCGGTGCCGGTAATCCCTTACCGCCTACCGCGTCATGAGGCCCATTATGTATTTGGGAGAGCATAAAAATATGTAGTTATGAACTCCCTACTTTCTGTGTTCACCTGCCAGGAAGTGTGAGAAAATTATGGCTTTAACTCCTTCACAAACTCCCTAGGTGCCTGATCTTCCCCACACTTCAATTTATATGCAGCCTTACGGGCCTCTTGTGGGTTCCTATGGGTGGAAAAATGTTTCAGTATGGCTGCCTTATAAGTGGACCATTTATGATGATCCTGGTCCTCCAGTCCCTCAAAGAAACTGGAGTACTCAGGTGAGAACGTCCATTTAGCCAATGCTACACAATTCACATCATTCCTGAATTGGAATGATGGCATCATCTGCTCATAAAGTTCCAGGTACTCCCATACCGCTCTTTATGGCCTTGATTTGTCTTCTTGGGACTTTGACAAAACCCTTTCTTTGTTTACCTGTATTTTCCTTCTTCTGCACCAGAGTCCATTCACCATCTGACTCAGAACTACAACTGGTACTCCCTTCCCTGTCTTATAGGTGCTCCCTATCTCTATGAGACTGGGAATATCTCCCAGAACTGGGTATGGACTCCTCTCACCTGGACCAAAGTGAACTCTCAGGGTCACTCACCCTGGAATTCCTTTCAGGCCGAGGATAGAACCCATTTTCCTCATCCCTCCTACCAGGGAGTCTGGGGAATTCTGCCCCTTCACCTGAATACACAGAGGTTTTTAGAATGCCCTTCCTAGGCTGAGGGTCTGGCTTTTCTCCTTCAGCGAAGCGGGAAAGGTGATCTCTTTGTGGTTGCATCTTTAGCCAATCTAACTCACTGACTTTCTCCTCATGAGAGTTTTCATGGTCTGAAGTGCTTATTGTATTATTTCTTACTTCCCAGGACACACTGGTCTGGCCACTTTCCCTTCTATGTGGAAGAAATTAATACTCACCAATATAAGACAGGGACTGGCCTTCTTGATCAGTTCGGCCAGGCGTGGGTAAGTCTAACTGCCTCATGTAACCCTATTCTTGATAGGTGGCATTCGTGAGGTCGGTTCCCATTTGTGCACAGGGGGTTGTAAATGACTAGCATGAGGCCCCTGTTGGGAAGGGCACCTCACCTTGATCATTGGGCCTTGTCCCATATCCTGACTGTTCAGGGTGCCTCAGGTTCTGTTTATAATTTTCGATTTCCTTGGTGAGGCTCTCACACCTGTGTCTCTATTTGCTGTTGGTAGTCAGGGAGCTGGCTTTTTAATTCTGACACTAAAGTCTGATTAATCTCATGTACCCTGCTCTGAGCTACCAACCGATACTTTGTTTGCTGTACCTCCTGCTGAAGTGATTCATTTTCCCTCCTTGAGCTTTGTATGCTGCATGCATATTCAAGGCGCTTTTCCTTCAGGAGACTAATCTCTTTGTCTTGTTCATCCCTACATGTTGCTGCCTCTAATAGTTCAGCTTCTATTTGCCTTATTCGCTCTACAAGCTCATTCCTTTATTCTCTAATTCTGGTCAGTTCCTGGGACCCTGATTGTTCCTTTTCTACCTCCATTTCCAACTGATTTATCCTCTGTAATATGATGCTGTTATCCCGATTCAAGAGGTCTTTTTCCTGAGCCAGCTGCTTCCTCTGTTTCAGAGTACTTACCTGCTGATGGATAGGATCAAAGTAATTTTGGGAATCAACCCCTTTAATAATTAATTGACTATTTTCAGTTTTCAATTATTTTATTTCTGATTGGAATGCACTGATGTCCTTCAAAGAGTCTCTATTATGAGCATACTGGTCATTTAGCTTGTGCTGCAATGCGCTCATATTTTCTACACACTCTTTTTGTGAATTATTCAGTGAAAATAACAGTGTTTCACGCTCTGCACTCTCTTGCTCCAGTGTTTTAAATTCAGCTTTTTGTTGTTGAGCAAGATCCTGGGCCTGTGATATGAAAATACAACTGAGTAGTTAGCTTAGCCATTTTTATCTGTTCATCACAAGCAGTTGTGGTCATATAAAATGCTTCAAGTGCTTTTTGCAATATTACGGCTTCAAGCCAAATATTGCTTACTGAGTTAACCTCCCGCACAATTTTGGTTTGCTAGTTTCCTGCATCGCCCTCAACCCATTTTCCTTTGAGAAATAATTTAGTTAGGAGATGCTTCCTGGCTTCCCCAATTTGTATAGTAGTCATTTGCACAATTGACTTTTTGTACTTCAATAAAACGTTCTTTATGTAGGTGCAAAATCAACCTATTCCCGCTTGATTTCCTCACTCAAATACATTTTTACACACTTTTAGTGTTTTACCTATACACCTCCCTGGATTGCAGTGGTTAATTCCTAGTGGCACTTTAATAAAACGAAGATGACTGTCCCTCCACCTTAATGTAATTGCATCAAAATAAATAGACTGTCACAATGTACTTTTCATGGTTCAGGAATAGGAAGCCAAATCAGAGCCCGAGCCCCCAGTTTGTAACAGTTCATTGAGAAGCCACCCTCAACTTGGGAGTTCCTTTCCTCCCCACTCAAGTGGTTACACAACACGCTATTTAACAGATTCTTTTCTTTAGCCCTATCCCCAGAGCTAACAATCGGCCAAGAACCAGGCCGGTGTACGGGAAATATATTGGCATTTATTTAAATAAAAGTGACAGAAATTAGCACAGAAATGTCAAACACCATTTCATCCATGGCACACCACAATCAACTTCTCTCAGCATAAATGAATGACAAAAGTGAGTTGAAAAGAACACAATCACAATTCTTCACTTTCTCAAAATGTTACTGCTCGGAAAAATTACACTGATCAATAACAAAGGCAGTTATGATGTGAGGTCGTGCAATTTTGATTTTCCTGCCTGCTTAAAAGGCTAGCTGTAGGATTTCAATATTGGGTCAAATACATATGGCAATTATGATTTTGCTGATACTTTTGGTTTAAAAGAAACACAGGGTGATTTAGCGGTTTGCGTTTCAAACCTCCCTTACTTTGGTCTATGTTGGGAAGTCGGACAGAAAAATTTGAATGATTTGAGGAATTTTGGATTTCAGATTTGGATTTCAGACCCCCCATACTGAAAGGCCTGTGTTGGGGAGGCTGGATAAAAATGTTGGACTGATTTAAGAACAAAGACGACCCTCTTCCTTAAAGAAGTCTGGGTTAGCTGGACAACAAGGATTACCCAATTGAATTATAGGCTATAGTTTTCAGCACACAGTGGGAATTGAGCTTTGTTAATTTAGAATTTTAACAGTGTTCTGCCAAATGGGTAATTAATTAAATTAATGTTTCTGGTTAAATAGGCTAAGGTTCTGAACAGTTTTGCCCCCCAAACCATAGGCCCACTATGAAGGGAAAGGATTCAAGGGAAGCAGACTCCCCCACCTTTTGGTTTCCCAGGGCTCAGTTCTACTTACATAGCAAGACTCTGTTTAAGGTTCAGGAAAGCCAGCTGCATCCCAGGACAGTCTGGAAAGATAGGGCAGGGGTCTGGTCACTCCACTCTCAAAGATGGCCTCCCGCTCTCAGCTTTGAGGCCTTCCTAGATCCACCCAGATGCACTCTCAGCAATCTCCTCTGGTTTCTCCTTACAGCTGTCAGATGGTAAGTTTCAGCAGCCTTCCTGATGGTCTGTCTCCTGTCTGTCTGTTCCCCTCCTTTTTCTGTCTGTCCTTTTTATTTACCCTCTCTAGTGCAGCCCTCCTTATATAGCAGGGATGACACCACCAATTTTACAATCTTGAGGCAGTTCCCTGATATAATTCCTGCCATTAGGATTAGACAGTCACCCTTCTCTCTTCTCCCAAACCCAGCTTCCAAGTCAGGATTGGCTTAGGGGTCTGGAGCAACATATGGCAATTCCCATTTGTAATCACCCTTTGTTCTCCTTTCAAATTTTTGGCAAAAAAATTGTTATGTATCACTGAATTCTTCTTCCACACAGACTCAATGCGCCACAGAAAACTCAGTTGAGGACTTTTTAACTCATTAACCATTCGTCAAAGCTCAAGTTATGTGTTCTTTAATCTTGGCCCTTTGTGATTACACGTGTTTCAGCACGTTCATGTGCCTTTTTCAAATCAGGGCATGGCGTAACGGATTGACATATTGTGAAGATAGATGAATATGATTAAAGTGTAACATTAAATGCATGTTACCAGAAATGTTATGCAAAAAGTAACATAGATGTTCACAGTGTAACATAGGAACAATGCAAATACAAAGATATTTTAAAACAAATTGCTATATGACATTAGGATACAGAGTTTTGTGAACAAATAATGAACAAAAAAAGAAACATGTAATAGAGTAAAAACACACAGAGATGCGGGATGGGGGATCGGGTTGGATCGTTAGGGTTTTTTTTAAATAAACAAAGACACCATCATAGAAAAGAAAAGAAAAACAAAAATAAAATAAGTATGTTGTCACGTTAAGACATGCTCTGATTTGAAAAAGGCACATGAATGTGCCGAAACACGTGTAATCACAAAGGGCCAATATTAAAGAATCTAAGAACACACAACTTGAGCTTTGATGAATGGTTAATGAACTAAAAAGTCCTTTCTCTGGCGCAGTGAGTCTGTGTAGAAGAAGATTTTCCTTATCTTCACATAGAGTAGAGGAACTCTATGTCTCTGTTTACTTTTCCACACCCATGCGACACCTGTTTTGAATTACAAACAAATTAGGGCGCAGAGGTACACTAAAAAGTTCCTCAGTCAAAGACATATTTACGTCTCACAACTTCATAAATTTACTAGCAACTGCCAAACTAAACAGATTTTCTGTTTCAGCCAATCATGGGGAATTAGATAAGCTGACCACCAAACCTGTATCATCTAGCACTGCCATGTGGCACCTTACTTCCATTTCCATAATAAGCACAACAGTTATAAATATGTAAGTTATTAAGCATATCCCTAATTTCATTTTCCACTCACTCACCAACTCTCACATTTGGAACATGTTCAGATCAGCCAGAAACCTAGTTCAACTCAACGGGCCATTACAATTCCCAGAGTCACAGGAAGATGGATTTTATATCCCCAAAATCACCTAGAAATGACATAAAAATTGTACAAAAAGGAAATCAATCTGCCTTATGGTTGCTGAGAAAAAGGCCTAAATGATAATAGTCCTTTTGAATGAACTGTAAATGTGGGACAAATGGTGTTGCTCCTGCCTTCTGGCCATTTGTTTTCACTGAGTCAGCCTGTATCTTTATCAGTCTCTTTTGTGTTGGAAGCTTGCTCTTTGAAGTGGATCACACATATTAGTCATGCTCCAGCCAAGGAGTAACTTTTCTTGAAGTCAATGCTTTCAGAGCCAGCAGGTCTGGAGAACACTGAATTTTGACACCTTTAGTAGGACATATTATTGTGGTTGGTCATTATATGGTAGATGTGACATCCACGCTGGGAGTGTGAGATTTCCTTGTGAAGTTTTTGCCGACAGCCAGCAAAAAAGGTCTGCCTGGGGCTGACATTTTCCATGAAGACAAAGCGACTTTTCCAAATTTCACTGGAGTTTTGTAGGTGAAACATAATATACATTGCTTTCGGTGAACCCGCACATTATTTTTGTTTTCCTGACATTGTTCTGTGAGTACTGATATCTTTTTCACTTTTACTTTTTAAACCGTTTTTATTTGCACACACCTGTGCAGGCAGTTTTTATTTTCAATGTGTAAAAATCCTGCTTTCCATGTGACGGAGATGTTTGATTCCTCTTTGTTTTGTAAATTAAAATGCTGCTTGTCCATTGGTTTAAAAAAAAGTTTTTGTTGGGTTTTACAAATGGAGCTTCAGTAAGCTTTGCATGACATTTTGAACAAGTAAATTTACAATTCCATTCCCCCCTCCATAACCCCAACTTCAAACAGTAACTGTGTCACAAGGGTCAAATTATTTTGCTGTTGCAAGTTCCTAGTTCAAAATGTCTTTATGGTGGGTATATGTCTGAGATCCGTGGGTATTCCACCATTAACGGGTGTCTTATGCTCATGTCACTATCCCAGGATATGATTCAGTTTGGTTTGTCATCTGGTGAGATGAATAGTTCTAGTATCAATGTGTTCCATGTCATAATATCTTTTGAGCTTTCGTTCCCTCCTCTTCCTAATTCTTCATACCACACTGATGTTTCTGCTGTAGACCATCTCTTCAGATCTTTCCACCATGTGGCTGCACTTGGTTAATCTTTGGATTTCCATTGCATTGCGATTCACAATTTGGCTAGTGTGCATGTTAGATCTATCATCCTCTTCATTGCTCTGTTTTTATTTGGGTATTTGTATAGACTAATAAGGCAACCTTTGATGGTCCAGTTTTATCCTGTTATACCATGTGTTTGCAGTCGTTGTTCTATCATATGCCAAAGAGTTCGGATTGGTGGGCAGAGCCAGAACATATGACCTACGTCTGCGTTCTCTTCGCTGCCCTTTAGACAGCTTTGTATGCCTGCTCCCGGAAAGCGTGATATCTTTTTTGGTGTCAAACGCTCTATGTAGTATGTAGAACTGCAGTTGTTTGAATCTAGCGTTCCTTGACACTTTCTTGGGGTATAATTTTGCTTTAGCCCATTCTTTATCTGTAATTTCTGTACCTATTTCTGTTTCCCACGTCTGTTTCTCTTTGGTGGTGTCTTTCGGTATTGCTTCTAGGAGGGTTTGTTATATCCTTGATACCATATGTCCTCCTTCGGTCACATCATATAGCACTCTTAGCACTGGCTCTTCGGAATGCGTGATCATCGTGGATTTCCATCCGGTCTTTAGGGGTTTTTCGAGTCTTGCATAGGTTATGTACTGGCCATGGTGCAGGTCATGGGATCCGGTCAGGACTTGAAATTCTAGTAACGTCCCATCGGGGGAGAGGTCTCATATTGTGATTAGTACTTTGATCCCCCAGCAGTTTCTGCTCTGTTTAATATGTTCCCTGCTAGATCCGTTTATAGACGCCAGTGGTATTTGAGGGGAGTATGGTTCATCTGCCTTCAGAATTCTCTTTGTTCTGCCCCATATTTGTAGGCCCAGCTGTAGGAGCATCGGTGGATGTGTTATTAGGTTTTTCTGGAGCCACAGCACTTCCTTGAGGAGATAGAGGAACAGAGTGGCGCTCGGCAGGGTGTGTTCTATTGTTTCTGTATCGGCCAGCCAACCTGCTACGTGTTGTAGTTGTCCCGGGAAATAGTATAGTTCAAAGTCTGGGAGGTGCACTCTGCCTTCTGTGTAGTCTCTGCATACTACTTCCAGGGTGTTCTTCCGGCCTCTGCCACATATGAAGCTAGTTAGAAGTGAGTTTAGGTCTTGGAAGAATGACTTTGGAATAGGATAGGGTACATTTATAAAGTGATAGAGTAGTCTGGGGAGGGCTACCCTTTTTATCAGTGATATTCGTCCCGTCACTGATAGAGGGAGTTCTTCCCAGAATTACACAGATGCTTCCAGGCCTCTCTTTGCTCTGAATGTGTTGGCATTATGGGTGCCTTCCATGTCGTGGCATATGTTTATGCCTAGGTAACGAAATGTATGTGGTTTCCATTGAAGATCGAGACAGCGAAGTTGATCTTCCAGTTTGCCTGCCCATCCCGCTAGGGGAAACAGGCAGGATTTGCTTTTGTTAATGTATATTCCTGAAAGTTGTGCAAAGTTGTCCCTCACTTGTAAGTATGTGTCTAGATTGTCTTCTGGGCTCTTCATGTATAACAATATATCGTCTGTGTAGAGGAAATGATGTGAGTGGTCCCATCTATTTGCAGTCCTGGGTCCATGAATGAGTTTCTCATGTAAATCACCAGAGGCTCCAGTGCTAAAATATACAATAGGGGCGAGAGAGGGTAGCCCTGTTTGGTACCTCTGCGGATCGGGAATGGGTCAACAATGTGCTTTCCTGTTTGTACCCTTGCTAATCGTCTGACCTAGAGGATGCAAATCCATCTGAGAGATCCTTGCCCTATCCCGAAGTGTTCTAGGGTGGCGAACAACCATTCCCACCACACAGAGTCGAATGCCTTGATGGCATCTAGTGCCGCTACTGCGCAGCCCACCGGGATAACACGTGACCTATCTTTGACTGCTTGGAGTCTCCTTAGGTTTGCTGTCAATGCCCTGCCTGTGACGTATCCTGTCTGGTCTCGATGGACCTATGTAGTTATCACCCTTTTGAGCCCTTCTGCTAGAATTGCTGTGAGTATCTTGGTGTCCTGATTCATCAGCGCAATTGGTTCATAAGATTCACACAGTGTCTTGCCTTTGTCTGGTTTCAGGAATTGAATTATGAGGGCTTGTTCCATCATGTCTGGAAGGACCCTCGTTTCGTTTGCTTCTTGTAGGACTTGTAGAACTTGTAGGAGTTGTGGGGCTAGTAGGTCTATATATTATTCATAGAATTCCGACAGGAGTCGGTCGCTGCCTGGGGCGAGTTGATGATTCCTTGTATTTCTTCCAATGTGAGGGGGCCATCTAGTGTTTCCCGTTACTCTGTCATTAATGTGTGTGTCATTTATTTCAGTGTTTTTGGATTTCGTCATACAGCTTACCATAGAAGTCTCTGAAAGGGTGGTTAATATCCGTTTGTGATCACCATACATGTCTGCATTCATCCACTATTTCTACTGCTTCTTCTCTAGTGTCCTGGCCCTGAATCAACCAGGCTAAGTGTCTGCCCAGCTTGTCACCATGCCCGTATATTTTTTCGCTGTATCTTGCGAAATTGAAGTTGCCCAATTTTTCCCCACCGTTCCATGCATTTTTGTCTTAGTCATTAGGGCACTTTCCTTGGCTTCTTCAGGCAAGTTTATCTTTTCCATTTCCTTGATCTCAGCCTCAGAGGTAGATATCTGGTTTTCTAGGTCTTTCTGGATTCCTCCTGCTTTGGCTATAGCCTCTCTCCTTATGACCACCTTGTATGTCTCCCACAGTGTTTGCATGCTGTCTACGCTTCCCAGGTTGTGCCCCAAAAACTGTTTGGTCCGAAGCCTCAGGCCTTCCTTGAAACCGTTGTCTCGCAGTGATTCCGCTCGTAGCTTCTATGTGTGGATTGGTGTCAGGCAGTCCATCAGGGCCCACTCTACTATCATGGGTGAATGATCCAACAGGGTCCTGCCTTCATACGTGGCTTCAACAATGCTTCCTAGATGTTCCTTCCCTGTGAAGACCTAGTCTATTCGTGTATATTTTTTATGCACGCTTGAATGGAATGAGTATTCCCGCTTGGTCCGATGCAGCCATCTCCATATTTATTGAAGTTCTAGTTCTCGTGCTACAGTTATCAGTGCTTTGGACGGGGGGGGTTGGGAGGAGAGGCCGTTGTGAGCATACTGACCTATCTAGGGCTTGGTCTAATATGCAATTGAAATCTCCTCCCCATATCCAGTGGGCGCCTCTATACAGAGACAGGGTGGGATATAGTGAGCGATAGAACTGGTTAGGCACATACGTGTTAATAATGCAGAACTCTTTTCTGTCTATGTACCCATACTATAGAATCACTCTCCCTATTGTGTCAGAAAACGTGTGTAGCTTCTGATGTGGTACTCCAGGGGCGAACCCCTTGCGTAGTTAGAGTATGCAGAGCCATACCCTTTGCCTCTCCATTTGCTCAGTATGTGTGCTTGTTTGTCTGGCATCAGGTGGGTTTCCTGTAAAAGAGCTATCTGGATGGCTTTTCTGCGTAAGTATGACATAACTCTCAACCTCTTGACGTAGCTATTCAGACCACATAAATTCCAAGTGACAATTTTCAAGGTGTCCGCCATCTGGAGTGTGTTCTCTGTTGTATGTCCCTGTTGTTGGGTACTTCTCCTCGCGGTTCCTCCCTGTAGGTACATGCACTTGTCCCGGTATTTCTCCATTATCTTCTGACCGCCACTGGTTGTGGTGCTATATTCTTTTTCATGGCTCTGGTGCCCGTGCGGTCGTCTCACAACCTCGCTCTTGGGCTTCTCTTGCTTTTGTGACCTTTGGATTTCTTGCAACTTGCTTCTGGGTTGACCACTCTGTCTGCAGGGTGTCGTTGTTTGTGACCTGAATAAGTGAACTGTAACATAAAATTGAACTTGGTGCCCACCAGTGTGGTTCCATAGAGGCGTCACCACCATCTTCCCGATGGCTTTCGGGGAGTCGGTGGTGGAGTACTCCGAGGTACTCCAAGTCTATTGTGGGTTTAGGTAAGGGGTGTGACACCCTAGCTGGGTTTGAGGGGTAGTTTGAAACACTTCCTTAGTTGGAGCTTGGTTGTGTTAGAGTGCTGAGTTCCTGTTTACATTTCTTCATCTGCGTTGTGCTGGCAGTGTTTTGGGTTGTGCGTGCCACGGCTGCTTGCTTAATTTGTTGCTGCGGATCATGTCCAGTTGTTCCTCTGGGATTTCGCCCAACTTCTGTTCGTCCATCCAATGATTTATTGCTTCTGGTGTTTCGAAGAACAGCGATTATCCTTTGTGGATTATTTTCTTTTTCGCAGGCTAGAGGAGCATGTATTTAATTCCTTGCTGTCAGAGTCTTTATTTGGTGGGTACAAACTGCGCTCATCTCCTTTGGACTTGAATTGTGTAGTCTGGATATATTGCCAGTGTTGCTGAGTCCCTCTGGGTTCTACCCACAGTTCTGGAGAAAGCTAGAATCCTTTCTTTGTGGCGATAATTAAGGATTTATTTTAGCAATAATTGGCCTCGGAGGGCATCCGGGAGAGGCTTTCTTGTGAGGGCGGGATGGGCCCTCTCCCCTGTGAACCCTTGTGATAGGGCGCCTGCCCCTATGTCTTGGAGGAGCAGGTTTTCAACGTACTCTGTGGGATCCCTTCCTTCAGAGCCTTCCGGTAATCCTAGTATCCTAATATTGCTTCTGCGTGCCCTTCCTTCTGCATCTTCTGCTCTCTCTTGCAGCATCTTGAGCTTGGCCATCAATTCCTGGACTGTCTGTCTGAGTTCTTTGGTTTGGTTGTGGATGTCGTATCTTCTAGTTTTTGTTCCATTTCTCCCACTCTGCTAGCGAGGTTGCGCACGTCTTGGCGTAGGAGGTTCACACCACATTTTATCTCCCCTATGTTTGTTTGCATAGAGGTACGCATGGCTGCTATTGCTTCTAATATCTTGTTTTCTTCTGCTGCCCATTGAGCATCAGGAGCGTTACTCTCTTGTTGATCCAATTGTTGTGTGGGGTCTGACCTAGGTTCATTTTTCTTCGTGTAGGTATCCATTGTTGGTTGTTTGGATTGTGCCACTGTCTTTCTCCTTCCTTCTGACATTTGTGATTTTGTGTGCCCACTCTGGTTCTGGAGTGGCCTTTGGTTATCTCTATTGTGTTAGTCGTATCTGTCGTGGGGGTGCAGGGTAGACTTGTACTCAGTTATGTTCAAGCTTCCGTTGGGTCTGTGGTTCTGTCTTACAGCGGCAGTATGACTGAGATCTTGGCGGGATGAGGAATATTGGTTACCTCGGTGTTGGGTCTTGGATTTCTTTGCTTTGTCTTGGTTTCAAATGTCTTATCTGATAGGTGTTATTCCAAGGTATCCGGTGCTTTTGTGGGCTGATTCGGGGGGATGTTTCATCTGTGTTGTTGTTTCCTCCCTTCCTGAGCCTCGCTCTTGACCCCGGTATCTGTTGGATCCCCACTTCTTCCGGGTTTATGATAACTTGTATCATATCAGGTGCGGGGTAGAGCTCAGGGTCTATTCATAGTTTATAGTGTGTAGCAATCTAATCATTTAATTGGCATCTCTCTCCTTTTCCACTGCTTATCTGTGCATTTTCGCCCCTTTTTGTTTTTCTTTATTGGTCTCCACTTATCTGGGCTGCTGGGCCTCGGTGTACTGCAGTGCAACAAAGCTTTTTTTTCTCCCCCCCTTACCGTTAGCTACTGTTGTTTGCAGCGTTTATGGAAGGTCTTTCGATCCGTGTCAGATGTTAGCCTCGTTGTACGTGCGCTTCTATGGCCCTAATTACGAGCATATAACAAGGGGGGTCCTGGGAGACTCTCTGCCAGACATGAGTCCTGGTTACAAGAGCCTTACCTAGAGTCTTTAGCTCACTATCTTTCACAGAGAAGAAATATCACAAACATATCAGTCTTTGTCCTGCCCTGGGGCAGTCCAGCACCGAAATGCTAGGCAATTCTCCACTGAACAAGAGTACCAACAGCAACCCCAGACACATGTTTCGGTCTGGTTGAACCTCATCAGTAGGGTGTAGCTATGCCTCTCTAAGAATAGTGAGCAAGGGGTCCACGTCTGGATTCCCCTAGTAACTTAGGGTGAGACCCAAAGTTACTTGAAATATGCAGATAACAAGGGGGGTCCTGGGAGACTCTCTGCCAGACATGAGTCCTGGTTACAAGAGCCTTACCCAGAGTCTTTAGCTCACTATCTTTCACAGAGAAGAAATATCACTAACATATCAGTCTTTGTCCTGCCCTGGGGCAGTCCAGCACCGAAATGCTAGCCAATTCTCCTCTGAACAAGAGTACCAACAGCAACCCCAGACACATGTTTCGGTCTGGTTGAGCCTCATCAGTAGGGTGTAGCTATGCCTCTCTAAGAATAGTGAGCAAGGGGTCCACGTCTGGATTCCCCTAGTAACTTAGGGTGAGACCCAAAGTTACTTGAAATATGCAGATAACAAGGGGGGTCCTGGGAGACTCTCTGCCAGACATGAGTCCTGGTTACAATAGCCTTACCCAGAGTCTTTAGCTCACTATATTTCACAGAGAAGAAATATCACAAACATATCAGTCTTTGTCCTGCCCTGGGGCAGTCCAGCACCAAAATGCTTGGCAATTCTCCTTTGAACAAGAGTACCAACAGCAACCCCAGACACATGTTTCAGTCTGGTTGAACCTCATCAGTAGGGTGTAGCTATGCCTCTCTAAGAATAGTGAGCAAGGGGTCCACGTCTGGATTCCCCTAGTATCTTAGGGTGAGACCCAAAGTTACTTGAAATATGCAGATAACAAGGGGGGTCCTGGGAGACTCTCTGCCAGACATGAGTCCTGGTTACAAGAGCCTTACCCAGAGTCTTTAGCTCACTATCTTTCACAGAGAAGAAATATCACAAACATATCAGTCTTTGTCCTGCCCTGGGGCAGTCCAGCACCGAAATGCTAGGCAATTCTCCTCTGAACAAGAGTACCAACAGCAACCCCAGACACATGTTTCGGTCTGGTTGAACCTCATCAGTAGGGTGTAGCTATGCCTCTCTAAGAATAGTGAGCAAGGGGTCGCTGTCTGGATTCCCCTACTAACTTAGGGTGAGACTCAAAGTTACTTGAAATATGCAGATAACAAGGGGGTCCTGGGAGACTCTCTGCCAGACATGAGTCCTGGTTACAAGAGCCTTACCCAGAGTCTTTAGCTCACTATCTTTCACAGAGAAGAAATATCACAAACATATCAGTCTTTGTCCTGCCCTGGGGCAGTCCAGCATGCCGGTACCGTACTTCCCGGACTGCCATACTACGGACTCTGCTCGTGGCAACCGTTTCACCCGTTAAGTTTTTCCTGGCGGGTGTAACGGCACCCGCGAGCAGAGCACGTCGGATGCACCGGCACCCTTCTGAAGGGTGCCGGTGCATCCAACGTCCCCATCCCCATTTTCCCCGCAGAATGGGGATGGGGAGGCCCTTGATTCCAGCACCCAAAAATGGGCAATTACCTGGTCTGCCGAACTCGGCATGACCCAGTTCTTGCCCATTCAAGGGTGCGGGAAAACCTGCAACTCCGGCACGGCTTCCGCCAGAGTTGTAATGAGGGCCTATGTCTTTTATCCGGTGGCCTTCGATGTTTCAATAGAGCTTGGAGCTGCTCGCGAGCCGATTGGCTGTCTAAGCCATTTCTATCCAGGGACACTGGGTGTCGTTGTGGGCAATTTGGAGGGTCAGTAATGGTTGTGCCGGAGGGTGTGCGGCACAGCCTGGGCATCCGTCCCTGCATATAAAGTTTATGTGGAAAATGTCAGGCGGGAGAGCCAGGGATAGTGCTGCGGCTTCAGCTGCTGCCAGTGTATCTCTATCACGTAGAGTTCTCTCACACACTACTCAGATTCTGTAATGGCTACGGCAGCGCTAGCGAGAGCTTACCGCCTTTTGTAGCACGTCAGGCTGCACCTGGGCTTCTGCAGACCACTAGCAGGCAGATTCACAGGTCTGTCGAGGTACCGGCTATCAGCTGTCATTTGCCTCTTCTTTCCGCAGTCAGACAGAGCGGGTCAGTGCCATTTTGAGGGCTGCACTCTGCGTCCATGGCGGGCCCTTCTACTGAAGGTCTCTGCTACGTTTCTTATCGGAACTGGCAACAAGTGTTCTGTTCTTGCAGCTGAGCACTTAGGGGTCCGTAATCGCTCTTTTCTCAGCGTTTTGCCTTGCACAGGATCGCTTTTCACGGGATCTTACAGGAGAGCTCTTGAACAGCACGTCTGTTCTACATGCCGTCTTAGCCACGCCGCCTGCTTGTCCATTGGTAATGACAGGTAGGCCCCTTTCCAACATGTAAAAGGGACTTCTGTTTGGGGGCCACACAGAACAATTGGGATAGGAATGCAGTGCAGATCACAAACATACTGCACAGCATCTTAAGTCCCATCATCGAGGTAAAAAATAAAAGGAGACTCCAAAGATCATTATCTACCTTGGAACATCAAACAACTGAGAACACAGTAAAGACCTACAATCATTCTAGTTTGTCGAGGCACACGCCTCCCAACTCGAAACCCGAGGCAAACAGGAAGTTAAACATCTCGGGTGGGGGGCAGGAAACAATCATTTGGAAGGCCATGGTTGATGTTGAGGCTGACATAGAGGGGGGACATAATCGACAATGAAAGAGTGGAAGCACGAGGAGAAACCAGGCAGCGGGAGCAGGACCAAGACGTGGTCATCACTTGTGTCCTAACAAGCAGTCTATTGGACGAAACCGGCCTGGTACCAACAGAGCCCCGTAAAGAATATGGGATATTCACTAAAAACACAGAAACCATGAGTGACAGAGTTGGTGGACTCGCTGTTGAGCAAACGACTACTCGCCAGATGAACAAGCCAACGGTGAGAAAACCGTTCATAAAGGAGCTGGTGCAGAAAAACTCTAAAAACCCAAAAAACGGCACACAAACCTAGATCGAATAATTATAGCTCGTTCATAAGGAACCTCACGCTCCCGAGCAATGCTTGTCTCCCTGCATCAGACACTGGAGATTCTCCAAAGCTCGCTAAGAAAGGTTCAGAAGCAAATCAAAACAACACCCAACACTTGGACTTAAGGTACATTCAATCAACCTTGAGTTTTGAGATCACAGACGATCTATTGGATTTATCCGTCTACACAATGTCAGACAACACCGACGTTTAGGCCACTTGCTGTATGTCACGTAGTGATAAGGACCACCTCCAGACTGAGCATAGAGAGGGCACGCATTTAGAGGAAGTATATAACGAGAAGCGGGACCTGTCCCAGCACAAAACAGTGAACGAGAGGCAGTCTGTGTACAACCTCACAACAGATGAACAACATGAGGAGGCAATTGATCATGCTCTTATGGGCCCAGGTACATTAAGTACCAAACATCCTAATCAAGGTTAACAGACTTTAACCATTGACCTATCCTTCCGAACTCTGGAAGAGAAAAGAAAGGGGCTGCAACTGAAGGGCAATAGGGGACCCCCAAGTCCCGCCAGCTATAGTACTGCGGTTCCCCCGGATTCTGTGGACAACGTCACCAACTCAGAAGATTCCAACGAGGCCCATAAACAGGGCTTTAAGATCCAGTATTCAAAAAGATCATGGGGTCTAACCTCTCAGGTGACCGATGAGAGACTTTTGACAAGAACCATCACATGTCTTTGCCCCGAAAGAGGAGAGCAAAACTTGAAAAACCTCTCTAGGCAAACTGAATACACAAACAGCTTCAAAACCGTTAGCAGCAAGAATAGGACACTAGTACCCATTGAATCTTCTAACTGGGCCCAAGATTCAGCACAAGAGAGGTGTGGGTCCCCTCCCTTCACAACTCTCGAACAAAGAAGGTGACCAAATTAGCAAGGAAGTTTTAATCAAACATAATGAACAGGAAGGCACAAAATCAGTGAAACACACAAAACGCAGAGAAGTCTGTGTTGATGGGACATGCTTACTTTTGGATCGGATATCGCATATCGACGATGGTCTAACACTGAATCGAGCTAACGTTCTAAGACTTTTATGTCACATTCCCAAATTCAAATTGATAACAACTAAAGATCTGAAAATAATTGATTTCCCAGAAGAGGAAAGGCTTGATATGGTGCAAATTCACCTAATATCGAACTTTGCTAAAAGGCAGTTATTGGATGAGGCTCCCCACTTGTTAGCAAGGGGTTTTGATCTGATGGAGAGTCCTTTACCAGTGGCTGCTGGGAATGAAGGACACAAATTACGATGTGTGTTCGTACCAGTGGAACTCGTTGACAGAAGGTCTGAAATGAGAGAACCGTTTGGACATATTCAGAAGCATAACAACAAACCGACCCAACATAACAGGCGAGCCAAAAAAAAGAGACATCTCTTTCCCCATCAGAGTGGGCGGTACACAGAAAGGTAGTTGTTGTTCGTCTCATAAAAAAGAGCTAACAACAACTGCCAAAGAGGACAACTGGTACTGGTTGGCAGAGGCATTGATTTCTAACAGCAACAAAACATGACAGTGCATGAACATAGAGCCCGAAAACTTTATTGTTGAAAGCTAAAACACAAGAGGATTCACACATCTATTTGGAAAGGGTGACCTAAACTGTGAATTGTACACCATGATTTGTTTGCAAGAAACATGTCTGAGAATGCATCAGTTTTAGAGGGATACTCGATCCATCTTAATCCAGCAGTAAAAGGCCTGAAAGGTAGACCCACGTCAGGCCTACTAATAGCATTAAAACAAGCAGCAAATCTTATGGTATTGTCAATGGAAAATCCTAGCCCCTATATTCAGGTGCTCAGGATGGAGGTGGAAATGGATGTCAGTTTGAGTTCTAACACACTAATAGTGTTTAACCTCTACTAGAACACGAGAGCTCCAGAGGTGGCTGAATTTGCAGCCACAATAATAGACATCTTGGACAAGTATATGGAAGCATGAACTGACCCTCTAATAATCCTGTGCAGTGACCTCAATATCAATTGTTTTGATCAAACTGATAGTTTAATAAAATAATCACATGCATCTGTAACGCTGGTGAAAAAAAAGAGCCCTGGCATGGCAAAAGGACCTGCTTTTAAGAAATATCGACATGTTGAATGGGCATATTAAGTTCAACATACCCGCAAAAACAACATGGAAAAGGGGGCAGGAAGCTAAGACCTTGGACATTTTTGCACATCTCGCAGCATCCATGCTCAAGTCAAGTCCTTGAAAGTCCTAGACACAAGATGACTGACTATAACATACTGAAGCTTACCTGTCTACCTGTGTACACAAGGCTGTTGGAGGTCCACCCAACGAGGCTGGGAGTGGAACCAGGAAGAAACAGATTGATCATCTTCCCCGAAAGAATAACTCAACTGATCAGTACATTCATGGCCCAATCCAACCGGACACAGGGGATGTCGTTTGAACAAGTCATTGACTACCCTAAGTTGCTGTTGGCCTTTTTGGAATTCAGGAAATCAGGCCCAGAAAGATTCTTTGCACATCGACATATCTGCGACAAAGAAGCTCCTGAATTCCAGACTTAAGTCTCTTAATAGGATAGAGTTAAAGGAGGGGCTGACTTTGAACAAAAAGTTAATATAAAACCATTGAAATTGGGTGAGATCTCGTAGACACTGGCAATTGCGGCAAGATTCAGAAAGCATGCTGCAAAACATTGGGTCTGAAAACACTGGTGAAATCTGGCAGATGATTAACTTGTTAAATGCCTCTCAGGAAGCATTACTGATGAACACTGTTCCAGCCAATGTTTGGGTGGACCACTTTTCCACACTATTTACATCTAATGAATTGTCATCGGGAAATGATGGAGAACACAGATGTGAACCCTGGACTTTTCAAACTGATAAAGACGATATTCTGGGCCTAATCAATAAAGCAAGCAATTCGAGGCCCCCGAGCCCGGACAGAATGACCAATGTAATGCTCAAAAAAGATCTGGAGATATGGTCCTCTTCTTTTCCTACAGTGGTAATTGTTTGATTACATAAAAAGGTCAAAAAGAGTTCCCTGGTCCTGGAAAATCTCAACCGCGGTACCCATATTCAAAAAGTGAGACTGGACTGTACCAAAAAACTACCGGCAAATATCCCTTTTAGATGTGGCAGGGATGATCGTTGCTGCACTGATCCTAAAGAAACTGTCAAGCTGGAGTATGAAGTCCAGGAACTTTGATAAGAGGCAAGCAGGTTTCTTGAAAGGAGTGGGGATGGCCCTAAACATCTACTTAATTAACATCTTAAAAGCAAGAGTTTTGGAGAAGAGGATCGTCAAAATCTATCTAGAACTTCATCGACCTAGCTCAGGCTTGCAACACAATTTACGGAGCTAAGGTTTGGACCAAGCTAAAGGGATGGGGCTGCCCAGAAAACATAACTGAAGCCAAAAAAGACACCTTTATTCAGGCGCCTCTCTTGAAGTGAGATTGGACAGGAGTGAACTTCTCTCTCTTACTCAATTGAGACACAGAAGGGACTGAAACAAGGTTGCTCTCTCACCCCTACATTATGCACAGCTATTTATTTCAGACATCCTAAATACATTAGAGAAAGGTAGAAGCTTTCCTCCGAAATTGGACAGACTGCTGTACGCAGACAACCTAGTTCTTATAGACCAAACCCTGATCAGCCAGCAAAGACAGCTTGAAGCGCTCCAATTGTATGTTCAGGAACATGGCCTCATGATCAATGTCAAGAAATCGAGAATATTGTCAATGGATTCCACAAATAGAAACAACGGAGGGCAAGAATTCTTAGTTTCTGTACAAAGAGAAGTTAATTAAAGTATCCTCCCTTTGTTACCTGGGAATGTGCCTGAACGTTCGTGTGAGCGATTCCCCCAGAGAGATAATCTTACGAAGCAAGGTTAAGAACTTGACAGCTCAGGTGCAGATTATCTTACATAAATACTGTGGGTTTTCAATCTCTCCTGCAAATTCCTTTTACAGCATCAAGTTGGTTCCAATTCTCACCTGCGGAGTGGAAACATTTTTTGCACTACCGGCTGAAGTGTGGTCAACCTTGGAAGGCATATTCTTGAAGAGGGTGCTGATCCTACCCAGAGGAACTCCACTCCAAGCAATAAGGACGGACGTTGGGCTAGCTTCTATGTACGCTATGGTAGTATGGAATTACATTACCTATGCCTCCATCAAGCTTCAGTTCACTACAAGAAGCCCTATTCGAGAAAACAGAAGGCATCTTAATTGAATGGAAGCGCATCTGCATGACAGTACTTGCAGATTTGGAAACAACTGAGGAAACCTTGATTAGTAATCCAACAAGAGTCAAACACAAGCTGTGGACCCAAGACTGGATCAAGACTCAGCATGAAAGATAGGCCTACAAAATATATGGTAAAGCTCTTTAGGAAGCTAAAGTCTTAAACTCGCTTCCCAAATATTTGCAAAAAATGTCCCAGCAAATACCGCCAGTTACAGTTCATGCGCTTTCAACTGAATTTATACCCCACAAGGGAAATCATGGCCGTTAGCTTAAAATTAAGTTAAAACGAGGCGACCTACATACAGTGTAAGTGTGAAGACCCAACAGAATCACTACAACATTTACTGTTATACTGCCAATCAGCTACTGAATTGAGGACAACAATGCTGGGAAAATTCATCAATGAGCAACCGTCAATAACACCGGATCAGTGGTGGATGATACTGACACAAGGTGAATGAGTATCACTGACTTTGGCATTGATCAATTTTCTGAAGGCTGTTTTTACCTTAATTGATAATTTGCCTTTTACTTCAGAGAATTAGGATCCGCAGGATCGTCTTACTTGAATGGAACTTTTCTTCTTTTTTAGGATTGTCAAATTGTTGGAAATGGGTAAGAATGGCAAAAGGTTTTTAAAAAAAACCAATTGCTAATAAAATAAAATTACAAATAAAACAATGTAAGTCTATAGGTTCTCTCAGCTGGTGGTGCACGTTGGAGCCAGTACTCTTGCCCCTTGGTAGCCAGGCATCACTATGGTTACTAGATCACAGCCAGTCTTCACAGTGGGCAGATGGGTTGAAGCTTGCAACACGGGTTGACCCATGAAGATAGACAGTCAGTACCAACCTAGTCTCACCCTGGATGCTTGGCTTTCATTTCCTGCAGGTGTAGGACAGTACTTTGCTGTTTGGAGGAATTTGGAAGATGGCCGCATCCAGCAGAGCTCCCTCATGCCTAATGTTCATCCCAGTGTATTCCTATGATCACAATTCTTTTACCAAGTAACCAGATCTGAATTACCACTTACATTGGGAATGTGGCAATGGTGAGAGTCCCAAGCACTAGGCACTCATTCATTTTAACATTTTAGCAGCCATCCATTGAGCGAGGGCTGCTACATTCAAACTATGTGGGTTTCTATCTTGTCAAAATTTCAGGTGTGTATTCAACCATGAATCTAGACATCCTTTCAAACTAGTCATATTGGGTCAGGGCCCGTGCAGCCTTTGAACTTCTGGGGTGGCAGAGCCATGACTATACATGATCATACCCCTATCACAATCACTCTCTCAAGGCAACAATGTCTGCCTGAAGGACCTTTCATAGTGTTGTGAAAAAAAGAAAATAAAAATGATTAAAGCTGCCCCCAACCAGTGGAACCTTCCAAGAGAGCTGTGCAAGGGTACTCGCCTCAGGAAACTTGGTGTTCCTTGACCTCAAGCTTGGTTCCTCAGCAGTTCAAACAGTATTTATCGCTCTAACAATCTCTGAGATCAGACACTGTCGGGGAAAAATCACCTCAGCAAGCAGATCAAAAAGTGAAAGGTTACAGGGACACTGCTTGAGACCGACTCTTTAGGACTTTAGCACTCATGTATTTCAAGCCTATGGGCCTCATTTGAAGTAGGGCGGTGTGGGTAAAATGCGGCAGTATTTACATACGCCGCCCCATTACCGTACCACCCAACTATAAGTTGTGCAGAAAGTTTGAGGATTCACCTCCAGCTAAATTGGTTCAGTGGTTTAGCGGGGGCGGGGTAGATTACTCTGTCCCCGAGAAATACTTTTGAATAATGTGTTAAAATGGTGCATTAAACAGCACACGTTCTTTGAATAATTAGGTACAAATCCAGACAATATACAAATCTAATAGATGCATTTCCCAAATACATTTCTATGATGCCTTTTACCTCAAAATATGCCTATTTAAAATCACGTTAACGCTGACTGTGCCAATACATGTCCATGATGGCTGCACGTAAAGCCAGTATTCCCATATAAAGGCATTCGTGTGTGTTTTGTACATAATGCCAGTAATAATACTGTAAGAATACATGTCCAAGCTGGCTTTGCCAATACATGGCTGTACCCCCACATCAGTAAACAATATCGTTAGCTTTGCCATTCAAAATGCCATGCCTCAATAAGAAAACATGTCCAAACTGGCTGCATCAAAATACTAATTTGGCCAAGTAATGACACATATCATACTTGGTTATCATAGAAGCCCAGAAAAAAAATGTCATGCCAAAGAATAAAGGGATAGAATGGCTGCCCTGCCCCAAAATGCCAATCTAGCTAAGTAATAACACATATGACACAGTTAGAAATGGCTAGACTAGATGCACCAAACTGCCAGTCAAGCCACTAATAACACATATCGCGTCTGCTTTATCATGGATTCCCATTAAAATTACACTTTAGCACATTGCTACTGCCCCCACAAGTCCCCTCTACCACCCAACCCTCTCCCCACTCCCCAAAGTCAGCTCCTCATCCTAGCATTAAACACAAGCACATACACATTCTCCCACCATTTGCACTTGCACTCATTCACTATACACTCACAGACACGAATATCCAGCCACCCATGCATCATACACTCACTCATTCACACACATTAATTCATACACATTACATAATATAAATATTCAACCCCACATGTCCCCTCTCCCTCCAACCCCAAAATCATCTCCTCAGCACAGCATTAAACACAATCACACACCCATTTACACATGCACCATACACTCAGACACGCACACCCAGCCACCCACGCACAATACACTCACTCATTCACACACATTAAATAATATGCATACAAACCCCCACACGTACCCTCTCCCTTTGTCAACCCGCAACCCCTAAAACAGCTCCTCAACCCAGCATTAAACACAAGCACACACACATTCACAAATGCATCAATTCACCATACACTCAGACAGGTACACCCAGCCAACCATACATCATACAGTGATATTACATAATATACACTTACAGCCCGATGCGTCCCCTCTGCCTCTCATCCACTCCCTCAACCCCCAAAACTGCACCTCAGCCCAGCATTAAGCACAAGCACACTGTGAGGAGCCAGGAATGAGACACAGAGGAGACTTGTTTGTGGCTACCAACACATATTAAAATAAATGGGTTTGGAAAATGGCTCACTATCCCTAATCTAGGAGGATTTTCCTTACATCAACCAAAAACAAATGGGTCTGATAGCGTCAAGATGTCCAAACAAAGAGTCAGCCCTGTGCCCATAATCCTACTCTATCCTCACACTCTAAAGAAATTCTAAGGTGAAAAGATTACTGTCTCTTGTTTTCTTACAGTGTTCAAATAATCAAAGTTCAACATAAAAGTTAAAATCCAACAGAGGTTTTCATACAAACAGAATATTCACTTCCTTCGGTGAAATCGCTCCCTTCCCCTAGCTTTCTCTTCACCTTTAATCCTTAAATTACACTTCTTCTTAAGGACCTTTGTTTTCCTTCATATAGTTAGTGAAAAGTTCACAATTACAATGATAATGTATTTCTTGAGATCTTCTCTTATAGCCATAATTCTCAAGGGCATACATTTTCCTTGAGATACATCACAGTTTTGCATCCACACTTATCTTTACCTGGTATACTCTCCTGCCAGGAATTCGTTAGACATTACAGTTTTGTGCCCAAAACTGTACCTGTTACCGGCAAAACCACTGCCGCTCTATCCGCTTGTGCCCCTTGCAACACGAACGCAAGGCACGACATGGCCCTATGAACTGCCTCCACTGAATGCAACACAAGGCGTGATGCATACACCAACCCACCTGTTATGTAGGCTACAGCCTCGGCCACTGATGCTATTGCTGTACCATTTGCTATGTGTGACCCACTTGATTTAGGTGCGCCCAGCACTGCCTTTGCTGCTGCCACTGATGCTATTGCTGTACCATTTGCTATGTGTGACCCACTTGATTTAGGTGCGCCCAGCACTGCCTTTGCTGCTGCCACTGATGCTATTGCTGTACCATTTTCTATGTGTGACCCACTTGATTTAGGTGTGCCCTGCACTGCCTTTGCTGCTGCCGCTGATGTTATTGTTGAACCACTAGATATATGTGCTCCCACCACTGCCAGCAAATTGACCCCAAGCATACCATCTACACTCAAATGCGCCCTCATCAATGCGCGCTCCCTCCCGGCACACGCCTTAGATATCTACGACCTCCTTTGCAACTCCAACCTTGATCTACTATTTATTTGCGAAACATGGCTCCATGAAGCCGCAGGCCCAGCTGTAGCCATTGCCCTGCCCGATGGTTATACAATTTTCAGGCAAGACCGCAATACACAAAAAGGGGGGGTTGCATTGATAGCTAAACAGTCCATCCCCATCAGAAGGATCCAAGGGGACCCCTTGTACAGCTGTGAATACATGCTCGTCAAAATCAACCCCTCACCAAGCTGCACCATCACCGCCCACCTCACATACCACCCACCAGGACCTGCAGGAGAATTCCAGGAAGCGCTCCTACACACCATCGGCAACAACCTCAAGAAAACCACCATGTCCATCCTCCTGGGTGACATGAACCTTGGCCTCAATGACCCTTCAGACAGGAATGCCGCTTCTTTCAACAACGCCCTCGCAACACTTGGTTTCAAACAAGAAGTGTTAAAACCAACACACATCAAAGGCCGCATCCTGGATTGGATCGCCCAACACAACTGTCAGGTATCGACACCCATCATCTCTCCTATTCCATGGTCGGATCACTCTATTATCCACTTCGATATCAACTACTCCAAAACTCCACCCACTGCTCATGAAGTTCTGCTGCCCGCCCTCACCAGGAGCGCCAAGCAACTAACCAAGGAAAGACTACTGCCCCACCTCTTGGTTCCCGAACTCAAACAACCTTTCACCAACAATCCAGACACTCTCGCAGCAACCTACAACGCCTTTATTACCAAGGCCATAGACACCATCGCTCCCTTAGCACACAGGAAAGCTAAACCCACCAAAAAAAACAACTCTTGCTTCACTCAGGATCTCCTGAAACTGCGCTCATAAAAACAATTGGCTCTCACAGCATGGCAAACTAACCCCAACGACATCACTAAACAAGCCTTTAAAGACATCACCAAACAATACAAATCCGCCATCATTGCGGCCAAAGCCAACTCCTTCAATACCAGGATCGCCAACGCTAAATCAGGATCCAGAGAAATCTTTGCTATCTTCAGAGAATTGGAGTCCCCGACTCCCCCCTCAAGCCCCTTGAATAAAAACAAAGAATGGTGTAACGACATCCAAGAAGCCATGCTCAACAAACTGAATACTCTGCAAGAAAAAATCATCAGTCACCAAAAAGCCCTATCGCAACAACTATCCAACCTACACCAGAACACCGCCACTTTCGCAATCCCAGCCTTCTCGTTCCAGGAGATTACAGAAGAGGAAGTCCTAACCATACTCAACTCCATCAAACCCTCCAATTGCAAAGGCGACTCATGTCCAGCCCAGCTCATCAAGGACAGCGCCCCCGCACTGGTACCGTTCTTCACAGCCTTCATCAATGCATCGTTCAAATCCAACCAAGTGCCACCCTGCCTCAAAGAAGCGTGGGTCCGCCCATTACTAAAAAAACCTACACTAGACCCCTAGGTACCAGGGAACTATAGGCCCATCACTACAGTTCCCTTCCTTCTCATGATCCTGGATAAAGCTGCATACCTCCAAGTTCAGAGCTACCTAGAAGCTCACCACCTACTTGGTCTCCGGCAATCTGGCTTCCGCCCAAACCATGGCACAGAAACAGCACTACTGGACCTTAAGAACCAAATCGATGACCTAAGAGACTTAAGCAAACCAGCTCTCCTACCTCTACTCGACCTTTCGGCGGCATTTGACCTGGTCAATCATGACACCCTCTGCCATCACCTCTCTACAGTGGGCAATTTCTCAGCAGAAGCCACCGCCTGGATAGCATCCTTCCTTAGGGGCAGAGAAATGAAAGTCTTCTCGGACACAGCCTGCGCCCATCCACATCTAATTAAATGCGGTGTCCTGCAGGGGTCCTGCATATGCCCCACACTGTACAACCATTTCACAAGGTCAATATTCAAATACCTCGATGCAATGGGCATCACTTACACCAACTATGCGGACGACACACAAGTCCTCATCCCTCTCACCGGAGACTACGAAGCTGACCAAAAAACCCTCATCTCCATTTACACCACCATCCAAACCTGAATGGCGGAAAACTGGCTCTGCCTCAACAGCGAAAAAACAGAGTTACTCATCATCGGATAACCTGCCACAATCGATAAAATGGGGCCACAATATGACTCCTTCATCATCGACAATTGCCGCATCTCGGTCTCCAAAGCAGTCAAAACCCTTGGAGTTTACCTGGACTCAAACCTCACCATGGACAGACAGGTCAAGGCAATCTCTTCAGCAGCGGCCTACCACTCAAAACTCATCACTGTTGCAAGGCCCTTCCTCTCACAGGAAAATTCCCTCACCATCGCAAGAGCCGTCATCGGTTCCCGCCTAGACTACTGCAATGCACGCCTACTAGGCACTTCAGCCAAAAACATTAAAAAACTTCAAATGGTGCAGAACAATGCCCTCAGAGCAGCCACAGGGATCTCGAAAAGAGACCACATCTCAGCCACCAGAAAATCTGTCCACTAGCTTCCGGTCAAGGAACGGATCCTTTTCAAATCACTGGCACTCACCCACAAATGTCGACACGACACAGCACTGCGCTACCTTGCTCAGAGATTCTCTGGTCTCCCCTCTAACAGACCAACTAGGTCGAGCCACACTAACTGCCTAGTAATTCCAAAAAGCATCAGAACCAGAGCAGGGGGCGCTAGCTTCCCAGTCCTCGCCGCCACCAATTGGAACCTATTACCCGCCAAGATCAGAGGCATCGAATCCCACCTGGGCTTCAGGAAAGCAATAAAAACTATGCTGTTTGTATAAACCCCACCTGGGCCCTGTCAACTGTATAACCTCTGTAAAGGAAAACGTCCTTTTTTCCAGGCTAGGGGTAGACACGATCTCGCTGTAACACCCTCGATCTACCCCTCCCTGCACTGCAACTAAGTCATTTTCGTGCAACAGCGCCCCATGCATCTGGGCTGTGTGGCGCTTTACAAATGTAAAAAATAAAAAAATAAATTAGCCTTCTTCCTCAGGTAGGATTTTAATGACCTATTCACAACATGGTTGACATATGTTTTTGTTTGTTTAATGGCATCCAACCTGCTTTCTCGCTGTATTTCTATAAAGCGGCATAGCCTGCTAGACCATCCGGCACACCCCTTATGTGATTCAGGCTCTTCAGTAGTCTCTGACTTCCCCTCGCTTTCATGAATGTCTCCCTGTAGCGTTTGTGGATAATGGCTTCCATACGCTGGCAACCCTTTTACTTTCCCTGGGCTTACCGATTGCCTTTGGCATTGCTTGGTCTCCCTCAGCTTCGTGGATTTGGCTTGGTGTGCTTCCTGGCACCTCCTTCTTTGGTGCACGGTTCCCGCCATTCTTCCATTTCCCGTGGTGAACCACCCGCACCCGTTTCATGCCTTCCTGATATTGGGCTTGCCTCACCACTGTCTGCTGCAGCGTTCCTTTACTCAGTGTGGTGTCTGGCTTCACTACAGGCTGTCTGGCAGACCTGCGTCTCCGGCTCTCTCCTCTCCTTCTTACTATCAGCTTTGGCTGACTTGCTTTTAAAGTTCCTGATTCGGTTATTCTTTTTCCAACAACTAGACGATTGTATTGGATGCCAGTCCTAGTAATCATCATTACTCTGTTTTTCTTTCTCGTGTCAATGGCTGTGGTTCCTCCTCTTGAATGGTATTGAGGAAGTGTATATCAAGCTCCATTAGGAGTGATCCTCACTGCTCCTGACCTCTTCCCCATCTCAGTAGTCAGTTATGGTCCCTAATGGGATTTTGGGAGGAACTTAAAGTAGATCTACTAGGGATTTGGGGAGGAGTATGACAATATGCCATTAAAGTATGGGAACGAGGAAATATCCCTAGAGGCGAATGGTGGCATTGACTTTCCACCAATGATGTCATCCTAGCTCCCTGAGGGTCACCTCCCCCAAGGTGGTGCTCCCTCATATAGCTGCCCCATGGTCAGGATCCGGTAGTGGCTGCCGTCCCCGGGCAACATGGGGAGAAGCTAACTCATGGAAAGTAGTGATGGCATCATCAGATTTATCACAACACACACATTCAGAGATACTCCAATTCACCATACACTCAAAGACACAAACACCCAGCCACCCACACACAATGCACCCACTCAGTCACAAACATTACATAATATACATGTACACCCCCACACATCCCCTCTCCCTACCCCAATCCCCACAACAGCTCCTCAACCCAGCATTAAACAAAAGCACACTACCTTCATGCATCTACCAATTCACCATGCACTCACATTACATAATATGCATATACACGCCCACATGTCTGCTCTCCCTCTCACACCCTCCCCAACCCCCAAAACAGCTCCTCAGCCCAGCATTAAACACAAACACACACATTCACAGACCAGTCACACATGCACCTATCCACAATGTCCTTACAGGCACGTACCTCCAGCCAACCATACATAAAACACTCACATTACATAATATACATATACACCCTCGCATGTCCCCTCTCCCTCTCACAACCTCCTTCAGCTGCTCAGCCCAGCATTAAACACAAGCACACACATTTACAGATGCACCTAATAACTGTGCACTCACAGGCAAACACAACCAGCAGCCCATACATCATACACACACACACACACACATTATATAATATACATCTACACACACCTCTGCATGCACACACATGCAGACATTTTCAAAGAGTAAAACATTCGTACCTTTTTGGGGTAATGCACCACTCCACAGAACTCATTCTCTGCAGGCAGATGTTAGGCCTTAGGCTCTATGCTCCACTCAAGACAGGAACATTGTCTGTCATGGGCATAGCAGAATAGCTGGAGGCCTCCATCCATGTTGAGGGTGGCTTGTGACTTCTAAAAGAAATAATTTATTTTTGTCATTCTAATAAATTATTTCCATTACGGAAACATGTGTAACGGAAATATTTTCTTTCTGAGGTCACAGTGACATAAAAAAATAAATATTTCTTTTAGAAGTCTGAGCCCACCCACCCGTTCAAATTTATGGATACACAGGGGTCACAAACAATCAGCCAGAGGTTGCAAGCAAACAGCGCTAGCGACCGCCAAATGACATCCTGGCCTGGAACACCCCAACACCCACATGTAAGTACAGAAGAGCCTTGATTGGGCACACAGTGGACCTCAACACCAGCCCTTGCCACAAAGAATGTTGGGGGCATGACATCCAGCACCCAGGCAGCCTTTCTACCTGTGAAACCTATGTGCTTGTTGGCCCTCTATGCCCCTTTCCTTAACACCTGCTCACAGAGAGCAGCCATATTTAAATCAGGCTCACCTGCTGTTGGACTGGATCATTTGACCATGGTCTTGAAGAGGCCCTACAACAACGACCTCCAGAAAGTGCAGCAAACTTATTACCCTGCCTCAGATGCCAAAAGGCCACCCAGTCCTTCATTGCTTCCTCCCATGGGGAGCTACATACACCCATTAGTCTTCTGCCAAATTATGCCACTATAGGGCAGGACCTTGGTCATGGATAGAAATCCTATTAAAATCAGACTTGTTCGTGATTGGGCAAAATTGTCACATGCTCTTTGATGCGCTAAACACTTACTCTTCAAGTCCATCCATCACTAGGGAAGCATCTGTATGGCTCTCTTCAGGCATGGAAAGTCCTAGACTCCCCTACATAAGAACAAAACTACTATAGTTCTCATTCTTATCGCCACCACTGACAATGCCCACTCTGCCAATCTATTACTGTCTTGAATGTGAGTGAGTGCTGTCAATGGCAGACCGTATTTATGGGCAGGGGTGCCAACCCCTCGCTTGAGTGGCAGGCAGCACATCCCGATTATTTGCCCGGGGACTGTGCTTTCTGCCACGAAGCAGTATATTTTTTTATTTTCATTGTTTAGCCCAAAGGGCGCCACGAAATGCACAGAGCACAATAATGAGAGGCAGACGGGGCATAGGAAGCTGTGCCCCGTAGCCTCTCATCATTGTGGTACAAGCATAGGAGTGCACTGACTGATAGGGCAGGATATCTCTTTTCTCCTGTCAGCCAGTGTGATCTGCATGCGGTGAGTCTTCTGGTTGGTATAGTGGACAGTGGCGGCGTGCTTAAGGTGTGAGGTAAGTGAACATGTGTTGTGTACCTTGTGTAATTTGTGTGGGAATGTCTGAAAGTTTGGTTTTATGTATGCGTGCATGACTGCTGTATGAATGTATGGGTGCATGAGACAGTGGCCCTCATTACGACCCTGGCGGAATTCGCGGTGCTAAATGCACCGCGGAGCACGGCGGAAAGCTGCCGATAGCGCCATGGGGGTTGGCGGATTTTCCACCCCATGCCGACCTTGGCGGAGCGGTAAATCCCCAATCCCCATTTTGCCCTTCCCCATTCCCATTCTTGCCCCATAGGGTATAATGGGAGTGGGGAAGGCGTTAATTACGCCACCGTAAAGTACGGTGGCGTAATTAACAACGAGGTCCCTTAGCGCCATGGATTTCTCCGCCCGGTAAAACCAGGCGGAGAAAGGCTCCATGGCGCTACGGGAACTCGTAGTAGGGCGGACGGGTCCGCCACGATTACCGCTGGCGGTAACCCACTCCGCCAGGGTCGTAATGAGGGCCAGTGTATGTTTTGTGAATGATTACATGTCTGGGTGAATGAACATGTATATGTTGTGTGAATGTATGAATGCCTGGGTGAAAGACTGAGTAAATGCTGTGTGAATGTATACATGTCTGTGTGAATGAGCAAGCATATGTTGTGTGAATGTATGAATGCCTGTGCGAAAGAAGTGAGTATATGTTGTGTGCATGTATGAATGCCTGGGTGAATGAGTGAGTATATGTTGCATGAATGTATGAATACCTGGGTGAATGAGAGAGTATATATTGTGTGAATGCATGCATGCCTGCCTGGGAAAATATGAGAGTGTATGTTGTGTGAATGTATGAATGCCTTGGTGAATGAGAGAGTTTATGTTGTGTAAATGTATGAATGCCTGGGTGAATGAGAAAGTATAAGTTGTCTGAATGTATGAATGTCTGGCTGAATGAGAGAGAGGATGTTGTGTGAAAGTATTAATGCTTGGGTGAATACGTAAGTATTTGTTGTGCAAATGTATGGATTTGTGGGTGAATGAGAGAGTATATGTTATGTGAAAATATGAATGTGCGGATTAATGGGAGATTATATGATGTGTGAAAGATTGAATGCCTGGATGAATGAAAACGTGTATTTTGTGTGAATGAGAACATGTGTGTGCCTGTCATGTGCAGTGTATCAGGCGGAGCTGGCCTTTTATTTGGGGGAGGGTGGTTGCTACTGGCAGTGTTGTCATTTATACTGGGCATCAAGGTTAAAGGGTAAAGCGAATATTATGAGTGATATGACATAGCTAGACTGGTATATTTGGGCACAGCCAGTCTAGCTATACTTTCTTATGTTGGTATGTTTTTAAAAATAATTTCAAAATTATGGTAAAAGAACAAAAAGGCAAGAATCTAATAAAATAGTACATTAAATACTTAAGATCATATCATACTCAACTTAGATTAGGAGGGCAAAGATCAAATTATTAAAGTGCAAGTATATTAAAATGTTTTATGATTTTTCAGTATTTTAGAAAAATTTAAAATAATATCTGTATTGTTTTTTGAGACGTGTGAGAGAAAATATTGGGCGGAATCCTCTTTTTTGTAAAGGGGGCCTGACTCCTGAGGGTGGGTATAATGGAAAGCAAGAAAATGGAGTCAAAGGCTACCCTGACCCAAGACGTGACAGGGGGTCACAACACTTGCAGCGAAGCTAGGTAGTGGCTAGCTTGAAAAGACAAACACCTATAAGAGGAAGAGTGTATCAAGAAAAGAGGTTTATTTAACACTAACACAATAGACATATTTTCAAAAACAAGACATATTTTCAAAAGAGTGCCATTGCACTAAGGGTGTGCATCATTGAGGACATAAATATCTGCTTTTTCGTGGGTTAGTAGGCAGAGTGAAAACTTAATACATGTATTGCTTGGAATCACAATACGATCGTTTTGTCGACACAAAGACTGGTGTTTCTGGTTCGGTGTATTTGATGATATGTTGCAGTGGCTGTACGAGGTGGAGCCGCGCTGCTTGGATGTACCGAACGGTCTTCAGGACTATGAGTTGTAGTTGGAGCCATGATGGTGAAGTGCGTCCATCTAAATTTTGGGAGAAAGGACTGGGTTAGTCTAGGGGCGGTGGTGTCAATGATTAAAAGATTTGAAGAAAGAACGCTGCAAAAAAAGTGGACCTACCATGTTCGGATAATTGTGCGTCTAGGTCAAGGTCCAAAACAATTATATTCGGACTGGCGGGCATCTGCGATTAAGTCAGATGTCAGGAGCTGTAAGTCACACAAATGAAAAGGTAAATAGGTGTTACCCTAATTTTGGCAACGAATACTTGCAAGTGCCTACAAAGTGCTGTGCTGCATGTGATGCAGCAGAGAGAACCGTCTGTGTTGGGTACAGGTGGTCGTGCAAAAATTATTATGTACAAAGGACTGGTGATACATCCAGTGCTGGTTGGGCTGAGGTGTCTCACCGCTGAAGTGGAATGCATCATAGCGGCGTGTGAAAACATTTATCTAGGTACATACCTAGATAAAAGACCAAAAGTGGAACCACCTACAGCATTTCTTCTTGAATGTACAAGAATAGCTCTTATGGAGAATTACTTTATTTATAAACAGACTTTTTATCAACAATGTCATGGAACCAGTATGGGGGCCACATTTGCCCCTGATGTAGCCAATCTCTTTATGGACGCTTTTGAGAAGGACTCAATCTACAACGAACAGAACACCTTCAAACAGTCGATCAAATGTTGGCTACGATATATAGATGACGTATTTATGGTATGGCAAGTGACAGAAGACTACCTCCTCTGTTTCCTACAATGGCATAACTTATGCAACATCTGTATAAAATTCACCATGGACCACAACAAGAACAAAATACCATTTCTGGATCTAGAAATTTACAAAAACTCAGACAACTCTCTAAGTACAACTCTATACCGCAAACCCACATCAAAGAACACACTCCTAGAGTACTCTAGTTTCCACCCCTCAGGCCACAAGATCAATCTTCCATATGGCCAATTCCTACGCATAAGAAGAAACTGTTCCACAATAGTGGTGATCAGTCCGTATCGACTCATGCGCCTGTACACTAAACCCTGGCGACATGCGCATTGCAGCCCTTGCCTCGCTTTTTTTTAAACACGACTCGCCAACGCGCAGGCGCACTACCTGTCCTTACGAGGAACGCAGCTCATTATCCACGGGACCACGGGACCGAGCGCCGGACGCAGCACAGCTCCCCAGCCGACTAACACCAGGTATCTATGCTTGTCCCTTCCGAGTCACCTGCCCTATCCCAATCCTCGCACACAATCAATCCGTAGGCTGGCACGTCTATAGCCACGAATGCTCACCCTGCTATGCCCTCTGAGACACAACCCGCTAGGATTTTAAAGCCCAGGTTATTCTCATTAAGACGAGCACTGCACCAACGATTACCTGCATTAATAGTTCTGCATGTTTTCACACGCCGCTATGATGCATTCCACATCAGCGGTGAGGCACCTCAGCCCAACCAGCACTGGATGTATCACCAGTCCTTTGTACATAATAATTTTTGCACGACCACCTGTACCCAACACAGACGGTTCTCTCTGCTGCATCACATGCAGCACAGCACTTTGTAGGCACTTGCAAGTATTCGTTGCCAAAATTAGGGTAACACCTATTTACCTTTTCATTTGTGTGACTTACAGCTCCTGACATCTGACTTAATCGCAGATGCCCGCCAGTCCGAATATAATTGTTTTGGACCTTGACCTAGACGCACAATTATCCGAACATGGTAGGTCCTCTTTTTTGCAGAGTTCTTTCTTCAAATCTTTTAATCATTGACACCACCGCCCCTAGACTAACCCAGTCCTTTCTCACAAAATTTAGATGGACGCACTTCACCACTATGGCTCCAACTACAACTTATAGTCCTGAAGACCGTTCGGTACATCCAAGCAGCGCGGCTCCACCTCGTACAGCCACTGCAACATATCATCAAATACACCGAACCAGAAACACCAGTCTTTGTGTCGACAAAACGATCGTATTGTGATTCCAAGCAATACATGTATTAAGTTTTCACTCTGCCTACTAACCCACGAAAAAGCAGATATTTATGTGCTAAATGATGCACACCCTTAGTGCAATGGCACTCTTTTGAAAATATGTCTAGTTTTTGAAAATATGTCTATTGTGTTAGTGTTAAATAAACCTCTTTTCTTGATACACTCTTCCTCTTATAGGTGTTTGTCTTTTCAAGCTAGCCACTACCTAGCTTCGCTGCAAATGGTGTGACCCCCTGTCACGTCTTTGGTCAGGGTAGCCTTTGACTCCATTTTCTTGCTTTCCATTGTTTTTTGAGACTCCAGCATATCATATAAGATTTTTAAGAATCCTGTTAAGGTTAATACCACCAATATGTTTTCTCCTTCCATACATCTTTCTATTAGGTGCTGCCCGGCATGTATGAAAATAAAATCTGTGAACCTTTGGAAATACAGAACTCTAAGATTATACGGTGTGGGGTAGTAAATAACAAGATGTTAGTGCTATTACATAACTAGACTGGTATAATTTGGTGCAGCCAGTCTAGCTATACTTACTTAGGGGGGGTTGGATGTTTTTTACGGGGCATTAAGAGTAAAGCATGAGTGTTATTACATTATATTTTTAGACTGTCTTTTATTGCTGCAGCCAGTTTAGATGTACTTTCTTACTGTGGCATGGCATATCTACTAGCAAATTCCAACATGAGTTAGTTCTTATGTGGTAATAATGGCATTGATTGGTGCAGTGTGCATGGATATGTATGGACACAGCCAGCATAACCACGTTGTTTATACTTGCCTACATTGTGGGCAAAGACATCATGAAAATGTTTTGGAAAGAAGCTCCTGTTGCATGGATTGGATTTTTCTCATGTGCTCCATATAAAACTGATTGCACACATTGTGGCTTTATACCAGATTTTTCACAAAAATCGTGCTACAAAATGCACCATTTTAATCTATTATTTATAAGAAATTCTCGGGGGAATGTGTTGGTTCGGGCTACCATGCTACACTTGGTCGCTCCCGCAAAGAAATTCACCTGCGACCACTGGTGCGGCTATTCTTTGGTCATCCTTGCATTTTCGTCAACTACTGCACTGCATATAATGTGTAATTGGATTTTGGTCACATATGGCCCTGCATGTAGTGTCTAAGTGACTTTTGTTCTGCTATAGCTCTGTATCTGCTGATTAATTTCATTTTGGTCATCTATGGCTCTGTGAACCCCAACTGTCACATCTCTGTTACTGAATGTCCTGTCTTTCACATCCCCCTGTACTACCTCTGTGCTCAACCTTGAACACTGCACATCGCATGTCTACCACTGCACATTCTGGCATCCCTCCTATCTGCCAACAACACACCTATGCCTACTAGGCCAGTAAGATAGCTCATTGGGTTAAGCCCTTGCTGCTGTGATTGTGTGTGGTGTCCAGGTTTTTGGCTTGAGTCTCAGAAAGACCAACTCTGCCTCTAATCATTCTGAGGTCATTAAAATAGTAACAATTTTAGAAAGGTGAAAATAATTGTACTTAGAAATGTTCTATGTAAAGTGAGTAGTGAAAACACTATATAAGTAGCATATTGTCATTAACCTAATAATCCTCCTCCCACAATGCTTTGCACACTTCCCCTGCTGCTAGTAGTCACTATTTCCTTATATTCCTCCCACTTCCTATACTCTCCTAGCCTATACCTATCACCTCTTCCTACCTAACTTCTCTATCATCATCTATGCCCACTGCTCTGCTTTGCCCCTGTTAATTTTTAGCAGGCGTTAAAATCTATGGCGCTAAACCGCCTTGGTGCTAATTGGTAATTTACGGTGCCGTAATTAGCGCCTTCCCCACTCCCATTATGCCCTATGGGGCAAAAATGGGAATGGGGAAGGGTAAATGGGAAATGGGGATTTACCGCCCCACTCACCTTGGAATGGGGCGGTAAATCCGCCATCCACCATGGTGTAAACATAGTTTACACCATGGTGGTAAAGTTGGTGTACTTACCGCCTGGGTCGTAATGACCTACACTGCTACCCTTGCTGAATTGCACACTGTCACTGACTCTGATATATTTTCTCACTTCTCCCAGTCTTCCAAAAGAAGTGGTGGGATTTACTTGATGGTCAAAAATCCCACTTACACCCACTGACCTACCCCACTCTTATTCAAGTTCACCACGAGCCAACTACTTTCACCCACTCTTCTCATCCTCCTTCTCGTTTACATGTCCCTGGGCCCCCTCAACTCCTTCTCTGTCCTGGACCTCCTCCTGGAGTCCATTCCCACCAAAGCCCCTTCTGTGCTCATGACAGAGTTCAACCTCTAAAAATCTCTCCCATCCACCAACTTTAACTTCAGTCTATTCTCAGTCCACTGCCTTTTCTCTCGTTACAATCATCCCACCCACTCCCAAGGAAACTCTCTTGACTTTGTTTTCCTTGCCTCCTCACTCCCCACTTTCAATCTTGCTATTGAGTGCTCCCCTTCCAATCACTCTACCCTCCATTTTATTATCATTGCTCCCCCTCTACCTTCCCTTCTCTGCTAGCTCTAAAAAAAACTCATACCTTACTCTGCACCCTTTACCTAGCAAAGTGAGGTCCCCCCTTCTTGAATTTGCTCCTCCCTAGGCCCCTGTCATTGAACAGGACTTTTATGAATCCTCTTGCACCTTGCCCTCAGCCCTGGATCACCTATCAAATTTGCTTTCTCTAAATCAACATGCAAAGTAGCATAAGGACCAGAATCTTTCTCTTCTCCTCATGTTTAAGAATACCCTCCTTTCCTTCACCACTGCTGTTGACTCGGCCAAGTAATTGTTGTTTGTGTCCACTCATGGTGCTAGACAGTTACTTTCCATTAGGTATTTTGGCTTACTGCTCTTGTGCACCTCTTGTGCACCTGAACGCCAATGGTTGTTTGAGCTCTTTTTAAAATTGATTAACTGGGGAGTCTACCGCTGCTCATCATGGGAACCGTTATCTTGTGCCTGCGTTCCATTCATCCACTGCTCAATTCTTAGTTTCTGACCTTGGCTCTGATCATAAGCTACTGTTTGGGCTTCTTGAATATATGTGTTTTCGTGAATTCAGCATCTTGGGTTCTGAGGCTACTGAGGCCTCTCTGTTGGGAAAATGGCTGTGCCTTGGTTGATGCTTTGCCATGTTGTGCCTTGATCTCATATATGTTAATATTTTCAGGGGCTGCATATATACATGTATATGGTATTCATGTATACGTGCAAATATCCTTCATGTCTGTGTGCATTTGTCCTTCATGTCTATCTGCGAGTAATCTTCATTTCTATGTAATATTCATGCCTATATTTACTTGTCTACTACATGTACTTTGTATGTATGTGTGTAGTCATCTAGGTATTCTCTATCTCTATACATATGTATAGTAACAACTACCTGTCACTCTACTTGTTAGACTATCTTTTTTATTCATAAAGACAACTTCATGGTCTTAGTTGGTGCCGTCTTCGACTCGTAGACTCTGGGGATGGTAGGGCTGTCTCCGCTGGTATTGTTTCTCACCTGTACAGTACTGGCGAGGGTCATGTATTGGGATTGGTAATTGCATACTTATCTGAGTAGGGGGAGTGGGTATGACCTGCATATTGATCTGCCCCATTACATAATCGTAATTCCCCAACCTAATCTTAACCTTTTGTTCTCAGCCGGTGAGCTTTCCTCCACACTACAAACTATACTGGCTCCTCGTTGGCGCTGCTCTTCTTTCCTGTCCACCAACAACTTGGTTCACTACTTCTTGTCAAAAACTAAAACAATCTGAGATACTCTCCCACCCTCTTTTCCCTCCCACTGTGTCTTTCTACCCTCCATATTGCTCTACAATGTCCCCTCTTTGCTTCTTCACTGCTATGTCTCCTTCTTAATTGGAACCCACACTTAATGCTGCCAACCCATCGTGTGCCTCTACTGACCTGTTAGACCTGAAAATGGCTAATGAGCTCACACCTATTGCTTCTCCAGGCTCCCATCCCACTTCAACCTCTCCCTTTCCTTTCATACTTTCCAGGCTGTTCATTACCCTACCAATGCCAGGAAGAGACTCAGTGCACCTAAACAAATATGCCAACTATTGGGCTGTTTCTCTCATCCACTATTAAAAAATCATTGAGTGTCTCATCTTCGATAGGATCTTCTATCTGGACTCTAATGACCTCTGCAACTCTCTCCAAACTGTATTTCCCAGCCTTCATCCTACTGAGCTGCTCGTACCCATGTTTTGACCTTTATGACATCTGCTCATCACTCCAACCACTCCTCTATCTGCAACATTCTTTACATATGTAATGTTCCATTTACCTCTACTCATTGTAGGAGTGGATGGAATATGGATCTTAGAATATAGAATACAGAACATGGAGAGAAAGATGCAACTTTAGAATGTGTTAAGTCAGTTACTGTTGTGTAGTGTACTCAGCCAGTGGGCCTTTGATGGTACTTAAATAAATCTACTTGAAAATCCACTTATGGTGTGGCTAATACTTCAGTGGCGACGAGAATGGGATTGAAGGAAACGGCAGCCCACTGAGTAGCTGTTTATCGTGAAACCACTACAGTGTGAAATATAACTTAGAAATCATCACAAAGACGCGGATGTAGCCTGTGATATGTATCAAGACGAGGCGAGCTAAAAAGACAATCACAACATGAAAGTCATGCTGAAAGCTTTTCCAGGTGGAGCCACATAGAAAAGCATTTTATGGCAGTAAGTGCGGCATGATATGTATGATGAGTGAATAGTTAAGTGAATCCCCAGTTGGACGACGGAGCAGACATATATCATAAATTTAAACTCCATGCATCCTTGCTAAACAAGCAATTGCCTGCTGCACGGCATTTAATGCCAGTCACCATATCTTTAATTGCGCGCATTATTACAAGCTGAACAGAAATCCGTGAGCACATCAAAGGATAGTGTCGCTCAAACTATATCAGCGACAGCATCATATTATACAACATTAAATCATCAGGGCATGTGTTACCTCGAGAAATAGTGAGCATTTTCTGAAATTAGGTTGTTTGTCTGTGTGTCAACCCATGTAGGGCATTTTTCAAGCCACGTTGTGATAGAAGCACAATGCATCACATTAGAGGAAAGGATCCAAAGAAACGTAAATTTACGTGCCGCCATTTTAATACTTTCTTTTTCTACAGTGTTGTTGTCATAGCAACCGCAACACCGTTGAACCCGACAGGGTTTCTTTTCCCTGTCTAAAAAAAAAAATATATATATAAGCGTATATTCACCCGATGAATGTATGGAACAACTTATAAAATAAAACAGAGGAATAGCATTGCCACAAGTGTGTTGTATACGAAAAGTATCATTACTGAATTACAACTGCATTTTGTTTTAAGAAATACTTACAAATCGCAATTTAAAGAGTGTCAACACAATTCAATATTGTGAATGTGAAAAGAAAAAAGAACACAACAATATCGGTGACCAAAAATGCAAAGCATGCCACCTCCAAACTATTTCCTGGATACAAAGGGTGAGCCAGCAATATCATGGAAGCGTTGGAAGAAATGCTTTGACCATTATGTTTTTGCGGCTCATTGTCTCAATTTCTCAAATGAATGGAAGAAATGTTTGTTAATACACTGTTTAGGAAATTATGGGCAGGAGCAATTTGAGAATCTTCCGCCTCTGTCTGAATAAGAAGGAACAGAGCTTACAGAATATGATAAGTGTGTGAAAATGTTAGACCTACATTATGAAAAGACAGTGAGCATCATTCTTGAAAGATATCATTTCGGAAAACACAAACAGGAAAATGGAGAAACAGTTGAACAATTTATCACAGCTGTACGTGGTCTAGCTGTCACGTGTGAGTTTGGTAATTATCTAGAAGAACGGCTCCGTGATCAATTTATGTTGGAGTGTAAAGACAGCAAAGTAAGATAAGCGTTATGGTCAAAAGGGAATCTTTCATTAGATCAAGTAAGGAGAATAGCAAAAGAAGTAGAACATACATATAAATGTGTGAAATAACTGGAAATGAAGGAAGAGACAGATAACAAGTTGGAAGTATCCACATTGCCAAAAGTGTTGGCTATACAAAACAAAAACACAATGAAAAGCAGACAATTTAACAATTTAATAAAAAGGATAAAAGTTATGAAAGGAAAAGAGGAGTCAAATTCAAGGAAAATAATGACGTTGATGATAACAAAAGAAAATGCTATAGGTGTGGTAGCATATATCATATTGCCAGCTGTGAAAAGTGTCTGGCGCTAAAAGAAATCTGCAGAAGATGCAATAGGAAAGGTAATTTAACAAATTGTTGTAAAACTAAATTAGAGAATATAGATTGCATTGAAGAACTATGTGAAGTAGTTGAAGAATGTACTTATATAATTGAAAATACGGAAATCAATCCAGTGGAAGATCAAGATGCTGATCTTGAAAAACCTAAGGCAGACATACAAGTTGGCGACTCAACAATTAAGATGGCCATTGACTCTGATGCCAAGTATACTTTGTTGCCATGAATACTGTTCGAGAGACACTTCCAAGGGTGCACCGCTCTTAAAGAAATTGATGTAAAGCCCGTTGTGTATGGTGGTAAAGGCAAAGAGTTGGAAGGTTGGTTTTGGTCGACCATAAAGTTCAAAGACAGAACAGCAAAAGGGAAAGTGTATGTCTTCAAGAAAGGAATGCATCCTTTGTTAAGCTGGTCTCATCAGAAAAAACTGAAAATAAAACTAGATCCCAGTGCCGAGGAGATGGAATATGCAGTAGATCAGGAGAGGCAATCTGAACATTTTGAACATCATCCTGTGTTCTGAGATGAACTTGGGAGTTTGAGGAACTTTCGGCATGAAATTTGTATGAAAAATGATGCTGTTCCTGTTTTGAATAAAGTCAGACCTGTGCCGTTAGCGATCAAAAAGTATGTAAAAGAAGAACTGGAAAAAATGGAAGCACAAGGAGTTATTGAACGAGTTGAATCTTCTGAATGGGTGTCGCCATTGGTTATAGTGCATAAACCCAATGGAAATCTCAGGTTGTACATTGACCTCAGGTGCGTAAATAAATGCATAATTCAAGATAGACATCCTCTGCCAAATATAACGGAAATGCTAGGGACTGTAAGAGATGCCAAGATAATGAGTACTTTAGACCTCAAATCAGCATACCACCAAATTATGTTACATCCCAAATCAAAAAATGTTAGTGTTCATTACTACTGAAGGTTTGTTCCAATGTAGAAGGATGACTTTTGGTTTAATTTCTGCAGCAGCTGTTTTTCAGCGTGTGATGTACAATTTATTCCATCATATGCAAGGTGTTCTTTGCTTTCAGGATGATGTTCTAGTCTATGGGAAAGATCAAAAAGAACATGATAGTAGAATGTGTAAGGTTTAGATGTTTTTCAAGATGCTGGTTTAACCCTTAGTAAGGAGAAATGTAAATTCAATAGATAGAATATACAGTATTTAGGACGTGAAATTTCTGACAAAGGCATAAAACCCAAGGAAGAATTGGTGAACACCATTTTAAATTTCCCTAGTCCAGACACCAAAGATAAGGTTATATCATTTTTGAGGATGGCAGAAAATTATGCAAAATGTATTCCGGATTTGGCTAGTAAAAGTTTTTATAAGAGGAAGTTGACAAAAAAGAATGCAAATTTGATTGCGATATTGAGTGTGAGGATGAATTTAATAAGATAAAGAAAGATCTCAACTGTGCATCTACTTTGAGGTCTTTCAATCCCAAAAAGAAGAGCATTCTTCCCACTGATGCAAACAATCATGGGTTGGGTGCTGTTATCCCAAAGGGGAATTGAATACCCTATTGCTTTTGCTTCAAGAGTACTGCAAATGGCAGAATGTAATTACTCAACTATTGAAAAAGAGTTGTTAGCAGTGAAATGGTCTATTGAGAAGTTCCGTTCATTCCTGTGGGGGAAAGAAATTGTTGTGAGAGCGGATCATATACCCCTCAGGGAAATATTGACTACCAAGGGTTTGGATAAGGTGTCAGCAAGAATCAGAAAATGGGTGGCAAATTTGCAGGAATACAATTGGGATATGGAGTTTGTTCCTGTAGTCAAGAACATATGTGCTGACTGTTTATCGAGGTTGACACATTTTGTAGATAATGATGAAGACGATAATGTTGATGAGGAAATATTGAATGTAAATCAGGAAGTGGTGTCTGAGAGTGAATGGGCAAAGGCTATGGAGTTGGATGAAGTTCTTAGGAAAATAAAGAAGTGCATTGAAGAGGGAGTAAAACGTAATGAAATCAGGAAAGGTGTTTTACCCGAGGCTGTTAGACAAGTATATGATGAGTTATATTTGAACAACAATTTGGTTTTGAGGGGTGACAAGTTATATCCCAACACTGGATTAAAGTGCAAGATATTAGAAATAGAACATGAAGGACATCAAGGGATGAACAAGACTAAACAACTTGTCAGGCAGGATTATTGGTGGCCTGGTGTGGATTTGGAAATAGAAAGATTAATTAGGGAATGTTGTAACTGTGATGATTCATCAAAGGATACATTGCAAGACAGGAGCCCATGACAGTTATGTCTATACCAACCATACCATTGGTAAGAGTAGGTGTAGACATTGTGGGACCAGTAAGACGTAATGGTGTGTTAAGATATTGTATGGTATTGATTGCCATGTTTTCTAGATGGGTGGAAGTCAAATGGGTACAGAAAATCTGCTATAAAGATATTATTCTATTTTTGGATGACATTTTCAGGCGAGATGGTTATCCCAACACCATCATCACTGACAATGGTGTGCAGCTGGTTTCACAGGAAATTAGAAGTTATCTAAGGTATATTGGAGTAGAACACAAAACTAGCTCCATATATCATCCCCAAACAAATGGAATTGTGGAAAGGTCATTAAGAATAGTATTAGAGGTGCTTAGGAGAATAAAGCAGACTGGAAAAAGGCTGTTGACAATACCATTGTAGCACACAGATTCACCCCACATACCAATACTGGTATTTCCCTATTTGAGATGCTCAGATGAAGAAAACCCACCACAAGGGTGTGTCCGTCCTGGTTGGGTAGAGCTTGCAGAAAAGAGATTGACTTCAAGGAGGTTGAGAAAAAGATTATGCATAGACAGTTAATCAACAAAAGGTGTTTTGACATAAGGAAGATGGTGAAAGAATGTGATATAAAAGTTGGTGAGTGGGTAAGAATAAAACTACCTTCTACTACTACAAGTGGTTGTGCAAAGTGGTCAGCGGCCACAGAAGTGGTGGAGAGGTTTCATGGTGCTGTAAAAGTGTCTGATGGAAGAGTATGGAATGTGAATAGAGTGTGTAGATGTTCAAAAGACAAATTCACAACTGCCAAAGCGGATATTTGCAATAAGGAGGGTACAATAGAGCAAAATGTGGGGTTAAGAGACAAAGTGGACAATGGAAGTGAACTAGGTAGGTGCACCAAACATGTTTGTAAGAGACCATCAAATTTGAAGGATTATGTAAACTGAGCACTGTTATAGTTCAGCAGAGCTTAGTTAAAGCTATAGTTCTCATAGTTATGTTCACATGTATTCATGTCATATTGTGGTTTTTATTGCAGTGATTTTATGTACATAACAAACTTGTGCTGTTTGTATAAAGAAGGTAGGTGTGTAACAGTCTTTACATATGTAATGTTCCATTTACCTCTACTCTTTGTAGGAGTGGATGGAATATGTATCTTAGAATATAGAATACGGAACATGGAGAGAAAGATGCAACTTTAGAATGTGTGTCAGTTACTGTTGTGTAGTGTACGGAGACAGTGGGCTTTTGATGGTACTTAAATAAATCTACTTGAAAATCCACTTCTGGTGTTGGCCAATACTTCACTATCCTAATTCTATTAGACCTCTCTGTCTCTTTGAAATAAAGTCCACTCCTCTATTCGTTTGACCCTCACAACATTGGAATATGGTGCCCAGTTTCACAGAGTGCTGATTCCTGACAGGCTGCATTTCCTGAACGGCAGCCTGTTGGGCCTAGTTTTCGGAAAAATTGCACATGCATCCAGGAGACCTGAAAGCCACAGGGGTGACGGAACAACTGATATGATATGATATTTTATTTATCGCGCGCCCATACACAAGTGTTTAAAGGCGCGATACTGATGAGGTAAGGAGCAGGTGTGGTGACAGGTGATGATGGAGTGGGGTTAAGCTTGGCATAGGGTGGTGATGAGGCAGTGAAGGTGAGGGTGCATGAGTGTAATAGGGGCAGAGTTTGCCAGGTGAAATGTTTCCCTGCAGAACTGAGCTAGACCAGGGGAGTACGCCCTGTTCAAATTTACTACGCATTTCTCACGAGTTACCTCCTATCTTTCTAGTGGTGTTTCTTGATCTTAAGGAATACAGCCATTGTTGATCCAATCCCACTCTTTTGGTATCCCTAAAGGCTCCATCTGTGGGCCCCCTACTAGTCACACTTTACACCTCACGTGGTCAGTTGATCTCCTTGTTTGTTTTCTCCTTTAACATGTTTGCTGATGACATGAATATCTTCTCTTCTCTTACTTATTCCTGCATGTCTGCATATTTCTCTGCTGCTTACCAGTGGAAGGCACTTCTTGGTCTTATGCTGAAATCCTCAACGGCGAAAATGGTCTACCTTCCTGACCCTCATGCCCACTTTGCCCTCTCTTTTCCAACTGATTTATTCTCTTCTCCCCCAAGTCATGCAACCTAGGTACCCTTTCTGACAGTGACTTAACCTTCAGCACTTTATTACCTCAACCTTGACTGCTGTAAGGATTCAGTTGTTTAATTTTGCATTAATCTGTCTCTCCTCCGGAATAGCTCCAATAAATCCCTTATTATGACACAGTGATCAGTTGCCTTGACTACTGCACCAGCCGCCTCGTGTGTCCACACTCCACTCCTCATCACCTTAAGATAAAGTACACAGTTTTGCCATTCACAACCTTTAGAATCTTCCCCACACTTTCCTCATCTTGAAGCACCATCTCCACACTGGTTTCCATTCTACTGCTTGTTTAGAAATCCCTCCATTACCTTACACCCACAACCTGCCTAACTCTATCTCCTGTTGCTCTTCTTCACACACCCTCATCTCTAGTGTATTCCTTAATCTTTTCATCACCCTACCACCCTGTGCTTGTTCTCCCTTCTACTCATTCTCTTTTCTGGCCCTGCATCACTGGAACTCTCTCCTGTCCCACTTGAAAATGCTATTACTATCCTGTGCTTCAAATCTTTACTAAAGCTGCACCTCATCAACCAAGAAGAAACTCCCTCTACCCGCTCCTACATTATTCCCATTTCCCAACCATATTAACCTACGACTATGGTACAGAGTAACTGATCTATATATAGTTAGTCCCCTTGGACTGTAAAGTCTGTTCTGTCCTTTGTTTGTGTGCAGGGCTGGACTGGGGCATACAATTGTCTTGGGCACGAATAAAAAAGTGGCCCACAGTAGTTGCAAATTACAATTCATTCCTTTTGTGACAGACTGTTTGAGTAGTACCCAAGGGGGAGTTGTTTGAGAAAATGTGATGCAAATTGTTCATTTCAAAGAATATTTATTCAGTAACAATGGTCAGAACTACTAGCTGTATGGTGAAGTAGCTCATCAAATTGGCCCACATTGGGCCAAAAAGTGATCCACTTTGACCCAAAAAACTGGCCCAAACTATAATTTTATGTTTTGGGTTCGGACATTGCCATATTCTGCTATAGGTCAGTCCGAGCCTGTTTATGTGACATGCATTCCCCATCATCAACCAGTAATTTGATTAATATCCTGCCCGCTTATGTAAAGTACCTGTCCCAGGACTGTTCCATTGACTGTTGATTGCTTTGTAAGTGCTTCCAGAAAATACAATTACAAAACATCAACAGTCTCGCTCTTCCAGGAATTCTCTGGTAGACAGTCCACTGGTTTATTCTCTATTTTGTAGCAGTAAATGACCGTTAATTCTTCCTCCATCCCTCCCTCTTTGTTTCCTCATGTGCTTGCAGGGCCCACCCCTACACCTTGGGCTGGTTCATGGCTCCACTCCCTCACTGCCCTGCTGGAACTTGTGGTGACACTTGTAAAGTCTTTTCAGATCTTGCAAGCTCTCGAAAAGATCCTGCAGCTGCAATTGTAAGGCTAGGTAATTTAAACGGATCACAGGAGCTTAACACCACACCAGTTTCCATTTTAATCTTAAAATAATATTCAGTTTTAAGTGCACCATTACTAAACTTTAGAGTCAAGTTAACTAATTAAAGTGGGGAACATAAGTGTTCCTTGGTATGTGTTTGCATAAGTTACAACCAAAAGATGTTTTGCACATTCTGCGCTGTCACAAGGTCTTCATAAAGCCAAAGTTTATCGCTGTAGCTCCTTTTTAGTTTGAGCTATTATGTGGTGCTGGAAGTGCTGCCTGTATGCCAACATTGTTGGCCTTGGAAATATCGATTGGAGAGAGGTAGATGTATGGAGGAACACACAGCCAGTGGGTATTATTTGGGTCTTGTATCCACAGTAAGGAACTCATGGTGGCAACAGTAAAGACAGACACAAGTGATCACAGTTCAAGGGTGTTTATGAAACTGTAAATGCAGGGTGGAATAACGTCTACCCTAATTCTAATATAGGAGCAAGCTTCGACCATCAAATGAAAAACAAGGCAGTCCTTGTGGCATCCTGTCAAAGTAAAAGGCCTATGCGGGAAAAAAAACTATTGCCAAATTCTTAAGCTAATGACAGAAAGAGAGTGGCATGGGATTTTCAATAAAGAAAAAGTGTTCACAAATAATAAGTCAGGATGTGATTGCCAGAGGTCTCTCTTCCCCACGTTTTGAGCACGGGATAAGGTGCATCTCCTGAGCACAGTGCACACTTGAGCTTTCCCAGCATGAGTCAACAGTTCTGTACCAGCTATCAGGTTCTTTGATGGTTAAGTCTCTTTTCAATAAAAGTTTCTTGCCTTTGAGGCCCTGATGTATTCAACGAAACAAACAAAAAGTTCACAATTTTCAAATGAACGTTGGGGTGATACCTTTCCACCCCCTGATCTCCTTCTCTCGGGCTCAGACCCCTAGGCTTCCCTCAATTGAGTTCAGGCCTTTCTTTTGGGATCTCCCTCTGCCAGGCACGGATCCCAATGCCAATGGGCCCAATCCACTTCCCCTGGTCTTACAATACTTCTTTCGGGATCTCCCTCTGCCGGGCATGGATACCTATGCCAAGGGAGGCAATCCACTTCCCCAGGTTTTACAATCCTTCTTACACGCGTTCAACAAAATAAACAAAAAGTTCCTTTCCATTGGACTTTGGGTGATATCTTTTCACCCCTGGATCTCCCTCTGGTCTTACAATGTTTCTTTCGCTCACAAATCTTAATGTCTTTTCGAACAATTCACTGTGGACATCCCTCTGCCGGGTTCACTCCTGTTAACACACTGCTCATGGGACTTCAGACTTCGTCCATTCGTGTTAGCATACCTCCGCCGGGTTTACTCTTGGCAACCTTTGCAATGCACTGTTCTTGTACTAATTTCACCATGTGAGATTAATTTCCCTTAGCTTCACAATCATCTGTTGGTCAAAGACTTTTGACTGTATGGAGGATTTTACAAGACCCCCATATGACCACTTTGACCCCTTTGGCCTTTTCCTAAGGCCTTCTGGTTACGGTAGTTTCTACCATTGGGTAATCGCCCCGAGTTTCCTGGTGCCAGACTCGTGTCGTTGGTTTTTCCCTTTTCTATCAATAGCTGTTTAAGCCTTTCACAGTTCAAATTAGCCGTTTACTACTTATCATTCAACAAAGTTCGGTTTCTTATCGACTCCCCCCTCGACTCACTGGCTGTGATGAACCGCTTGGCTTTCCTTCTCTTTAAGTCAAGGTTGGTACCACCAAGACAAGCGTCACTCCCCGGCTTTGTAATCAGCGGAGGAGGGTCTCGTTTACCACTGACATCTGCTACAACACATGCTGGCTTTTGTTCACGGTCTTATGTTTACATCTGCGGAGGTTTCACAGGCCTTGATCAGAAAGGGCAAGGTTATTTCTCTCCTTGTCACCCTTTAAGTATGCACCGTCTTTCGCCTCCTCTTGAACTGCTGTGCTGAGTTAGTTCTCACATCGTGCAGTCAGCCTTGCTTGACCTGTGCTCTCGTGCTCCACCTTTCATCCCTGTGGGGAAGGGAAAGGGCCATCAGGTTTGTGTGATTCTGTTCAATTGCCTGACATTGCCTGGCCCTTAGGTTGGGACATGTCATGTACACAGTTATACTAGTCAGTTGTTTTTCATGGGGAAAGACTGTGCGGGTTGGCAATGGGAGGGGTTCATGTGTCTGGGTGACCTATGTAGTAAAATGGGGAAAAGGTGCTATATGAAATTACAACCCTCCTATTCTCGGTGGGGTGAGATTGATGGGGTTTGTGAGACAGACGGGAATGGTATTGTTTTGTCTGATCAGATGGAGAATGCGGGAATAAATTATGATCAGAGGGACAGGAAAAAGAATAATTCAGAGTATTCGGATAGGATGTGGAAAAACAGGAGTTCTGGTAGAGGTGGTTTCTGGATGTAACTGTGTTTGGGATCCTAGAGTATCTGTTACATTTGGGCAAGAGAGATTTAATGGGTGGAAGGAGGTGTAGAAGTATTACAGCCTACAAAGGTCTCAGGCATCTCATCTTCCTCTCCTTCCCCGGTACAATACCGCGTCTCACCTGGTGTATTTCCCCAAGCACAACCCGGGCTCCCCCATCGAGGTGATCCTCTCTTGACTCATTGACTTCCCATTGTAAGGCTAGTCCACGTGGCCACTTCCACCTACTGCCTGTCCAGCATAGTCCAAAACACATCCACAGGAATCTCTTTGTTTTTTTTAAAGCAGTTTCTTGTGTAATAAAAAAATATCTAAACAAAGTGTACCTGCAGCCACTTTATATGCCATAGGTGTGTTCTTACATGTGTACATTGCACCGAACGCCTGTTAAAAGCAACCATCGGCAAAGCCAACAATTATGGCTCCTGTATTAGTATTAAGTAGGCACTTTTTTAAATATATCCAGTTACTAACATTATTAACCAGCTGTTGCCATTGATGGGGAGAGAGTACAACTATAGCATGCCTGGGAAATCCCTAATCCATGCCCACTCAGGAGAAGAGAGAGGGCTGGATTGTCTGTCACTCCAGTCCAAGTGACGACCCCTAATGTTAAGGGTCCTTTATCTTTTGCCGCCCCTTTATATGAACCTCTTGCTGTTCCCACCACCACTGACTGGCTATGCCATTTGCCAGTTCGCCAACAGCCACAACTGCTTTGTGGTCTCCAGTGCTCCCGAAGCACATCTCTACCCATTTTGAAGTAAAGGGAGTCCCTGATTGACTGGTGCTCTGGCCCACATCACTGGCCTAATTCCTCAGGGCACTCTAGCTACTGTATTCCCATTGTCTGACCCACCTGCTGTCCCCACTACCACAAGCTCATCATCTGTGTCCTGGCCATGACATATGAACATTAGTCATTTGTAACTTGTAATCTGTAACCTGGGACATAGAAGACGGCTGAAAAGGGATAACATTAAGGTTCCAGTAAAACTAACTTGTTTCCCTTTCTTTTAGGTAACTGAGCAAAGACCCTAATGAAGGTCCTGTTGTTTGTTACATTATCCTCATCTGATTTCCCCAGGACTCAGAGCACACTACCAAGCATTTTATAAATGCAGATGCCTTTGAGCTCAGAGGGGTTTCTGGGATTGATTTTTTAATGACTTCTGCAGCTCATCAAGGTCTTTGATAGATTAAAAGACCCAACTATGTTAGTTTATGGGTTAGCTGAAATCCAGATACTATTCCCATGACCATTATGTGCGAAATGCTTATAACATTACAAAAGGATGAAAGGAAATCATTAGCTGGCTGGTAAATATTGAATCAGGAAGTCACTGACATGAATACTGGAGTCAATGGGATTCAGGCAGGCCCAACTAAATTACCCTACCCAACCAATATAATTCCAAGAGAACTGCCTCCTCCTCTAGCTGTACCTCAATGCTTAGCACTTCAAGTTCCATTACCATCCCTGGAAATATATCCAGCGGTCCCCAAAAATGAAACGCACAATGTGGGATTAATTTCCTCTGACGACCAACTGCTCTTCCACTGCCAGCGTCTAGCAGGCCTTCATTCTTTTCTACCTGTCTGGGGGCACAGCTTCACGGTTCAACCCATTAGTAACACTGGATAGACCATTTACTGGCAGATTATGATTTTTTCAAGCAGTAACTCCATGACATCTTCGATCTTAATATGATTTCCTAGATTGTAGCTAAGGAGTTGCTGGAGTTAAGGCATGACAACAGGAATTTTCTCACCTATCTCGCACATTTAATCAACTGGTCCTATAATCCAATAAACTTGAGCTAAGCCAACCTCCTAGTTTTATTGGGGGGCAAGGATTGAGAGATCTTTTGACACAGTTCCAAAATAAGTCTAATACTTGTGAAGAACTCATAGACTTAGTTTTAGAACCCAACCATAGCATTAGAGAGAGAAACGGTGAAAGAAAGTGGGACACAACCTCTATCCTGTTGTACGTTTGGACATGTCTAAACTGGAGACCTCTTTTGAGGAGAATGACTCATAGGAGCTAATGCAAACTGGTGGCATTAGGCCACCCATAACTCGTGTGGAAAATGAGACATGCAGATCCGTCAAGGATGCTTATACTATGGGCTGGATGTTCATTTCTTAAGAGATTGTCCAAAAAACCTCAAAGGGTATCCAGGCCAAGGGATCATGGTTTGTCACCCGATCCCCCAGCTATAAGTCCAAGGCTGTAGGCAACAGATTACAATCTTTAGCACCTCATGGAATCCTAGCAGTATCATCGTTGCTTGAGGTAAAGGCCCTATAGCAGGCACTATCAACGATTGAATCTGGTGCCACCAAAAACGTCTATGATTGACCGTTTGCCATAAGGTGGTGTTACAGTAGTGTTGGGGGCCAGGGTAGAGCAAGCCAAAGGCGTAGATGGTACCAATTTGTCTTTGGGTTCCATTACATGCACAACCTTTGAAATACCTTTATTGTGACATGAACAACACAAACATATCCATTTTGACATGATTTATCCGCCTAATGTTAGGTTAATACTGGGCATGCCATGGTTAACCAAACATAACACTGACTTTCATTAGTTGGGACAGCCGATCAGTGATTTTCATTTCTACTGAAAAGCCACTCCTTTACCCATCAACCCCATTCTAGTGAGGCAACAGCAGAACAGTGTGCAGCTAACAGACTATGGTATCACCTTACAGGAGCTGTTGAAACAACACAACTTGATTGATTTTCTGACGACAAGGATGTCTATAGATGATGGGTTCTCCCATAGGACTGCCAAATCCAGGGATGACAACCATCTTTTGACTTGAACAAACAAGGGGATAGAGCTTCCTCCATCAAGTGCTAAAACATGCTCTGAGGACTTGCTATCTTTGGTTAAGCCCGGGGTTCCCCGCTCTCTAATCCAGAACAGCACAGGCCTCAAGCCCAGTTTGCACACAATTATTTGAACCTTACACTCCATGGGAATCTGGGCATTTTAGGTAATCACAGGCAACAATAAATGCTTTTTAAAGAATTCACTTTCTACAATTGCAAGGTTTTGAACACCTGTGAGTCCCCAGATGTCAGCTCCAAATGAGGTCGAGGCCATAGGGTACAACATGAGAGCGGGTCTAACTGCCCCTCCGCTGTGTCTGTGGAACATGTTTCCCACAGCTCCACTGTTCTTCTCTAAAGTCAGACGGGCCTTGTCTAATTGGACTGACCATGTTCCATTGTCAGTAAATCTAATGCCCAGATAATCATAGAGTGAGACCTGGCCTAACCAGCAACCATTGTGCAGTGCTTGGAGTGTGGCGATCTAAATACAATTGCCTTTGTTTACCCTGTGCTGACCTAGAACTTTAGTTGATTGAATTTGGGGGTGAAGTTTTTGACATTTCCCCTTATGCCCAAAGGGGATGTAGCCAGCAAAATGATGTCATCTGTAAAAAAAAAAAAGCGAGAATCTATAATTTCCAATTCTATGGGGATCCAAGCAGTTAGTTACCAAATCCTCCATAAGTTCATTGAGGGGGGCAATAATGCAACCCTGACAAACCCTCCCTTTTACACAAAACGCATCTATCACCTCACCTGCGAGACTCCAGCTTACATTTGCCTAGTTGTCTGAATATAGTAGCTGGCTCAATTGCAGGAGGTTTGAGGGAACATTTCTACCAGCAAGTACCTGCCGCAAGAGACCACGAGGCTCCCGTCAAACGCTGTATGGAGATCAACAAAGTCTGCATAAATCCTTGATTTACAAATCACTGTATATTTCGGAAAGATTAAATGCAGTCAAAACTCTGAGCAAGTGCATTTATACCTTCCCGAAGACCTACCTGGAGATGATCTAGAATCAAGTTCGAGTCCACCACATGCTGTGGATGTTTTAATAAGACCTGGACGAAGATTTTTCCAGATGAGTGTAGTAGTGAAATTGGTCAGTAGTTACCAGGACATTCCCACCCCCACCTTCTTTTATATCAGCACTATTTTAGCACCTCGCCATGATCCAGGAACTATGCCCAACTCCACTATCGCATTAAAAAGCCGCCATAGGATGGGAGCCCATATTTGCGGATCGTTCTTATGGGGATTTTGTCTGGCACGGGGGCCTTGCTTTTGCTTTTTTTTATAGATCTTATAGCAAACTCAATTTGTTGCACAGTAAACCTAAGGGGGAGCTCTCCACCAGGCAATTCAGGTGTTATCATAATTGGGGGGTTATCTGCACTCTGACTGGTGGTGAGATAAGATATAAGACTCTTTTTTAGGGTCCACAGCAAAACAAAAGTGTTGATGGCTGGAACGTTTAATTTAGTATTAATCTTTAGCTTTGGCATTTCTCTGGGCAACCCTCCAGACCATCGCTCTTCGCCTGCCAAGCCATTACAAAAGGTTGAATGACCATATGCAAATCAGACTTGGTCCCAACCAAAAAGGGCCAGTGCAAGCCGAACTATTAAGTGGGTATGGCCAGACGTGGGTCCCGAGCCTGCTGGTCCTAGAGACCGAAGCTACTCCTCACTGATGATCCCCAGCAACTCTTCACTTCGGATGCTTGTGGTCTCCTTCAGAAGAGATGTGACCTAGCAGTTCGGGCTGGACTGCTCCTTTTGTGGTGGGAGCAAGCCTGATTTGGATAAGTCTTTCCCCTTCTGTAATGGCTTGGCAGGCTGAAAATGATGGTCTGGAGGGTTGCCCAGGGCTGTGCCCATGGCTATGATTTGTTCAAAACCTTCCAGCCATCAACCTATGGTTTTGCTTTAGTCACACTGAATGGGGCAGGTATACCCAGATGTGGGTCCTGAGCCTGCTGGGCCTACGGACCCAAGCTACTCCTCACTGATGATGCCCAACAAGGCCGAAACATGTCTGAGGATGCTTGTAGTCTCTTCCAGAAGGGATGTGAACTGGCAGTTCGGGCTGTACTGCCCTTTTTGGGGTGGGACCAAGCCCGATTTGCATATGATTTTTCCCCTTCTGTAATGGCTTGGCAGGCTGAACAACAATGGTCTGGAGGTTTGCCCAGAGCTGTACCCTTGGTTATGATTTGTTCAGAACCTACCAGCCATCAACTTTTGGTTTTTATTTTTTAGGGTCTTACATTCCTCGTCACACGACAGTTCACCCTTCAACGTACATTTTCTCGCCAGAAGATTATTGCAGGTACGTAGGGGAGCAAAATAATTCACTCGTAATTTGTATTCGAGCAATACTTTCCTGTCTGAACACTCTCCCCGGAATTGTTTTTAATGTTAGACAGGGCAGCTAGCTATGTTTTGAATGCTCTCTGCTACAAGTCTGTCCCACTTCATGGAGCGGTGCACATGCCCCCTCGCCCCCCACCCCACTTGAATGCTCCTATTTTATCATGCTCACATGGGCCAGATGTACGATCACTTGAATTAAATAGCGTTAGGTAAGAGGTTTGTGGTCGCTCTCATAGCGATCGAGGATCACAACATTTTAACCAGATTCCAATCGAGGGCTGTGAAAACAAAAATATAATCTATTGTCAAAGTGAAATTTTGTCTAAAGTATGTATCTTTGGCAGGCTGATCTTGCCTTAAACATTAATTACCAGCATGTTCCTCTAATCCATAGAGTATACGTGCAACGGCTATAGCCTGTCCATGCCTCCTTGTAGGACAGCTAGCCTGCACTTCTGGGATATCCCAGGCCTGCTCATCCCAGATCCCATCTAGAACCCACAGAGGCTCATATTTGAGATTGAAATCTCTGGCAAAAAGGGAAGGGTATAGCTATTGTTTGGAGCTATGTAGTCCCCCCTACAAATAATTTCGTGCAATAGCTCAAAGGCATGAGGTAAGAGATCCCTGTTTGGCCTATTGTATACGTTAAACAGTGATATTCTTTGGCCTCCAGGAAGAGTAATTAATAAATTCTGGAGTTCTACAGAACCTGAATCACAAACTTCAATAATCCAATTCAATTCAACATTGACCCAGATTAATCAGCCTCCAGTAGTCCTGCCTCTAGGTCCTTTCTGAGCGTTAATACAAAAAGCCTAATTTCCTTGTAACTCTAAACACTCCAGGGCCCAAGTCTCCTGGAGGCAAATAACCCCAAATCCTTGGATAAAGTTACACCAATCTGGATCGATCAGGTTCTTCCTGGCTCCTGCTATGTTCCATGATATCAAAATGACACCTGGGGAGTTAGCTCTATAGCTGTGTTATTCCGCTCCTTCAGTCAGTCCACCCCTTCTAAGCCCACATCCTCCTCGACATTTTCTCCCTCTAGGGGCACTCCCTGGGGTGTAGGACCCATTAATTCAGGCAACCTCTGCTCCGGTGCATGCCCCTCGAGATTTAATCAAGGGTTTCTAATTTGAGCCACAGATGACGGGAAGCAAGGCCTGACGAGGATCTTGGAACCAGCAGGGGAATATGTCCTATAGTCAATGGCTAAAATCCCATCTACCAAACAGCTACTTTAAAAAAAGACTTGAATAAAGTCGGAATTATCATTGAGGTTCCGGTGGCTTACACAGCAGGTGATATCTTCTCTGATGATCGTGGTGCACCCCTTTAATGAGCAAATCCAGTTGATACCTTTATTTACAAGTCATTCCTGGTTCTCATATGTGTTACAACAGAGTCTAGGAGCATTACACATAACAGCAAAATTGTTGCCCTCATATAGGGTCCCCTTACTAGGGCAAACTTTGCTTCCCGTTGCACTACTCCAGGGATGCTTCCACGCTTGGAAAGGGTAGAAGCAGGGCAGTGGATTTGCTCTGGCAAGCCTGTTAATGGCCTCTACGATGGGTAGTATGGGTGGACCAGTTTTACAGTTGAAATCGGCTAGACCATGGGCCGCACTTATTCTACTTGTGTTTACCTTGCTGGCGGCTGGAGATGGAGGGCGCTTCGAACACTGGGAACTAGCTACGGCTGCCCTAGCATCTTCACATAAACAGGTGGAATTGGAGCCACAGGAGCGAGTCAGGTTATCCACTTTTTTTGACCACACTATCAACCACATTAGTTCATTTCCGTTAGTCCAGCAAAATCTTGTTAGGAACGGCCCCCCCCCATGGAACCAAGATCTTTATCAGCCATAAGGTGAACACTATCTGACACGTTAATAAAATGAGAATCATTGTGTACCGTGTTTACTAGCCCTGGTGATGTTTCCCTAGTATTGCTCGCTAAGGCACAAGGCTCATTGAACTTAATTGCTGCTTCATTGGCTCCTTCGTTGACCTCTTCCAAGACTGCAAATCCATTGGAAAGTGGGCTACATGGAGGAATTAAAATATCTTCAGAGGGCTTAGCTTCCTTGCATGGTGTTGGTGCACTACCACTACCACCAGGCTTTGTGCAAATTATTCCAAACAGTCTCGTAGAGCTATCTATGGCTGTAACTGATTTACCAGAAGTGGGGGGGGGGCTACCTCCTCGAGATCTCTATGTTCTTCATGGAGTACAATAACGCTAGTTGATACAGGAAGGCCATGACCTGATATACTGGCTGTTATATTATAATGCTTCCCTGCTTCCTGGCCTGTTTTGTTTGCTAATTCCAAAGCCTGCTATTGGTTCCTTGAAATGCACTTTACCTGGGACCATTGTAGGGCATGGTGGATTCGTTTCTGAATTTTCCCTTGGCGTTATTAAGCCCAGATACATTAATGTCCTTTTCCTTAACGGCACAATTGGATCTTATTCCCTTCCTATGTGCCCCCTTTGTCTTCTCTCCACCTGCAATGTCATGGAGCAGATCCATAATCTCCATAATCAGAACGTTTGCCTCCCTTATGGGCTCAAACATTTTGTAGAGTTTTTTGGGTCACACCCTTGGCGAAATGGTAACATTCACCTTACGTTTAGACCTACTATATCTAATGCCCGAAATGTGCCCAAAGCAGTCCGCAACAGGATGAATTAAACACCAAAGTGATATCATGTGCAATATGTGTGTTTTTACAAGTAAGGAGCAGTAAATGGTTAGATTACAACATTTTGTTCAATTTATATTGGAATACGAATGCTGACGGTTCTTATTCCTTCCAAACCAAAGTAATGGATTTGTTGGAATGTCTGTGGTGATTTAAATGTACACTTGTGTATAGGCGCGTTATAAATGCCATATCATATCATATATCATATCATATCACTGTTTCTATGGATCCAATGCCCTGTTAACTGAGATTAATATGGGCTCTACTGCTTCTGAAAAGCAAGGTCATGCTTTGTGTAAGGAATTGAGCAGTGAAACATACACATGTTGAACGGACATTTACAGGGAGACATTCTGGCTCAGATGACTTGGAAGAGGGGTGGGGACTCGAGTGTATTAAACTATTGTGTTAGTCTCTGGCCAGATGCTACTAATTGTCCATACTTGGAGAGAATTCACACAAATCAGAATAACCATAACATTGTGAAGCTCACATGTAAAAACTGGGAGTGTCTAGCTACTGATGAGTATACCACGCAGGTCGAGGTATCGACTGGAAGGAACAGATTGATTATGAATCAACCGAGAATATAGTTTCTGACAGAGAGATTTAAAGTCTCTGCTGCCAAGGATGCCCAGGATCGAGCTGACCTGACTTTAGATTACACTAGACACCTGATGAATTTTTGTGGTAACTGATAAAATAGGAGGCAGGCCCAAATGTACCCATTTACATGCCTACCATTAAGAGGTGTACAAGGCCAAAAGAAAATTGAAAGCTGATCTGAGGAGTCTCATAAATAACCCATTATGGCGTGCTTCAGATCAAAAAATTGAACACCATCGAAATAGGCTTAAATCGAGAAAACATCTAATGCTACAGCACGATGCAGAATTGATGCTTAGTAAAGTAGAACATAAAAAATTAGGCGAGATGTGAGAACTGATCAATTCCATGCACGCACCCATTGCACCTTTGACAATGACTGCAGTTTCGGGTAAGACATAGGTTGAACACTTTTTTCGTCTTTTTTTCAGCAAGCAATGTCAGTCGGACTGTAAATGAAGTTCAGGATGAATGGTCATTTCGAGTAGATCTTGAGGACATCGTGGACTGAATTAAAAAAGCCAGTAACTCCAGAGCACCTGGCCTAGACGCTGCTGGAAAAATCTATGCAGAATTGGTGGTGAGAGCACTATTGGGGTGGTTTGAGCAATCCAGCAACTGGGTTCCGCTGCAGTCAGGTTTTATAAAGGCGGTAGGCACCTCATTGAACGTGTTTCTAATTAACATTCTGAAAACACGCGCAATTGGAAGGAAAAGCAAAATGTTCCTGGACTTTGTAAACTTGGCGCAAGCCTTCGACACAGTCGATATCCAGAAATTGAGGGGAAAGCTTGAAGCATGGAGTTGCCTGAAGAGTATCAGGGAGGCCATAAAGAGCTTTTAAACCGGCACATCTTTCAGGGTAAGATTACACCATGAGGGATCTCTGTCTGAAACCATTTCAACCGATAAAGACCTAAAACAAGGATGTACTCTCGCATCGGCCCTATTTAACCTGTTTATTTCTGACCTGAGCAAGACACTGAATTTGGTACGCAGCTTTCCACCTATGGTGGATGGTAAATCACTGGATCGACTGCTATACTTGTACGATTTGGTCTTGATAGACCAAACTCCCGTCGGTCTGCAAAGGCAGTTAAACACATTGCAGACGTACGTTAGTGAGAACGGTCTGATAATAAACGCTGCCAAAAGAAGAGTTCTTATCCTGCACCCACCACCTGGAAAAGTAACTTGCAAACATCAATGGCACATGGGAAAGGATACCTTGTTAAAAGTTACCACCTTTCTATATCTGGGGATGCACCTGGGGAATATCATCAGGGACAATACCAAAGAACAGGATTTGAGTTCAAAGGCGATACATTTGGCGGCTCAGGGGAGGATTATCCTAAGGAAATATGGAAGATTCTCTCGAACTCCTGTGATATCTTTTTATCGCTTGAAGGTGATCCCTGTTCTCACTTACGGCGCAGAGGCATTTTTTGCTCTACCAGCGGGAATTTTGGCTATTTTGGAGGGCCTATTTTGGAGATTGGTATTGTCGCTTCCGAATTGTTCACCCATTCAGGTCGTAAGAACAGAGATGGGCCTCATCTCAATGTACGCAATGGTGTATGGAAAAACCTAATGCTGTACAGGAATTGTATAACATCGAACCCAGCTAGAAGCTTTTCCAGTATAAAGGGGGCTTTATTGAATGGCTCAGGCCACACTCCGAACGAATGGAGTTATGTTTGCAGCGCAGTATTGAGTGACTTGAACGTTTCTGAAGAAGTTCTGATGACAAATCCGATCTCAGTGAAGGCCAAATTATGGTCGACAGATTGGATAGAGTCCCAGGAGCAAAGACAGTCCTACAAACTGTACAGACAATTGGTCCCCGAAACACACAACTACAATGGTCGGCCCCAATATTTTGTAAGATTACCAGACGGCGAAGTATCACACTCAATATATGAGATTTAGATGAAATCTCTATGCTGCTAGAGAGATTCTGAGTCTGCATAGTAGGGACAAAAACCTTGATCTGTGTAGGTTGTGTAAATTGGCAGACGCAAAAGAGATCTTGAAACACCTGGTTTATTCTGCCCATCACTGACTGAGCTTAGAACGAGGCTTTTGGGCAAATTCATCGACGACAAAAGATCGAGATGTGCTGAATAGCGGTGGCCAGCATTTATGCATGGAGAAAAACTGAACTCAATCTTAGCTCTTGTTGCTTTTTTGAAAGAGATATTTATACTATTTTAAAGCTAGGCCAAAATGTCTTAAGTACTGGGAGCCTGACTTGATGTATCGAGGAGGAGAATGTTTTCTATTTTAATACTGTTTTTAGGTGATGCTAGGAAAATGTGTTCATGCATAGTGGGGATGATTTTAATGGAATCATTTTAAGGAAATGTATTTTCTTTCATTCTTTTTAACTGTGTATCTTGTACCTTGTATAGAATGGCAAAAGGTTTTAAATTGTATAGCAAAACATTTTAGTCCTAGGATTGAATGGTTTTGCAAATTTTGGTTGGATTTTGTCAAGAGTGGGCACACTTAGAAGGGGTCTCAACATTTGTAGATGGTTTATAGCTTTGTTGCCATTTGACAAATGTGCACAGAAGATTTCAGAAAGATTATAGACCCAACTTTGAATGTGTGTGCAAAGTCTGAATCGATTTTGTCAGCTGGGGGCTAAGTTATATGATTATTTTATGTATGTCAATTTTGACACTTTTCAAAAAATAAAACACAGACGGATTTGCAGCAAACCCGTGCAAGGAGCATTGGCAAGGACCTGAAAGCATGGTTTTACAAATGTGTCTGTGTTTGAATTTTTGAAAAGTGCCATAATGTAGGTACACAAAATTGTGATTTACCTTTGGTGACTGAGGTATAGCCTGTGGACATGGGCACTTGCCAGATTGTTCGAGTCATGGTTAAAGGCCATGACTCGGACAATCTGGCTACTGCCTATGACCAGATTGTTTGAGTCATGGTCAAAGTCCATGACTCAGACAATCTGGCTACTGCCCATGACCATGAGGGAATGGCAATGGGGTTAAAGTGGGCATGGCCACAAGAGTAAAGTTTGGTATGTGGTAAAGTATTTTCGAAATCGGGATAGATTTGAATGGGAAAAAAAAATTCTGCTTGTGGCTACAGCCCGAAGTGCTGGACAGGATTGCATCAACAGATCGCTGTGACTACCGCTGCATACACGGCAAGCCCCAATGGGCTCCGAGACAAATGTTGATCAGCAAATAATTACCGAGCACGCAGAACGAGGAGCCCATGTGGTCACCCGGCCACCCCTCCAAATCATCAACCATCCTTATTTGCGACGATACCGGGACAAGATATTGGGATTTGCATCCCAGACACATTTCCATAACCTCACAGCAACGACTGGCCCATAATACACATGCCTTGAGAAAGACCCTAGAGGATCTAAACACGTGTTGGCTGACTTCTAACAATAAATATAGCACCAACAGGAGTTTTCAAAAGTGCTTTAATACATCAACAGTTACTTATTGAATAACCCAGCGCTCAGGTGAACAGGGCTCACTCTTCTATTCAAAACCTAATACTTGATGAAAGAAGGCACCCTCACAAAAGGACCCCATCACCAGCAACACGGTAATCCAATTAAAGTACTAGATCAAGCAGAGTGATCTACTCTTTCTACCACCCTGCAATTACTTCATAATCGTTTACTCTGATTTGCTTATTGGGGCAGGTGGCATGGCCGAAGCTCTAGGTTTAATTGGGAAAATAAATTCTGCTTGTGGATGCAGCCTGAAGTGTTGGGCGGATTTAAAGCAAACTTGTGCAAGGAGCATAGGCAAGGACCATAAAGTATGGTTTTGCAAATGTGTCCATGTAGGTACAAAAAATAGAAATATACCGTTGGTGACTAAGGTATAGCCTGGCCATGACTTGGATAATCTGGCTACTGGCCATGATCATGAGGGACCAGCAATGGGGTTAAAGTGGGCATGGCTATGTGGTAAAGTTTTTTTAAATTAGTATAGGTTTGAATGGGAAAACAAATTCTGGACAGGATTGCAGCAAACATTCACGAGGAGCATCAGCAAGAACCTCAAAGCATAGTTTTTCAAATCTGTCCAGCTTTTAATTTTTTTGAAAGTGTCAAAAGGTAAGTACAAAAAATTGTGATATAACATTGGTGCTTGGGCAATGGGCCTGACCCTGAGCAAGAACAAGTGTGTACTTTTGATTTTCTTAATGGGCATGAGGCATGGCCAAAGTTCTAGGTTTGAATGGGAAAACATATTCTGCTTGCGGCTACAGCCTGAAGTGCTGCACTGCATTACAACAAACCTGCACAAGAAGCATCTGCAATGACCTAAAAGCATGCTTTCGCAAATCTGTCTAGTGTTTTATTTTTCTAAAGTGTCGAAATGTAAGTACAAAAAATTGCGATATTAGTTTGGTGCATGGACAGTGGGCCTGGCCCTCGGCAAGGACACATGCCTACTCTGATTTGCTTATTGGGGCATGTGGCATGGCCGAAGCTCCAGGTTTAAATGGGAAAAAAATTATGCTCGCGGCTGCAGCCCGGAGTGCTGGACGGGATTGCAGCAAACTTGCACGAGGAGCATCAGCAAGGACCTGAAAAGCATGCTTTTGCAAATCTGTGTTCTACTTTTGTGAAAGTGTCAAAAAGTAAGTACAGAACATAGTGACAACACTTTGCTGCCTTGGCAGTGGGCCTGGCCCTCAGTAAGGATAAATGTGTACGCTGATTTGCCGATTGGGGAATGTGGCATTCCCAAAGTGCATGCCAAATTGATTGTGGAGACTGGCCATGCAAGCCATGAGCACTGGCCATTGGTCACATTATGAGGGTATAGTGGACACTGAACTAGGATGCAGAGTAGGTGCAGTGGATAACGTGACTGGTTTTGGGCTGTGGTCATGGGCGAACCTCAAGCCATAGGTTATTCAACCATGACTTGCACTGCTGATAATGACACACATCAGTATGCATTGCAAAAACAAAAAATACGTTTGTTAAAGGAGGTTTACAGTTCTTTCATATGTTAAAAGAGGAATTATTAATAATTTATATACAGTGATGTAACATCATGAAACATTTTCACTCATAACGTATGAAATTCATAGAAACAACTTTGGTAAAGGGATATTATGATTAAGTTTCACTAATAGAAACCTATGCAATTCAGTGAAAAAAAAGTAGTTACAGGGACGTTATGGTTACAGGTAAAACCGAAAAACCCCAGAAATTCGCCAGTTATTGTAAGCTAAGCAACCATAACTTGCGCCCGCACTGTGCACTGCTAAGACTAACAGTCAGGACATCGAAGATGACATCACAAATGTCATTGATGACATCAATGATGACATCATATATGTAATTAATTTTGATGAGAAGTCCCTACAAGGGTTGTGTTTATAATGTTGGTAACAAGATGTCAGGGGTGATTGGGAGACCTATCCTAAACTACTTAATGTATTAAAGAATGTACTCATCTAAACAAAACATTATATTGGAGTGTTTTTGTTAATGCAGGAACCTAATCATATATACCCGTAGGCAATGGCTGCAGCATGCACCATAGAAGTATAATCTTTCTAATCTGGTAATTTTGGATAATAAAATAATGATTGCTACCATATTAGAGTGTTGAGTAATGTTAAACATGGAATAGATAGCTAATATTTCAAGACTTACTACATACTTGTGTTAGTACAAACAATAGATATGAAGACCCACAATGCATACAAATTAGAGACACATACAGGGAAACTAAAGTAAGGAAGAAAGAAACAATGCCACCAGAAAATGACAATAACATTAAAGTTCATCATCATGTATAACACATGAATTGTTTAAGGCTTGCTTATTGCCTCATATGGGTGCACCATGAGCTGAGATCAAACCCTAAGGAAAGTACTTCAAGAACAGACAAGATGGTTAACGTCTAGATATATAACACATTTTCAATGTTCCTATTCTGACTGTCAATGAACAAAACCGCCTGCCCTAGATATGTCAGTGAACAAAAACAAGTGGCCCAGATATGTGATGTCATCAGTGATATCAACAATGACATTTGTGATGTCATATTTGATGTCCTGGGTGTTAACTGAAAGCTCTGTGTTTTTTTTTAAAGGCCTGTGCACATTACATGCATGACATTCAATTTCAATTTTTCTGTTTTTACCGACACTGCTTTCGAGTGAGTTTGTTTCCTTCAGCGTTAATATATTCACATACACATTCTAGCATATCTATCTTGCTAATGGTAGAGGTGGGTGGCCAGGTGACCCTCTGAGGCTTGTGTTTCTTTCAGCTAGGACCACAACATCATTTTATTTCCATCAAAAATAAACATCCTTAAGAAGGCAGCCAATGTTTAGATGTTCAGCAAAGCTTTGACATTAATCGTCTGGCTCAATGACCTTCCTGAATCGTATACAACATTCCACTTGGATGATGCTCTTTTCCCTGTCTCTTCAGCTTGTACACAATGCCATTACATTTATTATGGGATATTCGTAAGTCATCTTTATACACAGGCCATTGCAGCCTGTGCTGTGAGCCTCTGAGGGTTTCTGCCCCTACCATTGGTCACCTTGCACACCACTTCTATATGGTGGCAACTTGGTGTTCTGCCAGAGAGGCTATGCACCTGAAGAAGTGTCAAAGAAGGCATCACCCTGGCTCATCAGGGTTACATGCAGCCTCCATGAGATTTGATAACAGCCATCCCCCTGCCATCATTCTACAAAGTTTCACTTGCCTCCTACCTGTTAGAATGTTACACATGCAGTGTGAGTGACCTCTGTAAATACAGCAAAGAGCAACTCACTGTCTCCATCCAAAATGCTACCTGACCACATGTTGGAGATTATCATGCAGAAAGAGGAAGTCCTACAACCTTATATAATGACACCAAATGAATGGTCATAGCTGACTTAGGAAGATCAGGTTGCTTTAAAAAAAGACTTGCCAATCTAAAACAAGGTCACTCAAAAAGAATCAGCTACAGTCATGATTTGTATTCTAAACTGAAAAAAACATAAGGAGGCGCTCATTGATATCAAAGAGTATAATTAATAAGTCACAAATAGAAATAGGAGAATCAACTTCCACCTGCATGGCCTACTGGAAAGGCTGCCTTACATCCAAAGCTGCTAAAACACCACTGTTACCATCCTCAGTGGTGTGCTCTCTGCAATGCCACTCACTACCCTGGAGCAAACTGGGCTCAATTTATGGTGCTTTTTACCATACCTTTGTATCAGAGGCATTGTAGAATATACCAGCTGCCAAAGCAGTTGACAGAGCTCTCAGCCACCAGTTGGCAGCCATAGGGTCAGAAGAGCAGCAACCCAATGCAGGCATGCCAGAGACATTTTCTATAAGAAAAAGACAGTGACACTACCATTAGATTGGTCTTTTGACATTAAAATAGATTTGGAACTAAGTGAAAGGCTATAATGAATATGCATCTCTCCACTATTAAAAAGCACCATGTTGAAGGCTGGATGATTAGATTGGGGTGACCTGAATGTCTGACAGCCTACACCCTTTCCTTGATGTAGGCCTTGGAGGGGTGTACGAATGATCCCACAACCTTGGCAGTCCATTACCAAACCTTTTGTGAAATAAGTATCCAAAATAGTAGGGTGACCAGACCGGTGGGTAACCCACATAAAGCCAACCCTTTTAAGTCTCAAGGGAAACACACTCGAGGAATAAAAACAAGGGTCAGAGACTTAAAAACAAGGGTCACCGGAATGTCTCAGGGACACGTACTAATGCCTTCTGGCACCCCCTGTTGACAAAATTGCCAATTTCACTATTCACAACCTTTACAATCTTCCCACACTTTTCCCACCTTGAAGCATCACCCCCACACATGGTGCCATTCCATTAACAATTCCCTCAGCAAATCTGTACTACTTGTTTAAAGATCCCTGCACCCATGACCTGCCTAATTCTATCTCCCAGTACACTTCTGTGAACACCCTTGTCTCTAGTTTACTCCTTAATCACTTTATCCCCCTTCCACCATGTGCTTGCTCCCACTTCGGCCCCTTCTCCATTCTGGCCATGAATCATTGGAACTCTCTCCTGTTCCATTTGAACATGTTTTTACTATCCTCTATTTCAAATCTTCATTAAAGCTGCACCTCATCAACCATGAAGGAGCTCCCTCTTCCCACATTACTCCCTTTTCCTAACCAACCTGAACCTGTGTCTATGCAGCAGTGTAACTGACCTGTATGTATCTAGTCCCCTTGGACTATTGTCTGCAAAGTCTGCTCTGTCCTGGTTAATGTGACATGTATTCCCCATTATCCACAGTGATTTGATCGCTAGCCTACCTGCTTATGCATGGTACACTGAATTATCACTTGGAATATGACAAAAGAAGCCCTTCATTTCTTTTATTTGACTTGTTTTCTTTCTATTAGATGCACATGCAAAGTCGTGCATCTCTCTCCAGAGTAAGAAGTCCCACAAGATCATGGTGATTATCATGATGTTCCTGGTATTTAAGCCTCACTCCAGGCATCCCAGGCCTTTCAACTAGGGTTTTTGAGTGAGAGGACCCTCCCGCCCTTCAAGGAAAAACTGATGTGTAAAGGGAATGCATCTTGGGTGTTCAATTACAGTTTAGGTTGTAACATCACAAGCAGTATGTGGGAGCGGGCAGCTACTTCACATGTTGAAGAATCTAACAATAAAGTCAATTACCAGCAAGTGAAGGTCTGCAGAACATTAAGAACACCACCCTGAAACACAAAGCTACTAACAGTGCTAGGGCAAAGACAGTCAATTAGCATTGATTAGCGACAGATACAGCAATAGGGACATGGGTAAGAAGCCCAAAGAGGGGTAGATAGCAATAGGGATATCTTGCAGCAGATAGGTAAACTTATAGCAGACTTCACTTAGTGCAGACCAAGGCCTGAAAGCAAGACTGAAAAGGAAAGATGACTGTCAAAAGAACAGGAAGACGTGGCAAGTAACCAGAGTAAATTAACCACCTAACCCAGAATGTATTGCAAGAAGAGTCAACTACTTTAGCTAAGACCGAAGTGTACCCTGAACCTAGGATGTCCTGTAAGAAAAAATCTGATTCATTGCAATACTTTCCGATAAAGAATATGAATTCACTATGGCTCTACATTGAAATGTCATGTTATTAATGTTAAACATAACAAGAACAAATGTTTTACTGAAAACAGATTTAGCTAATGCAAAGGATGTGCTGCAGTTGATTGATTGATTGATTTATTTATTTATCGAGCGCTTTACACCAAGGCGCTGTACAATGGAACAACAGATTACAAAAAACCAATAACACTTAACAATGGGAGCAAAATTTACATCTTGAAACATTCAACAAAACAGTGCAAAGAGCAATTAACTGAGGGGGGTAGAAAGGGAAGAGGGAAGAGGTGGGGGAGGAGAGGGAGTTGGACAGGGCGAGGGAAAGTTGAAGAGGAAGGGAGAGGGGAGAGAGGAATCAGGTGATAGCGGAAGTTTTCAAGGGGGAGAATGGAGGAGGAGGGATTTAAGGGAAGTGCAAAATGAGGCGAAGGTCGTAGTAGAGTGGATTGTAAGAGGGAGTAAGTTCCAGTGCATAGGGGCAAGGATTGGAATGAGCGGAAATGGGAGGAAGCGCAGGGGGAAGGAGGAACAGTGAGGAGGAAATGGTCAGCAGCGCAAAGAGGGCGGGATGGAGAGTAGAAGGAGAGAAGGGAGGAGAGATAAGGAGGAGCAAGACCGTAGAGGGATTTGAAGACAAGGCAGAGAAAGTGGAATTTAAGCTGTGATTGGAAAGGTAGCCAGCCAAGGTACGAGAGTGAGGAAGAGATGGAGTCACGGGCGGAAAGGAGACAGAGGGTACGAACAGCTGAGTGGTATATGGATTTAAGATTAATGTGCCATGCTGTGCAACCTGTATTTGAGAATTGTGCAAGGAAAAGATGGCCAGAATGGTAATTGCAAATCACAGGTGAGTCTTAGTATATTAATGAACAGAACAATGTATTATGAATATAAACAAGGGCGATAGTACATTTCTGTTATATGGGACAGAATATCTGATGTACGTTTTATCTACTGTGAAGCTAAGCTGTGATTGTTGGTTCACCTACATTGTATGTTTATGCAGAGCTCAGCTTTCTTGAATTCATCCATTATCCATTATCCATCATTGTGGCCAAGGCATCAAAAAAGCTAATGGTGCAGCTGTGTGTACCCAGGATGAAGGCCTATGTGTAAAATACTAAATATATGTAAACATGCATCCCAAACTCTGGATTTTCATGGTTGCATGTTTGTAAGTGTATCTGGAAGGGTACTCTGGTAAGAGATTGATGAAGACCTGGCCAGTCAGTAATAGCACTTTCAAATAAGCAGATGTCTTCGTAAACCTAGGCCTCTTACCTGACAGAATTTTTACAGAATATGTCTGCTGTATTAAAACTAGCCCTTTAAAAGGGCTTTTGTTCATAACAGCAGCTAGGTCTGTTCATATTAGGACCCTAGAAACAAGTAATTGAAGCTAAATTGTAATACGCTTCATAAAAAAATATTTGAAAGTGACAAGTGGGAAACGCATTTTCAGATATAGCTTTAGATACATTTTCTAATTTGAAAAATAAAAAGAGACCTGAATTGTGTGGAACAATGAGATAAAAATGACATGGGTATATTAAAGTGTATGAATTATCAATAAACCCTCATATTTTAATAACTCTGTCATGCACGCAATCACAAAAACATAAAGGATGTTAACAGATTCATGATGTTTTTGACAATCTGAATATGTAAACCTACCACAGGCTCTGTCCAATCCAAAATTGCTGTGTCAATGAATGCTGCATGAGTAGAGTTTTCATCCGTTCAACTAGACTGTACCTTAGCTCTGCATATTTTTCTTCTCCCCTGCTTTCTTTCTATACTTACCTTTGATCTAACATGAACTGTATAAACTGCACTTTTCTTGATTCAATTGCGACCTGCACAAATTGTATTTTTCCTGTAACTAAGTTCTCAAGTAATCTTGCACTGATTGCGCCCAGCTACCCCTTCGGGTTTGGTTCTGCGCTATACCAAATAAAAAAACAAACAAACAAACAAACAAGGTATTTAAACTCAGACACATAGGACAATATGAACGTTTGGGAACAGAAACAATGAAGTGACCCTGTTCAACGTTGACGACTGGGGTACCACCTGGATATAGCTGATGGAAAATCTCCCTAAGAAGGCCTTTTCCACATGGGGATGAATGCAGATGCCTTTCCCAAGACATAACCTGATTTCCTCAGATGGACTTTGGGAGCAGGTGGATTGACTGATGGGAAGAACACATCTGGTGGTGATGTGAGAAGCCAGTTGATGTTCAGACCTCTCCGGGCCATTGAAAGACAAAACAGAAGTGAGTACAATAATCATAGAGCATTGAGACAATTGCCCCAATAACTAATTCAATCACAGATAGCCATTTTAATAAATTCAGGGAGCCCTGTGTACACGCTAAATCACTGAAGAGTGAGTGGTCCTACAAAAGAAATTTAATGGAAGTACATTTAAATTAGATTGCGCCAGAAGCTATAATTGCACAATGCATAATTGTCTCTGTCAGGAACAAATTATTACTTAGTACACTGGGGTTTTCAAGGACGCAAATATATCTGGGTTTGTGAGTGTGGTGTACAACAGATCTCACAGATTTGCAGGAATTGATACACTTACTGATCTGTGAAAAACATAGGTGACATTAAAAAAATCCTGAATAGAGTTTCCTACTCATTACAGTGTAATAGGAAAGGAGGTTGTTCCTCCCCTTAATTTCTAAGAATACAATGGGCCTCATTACGAGTCCGGCATTAACCGAGGCGGTAAAACCGCCTGGTTAACGCCGGACTCGTATTACCATTCCGCCTCCGTGATTCCCGGAATTACCGGGGCATCACAACCCCGGTTTTCCGGGAATCACGGAGGCGGAATGGTGTAAATCCCCATTCCCATTGAGTCCTACGGGACTCAATGGGAATCGGGATAATGGAAACACCGGTAGCATCTCGTAATGCTGCCGGTGTTTCCTCGTCCGCCTGCAGGCGGGCGGTGTTAAACCCGCCAGGTCAGACCTGGTGGGAACATCACCTCCCGCCTGCAGGGGTCGGGATCAGGCGGTCCGGAAACAACGGTGGCGGCGGGTTTACCGCCACCGTTATTTCCGGACCGCCACGGTCGTAATGAGGCCCAATGTCCATTTAAATAACGTCATTTCTCCAAATAACATTTGTATTTGTATTTTATTGAATTTATATAGCCCTTTAATCCAAAGTGCTTTACATGAGAACAAATGAACATACAGCAAGCATAAGATGACAATTGAACCACAACCTGATAACAGCATGAAGAACAATTTACAATATTACAGCAGAGAGAAGGGTGTAGGAGGTGAACATGGGAGTGGTAGGTGGAAGAGGAGTTAAGGACGGGGAAAGAGCGGGAAAGTGAGGGAAGAGGGTAGGTGAAAGTGAGACAAGAATCAGGCGGGGGCAGGGGAGGAAAGGCAAAAAAGGGATGAAGAGGGTTAGGAAGAGGAGGAGTATGAGTTGAGGGTAAAGGGGAAGGGAGGAGGTAGAGAAGGAATGGTGCAAGGGAGGAGAGTGGAAGAGGTAAGATTTTAGAGAGGAGCGAAAGGAAGGGTAGGAGGGAGAAGAGCGGATGTGAAGGGGGAGGTGGTTCCAGTGGAAAGGAGCAAGGAGTTGGAAGGAGTGGAAACGGGAGGGGCGCAGGGTGGAGGAGGAGGAGAGAGTAGGAATAGATTAGCAGAGCGGAGAGGACGAGAAGGGGTGTGAAAGGAAAGAAGGGAGGAAGGGTAAGGGGGAGCACGATTATAGAGGGATTTCGAAACAAGGCAGAGGAACCTGAACTTGAGTTGGGAGTGGAACGAGAGCCAACCTAGAGAGGTGAGGGAGGAGGAGATGGAGTCAAGAGGTGAGAGAAGGCATAGAGAGCGGATGGCAAAGTTGTAGATGGATTTGAGAGGGGAGAGATGGGAGGAGGGGGGTCCAAAGAAAAGGGAGGAACAGTAGAAGAGTCTGGAGAAGAGGAGGTAAGTAATTAATAGTTTAGTGGTGTGAAAGGTAAGGAGGGGTCGGATTTTACGAATATTATAGATGTGAAAGTGACAGGATTTAGCAGTGAGAGAAAAGTGGTGAGATAGAGAGAGGTGAGGGTCAAGATGGAAACCAAGGTTGCGGGAGTGGGGAGAGAAGGAGAGCTGGGCTGGAGGAAAGAGAATGAAGGGGAGAGGGGAGGGAGGGATGAGAGACAGTGATAGCAGGGAAGAAAAGGAGTTCAGTTTTATCAGTATTCAGAGTAAGGAAGTGTGAGGACATCCAGGATTTAATAGCAGAAAGGCAAGAAGAGAGTTTATCATGAATGTCAGGAGATAAGGAGGAGAAAGAAAGGAAGAGTTGGGTGTCATCAGCATAGAAATGGTGCGAGGTGCCAAAAGAGGAGATAATAGGTGCTAAGAGTGAGGTGTAGAGTGAGAAAAGAAAAGGGCCAAGAACAGAACCTTGGGGAACTCCATAGTTGAGAGGAAAAGCAGGGGAGGAGGAGCCCCCCCAGGAGATAGAAAAGGTGCGGTTAGAAAGATAAGAGGAGAGCCAGTTAAGAACGTTGTCCTTGAAACCAAATGATGAAAGGGAGGGGAGGAGAAGATGATGGTCAACAGTATCGAAAGCAGCAGAAAGGTCAAGGAGAATAAGGATAAAGGAGTGCTTTGCATAGCGTGCATAGAGGAGAGAGTTGAGAACGAAGTGAGGGCTGTTTCAGTGGAGTGCAGTGGGCGGAAGCCAGATTGGGTGGAGGGAAGGAGTGAGTGGTTGGAGATGAAGGAAAAGAGTTGAGAATATACAATACGCTCAAGAAGTTTCGAAAGGAAGGGTAGAAGAGAGATGGGGCGATAGTTGGTGGCAAGGTGGGAGTTGGCAGAAGGTTTTTTTTGATAGGGATGATAGTAGCGTGTTTAAATGGAGAGGGAAAGGTGGAAGTTGAAAGGCAGATGTAAAAGAAGGAGGTGAGGTAGGGGATGAGGAGGGGGTAGATTCTGGGGATGAGGGAAGAGGGGATAGGGTCAGAGGGGGAAGCAGTAGGATGAGTGTCGGATAGGAGAAGAGTGACATCAAATACAAGTATTCTTACTCTAGTGATATGATATGGCATTTATAACGTCCCTGTACACAAGCGTTTCTAGGTGCGACAAGTCATGGAGGGGGAAACAAAGGGAGGATAAAATAACATTCTTACTAGGCCTGTGTCATTCAGATCATGCAAGTGCAGTGAAGAGGGAAGGGGAGATGTGCCGGGGGGGCGGAGAAGGGAAAAGTGCAGGCAAATAAATAAGTGCAGCCAGCGGGTTGCTCATAAGTATAGAGAGAAGTGACTATAGAGTTGCAGGTACAGACCTTGAAGTGCTGGGGGGCCTGGAGACAGTGCAAGGACAACTGGACATGCATGATCCAGGGCCCAAGTTCAGAGGGCATGCAGGTGACTAGTGCACAGAGCAGTCAGGTACATCAGCAGGGGAGAAGAAGAGAGAAAGCAGAAGTGAAAAACAAGGTCTTGAGTTCCTTCCGGAACCGCAGGTGGTTCTGCTAAAGTTTGAAAGAGGCAGGGAGGCTGTTCCAGATGGAGGCCCAGCCGAGGAGAGAGATCTGCCACCAACTCTCTGCTTGCAGAAGGGTCTGACTCTCAGAGAGTTGGAGGTGAATGAGCAAAGAGCTCGAGAAAGAAGATGTTTTGGAGGAAAACCTTGTAGGTAGAGTGGTCCCAGGCCCCAGAAAGCTTTGTGGATGATGCAGAGGGTCTTGAACTTGATCCTTGCAGCCACAGGGAGCCAGTGAAGATTTTTCAGAACTGGAGTGATACGATCCCAGCGCTTGAGGCCAAGGGCAAGTCTCACAGTCCTGTTCTGGATAAATTGTAAAGGTTGACGAGTAGAGGCAGGCAGATTTGGAAAGAGGCTGTTGCAGTAGTGCAGTCTAGAGAGGACCAGAGCTCTGGAGACAGGGGGCTTCTGGGGGAAAGTAAGAAAAGGAAGAATACCTCTGAGGAGGTGCAGCTGATGATAGTTTGAATTCGTAGAGAAATCAGAGATGTGAGGAGAGAAGGAGAGGGTGGAGACGAAGATGACACCAAGGTTCTTAGCCTCACAAGAAGGAGCAGGGAGAGGGCACAGGGTGGGGGATGAGAGGGAGAGAGAGAGAGAGAGAGAGAGAGAGAGAGAGAGAAAGAAAATGAGGGAGCAGGTGTCCCAATGAGGAGGATCTCAGTCTTACTGGAATTAAGGCAGAGATCATTGGCAGCACGCCATAAATTGTGGCCAGACAGTCTGGTATGAGTGAAGGAGCAGAGGTGGCTGAGGGGAGCCTGAAAGAGAGCTGGGTGTCACCCGCATAACACTGAAAATTGGAGCAGAAAGTAGCGATGCAGTGGGCTAGAGGTGCCATGTAGTGGTTGAATACCAGGGAGAGAGGTTAGACACCCGGAGAAAACCACAAGTAGAGAGAGGGATAGAAGAGAGGAAAGACCCCAGTTGGACCTGAGGGGAAATGGCAGTGAGAAAGGAGGTCAACCAGGCCAGGGCCTGATCAGTGATACCCAGGTTGGTACAGAGGTGACTGAGCAGGATGCGCTGGTTGACTGTGTCAAAATCAGAGGATAGATAAAGGAGAATGAGGACAGAGGGAGATTAGAGTCAATATTGGAGAGGAGGTCTTCAGTTTCCGTGTTTTGGCAGCTCTGAAGCCAGACTGGTGGTCGTGGAGACAACCAACAGATTTAGTATGCAGATTAAGCTGCTAGATGGCCAGCTTTTCCAAGTGTTTGCCCAGGAAAGGAGTGATGGAGATTGGGCGATAGTGAGCCAGAGAGGAAGGATCGGCTGAGGGTTTCTGTAGAAGGGGGTGCACAAGGGAGTGCTTAAGGGGGATGGGAAAGTTCCAGTGGCAAAGGAGGGATTGCAGAATCAGCCAGGACTGGAGTAAGGGCATCAATGTGGTCTTTGATGGTTCTGGATGAGCAGGGGAGAACCTGCTTTGATGAGACTTTCAGAGATCGGACTGTCTAGTGTTCAGGAGGAGAGGAATTCACCGACAGGCCCATAGGTCAGCGCTCACCTTCTAGAACTTGTAAGACAAGATAGCTGCACCATGTGAGGAGAGGGGGTGCAGGATTCACTTACTCCAACACGACTCAATAACGAGGACTCAGTAATTTGGCAAAGGGAAGTCCGTTTAATGACAAGTACATCAAACAGGGAAGCAGTAGGGGATCAGCATTGTTCCGATCACCTGTCTCGCTCTTCAGTTGAACAGCAATAGTTATAGGCAAAACTCGTCATCATTGTCGTCTAATTCTAAAAAACTCGACATACAATACAATTGGTTAGGAAAGGTAACTTAAGTATAGGTGCTATATCTGTATATGATGATAGAGCTTCCAGATTGGATAATTCTTATTGGGTGGGCATCTACGCACATCCCACTACATCACACGTGATTGACGTCACTACAAGCATGACATCTTATTGGTTCTACTATCTATAGGACTCCAGATAACTTGGTCCATTGTGATTGGGCAGGTTACACCCCTACACATAAATCCCCATTTTAATTAGCAGTATGCAGAATGGACACCCATGTGCCTGGTGTCCCAAGTTTCATCTTGTCTCCCTTCCATCAATCAGTATCTTAGGGCTATGTGTCAATTAGTTGGCTGGGTATGGCCTCGAAACTGTAGCATCTTATCAGGAAAAGTTATGGCATCCTCGGGTCCTGGATGACATCAGGCGGTAGTACTTCTTCGCGCCTGGCTGGTCACGTGTTAGTTCACCATGAATCTGCTTCAGTTTCCAGCTTTTAGTGCATTTAATTCTGTTTCAGCCTCGCCACCTGCATGGGCCCCCCTTATCTTGACCTTCATGGGGCAGGCTGGTATGCTCTGAAGTTTGAGTCTTGTTAGCTGACGCTCTCCTCCCTTTCTCTGGTTGACCTTGATTTCCTAGGCATGAGTCACTCTTTGTTGAGTTTTGATTCCGCTCCTTCTCTTGCCTTTGGCTGGATTATGAAACTTGGTCTGTCAGGCCTCTGGCAGCCTGGGTACATTTCTGCTTTTACAAAATGGAGTCGCACTTGTATAATGTGCCTTATTGAGGTAGATATACGGTTGGCGCTTGCTGCTCTAATCTTCTACTAAGCATTGCAAGCAGTATCGATATCTTTAACTTCTTGCGTTCCAAGCCTATTTACACACGTTTAACTGGTCAGGTGCTTCCATCTTGTCTCGTAGCAACGTTTCCTCACGTTTTAACATTGTCTCTTCTCTGTGTTCATTACATTTATTTTCGTAGTTACTTGCACTGGCGTGCTATCCTTGATAGCCGCTTTTGTTCATTCGTGAGTCTGTTCTTCTGTCATTTCCACTGGCCTTCCATTAAGGCTCTTTGGGTCTCTTCATGGACCGTCTGTAGGTACTCTTCATTTCGTCTCAGCGGCTGGTACGGCTGTCTGATAGGGTACCGTGCTGCCCAGGGTTGTCTGGTTATGGGCGCTTCAACAGGTATGGAACTTCTGATGTATACTGTGCAGAGTCCCAGTGCAGCTCTTTCTTGGTTCATTTGCTCCTCATACGTCACATACCTTGGCAAGTACACTCCTGGTACCTCGAAATGAGGGGATGGGGTGCAGGCCTTGTCTAGGACCTCCTCTACACTCCCCCCTCTGGTCGGTTCATCGACCACTTCTGCAACCTCTTTTGCATTAATTTCTTTTGATTCTTCGGTGTCATGTTCATCGTCTTCAGGGTTTGTGCATGATGGTGTGAATGTGTGAGCCTTTGGAGTCCATATTTTTATCACTTCTTTCAAACTCTCTGCTGTTTTCACAGGTTCGTCTTTGTTCCATGTCATTTGCTGGCATTGTCCATTTGGGCTGCAGTAGATCCATTTTCCTTCATACCTTCTTCGTTTCTTAGGATATGTGAACTTTGTTCCTTCTGGCACAAACTTGCTGGCCTTCACACAGTCTCTTATTTCTTCATCAGTCAGGTCTCTGGGTTTCCACCCTGGCTCGACATCAACCATTATTTTCATGGCTTTCTTCGCAGTTTTCTGGCACTGTGTAATGATCATCTTGATAACACGGAATCCTAGCAGTACCATTGCTAGTAAAGCTCCCAGAAACTTGAATATATCTGCCATCCATTGTGGGATCCATGAGAACAGGGCTCCAAACCAGCTGTCATCATCCACTTCATCACTTTCATTGATCATCTGGTTTTTCAAGTGTGTCAACATACTTATGGCCTCTGTTAAGGTTCCATTTTCTTCATCGTGTGATGGTATAAATGTGCAACATGATTCTCCGATTTTTGCACAAACACCTCCATCCATCGCTGTGACCATGTCAAGCACATATTTGTTTTGGAGGGTCATCAGTCTGATTGCTCTCAGCTCTTCTTTGATCTCGTTAAATCCTTTTATAGTGGTATTGATGGTCTGAAATAACTCCCATCTGGTTATCTGCAACCATTTAGCATTCACTCGCATTTGGATGTGTGGCAAGAGCATTGTGATGAATACTGTTGAGGCGATGCTGAACAGTCTGTGTTCGTATGGGATTGCATGGAAAGCCTCTTCTGATTCGGTAGAAAAGTAATTTTCTCTCTTCAGTCTGGATACCAATTCTACAGATCTCCTTCTTCTTAGATGAGCATCTGCTTTCGGGAAACTGTCCAACTTCAGGTCATTCTTAGGGATCACTAGCGTGGGAACGTGGACTTTCACTAGTGTGCATATGCCTCCCCAGTTTTTCGGCAGCCTTATGTATGCCTTGGATCCACACACCCAGTAATGGTCCATAATAACTGCGGTTTCTTGTGTCATTCCGGGGGCTTCAAAGATTCGTCTGCAGTTTACATTCTCTCCCATCTTCCTCGTGCCATTATTTCGGAAGCATAGTTTTGGGCTTTCCAGTGAAGCCCGCAGTGGAGTAAAGGGCGCGGCTGTTGTTGGCTGTGCGGCTGCTGTGATCTCTCCTTACCTGCAACCGCGACTTGCTCCGATTTCTGTTAGTCTAACGGCTGGAGCCGTTAGTAGTTGAAGTGAGCACTTTTTCTTCCTGGTCTGTCACGTGACTGGAGTCACGTGACCCTTCTTTGACCACACCTCCAGGAAGAACTATAAGAGCTGCACGCAGCGGCCCTTGCGGCGTGAAGCCCGCAGTGGAGTAAAGGGCGCGGCTGTTGTTGGCTGTGCGGCTGCTGTGATCTCTCCTTACCTGCAACCGCGACTTGCTCCGATTTCTGTTAGTCTAACGGCTGGAGCCGTTAGTAGTTGAAGTGAGCACTTTTTCTTCCTGGTCTGTCACGTGACTGGAGTCACGTGACCCTTCTTTGACCACACCTCCAGGAAGAACTATAAGAGCTGCACGCAGCGGCCCTTGCGGCGTGAAGCCCGCAGTGGAGTAAAGGGCGCGGCTGTTGTTGGCTGTGCGGCTGCTGTGTGCGGTAAGTACTCGCTCCTAATAATATATCTGGCTAAGACACTATCCTACTGTTATCCTCCTCATCGAGTGATATAGCCCTTCAAATGGAGCCCATCAAACCTCGAACTCGCCTCCAAGGCAAATTGGATGAAACGCTATCCTTGGCAAATAATGGTCCTACCAAAATAAATACAAAAGGACAACGAACCCTGAAATTATCTTCCCCTCCGCATGTAGATTTGGCGTTTGATTTACAGCAAGCAGATCACCAGGCCCCGCATTTAACAGCAATTCATCACTCTTCTGGAAATGCAATGCCAGTAATACAGTTAATCCAGAATATTGAGCCGGATTCTGTCTTGCCGCCACTTCCGCTCTTCCAACCTGCGCAAGTGGAAAGTAATTCTATATTTGATGACCCCAGCTATTCACAAACCCTTAGGGATCGAGCGAAACTTGCAAAACAACAATGGCAATCTTCTTATTTATTAAACAAAACGACTGTCAATGACAATCCAGCACCACTCCCAGCTCGTACTGCACGGTTATCGCTTGATATAACTGAAATCAATGCAATCATGGATTCCCAACAAAAAAGAGAAGACATTATCGGAGCTAATCAGAATTTAACAATAGCTCCAAAAATAAACACATCGACCCCAATTGTCTCTAAGGGTCTCTATGCACATATCAAAATCTCTCCAAAGACTATTCAAGATAATATAGAGCATGACTCGTTCTTACCTCCTAAGATGTCTGAAGTAACAGACGACTTTCAAGACCAACCAAACAGACTACCTACGACGATGTTGGAGCTACAAAACTCGCTAGTCGCTGTACTTTCTGTACCTATGATTCCTTTTTTAAAATTACAAGAAGCAATGGTAGATTCTACCAAAGATCAAGCCACTCTACTGGCAATGATTATGACTAAGCAAACGTATTTAGAAAGTTTTATTGGAACTATCCATGAACGTTTAAATCATGAGGCGGAGACATCGAGGATATGGCAAAGTCGACTCGCCGAAGTCGCAAGACTAGATCGTGCCGAGAAACAAAATTTAATGGAGACTGTTTCCTCCATCACAAAAAGAATGCTAGATGAAAAAATAAAGAAACAATCGCTAGTGCTGCCCTCTCCTGCAAGTCTAGCAAAACAATCTCAAACTATTGATAGCACTGTACAAACTGACGTTCCAAAAACAGAACAACGACACGATTTTGAAGTACAACCAATCAATAGCGGTACACTAGATCCAAATCATATGATGCCTACTCCTAACTCTGAACCGCCGGCATGTATTCCTTTTGACATCTTTGATTTGACTAAACGAGGCTCAGTGGGAATATCACCTCTTCCAAAAACAAACAAAAAGAAACTCACAAAAAAAATCCAAACGGGCTCACGGGCCTTTTTAAGAAAAATGCAAATTGTACAAAAGTCCGTGCAAGAAAACACAATCAATACCGGAAGGGAAAAACAAAAAAAGTTTAAATCTAGCAGCCTGTCAGCTGTTGCTGCCTCTACGTCAAGTGATACTGGACCAACCTCATCCAATAAAGATGTGGATAAATTGCAATCGGAACCACTAGATGCACTACTGGCCGTTATAAATCAAGACGCCCCTAATAAAATCATTGCATCAGTAATCGAGGGCGAGAATAACTCTGATGACGTTACAACTCTTGAAGTTATGACACATAAGACGTTCAGCTCTATAGATCCACAAGATGAGATCTTTCTTGTGCTGGACGAATGTAAAGAATCTTCCTTTGATTCTGTGGACTCGAGTTACACCTCTAGGCACTCCTCTATCATTTCTTTAGAATACTCAGAAGTGTCCGAAGATGACTCAGGGTCACAGTCAGAAGTGAACCAGAAATCAAGTGACAACATGTCTCGTTCAGCTCAACCGGACCCTCCACTGTTTAGACCGACCTTTCTTAATTGGAAAACAAGGTCTCTTGCTTTCAGAATTTCTCTAGCTTCCTGCGCAGCAAGTAATGATGAGGCTGTAATATTGAATAGAGCAAATGTATTACGCCTCCTAAATGCTATTCCACAAACGGCGGATATTAAATCGCGAGATATAGAAGTAATTCTATTTCCTAATAAAAACAAAATGGATTCTGTACAGATAGATTTTTATTCCGAAAAACTTATGAATCGTGTATTGTCTACTACAAAACAATTGGAAATCCTGGGATTTGAAGCTAAAAAAATTACTGTATCAAGCCTATTGGCTTTGAACAAATACACCCACAAACTTGCGATAATGGACTCCTATCGTCATAATAAAACAATTGTGTACAACAAAACCACAAAATATAATGAGGAAAATTCATTATTTGATCGAAATGAATTTACAAAGAAACGCGGGATATGGAGAGATCTAGAACGGTCCCTCGACACAAATGTACTATATAACGATCATCGGTCCACGACCAAGAAAACATACTTATAACAATCAACAAGAAATCCAACACAACTGAGCGTGATTTCACTATGCTCGTGGAACACTCGAGGCCATAAACATCTTTTTAATGAAGGATCATCTGTGCTTTCTGAAACTGAGATAATATGTTTACAAGAAACCTGGCTGAAAGAGGAGGTAGTCTGCGAAGGGTTTATTACATTATCAAACCTTGCAATCTCCTCTCAACTTGGACGTCCAGCCTCAGGTATGATGATCCTAGTGAAAATCAATCCATTTTGGAAAATTATAATGAGAAAGAACATCCATCCTTGGGCTCAGCTTGTGACCATTCTTATTTCAACTTTATTTACAGACCAAGATCAATGTAAGGATAATAACTATATCACTATATTTAACATATACTGGAATCCGTCAGCAATGAACGACCATAAATTCCTGGAATCCATACTGGACGAAATTGATAATATTGTCTTACTCAACCATAGAACGGTCTTTTTAATTGTAGGGGATTTCAATTTCCACTTATTTGACAAACAAGGCCAAAAACTGGACAGAAATGCATTATCAGAGAGAGCAAAAAAATGGGTAAAAGAATTATCGATCCGTAACATCACATTAATCGACCCTGCTGTGGACAACAAAGGAATCCCGATTCCAACATGGTCCCGTAACAACACAAATTCTATTATTGACTACATTTTTTCATCAGAAGGTTTGAGAACTCTAATAACTTCGATTGAAAATCTTCCTCAACCTTCCAGCGATCACCACCAAATAAGAATCACTTGGGATTCAGCAACATTAAAATATCCACGAATAATTTTGCCACCTCTCGAGATTAATAATGCTCTTAATAGAATTCGTATTAAAAATCATCAAATACCTGAGTTACTGTCAACTTTTAAAGATTCTACACTTCATGATCATGCAAAACTTAACTATAGTTGGATTCTCGAGAAATACCATCATCCATCACATAAAAAAAACCATCCTATTGTCTGTCATAAGCATCAATTCAATCTTGAAATTGCCCAGAAGAAAAAGAAGCTTCAAAAACAAATTAGACAATTAAAAAAATTGAAAGAACCTGACTTTGAGACCAAAATAAAAAAAGAAAAACAAAAATATTCTAATTCAATTAAAACAATTAAAGCTCTAACTAAACAGAATGACGCTGAAGCAATTTTAGCGGCTCTAAAAGACAAAAACTCAAGGAACTTTTGGACTCTGCTGAATCCTGCTTCTAAAGTAACCGCTATGATCCAAGAAGTCGAAGCTCAAGAATGGATAAAGCATTTTACATCCTTGTATAACACCTATCCGAATGAGTCTCTAACTAATGAAATGCAAAACAAAGAACCTTGGAATCTCAACTGGGATGTGGAGGATATAAGAATTACCATCATGGAGTTGAATCCTTCCAGAGCACCGGGACCCGACGGTCTATCTAATGCTACCCTTAAAGCAAACCCGCATGAATGGGCATCCTTCTTTTTTCTTCTCCTCCAACTGATAGAAAAAACGAAACAAATTCCGCAAAGTTGGACTTTTGCCGTTTTGATTCCCATCTACAAAAATGGAGACCGCAAATCCCCTGCAAATTACAGACCCATAGCCCTGCTAGATCCCTTGGGCAAATTATTCGCAGGATACCTTGTTAAAAAACTCACCAATTGGGCAATGGAAAATGACAAACGAGACCAAAGACAAACTGGCTTTATCAAGAAAGTTGGAACAAATGTGAACTTATTACTCCTGAACCTGATTAAACATGAGGCGATACAAAAAAAACATCAAATATATGTAATCTTTATAGATTTAAAAATGGCCTTTGATTCGGTGAACAGGTCAAAGCTATGGTCCAAACTAACAGCCTGGGGTTGCCCAGACTCTATCTTGCACCCCATCATGCAACTCTATTCAAATACTTCTGTTAGAGTTCGCTTAACGAACGACGGTACAGTTACTTCTTCTATTCAAACCTCCAATGGCCTGAAACAAGGATGCCCTTTGGCTGCCTGCTTGTATAATTTGTATACATTTGACTTTAGCAAACAAATCCAAAACTCGGTAGCAAATCCTCCTAAAATCAACAACGAAACTGTTCAGACTTTAATTTATGCTGATGACATCATCATTCTGGATAAGACTATAGCGGGCTTACAAAAATCTCTAGATAAAACCCAAGAATTCATGCAGGAGAACGATCTAGTGATTAATTGCAACAAAACAAGGACGATGAGACTCGCCCCACAGAAAACCGATAAACCCAGCCTAAAAATACTCTTAGATGGGAATGAGATCGCCATGACAACCTCGATGAAATACTTGGGCGCGATGATCAACTCCTCTGCAAATGAACAGGAATGGAAAAATTACTTAGAGGACAAAGCCAGATCTCTGGCCAGACAAGGCTGCTTCTTCCATAGGAAGTACGGCACATATTCTTTTAAACCAATAATAGCCTTCTACAAACAAAAAGTAATTCCTGTTCTATCGTATGCTTCTGAATCCCTCATCAACTATGAATCCATTAATTGGACTAGATATGAAGCACTGTTTTGGAGAAAAACCTTATCCCTTCCAAGATCTTTTCCTATGGCTAGAATACGATTCGAACTAGCTCTCCAATCCATTAAATCCATCGTTCTATGGAAGCAAATGGACCTTCTTAGAAAAATAATCACAAAAGATAAGATCCCGTCATTGGAAATATTGAGAGAAAAAAAAACCGCTTTCCATATCACAGCACTTACAAAATGGAGCTCTAAAATTAAAATGGAAATGCAAGCTGGCGATATATCTGAGGAAATGTTAATTAATAGACCTCAATATGCCAAACGTAAAATTCAGACGAACGACTGGATCCAAACCATCGGTGATCAAGACCAATACAAAAGACATCTAAAATGCCAAATAGAATCAAGAGCCTTACACGAATTACCTGCTTATCTAAACATCTTTCCGGATTGCTATATCCGTGACCTGTTCTTCCGATTTAGGCTGAATATCTTACCAACACAAGAGTATCAAGCTATGATTGATAAAACAAACAGAATAACACCATACTGCCGTTTTTGCAAAATTGCAACCAACAAAGAAACTTTATTTCATTTGGTTATGATCTGCACGGCCTTGATAGACCAAAGATCACTACACAGAGACTATTTTGGTATATCAAATAAACAACTAACAACCAGAGAAAGATGGGACAATCTGTTAAGAGGTCAAGATCAAAAGTTAATTTTAACAATTATTAAATTCTGGATAGCTATTAACAAATGACATTTGAAACGCACGAAGGAAGCAGAAACAAGGATTATATGAGATTCCTATTTTATAATGTCACTTTGTCTAGTTTCTTTTGTTGTATTTTATTTTTTATGAAGAAATGAAAAGTTTGTAAAATCAAACAAAACATTTTAATAAAAAAAAAAGTGGTACTATCTGCAGGGGTCCTCCTCTGTCTTCGACCCATGTTAGCAGCTTTACCAGTTTTGGCCATAGAGGTTTGCATAACCTCTGCGAATTCTCCATTGCTTCTTGGTGTGCTCCAAGGACCATCCAAGCTCGGCAGATTATTACTCCTTCTTCCAATCCATCTGGGGAGACCACTGTTCCCCAGATCTGCATTTGGCCTCTATTCTTCCAGATTTGTGCCTCTTCTGCAGTTTTTCCTTGAATGTTCAGTCTCGGGTTTGTCACCCATCGTGTTCCTGATCCTTTGACGTCAGGATTCTCATATCGGCTCACGTGATTCCTTGTGTGAGCCCTGTTTCTTGTCTTAATGTCCTGGACGTAGCCGTCTTCGTCCGGGTAGTTCTTTTCGTTGGCCCATATCAACGAGGCGTCTCTCCCATAAATTGTCCTCTGGTGTTGCACATTGCTACATGTGACATACAGTGTGCTGTCTGGACATCAATTTCTACAGCCACAAAGATCTTTGATGTTCCCATACTGTATTGTAGGAGTGCACAGACGAAGCATTCTCCTTCTGATTACCTTCATCCTACTTCCTTCATGTGCCGGTACCATATGTTGTTTCCAAGATGGGTGTGCTTTTCAGGTAATCATTGAGTTCATTGTTGTCTTCATGTGGGTTTCTCTTCTTAATCCTCAATGCCCTTTTGTAGTTAGCTATAACCACATCTCTAAATGCGTCTATATGACTCTTTCTTGTTGGAGGATTCTCGGGCATGCTTGTTAGCAGAGCAGGTTTCATTACCTGTATCGCTGTGGTAGGAGAAGGTTTTTCGTTTTGCTTCCTTTCCTTTTGTAATGTTCTCTGGCTGCCATTGGCTCCCCAACTCCCCAACGTGTGGCTGTGTTGTAGATCTGGTGCTTGTTAGCAGTGTTCGAGCCGGTGTGCTTGTTATTACAGTCTCTGTAGTCCTATTCTTCAGCTCCTCGTGCAGTTTCTTTGCTCTGACTATGAATGGGAACAAATAATCTATCAGAGCTTGTGTTTTCTCTGTGAGTTCCTTTGTGGCTATTTCATCTAGGGAACACTTCCCTCACTAGAAATTTGGCAGCACAGGTAGCGTCTGGGTGTGACAGGGACCTGCTTCTATACATCTAGAGAATGGACACACCACCACAAGTAAATACCTGTACCCGTTGCACACTTGAATCATGTCGACGTAGTCGATATGCAAGTGCTGGAATGGTCCATTCGGCCGGGGATAACTCCTCTCACTACTTTTAATGTGTGCCCAGCGCTGAACTGTTGGCAGATAATGCAGTTCACCATGAACAATGCAACATACTCTGCTAAATTCGGTGTGAACCAGTCTTCTGCAAGCGTTGCAGCAAGATTTTCTTTTCTTTTATGTATTGGGTAGTGTAACTGCTCCAATGCTACCTTCAGTAGGGTGACATGCATTACCGTTTTACCAGTGCTGTCCTGCCTCCACAAACCGTCAGAGGGGTTTAAGGAACACCCTCGACGCTTCCACAAGTTCTTCTCCTCCTGTGGCGCCTCCCCCTGGAGCTCCATTAGCTGAGTCTGCCCCATGTCACTATAGGCCTCTGGTGTGACTCGTGCTACTATCATACGTTCATGGGTATGTGCCACTTCCATGTCCATGATTGTTTCGTTTTTGGATGCCATACGTTTTGCTTCTGTGTCCGCTTCATGATTTCCACGTCACACAAAGTCTGCCCCCTTGGTATGGGTAGCGCATTTCACGACTGCTATGCCCACTGGGAGCTGTAGTGCTTTTATCCACCTGTCCAATAAGGCTGCGTGTTGCACTGGTGTGCCATCTGCTCGGAGGTAGCTCCTCCTTTTCCAGCGGGCTAAGCTTGCGTGCACTGTGGACGTCACATAGGCTGAGTCACTGCACACCGTTACTTCCTGGTCTGCATGATTCTCAATGGCGAGTATCAGTGCCAATAGTTCTGCAGCTTGAGCTGAATAGTGAGATGGTATTCACGCACTGACGAGTACCTGAAACTCCCCATTCGCCAGGTGTTTCACTACGGCCACGCCTGTATATCTTTGTCCGTCTTCTTGATCGATTCTCGAAGAACCGTCAATGAACACGATTTCACCACTTGCCAGGGCATTTTCCCTTACTCTGGGGATTTCATCGTAGAATTCCTCATAATTTGCACAGTCGTGTACGGGTTCTCCCTCTGTGACTGGCTCTGCTATGAATCTAGCTGGATTCACAATTTTACACTGCACTATTTTGATCGATGGATTAGAGATAATCACATCATAGGCGGATGCTCTCTGTGATGTCAGTGTGCCCCTTGGTTTCTCTAGTATGGCGAATAATGAGTGTTCGACATACAATGTTATGGGACACCCCATCAGAATGGTTGACGCCTTTTCAATGGCGAACGCGGCAGCAGCTAGATTTTGTTCACATGGGAAGTGGCCTTTCATGACCGGGTCTAAACTCCTGCTGTAATACGCTAGGGGCTTGTACCCCAGTGAGGTTCACTGAGCGAGTACTGCCGTCATAAAATTGCCATCGGTATGAGAGAAAAGGTAGAATTCCTCTGCATAATTAGGAATCCCGAGAACTGGGGCCGTACAAATTGCCCCCTTGAGTTCTGCAAACCCCTTCTCCATTGCCTCAGTCCATTCAATTTCTCCTTTTGTTGCCTGGGCTTTCTTCAAAGCCTGAAGCAAGGTCTTGGTATACGAGCTGTAGTCGAAAACCCACGCTCTGATATAATTGCACAGGCTTAAGAAGCTTTGCATTTGTTTTATCGTGAGTGGTTTGGCCGTGTTCATCATAGCTTCAGCCCTTTCTGGGGTTACCTTTTTCCCTTTGTGAGAAATTAGCTGGCCTATGCACAGCACCTCTCGCTGACAGTATTGTAACTTTTCCTTATCAACTTGATATCCTTTCTCAGCCAGGATCGTCAAGAGCTGGACAGAGTCGCACCTGCATTGTTCCACAGTGACGCTGCAGATCAGAATGTCATCCACATACTGCAAAACAACACTATCTACTTTAATATTGTTTAGGTCCATCTGCAGGACTCTGTTGAAAATGGATGGAGACTCACAGTACCCCTGTGGCAACCTTGTGCTTTTCAGGCAGATCTTGAGAGTCATGGTGCAACAGGATTGAGAAAAACACATTTTTCAGTTCAATCACCGTGAAATATTTTGCCTCACTTGGTATGTTGCACAGAATTATGGATGGATTAGGGACTAGAGGGAATCCGACTTCAACTATATTGTTTAATGCTCATAAATCTTGGATTAAACACCAAGACTCTCCCTTTGATTTCTTGACAGGGTAAATCACTGTGTTGCAAGGTGATTCTGATGTCACTGGAATGCCCTGCTCCATCATGGCGGAAATTGTCTTTGTGATTCCTTCATCTGCCTCTCTGGACATAGGATATTGTCGTGCTCTTGGTAAAATTGCTCCTGGTTTCAGTTTAATTTTCACTTCACCTGCCCCCTTCAGAAGGCCTACGTCATAGGGCCCTGTAGTCCATACCGCGGCAGGCACTTGGGCCATGTCGTCATGAAAGTATTCTGGACGTATCAGCGCCAACATCATTCTCTGTGGCACCTCCCGTTTGATCATTTTGACCCAAAATGTGAGACTTACTTCCACCATTGTCTCTTCCAGGTCAGGGTGTTCTTCAAACAGATCGTCATCGGTGATGTCAGTCACTCGATACCCTTCTTCGATGGCGATAATTGCACACCATTGTCTGCCTTCATCATCATATCCTTCGACCAACACCACTTTCCCTCGCACTGCAGAGATTGTATCATTAAGGGAAATACTTGTCCCTCTTCTTCGTGCATAGGTATTCTGGGTCTGAATAGAAACTCATCAGGTGTCCTCATAGTTCTATCAGTGAGGCCTGGCGATCCCGCCATGAGCACCCGCACCCCATAGGCGAAGACTTCTGGCTCTAACGGTATACCTCTCATGGCTATGCGCCCTGAGTATGCTCTGATCATTTCGCACACGTTTCAATAATGCATACCTGGAGTGTAGCACACTATACCGTTCTCGGTAAACGAGATTGTCATATTCAACTTAGTCATTAAGTCCCGACCCAGGATGTTTACTGGGGTCTGACGTGAGTATAATGAGGGTACATTCATTTTGCGCTCTCCCACAGAGACTGGGAGTGCGTCCATAAAGGGAACTCTACTGTGAGCTCCCGTGAAACTGAGTATCTATGGCCTTGCCGGACAAGGAAAACCTGCCTTCTCGTATGCACGAGCATGTCGCACCCGTGTCGACTAAGAAGGAATATTCTTTACCCCCTATGACGACATTCACCCTATGTTCCCTATTAGGGTCTGGTGTCACTGATAGAATAGAACACACCAGAGTCCCCCGTGAGCTGTCCTATTTCATAAATAAGTTCGGTCCACTGTATACTTGTTGATTTCCCCCAGCCCCAGGGTTGACTCCCCCTCCGGCGCTTGTGCCCTGTGACATTTGCGGTGTTGCCTGCTGGGATTGTCCCTGGAGTACGTTCCCCATGTGTGGGGGTTGAACCACTTGCTGTGCACCTTGCTGCAGGCCTGGCGCCTGCTGCTGCACTGTGTGATTTTGTGCAGTGCCCTGCTGTGGGACGGCAGGCTAATTCACCATGCCTGCCCCCATCCCTTGGCTATTTTGCCACATGCCTTGGCTTCTGCACACACGTGCCACATGTCCTGTTATTCCACACAGCCAACACACTGGCGGTGGTCGCGCCATCTGTCCATCTGACATAGCTGGACTGCCCATCTGCGCGTTCTGAAAGCCACTTTGAGTATTCTGAAAGCCTCCCTGGTTACCTCGAAACCCACCCTGATTACTCTGCCATCCTCTTCCTCCAAAACCCTTCCCCTCGGGTAAAATCCCGCGCTACCTTGGTTATTCTGGGATGGGTTAGCTACTGATTGCATGCTTGGTTCAGCTGGGCTTGTCAGCATGGCTCCCTCGAGAGCGTACTTTGAGAGTTTCTTTTGCACCAGCTTTGCTTCCTCACCCTTACGAGTTGCCTCCTTCTTCCGGTTCTTTTCTTGCAACAATCTGCAGTAGTGTGCAATTGTCAACTGTATTTCGGCCCATGGTTTTGCTTCTAATCCTACCAATTTTATGAGCTGCTTCTGCAACGTTTCAGGCAACCTTTGGCATAATATATGGTAGAATACAGGGATAGATTTCGTCCAAGACTCATGCGTTTCGAGCACCCACGCGTCTTGGAAATTCTGGATATAAATCAACGGATCCACTGACTCTTTCATTTTCCGAGTCATTATAGCCCCCATATCAGACGTGTCTGGATATAGCATTGGCAGTGCTTTCCACACTGCTGCTCTACAGTTATTAAATGGCGCTCCGTCATGGGAGGTGTTAGTTAGGGTTACCCTAGGGTAGCCTGCCCGTTTGCATACATCGTCTGCTCTTTCACCAAGTATGGCGATCAGGAGACCCTTAATGTCCCCAATAGCCAAGGTGACACCCCCCCATCATTTTCTCTAACTCATGTATCCACTTTCTGACTCCCGAGGTCAGCATTGGAAGCTTATTTTTTAGGTTCTCTCGGTCCATGTGTGGCCATGGAATATATTGTGGTCTTGCTGCCCCTTTTCTAGCAATGGGAATTGGAATGCGCAGTCTTCCTTTTCCTTCTCCATAGCTCCTCTGTCTACCGCTGGGGTGGCATTCCCGCCTTGCTGTTTTCCTGTCAATGCCCTCAATCTATCTGCATAGGTAGGTGCTGATGCCCCCCTCTGACCGTGGGGTGTTCCTTCATGTTGGCCGGACTGCGCGGCAGACTTCAGTGTCCTACTTGGGGACTCGCTAGCGTCTGACCATCATGCCCCTCGGTCCCCTGGGAGCCGTTTTTTTCGCACTGTCTCCCTTCCTCGTGTGTGATATCCTCCATTTCCCCACCAGAGTCAGACTCTGAATACTTCCAGTTTACACAACTCCTTGCATCTTCTTCATTCTGCCCAATCTCCAGACTGTCTATGGACAGTCCCCTGCTCCCACTACTTCGAGTGACATCCTCAGATAGCTGAGTGCTCTCCAAGCGCTCATCTTCCCTTCCCCCATCGGATATCTGTTCTAGCCCCATCTCATCGTATCTTTTATCAATCGTTTCCCCGATGCTTCTGGTGTCCAAGTCATCTTCATATTTGTCCCACTTATACCTTGCACCGAGTCGCTCACAGGAAAGAATTCTTCTACGTCTTCCCATTCTACAACAGGATTGGGTTTTTTAACTTCCCGCTTCAGATATTCAAGATCCCGTGCCCTCTGTCTGTGCTTCCATTCTGTTTCCTCCTCTACTTCCTTGCGCTTCCTCGCTTCTTCTCTAGCTTTGTCTACTTCCCTCATCCTTTCATTTGTACGTTCCTTTGCCCTTCTAATTTCCTCCTCTTCTCTTCCCTTTGCTCTCTTCTCATGTACCCTTTGCTCTTCTTCCATCCTTTGCTTAGTCTGTCTGTACCGGTCGTAGGCTACCTCTTGTCTGTGATCGAGCTGTTTCTCTTGCTCTTCGCGATATAGTTGTTATCGCCTTAGCCTATTTTTCTTTCTTGTCCTTTCATCCCTTACTTCCATCTCTTTCTCTCTCTCCCTCCTTTCCGTCTCACCAGACCTCTCCCTTGGCCTCATATCATCACTTCCTTTTCCATCCAACTTCAGTAGTATCTGACCTCCCAACATTCGTCTTTCGCAAAAGCTGTCTCATCACCTCTACCTTCACCTCCCTTACGTTTATTTCCCACTTTCCCCTTATCTGGAGGTGCACAACTCCGTGCCCAATCTTTTCCTTTATCTTTGCATCTCTCTTTGTCCCTTGAGACCGCAGAGGCAATATTGGGTTCCTGTTCCCTTCCCTTATTGTCGTCACTACTGTATGTAGGTCGACTCATATGCAGGGTTGCTATACCCTGTGGCTGCCTTAAGTTCTCTTAGCGGGTAAAGCCCCTCTGTCTTACTCCCTTCAATGATTGGCTCAGGCGGGGCTGGTGGCGCGGTAGGCGTCTCACCCCCCTCCGTACATACATTTAGTATCCAGTCTGTGGGTGGTTCTTCCACCTTCGTTTCTTCAAACATCTTCCACAATTCTAGAACAGCAAGGCGTTTTTATAGCTTCTTGCCTGTATATGTGCCGTGTAGGAAGGTCATCAAATGCTGTAAAACAGCCTTAGAAAGGGACCCATTCTGTGGCCAAGGCATGAACATTTTGTGGGCAGTACCCTTAACCCACTCTGTGCTATACTTCTTGAGTTTTGGTGCATGCTTGGGTAGCTGCTTGTACAGATGTGCAAGCGGAGTAACTTCCTCCATTCTTGATTTTGTCAGCAACAATATTTATACTGTTTTTTATCCTTCCAATAGTATGAGCGAGCACCAAATACGCAAGCTCCAAACCAATCTTTTCCCACCAAAAATGTGTTTTACTATCAATTAACTCAAAACCATCAATTCATTGGCGATTCCCTCTCAGTTACAGAATCGCGTAAAACCAAATTTAATTTCGGACAATCAACAATACAGTTCTGTTACATTTGACATACAACAGAACACATATGACAGACACTTGACAGACTAGACAGACACCAGCTGGTCATACATATACCTGCCTTCTAATCAATACCCCGTCATGGGGTTTAAACAAACTCCTTTGATGCGTCTTTAAACGTCACCGTAGTCTACTTGTCCCTTATTATATGGGCTATGAGTTCACGTTTCTTCTGACCGCTGTATTAAAGCACAGGAATAAGGCGAATCCTTACGTTTTTATCTCAGGTGCCCCCCTGGTAATCCTTTGTTTTTATCTCAGGTGTCCCCCTGGTAATCCTTCGTTTTTAATCTCAGGTGTCCCCCTGGTAACCCTTATTTTTCTCTCGGATGTCCCCCCGGTAATCCTTCATTTTTATCTCAGGTGTCTCCCTGGCACCTCTTCTTTTTCTCTCGGGTGTCCCTCCGGTATCCCTTGTTTTTCTCTCGGGTGTCCCCCCGGTAATCCTTCATTTTTATCTCAGGTGTCCCCGTGGCACCTCTTCTTTTTCTCTCGGGTTTCCCTCCGGTATCCCTTGTTTTTCTCTCGGGTGTCCCCCCGGTATTCACTCGTTATCTCTTATGCTTGAGTCGTTACCATATATATATATATATATATACAGTCTTCTCTACTTCTATTTAAATTTTTTCTCCGCCGCCCACCGTTACCTTTCCCTTACTTGCTCTAATGCCTACAAGACATTTGCCAAAGTAGCAAGTTTGTTGTTTCACTCACTGATCGCATCTTTTCCTCTCTGGAACTTCGGGATCATCGCCCCTTCCTCTTCCAGCCTTTTAAGGGTTTTCGTCCGATTGGCTGCCCGTGGCAATGAGAAGGGTTATGCTTGGAAGGCAGGTTCCTTCAGACCCACTGCAGTTTTTGAAGTTTTACTCTATCATTGTCCATGGGAAGCTTCTTAGTCTACTTAGCCGGAATGGTGAAAGGTTTGTGATATTGCCGAAGGCCCGGAATTACTTTGTGCCGTCGGTCTAAGGTGTCTTAGTATTACATAATCAATAATCAATGGCTGAAACCATCCTATGCTACCAAGTGTTCAGGAGGAGAGGAATTCACTGACGGGCCCATAGGTCAGCGCTCACCCTCTAGAACTTGTAAGACAAGGTAGCTGCACCATGTGAGGAGAGGGGGTGCAGGATTCACTTACTCCAACACGACTCAACAATGAGGACTGGCAAAGGGAAATCCGTTTAATGACAAGTACATCAAACAGGGAAGCAGTAGGGAATCCGCATCGTTCCGATCACCTGTCTCGCTCCGACTTCCTCGAACTTCAGTTGAACAGCAATAGTTATAGGCAAAACTCGTCATCATTCTAAAAAACTCGACATGCAATACAATTGGTTAGGAAAGGTAACTTAAGTATAGGTGCTATATCTACATATGATGATAGAGCATGCGGATTGGATAATTCTTATTGGGTGGGCGTCTACACACATCCCATGTGATTGATGTCACTACAAGTACGATGTCTTATTGGTTCTACTATCTATAGGACTCCAGATAGCTTGGTCCATTGTGATTGGGCAGGTTACACCCCTAGACATAAATCCCCATTTTAATTAGCGGTATGCAGAATGGACACCCATGTGCCTGGTGTCCCAAGTTTCACCCTGCCTCCCTTCCATCAATCAGTATGTTAGGGCTATGTGTCAATTAGTTGGCTGGGTATGGCCTCGAAACTGTAGTTTCTTATCAGGAAAAGTTATGGCATCCTCGGGTCCTGGATGACATCAGGCGGTGGTACTTCTTTGCACCTGGCTGGTCACGTGTTAGTTCACCATGAATCTGCTTCAGTTTACAGCTTTTAGTGCATATAATTCTGTTTCAGCCTCGCCACCTGCATGGGCCCACCTTATCTTGACCTTCATGGGGCAGGCTGGTATGCTCTGAAGTTTGAGTCTTGTTAGCTGACGCTCTCCTTCCTTACTCTGGTTGACCTCGATTTCCTAGGCATGAGCCGCTCTTTGTTGAGTTTCGATTCTGCTCCCTCTCTTGCCTTTGGCTGGGTTACGAAACTTGGCCTGTCAGGCCTCAGGCAGCCTGGGTACATTTCTGCTTTTACAAAATGGAGTTGCACTTGTATAATGGGCCTTATTGAGGTACATATACAGTTGGCGCTTGCCGCTCTAATCTTCTACTAAGCATTGCAAGCAGTATCGATACCTTTAGCTTCTTGCATTCCAAGCCTATTTAGACACGTTTAACTGGTCGGTTGCTTCCATCTTGTCTCGTAGCAACGTTTCCTCACGTTTTAACATTGTCTCTTCTCTGTGTTCATTACATTTATTTTCGTAGTTACTCGCACTGGCGTGCTATCCTTGATAGACGCTTTTGTTCATTTGTGAGTCTGTTCAGGCTCTTATGTCATTTCCACTGGCCTTCCATTAAGGCTCTTTGGGTCTCTTCATGGACCGTCTGTAGGTACTCTTTATTTCGTCTCAGCGGCTGGTACGGCTGTTTGATAGGTTACCGTGCTGCCCAGGGGTGTCTGGTTATTGGTTGCTTCAACCGGTATGGATCTTTTGATGTATACTGGGCAGAGTCCCAGTGCAGCTCTTTCTTGGATCATTTGCTCCTCATACGTCACATACCTTGGCGAGTACGCTCCTGGTACCTCAAAATGAGGGGATGGAGTGCAGGCCATGTCTGGGATCTCCTCTACACTAGAAACATTGTCAGGTGTGAACAGGGGAAAGGAGTAGAAAGCGGAAGGGGAGACTGCCTCAGACGGGCCAGGAGTGGTAGAGGAGGAGGAAGAGGAGGTAGAGGAAGAGAGAATGGACAGGATTTACTAAGATTTAGTGGTGAAATGAGAAACCAAGGCAATGCAGCGGGCCTCGGAGGGAACATGAGAGGTAGAAACTGCAGCAGGATTGGCCAGCCCCTTGAAGATTTGGAAGCGTTTGGTTAAGTTGTTAGATGACGCAGAGATGTGGGCTTGGATGTAGGCTGTCTTCTTAGAGAAAACAGAGAGTCTGCACTGCCTTTGCAGCAGGCGGCCGGCCAGTTTGTCAGGGGGTGCACCAGATGCCCTCCACTTCCTCTCCGCCACCCTATACTTGTGTTTAAGGGTGGCAAGGTCGTAATCTTACCAAGAGTTGCACCTGGATTTGGGCTTCAAGCGGAACATCATGACAGGGGAAAGGACATCCAGAGTGTTAGAGATAGAGAGATGAAGGCTAGAGAGGGCTTTGTCAGGGTATAAGTCAGCCAAAGGTGCAGGAGGAGGAGAGAAAGTAGCGGGAAAAGCCTCAAATGACACACGCTTCAAAGGTTGGATGACCGAGAAGGTAGATGGCAGTGCTGGAGTCAGCTTGACCTGAGGGGTAGAGAGAGAGAGAGGTGGGAGGTAAGGAGGAAGTGATCACTCCTAGAGAGAGGAGTGTTGAGATGTCTAGAGAAGGGGAGGTCTGAGGAGATCAGAACATCCAGGGTGTGCCCTGCAGAGTGAGTCAGGCCAGAGGGAAGAATATATAGAGAGAGAGAATCGCAGAGGTTGTGAAAGAGTCCCGAAGAAGAGCTGGTTGCATCCAGGTGCATGTTCAGGTCTCCAAGGAGGAGAATGTGAGGGGTAGAGACAAGGAGGGAGGAGGAGGGATCAGCCCACTCAGAGAGGAAGGGGGCGACCTGGACACGGCCTGTAGATAGTGGCCAAAGTGAGAGAGAGGCCACGAGAGATAGAGAGTCTGCAGTCTAGGCATTCAAAGGAGGAGTAGTCCTGCATTGGAATGATAGAAACAGTGATTCACTCTGGGAAAATCAACTGGGACGGTTGCTTCTGGGTTTGGAGAGGATCTTGTAGCCATCGGGAAGGAATGTGTCAAAACTCTTGACAGAGCTGGCCGTGAATGAAGTCTCGGTGAGACTGAGTACATCCAAATCAAGCTCTTACAGGAGACGGCAGATGCCGGAGGAATGTTTGACAGATGAATGAGATTTGAGAGTAGCGATCTGGAGCAGGTTGCCAGATTTTAAGGACTTCCGGGGAGGGGTACAGGCCAGAGGTACGCCATGTTGAAGTGTTGGAGGTGCCCGAGGATGGGCAGAGGGGGAAGGAAGAGAAGGCAGGGTAGTCATAGAGGAACAAGAGGGTGTCAGGGGGGTGGTGGTGGATGAAGGCAACAGGTTGGCCAAATAATTAGCAGGGGGTGCCAGAGAGGTGGCTGAGGAAAGAGGCAGCAGAGGAGCTATTGAGTAGGAAGGGATTGCAGGAGAGGAAAAGAAGGTGCGGGAAGCATCTATCAAAAAGAAGGCAATTGGCCTGCAGGCCCTCGACAAAGACGGTGCCATTTAAGTAGGCATTAATGGTGGTCTTGGAGTGGAAGGGGGCCAGGAAGGCCTCTGACTGGGTGCCACCATTAATGGGAGAAGAGGAAAAAAGAGAGAGAACAGAGACCATATTGGGGGTCCATAGGCCTGGAGAGGGAACGACAACGAGTATGTTGGTAAGGGTCTGTCTGATGGACTCTTAATGCCAATTAAAATTAATTTGGGGATTCCTCTTCCATTTCAATTTTATAATCTCATGTTTGTGTGCCACTTTATTGCATTAAGGTGATTTCGCTCTCCAAATAAAGCCTTCTACCAGGTAGTGATTTCCACATATGTCAACAGGAAAACCTGAGCCATTTCCAATGCCATGTCAATGGTGCTGATGTTAAAACTGTTTACTCTTATCACCATATACTTGTAACACAACTTATAATTAAAATGATTTAAAAATTCTTGTGGGAAATATCAGGAACGTACCTCTTTTGGATTATACACCTTAGTTTGCTGGTACAATTTGATATTCACACAATAAAATTATTTCCCCCTGATTAATGGACTGTTTCTTCTGCGTTATTTGTCATTTAAAACATAGAATTAAGTATTTCATCTCAAGCCTCCACGGGTGTTAGAAGATCCCCTTTTGGTCTAGAATATGTATTTCTGAAGAGGAGTAGAATCTCTCTCCCTCTGATGACAGACAGGTGAATATGGCATTTCGGACCTATGATCCGCCCTCCTGTCTAAATATTGTAAAAGTTAGAAATGTTTGCCATTGAGGCAGCCAGGCTGCCCTTATTCTAGGCAGATACATTCGAAAACAGGTACACAGCAAATTGAAGATGACAAGAATGGGTGACACTGCACACATTCATTTGGGAAAATACAGAAAATAGCAGCTCCCTGACATAAGACATATTACCCACACTCAATAGACATTAGAAAAACATATCAGAATAAGGCTCATAACAATAAAAAAGGGATCCATTCCTTTCAAAATTGAACACCACAGCATGTATTACAAATGGGTCCAGGCCTCCAATGTCATGGAAATTAAAAAGTGCTGAATACATTGAAAATATAGAGCTGTGTGGAGTTCAGACAGATAGCAATTCCAGCTAAGGTTAGTGAGAAAAGGCCTGAGAGCTTGAACAAAACCAAGGTGCTGAGATCTAGCAGTTTAAATGATAGAATATATAATTTTCAACAGTGGTGCTTACAAATGAAACTGGTATGTAGTCAGAAAAAGATGAGTTCGAGAAAAGTAGCCAATAAGAAACCAGACAGCTAATCTATGTCCTTGGTATGATGTCTGGAGCATGCGTCATCCCAGAGCGGCTTTTTTCTAGTTTTAAAGTTGCAGCATATGCTCTGTGATTCAGTAGGAGAAAGCAACCAGTCATGCTAATTAGCATAATATGAGGTCATTGAATTATTGTGCAATGCTTTGCTTTCTATAAAAGTGTGTTCAAAATGGACAAACTTCAGTGGCATGAGGAATTCTCACAGCCGGCTGAAAAAAATAAAAGCTTTTGTTTTCTGCACAGTTATGTCTTTGAAGAGCTTTCATTGAGTTGTAGCTGGAAAAAGACCTCTTTGACATTTTTATTGTAATTTTATATGTAATATATATATATATATATATATATATATATATATATGGAGAGAGAGAGATATGTGTGTGCATGGATATATTATGTTATATCACGTGCACAGATGTTGACATGATTTAGCAAAAGTTGGATATTGTATTATGAATGCAAACATAGTGAGACCTCAGTAGGCAGGTTGAATTTTCTGTTCTGTAAATGAGTCATTTGTGTTACATTTCTTGATTAGTTATTTTAAATAAAACCCAACATTCAAATTAAAAACTGTTTGTTTCTTGACTCAGATTGTGTGGAGGGATTGTCCTGGTGAGGGTATTAGATCAGGAAAAGTTCTCTGTCAACAAATCAAAAACCCGAAATGTAAATATATCCCAATGATAGAAGTCATTGCACACTAATACAACCCACCAAACCTGATTTCATACATCAGATAACTAGTACAGTATGCTGTTGTGACTGAGTAGAACATGGAATGTAGGGTGACTAGAACTTGGGGAGGAATTGAATGGAGAGAGTTCAGTTATGATATGGCAATAAAGGAGTACAGACATGCAGGCTCTCTCCTGTCATCATTTACTAAAGATATGATAATTAAGATGGTATCAACAAGGTACACAACACATGCCAAGATGTAACACAACAAAATGGACCCATTAGTAAAGTTGACACAATGGCACAAGGACGAAGTTAAGGGGAGCAAATGAAAAGTGAACAGATTCTGGCCATGAATAATTTACCCATAGGAGTAGGCATGGGAGTGTCACAAGGATCATCAGGAAAGACAAAATCAACACATTAATTTCCATGGGCAATGGTCATAAGAGGGGAAACCAGTCCAGAGAGAGAACATCCCTACAACAGTAATGATAACATTCCAGGAGACAGACAAGCAACAGTGGAGGAGTAAGATCAAGCCTTGAGACCCCAAACAGAGGAAAGAAGTTGTAAAGAAAGGAAGGGTCTGAAGCAAGCAGAACCTCATTATAAGACGTTGAATTAGGGAGAGAAGAGGCAGTCCAAGTTCAGTAACAAGACAGGAGACCGGATCAAGGAGTAGGAAGAAAAATAGCCGAATGGACTAAAGACACATGCGACTGAACATGACGTTGCAAGGAGTAGGAAACAAGCGGCACAATTCAAAGCATTGTAGATCACATACTTCTTGGCCTGTGTGCTATTTGTTTCCAGGATCAGAGTGAGCATGGATGTCAAATTGTCCGGCATAGGTGCCTTCATGGGTCATTCGTTATGGACAGTTAAGCGATCCTCCTCATTCCACTCCTGGGTGCAGAATCATATGAGCAGCACCTAGTCCTCTTGGTGACCCCATCATCAACCATTTTGGGTAGATAATGGACTTCATCACACCCTTCCCTTGCCCTCACCCGGAGTAGGTTTGGGATTGAATGTATGCTCTTGGAGTGGAGATTGCTACATCCAGAGGTTCTACTGGCCACTACCAGGTTCCATTGATCCCCGGTGCAGGCCAGAGTCATCTTTAATTCTTTTGATATTCTCCGCAGCTTGCACCTCTGGTGAAAACATTTTGTCTGGCTTATTCACTCCAGCCTCCTCCTGGTTCTTTACTGCCATGGTGTAATTTCACGTATTCTTAAATGGATGCCCTTCCTTGGTATGATTTTCTTTGGACTTCGCACATGACAGGTTAAACCCTAGGTAATATTTCAGAGGAGTCTGGTTAACGTGTTAGGCATTCCAAAACACGCAATCTCCAAAGGGTCTCTTTCCCACCCTGGATCACCCATACATATTTTCTCCTCCCATCTTTCCACCAAATTGTTATCCATCACCTTTTTGTAACTTTCCGCACAATGGTCAAGAATTGACTTGGATCCCACTGGGATGAGATGCTGTACCACCCTCTGAGCTGAAGGTGTATCAAGAGGGGACAACAGATGGCAACCAATGTCTTCTCTAGTAGAAGGGAGCTTGGTAGATTGGCCCAACTAGAGCAATGATTTCTGCTCACTTCTATGTTGAGGGGCATGCCGTGGTTGTCATGGGAGGCTTGATATTCTTAGCTCTCTTGCAGAGGGCATCAAAACATATGGGTTTCAAGGATTCACATGAAGATGGCCCTGGTAAAGTCTGTACTTCAATATGGCCGGAATGCTGCTGGTGAATAATATAGTTTTCAGACAGTCTTGATATGTGTTCCAACACACCCTGTGTATCCAGTAGTTGGAGATGAGTGATCTTACACTCTCTGGGTTTTGCAGCTTCTCTTTCAAGCATCAGCGGATGTGCAAGTAGATCAACAAAAGAGTCAGAATGAAGCTGCCTTTCTAACTTCCACAGAGAAGGTGGTGTGAAATGGCGTCCAGGGCATACGTTGAAGAGGCTTCTGTAGTCAGTCCTCAGGAAGTGATCTGGTTTTGGCCAGACTGCAACTCCCAATAAAAGTGCGGCTCAATTTCTCTGAGTTGCTGTGTTCAATTACATCTTCCATGAACTACATGGTTTTACAGGAGAAAAAAGGAATGACAACCCCTTTCCTTGTTCAATTTCCTCTGAGTAGTTCAATATCAGTCTCACCAGATTCCCTGGTTGTTCCATGGGAACTAGTTCAGTTCTTTGTCTTTGTTCAGAGAACATTCATTTTCATCAAAGTGTACAAGTCAAAAGCACAATGAATCACGAGAGGCATACATAAAATAAATGAATAAAATATCAATTATACATTTAAATAGCAAAAAAAAAAACGATTTAATTTAAGAACTGCGCAATTGAAGGGCACTTTCAATATATTAATAAATGCACAGCGCAGTATGCAGGTTCGGGACTTATAAAAGAAACTTAAAGGCTGGTAGAAAATGTCTCATTCCATACACCTTCCATAAAGGGAGGTAACATTTTTTTCTCAATGCCTTAAAGGCAGGGCAGAAAAACATAAAATGTTGCAAATCACCTGTGTTGTTCCAAGAGCAAGGACAGTTACGCTTGGCAACTCTGTCACCCTGACCAAAAGGCGCAATATAATTTTTCACAGGAGAAAAAAGCAATGCCAACCACCTTCTTTGTTCAACTACTAAGTAGTTCAATATCAGTCTCACCAGATGCCCTGGGTGTTCAGTGGGAACTAGTTCAGTTCTTTGGGCGTGATCACAACTTTGGCGGTAACGCCGGCGGTATTACCGCCGGCAGTATTAGCCCTACCACCGAACTTCCCGGCGCTAATAGCGCCGGATCACGAGTTCGGCGGTAATGTAATTCTCCATTGCCCATTCGGGAATGCCCCATTCCCCATTGGGCTCAATGGGGAAAATTTGCGCTCTTACCGCCGCGGGAAATCCGCCGGCGGTAATAGCGCAAATTTTCGTCGGATTTCCCCCCAGCCAAGAGCTGGGGCGAAATCCGGCAAAGTCCTGATTTGGCGGACCCCTAAATCCGGCGGTAATATCGCGACCGCCGGATTTAAGGGTTACCGCCAAAGTTGTGATGAGGCCCATTTGCCTTTATTCTGAGAATATTAATTTCCATCAAAGTGTACAAGTCAAAAGCACAATGAATCATCAAAGATGCATACATAAAACAAATGAATAAAATATGAATTATACATTTAAATAGTAAGAATAAAACATAAAATGTTTGATTTAAGATAATGGCCTGCGCAATTGAAGGGCACTTTCAATACATGAATAAACGCACTGCGCAGTAAGCCGGTTCGGGACTAATACAAGAAACCAAAAGGCTGGTAGAACATGTCTCACTCCACACACCTTCAATAAAGGGAGGCGACATTTCTTCCTCAATGCCTTAAAGGCAGGGCAGAAAAACATAACATTTTGCAAATCATCTGCGTTGTTCCAAGAGCAAGGACAGTTAGGCTTGGTAGCATTGTCACCCTGAGGAAACTACATTTTTTCTGAAACGAAGAATAATTGCCCTTTTCCTTGGATTTATAAACCACTGTGCATAAACTGGTTGGCTTGGAGAAACAGGGATGTTGTTGTGCTAGAATTGGACGCTTTGCTTTTGGCATACTTTCTTCCTCCTAGCATCTACTAAACAGGAAGGCTCTCACCAACTGCCTTCTTTGGATATTACTAACAAGTAGTTCTTCACTATGGAGGCATTAGATACCAAGAAATGCAAGGACGACTTAATATGGTTTAGCGAGGGGGATGAATTATGAATGTTTGAAGACATTATGGCCCTCATTCTGAGTTAGGACTACACCATGGAGTAAATAGCTCCATGGTTGGCAACCATGGAGCTATTTACTCCATGGAATACCGGCATGGTGAATGGAGTAATTTCCGGTCCATTCTAAGGTTGGATGGACCGGTAATTCCCCATTCACCATAGCCCTTCCCCATCCCCATTTCTGCCCCCATAGGGCTCAATGGGAATGGGGAAGGAGGTAATTACAGCACCGTAAATTACGGTGCCGTAATTTACTCCAAGGTCACTTTGCGGGTCCCGTAATTTACTCCTGCTAAAAGCAGGAGGTAAAGAGGGACCCGCAAAGGGAACTCGGAATATGGAGGTAAGGGATTACCGCCATAGGTGCCCTTACAGGCGCCGGTAATCCCTTACCTCCAACCTCGGAATGACCCCCTATGTCATTAACCATGCTTCTGGTAACTGACAAATGGGGATTTCCCCATAAAGGAAGCCAGTAGGTTAGAGGTTGCAATGATATGAGATGTTCAATATAAGTCAAATGCAATTCCTCATGTAGCAAATACCCTGGGTAACCCTTGGGAACACCCATGATTTTCCTTAAGAATTTATTTTCGCTAACTTTGGGCAGCCTATGTAGGATTGTACCTTCAAACTGCTGTGCCATAGGCCTGATAAATAAATCCTAACAGTAAGGTCCAATGGTAAACTGCCTATCTTTCTATCCTATCTCAAAATTGATACGTTGATTTCCAAGGCCTTCGCTGATTGTTGGTCACTAGAAATCGTTACACCCAGGTAGTGAAAAGTGGTTACCCAATCGCGGTTTTCATCGTTAATAATTATTAGGTCCCAAAAGGTTTGCTATTATCAACACACATTACCTTTGACTTCTCTATGTTAATTTTTAGATCTGTTTGTCCCATATAGTCGCTGAATCCATTGACCAATATTTGTAGGGCATGCTTTGTTCTGGCCATCAAAACTGCATCGTATCGGCATACAGTAGTACGCATGTCGTTAGGCCAAACATTCTAGGAACATCACTCTTCAAATCAGATAATACATTCAGTAGTGAATTTATGTATAGATAAAAAAACACTCCTGCCTTACTCCTCAGACGATACAAAATGTTTGTGTTGTTTTATCTTGATTTCCCATCCTCACTGTTGCTATTAGATTTGTGCGCATTTTGACTTAAACGTGTAAGATCTCCCCTGGCATGCCTAATGCATGCAAAACCTACCAGAGCTCTCTATGCTTGATACAGTCAAATTCGGTTGAGAGATCCATAAACCCCAGATACATTGTGCTTTCATAGCCATGTACACATTTATCTAGAACTAGGCTCACACTCAATATTTGGTCTGCTGTACATATGTCTTCCCGAAAGCCATACTGGTACTCTGAGAGGATATGATTTTCCACTACCCAATCCATGATCTTTCCATGTAACAGCTGACCAAACCACTTCGCTGAGGTGTCAATTAGGGAGATTGGGTGATAAGATGCAGGATCGCATCTAGCACCTTTCTTAAAGATTGGTACTATAATTGACTTGTTCAAGGAGGCTGGTAGAGCCTTCTGGTGTAATATCATGTTACATTTCAACGTGGCTGACCCCCACACTGCTATTTCATGCTTAAAGAACTCAATCAGGGTATAATCTGGTTCCGCAGATTTACCTTTGGCCATCCCACAAGAGCTTTAGCTACTTCACTCAATGAAACCACCAGGCTGGATCCACTAGCCCTCCAGAGGTCGTGGGAACTAGTACAGCTGTGAGCTTGATTTGATTTCCAAAGGCTGAATTGGGTAGTGGCAACAGGATCCCACAACAACGTATTGGAATTTCCACATGCACATCAGTTTCAATGAAATCACACTTCTTCACGGGAACCGAATAGTTGTGCGTGGAAAACATTTAATAGCTGGGAATTGGAGGAGTACCTGATGGGTAGCAAAGCTTCAGGCATCAGACAGAAGAGGTGCCGTACTGAGGTTCTTTAGGTCATCTCTCTGCTTGGCATGCCGTCTTTCTCCATTTCATTTCACATCATCTTGGAACACCAGGTCAGCAAAGTAGGATACAAGTAGAGGGTTGGCCACCATGTCTGAGATTGGTTTGGCTAATACCAGGGCCTTTTAGGGTTGCTGCCTCTTTTCACCAACGTACACCCTTGGCTAAAATTCCTCAGCTAATATTAATGGATTGTGGCATTGGGCAGCCTACTGTGTCCATGCTTCTCAATCTCACTTCTAAAACCATTGGTCATGTGGTTGACACTGACCAACGCAATCAAAGCCAAACAACGGGATATTTGTACCAAAAGGTTTATTAGGGAATGTCTGCAAATTGGGCTAAACTAATGATTGTCAGGGTGGTTGTACCCAAGGTCTGATCAGCATATTGGAAAACCTAAAAGGAAGTGTTTTGAGAAATTGAACCAGTGAACAAGCCAAAGTTCTCTGTGTTCTTATCAAGCCCGGGCTAATGCTTTCCTGTAGCTTAATGTGAGGCCAAAACAGGTGTAGGATATACAGTTAAATTGGAGCAAACCAAAAAGTTCCAAGTGAAACGCTTCTCACCATTCTTCTTATGGCATCTTTTGTGATATCTCAGAGTCTCTCCCCATTGGTCTCAACAAAGTGCCAGTCTCTAGCATTTGTAACATCTATGGTGATAGTCATGTGTAGCAAGGTAATGAAGCAAGGCCTCTTCTTCTCGGGTGTCCAATCTGCATTGGAGAATTGTAATTGCTTAAAAGTCAGTAGTCGCTTAGAGCTGGCCCATGCCAGGTCCATAGGAAGACAGAAGGCCATCTCTCTGTGTTTTTGGCTCTCACAACTACGCTCCCTCAGTCAGGCCTTATATCTCTGGATCACTACTGCCTAACTCGCACTTTACCTTTCCACTTCTTTACGTGTTCATTCCTGCACCAACCTCCTGATATTCTCTTGCCACCTACTCCTGATGTTCTCGTCCATCTCCCCCTTGTCTCCAGCTTCCTCTCCAGCACCTCCTTCCAACTCATGATAACCTCCTGCCACAACTGTCGCAAAACAACCATAATTTCGCATCTCCTTCTACCATCTCCTCTGGCTAGTCCTTCACCTCCTCCGGTTGGTTGCCTAATCGTCGGCATCAATACATCCAGTGTCCCTCTCCTCATTCCCCATCTCTTTCCTAATCCACCTATGGTCTCTACATTCTTTAAGCCTTTTTTCCTCCTGGGGTCCCACCCCCGAGGATAGTTTCCAGTTTTGCTGCGTAATGTCCCTTGGGTGGTCTTCACGCAGGTAATCATACAATGGGCCCTACCCCTGGGGCTGACTCACTTAGCCTGTCTATTCGCAACTTTGAGAGTGGAGACCTTGTGCAATGACTGACTGGTTGCCTCTCAAACCTGTCCTGGCTCAACTCTCTTTATCTGCAGATTTATATAGAATTTCTATACTCAGGTTAGGGGAGCCGAGTGTACAGGATCGTTGTTCCTAAATTCCTTTAAAGGGTCAGGAACAACTAAGGTAGAAATATGACAAGCACCTTTACTTCTGTGTGTGGCATGGTGGGGAAGTCAAGGAATCCTTGCCGTGCCTCCCATAGGTCCAGAATCATGTCATTTTTGGCACCTCGAGGTGCCCTTGTTAAACCATCATTGACAGGTAGGAAAGGGACTTTTTTACAATACACCTACACACACACACACACACACACACACACAGCACTAAAAAAAAGGGTTTCTACATTTATTTGTCTACATACTGAATGTTTACAGAATAGCACATACTCCCTCATTCAGATTCTTACAATGATGCTGGTAAGTTCAATGCACGCGTTTGGTCAGCCTTACAAGTCAATTTTCGAAACTTCACACATTTACTGCAACATAACCAAATTTCAACTTAAACACTCACACAAAAGACCAGCGCCATCATACAAGGTCACCAATATACAGTCAAACAACATGTATTTATTTATAGAAATCACAGGAAAGCAATGCCATTTTGACATGAAAATGCTTACAAAATGTAACATTGATAACAGAGAGGAGGGCATGGGTCCTTAACAATGGGGAGGCAGAATGTGATTTGATGACCAGATGTTGCGAGGCAATGTGGAAATATAAACCAGGGACGAGTACAAGACAGGATAACTTAGGAATGGGCTGGTGGAGGAAGTACTAAGCTAAGGATGGAGTGGTGACAGAAAAGTGTTGTAGGGTTGTAAGTGAGGGAAGGGCGATAGGAAAGCAGGGCGATGGAGTAACAGAGTGCTAGGAAACAGGTTATTCAGAAAGGAGGAAGGCTTTGAGGTTGAATTCAAATAGTGATAGAGTTGGGGCAGTACGGAGAAGGAGAGCATTACAGAGTAGGAGAGACCATAAATGAGAAGGGGGCAGAGGGGTCTCAAGTATTGGCAAGGAGGTGAGCTGAGGATGATCATAACGAGCTAGGGGGAGAGTAGGGAGTGAGATGAGCAGATAGGTAGAAAGGGGTAAGTCAGTGGATAGTTTTAAAGATGATGAGAAGAAGTTCATAATTAGCTCTTTATTTCATGGATAGCCAGCCAATCTGGCGACAAGCAGAGGAGGTAGAGGTAAAGCAAGAAAGGCTGAAAAGTGTGTGGCAACGAAGTTGATGACTTTGTCCACAGGTGAAAAAGCATAGTTGGGAAGGCCATAGACGAGACTAGAACAGTAGTCAGATCTAAAAAGGATTAAGGAGGAGATTAGCAGTTTAGCAGTATTGAAAGGAAGAAGATGATGGATTTTTCTATTATTGCAGAGGTTTAATATGGCATCAGTGATGATTTGGAGATGAAGAACAAGAAGTTGTGAGATGGGTCGAAGATGAAACCAAGATTACGAGCAGAAGCAGAGTAAGGAAGGTAGTCAGAAGAGAAGAAGAGGGGCAGAGGAAGAGATAGTCTGTTTAGCTGGGAAGTAGAGAACTTCAGCCTCAATGGAGTTGAGCATGAGCGAGTCAAACACCATCCAATATTTGATGGCAGAGAGACAGTTTGACATTTTTCACAACAGCTCGTTGGATAACGAGGGAAAGGAAAAGATCTGAGTGTCGTCAGTGAAGAGGTGGTACGAGAAGCTGTAAGAGCCAATCAGGGCACCAAGAGTTTAAGTATAGAGAGTGAAGAGAAGTTTACCAATGACAGGCCCTTGGGGAACTCCAACAGTAATGGGGGGTGAGTGGGGAGGAAAGTCTGTGCCAGGAAACCTGAAAGTGTCTAGGGGCGAGGTATTAAGCAAACCAAGCAAGGGCCTTATCTGTGATACCAAGGAAAGATCATGTCGAGAGACGGTCAGAATGGTTGCCTGTATGGAAGGAAGCAGAGAGGTCAAGAAGAATAAGAATAGATAAACGGTTCAAATGACATGCGGGTGCGGTTGCAGCCCTCCCTTGAAGTGTATTCCCCTTTTCAGGCTTCTTCCTTGGCTCATATGCTGTGGGCTGCGCTGAATGTTGACACTGCTCCTGCGTGGATATGAGAGATTGTGAGAATGCTGCTATATGACTGCTGTCTCTTTCAAACCCTTCTTCCTAGAATGTGGTGAGCATGCTCCGACCCATATAGTCTCACCTGTTGATTGATGATGACAAGCTCTCCGTCCTGCTTCTCAATGCAGTGGCGCTTTTGCTGCACCGAGTTCCTTCACTGGCCCATGTGCGTGGCAGCCCAGACCAGCTGTGGCTGAACCGCTCCTGCAGGTAGCTTATGGCTTTTAAATTATTGTGATGTTGATTCTTGATTATAGTCCGTATCTTTTAATAATGTCTTTCCTCCGCTTTCGTGCAACAGATGAAAGGTGACCGAGCGGTAGTTGCGGTGCATGAAGCGAGGCCAAATGGGAAGAGAATGGAGTCCACGATGCTCCGACAGAAGGGGAGTGTTGGTTTAAGGTTAAGCGCGAGGATTTGTCAAAGCGCAACCTTAAACGTAATGTCTTAGCAAATTCTTAACTTGTCTTTATCTTTTTCTCTTGCAGGCACCATCTTCAGATGGATTGCTCTTAGTGTCACGACGTCGGGCTGGAGCGCTGCTTTCCGGAGGTCTGGAGATGGATGATGAATGTCAGAGTCAACAATGATGCGTGCCGAAGAAAGCACATTCCAAGGAAAGTGCTGCGGCTGGTAGCTGGAAACAAGCTAATATGCGCTCAGGCTGGTAGCTGGAAGCAAGGTAAGATGCGCTCAGGCTGTAGCTGGAAACAAGGTAAGATGTTCTTAGGTGGTGGTGAACGTTATGCTGCAATAGCAGAATAACGTGAAGTGTGTGCATGAGGGCTGAGCGGGTTTATATAGCCTAGCTTTGGCCACGCCCATTAGCCTTGACTCACCGGCCCCACCCTGCCACTCCTAAGGGATCCTTACACGTGCAGTCTGACTCTCCCCAGCAGCCACGCCCAACCGAATGCACGTGGAGGCCCCTGCCGGGAAAACAAAGTACTTGCACCAAATAAAAATGTGCTAGTGCACATTTATTCATGAACCTGGCGCGAAAGGCGCCAGGACTGAGTCCAGCTGGGCCCTCCATGCTGTATTGTCCCCAAGGGACAATAAAAGGTTGTGTCACCCCGTGCTCTCGTTCCCTGATGGGCGGGATCTGGGGTTCTGGGACAATGGCCATGACATGGAGAGATGAAGTTGCTGTCTTGGTAGAACGCGAATGTTGGAAGCCAGATTGAAGAGGGTCCTGGGGGTTGTGAGTACCAAGGATCTCAGTGAGCTGATTTAATACTTTTTGCTCTAGGATTTTGGATTAGTGTGGTAGAAGAGAGACAGGATGAAAGTTAGCAGGACAAAGGAAAAGTAGCATTATTAAGAGAGGAGTTAAAGAGGGAAGTAAGATGTGGAGCACCACTGGTAGCTATGTGCTTCACAATGTGCAGGGACAGTGGTTCAGTGAGGGCACAGGAAGGGCTAGCCATGTGAAGTAAGGCAGGAATCACAACAGGGTTGGCGTGGGCAAGAGAGGACATGGTGCTGGAGAGGAGGGTAAGAGTGGTGGAGAAAAAGCATGACATATGCACCACCTCAAACAAATCCATAACACCCATGCTCACTCCATCCACACTGAAGATCCTGTACTGACAATTGATTTTGATATAAGTGCCATGTATCAGTATGTTGGCCCAAACTATACATAAAACAATAGACCTCCAACCTCATATATTTTAGCAGGTCCACACTGGACCAGTAAATGATCCAAAAAGTGACACCACTGATGCATAATATCCCACAGACACTCCTCAAAAAACAGCAGGTAGTTGACTATGTCACTTGCAGATTCACTGATGCGTGGTACTAGACATGGCCCACCCCCAAAAACATGCATTTCAAAATGAAATCTGCGATAGTAATACATAACGCAATAGACCCAAAACATAAAATATGTCACAGGTCCATAACACAACAGTAAGATCCATACCACAACAGTAAATACTCCAAAACATTACACCACTTGTTCATAACACCACACATGAATCCTTCAAAAACAGCACATTGATTAAACTTTGATTTGCAATACCACTGATGCATGAAACCATAGCAGTACCAAAACATGCATTAATATTTAATATGTAATGTTTCACAATGCTAAACAGTGTGAATTAATTACTTCAAACATTCCATAGATCAGCCAAACATACATATGTCACAGCTTCAAGTGAACTCACACATACTGAACACATCACTGCACTACTCATTATCACACTTAATCACCAGCAAATAAAAAAGCAAACCAACAAAATTAGTAAATTTGTCAACCAGCGTTCATGTCTTTAAACAAACACCATCTTTAATTCTTCAGTGAAACACCTTGCGCCATAGTTCAAAACCACAAAGTGCCCAAACCACCACACCTACGCTGCTAAAACAGCATTGCCATAAGGTACGTATTTCAAAAAATACAATTTCTTACAGAGAGAGCAGAGGAAAAATGAGGTGCAGAAAACTAGTGAGAATACATTTACATCACTTAAAAAAAACAAGCAGGTTGCTTCAGAAACAGAGAATCAGAACAGCTGGGAAGGAGTAAGGGAACAAAAAGAACAGTAAGGTGCACAAGAAACAGCACTACCCTCCTTACAGTAATTTTCCATAAAATATCATTACAAAACCTTGCTAGTAAATTACCACAATACGAATAAACAGTGTTATTAGCATCAACTAAACAATAATTCTGAGGTAACTAGAGGAACTTTAGTTAGAAGCATAACCACTTTACAGCATCAGTACAACCAACACATATTGAGAAGGGACCCAAACCAACAGTGCCATCGGGGCAACTGTCCCGGATACACAAATTCCAATTTACAGTAAGTGGGATCAATGAGAATATGTGCATCAATTCGTAGAGTAGCACTATATATCATTAAAGTGTAGTCAACTCAAGGACACTGTTTACAGTATGAGAGCCAAAGCCAATGCAAAAGGGGTAAAACGTGCAATGCCATCAAGTTAGAAGGAAACCATAACTATGTTTTTAGGAATCTTTAACTGTGTTAGTAAAATACATTAAATATATCACCCATCTACAGTTGATAAAAACGAAACAAACTATTAGTATGTACTTAAGGAACAAAACATGCAAAACACATTAACAGGTATGGGGCTCATAGGTTCCACAGTCTGGAAACAATGCTGGTAAAATGGCCGGTAATTTCAGCACCAACATGTATTCTGGACCAGGGAAACACAAGTTTGCTGGTGGGGTCACTGACTTACCGACAGGCCTGATCTGCCGGTAAATCGGGCCCCTACCAGAAAATAAATGCCGGAATCGCTGGCACCAGTACTATCAGTGCCTTTAATTCCAGCAATCCCATCCATGGAGCTCTATGGGACTCCATGGAATGGTAATTTACCACCCTTTCCCTGCTTGTAATATCCTGGTAATACAGGGATATTGCGCGGCAGAAACAGTAGGGGCAGTTTGCTAGTATCCCGCCAGAATTTCCAGCGGGATACTGACAAACCCGTAATGAGCCCTAGTGTGTTATTAACTACAAATAAACATCCAAATGTATTTGTGCATCATAGCTCTTTCAGCATTGGAATTAACTTCAGACTTTTACGCTCCTATGAACCACTATGCTGCAGTTAAGGCCTCATCTCTGGTGCATTTTAAATCTGGTAAGACACCTGCACATTATTTTAAAATAAAGATAAGCGAAACCAAAAGCTACTACAGCAAACTAAAACACATCCCTCAACCTTCTGTTTTTCAGGTAGACCTCTATGCACAGTTGACCTTGCCCCAAGGGACCCTCACCAGCACATCCCCATTTCTCACACATCCATTACAAACACAGACTGTGTGCTACACACAACAGGCATACATACTATCCTGCCAACATAAACCACCACAACTACCAAAACTACACCCACTATTAAGTACTCAAACTATTACTCAAACTATGGTGCAAACTCACCCGGAAATCCTGATACAACTTCATCCACACTAACAGACAAACAGCACACACTCATACAACTGATGGCTCCACCACCAGCACCACATCACAAACACACATGCCTACAAGTGCCACATTTTCTTTACCTGTGTCGAGATCAACGTATGCCTTTTGACAGCACACATTCTCTTGGGAGTGAGAATATTTCAAAGTCCCACAACATCAAGATGTAGCAGGAATTGGCAAAGCGAAGAGTTGTGTGGCTTTTGTGTAGGCATGGGATAGGCCTCTATGAGGCACTGTCACAATGGCACTACATGGCCCTAAAATGGTAATGTAAGTGGTTTCAACACAGCACTCCACCTAAATCAATGCCTAGCGTGTGATGTTGGGTTGAAACCACTTACAGATTGGGGGCTCGTTGAGGGATTTCTGGATTAGATATACCACTTGTGACAGCTTAATACAGTGTGCTAACTGACAGGGTACAGAAATTCTGTTGGGCTACCACACTGTGTTACACTGTGAAAAGCACCCCTCAAAAGGGAACGCTCTAAGGAAACGGTCTGTTTTGCAAAAATAAAATAAAACTTCTGTAAATCAGGAAGGAAATCAATATTTCCAGGATGGTGACATTGGTAGAGATCAATATGGCTAGAAAACACCTATTGCATAAGTTATTTGTGAGAGGTGAATGTACAGAGCAGGATCAGAATGTGTGGTTGCAGGCAATCACAGAACAGATCACTGCAACAGGGTTAGATAAATGGCAAGATCATGGTCCGTTACATAGGGCCCTGACTGAACTATATATGGCCACTAAGGCAAAGGATGAGCAGAACAAGATTGCCAAGATAGCGGCATATCTATACCTATCTATTGGAGCCATACAGGATAAATATGCTGAAGGCCAAGATTTGGCAAGTAAGCAACTGTAGGCATTGGGAAAGGCCCAAACTGATCTGGACTCTGCTGAGCAGAGGCTACAGAGGAGCCAGGAGTCCGAAAATGAAAGTAGGCAGTACATAATTAAAATGAAAGAGGACATGGGTATCCTGCAGCAGGAAAAGGCAGAAAAGGATACCAGAATTCTGGCCTTGCAGAAGGAGTACCAAGAAAGTTTGGACTCTACTGCAGAGCCAGAAAAAGCTGAAAGAAACAGATACATTTCAACAGGGCATGCACAGAGCAGGTAGCCACTCTGCAAAGCCAACTAGACAGAGAGAAAGAGGAGAGCAATACATTAATCCTGTAAAACCTGGATACCCAGGCAGAATTTGATGAAGAGCGCCAGAAAGCTGGTGCGCTTCAAAGACAGAGGGACAACCTGGCGGCACAGAGGCAGACTCTTGCTCAGGAAAGGGACACCTTAGGCCAGGAAGGCTGTCATTTAAAAGAGAAAGTAGAAGAAAATCACCTGGCCCTCCAGGGAAGGGGTGACCTCAAAAAAGACCATCAAAAATTGTTAGAGCACACCAAGAGGGTGGAAGAGGCTCTGGCAAGGAAGGACCAGGCCAGTATGGACAGGACTCAGGAGGTAACCCTCCTGCAGCAAAGACTGGCCCAGTACTCAAAAACAACCCAGGGAGCACAGAGAGAAAATGAGCCTCTCTGTGAGAACAATGACAGGATCCACAGACAGGTAGCCATGCAAGAGAGATTTATAGAGACTAGCAAGGCCTTGATAGAGGAACAAAAAGCTCAGGGTCTTGCATGGCAACAGGGAGCAGGGGCTGGTAGAGATGAGGTTCTCTGGGAAAGGGAACCCTAGTACCAGAGGCCTTCACCTCTTCCAATCCCTGGACTCTGCCACCCCCATGTCCACTGGCGCATATGAGGCAAGGGCCACAGGGATGGCAGATTTCAATCCAATCATAAATATGGGGTTCATAGACCAGCACCTCCCAGGAATGGATGGCCGGGCATCTGGGTATGGGTACCCAAATACTGTGAAATTTAGTGTGGAACTCCATGAGAGTAGGCCCACTAAGGGCATCCTGAAAACCTCTGCCCAGCTAGGACAGTGGGGAGGGGGTACCCATCAAATCCTGGGAGCAAGGAGGAATCAGAAGACTCCTCTGAGCACCGCAGCGCACAGGAGACTAGGTCCCCACATTTTGCCAGCCATTCCCAGGCTCGCAGAATCTGGGAAAACCTAGAGGACCAGACGGGCACCTCTGGGAGCAGTGCCTCTGAGTCAGAGGAGGAATGGACCAAGGTTACCCGAAATAAGAAGGCCAATAAGGCAAAAACGTCCTTGCTTAAGGACCCCTTAAAGCAAATCAAGGCGATAAGGAGCGTCATCACACCCTATCATCAGAACGCTAAGTATTCTGTTTGGAAGCACTTAGAGCTTTTTGAGCAGATGATGGAAACTTTCCATTTGAAGGACAGCCTGAGCTGTATTCAATATGTGAAATGGACCTTCTCACCAGAATACTCCAGCTTCTTTGCGGGGCTGGAGGACCAAAATCATTCTAGGTGGTCCACCTATAGGGCGGCCATCTTGAAGCATTTTTCTGTGCATAGAAATCCTCAGGAGGTACGCAAGGCAGCCTACAACTTGCAATGTGGGGAGGATCACGCCCCACAAGAATTTGTGCAGGAATAAAAGCGTGCCTTTGCGCAGACTACTAAAAGGGTGCGTACGGACAGCACAGAATTTGTCAATACTTTTTTCCACGCTCTACCAAAGTACATCATGACCCAGCTAGTGAGAGATTTTCATGAGAAAAGATCACTAGACTGGGTCATTGAACAGGCCAACCGAATTTATGAGGTGCAAAAGCCCATAGAAAACAAGAATAATGCAAAAAGACCCAAAACAACCAACACCCCTGCTGCTGCTAAGGTGGCAGAGGTGAAGGTTGCCCCCATTTTAGATTTGGAGATGGGGGGCCTAAAAACCCACCTGCACAAAATCAGAGCAATCCCAAGCCCAGAAGTCAGTCAGAGACAGGGAGCCAAGGAGGAAGTCCCACAAATGGGATCCCTCACTCCCTAGACTACATAAGTCCCCTCAAATCCGAGACAGAACTTTTTCCCAGGTATCCACAAAACTTTCAACCCCAGAACAATCCATCCTTCTTTCCTGGGCCCAGACAACCTAGTCCGGGAGAGGGGAGGCCACGGGTGGAGGGGTACCCACATTTTCCAAACCCGGGGTATTTTCAGAGAAGGGATAACTACCCTTCCCCGGATCAGACCAGGGGAGACAACAGAACCCCGTATCAGCTTGAGCGGGTGTCACAGCTAGAGCGGCAGGTCCAAAACATGGCACAGGATCTGGGTCGCATGCTGAGGGCTCAACACAACCCTCAGATAAGCATGCCGGTGCAGAATGCCCCAAACTCCGGACCTGGTGCTCCAGAACAATGACGGGGGCAGAACCCCAACAACCCACCGGTTCCCAGGGAGGAGGCACAAGGGGAAGGGGGGTGTAAAGCCTTGGAGGAAGCTTCCTTTCCCACTTGTAAAAAGCCCCTGGAAACCCAGGAACCGTAACCAAGATCTCCTGCCCCTGAAAGTCTGCCACCCAAGGAGCAGAGGGGGGTAGGAGAAACAAAGAACCCAAACAGACCCATTTTGAGGAGGAGGTAAAAATCTTCCAATTTGCAGGAGAGGGATCCTCAGAGGATTCTGGGAAAAGGATCTTCTCTTTCAGAGATGGGAGAACTCCTCCCAAAGAGAAATGGGTCCCAAAGGATCCAAATCCAGACTGGGTAGATGTGGGGACTGAGCTAGCGCCGCCCATCATCCAATCCCGGAACCAACAACATGAAAATCCCCTGTTTCAAACCCATCCTGGTGACTGCCTCCAAAAAGGGGGGGGGGCTGCCCAGCACCAGAACCAGGGGAACCCAAAACTTCTCCCATATCTAGTTGTCACCTTTTCTTTTCAGATTCCCTAGACTCCAAACAGAATTCTGCCCAAATCTCTTCTCTATCAGTGTCCAAAACTAAACAACTAACCCACCAGTTGTCCAAAAATGTACATTATCTGTGCCCCCTTGCGGAGAAGGAGGGAAGATTCTATGCCCTGGTCCAAATACAGGAGCAGGGTAAAATTTTGGCACTAGTGGACACTGGATCCCAAGCTACACTTCTGTCCAAAAAGGCCTTTGATAAACTGAATTCAGGAAGGGGGGAGAATTACCAAATTCCTCTCACCCTTCTTCCTGGACAACTTCAGAACTTTGACAGGAAGGAAATTCCTGTCGCGGGGACTGCGGATTTGGATATTAAAATTGGGTGACACAAGGTGAAGCACCCGGTCATAGTTGTGACTCCAGGGGACACCCCTTGTTTACTAGGGAATGACCTCCTGCGAAGGTTGTCACCCCTAATAGATTGCATAAACAAGGTCCTCTGGACCCAGACTAACCGACCAATAAAATTAAAACAGAGTGTCAACCATGTTAGTTTAAATGGCACCTGCCACATGGTTGAACAAAAACCTGACCAAGTAGAATTTCACTTCCAGAACAACCAAATCCCAAATGTGACAGTAATAGCAGTAGGACAACAAACTGATGATGGGGGGGTCCTCTCTATTTCCGAAAATCAACCTTCCTTCCAGTCTAAGGTGGCATTTCACACTGGAAGGAAACACTCTGAAATTCTTTACCAATCCGCAATCAGCCATTCCTACTCCTATAGTCCAGAAAGATGAGAAATCGGCTAAAAGCCTGGCTGATATTCAGCAAATTGGAGAGCGGTTGTTCATCCCTGTTCAGTTAAATGAAGGGAAGGACTCTGTTCTCGCCTGAGTGTGTGTGAACAACAGTGAGAGCTTCATCAGCGAAGCCATGTTCCGCCAACTCCCAAAAGATCCAGCCATTCCCACATTTAGACTCATAGACAAATGGGAAATGGATCTGGAAACACCCAATTCTGAACATCTCCTGCCAATCAGGTGTATGCTCAAAATCTCCATAGGCAACAAGAGCATAGTCCATAATTGTTGGGTCGTGCGAGACGTCACTGCCGCCTTTTACTTAGGCAGTGACATTCTCAATCGCTTTGCCATTAGTTTGGACCTAATAAACTTCAAAGCTTGGTCCCAATTAGCGGATAATTCCATGGGCTTTTATGACCTAGATAAAGCATTTAGGTCAGCACAACTGCTGCCTTATGCAGTTCAAATTCAGATTGGAGAGGAAGTCACCATCCCAGAAAGGACCTGAGAATTCTCCCAGGAAGTGAAAGTTAAAAGAGGACAGAAATGGAAAGACCCTGATGCCTATATTCATCTAAATGCTTCTCTCCAACAGCGAGGGTTGGGGTAAACCCAACACCACTAGTCAACATAGAACATGACACCATTCCATTAGAGGTGGATAACAGCGACTTCAAGAGTATCACTCTAGCCGCAGGCACCATTATTGGAATGGCGGTTGATGACCAACATTTTTCCATAGATTTAGGCAATGAAGTGTTAGGACCAATCCCCAAGGACTGTTTTGACAGTGACAGGGATGACAACACAACACCAGACAGGATCTTTACCCAGCATGGGGGGAACTTCCTGGTGTACACTTCCTGCCCTTATGGTAAGGAAGGTGTGACTTGTGACTTCAGGAGGGAGGAGGTGATTTTCCAAGTCCATGAGGGCTGCCTTTCCCACCTGAAGCCACTGGTCCAAATTAGCACATTGACCAGGGACTTCTCCACCCAACTGGAGGAAGCCGCTGAGATAGCAAAACCAGAAGTCTTTCCAGGCTTCAGGCAGATGGTTGAAGAGAGAGTCAACCTAGCTGATGCCTGTGGGAATCTGGAGCAGAGGCAAAAATTGAAACAAATTTTCTTGGATTTTCAAGATCTCTTAGCGGTGGACTCATATGACTGTGGTCGCACCGACATCCACACAACAACAATTCCCACGGACCCTGGCATGACTCCAGTGTTTGTGAAGCAGTGGAGACTCTGCGCCGACCTTAGGGAGCTCAACAAATGGGTCCATACTTCCCGATGGCCTCTTCCCTACATTGACCAAGGGCTGGCCCAGATCCAGGGGTCACAGGTATTTACTGCAATAGACCTGACCAATGGATACTGGACTGTCAGCAGGGAGGACCAATATAAGCTGGCCTTTACCTTCGGGGCGGCAGCAGTACACATGGACCCAGACTGCCTTCGGATACATCAACTCTGTCAATTAATTCAACATTTTTCTACATAAGGCCATGCCCGACCTGGGTGAGAGGGGTAACCTGGCCTATGTAGATGATGTTCTCATCAAAAGCTCAACTGTGGATGAACACATAGCGGAGATCCATTATGTTCTGACACAGTTGAGGGCTGCCGGAGCACAACTTTCCTTTCAAAGGGCACAGTGGTGCAGAACCCGTGTCAATATCTTGGGGCATGAGATTACTCCTCAGGGTCTCTGTCCCCAGGAAAAGAAAGTGGAAGCACTCCAGAAATTGAAAGACCCCACAACTCTGTGGGAACTAAGGAGCCTCCTTGAACTGACTAATTACAGTAGAAAGTTCATTGAGGACTACGCAGAGATCACAAGACCCCTGATTCATCTTTTGAAGGGGAGGGACAACTGGGTATGGGGTCCAGAACAAGCCGAGGCGGTAAGACAACTCAAAAGAAGCCTCTCACAAGCGCCTTGCCTAGCTTACCCTGTCAAAAACAAGGAGTTCTTCTTGGAGACAGGGTTCTCTAATGCATGCTTGACTGCAGTATTATATCAAAAGCATGACAATGTCAACAAAGTAATCTCCTATGCGAGTAAAACTTTATCCACTGTGGAGGAAAAATTCAACGATTGTGAGAAGGCACTCCTGGCAACAGTGTGGGCATTGAAGAATTACTGCCCGTTTATCCAGGGGGAACACATCATAGTGGAGACTCCACACCAGCCTCTGCAATATCTCCAAAGTGACAGAATCCGGGCCGGAAATGTGAGTAATTCCTGAATTATTTCCTGGATTCTGTCAATGCAAGGCTTTCCTGTGGAGGTCTGATATGGCCAAAACAAGAAGAGTCCCCTTGCGCAAGGACAACATGGAGGCATACCTCAATTCCCCACACAAAGTCTTTGAAGAAGACAAGTGTGAGGGAATGCCCACTGTCTATGTGGATGGATGCTCCTACCATGTTGACAACAACGAGGAAAAAGAACTTGTGGCCGGCGTAGGGAATGCATGGGTGAATGAGACCCCAGAATCCTCTGCTGGGTACAAAATTGGTCCCCAAAGTAGTCAAGTGGCAGAGTTGATGGCTGTGCATCAAGCCTTCCTCACTGCTGTCCAACATCAACTCCACGAACTGGTCATAATCACAGATTTGGATTATGTACGGAACGGGTTCGTGGAGCATCTGGTTAACTGGAAAACCAGAGGCATGTTATGTGCTAATAATAAACCCTTGAAACATGGAAAATTAATTCAAAATATTGATGATCTGGTCACCTCGAATGGGATGACCATCTACTGGAAAAAGATCAAGGGTCATTCCAAAGTAGAGGGACCAGACAAAACTGGAAATGACTTAGCTGATCAGCTGGCCAAAACCGGAGCCATCCAAGGGGATCTACTAGAGATCGAGTCCCTGTTGGGGGAAATCCAGGTCACTGGCATCACTAGGTCCCAGACAAATGCTCACAATGAACTCTCAACTGCACAATGGAGTAAGGAGACCCCGGGTGCTGATTTGATTACCGCTCAAAAAGGGGATCCAATAATTGGTAAGTTTTATCAACACATTGAGGACCCTGAGAACTTTCCCCTGACAGATACCGATTACATAGGGAAAGAGGACCTCAGAGTGTTGATGAAATGTCCAAAAATGTTCTGAATCCAAGACGGTTTGTTGGTAAGGAGAACCCTAGCTGGCCATGGTCAGTGGCTCGTCCCTACCTCATTCTGAAGCCTGATGTTAAGTCACTCCCATGATGCGGCCACAGCCGGTCATAGGGGGTTTCATACAACACTTGAAATCTTAAGAGAGGTTGCATGCTGGCCACACATGGGGCAAGACCTCGACCAATACTTGAAGGGGTGTCTTGTGTGTGCACAATTTCAGCCAACATCCCTCACACATTCACCCATCAACTGATTTACTGGAGAAGCGCTCTGCAGGAGAATCCAGATCCAGACTCCAGAACTTTGAAAGCAGAAGGCCCAATTCCAAAGCTGAACCTTTCTCAGCTTGGCCTTTGAAATCTTGTAACCTGATTTTACCCCCAGACTTCCAAGGGGCACACCAAAATTGAACAGCCTGGCTGTGCTGTTTTCTGCTGCTTGCCAAGAACTCTTGCCAGAACCCAGAGATCCAAACCAGTAGAGCAGAGCTGTAACCAGATAGCTGTAAACTCCAGAACCAACCCGTCAGCTCCAGAACCACAGGCTGTGCAGAGACCCAGTGCCATGCTGCGTGCAGAATCGGGTGCCTGAGTCCTGTCTGGTGGGCTAGCAGAATTCCAGTCCAAAACCTTGACCAGATCCTGACTGGCCTATTCCAAACCATAGTTGTGAGTATCTAGCATAGAATTGTCCATCGTCAATCTCTTAGCTTTAAGTAATCCAATCCCAAACCATTCTAGCATATCCATAACTGCATTGTAGAATCTCTTTTGTCTGTTCTGAATCTTTCCCTCATCCATATAGTCCTTTGTTAATTGTAGTGATAAATTCATCTTTGCGCTGATATATTTGCTGAATAAAGGCAAGCGTCTTGGCAGATAGAAACCATCCGGGGGCGTCACTGGATCAGTGGCTGTGTTGTCGTGTAGCTTGTGGCTTCATAGACTCCCTAGTGTAAAAAAAATCTTTGTTTGTAATATTCAAAAGCGCATCTTTCATTTGAAAATCTTGACTCTTTTGAGCTCCTCAGCTTTCAAACGAACCTAAAACTGCTTTCCAACTCCTTATAGTTTCTCTGTAATCATGTTTCCCACGCACTGAAAAGTTTGCCGCGATTCTGCATTTGGCTCAATTTCAACACATGTAAAATAGCTATTTCTTGCATTCAACCTCTGAATTCAGTTTCCTATCTGCCAGTCATTCAATCCTCATTGCTAGTGGTTACCTGGAACTATCCAAAGCGGCTACCACTCGTTCTCAATCCCATTTAGAGAATTAAATCAATTTTTAGCATTTTTCCCATTCATTGAAAATCACATTCAAAAGCAATTGACCTGTTTTGAAATTATTCCTGTTTCTCTCTAAGCTTTCTTAGGGGGGATTGGATAGTATCAGAGGGAAAGAGTTATTACATTGCATTTGATTGAACACACAAAATTATTATTTCTGTGCTGCATTAATTTCCTATCATTGCATTCATTGAACCCACACACAGTTTTATTCTATGCTACATTATTCTTCTCATCCATACTCCTACTGATTAAAGAGATTGTTGATTGTAATATCACCCAACGCTGATCATTGTATAAATATTAAGTGTGATATCTACATATTGTTCGAATTCATAAAAGTGTGATATATATATTGTTCAATTCATAAAATAAATCTTTTAACTTTGCAAAACAACCTACTTCTTGGTTCAGTGAGACCGGGGGGGGATTCAAAGGGAGGGGCATGATATAAGGGTACATCATTCAGAAATAAAAGAATGTTAGACATAAAAATATATAATTAAGGGTTCCAGCTGGGCATCACACGCTAGGCATTGACTTAGGTGGAGTGATGGGTTGAAACCACTTACAGTAACAACTGGAAATGGTGTACCTGGGAATATGATGGCAGTGCTTGGAAAATGCCTATCTAAAACTTAAACACAAGCCAAAACTGTTGGCTACACCAATGCTTATTTTTAACAGGAGTTCAGCGCAACTAACATAAGGGAAGAGAAACATATTGATTTTAAAGTAAGTGATTTAAAGCACACTTGTTAGCTGCCATTGTGTTACCTCAGAAGCTCATTTAAAGCTGCAATCTGGCCATCAACCCTTAGAATAATGCTTAGAAAAACATTGGCAGTACCACAACAGCACACAGTCTGATGTTAATGTTTGATACAGCTAACTCAAGGAGATTCTTGAATAGTGTCTTTAGGGTGCACAGTGGTAGCTAGTGAGTGGGAAAGGCCATAAGGATTAGCATGACCATGGGTGGTTAATGAGTGGGTAAAAAGCAAAACAACAAAAACCACAAGCTGTGCCTCTCACTTTCACATTTCACCTCCCTCCTATCTGTACCGAGTGCCAAAACTAAAAATGATTGCAGAAATCATTTACTCCATGTGTCCCACCCAATTACAAATAGGCCATCCACATATGTTATAAACTAGAGGCATCTTTTATTCTAATCCACATCCACACACAAATCAATAACACTACCGCATTAATGCTACATCATGCCAAAACAATCAACAGGATACACAACTACACTAACCAATCCATAACCCCCATTCAACCTACCATCACTACAGTAGACCTTACAAAGACTGTAAGAGAACAATAATATCTTACACCACATGCTCCCTTAGACACACGGACTGAGAGTGAGACACAGAGAACTGTTCCAATTGACGTTGGTGAGCTATACCCCCTACCAAGGCCACCATTCGAAATTGAAATACTAACTTGATAGTAGTCATACATGTTGCCCAAAGAGCACGAGCACTATTGTTCTGACTGAGGTAAATGTAGATACACAATGGGAACACTACAGAAGTACATATTGCATCATCCTAGAAAGGAAACAATATATGACAAAGATACTATATATAATGCCTAAAGGTAGTTACAGGAAAGGGAACATAATATAATATAGATTCTATACAAAACAGCTACATATACATATTGCAAAAAAGGCAAAGTGAAAATAGTGGATATCTGATGAAAATAAATGTAAAACCCACATTGCAACAGCATATGAAAAGACACAAGATATAAAACAGATATTACATGTAATAACTATAAATATTTACTGTGTGTAATGAAGGTGAGTATGACTGAAATAATACTCCATATCATTACACATATATTTAACAACCAAAAGAGACATGTTTCATGTGTGCCTATTTAACAAATGTCCATTATGAAAAAGAGGTCTACAATGACAACATATAACATTTCTGGTCTGTGTTGGTCCTGTAAGTAAGTCATACTTTTCAGTAGTAATGTCAAATCCACAGGTGTTTAACTAACAATTGTAACATATGGGAGGGTGAAGCAAGAGTTGTTAGATTGTGAAAGAGGGGAAATAAAACATCTTATGTAACAAGCATTTTCCAGAGATGGCAGTTTCTAATAGATTGGAAGTTGGTATAGGAATCAGTCAAAGCATGTTGTATGATGTACCCAAGATGGGCTCATGCTTGTCCTTAAAATGTGAAGGCTTGGTTATCAGGTTACATTTGTTAGGCGCTCACTAACAATTCCCAGAAAAGTAGTGTAGGACTGCCAAGCACACTGTCGGAAATTACAGAGCAAATAATTGACTGTGTACAGTTAAATGCGGTGAGACACAAAGGGAAAACATAAATAGGGGAATGGATGAACCAGTCCCTTAAAAACCACATGGGCATGGTCCCCCAGAGAGTGTGAGTTGACATAACGAGAAACAATTCTTGACCCTGAATCAATAGTATTAACTATTGCACATGCAATCAAAACAACTCTATCTACAGCAATTAGACCAATAAAAAATGCAATACAACAATACTCACCTGCCCAAAATCCCTATTTGATTTATCAACACTTCACAATTAATTCTGGGACCTGCTACCAAAAGGCTGTCCCAACCTGAAAAATAGAATGACCACATTACAATTCATTACACCGAGTTTAACAAACACAGCTTCATAAGGAATCATAGAAATAAGCACATAACTTTGAAATACATTCTTATAATACAGACAGAAATAACACAGCATCAATGTGCTTTGAAGTTCACAATGTGTGTCTATGTAAAAGTATTAAAAGTATTACCCTACTAATCAAAAACACGCTTCCAAATATGTTATTGATATAAATGCTAAATCATATTACGTTACTTTCCTTTCCGCACAAACATACTTCTAGAAAAATCGAATCACTCATCCAGTCACAAAGAAAACATTCATGTTCCAGATCTTCCCCATAATGCACTGATGCAGTGCTTTGCCGATTAACATATTGTTATTATGTAGCATTCCTTCGCTTATGTTTCAACCTTTATGCATCAATGATTGCCGTAACTTCCTTATATTTTTATATACGTACAAACATGCTTTCTTTGGTAGTTAAAGAGTTTTTACTATTCAAACCTTTTACAATGATTTCGCAAATTCACATTTCTGTGTCATATGTCTGTCATATGCTAACGAAAAATATTGTAAAGACTTTTTAAATCAAAACATCGAGTCTTGAGAACATTAGATTTGCTTTAATAAAATACACCTAGGGCCTGATTCACAGAAGTATTTTATAATGGTGCAATCCCATTGAAAAAGACTCAGTGAATCACGCCCATAATCTGTATCCAGAAAGAAAACATTTTTTTTCTCTAAAACCTCTCTAAAACTGTAATTTCATGAACTAGAGTTTGTGTGTCAAATGCCTTTGCCTGCCTACCCGTGTTTCACTCATTGGCCACATTAATGTGTGTGACTATTATATAAGTGAGCTTTTTCAGGGATTTTCAAAAATTACTTCCATTCAATTGTAATGTCATCCAATAGTGTATCCTATGCATTACATTTCTAGCTAGTGATTTAGCACTACCCTGTGAATCCATAATTGTGTTATTTTGGCAACTGCACTATATTTTTATTGTCTTATTTAAGTACTCCGATGCAGCATGTTAACCTCGTGGTTCTCAGTGTTTTTGATGGCAGATCGCCAGATCTAGTACATGAATCTAATACTGGCGACACATACATGTTTTGTGTCAGCATATGCCCCTTGCAGCAGAGCATGAGAAAAAAATGCTAGTTTAATGAATAGATGTACCTTTTTTTTATTTTTTGTTTATTAACCTGTTAGGGTTTTCTTTACAAAACTGCGTTGTGGCAAACTGTGTTTGTGCTACTTTTGAAGGTTGGAAGTTGACCCAGGACTCACGACACCACTCTTTTATACATGAGCACAACCACTATTGTCATAGAACCTGTACATATTATAACAAAGAAACCATGATCATAATTGGAAAAATCAGCTATCTTCTTTGATTATGTAATTACCAATCCCATACCAATACAACACCAAGGGTCCAACTTCTTTCACTATATATTGCATAATCTGCACACAACAACAAAACAATGCACACACAAAAGTAAGTAGAACATATGCATGTAATGAAAACCTTTGGACTCCAGTAAATCTGCCAACATAATTCACATTCAATGTATACACTATTCCCTTAAAACACAAAAGAATCATTGGGGATTTATTTTGTTTAAAAGATAAGGTTACTTACATATGAAAAGTTAAAATCTTCAAATGTTGGACATTTAAATATTAATAGTTGCAACATTAACTCACACCCCAAATAACACCCCACACGTATAAAGTATCATCAGCACATATGCATCTCTTTTTAAAATATTACTTATTTGGTTTTATCAAACCTTTAGATAATTCATATTGTATACTACACAAACATGTTACAAATATAATTTGCTATAAATTCATTACAAATCATATTTAGAATTGTCATTCTTTCCTATGGACCAAAGGTTTCAAGCACATATGTGCAACATGCATTCACAAATGTAAAATACATACACAACTTTTAAAAGGATCCACAGAGACATTAATAATCAGCAAAAGTATGCATCTCTTCACAACATTGTAAGCATAAACTACATCATTAAATGCACTGAACATTACCATTTACATAAATAATAATAATATACAACTTCAAATATATCACCTCAAACCAGACAACCACACACATATTTCACCTACACATATACACACACGCACAAACATAGATGCAGACACACAATCACACAATTTCACACATTTTACCTGCGTACACAGTCAGATACATTCTGACAAACAAGTGCATGTACACACACACACACAGACACACACATACACATATTGTGGACGTTTTAAATTAAAATAACTTGTATTGAATAAGATAATCAGCAGCCTCAGGATATAAAATTGATTAAAAATACTGAACTATTCATCAGAATTTCATCCATAGCAACTGATAGGTATATAAGACAGTATATTCATCAAATATGCTAAAAGTAAACAACTCAAGTAAAGGAGACCGGCATGAGGGATGAGACAAAAGAAAGAAAGAAGAAGTAAAATATTATTTTGGCTGCACATCTCTATGCAAAATAAGGAAAAAGCAGTTTAAGTATTTCGTTCATTGATATTGCCCCACGTAAATTCGTATTCCCACATTTTTCTCATCATATGTTTGGGTACTGACCTTGCAAAATTAGAAGAAGGAAAGCGTAGGGCCTGATTCTCAGAACCATTTTACAATGGTGAAATACCATTTGAAAATGCTCAGTGAATCAGGCCCTTAGTCTCTTGGGACATTGTGAAATAAAAAGAGGCCAATGAAAAAAACGAAAACTGGTAAGTCACCAGGGCTTCTCAGTCAAGTTCTCCTGTGACCATTTCATTCTGATCTGTGAATTATACAGTGCATCTATATGGAGAAGAGATGCAAAAGAGATTTGTCTCCAAAACTATACATACTGTTTTAATGTGCTTGATTCCCAAACACTTTACATGCTTTAATGTTTCGTATATCGTTGAATTTCCTACTTCAGTATTTTAACATCTTTTGAGTCTTTGATAGAGGCTGCTCTTCACTTCTTTGTCTTTCCACCTTCTGGATTTGCTGGTATTGCATGACAAATCTGTGACAGAAATTGTAAAGTATGTCTGTTTTTGTTACACTTCAGGCTTCCCCGCGGGCCTCCTTGCAGAATTCGACTTCTTTACAAGCTCCTCTATGGACCAGATACAGGCTACCATGGGGTCTGTACAAACTTCGACGGACTCCGGGTCACCTGACACGTCTTGCACGTGGAAGACGTACGGCAAGCCACTCCCCTCTTACGACTATAAAACCACCGTCTTCCAAGGGGCTCGTTACTGCTAATTAGCGTTACAAGCTACACGCGGTTTCGTCCGTTTCCTCTTCGTGTCTTCCTACACGATTCCTCATCTGAACTCCTGGTTTTGACCTTTGCCTGACTTCTGGATTGCCTCGTCTCCTCCTTTATTCCTGTCGTGCTCGTCTGGTTGTTTGACTTGGAACGTTACTGGATTCGGCTCCCTTCTGTCTCTTGCGGTACTTCATTCCTGGTTGCCGCTCTGCACTCAGAACCAAATTGCTGTCTACTATTCCGGACCATTTCTACAGCTACTCGGTATACTTGTGTGTTCAGGTATATACTTAATTGGCTATCCCCATCTCTGCTATTGTTTACATCCACGACTTGTTTGGATATTTGTCTTCTGTTGGATTCTGGGACATTGAGTGACTCTCCTGTGAGATTGCCCTTAAGTGCAGATAAATGCTTTCCTGAAACTGCACCAACGTGGCACTAGTGCGACCCTCGTGCCGTCCGGGGCTACTTCCTTATACTAACATCCCTGTTTGTTATTTTATCCTGTCGTTGTCTTCTGTTTCCTGGATTCATTTCCTCAATATATCCTTATTCAGGTCAGTTGTTATCAATTCTATATCTATAGTTGGGACCGATATTGAATTAGACCATTTCCACTCATTTTGTGTTATTCCTTGTAGATCATCCCGGGGAAGCTCCACTCCAATATCTATCTAGGTAGTTGCCCATTTAATTCAACTGTTCTACCTTGCATTAACCTTAACACTGTCTAATATCTTTGTATTCCTTTGCAGCATTGGTATTGGGGGTGTGTGTTCTCCCCGCTTTTTTATTCAATTGACACCTTTGTCTGTCCCAACTGAAACAGCAGAGAGGTACATTGTGGAAAAGAGCCCCTCTTTGAGGAAGCCTGAGTCTTGTACTCAGGGGAGCTGGGATGGAAGGCTGAATATCGATTCTTGTACCACCATCATCTCCAAGGGCACTTCTCTGCATCTTCGGCCTATTTCGGAGTGGTGAGTAACAGAATTAGCAGCCACGAAAATGTTCACGGAGGCCAGTGATGCTTTGAATCAAATCGTGCAAATGGTCACGGATCTACGTACCGACTTGACCAATGCACAAGAGGCACTGTGTCAACGTATGAACGCCATTCAGACTTTGGTTACCACACCAGTGTCACAGATGGCCGGTGCTGGTGCTACAGCATCAGGTTCAGGGTTTCCACCTCCACAGCAGGAATCAAACCCGATCATGCTTACAACCCAGTTCCCTCTAGCTCCTCCTGAACGCTTCCTAGGCGACCCTAAATAATATCGAACCTTCATTAACCAATGCAAACTGCATTTTCTGTGTCTCCCTGCTTCATTTCCCACCTCTACAACTAAAGCGGCTTTTGTTTTGTCTCATTTAGGAGGCACTGCAGCCGCATGGGCTAATCCATTGTTGGAATCCAATAGTCATGTTCTCACCAATTGTGATGCCCTTCTTGCTATCATGAGTAAAGTTTTTGATACTCGTTATACTACTCAAGCTACTGACCTGGAACTCTTAAAGCATCGACAAGGGAACAATTCTTTATTGGTCTATTTGGCCCGGTTCAATCAGTTGGCAGCAGAAACTGATTGGCTTGAGGAAAAGAAGACAGCCGTCTTCTATCAAGGTCTCTCAGATGAATTAAAGGACATCCTCTCCACTGTTCCTGTAGTCCCCACGGCATTCGGGGAACTGCTAGATTTAGTCCTTCAGATTGATGCTCGTAAATCCGAAAGACGTGGCGAAAAGAAACCAGCATTGTTGCTCAACGAGAATATCGTAGATCACACAATCTCTGCGTGTACTGTGGGGCCTCTGATCACTTATTGCCTGAATGTTCCAAAAAACCCAAAAGAAAGGCGGGAAACGCCAAATCCCGACAGTAGACAGACTCCCTATGGCGGAAAACTCACCTTTCGACTCTACATTACAGAATCCGAGTCACTTAGTCCGCCTACCTGTTACATTTTCCTTAGATCACAGTGTTTCATTCCAGACAACAGCCGTGATTGATTCAGGTGCAACAGGTAATTATGTTGATCAATGCTTTGCCTCCATGTCAAGAATACCACTGGTTTGCAAAACTATACCTGAAACAGTGAATGCAGTGGATGGTTCAATTCTTGTCTCAGGAATGGTAACTCACCAAACAGTTCCACTGCATATGAGTACCGATGAAGGCCATACTGAAGACATATCATTTGATATCATTAAAGCACCAGCCTACAAGGTCATTCTGGGCATTCCTTGGTTGAAGCTTCATAATCCTGCCATCGACTGGTCGACATCTCAGATTCAGTTCCCTTCCAATATATGCAATACTCAATGTACTACATTACTCGGTATTACCCAGGATAGTCCAGTCAGGGCGCTGGTTTCTCCCACTATGCATATTGGAGCTGTCTCTAAAAATGTTGTCTCTGTGATACCTTCTCAATATGCAGATTACACAGATGTTTTTGACAAAGGGATGGCGGAGACTCTACCCCCACATAGAGCTTATGATTGCCCAATAGACCTAATACCGGGAGTAAAGATACCATCTGGCAGAGTGTACTCCCTCACTCTCAAAGAAGATGAAGTCCTTAAAGATTACATAGATAAGGCTTTGACCATGGGATTCATTTGTCCTTCCAAATCACCAATTTCATCACCACTCTTCTTTGTTCCTAAGAAGGAATGGGATCTACGTCCTTGTATTGATTATCGTGCTTCGAATGCAGCAACCATAAAAAACCAGTACCCTCTTCCTCTGATTTCTGTCCTCCTTGATCAATTGGGTTCTTCCAAAATCTTTACTAAGCTTGATCTCAGAGGAGCTTACAATCTCGTCCGCATGAGAGAGGGGGACAAATGGAAGACCCCATTCAAAACACATTATGGTCTATTTGAGTATATTGTCATGCCCTTTGGGTTATGTAATGCCCCGGCCACCTTTCAGGCATTCATGAACGATCTGTTTTACGACATTCTTGATCAATTTGTTGTTGTCTACCTGGATGACATTTTGATTTATTCACAAAACCAGGAAGACCACGAAAAAGATGTCAAAACAGTACTCCAACGACTGAGAGAACATAAATTGTTTGTAAAAGCCAAAAAGTGCATATTTCATGCCTCAGAGGTGGAATCTATGGGATATGATCTTACTAACAATGGAGTGCGCATGAGTCAGTCCAAAATTAGTGCGATCCTGGAATGGCCTGTGCCTAATTCAGTCAAATCTTTACAATCATTCCTGGGATTTGCAAACTTTTATAGACGTTTCATCAATGGATTTTCTGAAATCTCTGCACCTCTTACCTCTCTGACAAGTGCCAAGGTGCCATTTGTATGGTCTTCAGAAACTCAGAAAGCTTTTGATCAATTAAAATCAGCCTTCACTTCCACCCCTGTCCTTAAACATCCTGATCCCGAGCTTCCTTTTTTTGTTGAACCTGACGCTTCAGGTTATGCTCTTGGGGCGGTGTTGTCTCAAACCTGTCCTCATTCGGGAGAGATTCATCCTGTTGCCTACTTCTCTCGTAAATTGACAGCTTACGAAAGAAATTATTCCATCACAGAACGCGAACTTTTAGCCATCAGAGACGCATTCTTGGAATGGAGACATCACCTTCTGGGGGCCAAACACCTTGTAACAGTATACTCGGATCACTGCAGTCTGTTAGCCTTCAAATCTATGAAATGTGTTACAGCTACACAGGCGCGGTGGCATTTATTCTTTTCATTTGTTATCACATACCATCCTGCTAAAGCCCAAGTTTCGGCTGATACTCTCTCTCGCTTACATGTGAATGGCCAGTCTCAACAGATCGAAGCACTTCCTCTTCTACCGAACAAAGTTGTTTGTGGTTGTTCGGTTCAACCCTCTTTGCATTCAATCATCCTTGATTGGGTCACAACCCATCCAAAAGAGATCACTGACCTCAACCTGGAAATAATTCAGGATATGCCATTCATTCAAGGGCGCATCTATATACCCTCAGGTCAAGCTAGAGATTTAGCGCTTCAGTGGTCTCACGATTCTTTGATTGCTGCACATCCAGGAAGTCAAAAAACTCTTGAAGCCTTACGCCGTTGGGCTTGGTGGCCTTCCATGGTTCGTGATGTAAAGGATTACATTTTGACTTGTTCCATATGCACTCAATGTAAAACTTCTAGAGCCAAACCAGTCGGTTTGTTACAACCTCTTCCTGTTCCGTACAAACCTTGGCAGATGCTGTCAATGGATTTCACAGTGGAAGTTCCTGACGTTCAAGGCTATGACACTATTTGGGTAATTGTTGATTATTTCACAAAATATGCATTGTTCATACCTTGCTCTGGTTTGCCTGCGGCTCCAGAATTGGCGAGACTGTTCTTGACGAATGTGTTTCGTTTCTTTGGATTACCCTCGGTTATTGTTTCCGATCGTGGCACACAATTTACGTCACAATTCTGTAAGGCTCTTATAGCTTCTCTGGGTATTGAGGACAGGTACTCTTCGGCTTACCATCCTCAAACGGATGGGCAGACTGAGAGAACGAATGCTACTATCGAACAGTACCTACGCTGTTTATGCCTTCAGTTCCAACAGTCTTGGTTTACTTCTCTGCCTTATGCAGAATTTGCATATAACAACTCTATGCATACATCAACTGGAGTTTCTCCCTTTTTTGCCTTGTATGGTGGTCATCCTAGGGCACTCCCACTTGATCCGGTATTACCGGCCATTAATCCTGCAGCAAGAGATTGTATGAGAGATCTCGATAAGATTGATCGGGATGCACGCTGTCATTTACTGCGAGCTCAAGATCGTGCCAAGAAGTATGCTGATGTGCATCGATCACCTGCTCCAGTCTATCGCAGTGGCATGAAGGTGTGGTTGTCATCCCGTAATTTGCGAATTGCAGGCAAACGCTCGCTTCTGCCCAAATATGTGGGACCCTATGTCATTACTGATGTTATCAATCATGTGGCGGTTAAGCTTTCTCTGCCGCGATCATGGCGCATACATCCAGTCTTTCACGTCTCCCTGATCAAGCCTTTCATCCACGGGACCCGTCTGCCTACTCGTCCTTCGCCGATCTTGGTGGATGGTGAGGAGGAATATGAGGTCTCGCATATCCTGGACTGCAGGGTGTCTAGGGATAAGTTGTTCTACCTTGTGGATTGGAAGGGGTATGGGCCTGAGGACCGTACTTGGGAGCCTCTCTCCAATTTGCATTGTCCGGATCTTCTTAGGAGTTTCCATTCCGCCAAGGGGTTGCCGGAGTCTTTGGGGGAGGATGCTGTTACACTTCAGGCTTCCCCGCGGGCCTCCTTGCAGAACACTACTTCTTTATAAGCTCCTCTATGGACCAGATACAGGCTACCATGGCGTCTGTAAAAACTTCGACAGACTCCGGGTCACCTGACATGTCTTGTACGTGGAAGATGTACGGCAAGCCACGCCCCTCTTACGACTATAAAACCACCGTCTTCCAAGGGGCTTGTTGCTGCTAATTAGCGTTACAGGCTACACGATTCCTCATCTGAACTCCTGGTTTTGACCTTTGCCTGACTTCTGGATTGCCTCGTCTCCTCCTTTATTCCTGTCGTGCTCGTCTGGTTGTTTGACTTGGAACGTTACTGGATTTGGCTCCCTTCTGTCTCTTGCGGTACTTCATTCCTGGTTGCCGCTCTGCACTCAGAACCAAATTGCGGTCTACTATTCCGGACCATTTCTACAGCTACTCGGTATACTTGTGTGTTCAGTTACATACTTAATTGGCTATCCCCATCTCTGCTATAGTTTACATCCACGACTTGTTTGGATATTTGTCTTCTGTTGGATTCTGGGACATTGAGTGACTCTCCTGTGAGATTGCCCTTAAGTGCAGATAAAACTTTCCTGAAACTGCACCAACCCAGCACTAGTGCGACCCTCGTGCCGTCCGGGGCTACTTCCCTATACTAACATCCCTGTTTGTTATTTTCTCCTCTCGTTGTCTTCTGTTTCCTGGATTCATTTCCTCTATATATCCTTATTCAGGTCAGTTGTTATCAATTCTATGGGCCTCATTACACGGATGGCGGTAAGGATTTACCGGTACTGGTAAAATACCGGTACCGGTAAATCCTTACCGCCTTACTACGAGGTCCCTTTGCGGGTTGGGGGATTTAACACCTGCTTTTTGCAGGCGTTAAAAACCAACCCGCAAAGGGACCCATGGAGCTAATTACGGTACCGTAATTAGCGCCTTCCCCATTCCCATTGAGCCCTATGGGGCAAAAATGGGAATGGGGAAGGGCAATGGTGGAAGGGGGAATTACCGCCCCACCAACCTTGGAATGGGACGGTAATTCCCCTTTCCGCCAAGGCGGTGCCGGTATTTTACCGGCATGAACCATGGCGCTAATAGCGCCATGGTTCTACGCCATCCGTGTAATGAGGACCTATATCTATAGTTGGGACCAATATTGAATTAGACCATTTCCACTCATTTTGTGTTATTCCTTGTAGATCATCCCGGGGAAGCTCCACTCCAATATCTATCTAGGTAGTTGCCCATTTAATTCAACTGTTCTACTTTGCATTAACCTCAGCACTGTCTAATATCTTTGTATTCCTTTGTAGCATTGGCATTGGCGGTGTGTGTTCTCCCCGCTCTTTTATTCAATTGACACCTCTGTCTGTCCCAACTGAAACAGCAGAAAGGTACATTGTGGAAAAGAGCCCCTCTTTGAGGAATCCTGAGTCTTGTACTCAGGGGAGCTGGGATGGAAGGCTGAATATCGATTCTTGTACCACCATCATCTCCAAGGTCACTTCTCTGCATCTTCGGCCTATTTCGGAGTGGTGAGTAACAGTTTTGATAAGTGGTAGCCACAGATATGGTATGGATAGTGTGATGCTGTCAAAGATGTCATTGGTGATATCATTTGTGATATCATGTGTGGTCATGCTCAGTGACTGATGGGATCCTTAAGATTGCACAGTGGGGGCCTAAAGGTTGTATAGTGTTAGGGCCTTTTGGTTAATGCTGCCTGTCTGCATCATGGCTCATCTTGGTGTTGATATTACATCACTAACAGCTTAGCATTCTGGTTTCTTTGTTGCTGGAGTGGAATGTGGGGGAAATATGTTCTCTAGTAGCTAGTTGAAAATCCAACTGGAGGGCAAGGACAAGAGGTTCTGCTCACCCACTTTTAACCTGTGGTTTCCTGATGAGGGCCTTATAGTTGTGGAATGCTGACCCACAGAATCCACTCTGCTGCAAGAGAAAACTATCAGAAAATTTCTACACAGCATGTCAATATCAATCTTTGTTTTGGCACAGGCCACGCCAGACAATTATGGGTGAGCTCTGATGGGGCCCTGCAGAGACAGAGACCCAAACTGCAAGTCAGAGGTGTGAGTACTCCAATCAGTAATTGTTCAGTGCCCCTAACCTATTGCATGGAATCTCGAGCCTCACATGGCACCATTTCCAACCCGTCCCAAAATCTGTCAGTCTGGGTTCAACAGCATGTATGTGATAGACTAAAACTCTGTTTGCATTTGACACTGTGTGCAGAGATACATTTCTGCCAGAAATTCCTGCTGACCTTAGCATCCATTGTAACATCACAAGGAAAGACTTTGCACTGCTAGGACTGAAAATCTTATTGATGGAGATAAAGTACATTGTTGGATCCAAGCACGCATGGCACTCTCTTTTAAGAATAGATATATGGAAGGGTGTCTTCACTGTGACATCTACACAGAGAGTACATATACATTGATGCATGGAGCCACTGCTTCTGTGGAGGTCTACAATTCACAAGACCAGTTCTGTCAGGCCAAATCTGTGCAGTGTTCCTGGTACCTCTCTTTTTTCCTGCAATGTAGGGGAGCCGGAAGGTGTGATGAAGTACCTATTGGCTACTTATGGTCTTTTATGTAGTGTGGAACAAAAGGATGTTCTATTCTATCCCTGTCTGTGACATGAAGGGGAAAGAGTGTACAAACACCTATCTGAGTACAACAGCGCCAATGTATTCCCGAAGAGCATTAAAAAGCGTAACAGTTATTTTCGACTCAAGACCAACATAATACCAGAATTCTACTACTTTGGAACCAGAGAGCCAGGCAATACTGAGGCAATGTAAGAGTGGGCTGGTGATGAATTGCAAATTCGGGGCGATGCATGATAGCACACCAGGGGCTTGCTGATGGTGAGGTGCTGCCATGAGAGAAGATTTCTTGACCAAGGAAGATCTAAAACAAGGCAAGTGTAGTAAAGGAGTATCACATTCATTAGAATGAAATATATATATATATATATATATATATATATATATATATATATATATATATATATATATATATATATATATATTATATATTTCTAGTTTAAACATAAACTTTTAGCAAATCATCCAAAATTCCAAATGATCACATTTGTCCCAAACCCTTGAGCCACTTGTTCTGAGTTTTAGGCCAGGTGCAGTTCATTGTCTTCAGAATGAGTGTTACTCAAGTCTAGAGACCAGACAGTTATAAAAGAATTTCACCACTGCTATTATCAAGCTAGTTTGTGTCCCATTCCACAATTGACTCCACCTTACATCCGAGGGCATGACTCTGCATTTTGCCAGATATTTCTCAAAGTACAGTTTCCTTTCCTGTGTTAGAGCTCTACACGTTGTGTACAAATGCGGAAGGGTTTCCTGTCTCTCCTTTTTCCTGCAGAATCTGCAGGTGTTCTCCAGTTTTTTTCAATTTTACAGACATTTTGCTTGCAGTCATTTCCTTAGTTTTACAAAGGTTGAATCGACTCTGCATACACTTGCCACAACAAGGCAATCTTGATTGCAAACAAGGTGGCACATACATAGCACTGTACTAAGCAATTGATCACAACTTCAACATCAAGAACAAGCCATGAGGGCAACGCTGTTAACAAAGCATGTATACAGATTATTTATAAGATTAGTGTTGAACAGTGAGTAAGGCCACACGAGGAAGGGAGATAAACGAAGGAAGTGCACAGTGGCAATAGATGGTAGCTCTTTTTTGACATTCAAGAACATTTAGTGAACGACAGACTTTGTTGGGCGTTTAAAGGCACATGTAAGATATGTGGCAGGGAAGGGCATCTTGCGAGGTGTTAACGAAATTTAAGGAGAGGAAGAGCGGTATAGGAAGTCTCAGAACCCAGGAACTATGATACTAATCAAATTAACATTGCTTTTTCAAGTAGTGAAAGATGCTGTTAAAGGTTAAAGAAAACACCTTTTGTTGACATCACATTCAATGAGGTGGTAACATGCATGTTAGATGGCAGTTGTACACACTACACCAGAGATAAGAGAGATATGGCGGAACATAATTTCAAGGAATGTTTACACAAAGAAACAAATATTGAAGCCAATGCATATAAATAAAAGCAAGTCATCATATTGGGTGAATCTGAAGCACAGTTCAAGTACAAATGGAAAAGTGCAACAGTACAAGTTAAGGGGAAAGGTGGCATCTTCCTCGATTTGGGAGTGCAAGCCAAGCTGGGGATTGTGCTGCATCCTAATAATTAGGAGCATGGTCCTGCAATCAACTGGGCCAGCAAACCCAGCCATGAAGAGAACAGCATGGAAAGGTGCAGAATAGGATGTCTGTGAGGAATTTACTGATAAAAAAAGAAACAAAAAAAAGAAACAAAAAGGGGAGTCTCTGAGTGTTGGAAAAGTCAGAAAGATTCCATATGCCCTAGAGGGAGAATGCAAAAGGAGGACAACATAGTGAATAACAATGTATCAAAATGGGTCAGCCCCCTGGTTATGGACCTCAAGCCAAATGTGTCAGTGAGGTTATGCATAGACATCAGAAATCAGTCAGTTCAGCTTCATTTTGATATTAAAATTCCATAAAACCAACAATTCACAGTTTGAAAAAACTCTACTAAAGGTAAGGAGCCATATTAAAACCATGTATACATAATTCATAAAATAACAACATGAACATGTCATAGAATCAATGATTAAGATAAATAGAAAACATATCCATAAGATAATGAATATAAAGCTACTGCAATATAAAACAATTCTTAAAATAGCAGCATGACCACAACAGTGCATCAATTATTAAATACACATAACATATCTAATCATAAGATAATAAGTAAAAGAGGTGAGACAAGAACCATGTTTTGAAACTCTATATATCAATGGGACTACAGAACCAGGCTAAGATGAAAAGTTAAGTCGACCTGGTCGGGCCAATATTCAAGACCCACCCATGATGTTTTCAACATGTGTATGCACTTCGACTGATATGAATTTATTTGGTAATTACCTATCTGCCTTGTTCTGCCTTATGCGCCAGGTCCATGCCAAATACTTAGAGGTGGAATAGACAGCCAACACAACATTAGCACTACAGCAGAGGATCATTGTGTCCGGTGTGGTTCGACTTGTCTCTCCCTAAAGAGTGCTCTCAAGAATCTTCTTCTTGGGGTTAAATAGTGACAGGGCAGATCAAAACGGATGATACTTTCACGTGAATTAGGGCAGAATGGACATTCTGCTGGTGCATTGTTGTTCCACCTTTTGCAAACTCTTGCTAGCAGCAGAGTACCCATTCAGAGTTTTAAATAAGGAGCTCTTTCATATTTGGGATTAACATAATCAAGATATACTTCATAACCTGGTATTTGCTTCAGACGTGTAACGGTTTATTTAGAAGCCACCCTCAAAACAGAGAGTTCCTTCCCTCCCCACTAAAGTGGTCAAACAACAAATTGTTTAACCGATTCTTGTCTTTAGCCCTATCTCAGACACATATCATAACCCCTGGATCCCTCTCCCCTGAGCTAACAATGAGCCAAGAACTGGGCCGGTGTACGTGAAATATATTGGTATTTATTTAAATTCAAAGTCATAGAAATTAGCATGAAAGTTTCAAACACCACTTTATCTGTGTCACTACACAATCAACTTCTCTCTGCATCAATAGATCACAAAAGTGAGTTGAAAAGAACAAAATCACAATTCTTCACTTTCTGCAAATTCAACTTCACAAAATAATTACACTGATCAATAACGAAGGCACTTATCATGTAATGTTGTGCGATTTTAATTTTCCTGCAGGCTTACAAGGCTATCAGTAGGATTTCAGGATTGGTAATGATGATTTCGCCCACACATTTGGTTTAAAATAAACACAGGGTGTTTGTTTCGGTTTGTTTTTCAGACACCCCCCCCACTTGCTTTGGTCTGTGTTAGGAAGTCAGACGGAAAAATTGGAATGCTTTGGGGTATTTGGGATTTCAGAACCCCCCTTACTGAAAGGCCTGTGTTGGGGAAGCTTGGACTGATTTAAGCACCAAGATACCACTGATTTAAGAACCAAGACACCACTCTTCCTTAAATAAGTTGGAGTCAGCTGGACAACAAGGATTACCCAATTAAATTATGGTTTTCAGTGCACACTGGGAAGTGAGCTTTGTTAATTTTGAATTTTAACAAAATTCACCCCGTAGTGTTCTGCTAAATGGGGAATGAATTAAATTAATATTTTTGGTTAAATAGGCTAAGGCTCTACAGAGTTTTGCCCCACCACACACTATAAAGGGAAATGATTCAAGGCAAGCAGACTCCCCACCTTTTGGTTTCCCAGGGCTCGTTCTACTTACATAGAAAGCCTCTGTTTAAAGTTCAGGAAAGCCAGCTGCATCTCAGGACACTCTGGAAAGATAGGGCAGGGGTCTGGTCACTCCACTCTCAAAGATGGCCTCCCGCTCTCCACCATAGGACCCATGCAGCTTTGAGGCCTTCCTAGGAATAGGCAGCTCCACCCAAATGCACTCTCAGCAATCTCCTCTGGTGTCTCCTTACAGGTGTCAGATGGTAAGTTTCAGCAGCCTTCCTGGTGGTCTATCTCTTCCTCTGTTTTTTTTCTTTGTCCTAGTGCAGTTCCCCTTATATAGCACCGATGACACCACCAATTTTACTATTTTGGGGAAGTACCCAGCAATAATTCCTGCCAGTAGGATTGGGCAGTTACCCTTCTCTATCCTCCCAAACCCAGCCTCCAAGTCAGGATTGGTTTAGGGGTCTGGAGCAACATATGGCAATTCCCATTTGTAATTATCCTTTGTTATCCTTTAAACTTTTTGGCAAAAACTAGTTATGTATCACAACTTCATAATTCTACTAGCAACTGCCATAATAATCATATTTTCTGTTTCAGCTAAACATGGAGAATTAGATAAACTGACCACCAAATCCGTACTATGTAGTACGGCCATGTGGCACCTTTCTGCCTTTTCCATTAAAAGCACAACAGTTATGAATATGTAGGTTATTAAGCAGATCCCTAATTTAATTTTCCACACGCTCACCAACTCTCACATTTGGAACATGCTCAGATCAGCCATAAACCTAGTTTAACTGGCCATTACAGTTCCCCGAGTCACAGGAAGATGAATTTTATATCCCCAAAATCACCTAGAATGACATATAAAATGGTACATAAATAAAATCCATCTGCCTTATGATGGGTGAGAAAAAGGCCTAAATGATAATAGTGCTTTTAAATTAATTGTGAATCTTCATGTGAGACACATGGCCCTCCGTCTGCCTTCTGGCATTTGTTTTCACTGAGTTAGCCTGTACCTAGAGTTTTTTTTGATCAGTCTCCTTTGTGCTAGACGCTTGCTCTTTGAAGTGGGTGCCCCCTTTTTCACACATTTTAGTCATGCTCCAGCCAAGAGTAACCTTTCTTGAAGTCAATACTTTCAGAGGCGGAAGGTCAGGAGAACACTGAATTTGGATACCTTAAGAAAGACATTTCATTGCAATTGGTAATTAGATGGCAGATGTGAAATCCAGGCTGGGAGTGGAAGATTTGCTTGTGAAGTTTATTTTTTTTTCTCCACAGCCAGCAAAAGGGCTTGCCTGGGGCTGACATTTTCCATGAAGACAAAGTGGCTCTTCAAATGTCACTGGAGTTTTGTAGGTGAAACATCATATAAATTGCTTATGCTCAAATCGCACATCACGTTTTGTTTTCCTGACATTTTTCTGTGCGAAGTGATATTTTTTTCACTTTTTTAAAAACTGCTTTTATGTGCAAACACCTGTGCAGGCCGTTTTTGTTTTCAATGTTTAAAAATCTTGTTTTCCATGTGACAGGGATCTTTGATTCCTCCTTCTTTTGTAAATGAAATGCTGCCTATCCATTGCTGATGACAGGTAGGCCCCTTTCCACATCGCTCTTTAAATTTGCTTGAAAAACAAAAAAAAAGGCCAGGCCATTTTTGTTTCAGTGTTTAAAATCTTGCTATTCATGTGAAAGGGACTTCTGTTTGGGGCCTTTAAATGCACCCCACAGACGCCAGTATCTTATCAGCAGGGTGGATTGGCCTACTTTACTAAGATTGTCCTGCTCTGCTTTTGCTTCACATACATGATTAAGAGGCAGCTTACTCTGTCTGGACTTGTCCAAAGCTTGAGCAGCCCAATGGCATTGAGTTTGCATCTTACTTATATGGGGAATCCACGGAGCGTCCTTCCACCCTTCTGAGATATAAGATCAATAAGCCCCTACTTGATACTTGCCCAGCTGCTTAGCTGACCATAACCTTTCCCTATAGTAAACTGTCTGTGCATTACAAAACAACGCGTTGTATACCTGTCTCCAGAAATACTGTTAAATGGGGTGTACTATAGGGTAATATTTATTTTCTATGACTGACAGATTCAGGCACCCAGCATTCCCCCAGAGCTCAGCACCAAAGGATGCTGCTTGCCTTGCTTGAGCCTTATATGCCTCATGGGAAACCCAGACCGCCCCATTCCCAGGCTCACTAGTGAACCTCACCAGGGCTCCACTGTACCTTGCCAGTGTAACTCCTGCTTTTGCCAGATGTCCGTCCCATCGGCAGTTAGCCTCAACCCTCAATCCGAGGTAATCATAACACTTGACCTGCTCGATAAGTCCTATGTTCAGCTCTAACTTTAATCGCAACATTTTCTTCCACCTGTGTTAAAGATCATGAATTTTGTTTTTGAACAGACAGTCTATTCTTATCACAGAATTCCACAAATGCCTTAAGTTGCTTTTAAGCCTTATGGGCATTAGGAAGAGGAGTAGTGCATCATCAGCAAACATAAGTACCGGAATCTTATCCTTTACTATGATCGGGGCATCCACCTGAAGGGCCAGCCATTTCTCAATCACCCCGTTTATAAAGATGCAAAACAATTGGGTGCCAGGACGCACCCCTGGTGTGCTCCCATTACTATGCCTATTGTCGATGTGGTGCTACCACCCATTCCCCATCGCACAACTGCTGCATTCCCTCAGTAGAGGCTTTGAATATCCTTTAGTAGTGAGAATGGAATATTAAGGTAGAGGAGGATGTTTCATAATCGAACCCTTGGCACCATGTCGAAAGCTGTTTGTAGGTCAATGAAGACAGCATATATGCACATTTTACTAAGAACAGCGTATTTCTCGCAGTTTTGTCAGAGGCGCAGACTTTAAACAACTGCACTTAATCCACTACAGAAGACTGCCTGTAGATGATTAAGGACCTCGTTTTCCTTGAACCAGGTTTCAAAGTGTTCCAGGATTGCTCTGGCATATATCTTCCTGCTCACATCTAATAGAGAAATGGGGCGGTAATTACTGGGTTTTCCCTGGAATCTTTTTTCAATATGGGCACTATTTCGGCATGAGCCCAGGAAGCAGGTACCACATTGTGCCTAATGGCCATATTAAATAATTGTGTTAAATATGAGAGTCAGACTTCCAGCTCCAAAGCAAAGAAATCCACAGGAACCTTGTCTGGACCTGGCGCTTTAACACATTTCTGACTCTTAAGCGTGGATTCAACTTCCTCACTAGTCAGGGTCAATGGGGTAAAATTGTGTTGTGCCATCCTGGTCACAGTTAACACTCTCAAGCCCTGAAATTCTCATAGACCCTGGTTTCATGGCACAGCTTGCTGAAATGGTCAACCCAAATTGTCTCTGGTATACAGCCCTGGAAGATGTTTCAGTCCATTTGGTGTCCGATTCGCATTATTGCCAAAAAAACACAGGAATCTCCACTATCAATTGCTGACAGGAGAGAATTCCAGATTTCCCCCACCCGAGCTGATTTCTTGCTTTTCACGATAATACAATACTTTTTCCTAGCCTCACAGTGAGAGAGCACCCTCTTCATGCACAGGCTTGGCCTGTCTAATCAATAAGGTCTTAGCTTGTCGACATTCACCATCACACCAGGATGCCCTACCCTGTGATTGGTTGCAGACTGCTTTATGAGGTTTGGTAAATAAACACAAAGGATCTTGGTTAGCTTCTCATGGATATCTAGTACTTCAACAGGGTCCTCCAGATTAGGGGAAAAAAATCCTCCAGTGATGGCAATATGCTACTATAAGCCATCAGCATCACCTGGTCCCGATCCAGCTGAGCCCACTCGATGGTGCAACTGGCATAGCCAGTTATAGATAATGCAACGCTCGAGACCTCTGTCTTCTTTGGTTCAACTCCCAGAAAAATGTAATCAATCTCCAGAACGTGCTGATGGTGTATTCCAAAGTCCCTAATTAGTAACCAGGCTTCCAGGTTGACCAAAATATAATAAATCCTACTAATAATCAAATTTCCCTCAGGAATCGGCTATTGCAAGCCCTTTAATTGGCCGTCATAATAAGGATGGATACCTCTTCTGTGTTCCTATATTGTCTCTTGGGTTTGCACGCATTAAATTTTCATATGCCCCATAACGAATTCTCCTCATCCAAAAACTCTGTTATACTATCCAAAAGCTCGAATTGTAGGTTAAAGTCTATCACAATCAGAATACTTATAGGACCATGACAATTAGAACTCCACTCATTAATCCTCTCATGGAGGAGATGAAAGAGCCCAACTCCCACCACACCCCCCGACTGTCTGCCTATTGTACAAGATTATGAGGAGGGCTTCTGTTCCATCGAGGAGCTTCACATGGAGCTTCAAGAAGTCCTTGGAACCATTCTCACTCTTATTGAATAGAAAGGGGCTACCTTAACACATGTTAAAACTCCACCGCTGGGTCAACCGCCACTTCCTTGTATAGCCGGGATAAATAAAGTGGCAAATCCATGCAGATGGGGAGCTTCCAGCAACCATGTTTCTTGTAGGTTGATAATCCCAAAAGTGCAGATAAAGTCTAACCAATCTCTATCAGTTAAATATGTGTGTACCCCTGCTATATTGCAAGATGTAATACGTACCCCAGCACCCGTCAAAGTATTAGTTCTGACTAATCCTAAAGATCCTAGGCCCATCGGGTCCTCAATAGCACACATCTAGCCGGATTAGTGATTTCAAGGCTGGATTGTGTGACCCATCATGCCCGTTCCCCAGCAGGCAATCCCATGCCTGCGATAGCTTAGGTATATTGTGCACAGAATATAGTGCCCCTTGGTCGGCGGGAATTGGTTATGCTGGTCTTATTTGTGCAAGTTGCAGGGGCCAATGGGTTGCCCATTTGCTAATTCATCTTAATAGGGGCTATAAAGTGGTCAGACGATACTCGTGCAGTCTGGTCAGTGTTTTGGGACATACTCTTCCCACTCTCTCTGCAATAACAATGTCCAGGGGAAGTTTGGGAGTGTTCATTTTTATTGCTATCTCCAACACTATGGCTGGGAGAAACCGTTGATCCATTAGTAATAGGCCTTCAACAAGATGGTCTTCCTCCTGATGTACTTAATGACATCACTTTTCAAGGGTTGTGGCATTTGTGGGCATGCGGCTATATCTTCCTGTATGATAGAATAACAGCCCCTTTTCAATCTTAGACAATGAGTGACTTTATTAATCAGGCTATCCTCTAGTTTGTGTCTAGAATTCTCAGGCGTTGGCACATTTACCAGATAGATACAATTCTTAGTGTGCGGCAGCCCTTGAGCAGGCTCCACTTCCACTCTCTGGAGCTGTTGGGACCCACCCAAAGGTCTCTTTGGATAATCATGCGCATGAATGACTTGCATAACCTTATCACCCATATCCATTCTAGTACATTCCCCCTTGCTAGACCCAAAGCCCTTTGGGACCCTCAGTGATGCAGGTGTTCTTATAAACCATTCTGCTTCCATTGTGTTGTGAGAGCCAACAGTCCCTCGAGAGTTCCCTTGACTGTCTTCATTTCCTGCGATACGGTCTCATTATCTTTCTTAAATTGGATTATAATAGGTAGGAGATGCTTGCAGCCTTCACAACATCTAGTACCAAACTGTTCTAGATTATTCCCCTCACTTTGGGGCAAGCGGGCCACAGTCTTACACTTATCCATGGGCAAGTTAACACAATTGTCAGCCTGCTCCGGCTCAGGCTGCAGCCCAAGTAATGGTGAGAATCTGTTCCGGATTGCAACATCTGGTGGCTAGGATGCAACAACATCCTTGTGGGGTGTACTGGACTCGCCGTCTCACCCCCCTGCAATGGCAGGTTTGGGATTATTTAGCTCCATAGTAATAGTATTTGTTTTCCCTCCTTGCTTTTCTGAGGCATTTGGAACTTCACACCCTGGCAAAATGTTCTCCACCTCCACCAAGGCAGGGAGAGGAACTGTAGAGCTACCCAGGTTCTCATGTGCCAATGTCCGCATTTCCTCATTAGAAACCTTAATTTGGGGCAGGATTTTTAATCTGGTGGGTCGTTATGGTTGTGTGTGCCAGTGGGGCGATGGGTGACACCTCATCATTGACTATTGCTACACAGTGTGAGGTAGATTCGGCCTGTGTCCTTTGTGGTTCCAAATCATAAAGAACGCTAGCTATTTCGCCTATCATAGCGTTGGCGTCATATATGCGATTGGTGAATGTGGCTACTCTTTTGCCGGTCATGATATTAGGAGGTATTTCAGGGCCTTTCTTTTTGAAATTTCCATGCTGTGGACTTATACTGTGGAGCAATTCAGCACAAGGAGTGCACTTTGTTCCACAGCTATAGGGTTGGCATTAGCCACAATATGGAAAATGTCAACAATAATAAAACGACAATAAGTAGCACATCAAGATAGTGAGAATAATTATGATCCCATGCCTGCAAAGCAGAAAGTGTAAAATGCAAAGCAAAGCCAAAGTAACTTTCCTTGGAAGCTGACAAATCCATGGATAAACTAATATAAATTCAGATAGTCATATGATATCAGTTAGGACCACATCAGTAATTAGAACAGGAAATGATCATCAATGTTGCAAAGCCACCTGCCCATCGACTCTGCACGAGTCAAAAGTTCATAAGTAACAAGTCAAACCAACAGTCAGCCAGCAACCGGCATCAGGGCGAGGCACGCTGCTGCAATTAACAGGCGGAACATGGAAGAGAATGAGACTTACCAGATTCCTTTTGGTTCCTTCCTAATGCTGCGCTTCTAGGCAACCCCTGCAGCGCCCAACATCTGCGGTGGCCAACACCTGCAGGGCCCAACACCGGGCCCTTGGTCTCTCTCAGGCTTTGTTTCTCTGGGCCCGATAAGCTGATTTTAAATGCAGAGGGGGTGGCCTCTGGAGATCAATGTGCTATAAAGAGCTCCTGCTGCTTGCTGCAGCAAGTGGCCAAGGGCCCAACACCACACACTTTGTCTCTCACAGGCTTCGCCTCTCCGGCCCGATCAGCTGAATTTAAATGCAGGGGGTGTTGCCTCTGAACAGCAGTGCTATAATTAAAGAGCTCCTGCTCCTTGCTGCAGGAAGTGGTCAGGGGCCCAACACCACATCCTTGGTCTCTCGCAGGCTTTGTCTCTCTGAGCCTGATCAGCAGCTTATAAATGCAGGAGGCGTGGCTTATGGAGAGCGGTGCATTATAATTAAAGAGCTCTTTCCCCTTGCTCTGGGAAGTGGCAATGCGCCCAACACTGCACCCTTGGTGTCTCGCAGGCTTCAAAAATCTTAGCAAGAGCATATAATGGGACCATTTCTTATACCAAACATTGCAGAACTGAAAATGAGGTTGGGAGTTTGGGACTCCCCATATGTTTACCAAAATCTACTTATGGTCGGCATACCGTCAGAAACAACTCAACATAATGTCAATGGACCTTAAAAAACTTCATAACGCCCATGGGTCTATTTAGATGTAAATTAATTCCATTCCATCTTATTTTGACTGCTAGTGTTTTCTAGAAAATACTGTTCAGGCTTTTTTTAAAAAAAACATTTTAAAAAAATGCAAGGAACAAGAGGTTACCAGAATGATATCCTGATATATCGTTCAAACAAGATAAACATGGCAGTCTTATTGATGTACTGGGTAGGTCATGACCGGCTGGATGATAGTCTACAACATTTTAGATTTAGCCAAAACAAGGTGGGTTATATTGGACATAAGCTACTGCAAGAGGGGAATCATACACAAGTATGACACATTGAAAGCTATAACTAAAATGCCCCAACCAGAAAATGGAGGAAAAATTGTGTTGTTCATTGATCTGGTATGCAAATTCAATTCTACACCTTCTTTCAAACAAGAAACGAGGATGGAAACGTTTCTCCTAAACGTTTCTCCTGTGAGATTACTGTTTTGTGATGACTATTGCTTGAGTATGTGATGGAGTGTCAGTACACTGCTCTGGTTGCATACATGTTTGATGAAACAGCGATACCTACAATAAACGTCTTAGGCTCCCATTGCTTCAAGGAGTGACGCTTGCCTTCCCGTACGTGTGACCCTATTATCCTGAGAACATGACCTACCCTGGGAACCACCAGCAATGGCCTCTCCAGCATCATCTCACATTCATTTGTTACTGTAGTAGCTTCTGACCCAGAGATGCCACCAAGAGGTGACCAAGGGGGGCCACGGCCACCCTTATAAAAATTCTGCCCCCCCCCCACAGCCAGCACGCATGCCAGTTATGTGTTTGTTTTGGTGTGCCACACCAGTGACCTCATCAGGCCACCGCTATGAGAAATTTCTGGGAGCGCCACTGTTCTGACCATGGACACGTCGTCACGCCTCCCTGGGAAGCCTGCTTCATGCCACTGCCATTTCTCCACCACATCTTTCCAGCACTCCATACCTCTTCTGCACCACTCTTATTCTCCCATGTGAGTGTTGCTGTGTATCCTTCTTCACACCCGTGCTCTTTTCATCAGGTCAGGCATCCACAGAAGAGCAAAGGTGAGGAAAGAGGCAGAGGGAGGGCAGCACTTATTCCTCTGTGAAATGCTTTGATCCAGTTTTGTTTGGGGATTTAATATCCACATCAAGTTGCAGTCTATCCCATTCCGCACACTGGAGCACTTATTCTCTCCACCTGTTCTAAAATAAATGGGGTTTTGTGGGGAGTGGGTGTTACATCAATGTTCAGCTAACCCATTGTCAAACGAACTAAACCTAAAACGCAAGACACTAATCAATCCTTAAAAGCTTAAGGAATGTAAAAGATCCTAAGAATAAAGTAACCAAATAAACTGTCCCGCCCAACTGCACCCTTTGGTTGCGCCGCACTCCATTGCATCACAGCTAGGTTTACGCTGCAGAAAACCCAGAACATAAACATAAACTAACAGTTGTGCAACTCTTCTGCAGTGAAAATCGTGTGCACACTGAGCAGGTCAGCTTTCTCCGAAAGGAGACGATTGCATTACAGGTAGGGCAGTCAGACAGTGCTCTGTAGCCTAGCCTCAATGCATATCTCAGTATTGGCCTCATGCTTCCCATATTTGGTCATGCATCGGCTGTCAGCATTAAAATAGGTGGACGGCACGATGCAGCTGACTTCAGCTGGCTCCAGCAATCACATGCTAGAAGTGCAATTGTGCATGTTAGGCCGTATGGGGTTTCAAATGTAAAGGAAATTTATTTCTTCCCCTAGCAAAGTGTTTTTGGTGCATATCATTGCTTTCCTTAAATACATCCATGTCGAGAAGGGCTAGGAATTAGTTGTCTGTGCTTTGCATTTGGCCTCACAGCTTTTTTTAAATGGTGTAGTGAAAAAAACACCTTTTTGACAGATTTGTTCCTGAGCTTTGCGATTCAAACAGAATGTCCCCTTGCAAGATCCTAGACTTGCTAGACGACAGTGTCGCCCCAAATCTGGACCTGGTTGCCCTTTGAAATAATAGCAGCACATGTGTTGCAAGATTGTGCCAAACAAATGGTTTAATCATGGGCTTTACTAATTGTGATGCCTAGAGAGGTCACTGAGTAACAGCCCAATTTAATTGGTGATAGCATCTCTTGGCAAATCCCAGACATGGGTTGCAAAGTGCCTACTAGCAGTGCAGAGAAAATCTACCTCCAGAAGGGCATGGAGAATACTCCAAGAAGCTTTGAGCATCTTCCTTTTTGCAACAACTCAGCCTTCCAGCCCAAGATTAGGTCCCCCTTCAAGAATACCAATGCACCGGGTGCTACTAGTGGTAGCAACACTTGTTCCACATGTGCTGCCGTAGTCATGTTCTCTGACTGCTAAACCATCATCAAAAGGATGTCATAAGATCCTGTTGGACATTAAACCACACAACTTGCCATCTGACATCCTCAAAACATGGGTAAAGAACATGCTACTAATCGTTATGGATGCAGGAAAGACATTTGATCGGGTCAATTGTTTTTTTTAAAGTACACGCTTAAGAAGATAGGATTTGGGAATGCCTTTTTGGAACCATTAAAGCTTTACATTCACCCATTAGTGCAAAAATATGGGTAAATGGAGAACTCTCTGCATCCTTTCATTTGACTAGGGGTACTAGACAGGGCTGCCTGCTCTCGCCTCATCTTTTTAACCTGACACTAGAGCACTTGTTGGCTTATATTAGACAGGAACAAGGTCTACGGGGGGCTTAGAGTTGGGGAAAGCGAAATCAAAGTGTTATGTTATGCAAATGACATGAAAATAATACTGTCTAACCCTAAGGAAGGGGGGATAAATTCAAGAGTATGTTTGAGGAGGTGGGTCACCTGTCAGGTCACAAGATTAATTGGGAGAAGTTAGTGGTTTTCCCTTTGGACGTTACCTAACCAAGGAGTGATTTGAACTCATGGAATTATCAGCGGAATACAGGAACTTTGCAGTATTTGGTGGTCCATCTACTTAGAGATTTGAAGAAGATGGTGGAATTTAATGTAACTAATATAATAGAGGTACTCCAGAAGGATGTGTTAAAATGGTGTCGGTTAGTATTTAATGTTTGTAACCACTGTCCAACCGGACATCGCCGACCAGCACAAGAAACTCAGCAGGGTGAAGAGATAGGGAAATTTCTAATGGGGAAGGTCATTAACAGCATTGGATGACGTACCGGCGTCTCACAGATTATTCAGCAGTATACAAATGTTCTTTGCATCCCTATTACCCGGAGTACAGACATATGCAAATGCCAAATGGTTGCGGATCACCCGCTGGCAGTTGATGGTAACCATAAATTCAACGGTAAACGGCTTCAACGCAATAAAAAAGAGCTCAGACCGATAAGGTTGGTGGCGCTCCAGAATACATATGTTCTGGACCTCCTCATAGGTATGGAAGGAGGAGTTTGCAAAAAAAAAAAATAGGGAGTTCCTGTTGCACATTCATACCTACCAATGACGAAGATAACGGATGCAGTAGCCCAATTGGCCCAGATGCACGCAAAGATGGAAGAAGAATCAAAGGGAACAGAGAAGGACAAGAGCTGGTTTGCCTATCTATGGTCATGGATGCCCTCCTGGCTGGCTGATGGCCTGAAGGTTAGAGTTGGAGGACTGATACTGACAGCGGCATCCCTGTGCAGAATAAAGATTTGTATTGGAAAATGCCAGAAAACGGCAGAAGAGGTAGTTGGAATGCAACTCCTAATGGAACTGGAAAATGGAGAAGCAATGGATGACATTGTGAAGGAAAGAGAGAGACTAAGGCAGAAGATAGCGGAATCTGACATATTCCCACCTGCAATTAAGGTAGAAAACCCACGCAACCCAAAGAAGTATGAAGGGAAGTGGGTATAATGTAAACCTGAAGGTGGATGCATTTACATGTACTGGTCATTCGAAGATCACGTCAACTACTATGGAAACCTGGCAGTGATAACAAAGGTATGGCATTTGATAGACGATAGAAGAGATTGTGATGGTGTGGTCAACAATTCGACCAGAGAGGGGACTGAAGAGGCAAGGTCAGAATACGCCTCCCGTCCCGGAAGACCCTCCAACCGGAAGAAACACCAAAGACAATGTGGCCACTGATCGTATAAACTCAAACCAATTCCCTCTGCTTCCCTAATGGCCAATTATCACAAGAGATACCTTCTCACCCAACCCTACAACCCAGGAGCAGTAGGAACACTACCCAGAGTGGTGGAAGACGCACAGGAAGGAACTGGAGACAGCTACATGGACAGAATCGACTAACGTGCCAAGAAACCATGCCTCAAGTCGTTAAAGACATCACAATGACATAGCTACATCAGGCCTGAAGCACACGTGCCATTGGAACATTCGGGACACTGACGCACCCAATTACAGGAAAAACACATGTGCACAGTTCTATGAGTTAGAGGACAGTGACATATACATACGGTCTGCACATTTATTAATTTGCCATTAGGCTTGCTGCAGCAACGCAGGAACGCAAAAGCAAGAAGGGGACGTATAAATGCTTGCAGATGCTTACATGTGAATAACCCTATGGTATGGCAGGAGCACTCGAGGGACCTGACAGCCATAATGTACTAATCTTTGGACACTATGGAAGGCGCATACATTAGAAGCCAGACCATGACTTAGGAAAATCTAGTAGGCCGTGATCGTCTTGGAGAAACCTTAAGCCACACAAAATGCTGTACACGCAGACCTACCATGGCGGGAACCAAGCCACTGCCAAGTCGCAATGTTGCAAGTGTCATTCCTCACCCTGAACCAAAGTAACACCAGCTGCAGGAGAGGCCCATTCCCATGACAAATACAGGATAATTCAGAGCTCCTGTGCTCACAAACCAGGTCTCGAAACACGTGATCCAGCCAAGCTAATGAGGGGCCGAGACTTGGTGACTGGGAAGAGCAAACCGTCCCACGACCAGACAATGGTTGCAAGAAATTAGTTTAATCAAGCTACAGTTCTGCGTTGGGAAAAGGAGTGCTCTCATGGCAGTAATGGTTTACACACGATTATGTTGCAGACACATTGTTGCACATCATAAACACATAGTTGCACATGCACAGTGAACAGGTGTCTAGCGGGCTGGGAACTGAGTTTGTCCCAGGCTTGGGGGCCCGCTGCTCAACCAATCAGATTTCATAGCCCTGGGGGTGGGTAGCTGGGATCACTGACCAATCACACGGTCCACACACTGTACCAATTAATTAGTAGCACGTTTTGGGGATGGTCCAAGCCTCACACCTGACGTGGCCTGGTCCAATGAACTGACCTCTGTATGGGCTTCTATAGGGGAACTACCACTGAGCAGCATATCTAGAGTGGAGTTAGGTTTTTGGAGAAGGGCCCGAATTGTGATGTAAATTGTGATGCCACTCGTTACCAAAACTGGCCTGCGAGCCAGAGTTCGAGATGTGCCTGGACTTTCCTCCGTGTATGTAATCCCTGAGGTTTGTTGGCTGTAATAAACCCGAGTTGGACCTTGCTACTTGTGTGGACCGTGCGTTCCTTTGGGAAAGGAAGGAGTTAGGCCTTACATGAGTTTGGCATCCGCGGACTCCTAGCAAAGGCTCTGCCTGCCTGGGGGTCCACCCTATCAAACGTTTGTGCTTGTGAGAAATGCACACGTCACTATATTCACAACGGTAACTTGCACATTTCCTGAATACTTTGCACCACCATAAATGATGTGTTGACTGGCCCCCTTGAATGCACTAGTGTCCGGTGTGTACGCATGAACCACTTATGTGCGGGGGACACATTTAGACATAATGGACCCTTGAAGTACATCCCACAGCGAAACGTAAAAATATTACAAAGCATTCTACCTCTGTTAGGGGGATAGAAATGCATTTGGACAGCAGTTCCTATCACTGTTGAATGAGTTAATAATTGTACAAAATGGTCAGGAAGGAATTGTCTTTGCTTTGCACATCTCCACAAAACTGGTGCAAGGGGATGCATGGCTTTTTCTCGCACAGGAAACCGCATTAAGTTGTACATCAGACTGTGCTTTTTGGTGCAGGGCATCACCACACACACACACATTCACCTTTTTGCAAATCGCACATAACTTTTTTTATGCAAGTGATGTAATGGGGTGAACTAGAACACATGTAGGAATACAACTTGTGAATTGTCTTGTTTGTTTGCAAGTGTTAAGAAAAAGTGAGAGCAATGAGGAGAGTTTCCTGTCAGTGGCAAAGGGCAGGCAATGGAAAGCAATTGGGTCTCTCTGAAGAGGAACAAAATCTAACGTACGTGGGATGGTTCAAGAAGAGAAAGCACAATGATTGCTCCTATGTTCTTGGTAGCAAAATGCTCTTTCAACTTAGTGCAAGTCAATGCTCCATCTACATGGCTTCAGTCAGATACTATACCTTGTATAACCAAAGACAAGACTGCAGGGGACCCGAACATGATTCTTTTATGGATCACCACTGTCTTGTGGATCTTAATGTTAGATGTTATGGTGATAACCATCCAAACTGTATTTTTAAGAGGGGTGTGATAGTTCATATATTATAGATTACAGTTTAGCAGACTGTTATTTCTTTCACGCTGGACGACGAGGAAAGTAGGGAAAGCTTTTCTTTTGAGAATATAATTAACCTCCCAACAATTAGGACTAAAGTTGCTGGTCTCCGGAGGGATGAACACCAGAGAAAAGAAGTTCCTTTGAAATTTAAACCCCTGATAGAGGACATCTGAGAGAGGTGTTCTCCCTCTTTGGCAACCCAGAAGCAACCCCGACAGGGGGGGCGAATGCACTCGCCATGGTATGATATAGACAGTAGAGCTTTCAAATCCCAGTTAAATGATACTGTATGATGGGGGAGGGCGAGTGGGGAGGCGTTTGCTAAACTCAAAAAAGACTATAAATCCGTTCTGTAGGAGAAGAAAAGACTGTATACGATTAAATTATGGGAAACAATGCCAGAGGCAATCTGAAATAAAAATGTTAAAAGATTCTGGAAACGAGTGGCTGAGGGTTTTGATGAGCCAGGGGGAGACTCCGGGGAAGCCATCTCATCGGACGCCTGGGTTAAGCATTTCCAGAAAGTAATTTTTCAACCTGGGTTAGATGAAGATGGACAAGAAAGAACACATAGGGGAGGGGATATGGCCTTTTCTGAAGGGAAAGTTGCTCTTTCCATTAAAACCATGTCACGAGGTAAAGCCACTGACCCAACTGCTTTTGCTCGGGTGTGTACAAATGGTGCTGGGAATGGTGGACTCCTATTCTCACTCGAGTTTTTAACGCAGTCTCATTGGAGAGAGCTATGTCTAAATCTTGGAGTGGGAGCTTAATCATCCCGATTTTTAAGAAAGGTTCAACTGCTGATGCCAATTGTTATCGCCCAATATCCCTCTAGAAAATGACTAATAAGCTTTTAAGCAAATGTTTAATGCAAAGGTTGGAAGAATGGGCTGAGAAAACAACATTCTAAGTGCCACAAGCAGGGTTTAGGGAAGGATTTTCTACTATAGACATACGTTTTATATTGAATGTTTAATCGAGAAATATAGTAAGGTTAGAGGGGGCAAGCTGCACGTGTGTTTTTTGATCTGGAAAAGGCTTTTGATTCAACAGACGGGAACATCCAATGGAGGAGACTGAAATCACTCATGGTTCCTAGGGGCCTCTTGAATCTTATACAAGCCTGCTATCTGGATACTCGTGCAGCAGTTTACTGCTCCTGCAAGGGAAGTTTTATACACTAAGGGGGTAAAACAAGGATGTTCTTTGGCTCCACTTTTATTCTGTTTCTTTCGGGTTTTAGCCCTGAACAAAGAGGGTCAAGAATTGTTCCTCCTGCACTACAAAAAGTGTCATATGGGTTTCTCTTATTTGCGTATGATACTGCATTGTTGGATCTTGCACTGGGGCAGGGGATGCTCTAAAGGAGCTTGAAATATGCACATAATTATTTTTGCATCAAGGGCCTACAGCTTAATATGGGGAAAACAAATACATTGGTATTTGGGAAAGGCGAGTTACAACTATGGTTGGAGTCTAATGGGGCAAATAATTGAAGTGGTGAGCTCTTTTTGCTATTTGGAGCTCACCTTCGACAAGTCTGGAAGTTGGGCCCTGTATATTAAAGCACTGGCTGCAAAACTGAAACCGAGGATGGCAGGCCTGATGAGGTCCTATCATAAATATGGGGCTTGGATTTTAAGTTAATGTCTTGGAGTATATAGGGCCAAAGTAGGGTCACTGCTCCTATATGTGAGTGACAGGGGGCTTGCCAAGTGTGTGCAGCTGGGAGTAGGCCAGAATAATTTGCTCAAGAAATTATCCGGTCTTCCCCTGGGAGCACCTAATAGTGAAATTAGGTTGGTGCTAGGGTGTTCCAAACAGTCACACTGGTGAATTTTAGAATGGCAACCTTTCTTTTAAAGGCACATGTGTTGGGCCTGAAGGACCCTAGTATACATAATGCACTGGGGGAGAAGGTCTACTCTGATTCCAGAAGTAAATTAAATATGTTATAATGAGGGTTGTGCATTTCTAACTAAGTGGGCATACAAGGGAGTGAAGAAATTGACAGCTCAGGAACTTAGAAAAAAAGGAGTTGTCGAGGGAAGCCATTTGTTCTGACAAAGAAATAGATATGGCCAAGGTGTGAACTCTACCTTCCCTTGTATTGTACGAGATGCATGTTAATGATCAGACTTAATGTACTCCGACTAAACGCTTGTACCACTGTGGGGTGCATTCAAAGGCCCAAAACTGAAGGTCCCTTTCACCTGAGAAACATGTTTTTTTAACACTAACACCAAAAACGGCTTTGCATGTGGTGGCTGCAAGGGAAAACTTAAGGTCCCTTTCACATGAAAAGCAGGATTGTTCAACACTAACACCAAAAATGGCTTTGCATGTGTGATTGCAAATGAAAACTGAAATGCCATATGAAAACGGCATACCTGTCACTACCCAAGCAAAAGCAGCATTTTAATTCACAAAGCAAGAAGAAAAATCCCATTGAAAACAGGATTTTAAAATCGACTTTGCATGTGTGTTTGCAGTTTAAATTTGAAAGATGCACCCCTGCTAACATTTGAAAAGAAAACCCCCTTTTGTTTTCCATGAAAAAGCTTCTGTAGGCTAGAGACAAACTCCTTTGCTTGCTGTGGGACACTATACAAAGAGGTCCCAAACTGCAGGTCTGGATTTTACACCACCCAGCTAATTATAGAGGCAATAAAGCGTCCTGCTAAAGGTGTGGAAAGCCCAGTGTTCCCCAGACTTGCTGGCTCTGAAGGGAGTGACTGCAGGACAAGTTCCCCTTGGCTGGACCATGACCAAAAGGTGTGAAAATGGAGCCGACCAACTTCAAAGAGCATGCTGCAAACACAAAGAGAATGATAAAAACTCTGGTTACAGGCTGACCCAGTGAAACCATATGGCCCGAAGGCAGAAGAATTGCCATTTGTCCCACATGAAGATTCACAATTAATTTATAAGGAATATTATCATTAAGGCCTTTTTGTCAGCATCCATAATTCGTACTTATTACATGTATGTGTTGTTTTTAATGTAATTTGCAAGCGATTGTGGAGATATACAATTCATCCACCTGCGACTCCAGGAACTGTAATGGCCATCTAAGATGGGTTTCTGGCTGATTTGAAAAGGTTCCAAATATGAGAGTTGATGAACGAGTGGAGGGAAAAATTAGGGATATGGGTAATACAGCATATGTTCATAACTATTATGCTTTTTGTGAAAACAGCAGAAAATTGCCAATCATGCAATATTGTGCCGACCCGGCTGTTGTTTAAGTGCCCCACGATTAGCTGAAAAGGAAAATATATATATTATGGCAGGTACTAGTAAATCACAAACATTTTGATACATAACTAGTTTTTGCCAAATATTTGATAGTTGAACAAATGGCGATTACAAATTTGAATTGTCATATGTTGTTCAGACCCCTAAACCAATCCTGAGAGGGAGGCTGGATTTGGGAGGTGAGAGAAGGGTAACTGTCCAATCCTAGTTGCAGGAACTATTGCAGGTTACTTCAGCAAGATTGTAAAATTGGTGATGTCATCACTGCTATATAAGGGGGACTGCACTAGGAGGAGGGGACAATTTACAATCAGGAGGGCTGTTGAAATTTACCATCTGACAGCTATAAGGAAACACCATAGGAGATTGCTGAGAGTGCATCTGAATGGAGCTGTTTATTTCTAGGAAGTCCTCAAAGCTGTCTGGGTCCTATGGTGGAGAGCGGGAGGCTATCTTTGAGAGTGGAGTGACCAGACCCCTGCACTATCTTTCCAGAATGTCCTGAGATGCAGCTGGGTTTCCTGAACTTCAAGCAGAGGCTTTCTAAGTAAGTAGAACTGAGCCCGGGGAAACCGAAAGGTGGGGTAATATGCATGCCTTAAATACTTTCCCTATAGTGGGTGGGGGTTGTCAATCCTTAGCCTATTTACCTAACATTTTTAATTTAATTAATTCCCCATTGGTCAGAACACTACGGGGTGAATTTTGTCAAAATTCGGAAAATTAACAAAGCTCATTTCCCAGTGTGCGGTGAGAACTCTACCCTATAATTTAATTGGGAAATCCCTTTTGTTCTGGTGACCAAGCTTTCATTCCAGTTTTTTTATCCAGCTTCCCCAACAGAGGCCTTTCACTGGAGGGGGGTCTGAAATCCAAAATTCCCCAAATCATTCCTATTTTTCTGTCTGACTTCCCCAACACAGACCAAAGTAGGGGTGGGGTTGATGTTAATGTTGAAGGATACTTGTACAGCACACTATCACCACCAGAGTGGTGCACTGGCGCTCTGGCGGCACTGAAAAAAAAGGGAGGAGTGGGGGGGAGTTAGTGGGGGTGAGCTAGAGAAGTGCAAGAGAGCAGTGATGTGCTGTTGGCGGATTCAGCCCATAATTCCTTGGCTGGGCTTGGGGTGTTATACTGTCGGAAGACGATGTGTGCTGTTGTGCGGGTCTATGTTTGCTTTGTTTTGTTGTGGCAGTGTAGTGAAGTTTGTGCGGATTGTTGTGTTGTAAGTTTGTGGTTGTGTTTGGTTAGAATTTGAGAGGTGTATGGAGAGGGTGAAGTTGTTAGTGGGTTGGTTAATTGGCTTCCTACATGGCCTCTGTTTTTCAGAGGCAGGCAGGCGTTTTTGCATCCCTTGAAGTCTAGCCCAGAAAGAATTCCCAATCTAGTAGGAGGTCGTCATTGGTAAGCCTGGGTTTACTTCCTCCATGTGTTGAGGCCTGATTGGCATTCATCATCTTATTCAGTTGCTCATTCATGCTAACGCTTGCACTTATGTCCAGGGGCAGTGTCTGCCTTCATTCACAACTCTCTTTGGTCTGTGCCCCTGCCAATATCCACAGCTTAATTAGTGTGGCAAGTGCTAATGTTCACCCAACTTTATACAGGTATGATCTATATTAGCATTTATCAAGTGGTTGAAGGTTGTTCGCTGGGAGTTGGCTAGGGACGCTGGACTCTGTCCTTATGGGTGTCACTTGTGTCCTATTAGACATAGTGTTGTCTATCTTGTTGTAGTAAGAGTTTCTTTATTCGGTTCTACATGTTGTCATTGTCATCTGAGATTTGTCATCCTTTTCATTGTGTTTCCCATTTGGTGGTTTTGGTTTTTCAGTTTGCATCTGTGATGTTGAAGAGTCAGGTTTTTATTAATTTTCTGAATTGTAGGTGGTCTTTGGTGTTTCTTATTTCTTTCGGGATGTTGTTCCAGGTTTTTGCGGCTAAGTGGGAGAAGGAAGAGCACCCAAGTTTTTTCTTAAGGTATGGTTTTTCTTCCAGATGGACTTCGTTGCTTGATCTGAGGAGCCTTGTTGGCTTGTAGATTGTTAGTTTCTTTAGCAGGAATTCAGCTCCTTGTCCACTCATTGGCCTGTGTGTTATGCACATTGTTTTGAAGGTGATGCGATGTTTGACTGGGAGCCAGTGCAATGTTTAGGGCTGGAGTGATGTGGTCTCCTCAGGATAGTTTGAGGTGGAGTCTGGCTGCTGCATTTTGGATCCTTTGTAGTTTCTTCAGGAGGTATTCTGGTATCCTGAGATAGAGGCTGTTTGCATAGTCGATTCTTGACATGATTAGGGCGATGATTGTGAGTGTTTTGTGGGTGAAGAAGAGGAAAGGTAAGATTCTTCTTGCTGTGTGAAGGAGGAAGAAGCATTTCTTGATAATTGCATTTATTTGTGGTTTTAAGGTTCAGGTGTTGTCCATCAGGACTCCCAGATTTTGTTTACTACCTTAGATGGAATTGATGGGGTTCACATTTCCGTTGGCCGTGGAATGTAGGTGTTGTTCTCTTGATTTTTGGATATAATCATGATTTCTGTCTTTCCTGGGTTGAATTTCAAGTTGTTGGCATTCATCCAATTAAAGACTTCTTTTAGACACTCGATTAGGGTTGAGTCATCGGCTTGATTGTCTTCGATTTTGTAGATGATTTGAGTTTCATCTGCATAGTTGTAGCATGTAATTTTGTATTTTTTGAAGATTCTGATTAGTGCAGTTTGGTAGATGTTGAAGTACAGTGGTGATAGTGAGGACCCTTGTGGTACACCACAGTCGTTGACTCGTGGTGTGGATTTGAAGTGCTTTAACCAGACGGTTTCTGTTCTGTCCGCTAGGAAAGATTTAGTCCAGAGTAGTGCTGTGTCTGTTATGCTTATGTCTTCTAGTCCTTTGGTTAGGTTGTCAGGGCTAACTGTGTCAAAGGCTGCAGAGAGGTGCAGTTCTGGCTGAACTGCCCCTTTGAGTTGGGACCAAGCTTTATTTGCATATGGTCTTTCCCCTTCTGCAATGGCTTGGCAGGTGAAGAACGATGGTCTGGAAGGTTGCCCAGAGCAATGCCAGTGGTTAAGATTCATTCTAAACCTTCCAGCCTTCACCTCTTTGTTTTTGCTTTGTCACCCTGAGTGGGACAGGTGTGCCAAGACATGGGTCCTGTGCCTGCTGGGCCTAAAGACCCAAGCTACTCCTCAGTGATGAGGCCCAACAAGGCCGAAACATGTTTGGGGATGCTTGTGTTTTCGTGCAGAAGGGTTGTGACCTAGCAGTTCGGGCTGGACTTCCCCTTTGAGGTATGGGGCAAGCCTGATTTGCATAAGGTCTTTCCCCTTCTGTAATGGCTTGGCAGGCAAAGAACGATTGTCTGGAGGGTTTCCCAGAGCAATTCCAGTAGTTAGGATTCATTCTAAAAATCAAACCACTGAAAAACAAACCACTATATCACCGTGTGTTTATTTTAAGCCAAAAGTGTGGGCAAAATCATAATTGCCATATGTATTATGTACCAATGTATTTGTACCAATCTTGAAATCCTACTGCTAGCTTTTTAAGACCACAGAAAAATAAAAATCGCACAACACTACATTTATAATTGATTTAGTTATTGATCAGTGAAAAATTGTGATTGTGTTCTTTTAAACTCACTTTTGTGATTTATTTATGCTGAGAGAAGTTGATTGTGCTGTGCCACGGATAATGTGGTGTTTGACATTTTACATGCACATTTCTATTACTTTTAATTTAAATAAATACCAATATATTTCCCATACACCGGCCTGGTTCTTGGCTCTTTGTTAGCTCAGGGGGGGGGGGATCCAGGGGCATGATATGAGTCAGATATAGGGCTGAATAAAAGAATCTGTTAAACAGTTTGTTGTGAGACACCTTGAGTGGGGAGGAAAGGAACTCCCTGTGTTGAGGGTGGCCTCAATAAACCGTTACACTATCTGGTAAAGGGGGGGTGGAGTCCACAGGATGTAACTATGGAATGGGAGTCAAAGATGGTCTGGGTCACTTTCTCCTAATTCATCTGAATTATAAAGATTAGCGGAAAAAGGTGGCTTAGGATTCACTCCCTAAAGGCTAAAAAAATAACCTATCAAGAGGCTTAATTCTAGATAATGAACTGTGATCATGAGGGTTTTATTTTTAGCCTTTGTGAGTGAGTGCAAGAAGCTTTTATTATTAGGGATGTTTTATTGGAAAACTGTACCTAGTAATTTCATCTGGTGTTTGTTTTTTTAGGAATAACGGTTTTTAGGGATGATTTTTACTGTTTTAGGATGGGTTAACTGAGATGTTGCGTTAACTGGATTGATTTTAAACCTGTATTGTGCAATTATTGCTCTTGTTTTAATGGAGAAATCCGAATAGAAAATATTGGACTTCACTATACCTTGGAAAATGTTTGGAAACAATTACCATCGAGAATTGCCTTCTCAATGTATGTTAGGGAGTTTAAGATTTAAAAAAATGAAATTTAGATTTGGACATGTGCTAAACTCCTGCTGGGCACATTTGTACATGACTCCTTACCACAGAAATCACAAATGAACTCATGACTGGCAGTGCATCTACCCTTCAGAGCGTCACAGGGTGCTAGGACTGTAAAACCTGTACTGCCTCTTGCAACTTCTATACTTGCCTTTTAGGAACTTTTAGCACATGTTCATATTATGTATTAGATGTATACATATTGTTGGATTTTGTTTATTGACTTTCCATATATTCATCAGAGGCAATGTTACTTCTGTGACCCCTATGATTTTGGTGAAACGGCGGCGGTGCCATTGACCTATTCTGGGGAGTAGAACGTGCCAGAAGCAATGAGATACATTTTTGGTTTGGCAAGTGAAGAGGGGCTGGCATTGGAAACAGCTCTTTGAGACTACATCATTTAGCAGTGCTGCAATCCTACTTACTTTGATTTGAGTGATCTCCAGATCAGCGGCAAAAGCGCAAGGCATTATGGGAACATGACACATCTGCCTATGACTTGTGCATATACTCTTTGTGTTCAATAAGAAAACATCCATATTGATCGCTTTCAGCTGTTTACTTTGTAAATGCTGCCATTAGGTCATTTTTTGTGATTACCACACGTGGTGACTATTGAGACTTCTTTGCATTACATTGTAAATTAATTGATCTTTTACAACCCGTTTAATACCAGAGCACAGGACCGGTATTCAAAAACTGTGTTGCTCTGCGTTTTCTTCCTTCCAGGAGACAGACTGCATTGTCCCAGAGCTAGTCTCCTCGCCCAAGAAGGTGAAAAAGGGAACATCTTAAATGCTGACATCGACACCACCATTGGGGGTTCGCCAACAGATTATTTTTCATGACGTGAATGGGGTGTGCATCCTCACTCCAGAAAAAATCCTTAGAACATCTGGAATTTATTTTAATGCATGTTTCCTTTCTTGTGGCAGCAAAAATTTGACTCACTTTTATGTGGTTTGGACCCTTATTTATCACATGCAGTATTGCTAGTATTAAAACTTGTGTTAGATACCGCCTGGTCAATAACCAGGCGAGCAATAACAATAGGCAGCATTTGAAATGCCAGCTGTTTTTACTGTTGCAGCCAACACCTAATGAGGTCGTGGGTTTGATATTCCTGTGTCTAAAGAGCTGAGGTTTCATGAAAAGACTGAAGATGGACATAGCGCCCCAAAATGTCCCAAGCCAGGCTCAAGCTAGTATTACACACCCTCATGCTGGAAATGCACTATGACCTATTTGATAGCATGTAACACAGCAAACTGGCTCTCTGACGGTGGCACTTCGCCTCTAGACAATGCATGTGCTTCACTTGAAAATTGTTTGCGAAAATATAAACTTGACAGACAATATGAGATATCATATAATATTGCGTTTTAGATATTGTGTTTCAGGGGGTATACCCGATATGCTATTTACTCTTTGGGTGAATACTTGATGTAGCATTCGAGCTCGAGTTGATCAGCCGCTTCTTGAACATCATACTTGCAAACGTATAAAAGCAAAGCACACTTTTCCCGAACTTCGGCGTAATAACCTATTAGAAGCCAGACTTCGGCAGAGCAGTAGTATTTTATTGTTCAATCAATTTCAGAGAAAATAAAACACGACCATGCGTTTGACTCAAGCATTTTAGTGCGAGTTTGAGAAATGAGAGTGACTTGCACCAGGTAATAAAAGACATCGCTCTACCACTGCTACAGTTAATAATTTAAGACACATGGTCATTGCTAACCAAACCAAAATATAAGTTCCACCTTGCTTTACAGCCCAAGATCAAAGAGCGGGCGAATGGTACTAGGACTACGAGCAGTTTAATGTATCCCTTTCTTGGAGCTGACGTGAGATAATATTTTTCGGTCGAGACTGGGTAAAAATGCCTTTTTCATTCGAGGTAAAGTCCAACAGTAACGTTCCTACCTCAAAAGGGGTGGAGATAGTCCTCTTTTCACTTCAATTCTCAGGTGTCCACCCACGCCACAGAAGGGCCCCCCAACAGGGCCTCCCTGTGCCTAATGCATGTGCTTAAGATACCAACGTATCTTAAAAACATCGCACTTCAGTCAGTTATCAGTAAAGGTTAAAAATTAAGCCTGCCTCGTCTTCCTGCAGTAGTCTGGTGTACCAGTGCACGGTTAGAAGGCGGAAGACTGCTAAAAGAAAGCAAGGACTGGCATGTCGAATAACATTGCCAACACGTTTCCTTCATCAGTACTCACGTTGTGTCAGCTCTGTCCTCCTTTTAAATGCAAAGTGGAAAATTGGTAGGAACAATCGTGAGATTTCAATTTGTGATGCCTCCCCGTGTTTGTGGGACACTGCAGACAGAGGGCAGGGCGGTGGGAGGGAAATACCAAGAGAAACTTGAAAGCATGAGACACAATCAAAATACAATTCTTAAACTGTAGAGCAGGCTGGCCCAAAGTACACAAACCATCAGACTGGATCAGGGGTCTCTGTTTGGGGAGAGCTTAGGAACAAAGCATGCCCTCCGAAATCCACCTCATAGCCCGAGACAGCCATGGTAACCACTGCATTCACTGGTCCATGGTAGCAGGCGAGGTATGTGTGCAATTGTTCGAGTTTCTCTTGTTTCCTTGCGTTTGCAGACTATTTTCAAACATGGTATGCATGTTTCTTTTATTTTTGACACATTTATGCCTTGTTTTTAGGCTGCAAGTCGACAAGTGTGCAGCTCGAATAGAAGACGCAAGAGTATGGATTATGGTCTTGTAAAGGCACACAAAGGGAGAGAGGCAGCTGCACACACAGGCACTCAAAAGCACTACTTACGGATGCACATGACAACACAACACACACACACACACACACACACACACGAACAAGGAATCTGAGCTACATGTTCGTCCAGATAAAATAAAAAAACACACACACACACACACACACACACACACACGCGCCAACAACTGCACACAATTACAGACATGCGTAGAAATGAATGCATTTGCACACAGGCATTCACATATACACATAAGCGTGTACAGAGTACACAGTTGCAGGATGGTGTATGGCAACGAAGGCAGGGGGTTCAGTGGGTTCGACGTTCCTTTAGTTCCCACATTCTGGAGACTCATTCAATTGGGCTCCATAGAAAGGAAAACTAACCATCATGTGGACCTTCACTGATCTTGTTGCCAAGAATAAAAGACATAAAAAGACTGTTTAGTCTGTGAACACCTTCATAGGGACATCATAGCACTCACACATACGAGGACACTCAATTCTTCGAGATTCTTAACATCGTTTGTGTCACTGTTAGGTCAGATTTTCATAGCAATGATACATCTTCTTGACCTGTGTCACCCCCAGAACTTTTTGATTTTACTTGTGGATTATTTTTCCTTATACCTCTGTGAGTGCGAACCTTTTCCCCACACACACAGAATCGTCTACTCTTTTTTATGGGTGTCATTTTTAGACTCTCCATAGTATCTTTTAAAAGTTATCCTCTTTGACAACTTTTTGGCAATAAGTGCCTATTGTTGCTGGGTTGCCCTAGGGCCTCCCCTTTTAACTTTCTCTGGCCAACCTCGTGCTCGTGAGAACTACAGTTGCCAATGGTAGAAAGGATCTTTGGATCCCTTTTACATTGTACTTGGTGAAACCAGCACACCCCACCTTATATGGAGTGCTGGAGAGATAAAATGTATCCCCTTTCACACTCAAACAATAACAATTCAGTTACAGGGACAAGCTTACCTTTAATGGCTGTGGCAGTGATACCTTTTATTAATTTAGTGCACTTTTACCGCGGGCTGTGTGCACAGCCCCGGTAAAGGCACCCATGGTGTTTCTTTACTGTTTCTTGTCCTTTCTTGTTCCTTCCCCGCCCAGGCTCTACAGTGGCTGTGAAGGCAGGAAGCGAGGTAGGAGTCCACAACTCTGCAGCCCTTTGTCTTCCAGCCTGAGTGCGAGATTCCAGTTCAAACTGGAAGGCTGGCTGTCGTGAAAGGATTGCCAGCCCCCAGGTTTGAATGTTGCAAGGCTGTTTGATTGGCTGGAGTCCTGCATAAAAGTCTGAACCTGGATGCTGAAGAGGTAGTCGACCACTGGAACCAAAACAGAAGAGGAAGAAGAAGAAGAATTCACAGCTGAAACTATTTCCAGTGATCAGAGAGCCTGCTGTGTAACTGGAGCCTTCTGTAGCCCTTCCTTCCAAATGATCTGGTGACTCTGAAAACAAGGACCCCGACCCAGAGCTTGATGAGACCAACTAGACTTAAAAAGACCTGCATTTGAGACATCCCATGCCGTGCTGCGACCTTGTGGGGCCGCAATACATCAATTCCCTGGGACCTCGAGCCATTGTGCGGTGCACAGTGCAAATTTCGAATCTCATTGAACCTTTGTGGGCACCCTGCTGAATCTCCAGAGGCATGATTCAATTCCAAGACGTCCCCTCACCAGAGTGCTGGACCTTGCAAACAATGAGAATCCAACCAACAATATTCGGTTTTGTACTATGCTCCTGCAAAGGCACCAAATTCACAGGGCCGCATCCAGCCATGAAGAAAACATTGCCCAGTGCTTTCCCCATTTATCCCTGCTGCAAAGGCCCTTTCCAAGGTCCTGTTTTTAGCCACCAAAACAAGGAATCCACCGACCAGGGTTTTTCGCTGCAAATCCTGAAGGTCTTCTGTGCTGAGATACTGTGCTGGCTTGGGTATTTACTTACCTTACGTCTCTTGTGATTCCTGTGTAGTTTTGGTGTGTTTTCTGTGATTGAGAGGCTTCTCGTCCAGTTCACCCAGTGTCATGATGCCCGCTCCCGGGGAGCCGGTTCAAGCCCTGCGTCCCCGAAAGCGGACATCCAGTCCCCAAGGAAGGACCCAGCAACCCCATATAGGGGCCCTTTGGACAGTGTCCTGGCGCCTATGGTGCCAGGCTCATAAAAGACATCAGTCCTGGCGCCATAGGGGCCAGGCTCATTATGGAAGTGCTTGGGTGCACTTACCTGATGCAGACCATGCTGCAGGATCCTGGCCTCCTTGAGGCCTGAAAGGAACTACTTTACCTGTGGGACTAATTTACCATCCGGGCGTGGTCGGGGAAGGATACATACCTGATTGGAGGAAGGATACATACCTGGAACTTCTTCCAAGGCTATTTAAACCCCACCCGAACAGCCACACATGCTTCGCGTTGTTCTGCATCTAGCAGCTGGACGCTCACCGTGTCTGCTCCTGCATCCTGACTTCTGCCACGCCTGCCAGCATCCTGGATCACCTGCAAAGGAAGAGAAGAAGAGAACCGAAGAAGGAAAAGTCCTTACCTGCTAAATTCCGCATCCGGAGACATCTCGCCGACAATCCTGAAAAGGAAGACTTTTATTTAAAAGCTCATCGTGTCGATCGCTGCAGCGCTGCATTCCACTCACCTTTACTGGGTGCCTCCATGTTCAGCAGCGATCATCCGGATTCGCAGTCACGCCCCAGCGCCTAGGGAGAAAAAGACCAGAACAAAAGGTGAGAGAGAGAAGGGAATAAGGAAAGCTAAATCTCCATGTTAAGACTTACCTGTTGATTCATTCCCTCTTCATTTCGGGTCCGCGCCGCATCCTGGCATTTCCAGACCCCGGCCCCTAAGGGGAAAAAGAGACATCAGTGTTAATGAGCGAATGAAAAGACATTACCAAAAAACGCTCATTAAAGACTTACCTGATTTCTACAAGGATTTCACCTCTCATCTCGGGTCGGTGCCTGTTCCCCGGCATTCCGTACCCCGGCCCCTATGGGGAAAAAGACACTAGCATTAGTACATTAATGCATGGACACAAGGGGAACCTCTTATCAAAAAACTTACCTGGAAGCCAAGCAAGTTTGGTTCTCACCAATCCGAAAATCCAGTGAAGTAACTGGATACCAACGCGCCCCTGCATCAGAAGCAGGATGGAGAGCTCGTCCTTCCAGACCCTAAGGTGAGACGCTACGAGGAATCACAGAAGGGTTTCGAGGAGGGTGAGAGGGGAAAGTGGGAGGCTGATTGCATTACCCTGCAGACAGTTAATCCCCTATTTTCGCCTACAGAAGGATACTTCTGCGAGCTAGACAAGCCATATTTGGGGGCCCGGTCCAGTCCATCTTCCGAACCCTGCGCATCACCTTAGAAGAGGTCACAGCAGCGCGAACCAGGCCAGCGCCTCCATGGGAGTCAGGTGAGCGTTACAGAACGCGGAGCCTTCCTACAAATTCCCACCCAGGCGCTATGGAAAATTCTGAGACTGATCAGTTGGCCCAATTACTGGGGAAAGAACTGATGACCTGGCCAGACAGCTTTTGCAAGGTCAAGCTGGGCAAACTCCTCTACCCGGTTCCGGAGGGAACCCCGCTCCTGTGGTTTCCAGTAACCCTTTGCAGATTAATCTACCTGGAAACATGCCGCTGGCCCCACTCGAACGCTTTGCTGGGGACCCCAAACGATTCGCCGTATTCATGAATCAGTGTCGTTTGCACTTCCTATGCAGACCTGGGGCCTTCCCTAATGATCAGACCAAGGTAGCCTTTGTATTGTCATATCTCAGCGGCTGCGCTGCCGATTGGTCAGTTCCACTGGTTACTCAAGATGACCCGATTCTCTGTAATTTTCAAAGGTTTCAAGCAAGCATGGAAAGGTTATTTGCTCGACACTCTCAGGGGCAGGCTCTGGATGACGAACTTCTATCCCTGCGACAGGGCAATCAGGACCTCCTATCCTATATTGCAACCTTTAATAGACTAATTGTGGAAACGGGATGGCCAGAGGATAAAAGAGTCACGTTGTTTTATCAAGGCCTACGTGGAGAACTTAAAGATGTCTTGGCCCAAGTTGTAAATCCGCCCCAAGAATGCACAGAGTATATAGACTTAGTGGTCCAATTGGATCACAGACTTCAAAACAGAAAAGCAGATCGGTCCAGGTTTGAGACCCGGGTGTTGGTCAAGACCCATGCTAATCCCAAGGGAGTTGATGTCTCTGAGCCTATGCAAATTGGAGGGGTTAAAGGACCCTTAACTCAAAAGGAACGTGAAAGGAGGCGGCAGTTAAAATGTTGTCTTTATTGTGGGAATTCTGGACACTTTCTACGAGATTGCCCGGCAAAACCGCCCCGAAAGGTGGTAGGAGCCGCTGATAAAAACCATGAAGACTCTGTTTCGGGAAACGACTCCGCCCGACAAGTGTAGGGGTCCGCTTGCCGAGCTTGAAAACAAACTCTCAAACCTCGCATTTCATTGTGCCAATGGATCTCGTAGATCCAGAACAGCCTAAGCGGTTGCATGCAATAAAGGCATACATCGATAGTGGGGCTATTGGAAACTATGTGGATCGTGAATTGGTCTCTAGGATTAACCTCCCTCTCCGTCCTAAAACCAGCAAAGATGCCATCACCACAGTCGATGGAACTGAAATTGCCTCTGGACCGGTTACACATTCCACTACTGAGGTGACTCTTATTGGTCCCGACGGCCATCGGGAGGGTGTTGTGTTTGATGTAATCAAGGCTCCACAGTTTCAGGTTATTCTTGGAATCCCTTGGTTAGAGACACATAATCCTCGAATTGATTGGCGAGCTAAGAGAATAACCTTCCCGGATTGTACACAAACCTGCTACCCAGAAAACCTGAAGATTAATCTAGCATCTGTAACCTCTGCCTCCATGCAACTACCTCCGGAATACCAAGACTTTCAGAACGTCCTCCAAAAGGAACAGGCCAACACGTTACCTCCTCACAGATCGTACGATTGCCAAATCGATCTGGTGCCCGGTGCACAACCCCCTTGTAGCAGGATTTATGCCCTTACCGAACATGAGAATCTGCATTTCAGACAATATTTGGATAAATACCTAGCTAATGGTTTTATTCGCCCGTCAAAGTCCCCGGCATCCTCGGCTTTGTTCTTCGTGCCCCAAAAAGAAGGCGACCTTAGAACCTGTATCGATTACCGCGCATTGACCCAGATAACGGTTAAAAACCGTTATCCTCTGCCTCTGATCCCTGAACTCCTTGACCAGGTGAAGGACGCTTGCATATACACCAAGTTAGATCTCCGGGGGGCTTATCATCTGGTACGAGTTAAAGAAGGCGACGAATGGAAAACTGCCTTCTGTACTAAATACGGATTATTCGAGTACCAAGTGATGCCTTTCGGATTGTGTAACGCGCCGGCTGCCTTCCAATACTTCATGAATGATGTCCTTCGGGAACTCATCGATGTTTGTGTTGTCGTATATATCGATGACATTCTGGTGTACTCCTCTTCGGAATCTGATCACAGAAAACACGTCAGGGCAGTACTTGAAAAACTGCGCCAACACAAACTATTTGCTAAATTGGAGAAATGTGTTTTCCATACCACAGAAGTCGAGTTTCTAGGTTTCATCCTGACACCCAAAGGAGTCCGAATGGACTCAAGAAAAGTGGATGCGATCCTCAAATGGCCATCACCTAGCTCTGTAAAAGGGGTTCAAAGCATGCTCGGCTTTGCCAATTTCTATCATAGGTTTATCCCGGAATTTTCACGCGTGGTACAACCCATTACTGCACTCTTGAGGAAAAATAAACGTTTTGAATGGTCTGAAGAAGCCGAGCAGGCCTTTCGGGATTTAAAAGCTAAGTTTACCTCCGCACCTATATTGAAACACCTGCGTCCAGATCTCCCTTATGTCGTCGAGACTGATGCATCCAGCCTAGCCATGGGAGCTGTCTTGTCCCAAAGAGATCCCGAAACCAACCAACTGCATCCCGTAGCATTTTGGTCCCGAAAATTCTCAGCACCCGAGGTTAATTATGCAATCATGGACAAAGAACTGTTAGCCATTAAGTCCGCTTTTAAAGCCTGGCGGCATTACCTGCTTGGCGCTCGATATACCATCACAGTGATCACTGATCACCGGAATTTACAGTATTTGAAAACCGCCAAGGCTCAGTCATCACGGCAGCTCCGATGGGCTTTGTTTTTCTCTGAATTTGATTCCGTGATTACCTATCGACCTTGCTGCAAGAATGGCAAAGCAGACGCCTTATCCCGAATTGGAATGGGAGAATCTGATACAAACTCAGAATCAGTACCAATAATTCCCGAACAGAGGATTCTAGGCATGACTTCGTTACAGACGCTTGAAGACATTCAAGCCAGAGTGAAACAACTTCTGGACCCTACAACCTTACAGGATTGGATACAGAAGGGATCAGACTTTACCATAGATAATGGTTTACCTTATTTCCAAGGACGCTTATTCCTGCCACATAAGGAATTACACGAAATAGTTATTTACGGTTATCATGATGCATTAATAGAGGGACACCCCGGTATTGCCAAGACAGAGGAAAACGTGAAACGACAATTTTGGTGGCCTTCTTGGCGAAAAGATGTTAAATCTTTTGTGATGTCCTGTGGTGTTTGCACCCAAAATAAAAGTCAAAAGAAAAGACCAGCCGGTCTCCTTCAACCTCTAGACATACCGCCAGCACCCTGGCACACCCTATCAATGGATTTTATTACGGACCTGCCTCCTTGTTCGGGGTACAATACTATTCTGGTAATTGTGGATTTGTTTTCCAAAATGGCCCACCTTATTACTTTGAAAGGTTTACCTTCAGCTTCTGTCCTAGCCAAAGAATTCCTCGAAAATATTGTTCGGCTACATGGATTCCCATCTATACTAATCTCTGACCGGGGAAGCCAATTCATTTCCCACTTCTGGCGCAAATGTTGTCAAATGGCGCAGATCGACGTAAGATTATCGACCAGTCACCACCCACAGACCGATGGTGAGACTGAGAGGACAAATCAGACCCTTGAGCAATACTTACGGTGTATGTTACAGCAATCTGAAAGCAACTGGAAAGACATTCTTTGGATAGCCGAATACGCATATAATAATTCGGTACACTCTGGAACTGGCCATAGTCCTTTTTATACTTTGTTTGGGCATCACCCTCGAACCTCAAACCTTGACTCACCTCAGAACCTCGGAATGCCTGCAGTAGAACATCTGCATTCTACAATTACCCAAGCCTTCAAAGAGGCAACTACGCATTTACAACAAGCCAAGAGAAAATACAAGGAGAATGCTGATCTACATCGGAGTGAAGCACCTCCGTATCAGATTGGGGATCAAGTGTGGTTAGCTACCAGACATTTACCACTCAAAGTGCCTCGAACCTTTAACCCAAAATATCTGGGACCTTATTCTATTACGGAAATAATTAACCCAGTGGCTGTTAAACTTGATTTACCAGCTAGTATGCAAATTCACCCTGTTTTTCATGTGTCACTTCTGAAACCAGTGGTACCCGGAACCCGACTACTCAAACCTCCAGAACCTATTCTAATAGATGGGGAGCCCAAATTTGAAGTGAAGAACATTTTAGACTCAAAAATGTTTAGGTCAAAACTGTTCTACCTAATTGATTGGAAGGGGTACGGACCTCAGGAGAGGTCGTGGGAACCCAGCGACCATGTGCATGCACCTCGATTAGTCAGGAAATTCCACCGACTCTTCCCAGACAAACCAAAACCCCCGGAGGGAACAACCTTGGGAGGGGCCTTGGGGGGGAGTGCTGTCATGATGCCCGCTCCCAGGGAGCCGGTTCAAGCCCTGCGTCCCCGAAAGCAGACATCCTGTCCCTAAGGAAGGACCCAGCAACCCCATATAGGGGCCCTTTGGACAGTGTCCTGGCGCCTATGGGGCCAGGCTCATAAAAGACATCAGTCCTGGCGCCATAGGCGCCAGGCTCATTATGGAAGTGCTTGGGTGCACTTACCTGATGCAGACCATGCTGCAGGATCCCGGCCTCCTTGAGGCCTGAAAGGAACTACTTTACCTGTGGGACTAATTTACCATCTGGGCGTGGTCGGGGAAGGATACATACCTGATTGGAGGAAGGATACTTACCTGGAACTTCTTCCAAGGCTATTTAAACCCCACCGAACAGCCACACGTGCTTCGCGTTGTTCTGCATCTAGCAGCTGGACGCTCACCGTGTCTGCTCCTGCATCCTGACTTCTGCCACGCCTGCCAGCATCCTGGATCACCTGCAAAGGAAGAGAAGAGGAGAACAGAAGAAGGAAAAGTCCTTACTTGCTAAATTCCGCATCCGGAGACATCTCGCCGACAATCCTGAAAAGGAAGACTTTTATTTAAAAGCTCATCACGTTGATCGCTGCAGCGCCGCATTCCACTCACCTTTACTGGGCGCCTCGATGTTCAGCAGCAATCATCCGGATTCGCAGTCACGCCCCAGCGCCTAGGGAGAAAAAGACCAGAACAAAAGGTGAGAGAGAGAAGGGAATAAGGAAAGCTAAATCTCCATGTTAAGACTTACCTGTTGATTCCTTCCCTCTTCATTTCGGGTCCACGCCGCATCCTGGCATTTCCGGACCCCGGCCCCTAAGGGGAAAAAAAGACATCAGCGTTAATGAGCGAATGAAAAGACATTACCAAAAAACGCTCATTAAAGACTTACCTGATTTCTACAAGGATTTCACCTCTCATTTCGGGTCGGTGCCTGTTCCCCGGCATTCCGTACCCCGGCCCCTGTGGGGAAAAAGACACTAGCATTAGTACATTAATGCATGGACACAAGGGGAACCTCTTATCAAAAAACTTACCTGGAAGCCAAGCAAGTTTGGTTCTCACCAATCCGAAAATCCAGTGAAGTAACTGGATACCAACGCGCCCCTGCATCAGAAGCAGGATGGAGAGCTCGTCCTTCCAGACCCTAAGGTGAGACGCTACGAGGAATCACAGAAGGGTTTCGAGGAGGGTGAGAGGGGAAAGTGGGAGGCTGATTGCATTACCCCGCAGACAGTCAATCCCCTATTTTCGCCTACAGAAGGATACTTCTGCGAGCCAGACAAGCCAATTTTGGGGGCCCGGTCCAGTCCGTCTTCCGAACCCTGCGCATCACCTTAGAAGAGGTCACAGCAGTGCGAACCAGGCCAGCGCCTCCGTGGGAGTCAGGTGAGCGTTACACCCAGGCCCACTGGTGGAATCCTCCTAAGGTGTCCTCTGCTAAGCCCCTAGACCCTGAACTGACTCTAAAGTAAAATACTCACCTGTTTGAACAGTCTCCCTTAGGAACTCAGACTTTTGCTACTGAAAAACCTATCCGGACACTGTCTGTTGGACACTAGACACTAGTGACCCCCCTTTTGCCACTGAGAACACTCATGCTGCAAGAATAAGGGAAATACTTTTAAACGAGTGGGCCTTTTACCTAGAAAAGAGAATAAGTATTTAAAATGTCCTTGCTTGAAAAAGAGTTGGTTGGTCACTGCAACACTGAGAGTGAACAGTTACAAAAGTTATTACTTACCTTAAACAATTTCTGCCATTCTGAAAAGTATGTATACGGTTGTTTTACTTACCTTAGAAATGTTCTGCCATTCTAAAAAGTAGATATACGGTTATTTTATTCACTTGTGAACTGGTTGTAGCTCTTTGCCAAAAGTAATGCTGTTGGTTTCACTTCACTATAACTGTTAGGGTAAATGTATGAGTGTCACCAACTGGGTCTTGCTTCCCCTGACTTGCTGTTAGCCTGTCCACTATAAGTCTGGATTAGGTTTTACCTACCTAGAATATCTTTGAGTCATTCATACAGTGTAACACTGGGTTCTGCTTTCCCTGGTCTGTTTTCGACAGACACAAAAAGAGTTTTAGGTTATACCTGCCTTTAAGTTGTTTATAGCTCCTGTAAAAAGTGTATAGGTTTTACTTACCTTGAGTATAACTGTGCTTTCCTAAAATAGTTAGAGTTATTGCTTCCCTTAGTCTGTGAACTGAAAAGCTACTGTAATTGAATATTGCACCAAAGGTCCAACTCCAGTAGAATAACTGTGTTATCCTGAATAAGAGTTATAGGTTTTTACTGTTCCTAGAATATGTGTTTCACTAGATAAGAAAGGTCCAGTTGATATTACTGTGTGATTTCCTGCTTAGCGTCATGGTACAACTGATAGGATCTACTACCATGGTATTACTGAAAGTAATCTAAAAGTAACTATTGGTTTTGACTTCCCTACATCTACTGTTGGGAGTTCCAAATAAGGTTATATACTTTGGTCTGTGCACCTTCAAGCATACGAGTTGTGTTTTTATAATTGTGGTTATATATATAATGTGATAGTACTTTTTTCCCCCAAGATTTATCTAGGCCTACTTCTAGTTAAATAAACCATTTATTTTTACAATACATAGGGCATCATTATGGGTCCGGCAGTAGCCGCGCCAGTAAAACTGGCAGGCTGCACCCGACTCCATGATTTACCGCCGCCTGACTTTCTGGAAACGCACCGGGGCATTACAGCCCCGGCGGTCCAGTAAGTCAGACGGCAGTAATTGGTAGTCCCCATTCCCATTTGAGTCACATAGAACTCCATGGGAATGGGGACCATGGAAGCACCGGCACTGTTAATAACGGTGCCGGTGCTTCCATAAAAGTCTGCGGGCGCGCGGGGCTGTAATGCCCCGGTGCGTTTCCAGAAAGTCAGGCGGCGGTAAATCATCGAGTCGGGTGCAGCCTGTCAGTTTTACTGGCGCGGCTACTGCCGGACCCATAATGAGGCCCTATGTACTGTAAAAATAAATGGTTTATTTAACTAGAAGTAGGCCTAGATAAATCTTGGTAAGCTTACCGGCAGCGTTTTTTCCGGACCAGCAAGGTTGTAATGAGGCCAATAGTGTTTCAGTGTTTCTTTGGACCATTTGTATTACAATTTCATTTGTACTGATTCTACAGCCCTCTCTCCCTTCTAATATAAGCCTGGCTGCTCTCTCTACGCTACTCAGGTCGTACAGCCTTATACTAAGAGTGGAGTCTTGTACTGCCTCAGTTGAATGTTTTTACTAAGCCCTTATTTGGAATCCAGAAAAAACTGTCCTAACAGTTGGCTACAACAAGTCTTACATCTGAAGGGAACCAGCTTCATGGGGTAACAGTTGACAGCTACAGTTCATGCTTCACCACGCAATCATTAAAGCAATTTTCTTCCAGCCTTTATAGGACTACGTGTCAGTTATGTGGCATTGAAAGGATATTGATAGTGTGAGAGATTCTTTTTTCCAGGGAGAGTGAGGGGAGGGGCGGCACCGGAGCACCCCCAGACCCGACTCCCTAAATGAACACTGAGTGATAAAATCCCCCCAGTCTCATTTTCCCTGACAAGAACAGTCCTGAACGGTCAAGCCTCTGACCATAACTAAGGTTTGCAACACTGTTATTTAATTTTGTGACTGCACTTTATAGTAGTGAACTAAAATCCTTTTTTAATTATGAACGCAATATATTAAAGGCAGTATAACTATGAATTGAACAGTAGTAAACTGACAACTGTAGCCAAACCTACTTTTTTACAATTCACCATGACCGGCCCTTTAAGGCCCCTTAGCACCATTTGCACTCCCAGAACCCACATGCCTGCAGGTTGCCTCTCAATACATTAGTGTTAGGCATACTTTCAAGGGGGGGCGGATAAAGCATAATTTGCATTAGTTTTCAGATTGGTGAATCTCTGTGCATCAGGATCTATGTGTGCAAACAGTAGGAAATTCCCAGACTACTTGTAGGTGCATTGGTGCAAATGAGCAAATTCTAACTCACCAAATAGGGGGCTGTGAAATCACCAAGTGGCATTAACATAAACAATATGTTTAATGTATTTATTGTTTGTTACATGTTGATTATGGCACCAATACACCACTTCAGGGTCCAGTTTTGCGTGGCCCAAAAGTGGATCACCTTGGAGCTATCAGTAATTGATGCACTGTCTAGTTGTATTCGGTCACCTGCACTAATTGATGAAGAATTGGAGAACACAGGATTTTTGTGGGCTTGGAAGCCTTGGTTCATTAATCGACAATATGCCTTTTGAGTGGAGTTCATTGATGAAAAGCTTGGGAAGCAGGAACATTTTAAGAGAAACCAGACACCAACATACTGGAAAACCTCACAATGATCAACTGTACGAAGGAGAAGATATAATCCTTTAATATTTGGGCAGAGATATGCAGTCTATCAAAGCACATCAAGAATGTCAGAACCAAGATAATAACCTAAGGGGAAATGTCACATGCTTTTCCCATGGGATTTGAGAAAAAAACTATCCAAACAGACCTTGAAGATACAAAGATGGATCATAAAATATATCAGGAAAATGACAGGAGGCCCAAAATGTACACGGGGTTAAAATGTTTATGAAGATTAACCAGAATCCTCATAGCAAAGGAATTACAGAACATTGTGAGAGTGCACAGTGTTCCCAGGAAATGTATTTTGAAAATCGTAAGTCCTTTTTCATTGATGAAGAATAAGAACAAAATATCAGAACAAACAGATGCCCAGAAGGCATGGACCAAATAAGAGCAACCGTAAGGCCTGATCACTACAATGAATATGCAAGTAGAGGACTTTACTCCTCAACCAGAAACAATGTGTTACCACAAAGGAAATCTGTATAGATAGTGAGAAAATCTATAATGCAAAGTCTGTCTGCACGGCAAAAGCGGAAAAAACACCAAGTTCTCAATGTGCCAATGCCCATGGGATGTAAACCCCTGTAACAGACCTATGATTGCAGTTCCCAGCAGTTGCTTGCTTGGTAAACCAATGTCTTTAATTTTGGAACAATTTAATCTGAGTGAAATTAGCACGATCCAAGAGGGACGCAAAAGAATAACAGACAAAATGATCACCAATAGATTAGCAACAAACAGTAAGCCTCTCCCTGCCAATAGAAACATGTTTGTCATGTTATATAGGCGAATCGTATCTTTCGAACCATGTTGTATTTTGATCATACAAATCCGGAAGTGCATGAGTTTGCAGTCAGACATATGTTTTGGACAGGTGTTTGATTCCAGTTTTCATCAAGAATGATATACTGACTGTGGCAATTTTGAGCAGATAATTTGCACGCACCGACCAATGCAAATGGGCACTGAATGGAGTGACTAAGGCAGAAGCGGCATCTACATTGATTCACGAGTGCACGAATCACAGTTCGAATATTTTTATCTGTGAAAATATGGGTGTTAAATTCCCTGTCCTGATGAAAAAGGTGGTCATCAGTGCAATTTATGTTTGAGAAAAAAGCTTGTGAAAAATTATTGTAGTACAACCCCCTCTTCCATCAGGGCTGGTTTAGGATAGTGAGGTAGTGGTGTGGGAGATTTGAGAATAATCAGCATTAGAGTAGCCAAAGTTTTGGAAGTGTGTGTCCTGTCCACATCACGGCTTGCGATGTAGAGCTTTCTGCCTGAAGATGGTCCACATCAAACAGTTGTGGCTGACCAGTAAGTCCAGTGGTCTGTAACATTGCTCAAAGTGCACTTTCTTGGAGGCCAGCGAAACATGCAGTTATACATATCATTCTTTGCCTGCATGAGCTGCTAAGGGCAATTACTGCTCCCTGTGGAAGGCCTCTTGCCATACCTGGCGCTGCCTCTGATACCCTTGGTTACAGAGGTAGCGTGCCAGTGTCAGAAAACAAACCAGACTCTTTAAGATTAATGTTTACTTTCTTGCCCACACAATATTTGACTGGTCAGTAACCTGCCAGAAGCATCCTATTTCGTTTCTGAAAGGTTATGGATGGCAATTTGTCCTCGCTCTAACACTTCCACAAGGGATTGGGAGTCAGAGATAAAGCCTACCAAGTAGTCAGTCCCCACCTGGAGATCATTTAGGGGGCTTCAGGTCCTCTGAGCTTCCCGGTGCACGTGCCTCCCTGCAGCAAGAGCTGTGAAGTACAGTGGCAAGCCAGCAAGTCAGGGAAAGATCAGACCTTTTACTGAGAGCTGCCCATCTACTTCTGCAGTGGGGTTCTCGCTTTTCCACACACTGCTCTGTTAAAAGAGTAGGAGGAGGGAGAGAAGGGCTGACGCTTCTCTGAACTGCCCTGCCCAGCCCGACAGCTCTGCTATCCTGCTTCCGCTGTTATATGTGGGAGCACACTGCACTAGAAATGTGATGGTGGCCCTTGAGCATAAGGGGATTGATTCTGCATGCAATGATATGAGATGGCGTTCGACTGTGCAGCCTATAATGGTACTAGCTGGACATGCACTACACTTGCCATGTGAAGGCAATAGAAGGGCATGTGAGGCAATATAAAGCTTATGACCACTGTCCCTAATAAAGGAGGCTGCAGTTGGAGGGTATAAGATAGCAGCTCATTGGCCTGTGAGGCAGTTAATAGCTTATAATGGCGCTATCAGCTCATCTGAGTGTGTACTTGTTTCATGATAGAGACCCATGGGCGGGTTAGGCGGTATCGAGCATGTATCTGGCAAGTAATCAAGCATCATGGGGATACAACGAATGTAGGAATCTTCCCACATTTTTAATGCCATAGAATCCTGGATCCTCCTGAATGTAAATAGGGCATCCTGAATACCGCTTGGATATCACCCAGCTATAGGCGTGGAATTAAATTTGAATTGTCACAGTGCTCTGAAGTGGCCCCAATGAAAATGTATTAAAGGAACGAAGTGCACGCACAAGCAAAGAAGGTTTTTGACATCACTATTGTATTTGATTTGTTTGCTGTGTGTAAGTAGTAACTTGGCTAGCCTCCAATGCACAGTGTAGTCACTAAAATCACCATCATCATGTTAACTTTGTTTCGGTAAAAGCCATAACTAAAATGCAATTTCACGGTTTCTGGGTCCAGAGCATCAAAAACTACTCAGAGTAACAGGAAAATCCCTAAGGCCCCAAAAGCCCCTCTCAGGGTCATTTTATGTGGGTGGCGTGGGAAATTAAGGTATAGAAGCAAGGTGTAATGCGTTTGCAGCTCCATTGACCTCTCCGCCCCATTTCTTCATTTTCTTTCAAGGCAGTGAATGAGCATGAAATGGAGTTAAGATCTCTACAGTGCTTTCCTCCTACATCTTGAAGGTAAACAAGTTTTACACCTGCATGAGATGTTCCTGCAGGCATTAAAACATGGGATTCCTGTTGACTCCACCTCCATGTAGCACCTACTAAAAGTGTGCAGATTCCATAGGAACTACACTAAGGGTACCTGGTGCAGTCTTGATTTAAACAAAACAGTTGACCAAGACCTTAAATGGTGGACAGGACTGATTATAGTCAATTATAACCACATGTACTACAAAATCAATGTTTATTTCTGTACAAAATTCATAAATGACATAGTAATATAAAAACCGAACACACATCTTCATTTAAAAACACATTGTGCAATTATTAACCCAAACTCCATTCAACCTATTTGATGAGGCGTACCCTTTTGTAACCACATTCACACTTCTCAAACGATGCAACTCTTTTATACTGGTCTTTGTTGATTAAAGGCTTAACAACAACAAGACTATTTGCCAATTCATAAACACCATGTGTGTCTAATGGTGTGTCTCTTGCTAAACAACAAAAGTTGTTGACACGCATTTCGGCCGGACTGTGGTGGCCTTTTCGCTGTGGCTCTCTGATGGCTCCAGCCTTCTTCAGGGCAAGATGGGTGCCTTGCTGTGCCCCACTTGTACGCCTTTCTGCTGTGCCCCACTTGTATGCCTTTCTGTGTTGGTAACTTATTTACAAATACAAAACAGTCCTATTACCACCATTGTTCGGTTCCCACTTGTTAATTCTCTGCTAGAGCAAATCTAATTTCTTTATAATGTTCAGGCAAATCTATCACTTGAAGGCGTAACCATTTGTGGGCAACAAGTTTGTACCATGTGGAACTATCCACAGTCTAACTTTCATGTTGCCTAGTTGACCTGAACTTATGTGCATTTAGATTTAGAAGATCCCCGTCGTCCATATGTGCCTTGGTGTGCCTGACTGCTGGTTTCAAACAGAAACCTGGAGAAGAGGGACCGCGGTTATTGGGATATTGTCATGCACCTGTTAATTAATTATAAACACACCATGTGTGAAGCTTTTGGCCTTACCACTGATGGCCGCTGTCTTATTTACTTCTTGTTGCAGACACTGTGAATTTCCTGACTGCGTTCAGTCTCTCAGCGTTAACTTCATTTGTTGGATTAGTTCCTCAACATGCCTGGGAGGTGGAGGGGGGGGCGCATGATGCCTTCTAAAAGGAGTAACGATTTTTTTTTGTTTTCCTTCTGCTGCACTGAACTTTCATGTGCAATGGGGAGCCACTGGCTCCCATGCACATGCTCAGCCAGTGTGATGTGGTGGGGGCATGGCCATGAAACAGGAAATAAACGCAACCTGGATGCGTGCTTTCCTGCATTTGGATCGCGCATCCAGGCTGCGTTGTGGTGTCCTGTGTTCCCTGCTGCTGCCGCCGCCGCCGTGAGAGGTAAGTCACACCTTTATTTTTAACGCAGCTCCCCCGTGGCAACCTGCCACGGGGGAGCCGCATTATTAATACAGCACCGGTCCCCCCTGCGCCCCTCTCCCTCTGCGACCCCCCACATTAGGGGCATGGAGGAGAGGAGGCAAGTGGGGGACCGAAACTGCTCTGCCGGTGTTGTGTTTACAACACGGCTCCCCCATGGCAGATTGCTAGGCTCCAGCAATCTGCCATGGGGGAGCTGCGTTATCAATACAGCACCCGTCCCCCCTGTGCCCCTCTCCCTCTGCGACCCCCACATTAAGGGGCATGGAGGAGAGGAGGTGAGCGGGGGACCGAAAACTGCTCTGCCGGTGTTGTGTTTACAACGCGGCTCCCCCATGGCAGATTGCTGGGCTCCAGCAATCTGCCATGGGGAGCTGCGTTATTAATACAGCACCGGTCCCCCCTGCGCCCCCTCCCTCTGTGACCCCCACATTAGGGGGCATGGAGGAGAGGAGGCAAGCAGCGGAGTAACTTTGCTGAAAATGTTGGGGGGGACATGACATCTGATGAAAAGGTGGCCCAGCTAAATGAATGGGGACAAAATGGTGTGCCATGAAAGTTGGGGGGTACAAACACCCCTGACCCCCCTAAAATGACGCCCATGGAGGCAAGCGGGGGACTGAAACTGCTCTGCCGGTGTTGTGTTTACAACGCGGCTCCCCCATGTCAGATTGCTGGGCTCCAGCAATCTGCCATGGGGGAGCTGCGTTATTAATACAGCACCGGTCCACCCTGCCCCCCTCTCCCTCTGTGACCCCCACATTAGGAGGAATGGAGGAGAGGAGGCGAGCGGAGGACCGAAACTGCTCTGCTCTCGCCTCTGCCTCTGTTACCCTCGCCTCTGCCTCTGTTACCCTCGCCTTTGCCTCTGCCTATGTTACCCTCGCCTCTGCCTGTGTTACCCTCGCCTCTGCCTGTGTTACCCTCGCCTCTGCCTCGGTTACGTGCTGTATGTGACAGCCATTTAATTTTTAATATGTCGATGGCACGAGCCTACGCTATTGACAGGGACCTTTTCATGTATTGCTCTGAGCTGCAATGCTATTGGCTGTGCTTCTGTAGGGGGAGGATCAGGTATTTATGGTATGATTGGTGGGCAGGGGCATTAAAAGCAGTGTTGACTTGGGGATGTGTCAGGAGTTAGTTGAGGGAAGGTAGGACTCAGATGAGCCATTAGCTTTATTTGAAAGGTTGAAAGGTCACTTGTATATTCACATCAATGCAGTGAAGAACCATGGAAAGTAAGAAGCTGTAGAAAATAAATAAATACATCTTTTATAACACACTTAATACTGGGGCCCATTTTCTAAGTGCAGGACTGGCATTTTAACCTATGTTGCTCTTCATTGCTTTGCTTCCAAGGCAACTGACTTGCTCCTGAGCTATCCACCCAACCAGGAAGGCATGATTTGGGGAAATTGGGGGCATTCCCAACTGGCCATTGCCCCTCTCTGCACAGCTGCCAATGGAAGCAGCACAGTGCTAGGTCTGCTTCCCACAGAAGCACCTTCACTGTCTTGCTACCAACATATACAGTTTACTAGTCACTCCTCAGATCTGCCGGTGTTGTGTTTGCATGTTGAAAGCCTGTCTTTAACAGTGATGCCTCCCCACCTCTGCTCTAACACCTTCTGTCCTCCCCCCAGACCCCTGCAGCACTTGCGCCAGAAGACCTTCGCCTTCCCATACTTTGACGGATCTTTCCTGCCCGTCATCCGATCTTCGTATTTCCCTGGTAGGTGCCAGTGCCGTGCCGTTTGAGGGTAGGTAGGAAGGGCGTCTGGGGTACAGGGGTGTCAGTGCCATGAGGGTCATGTATTTGAATCAGGGATTTCAACCCTATCTATTTCTGGGGCTGCACCTATCACTGATGCATTTTACCCAAGAGCTGGGTTTAGCTCCTGCTCATCTAATCCTAATTTCATTGCAGCAGCATTGCTCCATGTAACCTTGACTAACTGTTCTGTTTTCATTGCATCAGCATTGCTCCAAGCATCAGCCTATCAACCAAACCACCTGTTTCACGGCAAGAAAAACCCAGTGAAGCACTTGCCCCAGTCACATAGGTAAGGATTTATTTTCCCTGTGTGCCATTGGATGAGTACGTATGCTGATGTTTTATATCAACCCTGTGCAAGGTTGCACCTGGTGAAAGGCAGGCCCACCCTTCACACTAGTTCTCCACTATGCCACTGTCCAACTTGCAAGTGACAGCATTGACAGTACGTTGTTGTACTTGAGAAACAAATTGTTACAGCACTTGCATAGCAAATGTTACTACAGGACAGCAATATTGGATGTTTTCGTTTGTGTGAAATAAATATCCAACACTATTTTTAGTCGAGTCCTCTGTATTATAGCAAAATAATCGGAATGCTTTGTTCACAAATATTTGTCCTCTAATCTGATTTGAATCATTGCAAGCAATGATTTTGAAACAACGTGGTAATTGGCATTCACTCCTTCGTTAAGGGCACCATTCTACTCCAGTGTGGGATAACCGTTCACAACCGAGTACAATTTTGGAGTCCATGTGTATAGGGGGGGCCTAGGCCGGAGAAATTTTTCTTAGGGGGGGCTCGGGGTCAAAAAGTTTGAAGACCACTGCTCTAATCTGTTGGAGACAAATGCTGGCAGGATTCAGAATTGTGACTCCCCTGTTTGTGAGATATACTTGGTTCTTTGAGCACTAACCCGGTAATAAAAATGACCTGTCAAGTGTGGAGGGCCCTCTCTCTGTGTACTCTTGTTACCAAACCTGTTGACTGTCACTTAAAACTGAAGTGGGACACGTGCGAGCAGGGCATGCACTTGTGCGTCCCCGTTTTTATACATGCGTCTCACTAGGTCTTGGTAGTTCTGTTGCTGTCTGGAAGAAGCTAACTTGGATGAAATGAGGACCCCTCTGGATGTGCTAAGGTGCCCAAGTGCCTAGAGTTCTGGCGTCTCGTGTGTGTGATGGCTTGGAGTGCTACGGCTTGTGGAGCGTGAACGCACTTGCAGGTATGTGCTAATATGGAATTTACAAAGAGAGAAAATGACCCCCAATGATTTTTTAAACTGTTCCTATCAATTTGCTTTTATTTGCTTTTATGAATGCTTTTATGAATGCTGGTGCAATTATATTTGTTTGGATAATCCCTTTGATATATTCTACTCTGGATTCAATTTTGCATGTTACTGTCTTTGCTTGTTTTTATGTTTCTATTTCTATGAATACATCACCAGCACCTGATGACACTCATTTTATCAAAAGATCTGTCAAAATACAAGATTTCCGCCCAGATTGAAAGATGCAGGGCCTGATTTACAAAAGCTTTTTTCAATGGAAAGTCCCCTTAATCTTTAAATCAGGCCCACACACTTTTATCTTCAAAAAATAACTACACTAGGAAACAAAGCATCTATTATTCAGAGGGTAATCATACCATAGATAAAAAAAAATTTTGCAAGAAATTAATAGAAAATGTATGTTTCATTGATTTGTTGTTAAGTGTCTGATTGCTCATCCCAATCAAAGGCAGGTTAATTGCACTGTGCAACATAATATGAAATGAGATTGCATTTATAACGCACCTGTACACAAGTGTTTCTAGGTGCCACAGGACAAGGGAGGGAAGACAGAGGGAAGACAAGACAAACAATCTTACTAGGCCTAGTGGTATTCAGATCGTGCACGTGTGAAACCGAGAGGTGCAGGGGGAGGGAGTGGGGGAAGTGCAAGGGAGAGGGTAGGGGGGAAGCGTGGTTAGGGCCAGTATGGCTCTGGGTAAGTGCGACCAGGGCAGCACAGCTCTGGGTAAGTACAAGTCGATAGGGGGCTGCAGAGGTTACAGATTACAGCCCCTAAATGCGCAGCAGGCCAGGCAGCAGTGCAAGGAGGACAGGTCGTAGAGAGCTTGATACCCAATGAGACCATGAGGGTACCAAGCCACCAGTCGGTGCATCAGACAGGAAGGTTAAGGGAGCGAGAGAGAGAAGGCAGAGGAGAAAAGGAGGGTCTTGAGCTGCTTCTGGTAATTCTGGTGGTCCGGCTTATGTATAAGACGGGCAGAGTGGCCGTTCCAGAGGGAGGCACCTGCAGAGGAGAGAGATCTGCCTCCACTCTCTGTCTGGAGAAGCGTCTGACCCTTTGAGAGTTGGGGGTAGCTGAGCAAAGGGCTCGAGAAGGAAGGTACTTAGGCAGAGAGAGTTAAATGTAGTGCGGGCCCCGGCCCCAGAAAGCTTGTGGATGATGCAGAGGGTGTTGAACTTGATCCTTGCAGCCACCGGATTTCAAGCCTGTAGAGATACGGTCCCTGGGCTTAAGGCCAAGGATAAGTTCTGCAGTCCTGTTTTGGACTAATGGCAGAGGGGGCAGAGTAGAGGTAGGCAGATTGAGAAAGAGGCTGTTGCAGTAGTCCAGCCTGGAGAGAACCAGAGCTCTGGAGACAGTGAGCATTTGGGGGAAGTGAGAAATGATAGAATACCTCTGAGGAGGTGCAGCTGGAAGTGGGCCTCCGTGGTAAGGTCCGTGATGTGAGGAGAGAAGGAGTGAGTGGAGTTGAAGATGACACCAAGGTTATTTGCCTCACAGGAAGGCGAGGGTAGAGGGCCCAAGGAGGGCAGCCAGAGTGAAAGAGGAAAAGCAGGAGCAGGGGTCCCAATGAGAAGGATCTCTGTCTTACTGGCATTAAGGCAGAGTTTGTTGGAGGAGCACCAATGCTGAATTGTGTATACACAGTCAGGAATGGTTGCACTATGCAGAGTCCTTTTTGTGGGGCATTCCATCACAACTAAATATCTGACTCAATAAACTGGAGATTTCAATGAAAATACATGCTTAAAGGAAGCCATGCCATCCAATCTTTGGAGCTATCAAAAACAATGCATGGATTGACTTCCATCGATGGGGGAAGTTCAAATCAACAAGCTCCTTTAAAGATCTCTTAAAACGTTTATGCCCCCCATACCTTTATGGTTGATTGTCCGATTCTTGATTTCCTGCTCCTTGACATGCATCTGAGTTCCAAAAGAAAGGCCTGGATAACATTTCTTACAGTTCACTGCTCCAAGTTGGTGGAATTTGTGGTTCCAAAATGACTGTAACATTATTCCACTGTGCATAGAAAAATGGTTGGTAAATCACCTGTTTAGATTTTAAAAAGGGTTTGTTTCTTTATATGTCTAAAGGAATCAAGAACATGCACACTAAAATATCCTATACACTAAGTAGTGTTTCCACTCATTGACGGTCACACTCACCTGCCCACTTGCGCACTCAGGGTATGACAAGCATTGTTTATGATATAAGTAGTAGTGGTTTTCAGCATGAATGTATCATCCGTGCAGAAATGTTGTTTTGGATTTATCCACACCTGCTTCAAGTTCATATTCTAGACTTTTAGTAGTGGTTCCAGAGGGTTATATCTGAAAGCTCACAAAATGATGGAAACATTCATATATATTTTTCTTTGTTGGAAGAACTAAGGGAACCTATAAAATAATGTTCATTGTTTTACCTAAAAAATATTTTGACCTTAGAAAGTCAAAGGTCAAAAAGGCTCCAAATCCAATTGTAAAGTGAAGTGAAATATGCCACTCTTGAAAACTAAGATGTGCATGAGTTTCCCTGCAAAAAGGGGAATCTTAAGTGTTGATATATGTTTAGTGAATTAAATTGCCTGTTGAGTGAAGGTTCAAAGAAAGGGTCAGTGTGAAAATAACCCAATAGTAGCTGTTGCATCCCTTTATGGCAGGTGAGTGTTAACGTTGGCTGCACATGTTTTTATGGAATCCTTTCCTTTTGTGTAGCAAGTGCATAAAACTTTCAGTTTTCATCATGACCCGCTTACTGAACATGAAAAAGAAATCCACCCTGGCGTGTAAAACTAAATCGAGCTGTCAGAGTTCAATCAGTTCTTGCAATAGAAGAGAGAAGCTTTGAGAACTGTCTTCTAGCACGTGAAGACATAATGCAATAATGCGCAATAAGAGGCTCAGGGTTAAGATATTACATTCAGGTTTAAACATCTGCAAACAACAAATGAGACAGCATAAGTGGCCACGGAAAAGCCTAAATGTTGTCAATGCCATCCCAACCCAGATGAAGCAAAGATACGTAGCATACGTCGACGATCACACTACCTGAATACTATGACGTAACATGATACCTTATCAACATGCTTTTGAAAAATGGGCATTGCTGGAGAAATTAAGCTACAAAAATCGGCACATTTCGCTCTGTTTGCATGCCAGTCTGATTTTGGTACTGAAGAGTGTTATGTCCCCTGTAAGAGACTGCGGATGCAGTCACATGTTACGCCAATAAAGGCAGGTCCCCGCACCACTGGCACATGCCCTATGCAAGTTTTCGGCAGAGTATCGTACAACTCCTCATTGCTCTATGGGGTGACCCCCGCTGAAGCACTATTTCAACGGTGCCCACGCGGATTTCTCCCAGAACATCTACCACGCTCACCTGGGGTCATTGAAGGAAGGAGAAGAGCAAATGAAAGGGTGAACGACCGCAGGAATCTGCAAACTGACAGTTTTGAGATAGGCGATCGGGTGCTGATGAGAACAAGAAATGTGCAGGGGAAACTGTCCCTGCCTCATGAGCCCACTCCTTTCAAAGTGGTGGCCACTAACAGATCAATGATAACATTGTCGGACAGAAATACGACAGTGACCAGGAACTCGTGCTTCTTCCAGAAGCTGGGGCAGTTCCCAGAATCGAGCCCTGAGCGAGGACGGGGGACCGGCTCCACAGAGGGGTGGCTACGTAAGGATTGCGCAGGAGAAGAGACGAGCCATGAGGGCCCAACATCCAGCGATGGGCGAGACAGCCTTACTGACCAGGGAAGAGGTCTGATGTCAGCGGACGATGACCCAGGGAGTGAAAGGAGGTATCCTGCAAGAGAACGCCGCAGACAGCCCACCTATCTGCAGGACTTTGAAGTGGACTGTCCCTGAGGACTGAGGGCACCCGTTGGTGCAGTGCTTCAAGTGGTATTTTTGAACTGTGATGTCTACATTCTAAGTTTGATAAAGTAAAAATGTCTATGTTCTGGGACATGTAACTATATTTTGTTTATGGTTGGTTTGTAAAAAAAATATGACAATTGAGGATTGTTATGTCCCCTTTAAGAGACTGCGGACGCAGTCAGATGTTGCGCCAATAAACCCGGTAAGCATCACACCAGCGCCGTGTATTTCTGTGAGCTCCGGGGCCTGACCTGGACCACCCCCACAACAAAGAGGGCTCTAAACACACAGTTAAAATTCAATCGCATGAAAGCCGCGTCTTTTCTTTGGATTACTCTGGAACCTACAGACGCACATGATCCTTGAAGTGCAATGTGCATGGAATGCCCTTTCGCTCAATCACAAAACTTGCATTAAAAGTCAGGAAAATAGAGGAGAATTGCAATTAAAATGAAGAGCGAGTGGAAGCTTGAGGTAGAGCAAGAAAAAATGCAATGCATCAATCGACTGGATTCACAACATGGATCAATTCTTAAGCCTGATCAGGAAGGCCGACCTAAACAGACCTCTTTTTAAAGGCCATTTAGGAAGGAAGTAGACACGTCTGTGTGAAAAGAGTACACCACACTCTTGGCGTAGCCCCGACTAAAGCCTCTTGGAATATTGAGCGCATTTCAATTTGTCAATTTTCAGCCTTCTCAGCTCGGCACTCCTGTGGACCAGAATGATGTGGTTCAGCAATTGTATCATTGCAAAACACAAGTTCATTTACTGTTTTTTGTTAGATGAGGTTGAGGTCAGTGCAGGCCATGGGTGTCCCTTTCCAAGCCCCTAAGTGGTAAAACAACGCACAAAACCAAGGTGTAAAGCTCTGAGATATTGACCTTTCCTATTAAGACATAGAAGGAGAAGAAAGTGGAATCAACCTTTCCTTCATGCTTTCACACCTGTATATGGTTCCTGAAGACCTCGTTGTAAATTTTGGCGGCCAAGCGTAATTGGTAGGCAGTATTAAAATTTTTAGCAAAACAGAATGTAAAAGCAGGGCGTAATGATGATTTCACCTTATTTTACGCTGTGACTTTGCACTACATTTTGCACATTTCAAGGGCACCCAACAGCAAGCAATTGGTAATTTTTAGTCCGCTGCACGCAATTATCAATGGTACTTACTGAATCATTCCATATCTAAATATAGCATGTTCCACCACACACTGGTTCTTGCCTAGTAAAAGTCTGAGATTGTCAAAGTTATGGAGTGCAGTGTGTTATGCATATCTGTACATTCGATTGATAGAGTTGAATGCATGGAATGCTTAACTAGATTGGTGTGCAGAACTTATTTGCGAGGTAGAGGTGGGCGATTGCGTAAAAGCTTCTATTTAACCAAGCTTTCTCAGCACCAAAGTCACTTATATGTGACTATAGGTGTGGCAAGGATTGTCCAAAGTACCCTGGCCTCTCCAGTTAATAGTTTGGCAAAGCTAAAGGCATAACGCTTACAGCGGTGATAGGCAATGCAAGAAACACGTTTTAGAAATAAAGAAGTCAAAGACCACATATAGTAAATCCACGGAAAGTAAGTGATCACTATTAGTCATCAATAAGTAATGCATGTCTAGTCGAGGGAGAATGTATGAATTGCTGATTGTCAGTTTATGCAGTGCAAAATAATATGGTGTGTAGTTTGAGAAGGCGGTGGTAATTGGAGAGGATCCACTCTTGTATAAGGCTCTGACTGCTGCTCCAATATTGTTAGACCCTTGGCACGATGCTATATTGTTGTCTTCATTCAATTTTATGTAGTACCTTCTTAGGTTAAGCACAATCACTTCATCATGATTTTTTAAAATTTTCTGTTGATTGGTGTTGGGACAAACTCCAAGGTAGGGTCGTGGGCTACTAGGAATTTGCGGATTCAGAATGCATGGAAGGCCCAACTCATTCCTTCCCCAAAAGGAACGCTGGCCCAAATGGACAGCAAGTTCAAACTGTGGTTTATTACAGCCAAAACCAACAGGGATGAGTACAAGGATAGACAAGAATCCTGGAAATCTCAGTGCTCTCTGGCTCCCAGGCCAGTTTTCATCAATAAACACGTCATAGTGACATCATAACTTGGGACGTACTCCAGAAAACCACCATGACCTGGGATTGGGCGTTGAGTGGTAGTCCACCTATAGTGGACATTATACTTGTTAGTTCACTGGCTCTTAAATGTCAGGTGGCTGGCCTCGCCCATCCTGATTATCTAATACTATACAATGTTGCAGTGTGAGGGTCTTACCATTAGTTCTTGCTCATTACTACCTACCCCTAGGGTACTTAACTGTGACTGGCTAGAGTTGGTCTCCCCAGGCCTGGGATTCGAAATGGTTCTCAGCTCGAGGTGTACCTTTTCAAGGTAATAAGTATAACTATGTGTCTACATTGTAACTTGTGTGCATCACCAAAGACTATGAGAGTGCTTGTTCTCATCATATAACCCTTGTCTCTTGCTGTAATGACTTTGTTGCAAGCTTCTTTATGGCGGCGTGACACCGATCTTCTTTCCCAATGTCTGCTTCGATTCATCATTCAAGCTGCTGTATCACGTGTTCAGAGACGATGTTTTGGGCTTCTGGAGCTCTGAATTACTCCAATTTATGTGGATTTATTCGTACTAGTGCAGCTGGTGTTACTGCTGTTCACGGAATGGAATGTCACTTGTATCTTGGTGGCCTTGGCAGCTGGCCATAAAAGTGATGGGTGGAAGGTTTCGAATGAATCTCAACCACTGGCATTTGCTCTGGGCAATCTTCCACACCACCGTTTTTTAGCCCGTCTGTGCCATTGCAAAAGGGGACCAGCTTCTTCTGTTCAGTCTGAGTTCAGCTCAACTCAGCTCTTACAGAGAAGACTGTGGCCTACTGTAATTTTCCTTCTACACATTTGTGTTATTCTGTAGTTCTCTAAACACTAGTAACACATTGGTGCTCCTGCAGTTCCATAGGTTAATTCGCATGTAAGCATCTGCAAGCTTGCTCAGGATCTCTTGCTTCTTGCGGTTTCTGTTCTGCTGTGGTTAAGCTAATGACAAAATAATAAAGCAAAACCAGTGTGTATATGTATCTGTCCTCTATCTTATAGAACTGTGTGTTCTTCGTGTATTCTTGTGTGTGTTTTGTATCCTGTTGTGCGGATGGCACGTGTGCTTCATGTCTGACTCTGCTATGTCATGGTGTGGTTGTTTAAAGACCAGTACATGTAACAGCATACTCCTTCGGGGTTGCACGAGACCCATTTCCCCTCAGAGCCTTTTGGATCACTGGGATTATCCAGCTTTATTGTTCCTGCCGGCAATAAGTCACACTGGGTAATTCTCTCCCTTAGTGTGTTTCTTTCTCACAATGACATCCTTTGTTCTCTCTATGTTCACATCCATCAGGATCTGCATTCCAATCACCTCTTCTGCTGTTTTCTTGCACCTTCCAATGCATATCTTTATCCCGCAGACTGATGCTGCTACCAGTATGAGCGTTCCAGCTATCACCTTCAGTCCATCAGACAGCCAGGATGGCATCCATGACCATAGATATGCTAGCCACCTCTTGTCCATTCCTGTCCAACATGCTTCATCTTCCATCTTTGCATGCATTTGTGCCAATTGTGCAACTGCATCTGAGAGAGTTCCGTTATCGTTAGCTGGTGTGAATGTGCAACAGGAACTCCCTATCTTTGAGCAAAATCCTCCTTCCATCGATGTGAGAAGATCCAGAATGTATCTATTCTGGAGTGCCACCAGAATTTTTGCCCTGAGCTCTTCTTTTATGGCATTGAACCCATTCACTGTCGAATGAATTGTTACCATCCGCTGCCAATCAGTGATCTGTAACCATTTGGCATTTTCGTGTATTTCTGTATTCCTGGTATCAGTGATGCAAAGAACATTTGTGTCCTGTTAAATAGTCTGTGCTCTGCTGGTGTCTCATCCAATGCTGCTTCTGATTTGTCTTAGAAGTAATTCCCCCCTCTTTTCACTCTTCACTCTTCTTACTCCGGCCGGTTTATCTGTTTCCCTGGGTTCAGTTGTTGGTGCCTTCTCAACTGACCACTTCCTTCGTTTGTTATTTTCCATCTTTGGGAACTCTTCGAGCTTCACATCTTTCTTTCTTGGGTACCACCAATGAAGGCATGTTGATGTGTACTAGGGAGCATACCCCTCCCCAATCAGGTGGCAGTTTTTCGTACGCCTTTGATCCACATGCCCAGTAGTAATCTGTTAGTACTGCCATTCCTACGTTCATTAATGGAAGCTGTTCAATCACCTTGCATCCTACATTTTTACCAACTTTAACGTCACCATTGTTCTGATAGCACAGGGCTGGTGTCGTCAGGGGTATTATTGGCATTGGCCCAGCTTTGTTCTCTACCCATATTAGTAAATTTGCGCTTGTGTCCCACTCTTTCAGGCACTTGTCATTTTCTTCCTGCACCTTATTCACTGCTGACTGTGCCAGTTTCAGTGCTTTGCTTCCCACCACTCTGTCTTCCCATCCGTCATTAGTGTATACTCATCCATAGATCAGTATCTGTGGTCTCTCCCAGCATCCAGGCTCTCCTCCTATCTCCTTTACTCTTGTCCATGGGCATGGGAATTCCTTCAGTTTGATTGTCTTTGTCTCTCCCTTCTGCGGTCCATCCGTTATGTACTGCAATACTTCATGTGGCTGCCAATAATTGTTCATCATGTGTAGTGTCTTTCTGTAATTATATTCATAGGGGAAGGTCTTCTTGGACATCCAAGTCAGTGTTGCTGTCCTCCCTTTAAATCTTCCTCGCGCCTGCACCATCGCGAGATACATCAGGCACTGTGCTCATGCTGCAGGTATTTCAGTTGCAATGAACGTTCGTGTAGCCCTAATGGCATAGGGGATTAAAGAGCAGACATAACAGCTCTCCCTGGTGGTGTCGCTGCCCACTTTGAATATGTGCTTGTACCACCTGTTATTCGTAACCCGTGCTGTGTCTGTGAGATACATGTCACATCCCTTCTTGTCTGCATCAACACTGCGCTTACCTATCCTTACTTTATCAGCAGTGTCTTCTCTTCCACCTGCCATGGTCATCCTCCCTGCTAGGGTTGGGAAAATGTTAGTAGGGGACACAGCAGTAATACTTAGAGCAGTATAGAGTGACCAGAACACGATGGCCAATATACCTCTGGGAATCAGTAAACACACAATGGTAATAATTTCCTTTATTAGTCCTTTCTTGACCACTTATGCAGCTGGATCCTTGCAACTGATGAGGTGATAAAATTGCCCGCCTGAAAATCGCACATAAAAGTGCTATTTTGTTAGTACTTGTCAATACCCTCAAGCTCCGCAAACTAAATTGTCACTAATAGCGAAGGCAAAGACCTCCTCCAGACTTGTCTTTCTGAGGGATCTCTTAATGTGGGCGGAACAGGGTATGCACTGTGTTCAAGTTGTGGGTATGCTTGGGCCAAATACTCTATGAATACAAGGAAATTAACTGTAGGGGATCAGGCTCTGAATCTTCAGGGTATCCTTATATAATGTACAAACTGGTTGGAGAACGTTTCAGGGTTATCAATGAGAGGTAACAACACTGGAACAGCCTATACAGCCCTCCCTACATTCACGTAGACCTGCGTGTGTGACAAGGAAAATAACAAACTAACAGTGTATTGCTACTTTCACATGGACCTACATGTGCAGAAAGAAAAAAGCAACACATTAACAGTGCTTTTGCTATCTATTTCTACCAGTATGGAAGTTACAACTTCTGCTACTTGGGATTATCAAACCATTGGGTGTCTTGCCCACTCTAATTCTGTATGAGTCGCTTGTGCTTGTTGTTCATTGAGATTGTGAACGTTGGCCCTGCCGTTTACTGCAATTTTGTTGCCTGGTGCGGCCACTGCTTTGTAGGGCTTGATGTCCTGGATGTGGTTCCAGATAGTCTTTCCTTCGAGCCTAACTGCTCGATCAGTCACTACCTCAACAGTGTGAGGACCTGTGAAGCGGGGCACGTTCCAGCACCTGAGGAAGTTACAGGGAAGCACAAGGTCTCCCACCTTTACTGAGTGTTTGCGTTTGTCACCAGCGTCTGTATTATCGCATTCACTCTCTTTGTTGTCTTTAGGCCCGCCATGTATCCAAAGGCAAACAGTGAAGCCAGTTCTGAGTTTTGGCAATGCACTCCTTTAGGAGTCCATTCAGGTGTTCACACATACTATTTGCTTGCGGGTGGTACGCACAGGCGAATTTGTGCTTGAGGCCTAGCAAGGTTGTGATGTGTTGAAACAGTTCATTGGCGAAGCGAGGGCCATTGTCAGACCGCAAGGCCTCATATACGCCCCATCTTGGGAAAACTTCCAGGACCAGAAATGTTGCTGCCCTGAGTGCATCGATATGGGAGCATGGCCCAGCCTCTATCCATCTGGAGAATGGGAAAGCCACCACTATCATGTAGCGGTGTCCTTGGAGTCAGCTTACACCTGCATTCTTCACTGCTGAGCCTGGTGTCCATTCTTCATCTTCCGGATCCCAGGACTTTAGCTCTGGGCACGACATCTTCTTCATCTTCGGCATGCAGAACTTCAGCTTTTGACACTGCAGCACGACATCTTCTTCGTCTTCCGACATGCAGGACTTCGGCTCTGGGCTCCGCAGCATGACATCTTCTTCTTCCACAAAGGCAAAATTCTTCGTGCTTGTCCTTAAAAGGTCACTTACCTGCTGCCGGACCACCGCGGGATCCTCTGCTCCTCATGTAGAGCCACCTCAGGCTCTGTTGCTCTGCTGGACTGCCATCACACCTATTTGGGGAGAAAGATAGACATTGTTACACAGCTGATAACAGGCTGTGAACAAGACAATACCAATACTTCAAGATAAACAGGAAACAGAAAGACACTTACCAGAAAGGCGTGGAATCGTCGCAGCTGGACTGGATACCACGTATAAAGGACCAGTGAAGGAACTCGGTCCTCATTCTACATGCGCCCCTGCCAGAAATAGCAGGACAGAGAGTTCACCATTAATAATCTACAGGTGATCCTAAATGGGATGATGCATGCTCACCACGCTATGGGAGGAAGGGTTTGAGAGGGAATTCACTCGCAGGCCAGTACACATACGTCCTCTCATATCTACTCAGGAGCAGGGTTCCAATTCATCGCAGCAGCCCACAGCTATTTGCAGTGGGAGGAAGCAGATCAGGGGGTCCTACTTCCTGCGAGGGCTGCCACCGTGCCCCAATGTCCCCAGAGAGACCAGGTGAGCGTAACATAGTCCATGCGGAGATGCAGAAATTGGCCTACGGGTCTTGGTATGGCTCCTCTCACAACTCTCAGAGTATGTCCTGCTGTGACCTGCTGACAAGTCAAGCAGTAACTAATAAAATCAGCTACATGTTCATTCGAATTTGGGAAAAACCAAGTTTCTCCAATACCTTTAGCAAGGATCTCCTTCCCTGTATGTGTTGGATGATGAAACTGTGTCAGTGCAGTTTTCAATAGTGCCAGTGGCATGACCACCTTCCCTGTGTTGTTCTGTCACCATAAGACATTCGTTGGAGACATTGAGCATCCCATCTTTACCCATACCTCCTTTTCTTCCTGTGGTGCAGCTCCCTGTAGTTCCATAATCTGTGTCTCTGGTAATGCATTGTAGCCTTCCCTTATCACCATGTTCCTCACTCCTCCCTGGGCTTTTAGCTGTTCTTCCAGTTCCCAGAGTTGCTCAAAATATGCCGTGCACTTTGCCTCATAGTCTGCTGCTTCATTCCCTCTTGAGATAGGATCTTCCCCTCTCGTGTGGGCCTGGCATTTCACTAGTGCCACCTCCCATGGGTATGCAATTACTTCAATCAATTTGCCTAACAAGAGCGCATGCTGCACCGGGGTCCCATCTGCTCTTCTGAACCCCCCTCCTATTCCATTGTGCTAGTCCTGAATATACTGTTGATGTGATCTAAGCACTATCAGAATATATTGTCACATGCTTCTCTGCACTATGTTCTAGTGCCAGTATGAGAGTCACTAGTTCTGCCGCTTGTGCTGAATAATGGGATGGTAATCGTGCACTCGCTACTGCCTCGCTTGTTCCATCCTCCTTCAGTCTTACCACTGCAGTTGCAGTCCTCCTGATCCCATCAGTCTGGTCAATTGTCAATGAACCATCAATGTACACTGGATCTCCCCCCTCAAGTGCGTCCTCCTCCATCTTGCGTGTGTCACTGAACAACTCTATGTTATTTGTACACTATGGGCATAGTCTCCTGGTTGGTAGACATCTGCCAAAAATAGTGCTGTGTTAAGTGTCCTGCATCTTACTATCTTCAGTCCTGGCTTTGATAGTATTACCTCGTATCCCGATGCTCTCTGTGTGGTCAGTGTGCTCTTTGGCTTATGCAGAATCGCAAAAAGGGTGTGCTCCATGAACCCAGTGGTGGTGCACCCCATTGTCACTGTTGATGACTTTTCCACTGCGAAGGCTGCTGCAGCCAATGATTGTTCGCATGGGTAATGTCCTCTCATCACTGGGTCAAGCTGTCCACTGTAGCAAGCAATTGGCTTATGGCCCATGCTTGTCTTCTGAGTCAGTAATACCTTCATAACTACACCATCAGAGTATGAGAACAGGAAGAATTTAGTAGTTTGGGGTCCCTAACACTGGAGATGTACATATTCCCTGTTTCAGCTTCTCAAAGGCTTCAATCATGTCTTTGGTGCATGTCAATATCTTTTTCCCTTCTGAGCTTCTTTTAGTGCAGTCAATAGTGGCCTTGTGTATGTCCTATGATCGAAAACCCATGCTCTGCAGTAATTGCACAACCCCAAGTATTGTTGCATTTCCTTCACTGTTTTGGGGTGGGGTGTGTTCTGTAGTGTCTTTGCTCTCTTTGGGGCAATGTGCCTACCATCCATAGATATCACCTGTACCTCCTGACAATACTGTAGTTTGGCCTTGTCCACCTTGTATCCCTTGTCTGCTAACACTTTCAGCATGTGCACTGAGTCCTGTGTGCATTGGTCTTGTGTCTCGCTGCAAATCAAAATGTCATCTACATACTGTAGGATGGTGCTTTCTGTCTGTATGTTGCTTAGATCCATCTGGATTATTCTGTTAAAGATGGATGGTGACTCGTAGTCCCCTTGTGACAACCGAGCATGTTTCCACTTGTGGTTGCGGTACATAAAGCTGGTGATATCTTGTGAGTCGGGCTGTAATGGTACTGAGAAGAATGCATTCTTCAGGTCAATGACCGTAAAGTAGGTGGCTTCCGCTGGAATGCCACACAAAATTGTTGTTGGGTTTTCTGCTACTGGATACTCTGCTTCTACAATGTCGTTGAAATGTCCTAAATCCTGAATAAAACACCATGACCCCCTGTTGGCCTTGTGCATGGGGTACATTGCTGTGTTGCATGGATATTCTGATAGTAACAGTATGCCTATCTCAATGAGGGAATTGATTGTTTCATAGATACTCTCACCTGCCTCTTTGGTTAGGGGATACTGTTTTACCCTTGGCAAAATTGCTCCCGGTTTCAGTTTAATCTTCACTCCTCCTATGCTCTTTATGCAGCCCACGTCATAAGGACAAGTGGTCCATAAACTGTCAGGGACCTTGGCCATGTCCTCCTCCCAGAATGTGGGTGGCGCCTCCAGCGCCATCGCCATTCTCTGTGGTACCTCTCTGTAATAAACTTGTAACCAGAAGGTTACATTAATTTCAAACATCATCTCCAGTTCCAGTTGCTCTTCTCCAAAAGTTCATCGTCTGTAACAGTTGTTGTTAGCTTGGACCCTTCTGCAACTGCAATAATTGCTCTCCAAGTCCTTCCCTGTCCTCTGTAGCATGCACTGCAATCCAATCCTCTCTGGCCAACACTGCCTCAATCTCGATGGACACTATCGTTCCCTCTGGCTCATCCAACGGTGTCTCTGGCCTGAACAGATACTCATTTGGTACTTGCCATACCTTTCCTGCAATACCTGGCATCCATGCGATGGCAATGTTTGTCTCATACTGAAACAGCTCGGGGTCCACTGGCACCCCCCTCTGTACTGTGCGTCCACAATGTACCTGAACAATCTGTCTTACATTTAACATCTGTATGCCTGGGGTTGAGAATATTATGCCTTTGTCTCTGAAAGAAATACTCATGTTTAGTCTGGTCATGATGTCTCATCCCAATACGTTCACAGGTGTCTGTCAAGAGTAAAGCAAAGGTAGTCATAAGTCGTGATCTCCTATAGATAAGGAGATGTTATCAGTAAAAGGAACCACTTCTCGAGCCCCAGAGAATCCTTGAGTGTTCATGGCATTGCCTGACAACTTAAATGTTCCTCCCCTAATTCATGACCTAGTAGCTCCAGTGTCGCCAAGAAAGGAAAATGTCTTGTCACCTATCACCACCCCTATGCGGGGATCCTCTGCAGGGTTGGGTTTGATTGACAGGATGGGACACATCAAGTTCGTCTATGGGCTGTCCTATTGAGGGTACATAAATAGTTTGTTCCCTGTAAAGGGGTTGTTCTCCACCATGGTGACCCCTCCCACTTGTCTGACCGGCACTGTCGCCACTGTATCAATGGGCTCTTGTGTGTTGTCATCCTGTAGTTGTGTGAGCTGCTGTGTAGCTCCCCTGATCTGTGGTGATTGCAAGTATCTTGGTAGTGGTGCTGCCATTTGTGGTGCCTGCGTCTGTACCTGTGTTTGTGCTGGTGCCTGTGTTTGTGCTTGTGGCATCTGTTGACAGTAGCCTTGCATCTATCCTTGCTGCTTCTGGCCCTGCCTGCCTTGATCATTCTGCTGCCCTTGAACTCCCTAATTCTGTTGTGCTCCTCTGAATTGGCACGCTCTAGAAATGTGTCCTTGCTGACCACAGGTCCAGCACTGTGGTGGTTCCCTCCCCTGTTCTCGGACACCCCTTGTCATATCCCCTGAGCCTGGCTACATCTGCTGCTCATACCCCCGACACCCTCATGGTTGTGGTGCATATGTGGCATGAAGCCACACCCCCTTTGAAATCCTCACCTTCCTCGAAATCCCTACAGTGGGCCACCCCACACCATGTATCCTCCTCCCATGGGCGTTACAAACGGTTGTTGTTGTTACTGCTGCTGAGGTGCTGGTCTTGTGGGGTGGGGCAGGTTATGACTGCCCCTTCCATTGCATACTTTGATAGCTTCTTTTGCACTAACTTGGCCTCATCTGCCTTTCTCTCTTTTTGCTTACCTTTTTCCTGTCATAGTCTACAGTGGTGTACTTTTTTGAGCTGTACCTCTGGCCATTCCTTTGCTTCCATCCACACTAATTTTCCCAGACTCTTCTGAGCAGGTTATGGTAATCCCTGCAGTAATATGTGGTAAAATATTGCTACAGTTTTGTCCCATGGCTCTCAAGTTTCAAGGCACCAAAGCTCTTGAATCTCCTGAATGTACTTCACTGGGTCTTCGTCATCCCTCATTTTGCGTGACATAATCGCCCCAATGTCTGATGTGTTTGGGTATTGTTTTCATAATGCTTGCCACACTGCTGCTTTGCAATTGGCAAATGGTGACCCATCATACACTGTGTTCTCTATTGTCACCCCTGGGAACCCCGCCCTCTTCCATATGTCATCAGATGCGTCACCCAGTATCGAAACTAATAACCCCTTCATGTCACCCACTGCCAGCCTGTGACCCGCTGTCAGCTTCTCCATCTCATTAATCCATTTCCCCACTTCTGCGTTCAATGATGGCAACCAGCACTTCACGTTCTCTTTATCTGTGTGTTTCCAAGGTACATACTGAGGTCTCGCCCCTCCCCTCTCTAGTAATGGCATCTGTGAGTATGCTGCCATTTCTTCCTGTGCCCTTTGGTACTGTTTGATTTGTATAGGCCCTCTCTCATCTTCAATGTCTGCGCATATGTCTACTGGTCCTTGTCTAGGCACTTGTTTGCTCTCTTCATAAGCTCTAGACAGTGGCCTTCTGGAGCAAGAGATTGCTGTTTCCTCCGTCCTTCGTCCCGGAAGATCTCTAAGTCTATTAACATATGTGTTGTATGGTGCACCTGACGTTCGCTTGATGTGCTTCCTCCTCTGCCTCAGCCCATCCTTCTCCCTGTCTGCACTCCCATGATGCCCAGTTGGCTGTCCCGGTGGAGTGGGGTCTACTCTGCTCCCCCTCTCGACCCCACTGTGTCTGCCGTCATTGTCAGATCCCGTGTCCATGTTGCTACAAAAGTCATCGGAAAAAGTTAATCTCCTTGATGTCGAGCCAGTGTTAGGTTTCATGCTAAAATCAATGTCTACTAAATTTTATTTGCTGCCTCCTGCCCAGGTCCCTAGGCCTGTTCCACTGTCTGGTGCTGCGCTCCTGCCCTGTGAATTGGTACTCTGGTTCTGCTCGTCTCCCATCCTCAACGTCTGCTTCTCTCCCAGTCTACTGCTACTTGTGTCTTTACTCCACTTAGTGCCCGCACGCCTTCCTCCTTTCATGCTCGCTCTCTTGCTAGCCTACTCAACTGCAACTTCCTCTGTTCCCTCTCTTCTAACTTGTATTTGTCTTGCTCTGCTATCTCCCTCTGCCTCTTTGCCTTCTCCATTTCTCTCTCCTGTTTCTCCCAATCTTCCTTTCCTCTCTCTTCTTTTCCTTCAGATCCCTCTCTATTTTTCCTCACGTTTCCTCTCCAAATGCCCTCACTCCTCTTCCCTTCTCTGCTCCCTATCTTCCCTCCCCAGTTTCTCCTCTCTTCTCCTTTCTCTGTCCTCACATTCTAACCTCACTACTCTCTCCTTTTCCCTTCCATCCTCCTCCTCCAATACTTCTGCCCAGTCAAGTGTATCGCAATCCTTTTGCAGGCTCTCGATCACCTTAGTTGCCCCTTCTGTCTCCCCCATTGTCTTCCCTTTAAGTTTCAAGAGTATCTGTGCTGCTATCCATTCGTCCGTGCCTATGCCCTCAAACTCTGCCTTTGCACGCTGTATCCCTTTCTCGCTCGCTCCTGCACCACTAGCTAGCTGCCCTGTGCCTTTTGGCTTGTCTTCTTTTGTGTATGGTGGTGGTTTGTATGTCGGGTCTGAATACCCCTCTGCTGCCCTCAGTTCCCTAATTGGGTACATCCCCTGTCCGTCTGTGTCATCAGATACTACGCTTGGTGGGGTAGTGGGAGGTGCGCAAGGGTGAGACCCCTCTTCCTTCACCTCATGCTGGTTTAGCATCCAATGACACTTCGCTGCTTGCTCCTCTCCCTCCTGAAACATGCGCCACAACTCAAATATAGCCATGTGTTTGGTCAGTTTCTTCCCCTTGTAAGTGCCCTGTATATGTGTCAATAGCGATTGCTGCACATTATTGGAGAAACTGCCACTAGGCGGCCATGGCTTTGTCAATTTACCTTCTGTACTTAGGACCATTCTATACTGTACTTACAAATGTTCTGCTTACAAGGCGGTAGTGTCTTATACAAATGCTAAAGGGGAGGAGCCCCCTACTGTTCTCATGATAAATGATAGTACTTCCTTTACCTGACCTCAAGCTGAGGATTTTGATGGTCTGCTGTTCAGAAATAAAGGGGTTACACGACACCAATACTACTTTCCAATTTCTAGGAGCTTTTCCGACTTTGCACCTTGTCAGGTGTGCTCTGTGCACTGCCCATCCTTCCCAAACGCTGCCCCCTCTGGCACATCACCAGAATCCTGCACATGCACCTACCACGGACCGCCACTGGTTCACCTCAACTGCCAATCCCAAGGTCACAACACTAGTTCCTCACCGTCAAAACTCTTCATCCTATGCAACAACATAAGGGTGACATCACCAGGCACAAATCATAATACAGGTAGATGGATGTTTCTGTTGAGCTTCCTAGCTGCTACCTCATTGAAAGCCGGAACAATTACTGGGCCACTTAGAGATTGTGCTGAGGCCTGGAACCTGCAGGATGCTGCACTAGCCCCTCTCCTCACTGACACTTACGATTGCTGAGAAACCACACTTGCCCCCCCTTGTGGGATGATTGGCAAGAAACACTGCTCATGCAGTGGTCCTCGTCCTTTTCTGCTTCCGGAAGGTCTTGTCCGTTCGGGTACATGGGGCCCAGCCGATCCCCTTGGGTCTTCTCCCCAATGGCCCTTGCTTCTACCCAAGCTTTGAGGTTTTTCAGCAACTCAGATTTATTAACCTTAATGCTGTGGGGAAGTCACTTCTCTTGCCATAAGAAGCTCAGGACATCCTTGGTCCTGCCTTTTACAGTCTCCATGTCAAGATCCATGACTATTACTAATACCTAGCAGTGACTAAACGTTGCCTGAAAGAGTACTTTTATCGTTGGTGACTAAGTTGTGCGCAAGGCTCTAACTGATTTGACCGCTTGCCACCAATGTGAAGAATCAACTTCCGGGGCACCAGTGGTCCAGTGATGAATATCGGTTTCTAAACCATCAATCAGCCCCACACCTCTAGTACACCAGAAGGGATCTGAACAGATTAGAAACACAAGTAAATTATAACCCCCCTTGTCCAATATTGGTTATGTGGACGGAATGGCAGGGTTATCTCCGCAAGGTCGTGGATCATTGGCTAGTTGCAACACAGCGAAAATACCATTATTATCCAATGAAAAAAGGCACTCTCTAGTCAAGGTTATATAAACATATCTACTTTATTATTATTACAACAGACAGTTTTAGCAAACTACAAAATACAACCCACTCTGTAAAGGCACACAAGGGACAGACAGTTTCACGAAGGAAAGGGATGCACTCTGGATACTGACAAGAGGGTAGTCGGTAAAGCAATCAGTCTTAAATGTTCAAGAATATTTGGTTTCAGCACCAAGGGATCAAGCAGTTGTAAATATCACTAGGGGCCTTTGGACAAATACCAGGGGACAGAACCACAATGTCCCTGGTGCTTGAGATGATCTTGATGCTTGACAGCATCAAGTTGGCTCCTGGATGCTTTGCAGCTCCTGCGACCGAGTTCAAGACGGGAGACAGCTGCGGGTATCAGGTGGCAGGTAGTTCGGCAACTGAGGCTGGATGGATGGATGCAGGCTGGCCTAAATGGTGGCTCGGGGTTAAGAATTCTTGTCTCTCTGCTGGTTGGCAGATCTGGAACACTGGTAGAGGCATCTCAGACACCTTTAGTGACTGCAGCATGCCAACAATCAGTAGTGCAGTCGGTCGCAGTTCGAGGGCTTGACTGCCCCAAAAATGTACTTAAAAGCTGAGACATGTGTGTGCAGGCAACGGCATTGTCCTTTGTTGAAAGACTGTCTGGCACTTCCCACCTAGGAAGCTTGTTGACAAAACCTAGCAGGGCACGCTGTGTGCTTGCACGGTACCAGTTCTGGAGCTGCTGGATGGGTCCTCTGAGTCCGGTATCTCCCTCTGTTCCCTGGGAGAATTTTAGGGGAGGGGACTTGCTTCCCTCTTGGAAATCCTGGCCTTCGTTCACTGGCGGAAGCTGTAAGGCACACTGTACATTCAGCCAGGATCCAAATGAGTCCTTCTTCTTACTCCTTTCAAAGTTGGCAAATGATCTGCTAAGTGAGAGGCTCAGCCCTCTTTTAAAGACAAATGGGCCTCAGTGATTGGTGCAGGCTAAGCCTATCTTAAAGAACCAATCCTGGGTCCTCACCAACAATCTTCTGTTATATGTGAGGTCATAACCAGAGTGCTTTTCAATAGGAAAGTTAAGGGGTGTCATGCACTACTAAGTCCCACCCATCTTCCTGTCTGTTGTGGATCAAAGTGTCTCCCTGGTTAATTGAACTCTCTGTGACTCCTGATCAAAGTGCAGGTCTCCCTTGAAGTTTGTGGTAAGAACAGACTTTCTGTCTCCATCAAATCACATACTTCCGCCCTCTGAAAGGGGGTTCTCCACATGGGTTGCCTACTGTAAACAGTTGTCCCAGACATGACATTCACTGCCCTTCATACAGAGGGGTGGGCGCTAGCTTCAAGCTGACAAATTCCCTATGGCCTACATCACAAACCAAACTCAAGGGGGGTGTGAAGGTGAGCCAGTAGTAACCCAAACAACACAGTATCACAGTCCAAAATAAAGGGAATGTCCAATCAAGGTTCTATAAAAATAAAAACACTTTAATTAAACACATTATCTGCATGTCGAACGAAAAGAGAATACTACACAAAAACCAACCCCAAACGAAGAGCAGGGAAGATGCAACAGACTGGTTAAAGTCGCACTCTAATCGTAAGTTACTACCATCAAAAGGATATCTTGCTGAAAACCGGAGCGATTGTGACCTAACCAGTCTCTAGGGTCCAAGTGGACCGTGGGGGCAGTTCAAAGTTGACATCACCTTGGCTCAATTCTTAGTGGACTGATGCAGTTGGATCTGGGGTGGAATAATGATGCGAGCTAATCTGGCACAGTTTGGGCAAGTGGGTACATGGATGCCAGGAAACAGAGGGTCGAGGGGATACAAGGGGCTCTGAGTGTGAAATCCAGAAGGATGCATGCATGGAAGAAAAGGGCATATGCCAGAAAACCACAAGTAGAGAAAACCAGACCATCCACCTCTCACAGCAGGGGTCATATCTCTCAGCAGGAGCCATATATGCCCTTCATGCAGGTGCTCAGTGCTGGAGCAGGGCAGACAAAGGCGCTGTCCCTCCCAAAGGAAGAAAGAAGCCTCAGCTATACCTGCCACCAGCTGAGGGAACAGAATCTACATTCCCCAAGAGCCAGCGCGAGCATCAGGAGCCTCCCTGACTGTGCCCGCATCAGCGGGCAGCAAAACTGCCGTGCTTGAGCCCCAGACCAAGCAGATGTGTCTCAAGAGTTCTGTCCCTGGTGAACGTCTAGCGTGCAGCTCTCTGCCTGGTCTTCTCCATTCAGACCCTGCTATCAATCAGATAATTAATCTGCTTCATCCTCTCTACTCGCTATGGTGAATGGACCGAACAGGGCCAGGATGCGTGGTTGCAGGCAATCACACAACAGGTCACTGAAACAGGGTCAGACTTATGGAGAGATCAGGGTCCATTACATGTGGCCCTGAGTGAACTATATATGGCTCCTAAGGCCAAAGATGAACACGACAAGATTGTTAGGATAGCGGCATACCTGTACCTATATATGGGAGACATGCAGGATAGATGTGCTGAAAGCCAAAATCTGGCAAATAGGCAACAGATGGCGTTAGAGAAGGTCCAATCTGACCTGGTCTCTTCTGAGCAGAGGCTGCAGAGGAGCCAGGAGTCAGAAGATGATAGTAGGCAGCACATCATTAAAATAAAGAAGGATATGGATGTGCTGCAACAGGAAAAGGTAGAACAGGATACCAGATTTCTGGCCTTGCAGAAGGAATACCAAGAAGGTTTGGACTCCCTACTGCAAAACCAGAAAAAGCTGGAGCAACAACTGGACTTCAACAGGGTATGTGCTGAGCAGGTAGTCACCCTGCAAGGCCACCTAGATAGAGTGAAGGCAGAGAGCAACAAACTAATTCTGAAAGACCTGGATACCCAGGCAGAGTTTGATGAGGAGCGCCAAAAAGCTGGTGCCCTTCAACGGCAAAGGGACGACCTGGCGGCACAAATGCAGGCTCTTAGTCAGGAAAGAGACGCCATAGGCCAGGAAGTCTGCCATCTAAAAAGAAAAATGGAAGAAAATCACCTGGCCCACCAGGGACTGGGTGACCTCCAAAAAGAACACCAGAACGTGTTAGAGCACACCAGGAGGGTGGAGGATGCTCTAGCAAGAAAGGAGCAGGCCAATAGGGACACAGCTCAGGAGGTAACCCTCCTGCAGCAAAGACTGGCCCAGTGCTCCAGGACCAATCAGGAAACACAGAGAGAGAATGAAGCTCTCTGCCAGCACAATGATAGGCTCCAACAGCAGGTAGCGATGCAGGAGAAACTGATAGAGTCGAGTAAGGCCTTAACAGAGGAACTGAAAGCACAAATGCAGGCTCTTGCATTGCAACAGGGAGCAGGGGCGGATAGAGATGAGGTCCGCTGGGAAAGAGAGACTCCTGACCATAACCGCAGGAGCCCTAACACCAGGGGCCTTCATCTCCCCCAGTCCCTGGACTCTACCACCCCCATGTCCCCTGGCGCACATGAGCACAGGGCCGCAGGGATGGCAGATTACTATCCAGCTAAGAGTATGGGGCTCATAGGCCAGTACCACTCAGGAATGGAGGGGTGGGCATCCGGGTATGGGCACCCAAGTACAGTACAGTTCAATGGGGAACCCCAGGAGAGTAGGCCCATTAAGGGCATCCTGAAAACCTCTGCCCAGTTAGGTCAGTGGAGGGGGTACCCATCAAATCCTGGCAGCAAGGAGGAATCTGAAGACTCCTCTGAACTGCGCAGGACACAGGAGACCAGGTCCCCACATTCTGCCAGCCATTCCCAGGCTCGCAGAATCCGGGAAAACCTGGAAGAACAGACGGGAACCTCTGGGAGCAGTGCCTCTGAGTCCGAGGAAGAATGGACAAGGGTTACCCGAACCAAAAAGGCCAATAAGGCAAAAAGGGCCTTGCTTAAGGACCCCTTAAAGCAGATTAAGGCGATCAGGAGCGTCATCACGCCTTACCATAAGAACGCTAAGTATTCTGTTTGGGAGCACTTAGAGTTGTTTGAACAAATGATGGACACTTTCCATTTGAAGGACAGCCAAAGCTGTATTCAATATGTAAAGTGGACCTTCTCCCCGGAATACTCCAGTTTCTTTGCAGGGCTGGAGGACCAAAATCATTTAAGATGGTCCACCTATAAGGCGGCCATCCTGAAACATTTTTCTGTTCACAGAAATCCTCAAGAGGCTCGCAAGGCAGCCTACAATTTGCAATGTGGGGAGGATCAGGCCCCACAAGAATTTGTGCAGGAGTTAAAGCATGCTTTTGCACAGACCACAAGAAGGGTGCGCACGGATAGCAGGGAATTTATAAATACGTTTTTCCATGCCTTGCCCAAATATATCATGACCCAGCTCGTGAGGGATTTTCACGAGAAAAGATCTTTAGACTGGGTCATTGAACAGGCTACCCGGATCTATGAGGTGCAGAAACCGATAGATAGCAAAAGTAATGCCCAGAAAAACCCCAAAGCCAACAGCACCCCTGCTGCTGCCAAGGTGGCAGAGGTAAAGGTCACCCCCGTTTTGGATTTGGAGATGGGGGGGCCTAAAAACCTGCCTGCACCTAATAATGCTAGGCCCAGAAGGTCCTCGGGTCAGTCACAGACAGGGAGCCAAGGAGGCAGCCCCACAAATGGGGTCCCTCGCTCTCCTGATTATGTAAGTCCCCGTTACAAGGGAAATCGACCCATCCTGGGTTATGTGTGGACTCCTCCAGCCCAAGGGGGGGGATCCAGCCAAGCACCGAACCCAGGGAACTTCCCTCCAAACTTCCCACAGGAGGGCAGAAATTTACCAAACCCTGGGCAGAACTTTTTCCCCAGATATCCACCCGACTTTCAGCCCCAAAACCATCCATCCTTCTTTCCCCAATTCCCTGAGCCCAGACCACTGAATCCGGGAGAGGGGAGGCCAAGGGTGGAGGGGTACCCAAATCTTCCCAACCCGGGGTATTACCAGAGGAGGGACAGCTACCCTTCCCGGGATCAGCCCAGGGGAGAAAACAGGGCCCCGTATCAGCCTGAGCGGGTTTCCCAGTTAGAGCGCCAGGTTCAAAACATGGCGCGGGATATGGGTCACATACTGAGGGCTCAGCAGAACCCTCAGATCAGCATGCCGGCGCAGAACGCACCCAACTCTGGACCTGGTGCTCCAGAACAATGACGGGGGCAGCACCCCGATAACTCACCGGTTCCCAGGGAGGAGGCACAAGGGGAAGGGGGTTGTAAAGCCTTGGAGGAAGCTTCCTTCCTCACTTGTAAACAGCCCCTGGAAACCCAGGAACCGGAAACAAAATCTCTTGCCCCTGAAAGTCTGCCTCCTAAGGAGCAGAGGGGGGGTAGGAGAAACAAAAGACCCAAACAGACTCAATTTGAGGAGGAGGTACAGATCTTCCAATTTGAGGGAGAGGGATCCTCAGAGGATCCTTGGAAAAGGATCTTCTCCTTCAGAGAGGGGGGAACTCCTCCCCAAGAAAAATGGGTCCCTAGGGATGCAAATCCAGACTGGGGAGATGTGGAGACTGAGCTACCGCCGCCCACCATCTCACCCCAGAACCAACAGCAAGAAAATCCCCTGGTTCAAACCCATCCTGGGGACTGCCTCCAAAAAGGGGGGGGCGGCCCAGAACCGGAACCAGGGGAACCCACAATGGCTCTGATCTCCAGTTGCCAACTTTTTCTTTCAGATTCCCAAGGCTCTCCACAGAATTCTGCCCAAATCTCTTCGCTAGCGATGTCCAAAACCAGAAAATTAGCCCACCAGTTGTCCAAAAATGTACATTATCTGTGCCCCCTTGAGGAGAAGGAGGGAAGATATTATGCCCCGGTACAAGTACAGGGGCAGGGTACAATCTCGGCACTGGTGGACACTGGATCTCAAGCTACCCTTCTGTCCAGAAGGGCTTTTGACGAACTGAATGCAGGAAGGGGAGAGAATTACCAAATTCCTCTCACCTCTCTTCCTGGACAACTGCAGAACTTTGACGGGAAGGAAATTCCCGTTGAGGGGACTGCAGACTTGGACATTAAGATCGGGCGACACAAGTTGAAACACCCGGTCATAGTTGTGACCCCAGAGGGCACCCCTTGTTTACTAGGGAATGACCTCCTGAGAAGGTTGTCACCCCTAATAGATTGCGTAAACAAGGTCCTCTGGACCCAGACTAGCCGACCAATAAAATTAAAACAGAGTGTCAACCATGTTAGCTTAAACGGCACATGCCACATGGTTGAACAAAAATCTGACCAAGTAGAATTTCACTTCCAGAACAACCAGATTCCAGACGTGACAGTAATAGCAGTAGGACAACAGACTAGTGATGGGGGGTCCTCTCTATTTCTGAAAATCAACCTTCCTTCCAGTCTAAAGTGGTACTCCACGCTGGAAGGAAACACTCTGAGATTCTATACTAATCCACAATCAGAAACTCCCACTCCTATAGTCCAGAAAGATGTGAAATCAGCTCAGAGCCTGGCTGATATTCAGCAAATTGGAGAGCAGTTGTTCATCCCTGTTCAGTTAAATGATTGGAAGGACTCTGTTCTCGCTCGAGTGTGTGTGGACAACGGTAAGAGCTTCATCAGCGAAGCCATGTTTCGCCAACTCCCAAAAGATCCAGCCATTCCCACCTTCAAACTGATAGACAAATGGGAAATGGACCTGGAAGCACCTAATTCCAAACATCTCCTGCCAAGCAGGTGTATGCTCAAAATCTCCATTGGCAACAAGAGCATAGTCCACAATTGTTGGGTCGTGCGAGACGTCCCTGCCGCCTTTTACTTAGGCAGTGACATTCTCAATCGCTTTGCCATTAGTTTGGACCTAATAAACTTCAAAGCTTGGTCCCGATTAGCGGATAATCCCATGGGCTTTGATGATCCAGAAAAAGCATTTAGGTCAGCTCAATTGCTACCTTATGCAGTTGAAATTCAGACTAAAGAGGAAGTCACCATCCCAGAAAGGACCCGACAATTCTCCCTGGAAGTGAAAGTTAAAAGAGGACAAGAGTTGAAAAACCCTGATGCTTACATACATCTAAATGCTTCTCTCCAACAGCAAGGGTTAGGGGTAAACCCAACACCATTAGTCAACATAGAACATGACACCATTCCAATAGAGGTGGATAACAGCGACTTAAAGAGTATTACTCTAGCCGCAGGCACCATTATTGGAATGGCGGTCGATGACCGACATTTTTCCATCGACTTAGTAAATGAACTGTTAGGACCAATCCCCAAGGACTGTTTTGACAGTGACAGTGAGGACAATACAACACCAGACAGGATTTTCACCCGGCATGGGGGGAACTTCCTGGTGTACACTTCCTGCCCCTATGGTAAGGAAGATGTGACGTGTGACTTCAGGAGGGATGAGGTGATTTTCTAGGTACATGAGGGCTGCCTTTCCCACCTGAAGCCTCCGGTCCAAATCAGCACTCTGACCAGGGACTTCTCCACCCAGCTGGAGGAGGCCGCGGAAATAGCCAAACCAGAAGTCTTTCCAGGCTTCAGGCAGATGGTGGAAGAGAGAGTCAACCTAGCTGATGCCTGTGTGACTCTGGAACAAAAGCAAAAGTTGAAACAAGTTTTCTTGGATTTCCAAGATCTCTTTGCGGTAGACTCATATGACTGTGGTCGCACTGACATCCACACAACAACAATCCCCACGGACCCTGGCATGACTCCTGTGTTTGTGAAGCAATATCGCTTGCCTCTCGCATCAATGGAGTCCCTTACTGAAATAATTAAGAACCTTGAGTCCCGGGGAATAATCCGTCCAGTCCACAGCACCTTCAATAATCCGGTGCTGGGAATATTGAAGCCAAACGGCCAGTGGAGACTCTGCGCCGACCTCAGGGAGCTCAACAAACGGGTCCATACTTCCCGATGGCCTCTTCCCTACATTGACCAAGGGCTGGCCCAGATTCAGGGGTCACAGGTATTCACTGCAATAGACCTGACCAATGGATACTGGACCGTGCCTGTCAGCAGGGAGGACCAATACAAACTGGCTTTTACCTTTGGGGGCCAGCAGTACACATGGACCCGGACTCCCTTCGGATACCTCAACTCCGGCAATGAATTCAACATTTTCCTACATAAGGCCATGCCCGACCTGGGTGCGAGGGGTAACCTGGCTTATGTAGATGATGTCCTCATCAAAAGTTCATCTGTGGAGGAACACATAGCGGAGATCCGTTATGTTCTGACACAGTTGAGGGCCGCCGGAGCAAAACTTTCCTTTCAGAAAGCACAGTGGTGTAGAACCCGTGTTAATTTCTTGGGGCATGAGATTACTCCTCAGGGTCTCTGTCCCCAGGAAAAGAAAGTGGAAGCACTTCAGAAACTGAAAGACCCCACAACTCTGCGAGAACTAAGGAGCCTCCTTGGACTGACTAATTACAGCAGAAAGTTCATTGAGGGCTACGCAGAGATCACCAGACCCCTGATTCATCTCCTAAAGGGGGGGGTCAAGTGGGAATGGGGTCCAGAACAATCCGAGGCAGTAAGACAACTCAAGAGAAGCCTCTCACAAGCGCCTTGCCTAGCTTACCCTGTCAGGAACAAGGAGTTCTTCCTGGAGACGGGGTTCTCTAATACTTGCTTGACGGCAGTATTATACCAAAAGCATGACAAAGTCAATAAAGTAATCTCATATGCGAGCAAAACTTTATCCTCTGTGGAGGAGAAATTCAACGATTGTGAGAAGGCACTCCTGGCGACGGTGTGGGCATTGAAGAATTACCGCCCGTTTATCCAGGGGGAACACATCATAGTGGAGACTCCACACCAGCCTCTGCAATATCTCCAAAGTGATAGAATCCGGGCCGGAAATGTGAGTAATTCCCGAATTACTTCCTGGATTCTGTCAATGCAAGGCTTTCCTGTGGAGGTCAGATATGGCCAAAACAAGAAGAGTCCCCTCGCGCAAGGTCTGGCGGACTTGCATGATTGTGCCAGAGAAAACTGTCTCGAGGACGAAAGTCTAAAAATAAAGGACAACATGGAGGCATACCTTAATTCCCCCCACAAAGTCTTTGAAGAGGACAAGTGTGAGGGAATGCCCACTGTCTATGTGGATGGATGCTCTTACCATGTTGACAACAACGGGGAGAAAGAACTGGTGGCTGGCGTAGGGAATGCATGGGTGAATGAGTCCCCAGAACCCTCCGCTGGATACAAAATTGGTCCCCGAAGTAGTCAGGTGGCAGAATTGATGGCTGTGCATCAGGCCATCCTCACTGCTGTCCAGCATCAACTCCACGAACTGGTCATAATCACAGATTCAGATTATGTACGGAACGGGTTCGTGGAGCACCTGGTTAATTGGAAAACCAGAGGCATGTTATGTGCTAACAACAAACCCTTGAAACATGGGAAGTTGATCCAAAACATTGATGATCTGGTCACATCGAATGGGATGACCATCTACTGGAAAAAGATCAAGGGCCATTCCAAAGTAGAGGGACCAGACAAAACTGGAAATGACTTAGCTGATCAGCTGGCCAAAACCGGGGCCATCCAAGGGGATCTAATTGAGATTGAGTCCCTGTTGGGGGAAATCCAGGTCACTGCCATCACTAGGTCCCAGACAAATGCTCACAACGACCTCTCAATTGCACAATGGAGTAAGGAGACCCCTGATGCTGATTTGATTACTGCTCAGAAGGGGGATCCAATAATTGGTAAATTTTACCAGCACCTTGAGGACCCTGAGAACTTTCCCCTGACGGATACCGATTACAATGGGAAAGAGGACCTAAGAGTGTTGATGAAATGTCCAAAAATGTTCCGGATTCAAGACGGTTTGCTGGTAAGGAAATCCAAAGCTGGCCACGATCAGTGGGTGGTTCCTACCTCATTCCGAAGCCTGATGTTAAGTCACGCCCATGATGCGGCCACTGCCGGTCACAGGGGGTTTCACACAACATTGGAAATCTTAAGAGAGGTTGCATACTGGCCACACATGGGGCAGGACCTCGACCAATACTTGAAGGGGTGTCTTGTGTGTGCACAATTTCAGCCATCATCCCTTACGCACCGGGCGCCTTTACAAAAGAGGGGAATGACACTGCCATGGTCAGATTTACAAATCGACTTTGTAGGCCCTGTGATTCGCTCGGCTAGGGGGAATAAGTACATGTTGACTGTGACATGCTTGTTTACCAAGTGGGTGGAATGTCTCCCAGCCCCAAACTGCAAGGCAGAAACTGCAGCTGCCTTGATGATTAACCACATCTTTTCCCGTTTTGGTCTACCTCAAAGGATTGAGTCAGACAGAGGTAGCCACTTCACCAGTGAAGTAATGACAAAGATGTGGGAGATACTGGGGGTCAAAAGGAAGTTGCACATTGCTTACAGGCCAGCTTCTTCTGGGGCAGTAGAGAGATATAACCGGACAATTGTGAGCATATTAAAGAAGTTTGTGGCAGATTCTGGGCCAAGTTGGGATATCCGATTACCTCTGGTCCTAATGGCTATCAGATCTACCCCTTCATCTGCAACCAAAATGTCACCATTTGAGTTGATGACTGGGCGCAAGATGGTGCTTCCTCAGCATTTGCTCTACAGGACCCAAGAGCAGACACTGATAAATGCCTCCACTACTCATGAGTATGTAGAGAATTTAAGGAAACACCTCCAACATGCTTTTGCTTATGCTCAGCGGAATCTAGAAAGATCAGCTGATAGCATGAAGACCCATTATGACCTGAAAACTTCCAGGAAGGAATATCAGGTGGGAGACCGGGTCTATCTATACAACTTCCAAAGGAACCAGGCCAAGCAGCGCAAATTTTTGCCTACATGGAAAGGACCCTTTGAGATCGTCGATAAGATCTCCCCTGTGGCCTACAAGATCCGCATCCCCAAAGGCGGTTCGGCAGAGGGGGAAGACAAGTGGGTCCACATAAACCAGTTGAAATGTTGCCATCCCAGGCACCCTCTGCAACAACTGGAGGAATCCTCTGGAATCCTAGCGGGTACTGTCTCAGACTAATTCTCTTCTAATCATAAAACATACCACATCTAGTCTCTAACATACTGTGATTTGTATGAAACTGTCTCTTAGTCATACTGTTTTTATTAAAATAAGAATGTAATGTTTCGTTATGATAAAATGCATATGCTGCCCCACTATCTCAACAGTGGTGGAAAAAAAAAAAAAAAAAAATCGTCTATGAGTAGATATTGCCGCTTTTGCTTTATCATCCTAGGAGAAAGAAGACCTTGAGAATGACCAAGAAGGACGATCCGGAGACCGGGAACGAAGATCCAATGGGCCCAGTGGACCGCCCAATACTCCCATCAGGACCGGCGAGGAGAACCGATCGATCCGACCGGATGGAGGAAAAGATGCTGAACTGTGCCATTTATCGGAAGAAGATGAGAACTACATCCCAGATCTTGCGGGTCCCATTAGTGAAGGATCAGATGGCCACCGCAAGAAGGGGGGCTTGTGGGATGTATTTACCCATGCATCCGGGCCCTACCTCAAAACTGTGCAGTACTGGCATTGAAAACATCATAATGGCCAGAGCTCCCCAGAAAATGCACAGGAAAATCCCATTTTGCCTATATTGTGAGTTCAGAGATGCAATGCTGATTGCCAAAAGCAAACCCATACTGTTGGGAATTCATTTTTCTTGAATGTCAAATATGACAAAATCATGGGCACAGAATTACTTTACTGCAGAAACACACCAATGCCATGTCCTGAACATGGACAATCTACTCCATATAATATCACTTGCTGAAAGGAATCAATCTAAAAAAAAAAAATCCCAAGGATGGATGCAGTAACCACAAAATCCTGATGGTGGCACTAGCGGTCTAAACTCTGACAGGAGAGCTGTCTTGCAAACTGCATGAGTGCAAAGAAAGGGGTCTTATTTCATCAAAGGTTCAAAGGGGTTGCATGTCCTGAGAACTCTTGACACTTCAGAACTCAACACAAGAAGCCAGGAAATAACAGGGTTCTGTTAATTAAATGCAAAGTGGCCCCCTGGCCTCCTGATGTGAGCTTGCCAGACACCACACAAAGGACCCTTTCCTCTGAAAGGAATATGTTAATTCTGGATGTTTGCTGTCAACAAAGATCTGCCAGCCAGCAGAGATCTGTGACTGACCCACCCAAGTCTTGGAGGCGGACTTCAACACTCTGAGGACTGAATTGAAAGTAAAATATATATTTTACAAAAACACTGATAACTCTTTGTAATCAAATGACAGAAATGTATAACTTTGAGAGCTTTAATTTAAAAAATGTACCTTTAATTCAAGCCTAAACTCGAATTTGTGTGATGTTCTGGGGCAAAACCCCATTGTTTATTAATATTACAGACTCCCTGTTTCAGCTAGACAAACGAAAATGCATTGGTATGTGGGTAGATATGTGAGGAACAGTTGTATAAAATTTAATGAAGATCCAATGTTGTTTAGCACATGAAAAGTGCTAGAAGTTGCCATTTCTGAATGCAAGCTCTTAGAAACAACAGATTTGGACAGAGACATGGCTAAATTCAGCCACACCATGTATATGTAATTTCAAGCAACTGTGTAACTGTGAAATATGTCTTTTATTATCAAATATAGAATGTGTGCAATCTGACAGAGGAGTGTCCTATCTGCAAGCCATAAAATGACATCCTCTGACTCACAGTTCATTCCCCAATCAAATGATAAATGGAAGTTTGACCAATTAGAAGCTGAGAGAGAGGTAGGGTCAGTGATGCTAGAACACACCCACATTCTAAACACATAAAAGCAGACAGACAGGACAGATAGGGACCTTCAATTCCATTTGCTGCAACGCGCTCTGCCGGACCATACAACATCCAGAGATCCAGACTTTACCTCCATCAAACCTCCAGAGAGCCAAACTAGAGACTTCAATCTATCCAGAACTAGAGACCAGACCAGAGGGAGAAAGCAGTGCTGTACCCAGAGAGAAAGCAGTGCTGTGCCCAGAGAGAGACCCGAGCCCAGTCCAAAACCCTGACCAGATCCATGGCGAGGCCCATTTCACTCAAGAATATAGTGTGAGTACCTAGAAAACTGTGCAGAACCAATCTCTTAGTTAAAATAATATAATTCAATCTATTTAATCTAAGTAGAACTGCCTCCTAACTGTCACCTGTCATTTGTAAAGCTGTCACTTGTCATTTTCTAGTCGCAAGCTGCACTTGTCTTTTTGAACTTTAAAATTTCAAATCTGAAAAACGACCTTCACAAAATCGCTCATATCTCCGCAACCGTTTGTGCTAGAGACTTGCAATAACTTTTATTTGAAAGCTTAGAATCTTAGCTTTGAATCGCACCTAGAACCGCATTCATACCCCTTATAGTTTTACCGCAATCGCGGAACACGCATCCGCAAATTTTGCCGCGATTTGCAAATTTCTTCACATGTAAAAACTGCTGCTGCTTGCCTTCCATTTGCCAGAAATTCGTTTAACCTGCTAACTATCCCTGAATCATTGCAAGAGTGAGCCTGGACTAATATTAACCAGATACCACTCACCCTGAACCTCTGAAAGGGAATTAAAAAGCATTTCCAGCATATTTCTCATCCATTGCTAGCACATATCAAAGCATTTGGGCCTGTGTTTTCAAAACTCCTATCTGTGTTTTAAACTTCTGTTGTCTAAGCTTGGGGGGGATTGAACTGATTACATTGATTGCATTTCTGAGAACTGCGTGCTTTCCTCCCATTCCCTTGCATTGCATAAAGAGGGGGGGAGTGAATAGCCAGAAAAAGTGATTACATTGTTTTGTTGAAATCATATTGAGTATTTCTATACTGCATTTCATTCATTCAACCTTGCATTTCCTTGAACCCTATAAAGCATTTTCTACCACATTATACTTCTGTACCTATTTACCAGTGTGCTACCTTATCCATTTCATCTCAACTCCTTAGTAATTATAAAGAAGTGTGCTAGTGCCAGATTATCCGTTGTTGATCTTTATCATATCAGATTAAGTGTGCTATTCAATTATTAACTTATTATAAAGTGTGATATATATGTATTTTAAATTATCAAATAAACCTTTTAAACTTGCAAAACAGAACTACTTCTTGGCTCAGTGGGGTCAGGGGGATTCCAAGAGAGGGGTGTTATATAGGGGTAGTCATCCAGAACGCATGAACTGGACATAAAGATATATCAATAAGGGTTTCCATTCAGTATCCCAGACTAGGCATTGACTTAGCTGTAGTGTTGAATTGAATCCTCTTACAAGTGATTAAACCATAACGTGATGCTCGCGTGAGCGAGACAAGCGCTTGTATAATCGAGCACTCTTCATCTCCTAATCCTGTTCTTTTCTGCAGCCCCTAGACGCTGATCCGGCGCTCACAGCCTCACCATTCCTTGCAGCGCACTGGGCACTCACGCACGCATCGCTCTGGAAACGTCCACAGGACAAAGACAGCCAGATGGAGCTATGTGCATATAATGTTATGCTGCTCAAAACATGTGTGTAATGTTTATGATGGTGCACAGTAGCGCAAAAGGTCAGGTTTCATTCTGGTCAGTTACACACATGCCCAGTGAAGTAACTCGGAGCAGTAGAGTCCAGTGATGAAACTGGGCTCATGTAAAGCCTGGTAAGCGACTGGGCCACACACACAGGTGTCTGTATAGTGTGAGGAGAGAGTGCTATTGGGGCTGGGGCACAGAGGCACAGCATGTACGAGTGCATGGCATGGTATTAATGAGGAGACCTCAGGCCACAGCACACGGCCAGGTCTATGGACCAGAGAGCTGTAGTTTACCCCCAAATCCCTCTTCCTATACACAACCTTTACCATACCCTCCACCTGGTTACCCTACATCCCCTTACCCATCCAACCCACGGATCCTAACCCTCTTTCCCCAAGTGGGTTGGGGCTGCCCTGTGTAGTTAATAAAGCAGGTGCCAAGAGACCCCTGGGGGGGAGGTAGGAGTATGTGCTACCTTTGCATGTGACTGGGACCTGAGAATGGAGGCCCTAGAAGCAAGCAGGTGTTGAGTAGGGCAAAAGATGGTGCTCTGTGTGGTAGATCGGCAGCTCTTGAAAAATGCAGGTCAGAGCGGTCCCAGGAAAGGTTAGCAGTTGGCCAGGCCAAGTCTGGCTTTAGCTGCTGGGAGTGATGCTCTAGAGGTTCGAGTCAGTGGGCGCCGGTCATCGAAGTGGTCATCTTTGGTCCGACAATGTACGATCGATGAGGCACTAGCTCTAGTGCTAGAAGACCTAGCCACGGTTGTAATCCCCAGTTAGAGTCAGCGAGTGACTCGTGATTTGGTTTGGGTCTCGGCATTGAGCAGTCACTTTGGGCCTAGCAGGTGATGTGCTTCGGTAGGACATGATGCAGTGTCAAGCCGGTTGAGATGCAAGCAATAGTTTGGCTGGTTGGAGGAATGCAGACACCAGCTCCAACGCCTTGCCTCTTGCTCAAGATGCAGTGAACACGGTGTGACCGGTTTGGTACGGTAGAACAAGGATCTTTGGCTGGCCTGGGCCTCCGGTTGCAGTGAGTTCTCTGCAGAAGACTTGAGGAGAGGATGCTTCCATTCAGGGTCCTCTCCCCTAGTTTAGGAGATCCCTTGCAGAGTGGTTGGTCCTGGTACACAGCACTGGCCACTCCCAATGTGTCCTGGGAGTGGCTAGGGGACAGATCTTCCTTCTGTCGTGGATGGCCCCTTCTCCACCTCACGCTGAGGGCTTTGGAAAGTACAACTGTCACAAATGAAGTCCAATGAGAATCTTCAGATGAATCTACTTCCTGATCTGAGAGGAATATGCTGAAGGGTTGACTTAACTGCTTGTGTTAAGTCTCCAGGTAATTGGTCTAAAGCTATTCTGCTTTAGCGAACCAATCCCTGCTCCTGGCCAGAGTGGACTTTGCATTGTTGATATCACACCCAACGTGCTTAGCTCTAGAGGATGTTGAGGGGACAGTAAAGGGAAAAAGAGACAGCAAGCAACAATATGGTGGAAGGCTTCTTTCAGTAACCATAGCTCTCCTGCCTATCCTACCCGTGATTTCTTCCTCCTTAGGGAACAACAAAGGCTTTTAGACATGCAGCACCCTGACGTGAGGCGCCTCCTTCTTAATGGGTGTGCTCCTTTGATACCTGGGCCCAGGACTGCTGTGTGGCTGTCTCTGGGGAGGGTGTTACCAGCCCTGACAAAGGGGATCAAAGGGAGGCTTGGTCCTCTGAGCTTCTGTCCTGATGTTTGGCAGTAACAGCCCATCTGACCCGAATACACATTCCCTTCTACAGCAGAGTTGACTCAAAGGGGCTGACAGATGTGCGATATCAATTTGGATGTGGCGTCCATGATCAAAAGTAGTGCCATGCAGTTTCATACTTAAAATACTATCTCACTAGTAGAAAGTTTAAACTGGTCACCAATCATTCTCTATTAACATGGATCAGCCTTCGTAAAGACACCCACCAATGCGCGGGGCATGAGCTGGTTCCTAGATATGCAGCCCTATTGTTTTACATCAAAAAGGAAGAGATCAGGGAAATGTAGATTTTCTTTCCTGTTTCCCAATAGATGCTGAAAGAACCAGCAGCATTAGGTGAAGAGTATTTGATGTATCTGATGATGTCATCACTCCTTTCCCAGAGGTTGCCTCTCCTCATGTGGCCAGAGGATGGCAGCCACTACCTGATCCTGACCATGGGGGTGGCTGTTTGAGGGAGGAACACATGGGGGAGGTGACCTTCAAGGGGGTGAAGCGACATCATTGGATGAGACATGGTATTCCCCATTCCCTTTTAGGGACACCCCTTCAGTACCTCAGGCCCTCATGGCATATTGTAGCAGTAACCATCAATATTCTCCAATACTTAGTCATAGCACTTTCAAATATAATGTAGTTTCATTATTAGCCAAGACTGACACAAGGAAGAAAGCAAATAGAATGAAGATTGCTTAGCTAGACCAAAGTGAGAAGTCTAGCTTTTGGAGGAATCCAGTTGGCTCCAAACGACTCCCTTCAGTAACGTGGGAGTTCAAAGCTGGAGACGTGAAGACATGTTGAACGATCCAAACTGCTTTTGACTGTTGCATAAGATCAGCCATCAGGTGGACACGCAAACGTGGAGAAGAGGCAAGGCAGAGATGCGGCAGAGAGAGAAGGCGAGGTGGCGTCTGGACCAGAAACACATTCCCACCAGCAGAAGAGACACTCAAGCAAGACCCGAGGCAAAGGAGCTGAGCATCAGCAAGGGAATCCAGAGTTACACACAGACTGTCACGCATTATGCCTAAATTCTAAAATAGCTTATTTTTAGAGCAGTGTGTACTCATGATCATCGTTTTGGTACAAGGGGCACATATTAAATGCTGCACCAGTGCTGCAGTGACATGGCACTTTCACACCCTTGCCATATGGCAATTCCTCACACCCTCCCCTTATCCCTTGCTGCACAAATGTCAGAATGGAGATCCCTGGCAGCGGGTGGGAGCACCCATTTTCAGACGGGCATTAGCCCCTTGGTACTTTTGTAGCAGTGATCTTGGACAGGGAAGTAACTTAAAATAACATGCAAAAAGTGCCAGTACAGTGCTGACTCTGTTTTCAGTACATTTGTAAAGATCATAGGTTTCAGTTCTGATTAATGGTTCTCACTGTTTTCGTTTGCTTCCTGTCTTTTGGAGGTGTACAATGGGTGTATATAATAAGCAAATGATGAATAGTTTAACATTATCACTATGAGGCTTTCTTGCATGGTTTTGCCTCCTTCTGTGGACTCCCTATTTATTCAGATCACAAATAACCTTATGAGGCTGGTATCATGGCTATAGACATTTGCATTTGTACTTATTTGTCATTTATATAGTGCTTTACTCCAAAGCGCTGTACAGAACACACTTATGATAATAAAATGCGATATCAGACTATACAAAATGATAAGATCAACATCAGGAGTGAAGGAGATGACTCTTAAGGGTAGTGTGAAATAGAGAGTAAGAGGTAATAGAACAAAGAGAGAGGGGGAGAGCATCCCAGTAAAGTGGAGCAAGCAAAGTAAAATAACAAAATCCTTGGCATGGAATTCTTGTCAGAGGCATACATGGGTTGGTTAGATAGATTTGAGGGTAAGATACTCGGATCAATATTACAGATACCCAAAGCTACTCCAGTTGAAGCCAGTTGAGGCCTTACATTTTGAATTAGGTCTTTATTCTCTTCGGGGTCAATGGTTATTGAAGAGGTTTCAATTATATTGTGCCTTATTAATATGATTACCATTCTTTCTTGCGATCATTGGAAAATGTTGCGCTATCTTATTTCGACAATATTAACTTCATAAAGGATACAATTCATGAAAGGCCGGATTATCTAAGTGTACTCAAGAAACAAATCTGGGCATGGGATAGAGCTGATTATATGGACAAATTGCAATACAAAAGATGTTATTATGAATATACACAACAGGGGTTTGCTATAAAGGGCCTGTGTTCTTACCTGTTGAAGCCATGTAATCCTAAAATAAGAGAATTAATTTCTACCTACCATTAAGGGGCTGATTCATGGAATTATCCGGCTCGGAGGAGCCTGAGAAACTTGGAAAGAAAAACCGCAGTGTTTTCCAACACAACCGCGTGTGTTTCTGCCTGCTGTGGCTATCACTTTGGGTCTCCGGTGCTCCAGCACCGGAGACCCAAAGTGAAAGCCACAGCAGGCAGAAACACACGCGGTTATGTTTACATGCCTCGTAGTGTTTCTACCTGCAGCTGATTTCCCATTTGGGGCTCTCGGGCTCCCCGTCTCGGGAGCCCGAGAGACCCAAATGGGAAATGCTAAATGCTGCGTTGTCTGCCTAAATCTGCTTTCCCATTTGGGGCTCTCGGGCTCCCAGTGGGGAGCCTGAGAGCCCCAAATGGTAAAGCAGTTTCAGGCAGAAACAACGCGGTTGTGTTGGAAAACGCTGCGGTTTTTCTTTCCAGGTTTCTCAGGCTCCTCAGAGCTGGAGGAGCCTGAGAAACTTGGAAAGAAAAACTGCAGCGTTTTCCAACACAATAACGTTGTATTTATGTTTGCGGTCGCTTCAATTTTTAAAGCTGCGGTTTTATTTCTAAGTTTTCCGGGCTCCTCCAGCCCGGAAAACTTAGAAAAAAAAACGCAGCTAGTGCTTATTTTTTGTAAAAAAAATAAATAGCACTTACCGAGATTCAGCTGCAGCTTTCCTGCTCTGGTCTCCGGTCCCCGTCCTCCGCCTACAGCACTAATGAAGGGAAAGCCACCCAGCGGTAGCCTTTGTTTACTACAGCTGGATGGTTTTTCCTTCATTAGTGCAGCAAAAGCAAAAGCCAGCACAGGAGGGCCTCCATTTCACAAAATGGCTGCGCCCATGTGCTTGCTTTTGCGAATTTTGAGCTTGAATAGCTCAAACAAAATTTTACATAGGAAGTTTTAAAACGGAGAATGCTAGTATTTTTTTTATGTGGCCTATCTATTTTTTAAATAAAATTTTTTACTAGACCATCCCTTTAACGTCAGAAACGTGCACCTGACAGTAATGCATGCAAAAAAGTTTGACAGTGCATCATTTGTGCTGCTGTCAAGCCCCACTGAAATGCGCAGGTCACCTTTAACAATAAGGTGACCTGCGCATTTCTCAAACAAGCGCAAATAGAAAAGGTGCTTCCTCTGCAAAAGGTGCGCAAACTGGGGGGAAAGCATGCAAATCAAGAAAAGCAGGCATGCAAGAAGGGAGAGGCAACCACAAGTGTGCAAAATTTCTCCAAACTTCTGGCTGTCAGAAGTGAGCAGATGATTTGCTTTAAAATACCCATCAACATTTGGTTCTTCCCCAAAGTGGAACAAGTGGCCCAAAAATAGTGCCACTAATTCACTCACACTAACAAGTGACCCAGGCCACTCCAATCACAGCACACAACACGGTCTGCAGTCAAAATATTGAAAAAAAATGTCGAAAGACAAAAAAGTCGAAAAAAAACGTCGATAAAAAAAAGGAAAATAATTTATTTTTTTATTTATATTTCTTTTTTGGCTCTCGTATGTAAAATAAAAGGTAAAAAAAGGGGGGTTTGGGAGGGAACCCCCCCATATCGAACAAAAACGTTATAAAAAAATGCGACTTTTTTTTCAACCTTTTTTTTCTCGATATTTTGACTTTCGACCTTTTATTTTTCGATGTTTTGACTATGAACCACACAACACACTATAAGGCCTGCACCTTGGATAACTACTTGGAATGAAGGCCACTGAGGGACACAGACTGGCTTGGCTATATTAATGCACTGAACAAAAAAGAGCAGACATAACGTGCTCACATAATATGCAGAAAACATTTTTGGGTGCAGATATACCAGATGAAGAGTGGGAAAATATTTTGAGAAAGATCAAAAAATGCTCAAGAGATCTGAAGGTGACACTTATGCACCAAAAACCCTCTTTAAACTGTATAAGACAACAACCAAAAAGTTAAAAGTTGGGATCCTGGCTTTGGATAGTTGTTGGTTTTTGTGCAGTCCCACAGACAAACATGTAACGAATAATGACACAAATGTTCCTACTGCAAATTAAAATTCAAACCATTGTTTAAAGAGACACTTCTTAAAGGTTAGTCAACATTCATTAGTCCTTATCAAATCAATTTACACTGAATTTGAAAGGGTCTGACAATCACCACTTCATTATAAAATAATGTTTAACTGCAGTGTTTGAATCACATTAATTTGCTCTATCCACCGGATAGAAAAATGCTATGCCCTTCTTTTGATGTTATGCAGAATTTTAACAGAAAAATGAATATATTTGTTCAGTACCTTAACTCTCCCAGTTAAAACTTATTTACATGTTGATATTTTATCTTAACTTCTCGTCTTCCCTCTTGTTTCCCGTCATGTCCTTGTGTTCTTGTCCTCCTCGTTTATATCTTATTCATTATAGAATTTCAATAAGATTATTAATCCTGACTTGAATAACGTATTCCAGATCCCCACATGTTTATTCTTAACTTGGATATGGTTTGTCTATAGAAAAAGATCCTACTCAAGACATTGATTGTTGTAGATACAAACAGCGAGAGGCTTATAGGTTTCAAATGATGTATGACTGCAACAATAAAATTCCCACTTCCGTTAATTCTTTTTAATTACATCATTGTAGGGTTACAATAGCTCTCAACAATTTATGATTATGAAAGTCACAATGGTGGCAGAAAGAACATATAACCGCATTATGAGTTTGGTGGTACAAGGTAAAAGTGGCGGTAATCGAATTACTGTCACTTTTACCATACAAGCCAATAAGGTGTCAGCGCTAATTCTGCCATCGTAATTATCTCTGGGGGAAGTAGCGCTGGCAGAAATACTGCAAACACCTTGCAGAATTAGTGCTGTGGCTAATTCCGCCGGCAGAATTACAGCAGAGATCCAAAATTATATTTCTGTTGCATTACAAGTTGAAATACTGCTGAAAATGTGTGGTAATTCCACCAAAAACACAGTCCACCTAAAAGGGGGAGGTAAATGCATACAGGTGCAGAAAAATAAGTTACAGGTGCAACCAATCCACCCTGAAAGACTACAAAAGGCCTGCACCTGACCCTAATACACTTACCAACACCATGCTGCCACTAGCTGTTGTGAACTGGGACATGCTAATCTTCCTGCTCCATACTGAGCCGCAGAGGCAGGAATAGCAGCACAGGGCACAGGACGCAGAGTGGAGGAGGAGACAGCATACAAGGCAAGCACACATTCTCCGGGTCAGGCCCCCACCCTTGACATTAACTGGCACCCACCTGATTACTCTGTAGCAGCTCAAAATGGAGATCATTATTGAGCCACTCACCTTGATCCATGATGACATCCAGAGCAGGATCAACATCCAAACTGCCTTGCTGCCTAAGCTTGTATTAGTCCTACACTTCCTTGACACTGACACCTACCAGCACACTGTGGGAATGCTGCAGGGCATGCCCACATCCACATATTCCCTGCCCTCCACCCTGGCACAGATAAATGCCACAAACGTACGCTTGTACGCAGCAGCCCACCTGCCAAATGTTATAGCTGCTCTAGACTGCGCCCATGTGACATTGGTGGCCCCCAGCATCTGAAGAGGAATACTGCAACCGGAAACAGTATCAGCCCATGAATGCCCAGGTCACCTGTGATGGTGTCCACATAATCTCACACTGCTGTGCTCGCTTCCCTGGTTCCACCCACGATGCCATGGTCCTACGGAACAGCACACTGCCTGCAAACATGGAAAGCCAGAGTGGCCAATGGACATGAATATGGGGTGAGTACAAGTGCCATCACATATATAATCTCGTGGCATGCCCTGGCAAGGCTGTTCATGCAAGACTTGCCCTCTCAACCCGTACAAGACAGCCATCAACCCAAAGGACTAGGCCATGCAGGACAATACAGTAGTATGTCAATGATGCATATTGCCCCAACAAGTCAGTAATACACACACACAGAACTGCAGGAACCACAATGCACAGGGAACACATACCTACCCATCCAATGTCACTGTTGAACAATGCACAGAGACAATGCAACACTGGCAGACAGTGATTGTATGCCATCTGGCAATCATGTATGTGAAACCATAGTTGGAGGAAAGCAGAAACCACAAACCTGCACAAGAACAACCATCATCCATCCCGTCTACATGCATGATAGCAGCGTACATGCCCAACACAGGCAACATGCACCCTGCAATGCCATTCCAGGCCATGAAATGTACATCTGCTGGCTGAGAGCTGTCTACCCCCATATGACACTTCATACAATAACTGGGATAGAAAATCATGTTACGTAACAATGTGGAAACAAAGCATTAACAGAGTGCCCATCAACATGCCTCTTGAAAGGGAACGCATCCATAATGTGCTGTAACTGACAACTGTTACCGTTGCCCTTGAAGGTGACTCTGGATACCCCAAGCTAATATGGCTAATGACACCAGCGCACAGTCCACACATGCCACAAGAGGTGGCCTACAATGAGGCACATGCCAAGACCAGGCTGTTCAAAATGCAGACCTTTGGCCTGCTGTAGGGTTGTTTCCAGTTACACTTGACTGGAGGGGCCTTGATGTGCAGGCATGGGTAGGGTGAATAAATATTCCTTGCATTAGCCATGCTGCTCAACATCTGCCTCAGACGAAATGTCCCATGGCCCCTTATGAGGAAATGTTGCCCCGAGAACATTATGACTTACTAATGGATGGTAATCCAGTGCAGCAAGAACTAATAGAAAATTGACTGTGATCACATTGATAATCACATGTTGCTCGCCTTGTCCTCACATTGCTTCAGGAGAACTAGAACTCTAGAACCAAGTGTGAAAAATACCGTCCCCAACAATCCCCACACATCACCCTCCCCCTCCCCAGCGCACCATTACCACTCACCTCCCCACTCCCCAACGCACCATCCCTAATACACGCTCGAGGCTGTCAGGGGCTGATGGGTGGCTGGAGGAGTGAGCTTGCACTCTACGGAATCTTCACCAGGGCTGGCTGTGGTGTAGCCATCCCAGCACCTGCCTCAGCATGTGCTGTGCCTCCTGTATGACTGGCGGAGGGGCCACTGGGCTGCGATGTGGGGTCAATGGGTGTCACCACACCTGCTACAGGTGGCACAGTGGTGGACGTCTGCGGCCTTGCTGCCTCCCTCCTGGCCTTCCTTCCCTTTCTCTGATGTCTGCCTGGACAGGTGTGCAGGCGGACACAATGACAGCAATGGAGGTATCCTGGTATGCTGTTGGGGGTCCACAAAGGCAGGAGGCTGGGTATCCCAGTGGGGGCTCAATCAGATGTAAGCTGGCAGAGACCGAAGTAGGCCTTATGACCAGGACTTTGAAGCAGGCTATATGCCCCTTCCACTGAGGACCGGTGTTTCTTTTCAATATTCAAGTGGCCAATCAGGAAACAAGCTCAACAGAGCCTTGAAGCTGATCTTCTTGTGTGATCCTTAGATGGCAGCCTTGTTATCCTGCACATTCACTGTGCTGGTGGGGCTCCACACGAGGCAGGAGGCTGCGGGGTCCAGATGGGCTCAATCAGATATGAGCAGGCAGAGATTGAAGTAGGCATTATAAGTAGGCTTTTCAAGCAGGCTGGCTGCGCCTTCTGGCTGGGGGCCGGTGTTTCTTTTCCATATCCACACGGGCAATCAGGAAACAGGCTCAACAAGCCTTGAAGCTGCTCTCCTTGTGTGATCCCTCAGCGGCGGCCATCTTATCCTGCTTTTTAACTTCACTGTACTGTTTGGGGCTCCACACTAGACAGGAAGCTCGGAGGTCCCAAGGTGACTCAATCAGATGTTAGCTGGCAGAGACTGAAGTAGGCCTTATAACCAGGCCTTTCAAGCAGGCCAGCTGCACCTTCTGGCTGGGGGTTGGTGTTTCTTTTCCATATTTGCATGGCCAATCAGGAAACAGGCTCAACTGGGCCTTGAAGCTGCTCTTCATGTGTGATCCTTTGGCGGCAGCCATATTATCCTGCACATTAACTGCACTGTGCTCGTGGGTCTCCACACGAGGCAGGGGGCTAGGGGATTCAAGGGCAGGCTCAATCAGATGTATCAGTATCCTTTGGGTTTGTCCAGCCAATAAAAGTCCTTTCATCATCCAGAGGAATTTTGCCCCTCTATGAACAGTTGCTCTTTCCTTCTATTCCTTTTGTTCCTTCTATTCATTGTACTCCCTTTATTCCTTAGAAAAACACACAACCCACAAATAATTGCTTACTGTTTCTAGCCCATGCCTGTTGCGTGTTATTGTGATCTCATTACTCCACTTTCTTCTGTGCTGATTGTGTTGTATTTGCGTAGTGTAGTTTTCAATAGTGTGCATTGGTGTCTAGTGAATTGACTTGTTCTATGGGTGTTTTCGATTTTTAGCGTGCTTTTACTCACTCAAGGTGTTTTTTTTTTGTTTTTTGCTTTGTTGGTCAGATTTCCTGCATGGTGTGTTTCCGATGCTGGGAGGGGAAAAAGTGGGAGGGAAGTAGTAAGTGGAGAGGATGGTTTATAGTCATTTGGTCGAAAACAAAAATGTCGAAAGTCAAAATGTAGAAAAAAACATGTTAAAAAAAAAGTCGCATTTCTTTTTCAATACGTTTTTTTTCGAAATGGGGGGGTTCCCCCAACCCCTCTTTTTTTCTATTTTTTTTATTTTACCCCTTTTTTTAACTTACCGAACCCAAAAAATACATATAAATAAAAAAAGAATACATTCAACTTTTTTTTTTTCGATATTTTTTTTTGACATTTTTGTCATTCAACTTTTTTTTTCAGCATTTTGACTGACCACCGGAGAGGATGCATTCACCCATGACGGATGAGGAGGGGTGAGCTTTGTGCTGTTCATGGATGCCAATACACAAGCCTGGGCCACACAGCATTGTTGGTCCTCCAAGTCAGTTGGGTAGGCTGCTGAGGCATTGGGAGTGGCATCAGAAGAAGTAGTGGAAGAGGAGAAAGGCCCCGGACCATAGGTGGATGCTGCAAGCACAGAGGCGAAGGCTCTCCCAGAGGCAGGGGAAGCAGGGTCTCTTGTGGAGGCACACAGGGAGGCAGGGCCAGTGGAGAAGCAGAACGGCATTACAGGTTGAGCAGGAGAACACAGGCATGCTTCTCAGGTGGGAGATGGGGATGTCTGCAGCCAGCACAATGGATAAGGAGTATGGCGAGAACGCCTCTACCAGGTTGGGGGGCCATTGAGTATGGTGATAGTGCCAAGGATATGGAAGTCCACCAGGATGAGCCACAGATGGAGGACCACCCTGTGGAGGTGCTACAGCAGGTTGTGTACCTACCCGATGGGGAAGATCCAGAGGATGAAGAGGTGGTGGCAAAGGAGCCTCGCTTTGTGTCTTGACATTGTCAAAGGCACAGGAGGAGTCAGAGGGAGTGTCAAATATCTCTACCTCCTTCCACATTACCCACATTCATACCTAAAATTACTAGGCAAATCAGTTCTCCCATCTCTATTGAGCCCAACATTGACCCAGCTGCCACCACCAGCCCCTTCCACTGTGGCGAGGAAGTGTGGCGGAGTACATCCGAGGACTACGATTCAGCACAACATCATTGGGCACTTTGTGCCCACATCCGTGTACCTTCCTAGCCTGCTTAATCTGTGCCAGTGGCATAAGAAATTGCTGCTAGCAGCAGCCCCCTTCTGCTCACATCACCCCTTCAAGTGATAGGGGGCAGCATGCCACTGTCAATGGCATCTGAGCAGAAACCAGGGAACTGGGTGATAAGGATCTAAGCTCCCATTATTTGTATTGCCTTCTGCCTCTAAATCAGGCGGAGCTCAACTTCACGGTAGTTGTTTCCAACATTCACCTATATTGTCCTTCCACTGCGTAGGTCACTGCACATTGGAGAAGAAATTAGGCAGCCACAGCAGAGGGGTTTGTTTCATAGAGAAGCTTCATACATGGGAGAGTGGCAGCGGTCTACGAACTTTAGTGGGTGTTTGTTTTCTTTAGTAGAGACTGAGAAATGTATGGGGTGGCTGCTCTCTGTGGGAGAGATGGTTCCTTTTAAGGGGTGGCAGTGCTCTGTTGGAAAGCCCAAGGACTTTAAGGGCAAGATGTGTTGATAGATAAAATCTGTACCTCCTCTGATGATCTTGGTGGATTTGTTTTGACCACATGCAATTCTGACATCTTCAGTGCACTCAGCAAGTGCTGATGAAAATGTGAAAAGGCCAAAACACAACATTCCCTTCCTCTGGCTCATTTTGGTGCTGTCATGTTGTCCCAATGTATAACTCACTCACTGACAGCGTTATCACTCATCTCCCTGAATCTCTGCTACTTCCTCCCTCAAAAATCCCTCAAGCATGCCTCTCATCCTAGCATCCGGCCCAATTTACTTGTCTCAGCTACTCACTTTAGCATCCGGCCCAATTTACTTGTCTCAGCTACTCACTTCAAGAAATAGAGATGGACACTGGCCGGTTATAAAATATCTCCCTGAATCTCTGTTGCTTCCTCCCCAGAAATTACACATGCACGAGCCTTGCACTAGCTGTCCTCCGTGATTCTTTGCTTACCCTTCTAAGTGTCACCTCATGGCAGGTGTGTTATCCACTGACTTCATGAGACTGACGCGGACTTGTATATCACTCACTGCCCCGAATCTCTGAAGCTTCCTCTATCAAAAATTATGCAAGTATTAGCCTTGTACAGGCGACCCTCAAGGAGGCCCAACTTCTACCCCCAGGTGTCATCTAATGGCACATGTCTCATCCAATCACTTTGGGAGACGATCACTGACTGGCGTATCATTCACCTTCCTGAATCTCGGTCGCATCCCCCTCAAACATCTCTACAGGGTGAGTCTCACACTAGCTGCCATCAGTGATTCTCTGCACGTCCTGCTCCTCCCTAATGTGAAGCTCATGTTTCTCTGAAAGCTGCTTAATACCGAACTTGAGCTCTATACACATTTGTACCTTTATAGTTCGAAATAGGACAAATATCTTAAAAAGTCTATCCAAGATACAACTTGGCTGAAGCACCCAAAATTCAGGTAAGTCGAGGTGCTAGTAGATAAGTTTACTCATAGATAAGTAGATAAGTTTACACAAATATTTTTTCTGTACCTCTCCACTCTTTCTTTTATCAGTTTTACAGAGATATTTATCCTATGCTTGAGGGTTTTACTTTAACAAAAGAATCTTGTCTGTCTGTGTTTTGTTTAGGTTTCGTTAAATCTGTTACATGAAATTGTTTAGTTATCTATATGAATTTTTGTATTTTGTGATTTCTTCTTTAAATTTTGGTTTAAATTTGAAAAGGTTTTTTTGCAAACCATATACAAATAAATTAAATAAATAAAATAGATAAGTTTACACAGGTCTCCCTCTGAGTTGCACAAAGTATACTGTATCATGTGTATCATGAGCTGTTGATGTGTGTTTGCATTTGGATGTCAGCATACCGTGTTGATAGATTAAGCTATTGTATACTTACACTTCTAAAAGGTTCAATGATGATATAATGTGTGCTCGTATGAGAATTGTAGAATCATGGGAAACAATCAGGATCCGGGTTTCTGGGCATTATCCACTATTTGAGCCATGGATGCTGCTGTGTTGCAGGATTCTGTCAACCTTTGTGGGTTTCCCTTGCAGAACCTACTCACTCCCACTGCTCACCGATCAAACTCTACCTTGTATCTGCAGCGTACACTAACAGTGCTGTCTTCCTCTCTCTCAATCTGCTCCTGCCATCTCCATGTTGTGTGAGCTTCCTTCTCAAGCATTAACAGGTCTGTGATGTCCTTAAATGTCCTGGGGCTGCACGTGTGCCATACTGAATGGATCAGCATCTGTCTACCCTTTGCCAAAAGGTGCGGGTAACCCGAGGAACCCTGTTTGTGATAGGGATTTGGGATTGCAATTATTTCCCATGTACGAGGAAGAAAATGCTGTAATGATATTCAGAAGATGCATTAGCTCTGATATTAATGACATTCAAAAAATCCATTAGCTCTGATATTAATTTGCATGTAATAAACTATGGTTGCATTAATTCATAAATAAAAAATAAATGCAAATAAAATAAAATATTATACAGTATTTGCAGTCATGCTGCATGCATTATTTGCATGAAATAGGAAATGTACAGGTCTAGCAAATATCTGTGTTGTGCACACTTGGGGTTTTCTCTTTTTTCTACCTTCACTACCTTTTCAGACTTAGCCTCATTAGTCCTTAGTCTGTAGTGTTTCTGACATTTTGCCAAGTGCAGGGCAATTTGTATGTTTGTATTATATGTACATTGTGTGCCAGGTGCAGGGCAATTTGAATGTTAATATTATATTTACATTTTCAGTTATTATTTGATATTAAGGTGAATGAATGTTAGTTTTTCCCACTTGAATGGAAACAAGCAATTTGCTCTCTTTCAATACAACATAGAGCCCTCACTTTTGGATGCCCAATAAGTGAAGAGACTCAAGTTAAGTGGAATGAATTAGATAGTACTTTGTGTTATAAACGGGCTAAGTCCAGTGGACCCCCTCTTGTCTTTTATTTTAGTTTACCCCTGTTTCCCCTGATGTAGGAGTCAGCTCTTGTGTTTTGGATTACACATATGCTATGGGATTTAACATTGAGTTACCGCGTGTGGCTACAATGTGGTCGTGGCGTGCATTATTTAGAGCCATGTGGATCCAGTATTTATTCTCCATTTTGGAGTCCTATTGAACTTCAGAGAGGATGTGCAGTATTAGCAGAGTGTGGTAATATTGCATGTGTTGTATTACACCCATTACCACCTCTGTAGCGAGATATTTACTTTCACACAAAGCATGCCTGTTTAGCTATTAATCAGAGAGATAAACTAGTTCATATTTTTAAATACCCCCTGTTTTACAAGCTTTGCTTTGGGCCATACCTTGGTGGTGGTCTATCAGGCTATTTAAAATCTATTATGACCTGGGCTCCTTCATCTGGTAATTCTATTATCAGTCTTAATATTAAAGACAAAGCAACATTTTACAGTGGAAAGTATTAGTGAGGGTTAAATATAGCCCTTTTGGTGACCATTCAAATTCTGGAAGAACACATAGATATATCACAGAGTTCTTCCTTGGAAATAAATGTAGGACAAGTGTAGGACTTGGATGGGATTATCTTGAAATGTTTTATTTTTTATTTTTATTGATTTGGTTACCCTGGAAACAGAGCGATATAAAAATATCCACGGAGCCTTTTCTCACGGACTTGCGTTTACTGGAGTCTCAGTGCTGGCAGTTTAAAACAACCACTGGAGGACGTCTTAAAGTGCAACACCAGCTTGCCTGGACCTGGGAAAACCAGCAAAGATCTTTCCTGCACTTTGGCTCCACCTCCCAACAAGCACGTCTTGTTGTAAATCTTTAAGACCCCACGTCACTGCGCACCCGCGCGCGAACCCGGCAAGTACTACAAGTACTGTTTGCTGTGCCGGTAGTCTGCGCTTTCATGACCCTGGAAACAGAGCGATATAAAAATATCCACGGAGCCTTTTCTCACGGACTTGCGTTTACTGGAGTCTCAGTGCTGGCAGTTTAAAACAACCACTGGAGGACGTCTTAAAGTGCAACACCAGCTTGCCTGGACCTGGGAAAACCAGCAAAGGTGACTGCTTTTGTGCACGTTGTGCACGTTGTGTCCAGTGACTTACACGCACGTTGTGTCTAGCAGTGCTTAAATGCACGACAGTCCTTCCCTGTTATATTTCATTAATTATTATTTATTTCTTTTCTTGTCTTTTTTCTTTAATCAAGATCTTTCCTGCACTTTGGCTCCACCTCCCAACAAGCACGTCTTGTTGTAAATCTTTAAGACCCCACGTCACTGCGCACCCGCGCGCGCACCCGGCAAGTACTACAAGTAGTGTTTGCTGTTCGCGGGTCGCCGGGTCGTCGTGGTCTTAGGTACTTATAAAAATTATTTATTTTATTTTATTTTTCAAATTTATATTCTAGTTTTGAACCTAAATTGAAATCTTATTTACTATTTAAATTTAATTGTGAAACTTGACGTATTTTGCTAAATTCTAATGTCTGCATACACTCTAACTACTAGCATGCCGCCCACCATAGCGATTAGAGAAAAACTGGGTGAATCAACTCGGGACGCTACCATATGAAAAGCCTTGCATCAACCTCGACTTACGAGTCTGTTACCAAAAGTGGGGCGCATGATTACTCAGCGCTCACACTCAGTTTCAGCTAACGCTCGATTATGCCCGAGGGAAGTGATAACAAGCGAGGATGAGGCAAAAATTAATAATCCATTTACCACGGCCCAATCGGCTCCCACAGGCTCATGCACGGCAGCTCAGTCATCTGATCCCATAATCACGGATCTCATACACACGGTACCTATTGACATCTCATGTACGGCAGCTCAACCATCTGATCCCATAATCACTGCACCTATTGATATCTCATCTCGAGAAATCAGTCTGCACGGTGCCCCCACTGATAGCACTCTAATAGCGGCTTGTTCGGCCGGAGACCTACGACCTTTTGTAGCCCTCTTTTCTGGGGACACTGTACCACAACCTGTTTTAAGCTCCGCTCTGGCCCAACAAAATCTAAGACAAGCGTATATCCACCTGACCATGATTGGCGAAATAGAGGAAGATGATATTGAATTCATGAACCTTTCCAACCGTACTGATAAGTGCTCTGAAGAAGCCCTATACATTTGTTCAAATACTGGTGACCTAATTCAATTAGAACAAGATACTCATAGCCTTTCCAGTACAAATGATGAAATCTTGTCACCTGTTCCATCCCACAAGGACGCCCCGGCAATAGAACCAATGGTCTCCCCCATAATGGCATTGACTCCCTCACCCGAATCGGTCGAAGAAGTAGTCTCCTTTATAGCTCCCACTCCGAGACAGCCACGCTTTGAACAGGGGGCTCGTGTCTCCGACTTCTTCCTGAACCCTGCACACAGGGAGAGATATTCATTCCCGGAGGCCCCTGCCCTGAATAACACACTAACAGCCATGAACACTGCTTTATTGACCTTGGCAAAATTATATGAAGGGCTGGACTTTAAAATCTCTAATCAGACAGTCTGTTTAGAACATTTGTTGCGACTACATTCTAAAGGCATCACTCAAAATAATACATCTTCTCAAACTCAGGACTCATGGATTTCTAAACAATCATATACAGTCCACACGCAAACGCGTGACAATGATCACTCTGTATCTGCCGGCATAGTGCAAAAACCGGCATCAGAAAAACCGGCATTAGAACAATCGGATATCTCAGAAGCTAAATCTATTTACATCGACGTTACCCCTAAGAACTCTGAGGTCCCAGTAACCGTCACCGTGCGAGACCCAGCCACTTTTATGGCTGCGTCTGTGCCGGCTGCTGTCTCCAACACAAAGGAAACACAGATCTATGACATTCCAGTCTCAAAAAATATGTTTGAGGTTTTCAGCACAACCTCTGTCAAAACCAGCAATTCACGACCAAACAAAAAGAGGAAAGTGCACTTAGCCAAAAACAAGCCATCGATTCCAAAACCAATAGTGGGGAAAAAAAGGAAAAATTGTGTAGATCCATTATCGGATTCGGTGCTCATATCTACACCGGAATCTGATTCCCAGATGCTGGGAGCAGTTCCAACGACTGTAGCGACAGTGGCACACAAACCACTAGATGATTTAGTGCAAATGGTCGAATCCAGCAATGAACAGCGAGTTTCTCAGTTAAAAAGTCCAGAACCACCTTCCTCAACGTCCCCAATGGTCACAGTACCCGTCCTGGTGGAGTCATTGAATCAAACCTCCATTGTTCAAACTGCTCCCATTTTAGTAGCTATCCAAACACAGATACAGAAATCTATTGATTCATACATGAAATTATTACCAAATAATCTTTCACAGATAGGTAGACAGGCACAGCCGGAACCCTCACAAATAACGACAACAGCCAGTCAAGCCAAAATCCAAGATGTACAATCGGCTATTTCACAAGTACCACAATTACATGATCTCACCACACAGAACACAATGGTCACTGCTCCTCCCGTAAAAGATGATTGTTTTATAAAAAATCTACAGGGTGAAATTAAAGCTTCAGTTGAGGCCTATATGATGCGAAACTCCAATACTAATATACAGCTGAAGTGTGCGCATCCATCTCAAGTCCCTACCCCTACCCCTCCCTCTAATCAAGCCCTACTATCGCGACACGAGATACGAGAAGAGATTAAAGCATCTATTGAAGCCCTTATGTACCACCCAAAAGAACCTAACTCACACAAAGCATCGGATCAAGGGTTCCCCTTACCTATGCCTTCTATCACTCATCAAGATAGAAGGACACGATCTCCAGTAAGGTTGCCAATACAGGCAAAAGAAAGACCTGCACAGACCAAGACAAAACAAATTAGATTGCCCCATCGCTTCATAATCAAATGTCGCGAGGCTCCATATAAATCCTATGATTTAAATCGGTCCAGTATTTTGAACATATGTACAGAGATACCAGCTTTATCAGCTATTTCATCACTGGATATCGAGCAAATAGAATTTATAAACCATATGGATCTATCTATTGCACGCCTGTACATTCGATCATCATTAGTAGCTGAGACTTTGTGGCAAGCCAGAATGATGTTATTCGACTTGGGGTTTAATCTTACCCAAGAAGTACCACATGGTTCGGCTACACCGCAGGGACATAGCTCACGCATCTTCACCTCAGCTTATAACATTACTTCTCATCAAAGCCCACCGGACCAGATAAAGTCCACATAACTAGGTGTAAGTGCCAAAGTCCTCAAGTTGATCTCCTGGAATACAAGAGGGCACAATCACCTCAACTTTACAACAGTGGGAGGTTTGATTGATATGGATGTAGTTGCCCTCCAGGAAACCTGGCTTATTCTACCACCGATTTGGGACTCACATAATATTCTGTTTACACCAGCCGAAAAAGGTGTCCTTGGCAGACCCAAAGGTGGACTTATCATAGCAGTTAAAAAAAGTTGTGGTCTGAAATCAATAATTCGGAAATCTCCTTCTTTATCATTTCAAGTGGCGATACTATCCAATTTCGGTAAAAAAATAGCCATTGTTAATATCTATTGGTGCAGCAATACTCTGAATGCAGATGATTTCTTTAAGCAATTTGTGGATATATTGGATGCTTTGGCCCTAGAGAGTGATCTATCGTGTATTTTGATATTGGGCGACCTCAACTTGCATCTCATCCCAGAAGGGAATATCGCCCCAACAAGAGATGAACTGAAATGGTCTTTGATTATGAGTGAGCGCAATTTTCAGATGTTAAATGGTAATGTGACAGGTGACTGTCCCGCACAGACCACCTGGCAAAGAGGAGATCAACATGCAATAATCAATTACATCTATATTAATGCAAAAGCCTTTAACTCTGTACAAAAATTGGAGGTTATTCACACAAGTGTAAGTGATCACCACAAATTAAAACTGTCACTGCAAATTGATTGTATTCAACCGACACAATGGCGGAACTCAAATGTAACTGATGTAGTTGTAAATAATGGGCGAAATAGATTATCTTGGAATACAGAGAAGTTGAGAATATTAGATTTGAATCTAGAGACTATGTACCAGAGAGAAGATCTACTGGTTTGTGACTATACAAATGCCATGCAGATGTTCACTCGAGTAGTCACTGGTAGTGGGATAACTGAGCACCAGCATACCCATGCCTATGACTCAGAAATAGCCCATCGTAAATCTGAGCTAAGACAAGAAATTCGGCAACTGCGGAAATCAGAGAAAACTGATTTGGCCAAAGAAATAAGATCAGTCAAGCAAAACTATAAAAAATGGCTCAGATTAAGGAGAGCCAAGGTCTACGAATTAAATGGAAAAGCTATACTTAAACAACTTATCCTGAAATCTACAGCTGGCATATGGGCCCTTCTCAACAAAACATCTGAGACTCCCAAATTTACAGCCCAGGTAAACTCGATTTCTTCTGAAGTATGGCAGCTGTATTTTCACAAACTCTATCTATCACCCTTTCCTGACATATATTTAAATCTTCATGCGTTTACTGCCTCTGGAACATTTACATTTGACATTGACGACATAAAACTTTGCATCAAGAAACTGAGCTCATCCCGGGCAACAGGTCCAGATGGGTTGCACAATATGATGTTAAAAAGCCATGTAGATGAATGGGCGAAGATTCTCTATCGGATCTTTAATCAGGTGCTGAAGGGTGGCGTTATCCCTGAAACGTGGAGGAAATCCATTATTCTCCCGATATATAAAAAAGGCAATCGTGAGAACCCCAGATCCTACAGGCCTATAGCGCTCCTGGACTGTCCGGGTAAATTATTTGCCCGGCTGATCTTAAAACAATTTAACATCTGGTTACAAGATAATAACTTGAGAGATCCTTTCCAAACAGGCTTTTTACAAGGGGTAGGCACTGGCATAAATATTATTACCTTATCAAGCCTTATTCAGAAAGCATACCAACAAAAACAGCCCTTGTACCTTGCTTTTATTGATTTCCAAATGGCATTTGATGCCGTTCCAAGAGAACGGCTCTATAAGAAATTGGTTGATGCTAATTGTCCTTGGCAAATTTTAAAATGGATAATTCAATTACATACTAATACCTCAATCCAGATTAGACTCACTAATGATGGTTTATTAACCCCCCCAATACCAACCGCCAGAGGTCTAAAACAAGGCTGTTTATTAGCTTCAGCCTTGTTCAATTTTTTTCTTTCTGATATCTATCGCAGCTTTACAACACTGATCTCCGACTCTCCGAGGATCATGGGTGTCCAGATACAATGGTTACTATATGCCGATGACATGGTACTATTATCACAGACCCCAAAAGGGTTGCGACATCTCCTAGGTGCGCTGGACGAGTACACAAAAATAAATGGCATAACAATTAATGTTGAAAAGACAAAGGTCATTCAATTTGGCACCAAGAAACAAAGTAGTGCCCATTTATACTGGCCTCTCCAAAATTGTAAGATTACCAGCACCAATTTCTATGTGTATTTGGGTACAACTGTGTCCAACCTGTGTGCTGCTGATCACTATAATCAACAAGGACTTCAGAAACTACAAACGTGTATCTCACAAGCCCGGATCATCAAGGCAAGATATTGTAAATTTTCCTTACTTCCGATTCTTACATATTTCAAATTGAAAGTGGTGCCGGTCATCCTCTATGGTGCAGAAACCCGGTTTATCATGTCATACTCCTACTGGGCCATGAGGGAAGGGCGGTTTTGGAGGCAAGTTTTGAACTTACCCACCTCACAACCACTACCAACATTGAGATATGAGCTGGGCCTAATTTCTCTATACGCAGCCTACAAATGGCGCCTGTGTGCCTTGTATCGCAAATGTCTCATGAACAAAGCTACAACAGGCATAATTAATACCATTTCCATATATTTATTGAACTCTATGGACGTTTTTCCAAAAACATGGCGCCAAAAAATTAATTTAATTTTAGCTAAAGCGCAGATTAATCCAACATTGCTCATGGAAAATCCAAACAAAGCCAGAACAAAAATCTGGGAAGGTGATTGGATCTATACACGCTCTGCATGTTCCAACTATAAACATTTTGAGGCTTCTCCATTTGAATTAAAGCGTTATAACACAGTGGCTGATTACATGGTGAGGTCCCCCAGCTCCAACCATAGAAATGGCTTTATGAGATTCAGACTAAATCTGTGGCTGACCAATGAAGTGATGAACAAACGGAATAATGCTGATATCCCTCAGCCCTGCCGGTTTTGTAAAAATCAACCAGAAACTCTCATGCACCTGTTTTCAGAATGTGATAATTTAGCATCAGTAAGGAGTGTCCATTTTAAGCCTCTATTTAAGGATCAACTCATCTTGACTCCAAAAGAGCTTTGGGACTTAATTTTTCATACTAATAGAAAGGCTGTACGATATGCAGTTGTCAATTATTTGCAACAGTTGAAAATCTCAATGTATGCAGTACCAAGAAAATAATGACCTTGTTACATACGCATTAATCTGTGTTGTAAACCACTTTGTTTATTGTTCAATAACTCATACAATGTTTTATCTGATTTTAGGTAATTTGTAAATGTGATTTTATGTAATTGTTCTTTTCTTACAAGTTGAAAGGTTGTGAATTATGCTCACGACCAAAACAACTATATATAAAAAACAAAATAAATAAATAAAAGAAATATTTAACCTTACTATATTAAGAATTTACATGATTAAATTAAGAAGGTACATGATTGTATACATAATATGGTTTAAGAAACAGTAAATATTACAAGATACAAATTACACATTATACATCATTTTTGTTTTATTTGTGTTTGGTTTAAACAAACCTTTACAAACATAAAATGTAAAATCCTATTAAAAGCATATGCATACATTTTACATGATAAAACTACAATTTCCATAAATACAAGTGTACAGAAGTGCAAAGTGCATCATAGAGCGATAATATGCAAGCAACATTTTCCTGGTTCTCAAATGACAGTTGACGGCTCCCAATTAAAGATAAACACATAGTGGAGTGACCCTCGTACTTCTCTGAAGATCAGCAAAGAAAAATTTGATAAAGTTACAATGTCACTAGTACATTTGTCCATGATAAGCTAAGTTTCTTATACATAATTAATCCGATAAAAGAGTGATAAAAACAGACAAAGATAAAGATGGAAATAAGCGAATTCATGTCAAAAATAAAGGTTGCGTAGCTAGAAGTTTCAGAGAGCCAGTATACTATCAAGCAGCGTCTTTGGGATACAGATGTTATTAACACAAAGAAACTGATGCAATTTCAAGGAGCATATAAAAAATTCTAGCAGCTTCTATTAAAAAAAAAAAAAGAATCACATGCTCCGCTAGTTTGAAATCATGATAAACGTAGCACTGGCAGTTCTAGAAATGTCAGCGTTGCCAGTATAACTGTAATACGCTATAGGTATTGTGTGTGAGATAACCTTGTGCTGGGTGTGGCAAACACTCATGTAGTGCAAATAGACAACCAAGTAAGGGAGGGTGTGTGCTGCAGTAATGAGACAAAGTAGGAGACTTCTCACAGTCACCTAAAAGAAGAAACCAAAATTAGTATAACCTCACATTCGACACTCATAAATCTGAAAGAGTATGAGACCAGTTATGTAACCATGCACCATACGGCTTGATTTATTTGAAAAGTATATGGATATGTTTCCTTCACATATCTTGCGAAAGAACAAATTGTTAAGTGTTCTCTTCAAAACACATTGAAAAAAGTGTAACATCAAAGTGTAACTTAGTTATGATCAGAATTATGTACTGCCAAAACTTTGTGAACTCCCATTAAATACGCAAAAAGCGTTAGTAAACTCCTTGGATATCAACTCCAATTGGTTAATGGAACCTCAAATCACACTTCTGATAAACAATTTGATGATCAATAGGTTGGCTGTAAACCTAATGCTTGTCATAAGAATTGTCATGCTCCAAATACACAAAATGACAAAGAACCGCCAACGCGTATCTCAACCCTCTAGGGTCGGCAACACTCACTGTTTGTAAATGCACGTATCAAAATGGGAATTTGACCTGTATGTCTTGAAGACGAGAGGTTTCACTTCCCATTTAAACTAGTAAATTAACCATGTTAGTGTGGAGGATACACACCTAGCATTCCTTAGGAATTGCTAAGGATATGAGCAAACATGTATTAGTATCACCGGATCGGCACACACTGCAGCAAGAAATCTAGCCAGGTTTAAGCAGGTAAAGGCATATGTAAATAGGCTGCAGTGAATTTAGCATTTCGAAGTGAAGGAGCACAAGTGGTGGTGGTGTTGGAGAGCGGGAGATTTACTGCCTCTCACCACTAATATATACCTTTTGTCTTTTCATTTGTCCTGCTGGAAATGTATCTCTGGAATACTGATGGTATTTGGAGGGCTCTATTTGTTTTCGCAACACAATGTTTTTTTTATTGTTTATTTGTTACAATGTATTTCTGTAGAATAAAGGGGGAGACCACCCATACACCTCCTTCGTCCAGCCTCAACCTCTTCCTCATGCCCCTCCACCCACCCTACCCATTATTGTCTTACCTAAAAACACCCCTGCATTTTTCAGTAATAGAATCGCAAAATAATAAGTGGGAATAAATTACTGCATTGAAAAATATCCAGTGTAAAAAAAGTCTGGCTGCCATATGGAGGCTTTTGTCCATCCATGTTCCAAAAATATGATTAGATGTAGGCAATGTAGCACTTTATAGAGAGAGCAAGTTGAATCCATGAACTTGCACCAGCCCATAACCAACCTGGTAAAAAAAAAAACACTTGTAAACCTTTTAAGCACAAGTGGACTTTGAGTTGGTGCAAATGTATATGAGACAAATATAGACATCTGTGCATTAATACAAGGGAATGCTTTGGTTAAAATTGTATCCATCTGCTGATGGGCCAAGGAATTTAAAAGAAGGAAATAATGAGGTGCGAGCGTTGGCCAGTAGAGAGAGTGTTGTAACGCAGCACGCTCTCTTTCTCCTTGATGGACCAATATGTACATGATAAAAGCAAAGAGAAATAAACCATTTCACACAAAATACACATTTGAGTTGGAGATTGACACATTACTCCTTGATGTAGCCATAGGTCACCTGAGAGAAATGTGGACAAGTGAGCATTTATTCAAGATCCATATTTGTACTGGAGCTTGAGTCTTCCTCCTTTAGGACCCAATCATTTACATGACAGGAATATGAATGTGGGTACCCGGTACATGCAAAAGCTCTTTGTGTCAGAGCCTGAACTCTGAGTCTTAATGGGACAATGAATGTGCATGAGACATGCAAGCCCTTATGAAAAGGGGACATTTGATTTGAATCTTGATCCATGTCTTCTTAATAGACCCACAATTTACAGAATCAAATAGAGACTTGCGAACCCTTACAAGAGAGGTATATTTAATATGGTGCTTTACACTTGCTTCTTGATGTGCCTATACGTTACCATAGCAGAAAATATATATACTGATCCTTTACACAAGCAAATAATGCCCTACGTACACCTTTTTTCAATTAAAGCTAATAACAATAGATGCTCGTGTGTTTGTGTGTCGAGACAACTGAATTCCCAGAACATGTGCATCCTTGTTTCCTTCTCAGCCCTGCAGGTTTTATGTGCAAAGAAATATTCTGGGGTCATTGTGGTTATCACTCTCCTCTTTAACTGCACCCATAGCAGGGGTTTTGGATCTGTCATTCTCTTCCACTTCCCAGCCTCTCAAGTACAAAACTACTTTGAACCGATCACAGATCCTCCCCGTAGAATCCTCTCAACCCTATTTATGGGGACGATTCACAATTCTCCTAAAGCATACCAAGTGCTTCTTTCACCCCTACAAAAATGGCCGCAACAAACACATCTATTGTCCCTCAATATATCTCCATGAAGGATATTTGGAGTGGCCTAATCAAGGCCAGTTTTAGATTAATGTAATTTCTTAAGGCTATTGACTTCCCCTCACAATGACATATTCACTAGTGGCCAACTATTTAGATCCTTTTAACCTTGATACTTAACCGGTCTAGGTTCACCTGTGTGTCTTAAACAACTTCTTCTGCCAGGCTTCCTACAGGTCTGTGAACGTTTCAGGATATCATTTCTGCCAGTTGAACTTGTACCCTGACAAGGTCCCACACTCTTCAATGAACCTTAAAATCATGGATATCCTGCCTGGTGCCCCGGAAATACTAGACAGAGGCAAACAACCAAAGCAAACAACAACTCGTGATGTTGCATGCTCTCTCAGTACACACCCATTATTGGTTCCATGTTTTAAACAATGAATATCTCACCAAATTGGTTCAGCTGTCTTGCACCACTGAACAACTGGGACATCACTCCATTTACAATCACTTGCACTGTGCATTTTCTGCAAAGTTTCCATCAACCGTAACTGCTTCCAGCTTCTTAAACATGAATGTCTACTGACCACGATCAAATTATGTTTCTGCATTTAAACCAAGCACTTCAATGGGTTCTTCCTCTTCCCTACACAAATGCTGCAGAGCCAGCAGTGGCAATGTGGTATTCTTACCATCCTGACCTCTAATAAAAACACATTGTTCTTTTCCAGTTACATGTTTCATAATTCTTCCAGTCTAGGAGCCAATGCTTTGGCATCATCATCCAATCTACATTAATCAATTATACTGGTTTGTTTGCACTCAATGTATGACCTCTGTCTGGCTTTGATGATACCATCAACAGTGAACTTCTCATCATATCTGTCAGCTATCACCTTCCCTAGGTATATCCAAATATCTTCCCCAGTAGGCTCACTAGCATGTCTTTGTTTCTTTGATAATATTCAGCTGTGAAGCTATCTAATCCTGGTGACTTTCTGCTACTAAAACTATCTTTTTCGGTTACTATCTAATTCTCAGTGATGTTTAAAGCCACTCTATCCCTCTACCCATCCACTATCCCAGGACAATTGGCCTCTTAGACTACCTTTGTAGATATATCCTCATTTAACCTATTCTTCTGTCATTCTGTCTAGCTTAGTCACTGCCATTGGATAGAGGTATAAGGAGAGGTTTTGGAGGTGGGTGGGTTGTAGTGTTAGCACTCTCATTGAGTTGCCCTTTTTTGCATCCCTTGTTTCACAATCACTCCACTCCTTGCCAGTATTAGTGTTCTTTTACTTTCATTCCATTCGCTAGTACATTGTGACTGGTTCGTCGCCAGGATAGATTTAGTACATATCATGGACTGGTTTCTTCCCTGGCTATTACTTTCTCCTTCACCGGGAGTAATGGCTCCCTCACCAGCCTTATCCCTAGTGCTCAGACATTTGTGTCAATACCGATATAATGCCAGGTTATTCTGGTACACAGTTAACTCAGTAGGTTTTATATTAGCACATCAGTGATAAGTCAGTAGTGTGCAGTTCCCCAATAGGTATTTAGTGCTCAGTAGGCAAATAACGTCTGCTGATCTTAATGTGTGTTTCCACCGCTGCCACGCTGAGTAAGACTTTGCTGGCATTTGTCCAATCAGTTTTTCTCCTTGCCAAGCACACAGTCTAGCGTTGTTCAGCCCCGCCAAACCTGTGGCTTATCTTTAGTATCTAACAGGACTGGAATAAACATGGGGGCCCCTGCAGTGACTCCGAGCCCAGTATTCAAAAATGAGTGCGCAGTACACATCTGTAGTTCATCACAGGACTTTGTGATGGTGGGCTTGTCCAGAGGATTCTCCCCACTGCAGTGAATCTATCCAGTGTGGGTGCTGGTTGCCTGCTTCTTCAGTAGCATCAACAGAAACAGCATGCACTGGGTGCGGGTGGGTTTATGGAGCCCAGCCCAACCCAAAGAAGGCCACAGCTGGGGTATGATGGGAACTGTAGTGTCCATCTCATTTTTCAAAAGTAGTGTCCTCAGTGACTTCTCATTGGCACATATTAGGTGGACTCTGTTGTTCCCTGTGTCTGAAGAGGGGGAAGGCATCCAAGGAAACCCATAATTACGTTGCTATTTTTTTTTAATGCAGCCATGAGGGTATGTCCACTATGAGGGCATATGAGGACATTGGGCCCTGGCAGATTTGCTGAATGCCGAGGGACAGAACACCCCTGGACCATTCCAGCTGTGGGACTATCCACTTTATTGTCAGAAAAGACAGGTGTGACTAGATAACACGGTTCTATGTGATTTTACCAAAGGTAAAATCAGAGTGGTACATTTCAGAGTGGTCAAAATACAGGAAAAATACTGATTCTTTTTAAGCCCCCGTTTTTCTATCATTTTAACCCCACCCCAACACCATCCCCACCCCTTTTAACTCTTTACCTCACTATCATATTTATATATTTAATTAAGATTTTCGGTATTTTTTCGGTATTTTGACTTTTGGTGAAACTTACCACTCTGATTTATTGTCGGTAAAATGACTGGGTACTGATAGCACACATGTCCTTCATTGGACAAAAAGGCCACCGTGCAATGCCTCCCCTTTTTAACAGGCACTCACCACTCAAGCAATACATGATCCCAGTATGAGCAATTTTAGTGGGGAAATTACATTGCTCAATATGCATTTTTAACTTCGGTCCACCTACCTCATATCCCCCATCTACTTGAACCTGGCTTTCAAATTGTCCACTTTATGTTATCAAGAGATCATCCAATGTTAGAAGTTAGTTGAAATTGTGTCTGTGGCTGGGATAATGTTCTGCTTAGCACTTAAAAACCAGTCAATATTCGGTGTACAATTGTTGCTGTACATTCATTATTCAATAACCATGTAGCAAGGGCGTTTCTAGAAGACCCACACCCTAAACATATACTAAGAGTTCATCACCCACAGATGGGAGAAAAGAAACTGCTGATCCCGAACCAGTGCTCAACCAAGGCCCGAAAAGTGGCATCGAAGAATAAGGTGCTTGGCATGGAACTTGGTGAGTAATGTACTGTTCGCCGATTCTTTGACTAACTCCAGTGTATTCTGCATGCATTAACAACATTGGATAGGTTTATGTTTCTACACCGAACTCCGCAGCCGCAGTTGGATGTTATCAATCTACAGAAGGATGACCTGCATAATCTGTGCAGTCTTTATAGTACCGTTCACCTTTGCATCACACATCTATGTGTCCAATTGCTAAATTCTCTTCCATTGCTCATGCAACCCGCATTTCATTTGTTTTTTTGGTGCTGCTTGCATTCATTCAATTATCGCTTCTATACCTTTTTCTCTCTGAGACCTCCACCACTTCGCTTATTCCTCTCCCAGGTCTGTGCTTTCTTTGCTAGGCAAGGTTCTGTACTCCACAATAAAATTGTTTCTGCTTCTGTTTCTTTTGCTTTACTGAATGCCAACAGTATGGGTGCGCTTGCTCGAGAATCAGGTGTTGGACTACACCATAACAAAACCATTTTGAGGTACTCCCCACTCTCCAGGATAGTGGAAGCCATGCAGAAAGCCAAGAAGTGGTCGGCCAAGAGCTAAGGACAAGAAGTGGTCAGCCAAGAACCAAGGAGCCAGCACTGCTAAGTTAACCAAACCAAAACTCGTGCCCCCTCCTGGCACAAAACAGTTGGTGAGTGAAGGATGTTCACCAATATGTCTGAACAGATAAGGTTTTTGTTGCATCTTCTTGTCCCTAGCATACAGAGGTTGATAGACACTTTGGACAGGTAGGTGTAGAGCCAGGAAGTGTCTGCTCCCACCAAGAGGGTGAGGTAGAAGTGTGGTCTGTGCTAGACCTGACACCATGCCTGGCAGTTTTCATAATGACCACCCTGTTGGCATCACCCTCTGCATCTCCTCCTAAGTGTGCAATCACCCATCATCCATTGCTTGCCTTCTCCTCACCCTTTCCTTCTTTTTTCCTGTCCCCACCCTGTACCCTCACCTTCTCGCCCTCCTTCACACAGGTAACGTTTGCTTTCTCCAACCTTCCCACACACAGGTCCCAAAGTATCCTTGCTCCGTTAACAGCCTTCACCACAGACTTACATGTACTTGCCAATTTGATGTTTGCCTTGCCATGTATCCACCAGCCCTGTCCTGTTTCTTCAAGGAAGAGGAATCTGAGTACCCCATTTGCCCATTACTCTCTGAAAACCATTTCATCAGAAGGTGAAAGACTTATGCTTAGTAAACGCAATCAGTGCTCAGGGAATGCAGTCCACATATTGTTCAAATATTTGGTCACGTTTGAGCAATATGAACAGTGATGAAAGTGCAAGTGACTTCAGTTTGATGGAATGGACAACAAGGTGGCCCTTCCTCTTCTTCTGAGGACTATCAACCTTATCTTTGTACATTTGGGCTTTGAGGGCTACCATACCCAGCTTTGTAAAAATAAAATAAACACATTCTTCCAGAAGTCAAAGCAGAACCTGTGGCCCATCCAGCCACCTCTCTCCTCTTGGTCCCTGAGACCATTGGATGGACCACAGACAAGCGTCATCCCTCCGCCCTGTGCATGCTCCACCCCCACAGACCTTGGTCCCTGAAATTAGTGGCTGGTTCACTAGCAGTAGTTACCTTTCTTCCCCTGTACACCATCTGCCACTCCTCAATCCCTGCTGTCTCTGTCTGACCCTTCCACTTTCTCTCCTTCAGTTCCACTCTACAGTGGGGAATTCCAGACTCACATTCTGAATGGACAACACCATCTCACTGTGCACATTAAACTGATCCTTCCACTGCATACCGTTTCCCATAGGATGCTGCACTTGTATTCTTGCTCTCACACTATTCCTTTTGCTGATATTTACTTTTGTGGTATGTTTTACTTTACTTGGTTTACCAAAGGTAAGGGACATACTGCCATTAATTCCATTATAGCATGTTCTTACTAATTTTATTTATTGGTAATGATGATACAAGCAAAACCATTCATCCAATATGGGCTGACACATATTGTTGTTTACGTGCTCCTTGAGGTAAAGACTCTCACAGGTGAATCTCTGTTTATACGATAGGTGTAATACATATCCCAGAATGAACCGGGCATATTTGCATGTACTACACACACACCCGGAGCTAGCTTTCTCTCTACTTCTTAATGTCTCCCTGCTTCACCCATTCACACTTAACACAGTGCTCCACAGTGCTCCAGCACTTTTCAACAAATTGGATGCTGGGAGCCTATGTTTTCCAGCCAATCTACGTCATGTTGACCTACCATTAAAGGGAAATATGTTATCAGAAATGTTGCCTAGATATGCATCCTGTTTGTCGTCGTTCTTTGCTTAGCCTACGAGATTGCCATTTCAAACGATATTAAACAAATATGCATACATGAGTCACTGATAAGGGAATTATTGCAGGCCTGACCATGCCAAAATGTTTAGTTACAACTTGCAACTTTTACCTAAAAATCGGAAACTTCCCCCTTACAAATGAGGGTGACTTCCGTTCAAAGTAGATCGGCAAGAGGCGAGACTTGCTGAGGGCTGAACAAGATCAGTGCCAAATTCACCCTGGGAGTGTACACTGTTACACCGGTATGAATGTTTTTTTTTATTGTATCCGTCATGCTGTCAACAAAGACATCTTATCTTCGGTCATTACTGAATGTACAAAGGGTTGGGATTTCCACTTGGCCAAGGTTCCTGTTCACCTACAGGCTTGGTTTTACACGAACTCTAATGCTCATTCATACTTATATGGAATTTGAAGAGCCTAACCAAACTTCAAAACCTATATGTATTTTCCTGAATCTGATAACCCTGAAGAAGCATACGCACATATATTTACGGCAGCAGCATAGTTAAGGCTCCATGGAACTTCCAAAGTAAAATAAAGACGTTCACATCCCTAAAACCTGCCTAATCGCTGACCACTGTTTACCAGACTTTCCAAGTTAGAGTTATCACCTGTTTTGGGAAGTATGTCAAATTTTGGGAATCATTTTGAAGTATTGTAAAAGTAATGGAAAACGTGTTTTTATTGTAATCAATGTATCAAACATATTTTTGTGACAGATTTGTCAAAATGACAAGCAATTTTCATCAAATCTCACACATAAATAGGCCTCAAACTGAACTGCTGCACAATGCAAATTTGGTGAAAATTGGGTTTTGAGGATTTTGAGAAGTAACACTTAGCTGACATGTATGCATGTGTCAGTAGTTGAGTCATGCACTGTGTTGGATGGGCTATTATCTGGAATGGCCTTTCAACATCTTCATAATATGGAGGTCCAATTTCGCTCAAATGATTTGAACCTTTGTTACGAGTGTGAACACATTCAATGCTATTCGAGCTAATAGGCACAAACTGGCTCGGGCCATGTCGAATTAGCTTGAAGATGGACGTACATCATCCAATGACACTATTAGCTCAAAATGATTCACCACAGACGGACCAGCTGGCCTGAATTGTGTCGAATCATCTCTCACTCATTAACTATGTCGTCCAGGGATTTTGTTTCTAGTGCAAACAGATTAAATACACTTCAAACCAATAGGAAACAAATGGCTTGAACTGTATAAAAATGGCCTAAACCCTAAAAAGCAATCACGGAGAAGTACGTCATACTTTGCTAACTGCAGCTGATTGAGTTAGGGAGAGTCGGAGTGAGGGTTCTTTTGACAAAATGGCAAGGAGAGAGGACTAGGAGAGGGAGAGGGGGTAGGAACATATTAAATGAGGGGTCTCAACGTTCTGGTTCACAAACTCAAGAGGCCCTGTGATAAGAGCAGCAACAGCCCCTGTATTTCTGGGTGTTCTGCAGCTGCTGCCCCATGTACTCCTAGCTGAACTGTATGTAGATTACGTTAGGAGCTGCAGTTCATATAGAGGAGCCCAATGAGCCACCACCAGCCGTGTGATAAAGAAACGTCTTCTATAGTCAAATGCAGTATTTGTGGGGACACAGTAGGCTATGGCAGAGGGGGTCCCATTTAACCACTAATGGCTTACAGAGACACGTGGAGAGGTACAACTCTTCAGATGACACAAAAGCAGGACCATCTACTCCTGTTACCCTGGGGAGGAGACCACAGCCTGCAGGATAATTCCAAGGGGCCCCTTCCTGGGTAGGGATTTACACTGCCTGGGATACTGAGGATATTAACATGGCACACATCTGGCAAATCCTTGGTGCCACATGAAAACGCCCAAGTGAAGCATGTAAAGTAAGTCTGTGTCACTCATGCTTCCTCTCCACATATTCTTGGTTTGCTTATCCCTCACAAAATACAAACAAATACAACAAAAACAATATCACCCCAAACAAAATACAATACCTTTAGTGACATGAGAGAGAAACACACACATAACTTTTATTCTGAGGGGGTAGACTATTAAGTTAATTGGCGAATGAGCACAACATTCATTTGACTCACTTGGTTAAGAAACACCCAGCTGAGCATTTCTTTCTGAGGGGGCAGAACATTGTGCCTGTTTTTTCTCTTTCATGTTCCTCTTTTCATAAAGAGTTAGGGTTTATGTGACATTTTGGTATTGTATCATGCCGGTCTGGTAGTCTAAAAGGTTGTTATTAAACAATATGCATGTAAATAAAGCAACAAATAAAAAGAGTTAGAGTTACAATGGGCCTCATTCTGAGTGCGGCGGTAAGGGGTTAACGGCACTGGTAAGGATACCGGTGCTGTTAACACCCTACCGCTGCATTCCGAGGTCCCTTAGCGGGAGCAGCTAAGGGAGCGGGCCCGTTATTAGCTCCTTCCCCATTCCAATTGAGCCCTATGGGGGCTCAAATGGGAATGGGGAATGGTTTTCGGAATGGGGACTTACCGGGTCCACAAAGGTCGGGATGTCCCGGTAAGGGTTACCAGACATTTGGTCGAAAAAAATTGGTGGACCAGACAAATGGTCGAACCAATTTGGTTGAAAACCAATTGGTCGAATTTTTGTATTTTTTTATTTTCACCCCTTTTTTGTTTTTTTTTGGAGGGGTCCCCCCTAACCGCTTTTTTTTCTAAAACCCCCTTTTTTTTAAAAACGAAAACCCGAAAAATATATATATAAATAAAAAAAAAATTCAACCATTTGGTTTTCGACCAAATTGCGTCAACCAAATGTCTTTCGACCAGTTTTCAGTCGACCAAATGTCTGGACACCCCCGGTAAGTCCCCATTCCGACACCACGGATCCGGACATGGGTTTGGAGGCAGCCATGTTAGCACCATGGCTACCTACAAACTCGTAAGGACCCCCAATGACTATTACCAGAAGCAACCGAGCCAACATGAAGACATCGACCATCACAAATAAAACCATTTAACAAAAGTCAGAAAACGTCTTGCATGTCATGAAATGCAGACATTCAGGTGCCACATTTCCCTTACTTAAAAGTTTGGCTATTTTTAGTTGAAATTCAAGTTCTCGGTAGATGGGCTTTCTCAATTTTGGCAATAGCTCAATGAAACTGCACACAATTCTATATTCGCATTGAAACAAAGCTGGGACAGCATACAAGCATTGAAATTTCGCTGCTCTCGTCATACTTATCAAAAACAATTGCTTAAGTATTACAAACTTGTCATCACTAACGTCATAACATCAGTTTAAAAAACCTATGGGGAACGGGATAGGTTAGTGGGTTTTTCTACATATAGATTACATACGGGTTAAACATTTCATTGGGTTGCACATATCTGATGGCTCCACCTGGAACCACCTCCATATTGAAAAAGGTTAAACTACGTCATCTTCACGGCATAGGGTTGGTTGGCATACTACTTGATGGGCGCATGTCTCTAAGGATTTTGATAGCTTTGCACATTGCTTACCAACTTTGAAAACTTGTCAAGTCATACGGTAATCAGGATATGAGCCAGACATAGAGTAGGGGGAGAGAGACCCACGGAACATTCTTCCTTCAATCAAATGTTACCATCCCTCATTCTCAGGCCCTGAGACCGGGCAATCCCTTTCTACTTAGCATTGTGTGGCATCTCATGTCTACTTTTGCGTTTCGGGAGTGCGGCAGTTGTCCCATCTGTGTTTGCTTGCTTCTAATGAATGGCCAGTGTTCTGCAATTATGGGTCACGTGCGATGGGACCATGCTTGGAATAGATGTACCTCTTATTTAAAGAGATGTCAGCTACATTTAATGTGTGTGTAATGTTCTCTATTACCACTGGGGAAACACTTGAGTTACTCTTCATGGAGTCTTTTGGCTTACTATTTTGTTGCACCTGGTTATCAAAGGCTGGTTGTTCTCCTATAAAACTTTTATTTATCTGGGAGTATACGGCTTGTTTCATGGGAATTGGTATCTCGTGCCTATTCTCCTTTGTTCTGATCCTCTCTAATTTCATTTTAACCTTTGCATTAGTTGCTAGCCACTGTCTGAGTTCTGCATGGATACGTATTTCTGTGGATTCAGCCTTTTTGACATTTCTTAGGCTTTAAGGCCTGTGCTTATTCAGAGGCATGTTGTGGCTTCCATTTTCAACAAGATGGCTGCCCAACTACACTCTACTGTGTTAATGAGCTATATTCGCATGTTGTTCATGTTGCATTCACTTTATACATTTCTCATGTTAATTTTGTTAATAGCTGTGGATTCTAGGTTAATTTTCTTCATGTCTAAATGCTTATATTACCTTTTGCTCATTTTCTTCATGCATAGTGCATATCTCCTTTGTGTCTAATGCATGCTTTTCTACTGTTACGTTAGTTTGAATGCTTTTGCCATCTTCAGCACACATTGTTCCCAAACCCTGCTGGACCTGTTGGGGGGAAAAAGGGTGGAATGGCTGTCTCAGTGAGTAACATTCTCACCTTTTCAGTATTGATACAGGGTAGGGGCAGAAGCTATGGATGACATATCCATCTGCCTCCCAACACTCCACCTTGGTTGAGTCCTCAACCACACTCATTCTTCTGGTCTCCTCCAAATAGGGCCCTTTGAGTTCACATATTTTATTCACCCCCCTCAAGCTGCCTCTGGCTCTCACGTGTTCGTCTGGACTCCAGGTCATGCAGCAGCATTCCCCCTCAGAGTCACAATATACCCAATGCACTGTGTAATTGTGGGGGTCCTGAGGATATGAGAATTTTGACCAGGAGGTTCAATAGGGCTCTAAATTGTCTGGATACGGTGGGCAGTCATCCCTTTGTGTATACCTATGGCTATGAGTGTCCAAGTTTATAACTATTTTAATTCCTACTGCCTTTTTGGCAGTCTGTTTGTATTGGCTTATTGTTATTCTCAAGAAACATAATGCTAATAGCACTAATGCCAGTATGGCCACTAATATTGGAAATGCATTAGCCAACCAGGTGTGTATTGTTAGGAAGGATTTCCATTTATGTGTAATTTTCCATCCAGTTGTGAACCCCCAACTCTTTTTGGTGTTGTCTGACCATCCTAGCCTGACTTTTGCCAGTGTAGCACAGCCTTCTGCTGTACTCTGCTGGGTTTTCACTCACTTTGTTATGGGGAAACTGACATGCCCTTGAAAATAGTCAGTACTGGGAGACTTTGTTTCCCTTAGTCTTTCACGTTGTTGCTAGTTTTTAGCAACATATTAACAGTGCAAAAAGTACCTTACAGTACAGTGCGCTGGGGTCTTCCTTTCATTTTTAAGGCCCTAGACACCGTCAAAGGATTTTTTGGTAGAAGTACAAATGTGCCTTGGTCAAAGCTGGTGGCAGCTGTTATTTTTCATATATTTTGAAACCTTTCGTGTGGTCCATATCACGTTTACCGCATTTGACCCAGGACAGTGGCTTGGCCCCAAAATGGCCATTCCATGAGGTCCTTTGTTTTGTCCTTTGGCCAAGCAGACCCAGGAAAACCCTTATTTGGCCATGCAGATCCCCACACAAACCACAGCTTTCTCAGGCTTCTGCATTCCTCCAGGTTGTGGGCTGGACTATCTAGTTCCATTACACATCCTGGGTGCCAGGATGTCTGGTGTGCTGGGAATGACTGGGACCACTGTGGCCTGTGATTGGTCCACGTCTGGGATGGCTGTATGTGAGCAGATCTCTCATTGGGTCCTCTTCGTTTTGGCACGAAGGAGATTCTTGATAAGAGAAGGCCCATTACACCCATACCAGGTCAATCTCTCAAGTTCTCACTGAACTTAGGATAGGAGCCAAGTATCCTGAAACCAAGAAGCAGAGCTGAGGAACTGCTGGTGACCCGCTGGAAGTTGGTTTGGCACCCTGAGCACGCAGTCGTCCTGTTGGACCCCCTGTTTCTGATTGTACTTAAAAGGTCTGCAGAGGTGCTTCAACACATTGGAATAGTGGAACTAACTGTTCTCGGCACCTCCACCTTAACTTAGAAGCGAGCCTTTGCGGAAGTGTTCCTGGACTGCCCAGTGAACTAACCAGCTTGCACAGGACCTTTGCCCTTGAACTGCCGCCATCTTGAGTTGACACCTGAGCACTTGGAGACTGTAAGCTCTGGGTATAAGGCACTCTCCCACTGAGTTTCGTACACCTGGCATTGCAGAGTCTGGAATTAGGAGAGATCGCCTGAACCCGAGCATACGCGGTTGCTGTGTCACCCAGCTGTGGTGACAAACTTTGTGGGTGCTTTGCTTCTGTGCCCCTCTGTGCCTTCAGTCCTACTGCAGCAAGATTGGCTTGATCCCTTTATCAGGATCGGGGAAATCACCACTGTCCCGCCACTGAATCATCACTGGAACACAGCCCCGGAAAGCCACAGAACCGCACAACTGCAGGATTCGAACCCGCAACCGAAAATTTGGTCCGGAGTGCGCTGCGGGTTGGTGAGTCCTTGCAACCCTTACCGCTGGCACCTGGCACATCCATTCATTTTTATGCACAAGTGTCCCCTAGGGCCATTCTCCTTTATCGATGTAGCCTGTGCTATCAAGCTATTCCCAACTCTCGGATCATGTTCTGCCCTCTTGGGGATACCCTCCTAGAATAGTGGGAACTTATTCTTCAGTGCCTTACCCACCTTCCTGAGCTGCTACAGCCTATGCAAGAGACCCCGTTTTTGCCCAACCGCATGATTGCGTGCATTAGCACCGAAAGTGCTTTTGAGCATAATGCTCCACTCATCGCAGGGACTGGACTGCCTCTTAGTTAGGGTTTGATAAATGAAGGACTGTCTAAACGTTATTTGAACTGTATGCTTCTTTCTTCACAGGTTGTGGACCCTTTCTGTGCACTATTCCATTAGGCCATTGTTTACTGTATATATGTTTAATAGTAGAGTTGTGTTGGTTTAGTTATTACTGCTGATATTTGCTTTGTGTTTGATTTAAAAGGCCTTTAAGAAATGTATATGTATTTTTTAAATATACACCTGACTGAGAGTAATTTGTAGTGTTGTTTGATGCATGTGCTCATTGTGGGCTTTTGATCGCTCTCACACCTCCTGAGACCTAGTCTTGACCAGCGCCAATGCTACCTTGATTGGTCTGGCTTATCCTAAGGTTACCCTGTTCCAAGAAACTAGGCTGGCCTTCTGAACCTCTGCCCACCAGGTCAGAGTTCAGAAATCCATCTTAACAGGTATCCGAGAGAATAGGTATGTAAACCAGTCATCATCTGCAATGTTGTCCACCTCTTCCCCCCATTTCTGTGTGTAATTCTTTGAAGGTGCCTATCCCTCCTTGAGGGACCTATTTTCCTCATCGTGGCCAGGTCCGTATATACAGCACACATGCCACTTTCCATGGTCATAATAATGTATTTATTGTGTTTTTATTACGCGCCTATATACAATGTGTTTCAAGGCGCAACAAGACAAAGTGGGGGGAACACAGATGATAAAAAAAAAATGGTCTGGCCAATGTTGTGACATTCGGATCATAGAAGTGTAGTAAACAGAAGTGCAGGGTAGAGGGGAGGTGGGAAGTGCTGGGGGGTTGAGGAAGTGCCTGGAGAGGCCAATTGGACAGAGCCTAGGGGATCCAGGGGCAGAAGGTCCACGTGCTAAGTGCAGGGAACAGTGCTGGAAAGGAACAAGGTGTGCAATCCCAACCAAGATAGTGCAGGGGAAGGGAGTCTAGAAGGGCAAGTGCAGTTTAGGGTGGGGTCAGGGAGACCAAGTGCAGGGGTAGACTGGTAGGGGGGATGCTGCGCTGTAATAATCTGAAGGAACCAGGCAGCCAGTCATGAGTCAGATGGGGAACATTAGTAGGGGAGGGGTAGAGGTAAGGAGGAAGAGAAAAGGAGGGTCTTGAGAAGCTTCCGGAACTTAAGGAGATCCAGCTCAAGTCTGAGAGGGGCACAGAGGCCATTCCAGAGGGAGGCACACGTGGAGGAGAGAGACCTACTCCCCACTCTCTGCTTGGGGAAGCATCTGATCTGCAGAGAGTTGGAACTAGAAGACCGAAGGGCTCTAGCACGGAGGTATTTAGGGAAAGAGTAGGATATAGTGGAGCCCCAGGTCCCAGAAAGCCTTGTGGATGATGCAGAGGGATTTGAACTTGATCCTCACAGAAACCGGGATCCAGTGTGAGATTTTAGGGCTGGAGAGATGCAGTCCGTGGGCTAAGTTCAAGGACATACCTGAGTTGGAGAGTCATAAGGATGACTACTCTCTGCTCTTCCCTTATGGTATTAAAGCCTTTCACAGTGGTATTTATTGTCTTCAGCAGTTCCTACCATGTTATTTGCAACCACTTGGCATTGGCATGTGCTTGCAAGCTGGCAGTAAAGAATGATATAAAGAACATTTCTGTTCTACTGAACATTTTATGCGTGCCTGGTGCGGTGCCATACACATTGGCTGCTTTTACAGAGGAATAGTTATCTCTTCTTGTGCGTTTAAGAGCGAGGGACCTCTAATTTCTTAGCTGTGCGTTCATCCATGGGACATCACCAATTTGCACCTCACTCTGGGGCACTACTGGGGATGGTGCACTTATTCTCACTAGGGAGCAAAGGTCTCCCCAATTCGGAGGCCGCAGCATGTAAGCTCTGGAACCATAAGATGAATAATGGTCCTTTAATACTGCCATACCTACCTTCATTTCAGGCACCTCGAAAATGTGTTTGTACCCTTTATTTTCCCCTATTTTTGCTGCGCCTGTATTCTTATGCAAAGAGAGGAATTTTTCAAGGGAAGTATTTGCAGTTGGCCTGCTTCATCCTCTAACCGCAAAAGTGATCCCTTTTCTTTTTTAGAATACTGAGTACTATTGATGAACATATCAGGACTAAGGGCCTCATTCCGAGTTGGGTGGTAAGGGTTAACAGTCTCTGGTAAGGAACCCGCTGCGGTAAACCCTTACTGCCCAATTCGGAGTTCCCTTAGTGGGACCCGCAAAGGATGTGTGGTCTGACCTGTCTGTTAATCTTCTTAATGTTGCCACTGCAACCTTGAGCCTACCACATTCTGGCCCACTATCAGGTTCTTCCGACTCACAGGCTGTGCTGAACTCTTTGGCCTTTCTTTTGTCGCTGGAGTCAAGGACAGTACCACGAAGGAAACCGCATCTCCCTGCCCTGGCTATCAGTGCGGGATGGTTCCATGTACCGCTGACATCCGTCCCACCATTTTCCAGCTGCGATTCCTGGTCTTATGTTTCCTTTGTCAAAGGCTTCACTGGTCTGGGTTGGAAAGGGCAAGGGCAACTCCCTCATTGATGTCCTTTCAGGTCTCGCTGCCTTTCTCCTAGATTTGAACTGTAGTCCTGGAATTGCTGCTTCCTTGTGCATTCGGCCTTGTTCAGAGTGTGCTCTCATGCTATGACTTTTATCCCTATGGGGAAGGGAAAGGGCGATGAGGTGCGTGAAGTTGTCGGCAATTGACTGTCTCTGCCTGACCCTTGTGTTGCGACATGTCAGGTAAACGGCCCTGGTTTTACTCCATTGTCGCTCATGATGCGAGAAAGTGTTTGTGTTGGAAAAGGGGAGGTAGAGTTTCTAAATATCCTACTGAGCAGGATGGGGAAAAGGTGTCATAAGGGGATACTGTGTCTCACCCTTAAGTGTCCCACTTCCACTCCCCCAAAACCCCCATCCAGGTGATCCTCCCGCACTGGTACACCCTGAGGAACCGGATCCAATAGCGATGGCCATGTCCTGGCCACCTGGATGACAGATCCCTGGGGACTAGCTGGTGAGACACCTTCAGGTTTGTCACAGGACATGAAGAGCTTACTCACGGCCCTAATGGGTGAGTGGTCAGATGAGCTTTGGAAGAGATCGATCAGGATATTCAGGAGCTCAGCTAGATACAAATACCCATCATAGAGCAGCTTTTAATAATGTTAGGTCACGGGTATGGGGGGCCATTCACATTATGCATCCTGATACGCCTGATATTAGTTAGATTTTAGCTAAATCAATGAAATTAGATGATAATCCTACTGCACACATCCAGTTCATTCAGGGGGATGTGGAGGGCAGAAACAGGAGAAACATGGGACAAGAATGGGGCAATTGTTTACCACATGCTGAAGAAAGGACTTCCAAAAGAATTCCAGCATGATTTATATAAAGTAGTCGGGATGGAGGCCAAGTGTTGGCCAGAAATTCAGGCACACAGTGTGCATATGTGCACCAGCAGACAGGAAAATGATAGGAAGAATGTTGAGCAGGCACAAAAAGCAGAGGATAAGGTTGTTAAAAAGAAATTGTCAAATATTTGGTTAGAAGGGGCAGTAATTACAAATTCTATGGAGGGACAGCATGGGCAAACGGGACAACAGGGACACAGTGACCGGGTACGATGCAGGGTTGGGTGAATACTTGTGTTCCTAATCCAAGGCCAAAGAGAGGGTTTCTGAGGGGCAGTGGAGGATTTCCACGGGAAGTCAGTCATTTGGTGAGTTTGGAGGAATGGGTCCCCGGTTTAATGGACCGACAGGAATTAATTATTGAGGATTTTATGGGATTCAGTGTTGGTCATGTGAAAGGTTGGGGCACATGTCATGGGATTGTTGTGAACGGCCACAGTACTTTAACATGGGAGCTCAACAGATGCAGGCCCCGACCATGCCATATGTCCCAGGTTCTGTGCACTTTCAGCAGGCATGGGTTGAACAAAATCGAGCAACTGGGCTGCACAGACCTTAGGGATCCCACTGACCATGCCAGCACAAGCATGAGTGCAGACATGGGACAAGAATCCTTTACTCCAACGAAGAGTGACACACTACACTGGATTAAGTGTTTTTGGGGGAAATCCATTTTCTCACCCATGTGCTAATATGTACAAGGAGTAGGACAGCTCACATTAACCATTAACACCGATCCAGAAGAGGAACTCCGGATAGGTGTGCAGGTAGGTGACCAATGTTTTTATTCATGGCTGACACAGGAGCTACCAAGTCTTGTATTAAGGAAGTTAAGTTCCCCTTGTCAGTCAAAACGATGAACACGCACGGATTTTCTGGGGGTATCCTGTCGGTTCCGGATACCGAAAATCTTTGCATCAAGGTGGGAAATCAAAATATATCAGCCCATTTGTTGTATTGTACAGATACCCTGGCAAATCATTTGGGAAGGGACATCCTGAGCAAGTTGCGGATGTAGATTGCCTTCATGGACGAAGGTATTGTATGCTGAACCCCAGGGTTGCATCCGGTAAGGGAAGTAGCCAGTTTCAGACCTATTGTAGTGTCAGTGCGATTAAGGGAGTTCCCATACATACAGCATTGTTTCTCTATGGAGTGATGGTTTTGTTGAGTTAGATCCCGAGGAACAGAAATCAGGCCTGGCGAGTACATTTGAGTTTTTATTTTGGCCTGATGTGCCACAGAAAGTAACGCCAGGCGCCATTGTTACAATTCTCTTAGAGGCTGTAGTGATTACGAAGAACAGGGTGTTTCTCTCAGGCACAGATGACAAAGGCAGAGAATGGCACACAGTTCTCTGAATCAATCCAACTTTATTGCTAAGGGATGCGTCTAACGAGCAATTGTTCGAAGACGCTGGAGACACAGGAGAGATGGTCTTTCAAATTGGGGTGTCTTGCCAGATAGCGAAGGGAAGTATCACAGAACATGCTCATCGTTAAAGATACATCGCCATTTTGGAAGGAAGATTTGGGAAAAGTGCCGGACCATTTGTGAACCAGCCATCCTCATGATGTGGGGCTGCTAAAAAGTGATGGAGCAGTGAGGATAAAATGTAAACCCTGTGCGATATTACCATGGGTGAAGTAGTACCTCATGTACAAGGAGGCAGACAAAAGGATTTATGAGACCATTATGGCATTGTTAAAGCAAGGCATAATATAACCCTCTGAGTTCTCATGTAATACGACTATCTAGCCTGTGAAGAAGGCAAAGGGGTCCAGTTGGAGGATGGTCCAAGATTTGCACCCCCTCAATAATATTGTTGACGTGGATTTTCAGGTGATACCGAATCCAGTCACGATTCTCTGTAACATCTCTACTGGGATGTCCCACTGCCCGTAATTGATTTTAAAAATTCATTTTTTTCTCTTCCCTTACACCCCGATTTTCAGTACCTCACAGCGTTTACGTATCGTGGTCAGAGATTCAAACACACAAGGTTGCCCCAAGGTTACTGCGAATCTCAGAGTATTTTCTTTTTTTAAACTTAGTTTTTATTGTTATTGTGTTCAACATGAAACATATAAATCACCATATACCAAATAGAGATGGCAGTTTTTCAATGTAAACCCCACCCCCGTCCCCACTCATGAACAGGGGAACCTAACTCTCACGTTTTCCCAGGAATTGATGCCCAAGAGCTCCCTGTCTTGAAAGGGTACCCCCTCTACTCTGCCAAACCAACCAAAAAACAGCTTATGGACTCAAACTGTAAACAAGGTCTTTCACCTCCTTCCCCTCCACCCTTCCTCTTTCCACCCTTGGTTGATGGCCAGCCGTCCTGCTTGCAGCATTGCTTCCCACATTCTGTGGAGGCTGTTTTCATTCCTCTCCTTTGCTGGAATGCCCAGGAACATCTGTAATGGGTCTAAACCCAATTGTATCCCCGTAATGTCCTTCATCCCAGATCACCTTCAGCTTTGGGCACCGCCGCCACATATGAGAAAGGGATCCCATCTGCCCACATCTCCTAAGACACAGGGGGGAGGACCCCATGAACATTCTTGATAGTCTCAATGGATCTCTATGCCAACCCACCAACATTGTATAATTATGCTCCATCGTAGAAGTAAACGGGTTGCCATGGAAGATCAATTTATATATTTTCGCCCAGTACTTCTCTGTTATTTCTTCCCCCACCAAGTCGACCCAGTATCTCTGGAAAGTTTGTCGCCCTGCCAGTGCCGAGAGATTCATAGCTTTATACAACCTAGATATAATGTATTTTCTTGCACTTGCTTGGCCCAGGGTCCTCTCAAACATGGTAAGCTTCCTTGCCATCGAGCCACTTAATTTCGGGTCAGTCAATGTGCCCTTAACTCGGATATATTCAAAAACAGAGATTGTATCCCTCCCCAGCACCTCCTGAACTGAATCCATATGCAGGAACAGCCCTTTCTTAAATAATTGACCCACCCTCTCAAGGCCTATGTGAGCCCATCACTGTGAATGTCGCAGTTCCAGATTCGCCAAATTGATATGGTGGGCCCACACAGAGGACAAGGGCGAACGCCAAGATGAGAACCTGCGGTTGATCCCTTTATCCTGCCAGACCGACCAGAGAACCATCAATGTGGGGTGAAATCGCAATCACTCTGGGACGAACCTGAGCAGAGCCCAGAGGTAATTCCTGACCTTCAATGGATGGGCCACCAGATCTTGAAGATATGCCCAATACATTTTTACGTCCTCCCTCATATGTTCCCTCATTATTCGCAATTGAGCGGGTTTATAATATAGTGGGAAATCACAGAATCCAAACCACCTCTATATCTCGGGAGCATCAGGGTTGCCATTTTCACTCTGAGACTTATTCTGCCAAATAAATCTGAGGACTTCTGCCACTAGGTTGAGAAAAAATCTGTCTGCAAGCTGTTTGCTGGGGAGCACATTCATTTTGACGGAGATCATTTTTCCATACCACGTCAATATAAACAGGGTCCATCTTTTCAAATTTTCTTTGAGCTGTTCCATAAAGTGGTCATAATTTATTTTCACAATTTCTCCCAGATCTCTTGTAATTCATATCCCCCGGGATGTAATACTTTTATGTTCTACACTCATGCCCACGAATCTCTCCCGCAGATCTAATAGAGGACAATGTATTTGAATTGGCATGATGCATGATTTCTGCACATTTATTTTTAGACCAGATTAGCATCCATAAATCACAATTTGTTCTATTAATGCCGGGAGTGACTGCTGCACCTTAGTGAGATATCCCAGTATGTCGTCTGTCAATAAAAATAATTTACATTCAATCTCCCCACTGGCCATCCCTTTAATACATACGTTTTCGCAGATTGCAATCACCAGGGGCTCCATGGTCAGGGCATATAGGTGGGAAGAGAGAGGGCAACCATGTCTCATACTGCTTGTTAATCTAAATACCCCTGAGGGACCCAAGTTGACCTGGACCCTTGCCCTGGGGTCACAATACAATGCCCTAACCCACTACTGAAAATTCGGGCCAAACCCCATCTTCCACAGGACCTTCATCATAAAGGACCACTGCACCCTGTCAAAAGCTTCCTCTTAGTCTAGAGATACCAGACAGGCCTCTTGGTCACCCACCTGATCCTTATGAATTGGATCTATAATTTTCTGAATATTATCCAACCATTTTTCTCCCCCAGATAAAGCCCACTTGATCCCCTTTGAACAGTGTTGGCAGTCCTATCTCGAGCCTCGTTCCAAAGATCTTTGCAAGGATTTTCACATCGTTATTCAGCAGGTAAATGGGTCTATAGGAAGAACACTTGAGTAACATGAGTTATTGATCCAGATACCAGATGATGAAGTAAAAACATTTGAGTTGTTTTAACAAAATTCTGAGTACTCAAATAATTTTTTCATTTAAATGTAATTTATTATTTTGATTAATCCACACAAATTGATTGTCTTTACAATACCAATTGAGTGTGCAGGGGACGGGAGAAATCCATAAATGTTGTGGACATCTGTTGTCTTATATTCATTGGTACAATCTAGTGTCAGGGTTGGTTATTTCCCCGGCACCCCACTACCTCTCCAGAAATAATTGAATATTTAGATTATTACAGGTGTGCACTAGGCCAATTAGAACACACACTCACTTTGCCATGCCATTAAAGCTAAAATAATCCTTTATAGCAGTGAGTATTTCCTGTGTCACTTCCATGTCTTTCAGTAGGAAGACATTGCACCTACAAATCCCTGTGGTGGTGGCGCCCAACCTAGCCCTATTACCACTTTCACCATTTGATGGTCTGTCTAGGAGATCGGGGCATACATGGAGCCAAAAGTCATAAGGTTGCCCTTTAGTTGTCCCTTAATGAAGAGATATCGGCCATTTGGATCAGTCAAGACCTTTTCCACCCCAAACTCAAGGCAGGCAGCGACCAGGATTGCTACAGCCCTTCTCTTCTTTACATCTGAGGCCACAAATACTTCTCCCACTTCCCTGGCCCTTAAGTAGGCTTCCCTCCCCCTCTCCCAATGGGTCTCCTGCAGACAAATCCAGTCTTATCTTGCCCTCTTAAATTCCCTAAGAACCATCAGCCTTTTACTTGGTGAATTAAGGCCTCGGACATTGAGGGAGCCGATGGTCATCTCACCCATTATCATCATTCACCCATTTCCAGAATGCTGCACATCTCCACCCAGTCCTGACACCACACTCTAGCAAAACACTTTTTGCATAAACCAGCTGTACCCTCCCCCGAAAGATCGCTTATCGTGGAACTAACAAAAACTTTGATACCTTCACTTTTTCCTCCACCAGCATCCAATCCCACTCAGATACATCACCCGAGTCAGGATCAAGTCACCAGCAGTCCTTCCGATTTTAGGACAAACGCAGCAAAGCTCAATATCGCGAGCCCCCCTCCCAATGTCATAAGACACTGTATTCCCTTCCCCCTGGCTCTTTATTCTGCTACCAGAAGCTCTCTTGAGCAGTGCGAAGTTAGATCTGCATCAAAGTGCTCTCAACGTTGCGCCTTGCAATGAAAACAGTATTGGAAAGAATTCAAAGCATCACAGTCATCTGCTCCATTTTAAACCGCAGGGGTGTTATGCTTCTTGAATTTGCGTGACTTAGGGATCTTTTGCCTGTCCATCTGTGGGTGCTGGCCCACCGCCCGTTCTCTTGCGTCACCTGGATTGTGAAGTCAGGGCTGTAGCTTTTCCATTATTTCCAGGCAAACTCTTTGAATGTCATCCTCTGCAACTTACTTGCAGGAGTATCCTTCATTTTCAAACAAAATCGAAAAAGGGAAGCCCCAGCAGTATCTCATGTCCTTGTCATTCAGGCATTTTGTGAGAGTACCATATTGCCTTCCCCTGGCCAGCGCAAAAGCTGATAGATGGTTATTTTAGCAGCGCTGTGGTCGATTTGGCCTCCCCTCCTGACCCAGTCCAGTATCTTCATTTTTCAGAGTAATAATGAAATCTTGCCAGAATCGTCCTCGGGACTCTTGCGCCACCCCAAGCACGGTGCACCCTGTCGATTGTGGGCTCATCAAGGACATCTGAACCAAACAATAGCCTCAGGACCTCCATTATAGAGTGTTTGATGTCACTCTCTGATTCTCCCTCCTTTTCAGGAAAACCAAAGAAACAGCAGTTGTTTCTTCGTTCTCTGTTCTCTAAATCATCAATTTTCATTCAAACCTCCATCTCTCTCCTTTCCAGCTCTGAAATCTAGCTTTATTTTATGAATGAAATAAGCCAGGGAAGATCCATCATTTCCGCCCTCACAAAATTGTGACAGGGCGTAGGCTACGTACAATTCTCTCACCTACAGGTTTGACATCAAATGCACACAAGACCGCAGTGGTTTTAGGAGAGAAGTTTAAAGAGTATTTTACAACATTAACGGAAATTGTTAAGATTGTATCACCACAGTTTGTGTCTTCTCACCAACAGACAAGAGGAGAAATCAGTGAGACTATCGACGATTAGCACAAAATACAGATTCTCCTTGGACAGAGTCTACATTTGCACCTTCGTGCATCGCTGGAACGAGTGACATTTCCATGGGTGTCATACAGTGGTCTATGTGACTGTGTCTGCAGTGAAGGTGGTGGGCAATAAGAGTTGGATCAACCTGAAAGAGACTTGAAAGCCCAGCACAGGAGCAGGAGCAGTCATAGAAGCTCAGTATGCCCTAGGGATTAACTGTTCATTTTATTGCAAATGGTGCGGGGGGAATGGAGCTCTCGAGTTTAAGCCATTTTTGTATAAGAAATGGAATATTTAAGATTGTATAAGAAATGGAATATTTAAGATTGTAAATTGAGTAACAATATTTTTGTGTTTTTTTTGGTCCTTGGTTCATCATGTCTGAAGATGACAAACAGTACAAGGGGAAACAAATCAAAATTGTCTAATCTTAAGAAGTCCGAGGAGAAAATGTTAAGAGGACAAAGAAATCGTGCTAACGATATTTTCGATAATTATAATTATATGTTAAGTCCCATAATGACTGCACATGGTTTTGAAGCTGAGAACGTATCGTGTGGCCAAATGAGGAAGGTGGGGAGAGAGAGGTCTGTAGGATATTGCTACATCTGCTCTTTCATCCCCCATGCGTCTGGCATTCCTCTGGTGTTTATTCCAAGTGAGATAAAGGTAGCAGATGCGCTATGTCTAGTGTGCTTAGCCCTGTGCAGGGCTCGAGGGCAGTTTAAAGGGCAGTGAATTACATATCAGACCCAGTGAGGATAATTGTTCAATGGCCGAGCGGGCAGAGCACTAAAATATTAGCTGCACTCAAAGAGTCAAATTGATCTTGGAAGGAGCTATTTTTAAGGAGTTGCAGAGGAGGAGGAATGAGGCGATTCTCAGAAGAAGGGGTAGCACAAATAAACAAAGAGTGTGGGACAGTATGGAGAAATCATTTGCAGTATCTGATGTGGCTGAACGAACCAGAAAAACCTGTTAAGATACAGACGCTTACCCATTTTACAAGTGGGAACTGCAGTAACACTCTACGCATTGCAGATTTGACTCGAGGTACGGCTACCTTTCTCAACAACTTTTGGATCTGTGGACAGAGTGCATACAGGCAGTTGCCTCCAGCCTGGTGAGGTGTGTGCAGTCTCACTATCCTTCATGTGCCCGTCCTTTTGATCCCTGAAGAACACCTGATTTTGGCCCATCCAATGCCTGAAATTACATCTGTTCCCCCTGTTTCCCCTATACCCCTTGCACCCCCTTCACCAGGGAATTGGAGACTGTTTGATGGCAAAAATACCAGACAATTACAACAAAGGAAAAGGTCCAACTACCTCTCAGCAGCATCATCAAAGGCCTTAGCAAACAACCCTGATCGATATCGGCTGTTTAGCCACATCAAGACTTTTTTCACTTCCCTCCTGGCACCTCGCGTCCAAGCAGTGTCAAATTCCAAATGGCTCCAGGTAACCACGTATGAACTCTTGCTCTTTGTGAACATTTCTGAATCAGCATTTAATGACATTAAGGAATAATTACGGGCACTGAGGATCATAACTTTGCAAAACCAGTACATACTTGACCTCTTGACAGGAATGGAGGGTGGAGCATTCTGGAAAATTGGGAATACCTGCTACACATTTGTGCCTTCCAATAACAACAAAAATGGCATGCTCACCAATGCCATTGCTGCTCTGCATAAACTGAAAGTGATCATGGAAACTGAGGCTGGGATCATGGATTGACTCTTTATGTTCATTGGTACTTACCTGGTTGCGCCTTGATGGGAAGATTATGATACCTATTTTGGTTTTTTTACATATTCCTTTTTTCTCCTGCCAATTTGTCCTACATTGTTGCTCTACCCAGGTACCAAAATGTGCCGCCATGATGACCGTAACCCTGTTCAAGGCTAGGGCCACCACTACTTCATCCCATGTGGGTACTCAAACTGAAGCTGTTTTGTTTCCTCCACGAAAACCAAATTGGCATGCTTGAGTAGAACGGCGGGTAGATTGTGGAAAAGGTGGGGGGACGAGTTGGGTTGATTCAGCGGAGGAGTATGCCCATATTGAGACCGGGGTGACAGATGGTTGTAGAGATGTTCCCCAAGAAGATGGTTATGATTTTTTAGTTAAAAAATTAACTAAAGGCGGGAATGTTGGGTTGACAAGGAGGGTCCCCTTTCTTACGAGGGATTCATCTTGCACACACACCATATTGATGACGGTTGGTGGCATCAAACTGTGGTAGTGTTGAAAATCCACATGAATTGAATGGCGTTAATTATTTGTTTCATTTAGTGTTATAATCATTTACAATATATACATATTAGATCTTCGTGACATAGAAAGAGACAATATTAAAACTGCAAATGCAACATAAACACAAATCCACACACCCATGGTTAGCTGTTACACATGCATTTTAAGTAGCAAGGCCATTCTTGACGGAAAAAAGAATGAGTTACCTAGTAAAAAGGTTGTACAAACAGGGAAAAGGTTTACAGTTCCCGCAAGAGAACAGATGTTATCTTGCCCATTGTATTAAATTCTTTAGAGGGGGTTAGTCATTTGTTTGGTGGTAATAAACAAGAAGCCAGAGGCCAGGGTCTAACGGTTAAGTGTTTTTTCAGGTCTTCAGAGGCTGTATGTGGCTGCATAAATTAGAAGGTCTTTTAGAGGCACCAGGAGTCTCTGGAATGGATATTGCAATCTATAGTTCAAAGAAAATCCTGTTAATGGAGACCTTCCTCTATTTGCTAAAATACGTCAGCAGAGCCATGTGTAATCATACTTAAAGTTCAAAGGCCTTACACCATTTATTCCTAGCAATTAATTATGTTTTCAATGCCAATGTTTAACCAGCTACTGACGTCATGACCTACTACAACAAATCCCAAGAAGACGTGTGTTTTGAATATGATCTGAAGATAAGTCTGGCCAATGAAAACGGAAGAATTGGGAAAAGATGGGATTTCTTTGAAGTCCAATCATATCTGGGTGGTGAATGGTAATAAAGTTTCTGAGAGTTTTTTAAATAGTTGCAAAAGGTATATAAACTGCCCACTGGTTGTATTGTTGAGACTTAGGTTATTTTGGTCCTGCAACATGATCAAATCGTTCCTCAGAGCATGTATATAATAAATGTACAACCATGTACTTGCTTCTTAAGTGTTGGGCCGGTTTTGGGTTAAGGTGATTTAAGGCCCATTCCCAAACTGTACCATACGTGCTCTTCATATGACAGCTTAACAATTATTAAAAGGCACTGTGTCATGTTGGTATTTTGTGCAGTCACTCCAGGATATCCGCTCACTTGCATATGCCATCTGATTGCTCTCCCAATATGGTTGCAAACAGATTTTTCATGTGACCTACTGCTAATGTCATACCAGCAGTCACCCTTTCCAACTCATGAATCCATTTTCCTGCTCCTGATGTGAGAGATGGCAGTTTACGAATTAAAATCATTTGTATCCGTTTGTGGCCATGGGATACATTGTGGCAGGACTCCCCTTTCTCTAATAGGGAGAATTGTGTAATATCGGTGCCACATGCAAGCGCGGCTGCACTCTTTGTCTTTGTCACCATGTCTGTCATGCTAACTCTCTTAGATCCTGGTGTATTTCTCAGTCTATTCACATAGGGCATTGATCCTTCCAGACTAGTTGAGCGTGCCTTTGGGCGTCTTTGGTATTCAACAGGTTCTGGCCTCATTGCCGGTTCCTCTATCGTTGCCCACGCCACATCTTTCCCGATTTGTGTATGTACAGATGGGGCTTGTGCCACCTCCTCACCACTCTCCTCACGCTCTTCATCTTCAAACATTGCATCCTCACTGTCTTTGTCCTCTTTATCCTCTCTTTCCTCAAAATCTAGTCTAGTAAGAGGATTTCCCCAATATGTTCCACTCAGTACTTCTTCTAATACATCCCTTTCTTCATCTTGCAGGGTTCCTCCCCTACTCTCCCTTTTATTGGTGCCATCTCTCCTATTCCTGTCCAAATTGCTAATACTCCTTTATATAGTTCCTTCCGCTTCTTTCTCTGGAAATGTATGTTTATTAATAATGTCATCAATTTCCTTTCAGCACCTCTCCTTATTTCTTTCCTCATTTTGTTGTTTTTCTCCCTCCCTCTCTTCTTCTTTTCATTCTCTTTCCCTCACTGCATCTCTTCATTTATTCCTTTTCTTTTATTCTTCTCGTCTCTTCTCATTCTTTCTTTCTGCCTCTCATCTGTCTTCCTTCTCCCATTTTTCTTTGCTCCTTTCCCATTTCTCACTTCTTTACTTCATTCTCTTTCTCATTCCCCCTCCACCATTTTCCCTTCTTCTTTCTCCTTTCTTTCACTGACTGCCCCTACTTTCTCCCTAGAATCATCAATGCACTTTCCATACAGAAGTTTAAGGTTGTGGCATGCTTTGCGCTCTTCCCTTTATTCCATTAGTTGATCTTTAGCTAAATAAACTAATATTATAATTTCAATGAATGTTCTTTATTGAATTGCAGCTTCAGCCGACATGTGTTTCGACTATAGCGTCGTTTTCAAGGCTGACAATATCATACAATTAAATTAATATTAATAATAAGATACGTATGCAAAACATAACCATAATCATATAAACAGAATCAAAATAATGCAAAATTCACATACCCAATTGGCAGTTGATTTCAAAAGGTAGTGAGGAGGGAGAATAAGAGAGTAGAGAGATGCAGTAAGATATTTTCAATTCAAAATTGGAAATTAAGTACAAACATGATTAGACATAAATTGTCACTATTGGTTAGAAATTGCTGCCTGATTTAAATGCATTCGAGCCACGTGCATAAATGAGAATCCCAGGTTGTCGTCTTATCTATTAAAGTATAACAGTATCTCCTCTGTTTATAGAATCATGCACATCACTTTTAAACCCATATTAGCACCCAAAATCTGTGATTGGAGATAATTGTAAGTGCAATTATATGCACAAAGATTGTTCAATATTAATATTATGTAATGTGCAAATTCGTGATTCCATGCATGACAATGTAAGCTCATGGGGCTGAAATTAAAAATTGGTCTCACCTATCTTCTTATTTTGTTTTGTTATAAATCATCTCAGCTTGAGAAAACACTGTGAGAGTTGTGCCCTGTAAATAGCTATGATATGCAGAAAAATATAACGTGAATTGAAAAGATCGGCACGGATGAGAATTGCCTAATGCAAAGTATAAATTAATTCAAGAAAAAATGTCTTGCCTAATTAATTGTCAGGTGACCAAGTAAGTTATATTCTGCATACATTTTTCTTGCTGTGTCTTTAACCCATTCCGTGTGATATTTCACTATTTTGTCTTTTTATTGGGGCAATGACTTACATAAATGAATGATAATAAACCCAAAAATCACAACTTGCCAATAATCACCAAACTCTACTTCAATTCTGGCTCAACATTTTTTCTCCTTTAAACACCCCCCACAATATTTCTCCACAAATTAACACAACCTTTGTCTCTCTCTGAGACCACGCTTCCGGTGTCTCTCAACCCTTCTGAGTGGCCCCACAAACAGCACTCATGCTCCAAACAGCCCCACCTCGCTGCTCCCACACTGGACCACACTCCTCAATCCACACTACCATGCCACATCCTCCACAATTTCTACAAAAACCACTTTTAAAATCCAAAGCTATGTCACAATGTTATGCTGGCCGCCAGCAATGATTACACTAAAAAAATACAGCTGCCTTCTGAATTCTCTGTGAGGTATCCACCTTTAATTAAAGCCCCATAATGAGCCTTACCATGTGATCTTTCCAAACTCTTGCTGGAAGATATCTCTTCACAAAACACACAATATGCAACAAATCTCTCTCCCCTGTTTTGCCATGCCTAACCCATACTTACATCCATTGATCTGCTGAAGGTCTTCGGGCACAGGTCTCCCTTATCAGCCTATTGCCCCTCATACCCTACTTGGTGGCATGTGGGGACGGCCAGGGCTTTCCTTCAAAGGGGGCTGCTGTCAACCTCTCTCTGTTGAGCATAATTCCGCTCTCCACAGGTTGCCTCTGCAGTGCTCGGGACACAGCATGGATTCCTCACCGTTCGATGACACTTAGCTAACCATCTTCTGCTTCATGTGTTGAGGTGGCCCAAAAATCCCAGATAGGCCCAGAAGAAAGAGAGTCAATTCAAACCAGACTCAATGACCGAGTAGACAACGTGCACAGCAAAACCCAACTTTATTCTCATTGAAACAAAGCGGGACAGCATACACGCATTGAAATCTCGATGCTGTGGACATACTTATCAAAAACAATTGCTTACGTACTACAAACTTGTCATCACTGACATCATAACATAATATCAGTTTACAAAACCTACAGGGAACGTGGATAGGTTAGAGGGGTTGGCTACTTATAGATTAAACAGTTCATTGGGTTGCTCATATCTGATGGCTCCACCTGGAACCAGCCCTATATTGATAAAGGTTAAACTATATCATATGAAAGTAGATTATATTCTTCTCCCTAGCTTTTGTACAAGGTGCCCTTTAGTCTCTAACCAATGGAACTTCATTATGATATCTCTGCAGCCCGTAGTGTTTTCTATCTTTAAAGGGCTCACTCTGTGTGCCCTGTACAAAAGAATGCCAGCTTCAGGGTTCAAGCAGTGAAAGAACGGTTGGATTCAGAATTGCAGGTTGATCCCTTTGGTGCTCTCGATAAGGGCCTTACTTCAAAGGTTGTGCCTCTTGTGGTGGTTTTCCAATTCTTCAGTACAATTTAGTACCCGCTTTTTAATTTCCTTGCTGTCATTGAGGAGGGAATTTGTGGAAGTCATATTACTTTGTAGCTTGTGTATCTCTGCTTCATTTGCCTGTACCCTCTTTGTGGAGATGTATTCTTACTAAAGTTCTCCTACTACTGTATTGATGATCTTTGATGTGGCCCACATCTCTTCTCTACGTTTCCTTAGAATGTCATTGCAGAGGACAGCCATGCAAACTATTAAGTCCTGCCTAGTACTGGGCTGCAGATCGAGGGCCATTGGTGGATAATCCTCAGAGAGTGCAGGTATTGCATAGGCCTATAGACTACTAGTGTCATCACTTATGGGACCTTCCATGTTGTAAAACCTTGAAGCTGGGTTTTTCACAAGTTTTGCAGGATCAATTTTCTTGTGAAGGCTCTTTCCTCGCTTTTCTTTCTTTATGGCTCACTGACATCGGTTCCACTTTTGCCAGGAGGCCACAAATGCAGACTCACAGTCTACCTGGATGTAAATATCAGTGTGAAACAGTAGGACACCTCACCACACCATGCTAGGAAGGATGAGTGTCTTTTGATTCTCATGGTATTCCCCAGTAGTCAGATTGATATTATGCCCCTTTTCAATTTCTTCTGCTTCCATTCTTTTCCTCTCTTACAAGCTGCTCTATAGATTAGATAGTATTTCACTGGACTCCACTTGAGGCACTTTTAAATGTATTGTGCCTATGCTTCACTGACCCACCCGAGGAAAAAGGCCAACATGTTCTGGTCCGCTTTTGCTCTTGGGATATTAATTTACATTCATAATATCTGTGGTATCAGGCTCTATAACCGGAATCCCTGCCAGAACTGTCATAGCATACTGATGCAGACCTCCTCCTCTATTCTTAACCTGGGGTTAGTCTATGAGAGGAGCACCAAACACCCAGCCCTTCCACCCTCATCTGAAAGTAGAGCTCTTACATCTCACTCACTGTTTCTCCTCATCCTCAAAGCAACCACAACACCCACAATATCTTTTAAAGTGCTGCAGAGGGTCCTCTAACCACCTGGTTAGTGACAGCTGCTCACATCTGTAGGAGAGGCCATTAATGCTGAAGTGTAATGGCCTGATGTTGGGCTCAGGCCACCACTGTTGATATGCTCTGTGTCACAGGCACCATCTTGAGCAAGCTCAGTGCACAATTGTGAGAATTTACAGAGTAAAAGAGACCACTGCTGGATCCAGGGTCATCACAGTGGGCAGCAGCAACCCTGTGACTATGTGCCCGGGGTCCCAGATGGTGAGAGACACACCAGCTCCTCTCGGGTGCAGCCATCATGGACAGCCAGTGGCCACACCCCCATGAACAAACATTTGACCGAACACAGATGAAATTGCACCGCCTTTCCCTTTTTAGCAATACGTGAAATAAGGAACAATTCAAAGTCAGTCTGTCAACTCCTATTTCTGGACGCTTTTGCTATGCTAGACAACATCAGATGGACGAAAGCAGCAATCAGCTGGAGATTGGTGTAAGGTGGGACCATCAATCAGCAGCATCTCAGTCTTCAACGGATTTAAATAAAAAAGTTGAGGGATATTCAATCCAGGATGACCATGCACTTGGTGAACCATGATGGGTTTTAAAATGTAGAATATTTTGGTTGGAGGATTACCTTTTTGTCACTTGAATATGAGTTATGCTTTCCTAGTCTATTGAATGATATTGACTAATGGAGAGTGATGCACAATGGTTGGAAGTCTGAATCCTGCGCAACTGCACATACTGAGGTGGATGCAGAAGATTAAAAGAAACATGAACTCCTTTGTGAGACTCCATTCCAATTCTCCATTAACAATATAATTGGCAACATACATATTTCCAACACAGTCAATTTGTATGCTAAATATGCTAATATCTATATTCAGTGAAAAAAACTTTGTAAAAGGGACGTTATGGTTCCAAGTAAAACCGAAAAACCCTTGAAATTCGCCAGTTATGGTAAGCTAAGCAACCATAACTCGCGCCACCACCGTGCACTGCTAAGACTAACACCCAGGACATCAAAGATGACATCACAAATGTCATTGATGACATCACTGATGACATCACATATCTGGCTCACTCTTTTTTCTTTTGCTGACATATCTAGGCCAAATGGTTTTCTTCAGTCACAGTCAGAAACTAAACATTTTATTTTATTTGTAGACGTATCCTTCAAGTAGGTTCTTACAGTAATTCCCTTAGAGTCCAGTCACATCATATGAAACATATACATACGGGAAGACACAAGCTTGAAAGACAGCTATCCTTTTTGTGCATAGAGTTAATCAATAGACTTATGAGCACTTTCTGATAGTTCTATTTTTTTTATGACTGTACTTTTCCTGTATGTGGTCATATTTGTATACATTGTACTCACACTACATTCCTTAGGGTCCAATCACATCAAGTGATACATATACATAGGGTAAATAGCAGCTTTGAAACAGAGCAATCATTTATTTGCATGAAAATAATCAGTAATGCAATTATGTAATACATGTGTTTTATTAGTTATGTATTACATATTTCACAGTACACAAAAATCTATTAAGAAAACAATTATCATTTCAATATTCAACATATTAACATTACGAATATTATACCTTCATCTTGTACGCTGCACACAATGTAATGTTTCTGTATGAGTAGCTTAGTATACCAGATAGAACCCCATAATAGAATGCTATTTATATCAATGCATTGTTCAATGCACTAATTAGGGTATGATATTTATTGCAATGATCCTTGACACTTGTTTCGCAACATTATAATAAGAATCTCTTGTACACATATTTCATGAAAAGTACATACACATGTGATGTCATCAGTGATGTCATCAATGACATTTGTGATGTCATCTTTGATGTCGTGGGTGTTAGTCTTAGCAGTGCACGGTGGTGGCGCGAGTTATGGTTGCTGAGCTTACCATAACTGGCGAATTTCAAGGGATTTTCGGTTTTACTTGGAACCATAACGTCCCTTTGACAAAGTTTTTTCACTGAATTTCATAGGTTTTTAGTAGCGCAACTTAACCATAACGTCCCTTTAACAAAGTTTTTTCATTGAATTTCATAGGTTTTTATTAGTGCAACTTAACCATAACGTCCCTGTAACACAATTTTTTTTTACTGCATTTCATAGGTTTTTATTAGTGCAACGTCACCATAACATCCTTTTCAATAGATGAAGACCACTAGCATCTTAGGTCCTCAAAGTGGCAACCCCAGGTGGTAAAAAAAAGATTTTTCTTCCGTCCCGGTGCAGGAAGGAAAATCTTTTACCAAGATGGCCACCATGGAAAGGGAAGGCAGGGTGTATAAAGAGAACACAACAGGGCATGAGCAGGGGGTGGGCGGGAGGGGATAGACAAACGGGGGGATAGAGACACACGGGGCATGAGCGGGGGGGTGGGGCGGGAGGGATAGAGACACACGGGGCATTACCGGGGGGGCGGGAGGCATAGAGACACACGGGGCATGACCGGGGGTGGGCGGGAGTCATAGAGACACAAGGGGGGTGGGCGGGAGGGGATAGAGACACACGGGGCATGAGCAGGGGGTGGGGGAGAGGGATAGAGACACACGGGGCATGAGTGGGGGGTGGGTGGAAAGGATAGAGACACATGGGGCATGAGCGGGGGTTGGTGGGAGGGATAGAGACACACGGGGCATGAGCGGGGGGTGGGTGGGAGGGATAGAGACACAGGGGGCATGAGGGGGTTGATAGAGCCACACGGGGCATGAGCTTGGGGTGGGTGGGAGGGCATTAGAGACATACAGGGCATAAGCGGGGGGTGGGTGGGAGGGATAGAGACACACGGGGCATGAGCGGGGGGTGAGGGGGGGAGAGATAGAGACACACGGGGCATGAGCGGGTGGTGGGTGGGAGGGATAGAGACACACGGGGCATGAGCGGGGGGTGGGTGGGAGGGATAGAGACACACGGGGCATGAGCGGGGGGTGGGAGGGATAGAGACACACGAGGCATGACCGTGTTTTAGAGACACACAGGGGGTGGGCGGGAGCGGATAGAGACACACGGGGCATGAGCGGGGGTGGGGGAGAGGGATAGAGACACACGGGGCATGAGCGGGGGTGGGTGGGAGCGATAGAGACACACGGGGCATGAGCGGGGGGAGGGTGGGAGGGATAGAGACACACAGGGCAGGAGCGGGGGGGTGGGTGGGAGATCTAGAGACACGCGGCGCATGAACGGGGGGTGGGTGGGAGGGATAGAGACACACGGGGCATGAGCAGGGGGTGGGGGGGAGGAGAGAGATAGAGACACATGGGGCATGAGCAGGGGGTGGGTGGGAGGGATAGAGACACACGGGGCATGAGCGGGGGGTGGGTGGGAGGGATAGGGGCATGAGCGGGGAGTGGGCGCAGGCGTTATAGAGACACACGGGGCATGAGCGGGGGGTGGGGGGAGGGATAGAGACACACGGGGCATGAGCGGGGGGTGGGTGGGAGGGATAGAGACACACGGGGCATGAGCGGGGGGTGGGTGGGAGGGCTAGGGCCATGAGAGGGGGTGGGTGGGAGGGCTAGAGACACACGGGGCATGAGCGGGGGGTGGGTGGGAGGGATAGAGACACATGGGACGTGAGCGGGGGGTGGGTGGGAGGGATAGAGACAAACGGGGCGTGAGCTGGGGGTCGGTGGGAATGATAGAGACACACGGGGCAAGAGCGGGGGGTGGGTGGGAGGGATAGAGACACACGGGGCATGAGCGGGGGGTGATTGGGAGGGGAGAGACACACGGGGCATGAGCGGGGGTTGGGTGGGAGGGGAGAGACAAACGGGGCATGAGCGGGGGGTGGGTGGGAGGGGAGAGACAAACGGGGCATGAGCGGGGGTGGGTGGGAGGGGAGAGACACACGGGGCTTGAGCGGGGATGGGTGGGAGGGGAGAGACACACGGGACATGAGCAGGGGGTGGGTGGGAGGTGAGAGACACACAGGGCATGAGCGGGGGGTGGGTGGGAGGGGAGAGACACTTGGGGCATGAGCGGGGTGTGGGTGGGAGGGGAGAGACACACGGGGCATGAGCTGGGGGTGGGTGGGAGGGGAGAGACACACGGGGCATGAGCAGGGGGTGGGGGGGTGGGAGGGAGGGGAGAAACACACGGGGCATGAGCGGGGGGTGGTTGGGAGGGGAGAGACAAACGGGGCATGAGCGGGGGGTGGGGGGAGGGGAGAGACACATGGGGAATTAACCGGGGTCGGGGGGAGGGAAGAGACACACGGGGCATGAGCGAGGGATTGGAGGGAGGGGAGAGACACACGGGGCATGAGCAGGGGGTGGGTGGGAGGGCTAGAGACACACGGGGCATGAGCAGGGGGTGGGGGGAGAGACACACGGGGCATGAGCAGGGGGTGGGGGGAGGGCTAGAGACACACGTGGCATGAGCGTGGGGTGGGTGGGAGGGCTGGCTAGAGACACACGGGGCATGAGCGTGGAGTGGGGGGAGAGACACATGGGGCATGAGCGGGGGTGGGTGGGAGGTCTAGAGACACACGGGGAATGAGCGGGTCTAGAGACACATGGGGCATGAGCGGGGGGTGGGTGGGAGGGCTAGAGACACACGGGGCATGAGCGGGGGTGGGGGGAGGGAGAGAGACACACGAGGCATGAGTGGGGGGTGAGCGGGAGGGAGAGAGACACACAGGGCATGAGTGGGGGTGGGGGGGATGGAGAGACACACACGGGGCATGAGCGGGGGTGGGAGGGAGGGAGAGAGACACACGGGGCATGAGTGGGGGTGGGGGGAGGGAGAGAGACACACGGGGCATGAGCGGGGGGTGGGCGGGAGGGATAGAGACACACGGGGCATGAGCGGGAGTGGGGGGGAGGGAGAGAGACACACGGGGCATGAGCGGGGGGTGGGTGGGAGGGATAGAGAGACACGGGGCAAGAGCGGGGGTGGGAGGGATAGAGACACACGGGGCATGAGCCGAGGGTGGGTGGGAGGGCTAGAGACACACGGGGCATGAGCGGGGGTGGGTGGGAGGGCTAGAGACACACGGGGCATGAGCGGGGGTGGGGGAGGGAGAGAGGCACACGAGGCATGAGTGGGGGGTGAGCGGGAGGGAGAGAGACACATGGGGCATGACCGGGGATGAGGGGGAGAGATAGAGACACACGGGGCATGAGCAGGGGTGGGGGGAAGGAAGAGACACACACGGGGCATGAGCGGGGGGTGGGCGGGTGATATAGAGACACACGGGGCATGAGCGGGGGTGGGGGGAGGGAGAGAGATACACGGGGCATGAGCGAGCGGGGTTGGGGGGGTGATAGAGAGACACACGGGGCATGAGCGGGTGTGGGGGGAGAGGGAGAGACACACGGGGCATGAGTGGGGGTGGGGGAGGAGGGAGAGAGACACACGGGGCATGAGCGGGAGGGATAGACACACACGGGGCATGAGCGGTGGGTGTGCGGGAGGGATAGAGACACACGGGGCATGAATGGGGGGTGGGGGGACAAACAAAAACACGGACATGCCGCACGGACATGAGTTCGTGCAGCAGATCCCCCTCCTCGGCCCTCCGCTGGCCACCGTGTGCGATGGCGTGAGCGGGGGGCTGGAGGAACAGGGGACATACGGAGCATGAGTGGGGGTGGGGGGACAGGAAGGACACACGGGGCATGAGCAGGGGTGGGGGGAACAGAAAGGACACACAGGGCATGAGCGGGGGTGGGGCAGACACGGGCATGAGCGGGGATGGGAAGAACAAGAGACAGACACGCTCCTGCTGACCTGACAAAGCCTCTCATGCGGCAAAGAAAGATGGCGGGCATCTCTGAAGCCAGACGCACTGCACGCTTTCACCGCATCCAATGAGAGAGCACGTCAGGGAAGTCCGTCCGCGGACCGAACACAGATATCACTAATTTTTTTTTACCTACTTTTTGGTCATTTTAAAGAAAACTACTGGACGGATTTTCACCAAGTGTGCAAAAGCACACTTTCGGGACCAAGCCGCTGCTCCTGGTCCAAATTTGGTGAAAATCCGTCCAGCGGTTTGGGCTGTAGACGCGAGGGAAAAAAAAAAATTTTCGGACCCCCCCCTATCACTTTGCCCCCCTGGACAAATCCTCACCAAACTTTGCGAAAAAATTCAGAGTGACCCAAATTCCTTTTTTGCAAAGTTTGGTGAGGATTCCTCCAGGGAGAGCAAAGTTATAAGCCGCCCAAAAAGTGCTCTTCCTATGGAAACAGCAATCTAACCATAACTACATGGACACTACTGTGGCCATGTAATATATATAATGTACCTCTTTACTAACAACACAATTGATTATATCCTGATATAGAGCTTCCTCTCGAAACATGTCTCGGCAATAAGGAAAAAATGGACAACATTCCTTAGAATAATTAATGTTCGTAGCTCAAAAAATTAATTTAAAAAAGCATTAGAGATGCATAGGTGCATTTTCTTAAATAAGACATGGGCTTATACTCAGTGAATGCACCAATGAGATATTATAAATTGCTACTTATCCAAAGATCTTTTTTTGTTGTCTTTATAAGCGTTTAGAAATCTAGGACGGTATCTCTATTTTGGAGAACAATTGCGACAATCATAGCATTTTTCAGACGTAGCAAGAGGGGGGGTGGGCTTACATTTCCAAGCATGTTTTGTCTCATTAGAAATGGATGTAATAAAGGCAAAGCTGCATCATGAAAGATGAAGGGATAAGAGGTAAAAGCACAGAAGCAAATTAAGGAGGAACCTATATAAACTACTTCATGATATTAAAGAAAATACTAAGGAAACAACTTAAGACCAACTATCCCAGAGAGGAACAAGAAGCAATACATGTACAGTTCATGATTCATGACATCAATGATTCAATAAGGATGATCTCAAAATCAAGCCAAACTGAAACTGGCATACCAAGGAACAAATGCAAGGGAACACAAGAGAAGGTCACAGGAACAGAAAACCAAGCAATGCGAATGGTCCATCCAACTACAAATGGGAACTAAACCAAATTGGAGCATGGCTAGGCTAGGAAGAATAATGGTCCAAAGAACAGCCGAAAATGTCTACCTGGAACATCACTGGATGGGTACCAAGCTAAGCAACACCACATTCAGAACTTTCCTCCCAAGATAATGACAGCATTAAGTTACTAGAAACCATGAAATTAAGGGCCTGATTCACAGAGCGTTTTCCTATTGGATTTGCCATTATAAAACGCTTCTATGAATCAGGCCCTATGTTTTTTCATTCCATATTATTAGCAACAAACAACAACATGGGGAATAAGGCCAATGTTCTCCAAATAAGTTGCAATGTAGAAACATGTCTACAGGTAATAGAATATAATACAAGATCCCACAATGTCCAGATGGCT